>NC_138160.1:91070464-92324627 GCF_964165515.1 Mesoplodon bidens | reverse complement strand
GTGTCACTCATTTAATATAACACAAAGCTAAAACTACTTAAGATTAAAACCAAAATTTCAGTCCTTCTGGTTTTTACTTTCAGCTACTGAGAAATCTAATATTTCACTCAATTCTCTTCATATAAAGTAAAATAAACTGAAATACTTGGTACAATATTTTATAATTTAACTTACATTTATTATTTACCAGTCCTTCCTCAAGTTTCAAGCAGAAATCTGATTTTTGAGCCAAAATTCCAAGATTTACCACTTTAGACTTAAACAAAAACAAAAACACATTATTCAAAAACCATAAATGTAACAAAAAAATTATAGTTTATAATTAAAAGCTATCAGTAATTTACTCTGTATCTGTAAAACTGGGTCTTGGTTAAAACTACAAATGTAAAACACAAAATATGCACCCCATATACTTAGAATGCTCCCTCCAAATTGCTTCTTACCTGTTGAGGATCACTATTTTGTTCAGGTGCAGCATATCTGGGTACAAGGCCAGGAACTGTTGGAATAAAAAACGGTGCTGATTTGGGTACTTTCGGTGGTTCCTTTGGTTTATTCTTTTTCTAATTAAGAGAAAATGAGAAAAGGAAAAAAGACTAGTAAGTAATTAAGTATTTAATTCCCACTTAATTTTTAAAAAGTCCAAAAAGTAAAGAAAGGAATGAAACTTTTTCAGACTAGGATGCTAAAATAAAATCCCAACCAACCAAAACCACAGATATCCGTAAACTGGGATTCCCAGTGCAAACCTCCAGTATTCTTGCTGATAAGGCAGAAGGAAAATGACAGGGTTCAGGAGAAGCTCTAAGGCAAAAACAGCGCATTTTCCTGAAACATGAATATTTACGTGAAAAAGTAACAAGTAATTTTGAACTTCTTTTATACTGAAATACCACCTTTTCTGAAAAATGGGCTAGAAAGCAAAATTTACATAAATGCTCAACAGTTTTTCAAATATCTTTTCTCCAAAAGAAATTTGGAGCCAGAGTTAGACTCCACCATTAGAAGTAATTTGGTGAAATTTTTTTGTGAAGCATGGCCCTCATTCTATTTTGTTGGAATTTTTATTTTTCCTTAGTACTTTGTGCTTTTAAAAAGAGAATACTGTTGCTCATTTATAAAATATTTCAAGTGTTAGCAAAATTCTATCATGAAAACCTCCCTTGGAATTCCCACTGACAGAATTCAGTTTGGGTGACTACATTGTTACAGATCACTATCTCAGGAGCATATGGTAAACTGCCTAATAAAGGAGTCGCACAATTTTACCTTACACTATTCCTCTTCCATTCTTTAGGAACCCTGGGGAGTTGCTTTTTGAAAGAAAGCCAGGGATACTTGTGGCCTCCTGGAGGCACAGCATAAAACAAAGTTGTTACATGAAAGCCAGACAAAGCACTGCCACTAGCAATGAAAGCACAGCCCTTCTTTGTGATGGTAGAAAGTGTAGTAAAAGTCACAGTTACTCTTCTAACTCATTGTTCTTGAGTTAGAAGGCAGACGGTCACTGAGTTGTAAATAAAAACAAAGGGCTTTGGAGAAGTTCCACAGGGCTGTGGAGATCACCTAATTTCATAAAGAAAACCTAAAGTAGAAAAGTTACCCACAGGACAAAAATAAAAATTCTAACCTCTTTCATTCAGAAGGAAATAAAAATATTGAAGGTGTTAGCATATTTCTTTCATAAAAAGCATTCACTCAGGTTTCTGTATGTTTTTATGCAGAACAAACTATATCTGAGCAAGAAGCAGAGTGGCCCCCAAATTTAGCTCAATTAATTGGACATTACTCTAATTGCTCCCTTTACACTCACCCACTTGTACTTTTTAATGTATTGCTTTTAAAGCTATTCCATAAAGTAGTCCCTTTACGGTTGACAAACTAGACAACATAATGGAGAGATTTCATAATTATGTGCCTGGACAACATACGTTTATGCTGATGCCCGATCTTTCAAAAAGTGAGCAAGTAAAAAGAAGCACTTTTAAATTCTGTGAGTCAAATTAACATGTGAAAACCTCTCTCTTTTCTTACCCAAGACACACACAACTTTTCTTGTGTTGTTATTAGTTACAAAAATACTTGCTGCACCTTGTCATAGTTATGTCAGTGTTCCTTACATTTTAATGCCAGCCCTTAATGTGACTTAGTACACAAATAACCTCTGGTGACTGTATGCATTTCATAAAACAATACTTACCCTAATTATCAGAGGATAGTCTCTGAAATTTTCTACTCTAGTCTATACCTTTCAATTGCTTTTGCTACTCACAAATAGGGGTCATGAAACATGCTTTTAAAAATTAATTTATGCCATAATTGTCCATTTTTAATGTAAAATTGTAAACTCCTCAAGGACAAAGGGCCTAAGTTTTTTTCCACTGCTGTCTCAGGACACTACCCAGTACCTAGTTCATATTAAATTATGTGCCTGAACCCAACAGCAAATCTTCTTATAGCTGTCAGAGCAGGGTGTGGTATGATAAAGGGTGACTGAAGCTTACTTTTAAAAAGACCAGTAAAAGTATTCTAATCCCCAAAATGTCTAGGAATAGAAACATCACACATTATGGCAATTTTTTTTTCTTATTTCAGAAGTTAAAAAAGTGATTTATTAGGCTGGGCTTAAAACATCCAATTTCTAATAGCTCTGTAGTTGCAAGCTATACTTTTGCTATATCCAAAGGTCCTTGATTGCTCTCAAAGTTGATATATATAGAGAGAGAAAATCTTGCGATAATCATACTAGATTAAACAGCATTTAACCAAATGGTATTCTCTTTACTACCTTAGGCATCACCTGCTCCTCCTAAAGCCCTCAAAGTAAGGGAAGCTATCTCTACTAAAGAAAATACTTTTGGAATGTGTCTTTAGGGGCCAATATTAAGTGTACTATAGTATTACCTTAATAACATCAAGATTAAGAAGATTTTTCCACCGGGATTCAGGAAGGAGTGACAGAGTCACCAGCTGCTCATTCAACTGTTCTGGGGAGTCATACTCTATCATTTCATCACTTGGTTCTATGGTTTCTTCTGATAATTCTACATCTTAAAACAAAAAATTTTCAGGTAAAACAAATTAATGCTGAATGAGATTTTTATCATATAAAAGCAAATTAGTTCCATTAGTATTTCATAACATGTTCACTCAATATAGCCTTGTAAAATCTTTCTATTTATTTAATTCATCTTCTTATTTTCTCATATTAACTACAGTTCCCATCACCAGACTCAAAACATTTCTCCACTGGTATACTATTTGATATCAATACCACATCAATTATATCTTTGCATAAATTCATGAAGTCATTCAAAATATTTCATATAAGCTAAAAAATACTTTGATTGAATGCATTAAATTTTGCCTTCAGTAGCAATATCCTGCACGTTAGGTTTACTATATTACACTTCAAAAACTACTTTACTATTTTGTGATTACCTTGGGTTTGACAAGTACCAGGAAGCATCACTACTGAAGGAACATAATCTGTGGGAAGTGGCCGTAATGAAACAACTGAATACAGGGAAATATTGGACCTGAGAAACAAAAACATAAGCAATATTGTAAAACATAAAAATATGTTCAGGGAAACTTCAATTACTGGTAATAATCTCCACAATCTTGAACTTGGCTATAAATTCTGATCACTTGTAAGTTAAAAAAAGATCTCAAAAACAGTATTAATTTGAAAATGCTGATTCATATCATAGATGTCATCACAAGAAAGATGTGCATACACATTATTAATGGAGGCTTTATTTCTAATGTAGCACAAAAAACTATTGGGGTGGCCAAAAGCTTCGTTCGTTTTCTCCCCTAAGATGGCTCTAGAAACACTTAGTGGTCTTCAGCTTCATTGGAAACAATTTTGTTAGATTGTATGTGACAGCTGTCATATCAGCGTGCATTTAAAAAAAGACTTAGCAAATTGGTGAATTTTCGTGTAGCCATTTTAATATTGAAAATGGAAGAAAAACAACATTTTTCGCATATTATGCTTTATTATTTCAAGAAAGGTAAAAATGCAACCAAAATGCAAAAAAAGATTTGCACAGTGTATGGAGAAGGTGCCTTGACTGACAGAACGTGTCAAAAGTGGTTTGCGAAGTTCTGTGCTGGAGATTTCTTGCTGGACGATGCCCCACTGTCAGGTGGACCAGTTAAAGTTGATAGCGATCAAATAGAGACATTAATTGAGGACAGTCAACGTTATACTAAGCAGGAGATGGCCAACATACTCAAAATGTCCAAATCAAGCGCTGAAAATCATTTTCACCAGCTTGGTTATGTTAATTGCTTTGATGTTTCTGTTCCATGTAAGTGAAGCGAAAAAAACCTTGATCGTATTTCCGCATGCGATTCTCTACTTAAACATAAAACATTTTAAAAGCATTCCGTTTTTAAAACAAATTGTGACGGGCGATGAAAAGTGGAAGTGTACAATAATGTGGAACGGAAGAGATCGTGGGGCAAGTGAAATGAACCACCACCAACCACACCAAAGGCCGGTCTTCATCCAAAGGTGATGTTGTATATATGGTGGGAATGGAAGGGAGTCCTCTATTATGAGCTCCTTCCAGGAAACCAAACAATTAATTCCAACAAGTACTGCTCCCAGTTAGACCAACTGAAAGCAGCACTCGACGAAAAGCATCCAGAATTAGTCAACAGAAAACACATAATCTTCCATCAGGATAATGCAAGACTGCATTTGCTTCTTTGATGACCAGCAAAAACTGTTACAGCTTGGCTGAGAAGTTCTGATTCATCTGCCGTATTCACCAGACAATGCACCTTTGGAGTTCCATTTATTTCGGTCTTTACAAAATTCTCTTAATGGAAAAAATTTCAATTCCTTGAAAGACTGAAAAGGCACCTGGAACAATTCTTTGCTCAAAAAGATAAAAAGCTTTGGGAAGGTGGAATTAGGAAGCTGCCTGAAAAATGGCAGAAGGTAGTGGAACAAAAGGGTGAATACATTGTTCAATAAAGTTCCTGGTAAAAAATGAAAAATGTGTCTTTTATTTTTACATAAAAACTGAAGGCACTTTTTGGCCAACCCAATATTTATTTGAGAGATCAGTAATGGCTAATACTTTTATAAGGTAACGTAACATCCATATATTTATATTGCTTTGACAAATGGCAACCTTCATATAAGGAAATTATAAATGAAGTAAAGATGGACTGAGAGAATTAAGTCAGAGAAAGAATATGCTGATCAGATTCTTGGGGGGTTGCTGAACAGTCATGGATTTCTCCTTTCTAGAATGGTCCTCTAAGTGCTACCTGACCCTGTACCATGGCCTTGGATGACTAATCAAGATGTGGATACCTGTCCCAAAGTGGGCTAATCAGATTCTGTCTCCCAAACATAATGAATCTGGAATGGAAAATAAAAATTGGAAATATCAGATTCTGAGTTAATAGCTGAACTATATGCTCTTGCTGCTGAGGTACCACAGCTACCATTCTTCTCTTGTCTTGATTGTTCAAGCCTCAAAGATTCCAGGAGGGCCTCCCTGGTGGCGCAGTGGTTGAGAGTCCGCCTGCCGATGCAGGGGATACGGGTTCGTGCCCCGGTCTGGGAGGATCCCATATGCCGCGGAGCGGCTGGGCCCATGAGCCATGGCCTCTGGGCCTGCGCGTCCGGAGCCTGTGCTCCGCAACGGGAGAGGCCACAACAGTGAGAGGCCCGCATACCGCAAAAAGAAAAAAAAAAAAAAAAAAAAAAAAAGATTCCAGGAGATACTCCATTTTGCTTATTAAGATGGGCAGAATCTATTTCTATTATATAGTGAATTTACTTTCATATCCTAAAAAGCCAATTAGAAAATCCTGTAATTAGAAAAGGAATTCATTTTTTCCTCTTCCTCAATAATAAGAGTTAAAAGAATTAGGCATCTAAACTCAGAAAACAAACGAAAAATTTTCTAAACCCAGATAATGGATCATTTATTTTGAACTCTTCTATGTTCATCACCATTAGAAGACCACCATAAAGATCTGTACATGGCTATGAAAAGTTATGCAACTAAAATGAATCTTAGAAAGCATTCTGCCCACACTTATGCCTTATTTTATAGATAAAGGAGTCTGAAGTTGAGAAGTGACTAGCCAAGGTCATAAAGGGGTATTGAGGCCGTGGCAGGAAGACCAGCCTGGCTGGGGATATCCCTTTTCTAAGATTTTTAAACTCACTTATCCTTTCCGCAAATAAAAGCCAAATAGTATAACAGATAAAAATCAATCATGTGGTTTAGAATACACACTTGAGCAAAGCTATCTAAATTATCAAGCAGATGTTGACTTAGTCATAGACTTAGGGTGAACTATGTGACATTTCCATTTTATAAGTTAAAAAAAAACCTAAAGGGCAATGTTAGAAACTATGATTGTCTGACAATATCATCTTCCTTTTCCTTCTTACCCCAAAGAGAACTGTATACAAGAACTTACCATAGATAAATTCCAAGGTGGTCTACATGGGAAGTGGCCAGAAAGTCTCCAGTAGGGGACATAGTAACATTAAGAGGAGCTGAGTCCAACAAAAAGCTGTCTATAAGGCTATAGAAAGAATCAAGATGTTAAAATATTTGAACTCTACCAAAAAGGATATAATTCACAAAATACATTTTTGCTAAAAAAACAAAGGGTAAGAGATGCAGAAATTTTTTCTTTTTTAAATCACCAACACCAGAAAGTCATCACTAACAAAGAGCTTTGTTAACTAAGTTACTATGTGAAAATAATCTCCTTAATGAGAAAGATCCAGAGCAGAGCACTAAATAGACCAGTTAACTGGAGAAAGAGTTTCAACAACAGGGAGAATACAGGAGGAAATGCTGTTTTTCTGGAATGCCATTTTGGCAGACTTGGAAACAATTCTAAAGATGTCACACATTTAAAATAGATTATCAGTACTCTCCTGTATTTGTTATTTCAGTGAAAATAATAAAAGGTGTAGGCAATAGAAGAAAGTAATAAAATCATTATAAATAATAAGAGAATGGTAGTAGAAAAAAAATTTGAGCAATTCTGTTTTTCAAATAGGTAACCATGCTATCTATGAAACATGAAAATTCAGTCTATAGAGCATAACCATAAAGCAGCTTATAGAAACTAGTCTCACAGCTTCAAAAAGCTGTGAGCAGGGGTTGAAATTGGGGAGGAAAAGGGAGCAATCACACTCAAGAAGACGACTCAGAACAGTTTCTCAGAAAACAGTGTGTGAGGTGAGCCTTACAAATGGACAGGAATTCAATGGATGTTGATGGTAAAGAAAGCATCTTCTGGGTGAGGGAAATGTGGAGGGCAAGGTGAGGGAAAACAGTGTCTAGCGAGGAGTGCAGTCTTGAATACCAAACATCTGAGTTTATTTTTGTCTTTTAATAAATGGAAGGTCACTACAGGCTTTTGAGCAGATAGTGCTGCAATCTTCACTTTCTGCTAGCAGAATGCAGAATATATCTGAACAGAAAGAACAGTGAGATTATGGTAGTAGTCATCTAACAAGCAGTGAAGATTTGAACTAGGATGGTGTAGGCAGGAAGTTTAACGAGGTGAATTTAAGGAGCAAAAGAAAGGCCTAACACATTGGCATCTTGCAGAAGAGGCTTCTTAGGCTGGTTAAGAGTGTACCTTGTATCTTTAAGAGGAGTATACTGGTTTTAATCAGGGCTGTTTTAAAAACTACTCACTGAAGCCAATACATTATCCATGAGAAGGCATGGCAAGATGACTGAAGCTCAGAATCTACATTAAATAAACCAAATTATTTCAAGAAAGCAAATGACAGGTTGACACTTTTTTTAGTGCTCCATGCTAGGAAGTATCCTGAGCACTTGTGCCTACTAATTTAATCCTCACAACCCTATGAGGCAGATCCATCCTAACTATACACAGTAGAAAAATGAGGCCCAGTTAGATTTAAAAACTTGCTCAAGGTGGAAGGTAACTAAGCCATATCTGTCACCAAGCAGTCTGCACACTTAATCACTATAAGCTCAGTAAAACCATTACAGAAACTAAAGGTACAACAGTTTGATAGCACACACACCCAAAAGATGCCTACACTGGTGATTCATGAAGCACACTCTGAGCAGCTCAAAATGAAGACTTTCCAGTGGAAGCATTAAATGACTTATCCATGATAAAATCTCTCTCAATGTGTGCACATAGTGATTAACAATGTGAAACTTAACTAATGAATGCAAGGTAGAAGGACAAGACTAAATTTTGGAGCACTACAAAGAAACCAAAGTGTGCTCAGGACAATGACTGATGTTTAATTTTCACTTATGGGGAAAAAAGGTGAGTAATAATCTGGCTGCTCAACCCTTCTGTGGAAACTCACAAGAACAGCTGCTCTTGGGAATCAAAGGAATTGGGGAGAAGGACGTTTGCTAAACACTTATTATATACCAGAGACTGTAAAATTATTTGTTAATTCATTTAATGCAAACAACCTAGAGCAGAAACTTTATCTCCATGTACACTGATGATTAAACCTAAACTCAGCAATTTCAGATCTTACCATTTCTTCTTTGTCTTAATATTTGTTCACTGCAAGTGTAAGTGTGTGAGGGGTGAAACTCCCTAACATGGTTCAGAATCTATCTGTTAAAAAGAGAAATCTACTGCTTGAGCAAATTTATTTTACTTGATACTATAATTGCTTTGGCAAATTCTTTGTGCAATGTGACTTCCACAGCTGTTGTGTGTGGGTAGGCTGGCCTTCCATTATGTAAAAGCATCAAACTGAGGAAGGTCGTTTCCACATCCATAGCATATTTTACATGGCCAAATTAGTTCATAAAGCTTAAGTCTACAGGCTTAATCCCAGACCTAACTACCATATAGTCTCCTGCTAATCCTACAAAATGAAGTCTCAGGTAAATTATGTTTTTTGAGAGAAAAACTGAAAAAAAATTCCCATTTTAAGGGATCAGATTTTCAAGTACAGAGCTCCTCATAAACAGAGGTAACATTAACCCACTTCTGATTATATTCTAAACAAATGCAGAGAATGTCTAGATGTTCAATCTCCAAAGTGATGGAATCACCTTACAAAGGAAACTTTAATGAATAGAATAAAGGGATAGTTTTGCCTCAGTGAGAAATGCAAAACAATATTCTACTGCAATTATTGTCATGTAATGCTCCTCAGAAAGCAAGGTCAGTGGGATGAGACAGAAAAAAAATGCAAAATTCTATTAAAACTATTTAATTTTATATTTTTCTCACCCCCAAAAGAGTTCAACCTAAACTTCTAGGAGATTAAAAGCAACCAGAAGTTACAGGTAGTAGTGGTAGGGGATGACAGATTAATTTCAGGGATAAAAAATTTCAACTCTGGGGACTTCCCTGGTAGTGCAGTGGTTAAGAATCTGCCTGCCAATGCAGGGGACACGGGTTTCAATCCCTGATCCAGGAAGATCCCACATGCCGCAGAGCAACTAAGCCCATGCACCACAACTGCTAAGCCTGTGCTAAAGCGGTATTTTATCAAAATAAAATAATAAAAAAATAAATTAAAAAAAAAGAAATTAAAAAAAATTTCAACTCTGCTTCTCTGAGAATCCTACAAACACAAGAAAATTTTCAGCACTTAAACAAAAAAACCTTTACAGTAAACAGTTCAGTACCTATGCAATTTGTTTTAATAATTTATTTTTTTGGCTGCATTGGGTCTTCGTTGCTGCATGCAGGCTTTCTCTAGTTGCGGCAAGCGGGGGCTACTCTTTGTTGCTGTGCACAGGCTTCTCATTGCTGTGGCTTCTCTTGTTGTGGAGCATGGGCTCTAGGCACACGGGCTTCGGTAGCTGTGGGGCGTGAGCCAGTAGTTGTGGCTCATGGGCTCCACAGCACAGGCTCAGCAGTTGTGGTGCGTGGGCTTAGCTGTTCCGCGGCATGTGGTATCTTCCTGGACCAGGGCTCGAACCCGTGTCCCCTGCATTGGCAGGTGGACTCTTAATCACTGCACCACCAAGTAAGTCCCTGCAATTTGTTTTAGATAGGCACAATTCCAGATGGATACATCTGTATGTTACCACACACACCAAAGGTTTACTCATATGTATCACTTTTTAGCCTTCATAATGAGTATATTCATTCTTTACATATTTAACATGTTATGTAAATGATAAAACTGCTTACTGAAGAAAAAACTAGGACTCTCCAAAGGTTGCCATACTAATTATGTTTAAAAAAAATAGGAGAAATCAAAAAACCCAACAGAGGACTTCCCTGGTGGTCCAGTGGGTAAGACACTGTGTTCCCTATGCAGGGGGCCTGGGTTCGATCCCTGGTCGGGGAACTAGATCCTGCATGCATGCTGCAACTAAGAGTCCACATGCCGCAACTAAGAAGTCCATATGCCTCAGTGAAGATCCCGTGTGCTGCAACTACGACCCAGCACAGACAAAATAAAAAAATAAATATTAAAACAAAAACAAAAAACCCCAACAGTTACCTATGGTTGTATGATGAAATACTGATCCTTACTTCCTTACTATCTTCTACATCAAGAAAACCAAATCATCCTTAGAGCATATGACACAACCCAGGCAAGGCTGATATCACAACTATTGGGAAATGTCTTTCCCCTATGCTTATTACAGCAAAATCTCATTAACAAACTATGTTGCCTTGGGCAAATCACTTAAATTCTCTCTGAGCCTCTGTTTCCTCATCTGTAAAAGAGGACTAAAAAACAGTACCTATACCTAATAGGATATGAGAAAAGATGAAAAATAAAAGCATATAAAGTGCCTAGCAGCTCATGGTAAATGTTAGCTTGGCTGCAGTTAGGCAGCAGCAGTTTTATGATACTGCTTTTCAACCTTTCTCATTTGCTCCACTTCAAATCTTAACCAAAAAAGTAGTTTTTTCTTTATTAAAAATACACTTTGGTCCAATCATTATATTTTCTTTTAACAATCCCTATGTGACTCACTTCTTGCTCTGGTGTTTCTCCCAGCTTAATGCTTCTGTATTCACTTAAAATCGCCTGTGTTCACCGAAAAATAAGATACCAGAGTTGAAAATCTATCAGATTTGAATCTGTTCATCTTTTTACTAAAATAAGAAATTCAGCAAAAAAGGCTAATGCTGAGTCAAAGACTGAGTCACAGGCTTTGAACGCTACTTTCAGATCCTAATTCTTCCATTCCATAAAAACCTTACCACTTAAAAAAAATATTTTGCCAATGTAGTACTACTGAACATTAACCTGTCTATCCCATCTAACGCGAACTTAAACTACTAAAAAGGAAAATGAAAAGGGCATTGTGTCAACTCTATTTTCTGTACAACTTTCCTACTGTAAAGTCATTCAAATTATAGTGTTCACCTTTAGATAGAAGCAAAAGTCCAAGAAGCAAAAGACTAATCAATATTTCTAATGGTACCTTTAGAAAAGTTTTTTTTTTTTAAATTAAGAAAGTACCAACTTGAGGTGAACATTTTGAAGCTGAAGGACACAGGCAACTAATTATATTTTGCTTTACTCTATTTTAAGTACAAAAGAGACACACCTGTGGACCAAATTCCCTAGTTATTAGAGTTGGACCCATTAGTGACACTCTTGCTGTGCATATTTCCAAATCCAGTATGTATGCTGTATAGACAGCTCTGCCTCATTCCTTTATCAAACTTAAAGGGAAATAAGTACATCAGGGTTTTTCCTTTCTAAAGGTCAAATTGCTTTCAGGTATGAGCTTATCTAATTCCTGAGAAAGAAGAGGAGTAGAATTGGACAAAACTTAGTTTAGGAATATTTCAAAAGATTGAAAAGCACTAGCTTCCTTCTCATCTTTCTCATGTATCTCTTTCCTTATGGTATGTTTCTTTTCCCATCACTCCTTTCAAACTCAATCTAGGCAATTCTATGTTAAGTGATATGATTTCAAATTGTATCTATTCCTACATAATTTTTAACAACAAAGTACTCTCTCTCTCAAATTACTGAACAGAATTAATGTTTTTTCTTCAAGTGCTGTTTTAGTAGCAAGTTTCAATCTATGACAGATTTCTGAACACTGTTGGGTTTTACCCAAATCTTAAAACACACGTTTTCATTACTTTAAGGTATCTAAATGTCTTTCGTCAAGAATTATGTTAGAGACAGAAAATATATAATACACACAAAGCAAAGTGTTCTGATCTCTTAACTAAATTCAGTATCAACAACAACAACAATAAAAATACTCAAAAGTTTGTATTCCTGAAGTATGGTCTCTACTTTGGAGTATCAAAAAGGCCAAATGTGCTTTCTTAAGGTTTATGCAACTCACTTCTATATCTCAATTTTGCAGGAATAGAGAACCTGAGAGGTTGGATTTTTCTATTATCTTTTATGGCACTAATCTCTGCTGTTTGAGATCAAAAACACTCCAAGGCTAAAATATAGTCAGGTTAGAAAAATCCCCAAACATATTCACATTCAAAAAGTACATAATCCATTAACAACAGGTAAAAGTCACATGTAATGACAATGACTGAGAAAACCTCTGATAAGGTTAGAGATTTAAAAACTCACCACCCAGATGGAAGGTCCCAAGTTCTAATAGAGCAATCCATTGAAGCACTTATTAACCAACGACCATCAGGACTGAAAGCCTTTAAATTAAAAAAAAAAAAAAAAGAATGCATATACAAATATATGTGTGCGTATGTATATGTATGTATTTCTGTATGTATGTTTGTGTCTATATTTAACAGCTTAAAGAATACAAGAAATGAAAAGATAATGCATGCTTCATTAAAAAATGTTTGAAGTATAAAACTTACATCTTATTACATAAAATACCATCTTATATACCACCTATTTGGATACAGCTAAGGACTAAGCTTTTACATGAATTATAAAAAGTTTTAAAAATGAACAGTTTCACCCAATTTTCAATTTCTACTCCATAATCTCCTATATTTATAGACAGTTAACAAACTGTTTGACTACTAATTGTTTTTAACATAAAACTGCTGTTCTGAGAACATTCTATTAGAAATATTTTGTGAGCCTAATTTCAATAATAAAGTATCTGTGAAAGCAACAAAAGCTCCATTTCCTTGAAAAGGTTCTATATATTAGAATGGCTTTCTAAGAATGATTTTGAAGAATGCAAATTCTCTTAATATAGTGAAGTTACTAAAGAAGTCCTTCTGCTTGTACTTACAGATTCAGTTAAAAGTGTTTTCTTCCTTAATGATGTTTTATTTCCAAAGTATAAATTAAAACCACAAAAATCAGATTTTCAAAATAAATTTAAATAATAAACTACTTATGCCACCATGAAGAAGTTATATCTGGAAAAATAATAGCTCTGTGCCTGCAGCACATGAGCTTTAAACCAAGTCAAATGTAAAAGAAGACCCAAAAGGAAAAACTTTAATGTTTATAATGGTAGTAGATTGTTCATCCAGGAGTGTAAACACACCATAGGGATTATGACCATCCATATTAGCAAATAAGAGTGGGATAAGTGAACTCCAACTTGGTCATGGGGCTGCGATGATACTGTGGAAACTCAAACCTTAAGGTGCAGAGAACTCAATTTACAGAAGGAAAGTGCAGATAATAAAGTATAGGAAAATGACTTTGATAGGGGAAGTCATGTATAAATGCTCATAGGTTTAACGGAACAGGAGTAATTTGTTATTGACTAGGGGAAACTCCAGACATATAACTCGAAAGTAAAGTTTGAAAAGGAAAGAAATAGGAAGAGCAAGGTGGCATTGACAGATGTTTTCAAAAATGCAATTTCATCAAAATTACTCCACTCCCACCATTTCTATAGATGCTGTCACAACAAATTCTGCTGATGGGTAGTTCTGCCAATCTCTTATCTGCAGAATAACACAATTGCCCGACCATTAACCCCCCACCCCTGATTTTTAAGGAAATGGGGATAAACATTGCAAATTCAGATTTTTGGTGTGAGAACTGGTAAGTAAAAGTAGCTGTTGGGAGTGTCACTATGTAGGATTTTATTTTATTTTATTTTTTCTGTTTCAAGTAAATAAAGGTATCTGCAGTTGATGCAAAGTCTTCAACTTACATTTTTTCAACGAGTACTTATTACCATATTTCTCACTATAACAACATAATAGGAAGTTAAAACACATTTTTATTAATTAAACTCTTTTGAAGTTAAGATATATAAACTGTAGAAATAACACTAAACTAGAATGAACCAAGAATCAGATATTCCAGGTCTCCTATTAATTCATTATGAATGTAGAAAAACAGAAATGAGTTCTCTCAGCTTAGTTTAGTATTAAGTCAAAAATGATACACTTATGTTTCAATGATTCACTCTCCAAAGTATATTCTGGCCTTGTTTAAAGAGAAAAAAATCAACTCTGGGATTTATACTTTAATGGCATTAACTTCCTGAGAAATATTAAAATATTAAACTTCTTTTAATTCTAAATTTTCCTTAAAAATCTTTTTTGAAAATTAGTCTCCTAATTATTTATTTTGAACATCTCCTCATATGATGAGTTTAATGCTATTAAAAGATAAGTTTCAATTATTTGAACTTTTTAAACCTAAACAGAAATAGAAATGAATCAAGTTTTATTTAAACATCTAAAGTTTGTTTTACCATGTCATTTATTTGGCCTTGGTGTCCAGAAAACTCTCTGACAATCTTCCTAGTTTCTATGTCCAAAACAGTAATGGAGAAGTCATCCAAGGCGAGTCCCAGAATGCCACTAGCAAGATAAATGCAACAGTTTTAATGAACAAACAAACAAACAAAAAAAACCCTTGAACTAAATAAAATCTCAGTCATTTAAATTTTGTTAATCAAGTATACTTTGGGAGAAATTAAGCAAAATGCTGTCCTTTTATATGAAAAGTCTGGTTTTTCCCACTTGGTAAATTACCTATAGTTGACCACTTTACATGAGGGTTAGGGCGCCACCCCTCTGCAGACAAAAATCTGCACATAACTTTACAGCTGGGGGACTTCCCTGGTGGCACAGTAGTTAAGAATCTGCCTGCCAATGCAGGGGACACGGGTTCCATCCCTGGTCTGGGAATATCCCACATGCCATGGAGCAACTAAGCCTGTGCGCCACAACTACTGAGCCTGCACTCTAGAGCCCGCGAGCCACAACTACTGATGCCCATGCATCTAGAGCCCCTGCTCCGCAACAAAAGAAGCCACCACACTGAGAAGCCCACGCACTGAAACGAAGAGTAGCCCCAGCTTGCCGCAACTAGAAAAAGCCTGTGTGCAGCAACGAAGACCCAATGCAGCCAAAAATAAATTTTTAAAAAAAAGATATTAACTTTACAGTTGGCCCTCCATGTCCATGGTTCTGCATCTGTGGACTCAACCAACAGTGGATCATGTAGTGCTACAGTGAGTACTTAGTGGAAGAAAGTTGTGTATAAGTGCACCTGCACAGTTCAAACCTGTGTTGTTCAAAGGTCTACTGTACTTAAATTAAGAATTAAAAACATCAAGAAGAAAGTCCATTATCATTGAAAGAAAAACGTTACCTGTCTCTATGTAGCAGCATCATATTTGGAGATGAATCAAGGCTCACAGAATGAATTAAAACTTTGTTTTTAAAGTTCCAGAACTTGAGTACTCCTTCACTACCAGTTGTAATTGTCAACTGGTTTAATCCATCCACTGCAACACCTCTAACAGATCCTTTATGGGCTTTAAAGCATATGTTAAAAGAAAAAAGAAATAAGAATTGCAACTGACTCTCTGAACACTACATAAACAGTGATTCCTTTATTTAAATATCTAAGTTCCCACTATTTAATGCCCCTAAAATCTTTAAATTAATATGGATTTTAGGGAGCAGAGAGAAGATTATTATACCACTTGAGTAATAACAAAATCCATCAGGTTGATGCCATGAAGGTTTAAAAAAATAGTTAAGATTTTCTGCTTAATTAATGCAAGGAGAAGAAAAAAAGAACCTTTAATTTCTATAATATCCACTTTCCCCTAATACAACTATGACTTCATTCTCTTTATTTCAACATGGTGTTTCAAATAGATATAATGGCAGTATCTGCCACATACGGCTGATGATAACCCATATACAACTTTAGCAAAATGACTGGCACTCAAGAATTTAATAAATGCCAGCGACAGTTATTAGCCTTTTATCTATCTATATTACTTTTTTAAAAAATAAGAAAAAGAAAAATAAATTCAATACCTTGATCCTTGCCAAAACTTCCTCGGTGTATACCCGACTGCATGTTATATACATCTACATTTCCTGATGAGAGACCAATCACAGCAAAGTTTCCACAAGAAGTGATATCTGCTGCCTTAAAGGAAAAAAAATTAACACAATGACACAGAAAATAGCTAACATTTTTATTGTACTTTATGGTTTCCAAAGTATTTTTTTAATCTACTAATTATCTCATTTAAAAAAATGATAAATGAATTGCTTTGTTAATTTTCTTAAACATAATGTAATTATATTTGGGTGTATTAGAAATATCTGTTTGATTCTATCTCCATTCTCTAAGAAGTATGGGGAAATCCATACTTCCAAGACAGCAAAACATAACCAAAGTTAACTCAATTGAAATTCACTCAGGAGAATGGTATATCAACTGGTCTTCAATTTTTAATTTATTCACAATGGTACTAAAGTCAAAGCACTCCATTGCCTAATTTCTCATTACCTTACTTCTGTAATTGCTTTTATAGCAAATATAAAACTGGAATCATATCAGTTGGGATGTCCAATGAAAAAGCCCAAAATATTTTAATTACAACATATTAGGAAGGAAATACATGAGATACTGCATGGAAAACACTTAGTTTATAAGCAGTTTCTGTAAAATAAACTCATATTTTAATACTTAAAGTAGCAATATTATATTAAAAAGATGTCTTTTTTTCTGTTAAAAACATGAGACTGGCTATGTGGTGGGTCATGCTCAGAGAAATCCTTCATTGCCACTGCATCAGTCAGATGTCACCCACCCAAGAGTTAATTCAAAAGACTGTTGAATTTATGCCTAAAGAAATAGATGACTTCTAAGACCTAAAGGAAAATATTCAACAGGATATTTAACTGTGCAAAGCAGCATAAGATTGATACACCACTGAGTCAATATATCTTTACACAGCATCCACAGAAGTATGCTCCACTTACAACTATATTTTTCTAGACAATTGTAGCTTATTACTTAGAAAAAGTTTTAGATAGGAAATTATGGACTAACCTTAAAAAGCATTCTATCTTCTCAAATAGAACACTAACATAATTTTACCTATTCTGAACAACTCATAAATGTTTATGCTATATTATATATTTATGCTCTCAGGAACTAATAAAGATACTAGGCTATAACATACAATAATGGTCCCTGATGGCCCTGCTATATAGTAGTCCCCCTTATCTGCAGGAAATATGTTCCAAGACCCCCAGTGGATGCCTGAAACAGTAGATAGCACCAAACCCTACATATACTATGTTTTTTCCTGTACTAATGGGCAGGTAGTGTATAGAGCATGGACACGTTAGATAAAAAGATGATTCACGACAGAGAGGGACAGTGCTACTCAGATGGCATGCAATTTAAAACTTATAAATTGTGTACTTCTGGAATTTTCTATTTAATATTTTCAGATCAAAGTTGACTGCAGATAACTGAAACCGTGGAAAATGAAACCATGGATAAGGGGGGACGGCTGTACTTTCTGGAACTTGCATTTATTTTAATAGGATTTATTGTTGTTAATGGGACTGCTTCTGGAAGTCTCCTTTTACTTATTTATTCATTCTAACCTATTGTTGAAGACAGCACAAGCAAAGCAAAAATGAATAAGCTAAGAAGGTTACCTCTGATTGACAAATTATACTCTAGTACATGGGTTCTCTGATAAATACTTACTGGTTTACTACTTATGGGCTCCTGGCTTTGTTCCAGATAGCTGACTCCAACCCAGCACCAGTTAAGTATCATTGTGTGTGTGTGTGTGTGTGTATACACACACACACACAGCTTTATGAGTGATCATTACAGGCTATGAGTTAAGAACATAGGTTCTAGAAGGAGTGGTCCTAGGTTCAAATCCCAGCTCTTCCATTTACTAGTTTTAATGATCTCAGGCATATTACTCATTACAGTAAGCCTCAGCCTCAGTTTTACTGCCTATAAAAAGAGGCTGCCTGCGCAGCCATTTCACAGGAGGAGGTCTGCTCCGGAGCACCAGGGTGGATGAAAGGCTCTTGGTGCTGCAGCCAGGAGCCAGTGCTGTGCCTCTGAAGTGGGAGAGCCAACTTCAGGACACGGGTCCACAAGAGACCTCCCAGCTCCACATAATATCAAGCAGCGAAAATCTCCCAGAGATCTCCATCTCAACACCAGCACCCAGCTTCAGTCAACGACCAGCAAGCTACAGTGCTGGTCACCCTATGCCAAGCAACTAGCAAGGCAGGAACACAACCCCACCCATTAGCAGAGAGGCTACCTAAAAACATAATAAGGCCATAGGCACCCCAAAACACACCACCAGACGTGGACCTGTCCACCAGAAAGACAAGATCGAGCCTCAACCACCAGAACACAGGCATTAGTCCCCCCCACCAGGAAGCCTACACAACCTACTGAAACAACCTTAGCCACTGGGGTCAGACACCAAAAACAACGGGAACTACGAATCAGCAGCCTGCAAAAAGGAGATCCCAAACACAGTAACATAAGCAAAATGAGAAGACAGAAAAACACACAGCAGGTGAAGGAGCAAGATAAAAACCTACCAGACCTAACAAATGAAGAGGTAATAGGCAGTCTACCTGAAAAAGAATTCAGAATAATGATAGTAAAGCTGATCCAAGATTCTATTTCCAAGATCCATAATCTTGGAAATAGAATAGACAAAATGCAAGAAACAGTTAACAAGGACCTAGAAGAACTAAAGATGAATCAAGCATCGATTAAAAACACAATAAATGAAATGAAAAATACTCTACATGGGATCAATAGCAGAATAACTGAGGCAGAAGAACGGATAAGTGAGGTGGAAGATAAAATAGTGGAAATAACTGATGCAGAGCAAAATAAAGAAAAAAGAATGAAAAGAACAGAGGACAGTCTCAGAGACCTCTGGGACAACATTAAACGCACCAACATTCGAATTATAGGGGTTCCAGAAGAAGAAGAGAAAAAGAAAGGGACTGAGAAAATATTTAAAGAGACTATAGTTGAAAACTTCCCCAATATGGGAAAGGAAATAGTTAATCAAGTCCAGGAGGCACAGAGAGTCCCATACAGAATAAATCCAAGGAGAAATACGCCAAGACACATATTAATCAAACTGTCAAAAATTAAACACAAAGAAATCATATTAAAAGCAGCAAGGGAAAAACAACAAATAACACACAAGGGAATCCCCATCAGGTTAACAGCTGATCTCTCAGCAGAAACTCTACAAGCCAGAAGGGAGTGGCAGGACATAATTAAAGTGATGAAGGAGAGAAACCTGCAACCAAGATTACTCTACCCAGCAAGGATCTCCTTCAGATTTGATGGAGAAATTAAAACCTTTACAGACAAGCAAAAGCTGAGAGAGTTCAGCACCACCAAACCAGCTTTACAACAAATGCTAAAGGAACTTCTCTAGGCAAGAAACACAACAGAAGGAATATACCTACAATAACGAACCCAAAGCAATTAAGGAAATGGGAATACGAACATACACATCAATAATTACCTTAAATGTAAATGGACTAAATGCTCCCACCAAAAGACACAGAGTGGCTGAATGGATACAAAAACAAGACCCATATATATGCTGTCTACAAGAGACCCACTTCAGACCTAGAGACACATACAGATTGAAAGTAAGGGGATGGAAAAAGATATGCCATGCAAATGGAAATCAAAAGAAAGCTGGAGTAGCAATTCTTATATCAGACAAAATAGACTTTAAAATAAAGACTATTAGAAGAGACAAAGAAGGACACTACATAACGATAAAGGGATCGATCCAAGAAGAAGATATAACAATTGTAAATATTTATGCACCCAACATAGGAGCACCTCAATACATAAGGCAAATACTAACAGCCATAAAAGGGGAAATCGACAGTAACACAATCATAGTAGGGGACTTTAACACCCCACTTTCACCAATGGACAGATCATCCAAAATGAAAATAAATAAGGAAACACAAGCTTTAAATGATACATTAAACAAGATGGACTTAGTTGATATTTATAGGACATTCCATCCAAAAACAACAGAATACACATTTTTCTTAAGTGCTCATGGAACATTCTCCAGGATAGATCATATCTTGGGTCACAAATCAAGCCTTGGTAAATTTAAGAAAATTGAAATTGTATCAAGTATCTTTTCCGACCACAATGCTATGAGACTAGACATCAATTACAGGAAAAGATCTGTAAAAGATACAAACATATGGAGGCTAAACAATACACTACTCAATAACGAAGTGATCACTGAAGAAATCAAAGAGGAAATAAAAAAATACCTAGAAACAAATGACAATGGAGACATGACGACCCAAAACCTATGGGACGCAGCAAAAGCAGTTCTAAGGGGGATGTTTATAGCAATACAATCCCACCTTAAGAAACAGGAAACATTTCGAGGAAACAACCTGACCCTGCACCTAAAGCAATTAGAGAAAGAAGAACAAAAAACCCCCAAAGCTAGCAGAAGGAAAGAAATCATAAAGATAAGATCAGAAATAAATGAAAAAGAAATGAAGGAAACGATAGCAAAGATCAACCAAACTAAAAGCTGGTTCTTTGAGAAGATAAACAAAATTGACAAACCATTAGCCAGACTCATCAAGAAAAGAAGGGAGAAGACTCAAATCAATAGAATTAGAAATGAAAAAGGAGAAGTAACAACTGACACTGCAGAAATACAAAAGATCATGAGAGATTACTATAAGCAACTCTATGCCAATAAAATGGACAACCTGGAAGAAATGGACAAATTCTTAGAAATGCACAACCTGCCAAGACTGACTCAGGAAGAAATAGAAAATATGAATAGACCAATCACAAGCACTGAAATTGAAACAGTGATTAAAAATCTTCCATCAAACAAAAGCCCAGGACCAGATGGCTTCACAGGTGAATTCTATCAAACATTTAGAGAAGAGCTAACACCCATCCTTCTCAAACTCTTCCAAACAATATCAGAGGAAGGAACACTCCCCAACTCATTCTACGAGGCCACCATCACCTTGATACCAAAACCAGACAAGGATGTCACAAAGAAAGAAAACTACAGGCCAATATCACTGATGAACATAGATGCAAAAATCCTCAACAAAATACTAGCAAACAGAATCCAACAGCACATTAAAAGGATCATACACCATGATCAAGTGGGGTTTATTCCAGGAATGCAAGGATTCTTCAATATATGCAAATCAATCAATGTGATACACCATATTAACAAGTTGAAGGAGGAAAACCATATGATCATCTCAATAGATGCAGAGAAAGCTTTCGACAAAATTCAACACCCATTTATGATAAAAACCCTGCAGAAAGTAGGCATAGAGGGATCTTTCCTCAACATAATAAAGGCCATATATGACAAACCCACAGCCAACATTGTCCTCAATGGTGAAAAACTGAAACCATTTCCACTAAGATCAGGAACAAGACAAGGCTGCCCACTCTCACCACTCTTATTCAACATAGTTTTGGAAGTTTTAGCCACAGCAATCAGAGAAGAAAAGGAAATAAAAGGAATCCAAATTGGAAAAGAAGACCTAAAGCTGTCACTGTTTGCAGATGACATGATACTATACATAGAGAATCCTAAAGGTGCTACCGAAAAACTACTAGAGCTAATCAATGAATTTGGTAAAGTAGCAGGATACAAAATTAATGTACAGAAATCTCTGGCATTCCTGTACACTAATGATGAAAAATCTGAAAATGAAATCAAGAAAACACTCCCATTTACCATCGCAACAAAAAGAATAAAATATCTAGGAATAAACCTACCTAAGGAGACAAAAGACCTGTATGCAGAAAATTATAAGACAGTGCTGAAAGAAATTAAAGATGATACAAATAGATGGAGAGATATACCATGCTCCTGGATTGGAAGAATCAATATTGTGAAAATGACTCTACTACCCAAAGCAATCTACAGATTCAATGCAATCCCTATCAAACTACCACTGGCATTTTTCACAGAACTAGAACAAAAAATTTCAAAATTTGTTTGGAAATACAAAAGACCCCGAATAGCCAAAGCAATCTTGAGAACGAAAAACGGAGCTGGAGGAATCAGGCTCCCTGACTTCAGACTATACTACAAAGCTACAGTAATTAAGACAGTCTGGTACTGGCATAAAAACAGAAAGACAGATCAGTGGATCAGGATAGAAAGCCCAGAGATAAACCCACGCACATATGGCCAACTTATCTTTGATAAAGGAGGCAGGAATGTACAGTGGAGAAAGGACAGCCTCTTCAATAAGTGGTGCTGGGAAAACTGGACAGGGACATGTAAAAGTTTGAGATTAGATCATTCCCTAACACCATACACAAAAATAAGCTCAAAATGGATTAAAGACTTAAATGTAAGGCCAGAAACTATCAAACTCTTAGAGGAAAACATAGGTAGAACACTCTATGACATAAATCACAGCAAGATCCTTTTGGACCCACCTCCTAGAGAAATGGAAATAAAAACAAAGATAAACAAATGGGACCTAATGAAACTTCAAAGCTTTTGAACAGCAAAGGAAACCATAAACAAGACCAAAAGACAACCCTCAGAATGGGAGAAAATATTTGCAAATGAAGCAACTGACAAAGGATTAATCTCCAAAATTTATAAACAGCTCATGCAGCTCAATAGCAAAAAAACAAACAATCCAATCCAAAAATGGGCAGAAGACTTAAATAGGCATTTCTCCAAAGAAGATATACAGACTGCCAACAAACACATGAAAGAATGCTCAACATCATTAATCATTAGAGAAATGCAAATCAAAACTACAATGAGATATCATCTCACACCAGTCAGAATGGCCATCATCAAGAAATCTAGAAACAATAAATGCTGGAGAGGGTGTGGAGAAAAGGGAACACTCTCGCACTGCTGGTGGGAATGTGAATTGGTACAGCCACTATGGAGAACAGTATGGAGGTTCCTTAAAAAACTAAAAATAGAACTACCATATGACCCAGCAATCCCACTACTAGACATATACCCTGAGAAAACCATAATTCAAAAAGAGGCATGTACCAAAATGTTCATTGCAGCTCTATTCACAATAGCCCGGAGATGGAAACAACCTAAGTGTCCATCATCGGATGAATGGATAAAGAAGATGTGGCACATATATACAATGGAATATTACTCAGCCATAAAAAGAAATGAAACTGAGCTATTTGTAATGAGGTGGATAGACCTAGAGTCTGTCATACAGAGTGAAGTAAGTCAGAAAGAGAAAGACAAATACCGTATGCTAACACATATATACGGAATTAAAAAAAAAATGTCATGAAGAACCTAGGGGTAAAACGGGAATAAAGACACAGACCTACTTGAGAATGGACTTGAGGATATGGGGAGGGGGAAGGGTAAGCTGTGACAAAGCGAAAGAGAGGCATGGACATATATACACTACCAAACGTAAGGTAGATAGATAGTGGGAAGCAGCCACAGAGCACAGGGAGATCAGCTCGGTGCTTTGTGACCGCCTGGAGGGGTGGGATGGGGAGGGTGGGAGGGAGGGAGATGCATGAGGGAAGGGATGTGGGAACAGATGTATATGTATGACTGATTCACTTTGTTATAAAGCAGAAACTAATTAAAAAATTAAAAAAAAAGAGGCTAACAATACTCCATATCATAGGACTGTTGTGAAAATAATATAAAATAATATTGATATGTGCTAAGCAGAGAGCCTAGAACAAAGTAAGCACACAAAAAATGTTAGCTGTAATTATTATTACCACTACTATTACAATAGCTACTCAAAACTTTGCAGGTAAACTTAAGAAGTTTAAGATAGACTCTCTATGGCTTAGAGATAAAAGCTTAAGAGTGAGGGGCTTCCCTGGTGGTGCAGTGGTTGAGAGTCCGCCTGCCGATGCAGGGGACACGGGTTCGTGCCCCGGTCGGGGAAGATCCCACATGCCGTGGAGCGGCTGGGCCCGTGAGCCATGGCCGCTGAGCCTGCACGTCCGGAGCCTGTGCTCCGCAACAGGAGAGGCCACAACAGTGAGAGGCCCGCGTATCGCAAAAACAAAGAAACAAACAAACAAAAACAAACAATAAAAAGCTTAAGAGTGGATTTTTGTACTATGGAGAACAGAGCATACATACTGACAAAAAAATTTGTACAAAATAGGATCAAATGTGGTTATACTTTAAATATGCATTTTCAAAAGCAGAGGCATCTAACTAATAGAGCTAATAGATAAGTTCAGCAAGGTTGTAAGACACAAGATCAATGTGCAAAAATCAATTATATTTCCATACATTAGCAATGAACAATCCGAAATGAAATTAAGGAAAGAATTCTATTTATAACAGTATTGAAAAGAATACAATTCTAGGAAAAATTACCCTAAGAAGTATGAGGCTTGTATACTGACAACTACAAAACACTGCTAACAGAAATTAAAAATCTAATTAAGTGGAAAGACATCCCATGTTTATGGACCAGGAGTAATATTACAATGGTTAACACTCCTCAAACTGAGGTGTGGAATCAACAAGATCCCTATCAAAATCCTAACTGCCTTCTTTGCAAAAATTGGCAAGCTGATGCTAAAATTCATATGGAAATATAATAGACCAGAATAGCCAAAGCAATCTTGAAAAAAGAACTTGGAAGATTCAATCATCCTGATTTCAAAAAACTTACTAGAAAGGTACCATAATCAAGACAGTGTGGTACTGGCGTAAAAAAAGACATACAGAACAATTAAAGAAAACTGAGAATCCAGAAGAAACCCCTCACATTCATGTCAAACAATTTTTGGCAAGGGTACCCAGGCCATTCAATGGGGAAAGAACAGTGTTTTGGGCAAATGATGCTGACATAACTAGATATCCAAATGTAAAGAATGAACTTGGATGCCTACATGACATCATACACAAAAATTAACTCAAAAAGGATTACAGATCTAAATTTAAGAGCTAACATTATGAAACTCTCAGATGAAATCACAGGAGTAAATTTTTCATGGCCTTGAGTTAGGCAATATTTTTCAAAAAACCACAAGGAAAAAAAAAAAAGGTTGAACTTCAAAATTAAAACCCCTTAAGCTGAAATGACACCAGCATGAAAAGGAAATGACACCCCACAGAATGGGAGAAAATATTTGCAAATGACATATGTGATAAGGGACCTGTATCCAGAATATATAAAGAGCTATTTCAACTCAAGGGGAAAAAGATAAATAACCCTATTAAACAATGGCAAAGAATTTGAATAGACATTTCTCCAAAGATGTAGAAATGGCCAATAAGCACATGAAAAGATGCTCAACATTGTTAAGTCATTGGGGAAATGAAAATCAGAAACCACAGTGATATACTACTTCATACACACTAGGACAGCAATAATCAAAAGAACAGATAAGCACAAGTGTTGGCTAGGACATACAGAAATTGGAATCCTTATACATTGCTGGTGGGAATATAAACTTGTGCAGCCACTTTGGAAAACAGGTTGGCAGTTCCTCAAAAACATTAGTTCCATTATGACCTAACAATTCCACTCCTAGATGTAAATATAGAGAAACAAAAACATATGTCCACACAAAAACTTGTGCACTGATGTCCACAGAAGCATTATTTATAATAGTCAAAAACTAGAAACAATACAAATGTCTATCAATTATCAATGGCTAAACAAAATTTCAAAAGTTGAAAATGAAATATTATTCAGCAATAAAAGGAATAAAGTATTGATACATGCTACAACATGGATGAACCTTAAAAACATTAACCTTAAAAATGCTAACTGAAAGAAGCCAGTCACAGAGACCATATATTGTATGATTCTATCTGTGTGAAATGCCCAGAACAGGCAAATCTATAGACAGAAAGTAGGTTGTGGTTGCCTAGGTTGGGGAGATGGCGAAGGGGAAAAGTGAGAGGATGGAGCTTATTGCTAATGGGTGCAGGGTTTCTTTCTGAGGTGATGAGAATGCTCTAAAATTAGACTGATTAGATTTTGGTGATAACTGCACAACTCTATGAATACACTAAAACCCATTAAATTGTACACTTTAAATAAGTGAATTTTATGGTGTGAATTATATATCAGTAAAACTTTTTTTGAAAAAGCAGAGGCAAAAATTCTGCAAACCAAATTTGACATCATTTCTTTATACCTTAAAACCTGAACCCAATAGAAGACTTACATTATTATCAAAAGAAAACAAAATAAAATTTTAATAGAGGAGTAAGAAGTTGTAAGGTAACAGTGGCATTTAAAAACCATATTTAAAAAAGGCTTAAGACAGTACTCAATCAGACAAATATAAGAAATGAAGGATTTAAATAACTTCTACATCTTTAACTCATTAAAGATTTAGCTGAATCTTACTCCTTACACTGAAAGAAAGAAAAGGAAGGAAGAAACCTTAAGATTCACATTCATCGAATATAGTACTATATACTCAACATAATTCAGGTATGAAAGTATATTGATAAATGCTGAAATCCCCCTCAAAGTGTATCCTGAGTAATCCTATATTAATCAGAAAATTAAAATAACCAATATACAACATCTAATTAAGCAAAACTTAACTTAAACTTAAAATAATTCTCTCCAAGCTGGAAAACTTAACACTATTAGGAAAAAATTTCAAAATGTTAAACTATGTTCTTTGTTCTTTCAATGAATATTATCATTAATAAACTTGAGTATAATAAGATAACCACAAGACAGTTTTACAGGAGAAAATGCCCTTAAAAACAAGTTCACTTACTGTTGCAGTTATGTCATCTTTCTTCAGCTCTTTTGGCTTGAGAAAGTAAGCACCTATTGTAGATCTTTGATAGTTCCAGGTTGAGCAAGATAGCTTACCTTGATGGCAAGCAATGATACCATCCCAGTCACTTTCACGAGCTTCCTCTAAAACATAATTAAAATCATAAATCAAATTGCTTTTCATTCCCTCACTCATTCATTCACGAATCTTATTTATTAAGCATTTAATATTCTATGTCGTAATTAGGCACTAGGGACAGGATGGTAAACAGGTAATTTCTGAGAGCAATGAGCTTCCAATCTAACAAGAGGTTCTGATTAGAAGAAATTACAATAAAGTAAGATGGTGTCTTGTAAGAGCACTCAGGGAGTTTACTAAGAGATCAGGGGAGAGTAATAAATGGCTCCTTGAAAGAAGAGGGGTGGGAGGAGGACAAGGCCACTAGGTCACATTACCAAGGGTCTTGAAAGCCATGTGAAGGAGAGGAGGTTGCACCCAAAAGGTGATAAGGAGCCATGAAAGATTTTTAAGCATATAAATGACATGATTCAGATCTTTTAGAAAGACCACTCAGGCTCTAAGATAGAAAATAAACAGGAGGGGGGTTAAAGTTAAAAAAAAATTATCAGTTATCAGGTTGTTATAAATAACCTTGAAATGGAAATGGTGCCTATACAATTATTTCTATGATAGTTTTCACGCAACAATCTTATCACCTATCTACATTTTTCTTAAAATCACTTCTTCAAATGATGCACTGCTCAAATGACACAATATACTAAGACCTCAGTGTGTTCAGATCTTTATTAAATTAGCCAGAGCTCTCTGTTCTCACCTTTTTACATTAGTGACTTTCTTATACCAGGCATACAATAGAATAAATAGAAGAGCTACAAAATGAAATAGCAAATATTGTTTATTAATAGCTTACAGAGAACAAAGCCTAAATTATTAGGTAACAAGTTCAAATTATAAATAACTCATTTTCAGTCTTCACACAAGACTAGCATGCACTTGGGATGCATCCTGGATTCTTATTAATATTTGCTGAAACATTTATTAAAATGGGAGAAATAAAGAAATATATTTTGAGTTACCCTCTGAATGCTTATTAATATTTGTAAAAACATTTATTAAAATGGAGGAAATAAAGAAATACATAGGAGGAAATAAATGACAGAGCAGAACTCGAAACACAGTATGAAGTTTCTTACCAGCTGCAAACTTTGTGATGGGTGGAAGTCTCACTGACATGGCATTCTGAAGTCCTTTACGTTTGACTCTCTTTTTATTTATTAATCCTGTGGTTAGGGGAGAAGGGAATAGAGCTATGAATCCTTCTTAATGAAAAATGTTTATATAAAAAAAGCTATTCATTGTCATGTAACTATAAACTTCAAGATATTCCCATTTAAGTCAGGTGCAAAATAAAGATGATGCTATTACCACTATTATCAGTAGTATTAACAATGACAGAAATATAAATGAACAGACTGCAGTCACAATATTAGCAAAAAAATAAATATTAGCAAATTATATTAAAATATATAAAATACCACTGAATAATCTTAAATATGTAGGACCAATAGGAGGAAAACTAAAAAAACTTCACTGAGGAACATTAAAGACAACTTAAATGAGGATATATCATAGTCCTAGATGTGACGATTCTTAAAAATATCAAACCTCTCCAATTTGATTCTAAGAAGAATTATTTTGGATATTGATTTAAAAATGATCCTGAAATTCATCTGGAAGTATATACATGCATGAATAGCCAGGATATTAGCTTACAAAGAAGAGTAATTATAAATAAAACTGAACATTTTTGTTTAATAAACAAACTCTTTCAAATAACAGAAACCATGGGAAGGGATACAGAATAAAAGAGCCCTTTTTGCAAAAAGATGGGATGCTTCTTACTTTGATGCTTTCTCTAAGCTTCCTTCCATCTTTAAAATGTTATAGTCTGCAGATGGCTCAAGTTAGATCATCAATGCCTTTTCGGTGGCAGCAGTATGTATTTACCAGTTAAGATGTTTCTTACCACCTAAGATATCTAACTCTTCAATAACCTTACAGTAGCACCTCAATCACTTCTATAGCAACATCGATCTTAAGTATCTTACTACTACTCTTTCATACAAAGGATTTTTATTTCATCTGAAGAAATTATCAATGAAACCTCCTCTGATTATCTCACAGAATCTTGAAATGATTTTGTACATGTGTGACCAACAGCTTTTTTTCCATCTTGCAAATGACGTACCATGTCCCAAGCTCTTGTTAAATTTTTCATGTATTGTGGAAAATGACTGAAGAGTTCCATCCTGACCTGTTGATATACAGAGAAAATGCCTAATCAAGCTTCATCGAAACAATGGACCATTTAAATCACAGCTCTTGTAATATTAGATTCTACAAAAAGCTTGAAGTTAGTTTGTAGCACTTTAAAAGGTGAGCTGATTGCAACTACCTAATTTATCATATTCAACTGCACACAGAATGCCATTTAGTAAGAACAAAGGATAAAATGAGGTGCTAATAATTGCCAGTAGATTATTTGTATAGGCAAGGGCCACATTTCTGGAATTTGCCCTTTCTGTCTCTGAGGATTAGTAAATAGAATGACACTCCAAATAAAAGTAATAGCAGCTACAGTGTTCCCTGAAGTATTCAAAAACAATCACCTCATTTTACCCAGATTTCCCAGTCACTCAAAGGGACATCTGAATCTAAAAATGTGTAAATACCAAATAAATATTAAATACCTAATAAATATTAAACACTCTGCTCTCATTACTTGCTGAAATAAATTAATGCACAAAGCAGAAACTCACTTGCGCTAAGAATTTGTTGTCCGTTTTGTCCATAATATCTTATTTTGGTAAGAGGAGCACTATGTCCCATTCTGAATCTCAAAAGCCGGCCTTCACCTGTGGGACCATCAAATATCCATATCTGCCAAGAAATAAAAAAGTAAGGTTCTTCCACAATGTCTTAAGTGATCTGCAGTCAAATCATCTCCTATACAAATGTGGCACTGGGTAGTGCATGCAGACCACTGACCCTGGAGTGGGGGCTGGGGAAAAGCTAAGCTGTAACTCTCTCACTTCGCTAAAAGCATGTAACCTGCTGTGCGTTCTAGTTCATCTGTATCAATATCTTATCCCATATTCCCTTCATCTGCTAGGTTCCAGGCTGATACAGTACAGCAGGCTTATAATAACCCAAAGGGTAGGACACATGAGCCAAGAAAGATAATAAGAATCATAGTACCCTGAGAGCATTGTCAGCACCATTTGTGACAAGAAGTGGTTCTCTATGGAGAAATGTCAGTCCAGCAATTGCTGTAGAATGTGCATTTCTCATTTGATTGATTAACTTTTTGTCTTCTAGATCCCAGAGTCCAATATGGCCACATGGGCTTCCAGCTGCCATTACTGGATGACCATCTGTTGTTAAAATAGAATACATAAAGAAAAACATGCAACATAAAACAATTAAACTTAAGAATTTCTCTCTCCATCCTTTTAATCCATAGATATAAAGTTAAAAAAAAGACTACACACCAATAATCTATCAATATTCCTTTGGCTCTTTATATTCCAGTATTTCACTCATTTCTATTAGATTAAATTATAAAAAAATATTAAGAAAATTTCTTTGAGCTTCAAACTACTGCATTCCAAGTGTTCTTAATTTTCATCAATAAACAAATTAAGGACTTCCCTGGTGGCACAGTGGTTAAGAATCCACCTGCCAACGCAGGGGACACGGGTTTGAGCCCTGGTCCGGGAAGATCCCACATGCTGCAGAGCAACTAAGCCCGTGCGCCTAGAGCCTGTGCTCCGCAATAAGAGATGCCACCCCAATGAGAAGCCCTTGCACCTCCGCGAAGAGTAGCCCCCATTCGCCGCAACCAGAGAAAGCCCCTGCAAGGCAATGAAGACCCACCGCAGCCAAAAAAAAAAAAAAAAAAAAAAAAAGTTAAGTTACCTGTGCGAAATGAAATCGAAGTAATAGGTCCCCAGTCTTGACGAAACTTCATTAATGTTTCATCAAACTTAATGTTGTGAATGATAATCTGACCCGACATAAGACCAACAGCGACAACATCCACAGCTGGTGCCTGAAAATTAAATTACTCAACTTTTTATTTTCTTAACCAAATTAAATTAATAGCTCTAATAATACTGATGATTACATCATTACTTATGTATTATCAAATTAATAGCTTTAATAATACTGATGAGTACATCATTACTTATGTTATCAAAGAAATAATGGAATATCTAATCTAATAGTCTATGATTATAATCTTCATTTTATAAATGGTCTTACATACAGACTCCATAAATTTCTTTATTTTAGCACACAAGATCAATGTCCAATACCATTACAAAATGGAATCAGGCTAAACATGTTATTAATTTGCCATCAAGTAACTACTACGCATGAGACCCTGTGCAGAAGCTGGGTATACTAAAACAAGTATGATGTCTTGCCCTCAAAGGACCTAATCATCTGATACCTTTGGGGTCATCTGGGTAGGTAAAAGCAGAGTAAGGCTGATGGTAGTGTGAGAGAATAAAGGAATGTATATAAACTGGGCAGGTATAAGCAACTGATATTTAAAAGACAAGAGTACATGGCTGTATATGTGTCCAAAATAGATATAAGATTCTCTGCAGACATACAGTCAATTCATTCATACATGTCCTATAGACTCATAAAAACAAAAAGCAGTTATTTCTGAAAGAGTCAAGCATTTAATGAATTATTAAGATTTGGGCCCCAATTATCTCAAGCTACATATCTCAACATCCTATTTCTCCGAATGACCTAAAATCTCCCTTGCTTCACTGAAAAACTCATCTCCGCTCTTTACAAGGCACTGGACTACATGCTTACAAAATGATTGGTAAACATGGTTCCATAGCAACCACAGATTTAGAGCCTAATTCCAGGCAAAAAGGTTTCCACAAACGTTTATAGACAAAGGCGCTATTTTCAATTACATTTCCAAAACACTATTTTTTACGGTAATATTTGTAAAGATATACTAGTCTATATATTATTTTGTCTTTAGGTCCAAAAATATGGTTGGCCCCTGAACATGAAAGATGCTACTACTATGAGCTTCATTTCTTCTTTCACTTAACAGAAAAATACTAACCTGCTGAAGCGCTGTCACTCCAACTTTCCATCCCGCAAATGTATATAGAAGTTTACTACAACAAGAAAAATAGTTGAAAGCTATTTTTCGGGTGGGGGGAGAAAAACAAAATCAACTACATATTAAAAAATGAAATAATAACAGGTGATATTTAATAAGTTCTTACTCTGCCCTACACTATTCTAAGTATATATATTAAAACAATTCCATGAGGTAGATATCACCATTTTCCAGATAAAGAAACTAAGAAACTTAATTATGTGAAAAAAATCAAGCAAAGATCACATGGCTAAAATTGACAGAGCCCAGAGAGACCAACTCCAGATCCTAAGCTGCTAAGAACTATTCTACTATGCAACATCTTTAAGAAATTAAATACAAAGAAAAAAAATACATGAGTAACCACGTTATATGACAGATACAATTTAAAATAAAATCTTAGGATATTGGCAGATCTCATTTTTCACTGCAACGTGTTCCTAGAAACATATCACAAAAGGGAATATATTATGATTACAATACTCCTTGTATGTTACATGACTGTTATACGACAATAGTGACGCTGCTCTAAATTTCAGAATCAAGCCATAAATGATAAAGAATCCATAGAGCAGAGATATACAAAACTGTTATAATGACAAAGTACTTAAGCATATGTTAAATTTTTTAAGGGGCACAGATTAGATCACTCAATGATTATCCAAGGGATACTTAATGTACAATAAAGAGTGTAAACATCACATAAAGAAACTAAAGAGATAACCTTATGGCACAGAATATTTCAGTCATTATCCCTCAGCCTAGTGCAGAGTAGGTAGTCAATGATATTTATTAAATTGAACAGAAACACTGAATTAGAACTAGGATAAACATTAAACCTCTGAAAATCTTATTTCCCTTTTCGAATTTATAAGGGCTTTGGAAAGAACAATTTGGATGGTCAAATATTTTTGTTTGCCCTTTTAATCCTACAGAAAGAAAAGTGAGCTGCCACTTTTTTCTCTGGATAAACGTTCAAATAACAGGCAGAGGTATCCAAAATCATTTATCTAGCCCCCAAGCTATACCAATAATATTAAGTAGATATCCGTCATGTCTGTGGTTGATGATCAATGTACTTTTACCCTGAAAACCATTCCTAAATGCTAGCACTAAATTAACACTGATTTGCTTTGCCATCTTACCTTTCTTAGTTTACTGAGAACTAAAAGCTGCCCAGTGACAATCTCATAATTATCTTCTGATCCTGTGTACTACAGCCTTCTTTACAGCTTTATGAATTCTTTAGTGACTAAGGCCGTTAGTATATACTTTTCAACGAGGATTTATGTAGCTGCCTACCATGTTCCAAGACCATATCCGAGCTTTCGCATATGTGATGCCGTGAGTAGTAACTCCAAAAACAGGTATATTTACTGAAAGCCCTCCAAATAAACATATAAAGGCAAGGAGAACTGAGAGACTTAAGTATGCATCAGGGAGTAGTGATGAGGATTAGGTAGGAATCACTTATGTTCTAAATATTGTGCTTACTTGGATTTTACATTCCACAACTGGAGGCTTCCTTGTTCACTGCCAAGAAGTATTTTATTCAAGTAGGTACTTGGATGCAAAATTGCAGAAATTTTAAATACTGATTTATCAAATGACAACTGCAGGTATTCTTCTACGAAAGTAAAAGTTATAAACAATATGTAATTTTTTAATAAAATAGTTTAAAATATTTTTCATATACCCATATATTTAGCACTTAAAATCCACCATATCAATGATTTATGTACTAATATAAATCAAAGACATATGCTAACCTATAAACATTCCCTGAGAAATTAAACAAATGTGATAAGGGTCAACTTGCAAATTTAACTCTGACTGTCAAGAATTTTCTAAAAGTTCTAATATCAATACTATTTAAAATTTCACTCACTGACAAATTGGTTTACAGGAATGAAAACAAGGGTTCAAAAAAAAATGACGCTAGGGATCAGACTTAGTATTTTTATAATTTGATCAAGAGGCAGCAAATGTTCCAAGTGAAGTGCATGCACTGAGCTGAGCTATTCTAGGGAGTGAAGGACCAAATATCTAGAGAGCTTGACTGGCTCCTCAAACATGTAAAAAGTCAGAGGCAAACTTCAGTGAAAGGAGCAGTGCTTCTCACATTTCCACAGGAGAACCTCCAGCAGAGGAGAAGAACTTATAGTCCTGAGGAGTAGAAAATGGTACAGCCAGCTGCCTCTCGCTGCAAGATCAAAACATTTTTTGAAATGCCACATATGTTTAAAATTCCTATGTGTGAACTTTCTTTTCTACTTCACAGTTCATCCACAATGAAAATTTTTCATTAAATTTCCTAATAAATTTGAATATCAGAGAAGGTACATTTCTTTTAATCTTCAGTTTCACATACTATCTGGCTGCTACACACTCCCAGGGGTATGTGTACCCCAGTTTAAGGAGAATAGACTAACAGGTGAGAATTACACAAATTTTACTTAAATACTATTTTAAAAGATTCTTGCCTCTGTTCGTAACTAACAGGTTTACTTAAGATCACTACAGACAACTCCCTGAAGACACTGTGCTGCAGCAACAGCAACAAAAAGCTGGACATCAGGATCAACAGAAAGATAGCCTACTGAACTCTAAGAATCAGGTTCTCTAATTTTATAAAAGGCCTTTTAACATCCATCTGCACAGGTTCTACTTTTGGAATTCTGTTCCCTCCATCTGAGCAAAGACAAAACAAACAGTGACTAATCTGAACAAGGACATGGAATGACTCCCAGGAGGGCAATCTCTCTAGGATTTTTACTAAAAATAAACACATTACATCAAAAAAGGAGTTAATCAAGAGGTAACAACAGCTAAAAATGTAACAGATTAAAAAACTTAAAAGCTTTAATTCATGACAGACCCCACAGTCTTTTACATGAAGAAAGCTGGGGATATTCTGGTGATAAGTTCCTAACCTTTGAACATAACATGGTCCTATAAACATAGCTGTGACACTGTTTAAGAATATCACAGTTAAAGGACACTGACTCATATTCTTAGAAAAAGGATGTATATTTTTCTTCAGATTACTGGATCTTCAAGTTTACTATTATAATTTCACTTACTGAAAGCTGAAAATACAAACCAAGTATTACTCAGATGTGAACATACACTAAAATTCACCCCACAGAGAAAATAATATAACATGTCATTAAACTTGGAGAACTGCTATACTAATACTGAACTAGTATTAGTTCAGAAAAACACATTAAACAGGTTACAAACAGCTCAACTAGCTGACTAAAATTATTGATACTTACCCATTTTTTACTTAGAACCTTTTTCCTTACATGTGTTAAAAATTCTTAAAATTTTTTTTACTGCTTTACTCCTCTGGTATAGAAGTTATGCTTACATAGATACTTAATTTTAGCTACACACATACTATCCCAAGATAATGCAATAAATTGGTTCTTACCTTCTGAATATATGTGCCAAATAATAAGAATACTGTCAGTATCAACAGAAATAATGTGATCCCCAAAGGGTTGCAAAAGATGGATTTCTGCCTTATGACCCTTAAAGGTATGTACTACCTACAATGTCAAAGTTCAAAAGAATTTCATATTATTATTCATTCATCATGTATTATTATTCATATTAACCAAAAAACAGGCTAATCCTAAAGATGCTCATGTTAAGAAATGTGGTCCAACTTTTGATTACCCAAGGTTAGATTAACAAACAGTAAGGAATCAGGCATTTTTACCTGCTCCCCCAGCCAGTCCAATAAGGAAACATGAACTAGGAACACAGAAATGAGATCTCTGAGGCTCAGCTTCTCAACCGAGCTTAGGAAGCATGCACACAGCTGGGTCCCTCACCCCATCCAATCAGCGCAACTCCATGCATCCTAGAAAAGTGGTATGCTCTAGAAGGCTGACCTCTACAGCCATCACCAGCTGGCTTCCACATGAGACAAGGGAGAGAGATATAGGATACTCCTTCCATATAGCTTTCTGTCTTGACAAAGACACCCTTACCCTTACAGCAGCAGCTGCATCCTCAATAACTACAGTCCCTTCCCCCATGGTTTCAGTTCCCACCAGGCTCCAGAAACACTATTTCTTCTCCTTGTCCCTTTGGCCCCAGGGATGGTAACCTCTTCCTACAGCTGACAGTCTCTGATACCTTTCTACCCCTACTTTCTATGTTTATCTCCCAGGGAAAACTACAAACTGCAATACTTTGCAAAAAAAAAAAAAAAAAAAAAAAAAAAAAAGGACATTTTTCCTGACTCTCTAAAAATCAAAAAAACTCCCATTAAAGAACTTTACAGGTAAGTTGCCTTCCTCTGCCATAGGTAGTGATGATGGAAAACGCTGGGAACAAACATCATCAGTCCAAGTTAAACTTTGAAAAGCACAGTGATTCTATCACTTGGCTATCTAGGCATCCCCATGGCCACTTTCCCTTTTCATTCTGGACCACTAGAGCCGGTTCACCTCTCAAGTCAGTTGTTCCAGGACAAACTTAGAAATGAATGAGTAGATTAAGACAAGAAAAGATCCCTCCTTAGTAGAGAAAACAGAGAATCTAGCTTTCTCTATATAGGCAACAAGCACTTGGTTCTTAGAAAATGAGTCATGGGCTGTGTTGTTCATAATGAAAAAGTCAATCCACATAAAGCAGTAATGCAAATACCAATCTCTTAGGAAAACATTTTCAAACTACTCTTAACTAAATCCTACCCCAACCAAATAAAGTAGAAAACTCCAGAGACAGGACCTGGCTGGACACAAAAATGTTGTACGAGCTGCGCAAATAATTCTAACATTGATCCTTGGCAAAGAAAACTGAACTAAAGCACCAGTTTTAACTAATTTTGAGAATTTGATGAAATCAACTTTCTCTTCCTCCAGAAAAGTGAATATACATTAAAAAAAAAAATGTCCAGAGTGTCCCAGATGAAGAATAACAACATTAAAGTTCCCTCAACTACCATGACAATCAACTACTGACTGCAAAAGACAAACAAATTAAAATAGTTCAGTGATACAAACCTCTTTATTACGGGCAAATGCAGAGAAAACATTCCCATAAGCAGCAAAGACTAGCCTCCCATCAGCTGCCATACAGCAGATATCCTGTGGAAGGGAGTTACCTAGGAAAAAGGAAATATAAGAAGTAAGGATTTTTAAGATCTTGGAACAAATAGAAACCTCAAGTATATGTATAACATTTTTCCAGACTATAATTTTAAAAATATGTATGTATGAGAATCAGAGTATAAAATTTAGACTTCAATGTTATTTTAGACATCTAATAGTAACTATCACACTAAAAATATGACATCACCTTGACCTTCCCTAGAGAATTAATGTCTGGTATTTGCAGACATAAAAACATAATCCTAAAGAAATGAGAAGAAGCTTTTGAGGTTATTTGGAAAAAAAAAATCCTCACTAAATACACAAAACTCTGGCAGATGGTCACCTAGCCTTCATGTGAATGCCTTCAGGAACATCAAGTTCCTAATAACTGCAGGAAAATTTTAAAAGTAAATCAAAACCTAGAACTCTAACTCTACCCTTTAGAGTAACCTCAAGAAAACTCCATATGATATTCTACATGCTGAACTTTCAAGTGAATAATATGGTTTCCACTCAGTCTTCTCCAAGATAAATATGCCTATCACCTCCAGCCATTTCTTATGATAGGATTTCTTGATTCCTCTCTCACTACCATGGTCACACTGGCCTTTTCTTTTTATTTCGTATTTTGGGGCGGGAGGCTTAAAATATAGAGAATCGTTTTAAGTATCTTTCATGCTGATATTCTGCTTTGGGATTTCATTTCCAAAATACTATTTTTATTGGTTTACCATTCGCTTTAGTATTTGACTTAGGTTTTAGTGCCCTTCTTCTGCCTTCTATAATTTTAAAAATGTAAGTTTATCAGACATGTACACTGGATTCCTTATAGCTCTGTTTCTCTTACAAAGCTCATATTTGATGGTGAAACTAGAATCTCTCAGCCCTGGCAAGCTCTTTATTCTATTAGAGTTTTCAAAAAAAAAAAAATTCCTTCCATTTGGAAAAAAATATCAAAATGTGGAAAAAGGGAAAACTCTTTCTTACAATAGAATGATAGAATCAGAAAATCACTCTGATAATCATCCTACTAATAACTGATTCAGGCAAGAATCATCACTAAATGATAAAACTAGCAGTAGCTGAAACTTAGTAGAGTAAAAGGACACTTACAAGGTCTCAATGTATCTTACCACTTATTACATTTATTAGTTACAAAAGATAAAACTTTAAAATGGAGCTGCCTGATAAATGTCACCTTAACCAAATGATCAAAGTTTTCACTGCCAGGAATAAGACTAACCAATAGCATGTGCCTCCTGATATGGTTCATTGAGAATTCAGCATCATTTCTGTTATTATTGCCATACTGCATAACCTGAATTTAATCATCAGGAAGCATTAGAAAAAGTCAAATTGAAGAATATTCTAAAAAAGAACTAGCCTATACTCTTCAAAAAATGAATGTTGTAAAACACAAAAAAGTCTGATGAATTAGTCTAGATTAAAGAAGACCAAAGAGACATGACAACTGAAGGCAACACACGATCCTGTCCTGGACTTTTTGTTGTTGTTATGTAAGTTTACTATAAATACACACTGGAGTCCTTGTTCTGCAAGTCTTAAATTATGTCAAAATTATAAAAAAATTTAAGATATTAAACATTCACAAATTCAGGATGAAGTCTATACTTACTTACTGCAACCAGACTAAGTTTCTGAACCTGTCTTAAAAAAAAAAGAGAAATGATTAAATTTTTACTAACAAAAACAACTATAATAATCTAACATTTGAAGATTAAGATCTAACCTCATACATAAATTTGCTATTCTGTCCTTCCTTAAAAAGACACTTAACTAACCCTAATTTTCATTATTAGGAAAGCTTATATTTTATACTATTTCATCAGTGATGGAAGGGTAGGTGTCACACATAGTTTTCTATATGGGTCATGTAGTAAATATTTTAATGCTTTGCATGCTGTGTGGTTTTTGTTGCAATTACTCAACTGATAATGTACCACGAAAGCAGCCATATATGACACAAAAACAAACGTGCATGGCTGTATTCCAATAAATTTGACTTATGGATATAGACTATAATTTTCAAAATTTTCATATGCCATGAAATATTATTCTCCTTTGGATTATTTCCCAATCATTTAAAAACGTCAAAACCATTCATCTCAGAAGCACAGAGCTCAGAGGAGTATAAGGAGAAATTCATACCCTAGAGATGTGTAAGACTGAAAGAGTCCTTGAAGCTAAATTAAATAATCTATGTTTCTTAATGAAGAGTAGATGGATGTCTCCATCCCACGTCAAAATTTGATTATACTGCATCCTACTATGCAAATTTTACTTGGAGATTATGCTATATTAGAATAAACACAAACATACACAGAAAAATAAATAAATAAAAACGTCATGGGTCATACAAAAATAAACTGTTGGCAGAACTGGCTTGCAGGCTGCAGTTTGTGGACCCCAATTTATGGTTACTGATCCAGCTATGTGACTTTGAGAAAGTTACTCAGGGAAGTTTAGAGAAATTAGCTTGCTATCAAATGTGGACTGTCCCCTACATCATAATTAATCGCACCCCCTCCAGTTACCCCAATGTTTTTAAGCCTGCATTTCTTACCCAGCTCTTGTCGCGAATTGCACAATACAATAGCTTGCAAGTCTTTCTAATTAAGAAGGTGGTGGCGCCAGGGACTTTTTAAAATCACATTTACATCTTCAAGAGAACGTCACCAAATATTTACAGAGCAAATACATTGCTATTGAACTGAAATGTTCTCTAGTACCTCCCCCTAGACAGACTGCCTCCGAAACTCTTCCCAAGCAGACTTTAAGGGCTAAATCAACACGTGGATGTAATGCGGTGGCGAAAGCCCTTGGTAGGTGACGGAGGAGAACGGGATTGCCACAGAGTTGGGGACCGGGGAGGGTGAGTCCTGGGAAGCGGGCGAAAGAAGTCACTCACGTCATAGGTGTGGAAGCTTTTGCCCACGCACGTCGTCACATAGAATCGGCGCTTCAGCGCACTGAACCGCACCACGTGTGGAATGTCGTTGCTGAAAAGCCCCAAAGCCCGGAATCCCGCGAAAAGGGCGCTGGCAGTGCGGTCTCCTGCGCCCCGCTCCATTGCTGCCGCGGTACAGTTTCCTCTGGGCTCCAGTCCCGGTGGAAACCGCGCAACCAGGCCCGTCTGCGCTTCTCGTGGCACAATAGTTTGCCGGGTTCCCAAACGCTTCCGGTCCCCGCTGCCAATCGCGTGAGCGGAGACTGTCCTCAGTGCATTTGAAAAAGAGCTCCCTGCGTAGCTCGAAGTGGAGGCGCGACTTCAGTTCCGCCGTCCACAGTCTTCAGCAGTTTAATGGTACTCCCAGCTCTCCCCGTCCTGGAAGACACTCGAGTCACTTTTCAGCGGGACCTTAGGGGAGGGGAAAGACTGGGGAAGTAAGCACGAGGGCCAGGAGGGTGAAGGGGAAACCGAAGTCTTAACTCTCAGATGGAGTCAGGTTAAACGTGTGATTTTGAAAACGTGTGAAACGATGAGACTGTCAAGAAAATTTGAACACTGAGTGGATATTTGATGATTAAGACATTATTGTTTAAATATGTGATAGTAGTATTGTGATTATGTTTTTAAAGGTCCTTATCTTTTGGAGATATGTATTTATGGATGAAATTATGTATCTGGGGATTTGTTTTCAAAATAATTGGGAATGAGGTACATGGTTTAGATGACATAAGATTGGTAATTATTTAATCTGGGGAATGAGTATGTGAGAGTTCATAATACTGTCCTTCTGCTTCCTTTTAAAATCAAAATTTCCCATAATAAAATATTTTTGTTTGCTTTTTACTGAGTTTGTTTAAAGTAAAATATAAATTGGAATATTAATGGATTATTAATTTTTACCTGTGAGTCATGGAAATATGTACAAATGTTTTAAATTACTAGATAAACATTAAGAGTTTTCTAAATTTTGTATAATGCACATATTATTTTTATAATCACAAAGACTTCTGTCTATATTGACAGTTTGGGGAGAAAATTGAAAAAGTTTCCTGTTCAGGACTTTACAGTTCACAAAGCCTTTGATGACACCCATTATCTTAATATAATCCTCAAATTAAGACTGTGAGGTGTTTAGGGCAAAAATTATATTGTTGTTTTACAAATGAGGAAATTGATTCTTTGGGATTAAATGATTTGTTCAGTTCCAAGATTATTTAGTGCCAAAATTCAGACTAGCACAAGGTTTAGAAAAGGATAAGGAGAGATCACTGAGGGGCAGCTGGAGGGTGGGAGAAATCACTCAGCAATCTGATTTTCAAGATCACATGATGGGCCACACGATGGATGTGTGTTCGCATTAGATAAGAAACCTGAGGTTCCCAGAGATTACCTGACTTGTCCAGGGTCAATTAATGGTAGTGTAGCAATTTGAATGTAGGCCTATCTGACAATTAGATTTATGTTCTTTGACCTACATCTGGACAATGAGACAAAAGTTTAAAAATTAGAACTGTCATGGAAAATCTAGTCATATGGTAGCAGTAGACGTGCATGTTAGCGGTTTTGCTGTGATCTTTTAAAGGGACCATGTTATGGGCTGATTGTGAGTTTTCCAGTTTTAGCAGTTGGTCAAAGTACATTTCTCCCCATCGGTTGCCTCCCTGAGTTTCTTGCTATTCAGCTGCCAGCAAAGTGTTTGAATGTGTAGTGGGAGAGAAGGACCTAGCTACTGCTCTTTTTACTTAGAGATGCCCCTAAGGATGGTAGTCCCAAGTTAGAATAAAAGAAAAGGTAGGGAATTCCCTGGCGGTCCAGTGGTTAGGACTCCAGGCTTCCACTGCAGGGGGCCCGAGTTCGATACCTGGTAGGGGAACTAAGATCCTGCAAGCCACGTGGTGGATGTAGTCGATCATTGACAAATGATCATTTTCAATTTGATTCAATGCATTGGGACTTCAGAATATTCAGGTAAATTAAAAGTATAGCTATGTCATGTTGTCATTTCTAACTTTTAAAAAAGAGTTAAATATGACTTTTCTGATTAGTTTATATAATAAAGCCCATTTCTTTTTTGTTACTGGTATTGTGATTACCAGCCTCCAAGATGCCCTCAATGACTCTTACCTCCTGGTATTCACGCCCTTGTGTAGTCCCCTCTCACACTGAATAGGGTTGATCTGTAACAGGGCTAGGTCATAAAAAACATTGAAGCTTTTGACTTGCTCCTTCTTGGGTCATTTGCTCTGCAGAAACTCAACAGCCATATCGGGAAGATACTCAAGCAGTCCTATGGAGTGTTTCACATGACAGGGAACTGAGGGCCTGCTGCCAGCCACCAGCACTACCTCGCTAGACATGTGAGTAAAGCATCTTGAAAGCATATTCTCCAGGCCCAGTAAAGCCTTCAGATGACTGCAGCCATGCAGACATCTTGACTACAACTTCATGAAAGACGCTAAGCCAGAATCACTCTCTTAAGCCAGTCCTGAATTCCTGAGTCTCAACTGTTTAACATAATAAATGTTAATTGCTGTTTTAGGCCACTAAATTTGGGGGTAATTTGTTACACATTAATATATAACCAGTATATTTATACTTACCTTGCTAATCAAATTTAGAAATGCGTATAGTTCATTTCATTGTATTGGCAGAAGCATGTCAGAAACCCAAGGAGGTTTCAAGATATTGCTTGTCCACCCCCTTATTTCACAGATGAGTGAACTACTGAGGACTACAACTGTGAAATTAGGTGATAAAAGAGCAGGCACCATATATCAGTACTCCTTATTCTCAATCTAAGACTTTCTACCTTGGGGAGTTGTTCATTCTGGCTGCCCCAATTTTTCCTCTGCTGGTGGAAAATGTACACAAACATGTCTGTTGCTGGTTGAGCAGAACCACTAAAATACACGTTGCCCTGAGATATTGTTAACCAGGGTAGAAATAAGAGATTTGCTGAATATGTCACATCTATTTGTTCTACAAGTAAGCATGTACATTTTACTAAAATCTTGTAATGGCAATTCTGATCTAGAGTTTGGAGACTATAGGAAATGTTTGTTTTAGTCAGCTTCCTTGAGAAATGTCACTTACATGTGGCAGCATAGAGAAACCTCTTTAGCAACAAACCGTTTCTTTTCAACTCTTTTCATGTAAATCCTTTTTTTTTTAATGTATCAAATACTACTCTCTGCTTCCAAGGTAATACAGAATTTAAGTTAATCTGTGTCACAGTTTTGCCCGTGGCCAGATCTAGATTGGCTGCTCCTCTAATCATCTTCTTTAATAATGCTGCAATAGCCACAGAGCCAGTCCTGAGAATTATTAATGTTGCTGCTTTTATGAAAGTGTAACATGGAAATGGATGTTGGATCCCTTTCCCAAAACTCAGAACAAGATTTTACCTGATTAAACAACAGCAAATGAATCAGTTCTTTTTTTTTTTTTTTTTTTTTTGTGGTACGCGGGCCTCTCACTGTTGTGACCTCTCCCGTTGCGGAGCACAGGCTCCGGACGCGCAGGCTCAGCGGCCATGACTCACGGGCCCAGCCGCTCTGCGGCATGTGGTATCTTCCCGGACCAGGGCACAAACCTGTGTCCCCTGCTTTGGCAGGCGGACTCTCAACCACTGCGCCACCAGGGAAGCCCTGAATCAGTTCTTTGATAGTGCCTATGGTAACACTTAGCCTGAAAGAAGAGTCAATTCTCTGGAAAGAGTATGCTTAGGATTTGCCATCAGTATAAGTATCCACATAACATTATCCTCTTCCATAGTCAGGCTGGAGCAGTTCTCTTTATTTTAAATATCCTTTGACTTCTTTTTTCAGTCATAGTGGGAACTCAAAGCTGAAGTTCTCCATAGCCATGAGCTAGGATTAGAGGACACATGGGCTATCAGCATCAGATGACAATATTGTAGAAATAACCTTCAATGTTCTTCTGTTCTCCTGAGGACTTTTCTGACCCAAGTGCCAGAAATCCAGGCCCCACAATGATTTGTAAAATGTTGCCTTCCCGAACGGCATTGCCTTTCATGTAACAGCTTTTCCTAAATATTCCATGAAGTCTTTTCCCTGAATAGAATATCTGGTATGAGACTAGACCCATGTAGGCCCACTGACAGTAAGGTCGCTGTCTTTCTTTTATCCTCATTTAAAAAAATATCCTATGCTACATTGATAGTAATAGAGACTTTTCTTCTCCATTCATTATCAGACCTTCCTGACACTAAGAGACTAAGAGAACTGGAAAAAAAAAAAAAAGAAAAGAAAAGGAAAGAACAAATGGAAGAAATTAACCAGCAGTTACCATAGAGGTTCTTAACTTGCAATGGATCTTCATCATATAATTATCTAGAGGGCAGTGTGAGCATGGTTTGTTGTCAATATGATTTGAGCAGATTTTAGGTACATAATAAACACAAAATGAGGATATTATGATTAGAGGTGTCCACCAACCTGGAGAATTGGTAAGAATTGTGAGTGCATAATTCCCCATGCTTATCTTATTGGTACAGAATTAGCATCCACCGGTGCAAAAATGGTCTCCTCAGAAGCAATACCCTGCCAATCAAAGACCTCTCCAAAACTAGAAATTTGAAAGGAATAATGGATTCTTGTGGTTCTTTTTCTTACCTTTTAAAATTTATCCTGCTATAAATCTCAGAAGGCCATATAAAACTATATTCATGGGTCAGTTTAGAATTCTAAATAACTGAGTACATGGCTGAATGTCTGACTAAATTATTGTCGCTGGCTGTGGTCAGTATGTGAAAGAATCACTGAGGCCCTACCACCCAGTATTCAGATTCAGAAGGAGAGGGGTGGACTACAGGTATCTGCATTTAACAAGCTTCCCAAGTGATTCTGATACCAGTAGTCCACAAGCCACTTTGAAACCTACTGACTGTTGAGGAAATGGCTGGTAAGAAAACAGTGATGCTGTTGGATACTGGCAATGCATGAGATCATGGAATGTGTGCTTCCAGTACTTGTTATCAAGGCTTCAAACTCTCTGGCACCAGTTGAGAAAGGGCTTTGCTGAAATTACATGGTCTTGCATGATGGAAAACCTCAGTCATATATGGTCCTGAATCTCATTACATTCACCCTGAATTCTTCAAGGAAGTTCCAAGGAGAGGAAAAACGGAATCTCATTAAGAATTATTTGCAGCCCTTTAAGAATAATGCGACTATTATTCTACTCTTCTAGAGACTAAAGTTTACTTTCTAGAGAAGTGAACCCTAAGTAATCCAGATTTGGACAGCAGGCACGGAAGGACGTTGCACCTGAGACTGGCAGATGAAGTGAACATCTCACACTGACCAGTGGGTCTCCCTATTTCTTCCACACCATGCTCCCAGAAAGCCAACCTTCAGGCCTGTATACACCTAGAAGATTTCAGGAAAACTGAACAGTTCCAAAGAAAAGACCTACAGATGCTTCCGTTTGGTGATCTCATGCTGAAAATGCCTGTCACCTAAATAACCTACATTTTATTCAGGAAGTATTTGTACAACATCTAATGAATGCCAGGCACTTCTAGATGCTTCTGATATCACCATAATCAAATCAGATATACAAGACTTGTTTCAGACATACACATAATCAAAACATACAAAAACTTGTCCTCATGAAGTTTGTCTTCTATGAAAGAGAGACAGACAATAAAGAAGAAGTAAATAATAACTTTGAAGGATGTTGATAAGTGTTCTGGGGGAAAAAAAGCATAGAGAGGGATAGATAGTGTCCGAGTTACAATTTTAAAGACTTTGCCAGGTAAATTCTCATAGAAAAGGTAATGTTTGAACAATATATTGGATAAAATATATTTTTTATATCCTACATACATTATAAATACATAAGATACAAAAAATATATTAAACTCATATAACTAAATATTGACAATATTATTTAATATTTACATAGCATATGTATTTTCAAATAATATTAATAAAACAAATGTCCATATAATCACCATTCACATAAAGTAATTAAACATTGATAGTAACTTAGAAGTTTCCCAAGTAACTTTTCAACATTACATACCCAATTCTCCCTAATCATAAATAATCGTTACTAATTCTGTGATAACCATTCTTTTGCTTTTTAATTTATTCGTATACCATAATTTATTTAATCAGGTCTTATTGTACAACATTTAGCTATTTATAATTTTTACTATTACAAATTGGATCCCTGGATTGTAATTCTGGTTAAGCTACTGTTTCTCTGGGTAACTATTACTTTCCAATTTTCCTGTGAATCAGATGCTTGCCCACCACACATCAAGAAATTAGCAAAAAAGCAATAAATGAACAAATGTATGAGTGTGTGAATGAGTAAATAAATGAGTAAAACAGGTTATATTCTCAAATATGTCACACGATGTCTAGTCCTTAAACAAAGCAAAACAAGAGAGGACAGCTCTATTCCAAAAAGCTTGGATGGAGAGGCTAAGGTGAAAAATCAGAACACTATAGGAGAGGTTATCTTTTAACATAAAGCTTTTATCAAAATATTTCAAAAATAAATTGACTTTCCTAAGAAAACTCTTGTTTTGCCCCTACCCATCCTCCTTCATTCCCCTCATACCCTTTATTTCTGTATTGGTTGGAAATGTTTGGGTTGGATGCACAACAAAACAAGAAAACTGGAAAACAAAATGATCTGCCTAGTCTATGGGGGGAAAAAGGAATGGGAGCAGTATGGGATTACGTATAGAACTAAAGGAAAATTTAGAGAATGGTGCTTCAAAAAGGACAGCAGCCAGACCAGTTCCTATTTTTTATTTTTAAATTTTTCTTTCTTTATTTTTGCTATCCTTGCCCCTGCCATCTTGAGTCTACTCCTTTGGGATCAGGGAAGGAAGAGGATGTGAAGAAAATATCCTATTTAGATGGTACTCTTGGTAGTACTTTCTTGACTGTGAAATATTCTCTGTCTCATGCAGCTTGACCAACTCTTGATCCCTTTCAAGAGCCCAGTAATTACAGGCTATTCTGACTAATCTCCCTCCCTCAGATTTCTCCTAATGAGAGGTAGGCATTATTTTCTATGCACTCTGCTTTATCTGGAAAGGTACATAAGAGGATCTTCCAAGAACTGTCTTATATTTCATTTAGATGGGCATGGATTTGAGCCTACAAGATTATGCAATTCAGCAAACTTGGAGTAAGTCATCAATTTCACATGCTTGTACATACCCCTAGTCTCTATAACTGTTTTGTTTTTGGAGCCACATACTTAGCTTGAGAATTGGAAGTGTTGGGAAACTCACTTCCCTCCTTCTTGGTGAGATTGGTGAGAAAACCATAGCTCTCTCTACATCTACAGATTCTCTTCAAAGAACCCTCTAATTACTATCTAGCTTTCTCTTACTTTGGCTGTGATCCAGTTATAGTCACTAGATCAGACTGGCAATATCTTAAGCAAGTCCTAAATGAATGTCTTGCAAGTTTTCTTTAGAAGGTTCATGGGCAGAGGAGAGTTATTTATCATTTATTGTTCTCAGCTTTGAGACTTTAGAAAAAGTTTCACCCTGTTGTAGATCGTTTCCAAAAATGATCATGACATTATTGCCCATCCCACATGCCTGTAATACAGTGTGATCTTGACATTACTACCATAGACTCTTGAGATCTCTATCTTCTCCTCTTGAACCTGGGTGGATCTTTGACTGCTTCAAACAATAAAGTATAGTAAGCATGCTACTATGTGACTCTCAAGACTAGATCATATGGGATTGACATATATACACTAATATGTATAAAATAGACAACTAATAAGAACCTGCTGAATAAAAATTAAATAATATTCAAATCGAAATAAATAAATAAATATTACAAAACAAAACAAAACAAAAGATTAGATCATAAAAATCCCTGGCATTGCCACCTTGCTCTCTGGGAATGCTCACTCTTGGAGTCAGCCTCCATTCAGAGAAAAAGCCCAAAATAGTTCATGCGGAGAAACCACATGGAGAGGCCATGTGCAGTATTTCAGCCTATCACCCAGCTGTGGTCTCAGCTGACAGCCAGCATGAACCATCAGGCATGAGAGTATGGGCTAGAATGTTTCAGCTCATAGCTGTCAAGTCACTCCCAGATTTCAATTCTCTCAACTGACACTCCATCTCAGCTGTGCCCTTTCTGAATTCTAGACCCAGAGAATCTATAGCACAATACAATGTTTATTTTAGGTCACTAAATTTTGAGTGGTTTATTTTACAGCAATAGTAACTTGAACACATTAAATACCTTGTTATAATAGTTACGTGATTACTTAAGCTCTTTTCTCTGCATAGTGTCCTCAAAGCTCTCTGGATAGCAAACATTCTCCCTTTTATTACCAGTCCAGTTCAAGTTCTGCCTCCTCTGCAAACCCTTCTCTGACTTTTTCAGTCCATAAGGACCTCTCTTTTCTCTGAATTCCTAAGTATCACTTCACTTAGTGCTTGTTTTCTATGGCAGACACATACTTCTTTTCATTCTTAATTAACAGAATCCCCACTATGTTTATATAGCAGAGGGCCTCATGGTTCACTAAGGGTTAATCCCCTCCCCTGAGTAGGTGAATATTAATTAGTCTAATATAATTATGGTAATTAATATTTTTCTCACCAGAGATTAGTTTAAGCAAAGGCTTGAGACAATACTGGCCAATTATATATATATATATATATATATATATATATATATATATATATATATATATATTTATTTATTTATTATTAGTTTCTGCTTTATAACAAAGTGAATCAGTCATACATATACATCTGTTCCCACATCCCTTCCCTCTTGCGTCTCCCTCCCTCCCACCGTCCCTATCCCACCCCTCCAGGCGGTCACAAAGCACCGAGCTGATCTCCCTGTGCTATGCGGCTGCTTCCCACTATCTATCTACGTTACGTTTGGTAGTGTATGTATGTCCATGCCTCTCTCTCGCTTTGTCACAGCTTACCCTTCCCCCTCCCCATATCCTCAAGTCCATTCTCAGTAGGTCTGTGTCTTTATTCCTGTTTTACCCCTAGGTTCTTCATGACATTTTTTTTCTTAAATTCCATATATATGTGTTAGCATACGGTATTTGTCTTTCTCTTTCTGACTTACTTCACTCTGTATGACAGACTCTAGGTCTATCCACCTCATTACAAATAGCTCAGTTTTGTTTCTTTTTATGGCTGAGTAATATTCCATTGTATATATGTGCCACATCTTCTTTATCCATTCATCCGATGATGTACACTTAGGTTGTTTCCATCTCCGGGCTATTGTGAATAGAGCTGCAATGAACATTTTGGTACATGTCTCTTTTTGAATTATGGTTTTCTCAGGGTATATGTCTAGTAGTGGGATTGCTGGGTCATATGGTAGTTCTATTTTTAGTTTTTTAAGGAACCTCCATGCTGTTCTCCATAGCGGCTGTACCAATTCACATTTCCACCAGCAGTGCAAGAGTGTTCCCTTTTCTCCACACCCTATCCAGCATTTATTGTTTCTAGATTTCTTGATGATGGCCATTCTGACTGGTGTGAGATGATATCTCATTGTAGTTTTGATTTGCATTTCTCTAATGATTAATGATGTTGAGCATTCTTTCATGTGTTTGTTGGCAGTCTGTATATCTTCTTTGGAGAAATGTCTATTTAAGTCTTCTGCCCATTTTTGGATTGGATTGTTTGTTTTTTTGCTATTGAGCTGCATGAGCTGCTTATAAATTTTGGAGATTAATCCTTTGTCAGTTGCTTCATTTGCAAATATTTTCTCCCATTCTGAGGGTTGTCTTTTGGTCATGTTTATGGTTTCCTTTGCTGTGCAAAAGCTTTTAAGTTTCATTAGGTCCCATTTGTTTATCTTTGTTTTTATTTCCATTTCTCTAGGAGGTGGGTCCAAAAGGATCTTGCTGTGATTTATGTCATAGAGTGTTCTGCCTATGTTTTCCTCTAAGAGTTTGATAGTTTCTGGCCTTACATTTAGGTCTTTAATCCATTTTGAGCTTATTTTTGTGTATGGTGTTAGGGAATGATTTAATCTCATACTTTTACATGTCCCTGTCCTGTTTTTCCAGCACCACTTATTGAAGAGGCTGTCCTTTCTCCACTGTACATTCCTGCCTCCTTTATCAAAGATAAGTTGACCATATGTGCGTGGGTTTATCTCTGGGCTTTCTATCCTGTTCCATTGATCTATCTTTCTGTTTTTGTGCCAGTACCACACTGTCTTGATTACTGTAGCTTTGTAGTATAGTCTGAAGTCAGGGAGCCTGATTCCTCCAGCTCTGTTTTTCGTTCTCAAGATGGCTTTGGCTATTCGGGGTCTTTTGTGTTTCCAAACAAATTTTGAAATTTTTTGTTCTAGTTCTGTGAAAAATGCCAGTGGTAGTTTGATAGGGATTGCATTGAATCTGTAGATTGCTTTGGGTAGTAGAGTCATTTTCACAATATTGATTCTTCCAATCCAGGAGCATGGTATATCTCTCCATCTATTTGTATCATTTTTAATTTCTTTCATCAGTGTCTTATAATTTTCTGCATACAGGTCTTTTGTCTCCTTAGGTAGGTTTATTCCTAGATATTTTATTCTTTTTGTTGCAGTGGTAAATGGGAGTGTTTTCTTGATTTCACTTTCAGATTTTTCATCATTAGTGTACAGGAATGCCAGAGATTTCTGTGCATTAATTTTGTATCCTGCTACTTTACCAAATTCATTGATTAGCTTTAGTAGTTTTCTGGTAGCATCTTTAGGATTCTCTATGTATAGTATCATGTCATCTGCAAACAGTGACAGCTTTACGTCTTCTTTTCCAATTTGGATTCCTTTTATTTCCTTTTCTTCTCTGATTGCTGTGGCTAAAACTTCCAAAACTAGGTTGAATAAGAGTGGTGAGAGTGGGCAGCCTTGTCTTGTTCCTGATCTTAGTGGAAATGGTTTCAGTTTTTCACCATTGAGGACGATGTTGGCTGTGGGTTTGTCATATATGGCCTTTATTATGTTGAGGAAAGTTCCCTCTATGCCTACTTTCTGCAGGGTTTTTATCATAAATGGGTGTTGAATTTTGTCAAAAGCTTTCTCTGCATCTATTGAGATGATCATATGGTTTTTCTTCTTCATTTTGTTAATATGGTGTATCACATTGATTGATTTGCGTATATTGAAGAATCCTTGCATTCCTGGAATAAACCCCACTTGATCATGGTGTATGATCCTTTTAATGTGCTGTTGGATTCTGTTTGCTAGTATTTTGTTGAGGATTTTTGCATCTATGTTCATCAGTGATATTGGCCTGTAGTTTTCTTTCTTTGTGACATCCTTGCCTGGTTTTGGTATCAAGGTGATGGTGGCCTCGTAGAATGAGTTTGGGAGTGTTCCTTCCTCTGATATTGTTTGGAAGAGTTTGAGAAGGGTGGGTGTTAGCTCTTCTCTAAATGTTTGATAGAATTCACCTGTGAAGCCATCTGGTCCTGGGCTTTTGTTTGTTGGAAGATTTTTAATCACAGTTTCAATTTCAGTGCTTGTGATTGGTCTATTCATATTTTCTATTTCTTCCTGATTCAGTCTTGGCAGTTTGTGCATTTCTAAGAATTTGTCCATTTCTTCCAGGTTGTCCATTTTATTGGCATAGAGTTGCTTATAGTAATCTCTCATGATCTTTTGTATTTCTGCAGTGTCCGTTGTTACTTCTCCTTTTTCATTTCTAATTCTATTGATTTAAGTCTTCTCCCCTTTTTTCTTGATGAGTCTGGCTAATGGTTTATCAATTTTGTTTATCTTCTCAAAGAACCAGCTTTTAGTTTTATTGATCTTTGCTATCGTTTCCTTCATTTCTTTTTCATTTATTTCTGATCTGATCTTTATGATTTCTTTCCTTCTGCTAACTTTGGGGGTTTTTTGTTCTTCTTTCTCTAATTGCTTTAGGTGCAGGGTCAGGTTGTTTACTGAGATGTTTCCTGTTTCTTAAGGTGATATTGTATTGCTATAAACTTCCCCCTTAGAACTGCTTTTGCTGCGTCCCATAGGTTTTGGGTCGTCGTGTCTCCATTGTCATTTGTTTCTAGGTATTTTTTAATTTCCTCTTTGATTTCTTCAGTGATCACTTCGTTATTAAGTAGTGTATTGTTTAGCCTCCATGTGTTTGTATTTTTTACAGATCTTTTCCTGTAATTGATGTCTAGTCTCATAGCATTGTGGTCGGAAAAGATACTTGATACAATTTCAATTTTCTTAAATTTACCAAGGCTTGATTTGTGACCCAAGATATGATCTATCCTGGAGAATGTTCCATGAGCACTTGAGAAAAATGTGTATTCTGTTGTTTTTGGATGGAATGTCCTGTAAATATCAATTAAGTCCATCTTGTTTAATGTATCATTTAAAGCTTTTGTTTCCTTATTTATTTTCATTTTGGATGATCTGTCCATTGGTGAAAGTGGGGTGTTAAAGTCCCCTACTATGAGTGTGTTACTGTCGATTTCCCCTTTTATGGCTGTTAGTATTTCTGGCCAATTAGATTTTAAGGGAAGTCTTTTGGGAGGTTTTGGGAAAAGGTCTGTCTGTTTAAACAAAAAGCTGGGAGGACATAATTGAAAATGGCTTTCTTCTGCTTAAAGTTACTGCATCTGCATATAAAACCTAAAAATTCTGCAATCGCCTTACAACCATGGGGAGAAAATCCTGAGGAAAAGGCAACATGAAGAGAAAACAGAGCAGAAAGACAAAAAGAATCTGAGTCTTTGATGATATATTTGAACTACTAAGTCACCAAACCCTGAAACCATCTTTTCTCTCATATTATTATATGACATAGTACATTTTTCTCATTATTTAAGCCAGCTGAATGGAAGTTCTCTATTACACACAGAGATGGATTCTCTTTTCTGCTGAAAGTTCTAGAGTACTCAATTAAATGTGGCTTAAACAATAAAGCTATTTATTATCTCATGTTTCAAGGAATTTAGAGGTAGTATGGTCCCAGAGTTGGTTCACTAACTCAACAATATCATCACAGACCAAGATACTTTCCAACTTAATACTTTGCCATTGTCAGTAAGTCAGTGATAATCTTCCCTTCATGGTCACAAGGTGGATGTAGTCATTGTAAGCACAATATGCAGAAACAAAATATCCAGTTAAGAAGAATAAGGCAGAGACCTTCAAGATGGCATAGGAGTAGGACGTGGAGATCACCTTCCTCCCCACAAATACATTAAAAATACATCTACATGTGGAACAACTCTTACAGAACACCTAGTGAACACTGGCAGAAGATCTCAGACTTCCCAAAAGACAAGAAACTCCCCATGTACCTGGGTAGTGCAAAAGGATAAACAAAAAACAGAGACAAAAGAATAGGGACGGGACCTCCACCTCTGGAGGGAGCTGTGGACAAGGAAAAATTTCCACACACTAGGAAGCCCCTTCACTGGCGGAGACGGGGGTGTGGGGTGAGGGGTGGGGGGAAGCTTCGGAGCCATGGAGGAGAGCGCAGAAACAGGGGTGTGAAGGGCAAAGTAGAGAGCTTCCCGCAGAGAGGATCGGTGCTGACCAGCACTCACCAGCCCAAGAGGCTTGTCTGCTCACCCGCCGGGACAGGTGGGGGCTGGGAGCTGAGGCTTGAGATTCGGAGGTCAGATCCCAGGGAGAGGACTGGGGTTGGCTGCGTGAACACAGCCTGAAGGGGCCTAGTGCGCCACAGCTAGGCGGGAGGGAGTCTGGGAAAAGTCTAGACCTGCCTAAGAGGCAAGAAACAATTGTTTTGGGGTGTGCGAGGAAAGGAGAGTCAGAGCATTGCCGAAATGAGCTCCAGAGGTGGGCGTGAGCCATGGCTATCAGCACGGACACCAGAGACAGACATGAAACGCTAAGGCTGCTGCTGCAGCCATCAAGAAGCCTGTGTGCAAGCACAGCTCACTATCCACACCTCCCCTCCTGGGAGCCTGTGCAGCCCGCCACTGCCAGGGTCCCGTGATCCAAAGACAACTTCCCCAGGAGAACAGGCGGTGTGCCTCAGGCTGGTGCAAATGTCACGCTGGGCCTCTGCCGCCGCAGGCTCACCCCATATCCATACCCCTCCCTTCCCCCAGCCTGAGCGAGCCAGAGCCCCCGAATCAGCTGCTCCTTTAACCCTGTCCTGTCTGGGCAAAGAACAGATGCCAGAGGGTGACCTACACACAGAGGCGGGGCCAAATCCAAAGCTGAATCCCAGGAGCTCTGCGAACAAAGAAGAGAAAGGGAAATCTCTCCATACAGCCTCAGGAGCAGCGGATTAAATCTCCACAATCAACTTGATGTACCCTGCATCTGTGGAATACCTGAATAGACAATGAATCATCCCAAATTGAGGAGGTGGACTTTGGGAGCAACTGTAGACTTGGGGTTTGCTTTCTGCACCTGATTTGTTTCTGGTTTTATGTTCATCTTAGTTTAGTATTTAGAGCTTATTATCATTGGTAGATTTGTTTATTGATTTGGTGCTCTCTTCCTTTTTTTTAATATATATATATTTTCCTTCCTTTTTCTCTTTTTGTGAGTGTGTATGTGTATGCTTCTTTGTGTGATTTTGTCTATATAGGTTTGCTTTTACCATTTGTCTTAGGGTTCTCTCTGTCCATTTTTTTTCTCTTTTTTAGTATAGTTTTTAGCACTTGTTATCATTGATGGATTTGCTTAATGGTTTGGTTGCCCTCTTTCTTTTTTTATTACATTTTTATTTCTTTATTACTTTTTAATTTTAATAATTTTTATTTTAAAATAACTTTATTTTATTTTTTTCTTGCTTGCTTTTTTTCCTCCCTTTTCTTCTGAGCTGTGTAGCTGATAGGATCTTGGTGCTCTGCCCGAGTGTCAGTCCTGAGCCTCTGAGGTGGGAGAGCTGAGTTTAGGACACTGGACTACCACAGACCTCCCGACCCCACATAATATCAATCAGCAAGAGCTCTCCCAGAGATCTCCATCTCAACGCTGAGATCCAGCTCCACTCAACGACCAAAAAGCTCCAGTGCTTGACACCCCATGCTAAACAACTAGCAAGACAGGAATACAATCCCACCCATTAGCAGAGAGGCTGCCTAAAATCATAAAAAGTGCACAGACTCCCCAAAACACACAGTCCTAGCTACCAGAAAGACAACACCCAGCCTCATCCACCAGAACACAGGCACAAGAACACAGGCACCAGAACACAGGCACCAGTCCCCCCCACCAGGAAGCCTACACAGCCCACTGAACCAACCTTACCCACTGGGGGCAGACACCAAAAACAAGAGGAACTACGAACCTGCAGTCTTCGAAAATGAGACTCCAAACACAGTAAGTTAAGCAAAATGAGAAGACAGAGAAATACACAGCAGATGAAGGAGAAAGGTAAAAACCCACCAGACCAAACAACTGAGGAGGAAATAGTCAGTCTAACTGAAAAAGAATTCAGAGTAATGATAGGAAAGATGACCCAACATCTTGGAAATAGAATGGAGAAAATACAAGAAATGTTTAACAAGGACCTAGAAGAACTAAAGAGCAAACAAACAATGATGAACAACACAATAAATGAAATTTAAAATTCTCCAGAAGGAATCAATAGCAGAATAACTGAGGCAGAAGAACGGATAAGTGACCTGAAAGATAAAATAGCGGAAATAACTACCACAGAGCAGAATAAAGAAAAAAGAATGAAAGGAATTGAGGACAGTCTCAGAGACCTCTGGGGCAACATTAAACACAACAACATTCGAATTATAGGGGTCCCAGAAGAAGAAGAGAAAAAGAAAGGAACTGAGAAAATATTTGAAGAGATTATAGTTGAAAATTTCCCTAATATGGGAAACGAAATAGTTAATCAAGTGCAGGAAGCACAGAGAGTCCCATACAGGATAAAGCCAAGGAGAAACAGGCCAAGACACATATTAATCAAATTATCAAAATTAAATACAAAGAAAAGATGTTAAAAGCAGCAAAGGAAAAGCAACAAAAAACATAGAAGGGAATCCCCATAAGGTTAACAGCTAATCTTTCAGCAGAAACTCTGCAAGCCAGAAGGGAGCGGCAGGACATATTTAAAGTGATGAAAGGCAACAACCTACAACAAAGATTACTCTACCCAGCAAGGATCTTATTCAGATTTGACAGAGAAATTAAAATCTTTACAAACAAGCAAAATCTAAGAGAAATCAGCACCACAAAACCAGCTTTACAACAAATGCTAAAAGAACTTCTCTAGGCAGGAAACACAAGAGAAGGAAAAGACCTACAAAAACAAACCCAAAACAATTAAGAAAATCGTAATAAGAACATACATATAGATAGTTACCTTAAATGTAAATAGATTAAATGCTCCAACCAAAAGACATAGACTGGCTGAATGGACACAAAAACAAGACATGTATATATGCCATCTATAAGAGACCCACTTCAAACATAGGACACATACAGACTGAAAGTGAGGGGATAGAAAAAAATATTCCATGCAAATGAAAATCAAATGAAAACTGGAGTAGCAATTCTCATATCACACAAAATAGACTTTAAAATAAAACTATTACAAGAGACAAAGAAGGACACTACATAATGATCAAGGGATCAATCCAAGAAGAAAATGTAACAATTGTAAATACTTATGCACCCAACATAGGAGCACCTCAATACATAAGGCAAATGCTAACAGCCATAAAAGGGAAAATCAACAGTAACATAATAATAGTAGGGAACTTTAACACCCCACTTTCACCAATGGACAGATCATCCAAAATGAAAATAACAAAACAAGCTTTAAATGACACATTAAAAAAGATGGACTTAATTGATATTTATAGGACATTCCATCCAAAACAACAGAATACACTTTCTTTTCTGTACTCATGGAGCATTATCCAGGATAGATTATATCCTGGGCCACAAATCAAGGCTTGGTAAATTTAAGAAAATTGAAATCATATCAAATATCTTTTCCGTTGACAATGCTATCAGGCTAGATATCAATTACATGAAAAAATCTGTAAAAAATATAAACACATGGAGGCTAAACAATATGCTACTAAATAACCAAGAGATCACTGAAGAAATCAAAGAGGAATTCAAAAAATACCTAGAAACAAATGACAATGAAAACATGATGGCCCAAAACCTATGGGGTGAAGCAAAAGCAGTTCTAAGAAGGAAGTTTATAGCAATACAATCCTACCTCAAGAAACAAGAAACATCTCAAAGAAACAACCTAACCTTAGACCGAAAGCAATTAGAGAAAGAAGAACAAAAAAACCCCAAAGTTAGCAGAAGGAAGGAAATCATAAAGATCGGAAGTAAATGAAAAAGAAATGAAGGAAATGATAGCGAAGATCAATAAAACTAAAAGCTGGTTATTTGAGAAGATAAACAAAATTGATAAACCATTAGCCAGACTCATCAAGAAAAAAAGGAAGACTCAAATCAATAGAATTAGATATGAAAAGGGAGAAGTAACAACTGACACTGCAGAAATACAAAAGATCATGAGAGATTACTACAAGCAACTCTATGCCAGTAAAATGGACAACCTGGAAGAAATGGAGAAATTCTTAGAAAAGCACAACCTTCCAAGACTGAACCAGGAAGAAACAGAAAATATAAACAGACCAATCACAAGCACTGAAATTGAAACTGTGATTAAAAATCTTCCAATAAACAAAAGCCCAGGACCAGATGGCTTCACAGGCAAATTCTATCAAATGTTTAGAGAAGAGCTAACACCTATCCTTCTCAAACTCTTCCAAAATATAGTAGAGGGAGAAACTCTCCCAAACTCATTCTATGAGGCCACCATCACCTTGATACCAAAACCAGATAAAGATACCACAAAAAAAGAAAACTACAGGCCTATATCACTGATGAACATAGATGCAAAACTCCTCAACAAAATATTAGCAAACAGAATCCAACAGCACATTAAATGGGTCATACACCATGATCAAGTGGGGTTTATCCCAGGAATGCAAGGATTCTTCAATATATGCAAATCAATCAGTGTGATACACCATATTAATAAATTGAAGGATAAAAACCATATGATCATCTCAATAGATGCAGAAAAAGCTTTTGACAGAATTCAACTCCCATTTATGATAAAAACCCTCCAGAAAGTAGGCAAAGAGGGAACTTACCTCAACATAATAAAGGCCGTATATGACAAACCCACAGCCAACATCGTCCTCAATGGTGAAAAACTGAAACCATTTCCACTAAGATCAGGAACAAGACAAGGCTGCCCACACTTACCACTATTATTCAACCTAGTTTTGGAAGTTTTAGCCACAGCAATCAGAGAACAATAAGAAATAAAAGATATCCAAATCAGAAAAGTGGTAAAACTGTCATTGTTTGCAGGTGACATGATACTATACATAGAGAATCCTAGAGATGCAACCAGAAAACTACTAGAGCTAATCAATGAATTTGGTAAAGTAGCAGGATACAAAATTAATGCACAGAAATCTCTTGCATTCCTATACACTAATGATGAAATATCTGAAAGAGAAATTAAGGAAACACTCCCATTAATATTGCAACAAAAAGAATAAAATACCTAGGAATAAAACTACCTAAGGAGATAAAAGAAATCTATAAAACACTGATGAAAGGAATTAAGGAATTAAAAGTGATACAAATAGATGGAGAGATATACCATGTTCTTGGATTGGAAGAATCAATATTGTGAAGATGACTATACTACCCAAAGCAATCTACAGATTCAATGCAATCCCTATCAAACTACCAGTGGCATTTTTCACAGAACGAGAACAAAAAATTGCACAATTTGTATGGAGACAATAAAGACCCCAAATAGCCAAAGCAATCTTGAGAAAGAAAAACGGAGCTGGGGGAATCATGCTCCCTGACTTCAGACTATACTACAAAGCTACAGTAATCAAGAGAGTATGGTACTGGCAGAAAAACAGAAATATAGATCAATGGAACAGGATAGAAAGCCCAGAGATAAACTGATGCACATATGGTCACCTTATCTTTGATAAAAGAGCAAGAATATACAATGGAGAAAAGACAGCCTCTTCAATAAGTGGTGCTGGGAAAACTGGACAGCTACATGTAAAAGAATGAAATTAGAACACTTCCTAATACCATACACAAAAATAAACTCTAAATGGATTAAAGACCTAAATGAAAGGCCATACACTATAAAACTCTTAGAGGAAAACATCGGCAGAAAGCTTTATGACATAACTCACAGCAGGATCCTTTTTGACCCATCTTGTAGAGAAATGGAAATAAAAACAAAAATAAACAAATGGAACCTAATGAAACTTAAAACCTTTTGCACAGCAAAGGAAACCATAAACAAGACCAAAAGACAACCCTCAGGATGGGAGAAAATATTTACAAATGAAGCAACTGATAAAGGATTAATCTTCAAAATATACAAGCAGCTCTTGCTGCTCAATATCCGAGAAACAAACAACCCAATCCAAAAACGGGCAGAAGACCTAAATAGACATTTCTCCAAAGAAGATATACAGTTTGCCAACAAACACATGACAAGATGCTCAACATCACTAATCATTAGAGAAATGCAAATCAAAGCTACAATGAGGTATCATCTCACAACACTCAGAATGGCCATCATCAAAAACTCTACAAACAATAAATGCTGGAGAGGGTGTGGAGAAAAGGGAACCCTCTTGCACTGTTGGTGGAAATGTAAATTGATACAGCCACTATGGAGAGCAGTATGGAGGTCCCTTAAAAAACTGAAAATAGGGCTTCCCTTGTGGCACGGTTGTTGAGAGTCTGCCTGCCGATGCAGGGGACACGGGTTCGTGCCCCGGTCCAGGAAGATCCCACATGCCGTGGAGCAGCTGGGCCCATGAGCCATGGCTGCTGAGTCTGCGCATCCGGAGCCTGTGCTCTGCAATGGGAGAGGCCACAACAGTGAGAAAAAAAAAAAACCCTGAAAATAGAACTACCATATGATCCAGGAGTCCCACTACTGGGTATATACCCTGAGAAAACCATAATTCAAAAAGAGTCATGTACCACAATGTTCATTGCAGCTCTATTTACAATAGCCAGGACATGGAAGCAACCTAAGTGTCCATCAACAGATAAATGGATAAAGAAGATGTGGCACATATAAACAATAGAATATTACTCAGCCATAAAAAGAAATGAAATTGCGTTATGTGTAATGAGGTGGATGGACCTAGAGTCTCTCATACAGAGTGAACTAAGTCAGAAAGAGGAAAACAAACACTGTATGCTAACATATATCTACATGGAATCTAAAAAGAAAAAAGTGGTTCTGAAGAACCTAAGGTCAGGACAGGAATAAAGATGCAGACATAGAGAATGGACTTGAGGATAGGGAGGGGGAAGTGTGGGCTGGGACAAAGTGAGAGAGTGGCATGGACATATATACACTACCAAATGTAAAATAGATAGCTAGTGGGAAGCAGCCACATAACCCAGGGAGATCATAGGGAGATCAGCTCAGGGCTTTGTGACCACCTAGAAGGGTGGGATACAGAGGGTGGGAGGGAGATGCAAGGGGGAGGGGATTTGGGGATATATGTATACGTATAGCTGATTCACTTTATTATACAGCAGAAACTAACACAACATTGTAAAGCAATTATTCTCCAATAAAGATGTTAAAAAAAAGTATAACTCCCAGCATATGTGTTTAAAAAAAAGAAATTCCACTTTTGTAGAGCAGGGGTTGGCAAATTTGTATAAAGGGCCAGTGAGTAAATATTTTAGATTTGCCATATGATCTCTATTGTATATACTCAGCTCAGTCATTGTAGCCAAAAGCAGCCACAGTAAAATGTAAATAAATGCGTATAACTGTGTTTCAATAAAACATTATTTATAGACAAGGAAAAAATAAAAAAGAAGAAGAAAAAGAATAAGGAAGGAAAGCTCTTCCAGAAGCCCCACAGCAGACTTACCTCAGGTCCCTTTGACCAAAACTACATTCTACACTCACTTTTTAGTGGCAGGGGAGGCTGAGAAAACAACTGTTTGGCATTTTTCAACATTGCTAGAGGGTGGTGGTCCCTGTCACCACCTACAGCAGCAACCTTGAAGCATAAGTAGATCATTTCCTTGTACTCTGGCATATTCCAGTCCAAAGAGCCTAAAAATTTCCAACTTAGCGATGCTGTTCATAATAGGTAAACATGAAAGTTGAGTTCTTTATGTTTTTTACAGGACAAGATCTTAGCAGAAGAGTTCTTTGTTCTGTTTTTTCCTACTCTCTCCTCTCAGGAAATTAAAACTAAAATGACATATCATAGTACTTTAACAACAATACTAATTTAAAATCCCACTAAACTTTCAATGTCTTCTTCTATCAAAAACTGTAATGAACATTAGTTGACTTTCCTTCCTGGTATCTCCCACCCCTCTTTTATGAACATGGCACCAATCAGAATTACAGGTTATTTGCAAAAATTATAATCGTAGAATTGACAACAATATCTAAAATCTTACAAGAACCCTCAGACCAAAAACCACTTCCAAAATCAGAGTTATAGTAACAGACAAAAGAAATTGATAAAATTTGTGATTATTTAAGTCCAAATGTTTCTTAGGAAAACAAGATTATTTTTGTGGAAATTTGCAATATGATGTTTTATCAAATCAGATTCTTCGGGATAGTTTATGATCAAGGGTGATCTCTCTTTCTCTGTGGGTGCAGAAGTGAAAGAGCTCCTTCATCTTTTTCTAAAACTCCTTTTGATAATATAAAAATCTGATTTTAAGGCCAGACTCTGAGATTTCATTGGTCAGCATTAGCAGCACAGAGATATTTTATATAGCTTAATTTCATTTGCAGAAATGAAGAGTTGAATATGATTTATCTTTTCCCTTTTCCTCTTTCTAGTAAAAAAAAGTTACATTGGGGCTTCCCTGGTGGCGCAGTGGTTGAGAGTCCCCCTGCCGATGCAGGGGACACAGGTTGGTGCCCCGGTCCAGGAAGATCCTGCATGCTGCGGAGCAGCTGGGCCCGTGAGCCATGGCTGCTAAGCCTGCACGTCCGGAGCCTGTGCTCCGCAATGGGAGAGGCCACAACAGTGAGAGGTGAATGTACCAAAAAAAAAAAAAAAAGGTACATTAATACTACCTGTGGAAAAATGAATAATGCTTTCCAGTTGGCATTCTTTTTCACACCAAACACTTAATAAAGAACAAGACATTATTTTATTTTGCAGATGTGGGGTTGAGTTCTGACACAGTACCAAGAAAACATCATTACCTACTAAAGCAAAAATATTCATAACCCCAAATTTCATTTGCAGTGTTAGTCTTCATTCACTGGCACTAATAATCAGTTTAAACTGTAGGCTTGAGATAACTACAAGAAAAATGTTAAGCACTGTCAGCTCTACATCTTTTTATTTTTTAAATAAATTTATTTTATTTACTTTGGCTGTGTTGGGTCTTCATTACTGCACACGGGCTTTCTCTAGTTGTGGCGAGTGGGGACTTCTCTTCGTTGTGGTGCGTGGACTTCTCATTGCAGTGGCTTCTCTTGTTGCGGAGCATGGGCTCTAGGCACGTGGGCTTCAGCAGTTGTGGCTCACTGCTCCACAGCATGTGGGATCTTCCCAGACTAAGGCTTGAACCCATGTCCCCTGCACTGGCAGGTGGATTCTTAACCACTGTGCCACCAGGGAAGTCTCTCTGTATCTTAATTTAAATAAAAATTCTTCTTCTCTATAGGAAGAAGAACTTTGCATTTTAAAAAACTCTTCATACCATGGCCACCTAAACAACTTTCTGTGTTTTTTCCTTTCTGCCAGTTTTGAAAAAAAATTAAATAACAACATAATACCTAAAATTGGGGATAGACTGTAGTCTCAGTACTTACAGTAATCACTTAAAGTAATTACATTCAAATTTGTAGTACCATAATTTCTCAATTCTAAGTTGCTAATTTTTCTGCATTTTAATTTTTTTGAGCTTGTGATATATTGTACAATTCATTAGGTTAATGTAGATTTACATTGTTGTGTTTAAGATGATGGTATTTTCTTCTCTGTTCTTTTCTTTTTTAATTTACTTGAAAAGCTGTAAATGGATGTTGGACCTTGCAAGGAATTGAGGATGTCAAATGATAACTACCCAGTCAAGTTTGGCACTTGGTATTTTGAATATTCAAAATGACACACCCATCCTACCCTTTGACTTTATAAGTAGTTTCTATAAAATGCCTTGGTTCTCAGTCCAGAGATATTTTAGGAGAATTTCTCATCAAAAGATTAAAAACACGAGATACATTATTCTTCTAATTTCCCTTTTCTTTGGAATATAGGAGTAGGAAAAGATGAAACATGAATAAATAAACATACAGGAAGATATTAGCAGACCAAACATGCTTTTATGACAATTGCTGTGAATGTGCTCAACTGTGCAGGTAAAAGACAGTAATAATAAACTTAATTTGGGTCAAAGGCCAAACCCCAACTATTAATAATTAACTGTAGACAGACTATATACAAATACCACAGGCAAATATAAATTACAGTTTAAGGTAGAAAATAGCAAAACAAATAAAAAGAGAAATTTAATATTCACCAAAGCTACAGCTTAGAGTGAAGATTTAATCTCCATAAACCTTTATGTGTTCAGTGACAGCATAAAAATAAATTAAAAGGTGATACATGTTCATGAGGAAACTGATGAGCATAATTATCATGAAAAGTTTTAGCATTTGATTTTGTATTTTAAAGAAGATAAGCAAGAATTTGGAGAATTTTAATGAAAATATTGGCTTAATATAGTTATCATATGTTACACACAGAATACATATTTGTTAAATGCCCTTAAACATCCACAAAAATTAATTAAGTAGAGGGTGATAAGAAAAATCTTAATACATTTCCAAAGGTTTCAGGAAATCATAGCAAAAACAAAAAAACTTACATATATTTCATGATCAAGTTCAGAGTGAAATCTTATGGAGGAGATAAGATTTTGTTGGCATTCAGATAAACTGCAGCTTTCAACATTAAGTAACAACAACTACACACTCAGAAAAAACAAAAACAAACAAAAAAATCTTTACTCAACTAGTTCACACAAAGGGTAATAAAGAGGTAAGGTAGACTTTGAGGTTGGTTGACCCACCCATTCAATTATGCATTTAAAACCTCAGGTTCTTCGCATCTTATATCTCTGCCATTCACACTATCTCAAAGCAGGTCTTAGGATAATTGCCAATTATAATTGCTGTGGCATATTTATTTGTTCATATCCTGTAAGAAGGGGTAGCCTATCATCCTATTGTCCTTAAAAGTGAAGAAACATTTTTCAGAGCTCTCAGAAAAACTTAACACTTATTGTTCATCATGAAAAGTGGGATATGCTTATCCCTTAACAAAACTGAACTGGGAGAATTCCATATGCTTCTTTGATTTTAGCTTGGTTACCTCCATCAGCTCCAAACGAGAATATTGGGGCCCACCTACTGGCTTGGATTAATCAATATTCACCCCCAAATCTGGGATCAATCCTTAAACCCTGTGTTGGATGGGGAAAATGGATGCCTAGTTAAGAAGTGGTATAATGCATGTTGAGAAGTCAATTACAACATCTATTAGGTAAGGGGCACAATTCCTACTTGGTAGAAGTTATTTCTTATTTAGAAATCTCAAGTTTCAGTCTCAGGTAATGAAAAGTGCACACTTTGGAATCAGCTACGTACTGCACTTACTAGTTGTGCTACATTGGGTGTTTTACTCCCTAAGTCTTTTCTTGAATCTATAAAATGGGGATAGTGGCTAGCTAACAGGATTGTTGCAAAGATTTAATAAGATGGCGGAAGAAAAGTAAATGATAAATCTACTCAATAAGAGCTGTTTCATTTATGGTAATCCTTGTCTTCAATAATGGCAGAAAATGAGCACAAAGATACTCCCAACTCTTGCTGTTTAAACAGAAGCTAACATGTAGAAATCAACAATTAAGGCTATCCGATGTTAAATTCATTTCTATTTAATAGACAATATCATGATTTTAACATGAAAGAATGTATAAGAAGTACAGGGGAAATAGTCAAAGAGAGAAAACCAAAGTGCTAAGGAAGAAAGAGGAAGTTCTAAAAGGACATTCTGAAGACCTTTTTAATTACTTTGGCTGCTTTTAAGATTTTCTGGTTTTAAGCAATTTGATTATGATGAATTTTAGAGTAGTCTTCTTTGGGGATTTTTTTTGTGCCTTATTGAGTTTTTGGAGCTGTGGGTTTATAGCTTTATCAAATTTGGAAATTTCCATTGTTTCTTTCTGTATATTTTTTGCACCTGTACAGTTCACTCCTTAAGAGAATCTGATTATACCTACATTAGGCACTTGCAGTTGTTTTACAGCTCACTGATGGTCTCTTCATTTCTAAATTATTTTTTCCATCTGTGTTTTACTTTGGATAGTCTCCACTGACATGTCTTCAAGTTGACTGATCTTTTCTTCTGCAATATCTAATCTACCATTAATGCCATCACTGTATTTTTCATCTCACACATTGCAGTTTTCATCTCTAGAAGTTGAACTCGGGTCTTCTTTATATCTTCATCATCTCTATTTAAATTTTTGGACCTAGTGAAAATAGTTACAAAAAATTGCTTTAATGTCCTTGCCTGCTAATTTTAACTTCTATGTTAGTTATGTTTAATTTTCATTTTTCCTTTTCATCATGGGTTGTATTTCCCTACTTCCTCATGTCTTATAAATTGCATGCCAAACATTGTGAATTTTGCCTTGTTGGACCTTTTTTATTCCTATAAATATTCTTGAGGTTTGTTATGGAATGCAGCTAAGTTACTTGGACTCTGTTTGATCTTTTCAAGTCTTGCTTTTAAGATTTGTTAGGTGGGATCACTGCAGCACTTAGGCTTGGGCTAATTATTCTCCATTCATGAGATAAGACTCTTCCGAGCACCCTACCCAATGCCTGATGAATTGAGATTTTTCTGTCTGGCTGGTGGGAATAGGAATCTTTCTGGCCCTGAGTGAGAACTGGGCACTATTCTCTGATTTTTCAGAAGATTCTTTGCCCAGTCTTGCACAGTTTTCTCACAGTGCCCATGAGGACACACGTGCTGGTCAGTACTCTGCTGAATACTCTAGGGATGCCCTGGAGCAGGGGTCCCCAACCCCCGGGCCGCAGACTGGTACCGGTCGGCAGCCTGTTGGGAACCGGGCCGCACGGCAAGAGGTGAGCGGCGGGCGAGAGAAGCTTGGTCTGCCACTCCCCAGCACTCGCATTACTGCCTAAACCACCCCACACACCCCCGGAAAAACTGTGTTCCATGAAACCAGTCTATGGTGCCAAAAAGATTGGGGACCGCTGCCCTAGAGTATTCAGCAGGTCTTCAGGTTTCCTCCACTGTGTACCTCTCTCTCCCTTGGTACTCTGTCGTATGAACTCTACTGCCTTGGTCTCTCTGGACTCTCAGCCTGTCTCCTTAACTCAGGAAGCCTGCTGGCTCTGCCTGAGTCCCCTCCCTGAGCCATGGTCAGGAAACTCAAGCCAGTAAGCTGGGATAACTGTAAGGCTCACCTCATTTGTTTCCCTTCTTTCAGCATTATTGTCCTTTATTACTTGATATCCAGTGTTTTGAAAACCACTGCTCTATATATTTTGTATGTGTATTTTTCCTTGGGGTGTGTGTGTGTATTGGGTTGGGGGAGGTTGTTTCAGGCAGGAAGGTAAATCCAGACCCTGTTATTCCATCTTAGCCAGAAACAAAAATCTTCAAACAAAAATTTTAAGTACAGAATTGCCAAGCTGTCAACAATTGTGTGATTAAACTTTCCAACCTTCTTTCCACTACGACAAAGCAGTCTTAGAAAATTAAAAACTAAAAGGAGATTTACCAGACTCTGTAACAACCCTTATTTCTCATCTTTATAATGAGACAGGTATTTAAACAGCTAAATTTAAAACATTTTTCTTACTATTTGCCAAGGGCTTTATATTTATTGTGTATTTTAATTCTCATAATAATCCTATAATGTAGGCAACATCATCCTTCTTTTAGAGGTGTAGAATCTGAGACTCAAGAAAGTTAATTAGCCATTATCCTCATGCATAAATCATTATCCTTAGGTTTAGGCATAAATAATTTTACATAATAGCAATCAGTGAAACTTTATTAGTTGATATTCTATAAACAATGGATGTCAAAAAACATAGCTGTATTCAAAAAGTATAATGCCAGGTAGAACAAAAACATTTGAAAAAAGTTAAAACTTTTGAATAATGGAAAGGAACAGTAAAAAACCCAGATCAGCTCAATATTATTCTCTGGTATAATTCTCAGACAGTTGGTTTGTAAGGTTTAGAAAGAAATACAACTGACATATTAAAAAATAAAAACTTTAATTTTTTGGATAAGTTTATTTGATTTACAGATTTGAGGGATGATAGAGACTTAATATATTTTTAAATCAGTAAAGCATTTGAGAAATTTCCCCTGACCTTTACTTTGATATGACTATAATAAGAAAATGGAGATTCAGTTCTACAAAGTTAAAGGAACTTTTTTAAAACAAAGAACATAGACAAATGACTTTAACTGCCTATTGAGATGCCTATTTTGAAGGTTAGGCATCAAAAAAAATTCAAGAAAAGGATGATTGGAAAGTATCCTGAAACCACCTATCCCCAAGTATTCTCTCTATAGGTAGGGTCAACAGGCACAATGAAGAAAGGGAGTGGTCAGTGGCTCCAAGGATGAGGGGAGGGAAAGAACTGTAGAAAAGTGATGCCCCTCAGAAAAGTATGTATGTGAAAATTGTCTACTACATTAAAAAGATCATTTATACGGAATGAATTTGAGAATTATTTTATTAAGAAAAATATAGTGTCATTAACAAAGTAATATGTACATTTAAAAAACTGCTTATAAAATAAATTAAAGATACATTCCATAAATTTAAAAATATATATATTTAAGCTCTAACAAAGGCACTTCTTCAGGATTGGCTTGCGTGCACCACTCTTGTCTGTTAGATAATTTTTAAAATTTGGCTTAGAATACTTTCACAATATTTTCCTTGGAAATTATTTCAAATTGCTTCATTATATGTACAACTTTTGTGCATTCTTTTTGCTTTAATTCTCTTCTTTTGTAAATTTTTGGTATAAAAAGACAAGAAGTGTCAGTACACATGGAAGAAATGTCTCCCTTTTAAACAGAGGTTTACATGCTATAGTGTTCAACTTTTTTCCTTGAAAAAGTTCTCCTTCTACTACACTTTTAGATTCTTTCTTTGAGCAGGGGTCATGTAGTTCCAGCTGAGAATTACTGCCATAAATTCAGTGGCTCAGGCATGAATGCTAAAAAAAAGTCTCCTCCGACATCCGAAGGACAGTACATCCCCCACATTATAAACCTACGTTAAACAATAAAAGCTTATAAAAATAAGCTAAGAAACCCTTTTATAATTTAAAAAAACTATTGGTGGTCTTTTAAATGTCACAGTTAGAGTTAACAGTTCCATCTACCTAATAAAGTGATTAACTTTGTTGCTGTGAAGTGTGACTTTACCGAAGGTTTACTTTGTTTCTATGAAATGCGACTGAAACGTCTCCACAGTTCTATCAAATATGAGACTTGTTCTAGGCATTTATCTGTTTTGACTTCTCTTTTCCTTCTTTTCTTCATTGTCTTGGTATTATTTATCTGTGGAATAGGAGAAGGAATAGTCAAAATTGATTGTCACTATCTTTGAGTGGCTGGTTATTTTGTCTTCTTTATGCAAATCTATCTCTCAGTCTGTCCCCCAAGACACCTACACACTGCTCCTATGTGCTTTCTCCAGAAGAATGCACTCCTGTCTCTCCACCCTCGTACTTCAAGGCCAAGCACCACCTCCTTCACAAGGCCTCTGCTAATTGCCCAGACATTTCTTTTGGAAATTCTTCCAGTGCTTCAGAGTGTTTTTCACTTAACTTGGCTCTCAATTACCTACGGTTTTATCATGGGTATTCCCCATAGCACTGAGCACAATGCCTTATAGATAGGAAACACTGACTATTTATTGGATGATTAAATTGATAAATAGCTGATAAGTTCATGATCTCCCTGACAAGCTCATAAATTCCTCAAGAAAAGGAGTCATCTCATGCCTCTTTATAGATACAATTCAGTAGACCTATTATTTGTACCCAAAGTGCTCCCACTTTCTGTCCCTCCCAACCTCCTAGATGTGCTACAGACACCTGAAGGCTTATTCTGAAGAGGAGTCTAACTGTCAAAAAAAGATTGCAATCATCTGATATATTCCTTCACCTGAATTACTCTCGAGTAGTGACTGACTGGGCCTCCTAGACACACAGTATTCAGACCAATGAAGTTCACCAGGTTACAAAGCATGGTTACAAAGGCTTACCATCTACAATCTGCTAAATCATAATTAAATATTATTGGTTTTAGGCTCTCTCCCTTTGGGCTTGGGAGAGGGCTGAAATAAATCACTCCAGACCCCTTTTTCACATGTTGTCCAAACTTATCTAGCCTGTCCTCTATGCTCTTATATGGATGAACATCACTGTGGCCATCTGTAGATTTGCCAGTCTCCTTAAGAGAAGATATAGAGCCAAACAGGTTTTTCACATGGCTGCCTGGTATTGAAGATCCAACTCAAGCTAAGTCTAGAACCCTATGGCTTCAGTCTTCAGTCCCTAAAAAACTAACAGCCTTGGTCACCCACTCAGTGTGCAGACTGATAAAGTCCACTGGTTAATAGGCCGCAGTCATACAAATCTGCACTCTCTTTTTGTCTTTTTAAAAATTGTCACCAGGAAGATAAACTCCCTGCTTTACTTGCCTGCTGAAATAAATATTTATTGAGAACTTGTTACGTACCAGGCACCGTTCCAAGTGCTTTTACATATATTGACTCATTTAATCCTCATAAACACTCTGTATGGGACTTGCTAATATGATCCTCATTTTGCAGATGAAACTGAGCACACAGAGGCTAAGTAATTTATCCAAATTTTCACAGAAGTTATGGGGCTAGGATTCAAAATCAGGCAAGACTGTGCCCAGACTTCCTGCCCCTAGCTCTGCACTTTTTCCATATTTAAAGTTACACATTCATTCAAATGCATGTAACTGCATATGCAAAAGATCCATTATGTAAAGAGAGAGCAATAGCACCCATACAAGCAATTAAGCAAACATGGGGTAGAGATTTAATTTATAATTTAACATTTAAAGAAAGACATATACAATTATTAAATGATAAGCCCAAGCAATGCTGCTCACACTTTGGAATGGATAAGAATCTCATAAAGAGCCCATACACGGGGACTGTGATTTTGAAGGTCTAGCCTGGGTCCCTGGGAATTGGCTTTTGGATAACCACTCTTCCATGCTCCAGAAGCCAGGACATTCTGATGTAGGAAGCTCAGTGATCATACTTTGAAATACTGGCCTACGGTTTAAAACACAATTCTGCCAAAAGAATCAGAACCCTAGAAACAGGTAGTTTTCAATCCAGTTGTCAACGTGGGACTAACCGACAATCTACAGGTTTTACCCGCTCATTTGCCCTTCGAAAGACAGAACCTAAATAAAAATCACAACTCTGCACGGAAGCCCTACTTGAATTCAAGGTTAGCCCCAAGATTTTAAAATGCGACCTTCGGATGCATCGGTTTACCTGAATTCCGGAGTAGCCTGAGCACTCGAGGGAGAGCGTAGCATTAGTTTGCTTGGCGAAGGTTTCCTTGGCGAGTGAGGCGCAGCCGTAGATGAGTTTGAAGGTGAAGTGCTCGATTTTAATGAGGCAATCCGGCTGCTCGCAGGCGGCAAAATTTACGAGAAAGGAAGAAAACGCCAGGGAGAAAAAAAAAAAGAGAGTTGATAAGACGTGAGTGAAAGGGGCAGCGGGGGCGGGGGGAGGAGAGAGGAGCGGGAGACACTATAAAGGCGATTCTAGCAGGAGGAAAGAGGTCTCGTGTGAGCAGAGGAGAAAGAGCCCAAGGAAGGCGAAGGAAGGAGGGGTATTAGATTGCAGAGTGCGCTTAAGGAGAAAGGACTCGCGCCGCGCTCGCTCCGCCCACGTCTCGAGGTCCGAGGGGCAGCGCTGAGAGCGGAGGCTCGCACCCCGCAAGGGGTGCCCCTGACGTCGTTCCCTGGTCCCCGTTCCCAATTTGCCTTTCCTCCCTATGGGTAGGAGGAGCCTCTCCCGGAATCCCGCTCAGATCCGACAGACTTCCTCACCCTATATTGGAACAGAAGTGGCGTCCCGAGCTGGGCACCGGCGCAGAGGTTTCCCGCAGCCCAGACGTCCCTACTGGGTCAGCGTCACCTGGGAGCCCAGCCACCACCTGGGGTTCTACCCACCACAGGATACCTCCTCCCCGGGATGCCTGGCGTCTCTCTCTGGAGAAAGCCAGAAGCACTAACCACTTACTCACCGCGTCTTCACAGTAGACGAACTTGTTAAACCTGATACTCTTCGTCTGGAAGAAAGAAAAAATAGCATACGACAAAGAGGGTCAAGACTTAAATTCACGGGAGTAATCATCGCCCCACCCCCTTCCATTGTTCCCAGGTTTTAAAGATGCTCTGAAAGCAGTTTCCATTTAGGCACTTGTTTCCTTTGCATCTGTTTCTGTGTTTGACAAGGTAGTGAAACATATGGGGTCTTCAGATAGTGCCTGCTAGTGTTTGAAATTGGATATTGAATGATCCTGTCCTAGAGGGAGATCTTCATGATTTCACACATACATGCTCTGTCCAGAAACTAGAATAATCAGGAAAATGATTAGTACTGTATATTAAACAACCTGAAGTACCTTTATCTCACAATGGCATCCTAAAGCATCTAGAAAGACCTGAAGGGCACATTCTACCAGGCTATCCTCACTGGGTAGGGCTTAGCTCACAAGAATTCCCTCCTCTCTTTCTCTTTCTTTCTCAAGCCCTTAATCACTGTCTTCCCCCCACCACCACCACTAGTGAGGAGGATTTAACAGAGAGTAGACAACCTTGTTGGACACCTATCAATATCTGCTCGTCATCAGCATCTGCACATTAATTAGTGTGCCAATTTCTAGGTAGTCAGTTTTGAAGCCAATATATTTCAGTATCACTTGTAAATTTTTTTTTGACAAAATGCTGGGCCATGATTATTTTCCAAATTGTTTTTCTTTCCTTGAAAGTTAAATTTTAGTGTGTGTGTGCCTACTCTTACAATAAAAATACATTTCAAAAAAGTTTCTTCACTTACCCCATTTATATATATATTCAGTTCTGGATGAATGACGTCCTGGTAAATATCTTTAATCTTCTTAAAGTCACAGTCAGTAAAATTGTAGGTTAGCACAAGCTCTACCAGTTGCAAGATGAAGATCTTCCTGAAAAAAACTGAACAAATAATAAGGTATCAGGCAATGTACCTGGAAACTCAATCCCACCCCAGTTTCACACTAAACTCTTTCCACCAACACTGAATTGCTTCTAGAGCTGCAGGGCCTGCCTTAGGGGTAGGTGCCCAGGCACCACTTGTTGCCTCTCATTCCCAGTGCACACGAAGCCCATATTCACCCATACTGTTGCCTTAGGTTGGAGCCTCCCTGATGCTCTAGAGCTTTCTGGCCCCACATATATAACACCTAAACGCCTACGGGCTCTTTTCTCCTAGGCCAATGATTTTCCTTGTTATCATTCTCTTCCTTTATAGAATTCTAAATTGATGACATGAAAGAAAAAAACAACCTAGCCAAATCTATAGAATTTTGACATTAGTAAAATCATCAGGAATTTTTCTCACCTTCCTCCTTTTGCCTTTGCCCTAAACCTTTGATATGTGCCTGAATGTGCTTTAAGAAAGAGATAACCACATCTTTCTCCTACAGGGCTTGTTCTAAGACCAAACCCCTTTCTTGGGAAAAACACCCCAAACAGTAACCCCTGGAAAAACTAGGTACCGCTGCTCCTGTATGCTGTACACTCTGAGCATTTCCTTTGGCCTCCTCCAACTAGTGCTTTTCTTTCTCTGTGGCTACTGAGAAAACGCATGTACTCACTTAATGGGATACTTTGGAGGGTGGGTGCAGCTTCAGGCTTGGACCGCACTTCCAGATAAAGGCATTAAATATGCATTAGTGACTAGAACCATAGGGGCAGGGACGATAAGAAACTGAAATGAATGGGAAAAGATCTGATGGGCCTCACCCTGAAAAATCTTATTTTCCAAAGCACTTACGAACTTCGTGAAAGTGCTACTCTTGGGTGACTGGGGGCACCTTAGGGGTTGCAGTCCCTCTAGCAAGTTCTGTAGGTGTCAAGAACTTTTAAACCCACAAAAGTCCACGGTCCTGTCACCTTCACAGCCCCGCTCTTCAGGGCTGCGTTTAGGAACCGGAACTCTAGAACTCCAGGATCCCGGCCGACCGCACGGCGCAGTACTCAGCGGAGCACGCGGGGCAGGGTGCTGTCCAGCGCGCAGCTCGCCCGGAGGCTCGCACAATTCGTGCGCCCGGCGCCCCGGCGCTTAGCCTTAGCCCTACGCTGCGTAGCCTCGACAATTTCGGTCAGCTGGGGCCTGAGCTCCGGCACCTGTTTTAGGGACGGGAGAAGCAAAGAGATGGAGGGCTTGGATTTGCCCTCGCAAACTCGTGTGAATCCAGAAAAGGGAGTTTAAACGCAGCGAAGTGAGTTAGGGAGAGCGCCCTAGAGGATGCCTAGCCGCCTTCTGTGCTCTGACAGCGCCAACAGGGAGTTGAAGGGAAGGAAGACCCAAGCCGACGGGGCTGCTGGGGGATGAACCCCTCTCCGGACGAGATTGGCCAGCGCTGCCCCGGGCTCTCCTGGCACCCAACTCCCCTCTTTCCCCCCTTCCATCTCCCAATCCCCTTGCGTGTCAGAGCCTGCAGAGTCCAGGTCCTTGGGAAGTTCCTAGGAGTCATCTCCGGAGCCGCCGAGACAGGGCGCCCCACGTGAGTACTAGCAAATGTCACAGGCCACGCCGAGCCTGGGAACATCGGGGTGGCGAGCGAAGCAGGATAAGTACGGAATCGGGGTGGTGGGTGGGGTGAGGACGCGAGCCAGAAGTGAACTTTTTTTTTTAATAGAAGGCGCTCCACAGCTGTACCAGTACAGCTGGACCCAATTCGCTCGTTAATGCCTGGGGGTAAAGGTTGTGGCGCTAATAGGAGTGTAAGACAGCCGCTGATTCACCGCTGACTTCAAAGATGGGCTTTTCTGGAACCCTTCAAGTCTAGGATTTAATGTCGTGGCAGTATCCTTTGAAGAGAATTCCTCTGCCTCTCTCTCCCCGCATCACCAACTTTTCAGGGTCTTGTGGGATGATGCCAAAGCCTGATTCATCTGCTGTGACATGAGAGGTGTTTCTGATCGGCAGCTGGAGATTGGGTCACCAACTTTTCAGGGTCTTGTGGGATGATGCCAAAGCCTGATTCATCTGCTGTGACATGAGAGGTGTTTCTGATCGGCAGCTGGAGATTGGGTAGGCGGACAGGATCTTGAGACGCAGATTTCTTCACTGGGTTGGGATATGCTGAGGGGGCAGGGGCAGAGGAAAGCAGCTTTTGCCCAGGTTCCACTTGCATTCTTCTAGGGCAGGGGTCCCCAACGCCCCTGGCCATGGCTGGTAGCGATCCATGGTCTGTTAGGAACCCGCTGCTTAGCAGGAGGTGAGTGGTGGTCGGGGGAGCGAAGCTTCAACTGTATTTACAGCTGCCCGCCCCCCCCGTCACATTATGGCCTGAGCTCTGCCTCGTGTCAGCATTATGGTGAGTTGTATAATTATTGCATTATATATTACAATGTAATAATAGAAATAAAGTGCACAATAAATGTAATGCGCTTGAATCGTCCTGAAACCATCCCCTCCCCCAATCTGTGGAAAAATTGTTGTTCCACGAAACCAGTCCCTGGTGCCAAAATAGTTGGGGACTGCTGTTCTACGGTGTAACCGAGCTGCCTCCTTTCCTTTGTTTCTTCCTTTAAAACTGCGTCTATGACGGTTTTTGTTGAGATAGGGCAGACAGTGTTCCCCTCCCTCCTCAGACATCCTGGAAGATGTCTCTTTGCCTGTTAAACGCTGCAAAACACTTGTGCCTGGGGACCCCAATTTCCTTATCTATTATTATGTGGCCTCTTAGATCACTTCAATCATATCACTTTTCTGCTCAAAAACTCTTAGTAAACCCTGGTTGCCTTGACATTTACAATCATCCTTCCCCACCTGGCTCCAAGCTGTGTTTCCAGCCTTGTCTCCTTTATTCTCCTAGGCTTCTGCCAAATAGCAGCTGAAGGTAATATGCTCTAAAGGTGTCCTTAGCTTTCTTCTTCCCAGCCTCACATCCTCAGGTGTAGGCATTCTCCTATTATTCAATGCTCATTTCACTGGACATCTCCAAAAGTGGTCTCTTACCTGGATGTGACCTCACTTTCGTTTAAGCCATATTTATTTTGGGCTTCCTTCTTAAGACCTTCACTTATTATATAATATATCAACAATGTCTTTCAACCTTATATTTTTACTAGACTGTGCATTCCTTAGAAGCAGGGAAAGTTTTATAATAATTGATTTGTTCCATATCAATTTAATTTTTCTAAAAACATTTGAAGTGGATTGCTGTAAACACATTGGTACTAGAAGGTAAAAAAAACAGTCAAGATAAGACAAAGGAAAGGTACCAAGAAATAAGGAAGGTGAGGATCATGTACAGGGAAGGCCATAGAAGAATATTATTAAGAAATGAAGAATTAAGACAAGTTCAAAAGTGAATTCTGATCTTCCAAACAACCATTGCAAAGGAGAGAATGTAATGGACTCTACAAGTTCATTAGGGGAAGCCAATTTTTCTTACACCTATTATCATCATAGTTAGCACTGTAGGGCTCAGCTTATGTGCTACGTAATATATACTCAAATTCTCAATAAGTTGAAGTATATATTAATCTTCTTTTAAGATCATTGTCAGGAAGCAAATCATTTCCTATTGAAAGAAGCTCTCTATAAAGATTTCTCTTTATAACTTTTTGCTACTGTACTCCTAGAATCCACTTAGGCCTTGCCTGGGGCAACCATTCAGGTAAGGGCAATTCTGAAAATTCCTAGCAGGATGAAGAGCGTATTCTCTCTTTCCATTTGGTCAGATGCTAAAGATGTGAACAGTAGCTTCATGTATAGTTTGGGAAATCCTAGGTTAGGTCAAGAATGGTATCTTCCATGTGGTAGGAAAATGATATGATTTGTAGCACTCTGTGATTACTCGGAGAACTTAGGTAATACTCTTACCCATGAGATGGGCCAGAAAATGACCCAGAACCCAGCTCTCTTTTCTCCTACCCTCACTAAAAAGGTGTCATTTATTTATTTCCTTAATATTTTTATTTCATATTTTATTAATAGTTCCCTTTCTTTTTCATTCCCTTATTTTTTCCCTCCCATCTTTTAAATTTACTTCTTTCAACTATCCAGAGTATTTAAAGTAGCTAGTCCTCATGGGAAATTCAGTTTGTGTTTGAAGTAGATCCAAGTTGTTAGGAAAAAAGGGTGCTATTTTTTTTACCTTATTAAATGATAGTGTCATTGGACTTTAAAAAATGGAAGCGTTATCAGATAGGTTATTGATGAAATGGGAGAGATCTCCCTCTATGGAGTAAGAAAAGTGGATAACACCAAACTTGGTAATATTTTAAGATGTGTGACCATGGACTTTCCCCAGCAGATGGGTATTCTTTTGGGCCTGGAAGTAAAGTGAATTACTCTAGATTCTCCAGGATGCTGGTCATATAATTACTCCTCCCCTTGGTTTTCATATACTCATGCAGAAAGGAAGGGCCACACTTTGCAGTGGTGAACATTCTTTCTTTCTTGATACTCTACCTTCATTGTTCATCAGCATAGTATAGTATTTATGTAATGTGAAGTATGTAATGTCAATTTATGATTTGTGATAACTGCAGCATATATCCATTTTGTCCATTAATTTTGCATTATATACTTGTACTCAAGCAGCCTTGCTGTTGGTCTGAATCATTGACTGGTATCACCAAACTCCATACTTCCTCTAAGATCCTTTGGGGATATTTGTAGACCAGAAAGTGATGTGAGGGAGTTTCCTGTGACAAATGCAAAAAACATCCCTTTTATCTTGTTTTATTCCCAGGCTGGTTATACATGCATAATGAGAAATGTTGCCAGATATTTTTATATTAGGGAGTGAAGAAGTTTAAATATATGCATGAAAACCTAGTGCTTGTGCTCATTCCTCTGGAGAGAAACAGTGTAAACCTCATCCAATTGGAGTTAAAAGATCTTGCTTACTTTACTGTTTTCTACACTCTAATAGGAAATGAACAAGGAGAAGATTATTCAAGAAGAAGGTAGAAGTTGAGCTTTCTTAGAATGCTTCAAAAATGCTGTCGAAGAGGTCAGAGCTGAAGGATAGTTCCAGTGTTGGATACCTTTGCAAGGCTATTTACTAGGCTGGATATCTTCTCTTTTCCCCTCCAGATATATTCTTCACCCTTCCCTATCCTGCTTTGTACATCAGGGAAGCTGACCCATAGGACTGTATCAACAGGCTCCCTTGACTTCTGGCTGGGTTCAGCCAATGGGAGATATTGACAAGAGATCGGAGGGTAGGAGGACAGTGAAGGTGGGATTTTAATTCACTCACTTTATCCCTGTTAGCTCCTCATAGATGGGATGCTTTTCTCTCCTGAGGGTCTCAGATTGTGTTAGTTGACTTTTTCATCTTTCTACCTTTCAGGTTCTGGTAACCATGCCCTCCCTCTGTCTCTTTAGATCTAGGGGTGATAATAGCTCTTATTCTTGTTAGCCTGGAGGTACTGCTCTATTTGAAATGTTACGATTTGGCTGGGCTAGACCCAGTTTATACCCATTGTCTTGGCATAATTAATTAATAAATCTTCCTCATACCCTCAAAAGTGGCACAATTTAAATGATAAATTATATGATTATCAATTTCCCTATAGTTCCTTTGTTAAACTCTCCTACAATTGCCTAGTTTAAATGTGCCATTTGTTTCCTATGGGCCCCCTGATGGAAATAGTTACCTACAGTCATCACCAGTATATCATCACTTGAAGCCATCAACTAACATTCCTTTCCTCACCTTTTGTGTCTACCTTGTGGCATCATACTAGTTTTACAACTTTTGCCCAGGAAATCGTGGCTCTTGATATGTAATTAACTTTTTCCCTAAAATTTAGACTTTTTCCTGCTCTTAACTGTGAAAGATGAGTTATAAGAAATTCTGCAATTTTCCTTTTTTTTTTCAAATGACATGTCTTTCTGGTAATATCACCAGCCAGGATTTGTAAGAAAGCTACCCATCTACTGATTCTCTTGTGTAATTTGCTTTATAGTTGAGCCCTTACTGTTTATGTATAAAAGGGTTTTAAGAAAAGTGACCATTATGTGAGTCAAGTGGTATGTGAGTCAAGTGGTATGTGAGTCAGGTGGTAGCCATTAGCTTATTTCTTATCTGGTATGTTGGAGGCCGTCCAAAGGTCTCCCCTATATTGAATCCCACTACACCCAGTAATGATATCCGGGTTAAGCAATCACCCTAAATATTTTCTCTCTTAAACATAATAAGCTCCTAACAACCATTTTATGATTGTGCCTCATTAAGGCCTACTTTCTTTCCATAACGCCAGTTGGGGTTTCTGAGAAGGGGCTGCCCAAGAATTCTAGAATACCAGACTCGTGGTGAGGGCTGAGGGAGGAAAACAAAGAAAAGGAGAAGGAGACTGGAAAGTTGAAGGTGATAAACGGACAGCAAATAAATATGGAGTCTAAGAATATGACCTGGGGCCTGTCGTCAGGTGGGACTATCACCTAGAAAAAATGCTGGCAGTTTAGAGCAGGTGGTCAGCAAACTACAGCCTGTAGGCTGAATCCTACCCACCTGCTTATTTTTGCAAAGAAAGTTTATTGGAGCACAGCAATGCCCATTTGTTTACAGCATTGTCTCTGCCTGCTTCTGCTCTGCAAAGACAGAGTTAAATAGTTGAGACAGAAACCATCTGGCCTGCAATATAATATTTGCAGTTACAAATAATTAATTATTTGTAACTAATTAATTAATTTGGTAATGAATTACCAAATTACTATTTGGTATCTGGCCTTTTACAGATGTTTGCAGACTTCTGGTTTAGAGAATTATTCCACTTAGCCTTTTAATAGGTTTGGTTGTTCACTTTCTATGATATTTACCATCCTTTTATGAAAAAGAAGATCATCAACAGTGTGTGAGGATCCTGTGGCCCCAAACCAGTAATTTCTCCATGACTTATAGTCTTTTTTTTTTTTTTGCGGTATGCGGGCCTCTCACTGTTGTGGCCTCTCACGGGCCCAGCCGCTCCACGGCATGTGGGATCTTCCCGGACCAGGGCACGAACCTGTGTCCCCTGCATCGGCAGGCGGACTCTCAACCACTGCGCCACCAGCGAAGCCCTTATAGTCTTTTAATCAAGGGAATTTTCCCCCTTTGGTTCTGACTTCTTACCCTTGTTCCTCAAAATTTGTACTGTGAACTTTTTTTTTTTTTTTTTTTTTTTTTTTTGCGGTACGCGGGCCTCTCACTGTTGTGGCCTCTCTCGTCGTGGAGCACAGGCTCTGGACGCGCTGGCTCAGCAGCCATGGCTCATGGGCCTAGCCGCTCCACGGCATGTGGGATCTTCCCAGACCGGGGCACGAACCCGTGTCCCCTGCGTCGGCAGGCGGACTCTCAACCACTGCGCCACCAGAGAAGCCCTGTACTGTGAACTTTTAATTCACAATAAGTACCTAGGAATATTGGTTATACTCCCAAGTTCCTAAGTCCTTTCTCATGTACTTGTAGCAGTTTTAAAAGTTCCAATCTCTTTTAGAAAACAGTTGTTCCAAAAATACATTTGAAAACAAGAGATGGAGTCTATAAACACGATATACAATAAGTACTTCATTCTTTGTTATTTTACAAAACCAGGAAAGAACCTGGATAACTCCATATCTCAGAGAATATAGACTACTCTCACCTGTTTGAAAGGAGATTTATAGAATTGTATTGTGATTGTTACTCCTATTAGAAGAATGTGCCAGTGTACAACTTCATTGTAATTTAATTCAATGAAGAATACTTGCTTTTCCTTGAAACCCCCAAACTTTTCTGATATTGAATTATTTCCCATTTATACTCATATTTTTATAAAGTGAGTCAGAGGTTTTTTTTTAATGGTGACTTTTCTTCAAGAGATTTCTTCTAGAGGACAGTAGTTTTTGAATAATGTTGATAATTTCAGACCTATGCATTTGAATTCATAGTATCATGCTTATATCTGCATTCAACTTAGGGCCTAGCACATTGACTCATTATATCTTCATGTAACTCAATTCTATTTCATATTTATTAAGCAACTACTAGTTGCACTGAAGTAAATCCAAAGATTCAGGTAATGCCCTATGGTATTCTGTTTTATAAACAAATGATTTTATTTATTTATTTTTGTTTGTTTTTAAATTTTATTTATTTATTTTTGGCTGCATTGGGTCTTTGTTGCTGCATGGGGGCTTTCTCTAGTTGTGGCGAGCAGGGGCTACTGTTTGTTGCAGTGTGTGGGCTTCTCATTGCGGTGGCTTCTCTTGCTGCAGAGCACAGGCTCTAGGTGTGCAGGCTTCAGCAGTTGTAGCATGTGGGCTCAGTAGTTGCGGCTCGTGGGCTCTAGAGCGCAGGCTCAGTAGTTGTGGCACACAGGCTTAGTTGCTCCGTGGCATGTGGGATCTTCCTGGACCAGGCATCGAACCCATGTCCCCTGCATTGGCAGGGGGATTCTTAACCACTGTGCCACCAGGGAAGTCCGTAATTAAATGATTTTTTAAAGAAACATGAGATATAATAATTAAAACAATATAGTGGGTCAATGAATAGTCACTTAGTTCAAGAATCAGGAGATGAGGGCATATGATCCTTACTTTGACTCAGGGCAATTTGCTTACACATTCTCTTTTCTCTTTATGCCTCACTGGGATGATTTAAAGAGGAGTTAATATATACAAAAGCCCTTGAATATTTGGGGAGAGGCCCAGTTGTGCATTTTATGAGTTAAAGTGCAAAAACAATGAGCACACAAGTCTCTTCTTCAGATAGATTGTGCACCACTAGGTGTCTCAGTGGGAGTGTGCAGCCTCACCTGCACCTGAGAAACAGGGATCCCGAGCACTTATATAATGAGCAGTCATGGCCATTTATCTCTTTTGGCAAAGGGCTAGGAGTGACAATCTTCAGGAGTCATTATTTTTCAATTACAGAGTGAGGCTAAGTATCTGTTTTCCTCTGCTTAGGTTTCAATAACAGAATAGCATAAACTGGGTGGCTTAAACAAGAGACACTTATTTCTCACAGTTCTGAAGGCTGGGGAGTTCATGATCAAGGTGCTGGCAGATTGGTTTCTGGTAAGAGCTCTCTTCCTGGCTTTCAGACATCTGCATCCTCATATGGCAAAGAGACAGAGAGATCATCTCTCTGGTGTCTCTTCTTATAAGAACACTAATCCCATTATGAGGGATCCACACATATGACCTAATTACCTGCCAAAGACCCCATCTCCAAAGACCATCACTTTGGGGATTAGGGCTTCAACATCTGAATTTTTTTGTCTGTGGTTGGGGGTAGGGGACACAAACATTCAGTCTATAACATGCATATCTATCTGACAAGTTGTAGAAAACAAGCATTCCTTAGTTGGAAACTAGGGTCTAGATCCTCGAGGCCAGGAACTTCTACTTCTTTTCAGTCTCCATGGTAGATAAAAAATACACATTTATTGATGACTGATTAAAAAAAGTACTAGATGAAATCATTAGACATAATACTCAAATCGTCTTTATGTTCTGTATTTTAGGAAATGGGAACTATTTTAAAGATACAGAAATTGTAGAGAATAACAAAACATCCATATCCCTGCTAATCAACTCTAACAGTTTTAACATTTTGCCATATTTGTTTCAGATTTTTTGAAAAAGAAATACAACATTACAGATGCAATGCACTAGGATTAGCTAATCATATTATATCAATGTTAAATTTTCTCATTTTGATCATTATACCATCGTTACTATTTAAGGGTAAAGGAGCACTATGTGTGCAACCTACTCTCAAATAATTCAGAAAAAAGTGTGTGTGTGTGTGTGTGTGTGTGTAGGGAAAGAGAGAAAAAAGAATAAGAGAGGGTAGAGATGGAAAAATAGACAAAGTGAGGGAAAGGATATATGAGAGTTCTTTGTTCTAGTCTTGTACTGTTTCCTAAATTTCAAATTATATCAAAATGAAAACCTGCCAAATAATTACAGATACATTTGAAGCCTCTGTGTATCATTCCATAATTCCTATAATTAGTGTTCCTTTCCCAAAGTAATTATTCCTATGAATTTGGCATTTATCATTCCCATGCATAGCTTTGTAATTTTTTAAACAATATATATGTTCAAAAACAATTTAGTTTCTAAAAACTTTATATGAATACTATTCTTTATATATTCTTCTAGAGACATTATATACATATGTATATATGTACATATGTTTATACATACCAGCAAAATGTTACATGTATCTGTTTATTTCTATTTTCACAGAAATGGTAACAGTGTAATACACTATTATGAGCCCTCCTTTCTTCAAATAATAATATGCCTTAGATACTGTTTCCAGTTATTTCATAAAGAGTATTTCTAGAATTTTTGTTGTTTCACAGTACTCCATTTGTATGAAAACATCAAGATTTATTTAAAGTTTCCTGTTTTTATGAAATTATTTCCAATCTGCTATATGAAATAATGCTTCAGTGAATAACTGTGCATTCATCAGTTAGCACATTTTACCCATGTGTGAATTATCTGTAAGATAAATTCCTACAAGTAAAATTGCTGTCAAAAGGTATATTCATTTATAATTTGGGTAGATATTATCTATCTATCTATCTACATCATCTATTATCTATCTACAGAGTTACCAATAATATAGTATCACATCAGTAACATATGAGAACGTTGGTTCCCTGTCAACATAGGATGTTATGAAAATTACTTATTTTGCCAAGTTGATGGGTGAAAAATTATTTTTCTTTGTGGTTGCTTTAAAGTTTATTGTAAAAATCTCTAGTTTATGTAGGTTTAAGGGTCATTTATATTTCCTTTTTTATGTGAGCTGTGTGCTTAAATGCTTTGTCTGATTTTCTAAATTGTTGTTGGTAATTTTCTTATTAATTTGAGAGAGAGCTTTATAAATTAAGGGAAATTATCCCTTTGTCATGTAAATTGCAAATATTGCCTTTAGGTTTGTGATTTGTCTTTGATTCTGCCTATAGTGGTTTCTGATGTGCAGGTTTATTTTTTAAAATCTAATTGAATTAATCAGTATTTTTTCTCATGTCTTCTTTTGTGTCATAGCTGGAAAGCCCTTACCCATTCTGGGTTGAAAACAAGGAAACTATTTTTGTTCACACTAGTACTATCATGGTTTCAATTTTTACATTTAAATCATTGATCTCTCTGGAATTTACTCTGGGTTAGGTGTAAGACAGGTATCTACCTTTTTTTCTTAAACAGATGGTTATCTGAATATTAACTTTTGAATAATTCATTTCCTTCCATTGATTGTAAAAGATACCTTGTCATATACCTAGATGCATATGTGCCAATATAAAACCATAGTTTTATATTATTACAGTTTTATATTAAAATTTACTCCTGATAATATTTTTTGCTCTGAAATCTACTTTGTCTAATATTAATAGAGCCATCCCAGCTTTTGATTAATGAAAGCATGGTATATCTTTATCCACATTTTTATTTTTAACCTATTTACATCTTACCTTTTTTTTTTTTTTTTTTTGCTGTACGTGGGCCCCTCACTGCTGTGGCCTCTCCCGTTGCAGAGCACAGGCTCCGGACGCACAGGCTCAGTGGCCATTGCTCACGGGCCCAGCCGCTCCGCAGCATGTGGGATCCTCCTGGACCGGGGCACGAACCCGTGTCCCCTGCATCGGCAGGCGGACTCTCAACCACTGCACCACCAGGGAAACCCTACATCTTACCTTTAAAGTTGGTTTCTTGTAGCTCTTGTTCTTTTTATATAATCTGACAATCACTTGCCGTTTAATCTGAATACCCATTGGTAGATGCAAACTATTACATTCAGAATGGATAAACGACAAAGTCCTACAGTATAGCACAGGAAATTATCAATATATCCAATCTCCTGGGATAAACCATAATAGAAAAGAAAATTTAAAAAGGAATGTATATATGGGTAAAACTGAGTCACTTTGCTGTACAGCAGAGATTGGCACAGCATAGTAAATCAACTATACTTCAATAAAAAAAACTTCATAAAAAAAAAGAAAAGGCATCCAAATTAGAAAGGAAGAAGTAAAATTGTCTCTATTTGCAGATGACGTGATATTATATATAGAAAACAATAAAGACTCCACCAAAAAACCGTTAGAATTAATAAATTCAGTAAAGTTGCAAGATACAAAGTCGATATATGAAAATCAGTTGCACTTCTATACATTAACAGTGAACTATCAGAAAGAGAAATTAAGAAAACAATCCCATTTATAGTAGCATGGCAAAGAATAAAATCTTCAACACTGCTTCTAGGTTATTTGGTTACGATATGTGCCTTAATGTAGTTTTCGTCATGGTTCTTGTGCTTGGGTTTTGTTGAATTTGAATCTGTGAGTTTGTAATTTTCATCAAATTTGGAAAATGGCCATTATTTCTTCCTCCTTCTTTGGGAGCACCAATTACATATCTGTTGAGCCACTTGAAGTTGTCCTGAGGTTCAGTGATTTCTTATGCATTTTTAAAAACATTTTCTATGTGTTTCATTTTGGATTGTTTCTATTGGCATATCCTCAAGTTAATATTTTTTTTCTCCTGCCGAGTCTAATGTGCTGTTAATGCCATTAAATGTATTTTTAATTTTAGCTGTTGCATATTTTTTTTTCTAGAAATTCGATTTGGAATTGTTTTTATATCCTATGCTTCTATTTAGCAAACTCAATTTTCCTCTATCTTATTAAACATATCGAATACAGTTCTATTAACTAATGTCCTTTCTAATAATTCCATTTTCTCTGTTATTTCTGGATCTGTTTCTATTGATTGATTTTTTTTCTACTCATTATTGTTGGCATTTTCTTCTTTCTTGTACTCCTAGTAATTTTGATTGGATCAGTGATATTGTGGATTTTACCTTGTTAAAAGTTGGATTTTTAAAATTAATATTTTATGCTGTGATCTGTGACATAGTTAATAGGAAAGCTTTATTCTTTTGAGCCCTGAATTTAAGCTTTGTTAAGCAGAATCAGAGCTGTCTAGAGCTAATTTTTCCCTGGGACAATGACTGCAACTTTCTGAGTATTTGATGACCTATGAATTATGAGTTTTTCCATTTTGTTCACATATTATTCCTGGCCCTGTGTGAACCCTAGGGATTATTCCCACTGCTCCTTTTGATGGTTCTTTTCCTGGCATCTGGTATAATCCTTCCATGCATTTGCCAGTCAATCAGTTCTCAGCTGAAGGCTCCAGAGGAACCCACATAGTGCCATATAAAGAAAACATGCTCAGAGTTACACAACCTTGCATTCTAATTCCAGCTTTGCCAGTTGCTACCTGTGTAATTTTGGTAAACTTACTTAAATTTTCTTTGCTCATGTTCTCATTTGTAAAATGGGAATAATAATAACTTTGTGAAAAATGGGAATAATCAAGTAATAATGACTGTGCAGGATGGCTGAGAGAATAAGTGTTGCTTGGGTCTAGCACAGTTCCTGGCACATGGTAAGTTTTAAATGCCACTGTAAAAGTAAATCGAGATAGTGAATAATGTCAATAGAATGTAGTTAAAGTAAAGCACACTGTTCAAAACTTGGAAAAAAGATTTGTCAGAGATAGTCTGTATTTGATTATAACAGGATTATAGCTTTCCGATTCAGCTTCTTGTTAAAGATGTGCAAAAGAGATAAAAGTAAAAGAAAATCACTTTTTCACTTTGAAGATTCATTGAATCTTAGTGCAACTTCTCATTTTACCTTGAGTAAATGTAATTTTTTCTTTTGTATTTTTTATAACAAATTCAATATTTTATATGTATATATAGAAGATTAAATTACTTACTGTTGGCACAAGTTGCCAATGGCAGAACTAAAACTAGAATTCAGGTATTTTTCTGCATCTCCAGGCAGCCTTACTGGAGGAAGTAGGAATATTTTTTGTTTAAAGATATCTGAATAATTTTTTCTTAAATCATCCATCTTAATATTAATTTTCCAAAAGGATTAGATTAGTTTTATGTTGCCTTGGTCATTGCAACTTTTCTTGGTTACCTTGCCATATTTGAAATCAGAAATTTGATCTTATTGCTGCTTTATTATCTTGTTCTATTTAATGAAACAGGAGGGAAGGGGACAGGACACAACCTTTGAAAGAATGACATAGCCCGAGGACATGACATGAACTGATTAGAACCAAATGGGTCCAAGATGTCAAGTAGACTTCCACTAGACGTTGAGCCTCAGTATACGCTCACTGTAACACATCAGTAAGTTAACTGACACACCCACAGGTGCCATGACATTCCAAGGCCGACCATAAGGATCAAAAAGTGATCGGTGACCCAATTCCTGGAAATCCCCACCCCTTCCTGAAATAGCTGGAATACTCCTCCCACTCATTAGCCTATGAAATTACCCACCCCTATAAAAACTGACAACCCCGTACCCTGGTGCCTTTCTCTTCTTCTGAGATGGCCCACACTCTGTCTGTGGAGCGTGTTTCTCTAAATAAATCCACTTCTTACCTATCACTTTTTCTCTCACTGAATTCTTTCTGGGATGAAACATCAAGAACCTGAGCTTCATTAAGTCCTAGAACCAGGTGTGTGATCTCAGTTGGAAGACTGTGGGTTTTGGCCTTGTTTGAGTCCTGGCCATGTGGGTTCAAGTCCCAATCTGAGTTTTGCCTGGGTTCGAGTCCCAGGATGTGGGTTCAAGTCCCAATCTGAGATGCATGGTTGTAATATTTGGAATCAGAAATTTGATCTTATTGCTGCTTTATTATCTTGTTCTATTTGATTATAAAGTTTCTTCTCTCAATTCAGTTTGTTTTTCATTCCAACATTGACTGTTAAACCATTGTTGTTTGTTCTGTTCCCATGTTTCTGTTCTTCTCTTGCTTTGCTTTATTTCATTTCACTTCAGTCCAAATGTTGGCTGATGTTGTTTGTTTTCACTGCTTCAATGTTGTGTAGAGAGTAATAGGACAGCCTTGTGTTTGAAGAGGATCTGTTGGTATGGTTGTCACTCTGGCTTTGCACTGCTCTAGTCCCTTTTGCCTCATCTGCCTTATCTCCTTCCATCTATGGTCACTTCATTACAGTCATCCTTTCCTTGTCTCTGCCTCCTCCCATAGGATTCCAATGGCCATCTGCTGCCAAAAAGTCAGTGGTGGGTGGAAAGGGAGTAGCGATGGCAAGTTGCTGTTAAAACTGACTATCTTTCCAAAATCTGCTTTTCCTTTCTTGAAATGTACATTGTCTTCGTGCAATTTTTTTAACTTTAAGATTGACTTGGCCAACATTAGATTTGTATTTTACAAAATTCACATTGGGTTGAACCATATTCCTTTCCCATTTGCTTTTTTTTTTTTTTTTTCCTGCGGGCCTCCCACCGCTGCGGCCTCTCCTGCTGTGGAGCACAGGCTCCGGACGTGCAGGCCCAGTGGCCATGGCCCATGGGCCCAGCCGCTCCACGGCATGTGGGATCCTCCCGGACCGGGGCATGAACCCGTGTCCCCTGCATCGGCAGGCGAACTCCCAACCACTGTGCCACCAGGGAAGCCCTGCCATTTGTTTACTGTTTAAATTCCACATCTACTTTCTTCTGTTCTTTGCTTTTGCTAACATTTCTCTTTTTGATTTTGCTGCTTTCCTAGGCCAGCTTTTGCTCTGTGGTCCAGCTTGGTGTTAATCTTCATTTTATTTTCACTCCTATTTAGTAGTACGGAATTGTACAGAATTATAAATGAATTATTAAGCTGGTGTCTATTGGAATGTTAGCAGCTATTCCATTTTATTCATTAATGAACAGATTCTGGCTCAGATGCATTTGCTTCAAATCAATGATTTTTATTAAGTACCTTCTAAGTTTTTCATTTTACTGAGTACTACTAATATTAAGGTATCTTTAAGAAGTTTGCAGTCTTTTAGAAGTGTGCACAGGACATCAATATATAATGAAGCACTGGAGATACTAGTATGAGTTAATATGATCAGGTACAGGAAAAAATGAAGAACAGTGTGGACTGGAATTATTCATGAAAAAAACACTTCTGATAGTGGTGGAATAGTAGGATTGGAGGAATTAGTTTTACTGGATGCAAGGTCATCATAATGGAATCTGACATAAACTAGTTCACAAAAAACTTAGAAGATATTGATTTTAAAAGACACTCATCTAATGGAAAAGAATATTTAAAAAAAGAATGTATATATGTGTAAAACTGAGTCACTTTGCTGTACAGCAGAGATTGACACAACATTGTAAATCAACTATACTTCAATAAAAAAAAGATATTTATCTTTCAGATGATTTTTAAGTTCTCACTATGATTCACTTAGGTATCATTTCATTAAATCCTATTTGTGGATATAATGGAGACTTCCAGCGTCCTCTAAAACTTGTTCTTCTCTTCTTGACGTTAATGAAATTGGGACTGGAATGTGACTATCCAGCTACAGGCTGCATTTGCTAGCTCTCCTAGTAGCTGGGGATGTTATGCTCTATTACATGAGAAGAAAATAAATTCTTTACTCTTTAAGTGACTGATCTCTGGTTCAGCATTTGATCTACCCTAATTAACATAGTAGCATTCTACCAAAACAGAGTACAAGCATAGAATAAATCCTGTACCAAGTAAGACTGCCATATGTGTTGATATAATTTGGTAAGATATGTTCTGTTTGGAGAATTGTCAACTTCAACTTAAACTGTTTCTTTCAAGTCTCATGGCTACCATCTACAACTCAGTCAACTCAACACATCCAAGGAAGCCAATATAACTTTCCTCCTCAGCTTCAACTCTTGCTTCCTATCAATTTTGCTTTCTATTACTTTTCTCTGAGCCACATTATTCATCACAAAATATTTAAGAAGAGGTAATAGTTCTGACCAATATCTTAAACTGTGCTTGTACTGAATGACTGAGTCTGTCTCTTGTAATTTCAACATTGGCTCCAGTCCAGACTTTCTTTGGAGCAGTTGCAGACACCAATATATAAGTATGTTCTTTAAACTGCATCAGTCCTGAGGTCCTGTAGCCGTCCTACACAATCTCAGGACCACTTTTCTTTTCTTTTCTTTTCTTTTTTTTTTTTTGCGGTACGTGGGCATCTCACTGCTGTGGCCTCTCCTGCTGCGGAGCGCAGGCTCCGGACGCGCAGGCTCAGCGGCCACGGCTCACGGGCCCCACCGCTCCGCGGCATGTGAGATCCTCCTGGACCTGGGCACGAACCCACGTCCCCTGCATCAGCAGGCAGACTCTCAACCACTGCGCCACCAGGGAAGCCCCCAGGACGACTTTTGAGTCCATCAGTATAAATTGTGTGGTCAACTGAAATACAACTGCAGGAGATTTATTTCAAAGGCTGTAACTGGTTATTCTGCTGTTTCCACAGAGGATGATTAGTAAAAGTAGAGAAAAAAGTAAAATTGAAAAACCAGTAAACTCTGTGACTTGATAGCCCCTAGGCAAAGATTTGCTGGGAACGGAAGTTGACAGTGATAACTAAGGAGAGATGAGAAGCTTTAGGGTGATTTCATGGACATCTCCCATCCCCGAGATACCTAGGGGCATTTTTGAAGATATCTCATTTTCCTATGTTTCAAATTTCTTTACATAAATTTAATAGATTGTGTATAAGATATCTTTTAGATTTCAGATTCTGTGTTTCTATAGTTTTTTTCTACACAAGTGTTCAAATGGACTAGAGAAAAGGGGAAAAACATCAAACTTATACTGGTTTGTTTATATTGGTTACTAGCCAATTGTTTTATTGATTAGTAATAATTGTTTTATTAGAATTGACCAATTGTCAACAGGTAATTTTGGAGAGAGTAGTCAGATAGAGGTAGAGTACCTGTCTATCTATTTGCCTATCTACTTATATAACATTTATTATGTGCCAGACAGTGCTTTAATCACTTTATAAACATGAGCTCACTTAGTATCATGACAATCCTATCAAGTAGATGCTATTATTTCCCCACTTTATAGATGAGAAACTGGGGCATAGGAAGATAAAGTCATTTTCCAAAAGTTACACAGCTAGTACCAGGTGGATTGGAACTCAAGCAGTCTGGCCCCAGAGTCAGTGATTTTAAATACAATATTATATTGGTATAAAAAAATAAGAAAGAAAAAAAATCCAAGAAGCCTCCATTTGATAAAGGACAAGGGACAGAAATATCCACTTGCTTCCCATCTTCATCCTTTAAAGTGCACACATGCACACAAATATGATTCAGAATAAAGTAGTGTATACTAGAATTTTTTTAAAACATCTTTATTGGAGTATAATTGCTTTACAATGGTATGTTATTTTCTGCTTTATAACAAAGTGAATAAGTTATATATATACATATGTTCCCATATCTCTTCCCTCTTGCAACTCCCTCCCTCCCACCCTCCCTATCCCACCCCTCTAGGTGGTCACAAAGCACCGAGCTGATCTCCCTGTGCTATGTGGCTGCTTCCCACTAGCTATTTTATGTTTGGTAGTGTAGATATGTCCATGCCACTCTCTCACTTTGTCACAGCTTACCCTTCCCCCTCCCCATATCCTCAAGTCCATTCTCTAGTAGGTCTGTCTTTATTCCCATCTTACCCCTAGGTTCTTCATGACCTTTTTTTTTCCCCTTAGATTCCATATATATGTGTTGGCATACAGTATATGTTTTTCTCTTTCTGACTTACCTCACTCTGTATGACAGACTGTAGGTCCAACCACCTCACTACAAATATATCAATTTTGTTTCTTTTTATGGCTGAGTAATATTCCATTGTATATATGTGCCACATCTTCTTTATCCATTCATCTGATGCTGGACACTTAGGTTGCTTCCATGTCCTGGCTATTCTAAATAGAGCTGCAATGAACATTTTGGTACATGACTCTTTTGGAATTATGGTCTTCTCAGGGTATATGTCCAGTAGTGGGATTGCTGGGTCATATGGTAGTTCTATTTTTAGTTTTTTAAGGAACCTCCATACTGTTCTCCATAGTGGTTGTATCAATTTACATTCCCACCAACAGTGCAAGAGGGTTCCCTTTTTTTCCACACCCTCTCCAGCATTTATTGTTTCTAGATTTTTTGATGATGGCCATTCTGACTGGTGTGAGATGATATCTCATTGTAGTTTTGATTTGCATTTCTCTAATGATTAATGATGTTGAGCATTCTTTCATGTGTTTGTTGGCAATCTGTATATCTTCTTTGGAGAAATGTCTATTTAGGTCTTCTGCCCATTTTTGGATTGGGTTGTTTGTTTTTTTGTTATTGAGCTGCATAAGCTGCTTGTACATCTTGGAGATTAATCCTTTGTCCATTGCTTCATTTGCAAATATTTTCTCCCATTCTGAGGGTTGTCTTTTGGTCTTGTTTATGGTTTCCTTTGCTGTGCAAAAGCTTTTAAGTTTCATTAGGTCCCATTTGTTTATTTTTGCTTTTATTTCCATTTCTCTAGGAGGTGGGTCAAAAAGGATCAAGTGGGGTTTATTCCAGGAATGCAAGGATTGTTCAATATACGCAAATCAATCAATGTGATACACCATATTAACAAAATGAAGAAGAAAAACCATATGATCATCTCAATAGATGCAGAGAAAGCTTTCGACAAAATTCAACACCCATTTATGATAAAAACCCTGCAGAAAGTAGGCATAGAGGGAACTTTCCTCAACATAATAAAGGCCATATATGACAAACCCACAGCCAACATCGTCCTCAATGGTGAAAAACTGAAACCATTTCCGCTAAGATCAGGAGCAAGACAAGGTTGCCCACTCTCACCACTCTTATTCAACCTAGTTTTGGAAGTTTTAGCCACAGCAATCAGAGAAGAAAAAGAAATAAAAGGAATCCAAATCGGAGAAGAAGAAGTAAAACTGTCACTGTTTGCAGATGACATGATACTATACATAGAGAATCCTAAAGATGCTACCAGAAAACTACCAGAGCTAATCAATGAATTTGGTAAAGTAGCAGGATACAAAATTAATGCACAGAAATCTCTGGCATTCCTATACAGTAATGATGAAAAATCTGAAAGTGAAATTAAGAAAACACTCCTATTTACCACTGCAACAAAAAGAATAAAATATCTAGGAATAAACCTCCCTAAGGAGACAAAAGACCTGTATGCAGAAAATTATAAGACACTGATGAAATAAATTAAAGATAATACAAATAGATGGAGAGATATACCATGTTCTTGGATTGGAAGAATCAACGTTGTGAAAATGACTCTACTACCCAAAGCAATCTACAGATTCAATGCAATCCCTATCAAACTACCACTGGTATTTTTCACAGAACTAGAACAAAAAATTTCAAAATTTATATGGAAACACAAAAGACCCCGAATAGCCAAAGCCATCTTGAGAATGAAAAACGGAGCTGGAGGAATCAGGCTCCCTGACTTCAGACTATACTACAAAGCTACAGTAATCAAGACAGTATTGTACTGGCACAAAAACAGAAAGATAGATCAATGGAACAGAATAGAAAGCCCAGAGATAAACCCATGCACATATGGTCACCTTATCTTTGATAAAGGAGGCAAGAATATACAGTGGAGGAAAGACAGCCTTTTCAGTAAGTGGTGCTGGGAAAACTGGACAGGTACACGTAAAAGTATGAAATTAGAACACTCCCTAACACCATACACAAAAATAAACTCCAAATGGATTAAAGACCTAAATGTAAGGCCAGAAACTATCAAACTCTTTGAGGAAAACATGGGCAGAACACTCTATTACATAAATCACAGCAAGATCCTTTTTGACCCACCTCCTAGAGAAATGGAAATATACTAGAATTTATAGTGTTCTTTGTGCCTGGAATGGTGTTATGATCATCACATATGCTGTCCATTTTAATATTCACAACTGTTTCAGGAGGTGGTGCTATTAGATTGAACCATACAAAATTGCCCACCTTCAATCATTCTGACTTACAAAAATGACAGTATCATAAGGTTCAACCTATTATTGTTACTCTTAACTACTGAAAGAGCAGACGTTTAGAATGGTTATGCTTCTTTTCCAAGGTTACATAGATTGTGGGTGATGGCACTGGTAGCTTTAAATAAAGTTTGTCAGAATCCAGACCTCATGCTTTTAACCAAAATGCTATCCTGCTTCTGCATATGCTGTTCTGTACAACTTTTCACTATATGCCTATATATACTATTCTCTTCCTTATGTCCACACAAGTGTTTGCACATACTCAGAATGGGACTGCTTGCTCTGGTTTCTTAAAGTTAAGATCACTCTAGGGCCTTCCTACTCAAAGTACAGCCTGTGGGTACAGCATTGAACAACTGGATAGAAATGCAGAATCTCAGGCCACACCCAGGACCTCTGAATCAGAAACCTCACTTTAACAAAATCTCCATAAGTGTATATAAAAGTTTGATAAGTGTGGCTAGGACATTCTAAAAGTCTGTCTGAAAGCGTAAACCACTGGAAGCTTTTACCTGGTGAGAAAGGACAATATAACATTCCTTAAATGGAAAAAATGGAGGTGAAATGTACCCTATCTAATATAGATAATTCTTATGCATTCAGATAGGTGGGACTGACGAGGAATTTTGCAATGTGTTCAGAAAATTCAGATGTTGTAATCCTGGAGGACAGAGATAAATGAGGTCATAAGGTCTTATCCAATTGGCCAACCCTATTGGGCTTCTTAATTCTTCTGTCACTCATGTTGACCTTCTATTTACTCTGTCCCCACCTTATGAAAACTGAGCTCCATTCCTAAAAGTGCTGGCAAAATTTCATCTTCCTATTTTTGTGGGGTGTAAAAAACAACATGCTGAAAACTGTGTAAATAAAGAGCTTACTCTAATCCAAGGGTATTTACCCAGCTCTGATTCACATCCTATTAACTCTAGGGAAAGCCTTCATCCAGGCTGATAGAGAACTCACAAGAAGAAGTTATTGAATTAGGTAGAACATGAATCAGGCCTCAGGAAATCCCAGGAGCTAGAATCAAGAGTTTTGAGAGAACCCAGCTAGGATTTTGGTCTGAGCAGGTACCAAGGATAATGAAAATGGCCAAGGAGATGAGAAATATGCTGAGTCAATAGGTCAGACCTGTGTAATGTGCTGGTGTAGTCAAATCCCCCACCCACCCCCTAGTTTAATAAAACTGTGAGTTGCTACTTCATAGGTAATAGGAGGAAAGAGAAGGTAATGAATAACCATTAAGCAACTCTGCTTCTATCTGGTTTAGGCAAAGGAAGTTTACAGGTTAGAAAATATTAAGCCAATGCATATATATTTTTCTTAATTTTAATCAGTTTTGTATATTTTTGCACATTAATGAAAGTAATTATTATGGTTTCAAATGGGAATTATTAGCACCTATTTAAAAATTCCAGTGGTACAAAATGGTATTCAGAGAAAGTTTCCCACTTTCAGAGAAAGTTTCTTCTTTTAAGGGACTATCAATATTACCCTTGTGATTTTTTCCCCAAAGAGATTCATTTCAAAATGTTTTACACAATGATAGCCTATTATATTGTTTTGCACTCTAATCTTTTTGCTAAACAGTATATCCTGGAGATTGTTCCACATCAATACCTATAAAACTGCCTCATTATTTTTAGTAGCTTTGTAGTGGTCTATTGGATGTTTGGATGTTATTATGATTTCCTTAACCAATCCTATATTGATGGACATTTAAGTTGTTTTCACACTTTGCTTTGACATGTCTGAGTGCATGAGAAAGATAACAGTTAAGGGTAGAGACTCATGAGATGATCTACTTGAGTTCAAATCCCAGCTCTGTCAATTTTAGTTAGTGGGAAAGTGACCACACTCTGTGTCTTCTGACACAAGTTAAGCAGTATGAAAGGGTGAGCTACTTTTACTTGAGTTAATGTATCTGTAGGATCAATTTCCAGAAGTGGAATTGCTATGTCTTTGAGTGTATGCATTCAAAATCATGATAGACATTGTCAAGGTGCCCTTCATAGCTGTTTTGTTTACAACTTAAACAAAGAATAATTGTACCTTTTCCTCCATATTTTCTCCAACATTGAGTATGTTGGTAAACAAACTTTTAATTTTTTTCTTCTGTTTATTAACCAGTTAAAATGTTAACGACTAGTAAAGCTTGGAGGGAATTGAAGGAGAACCCAAAGTTGAAGAATAGGATTAAAATAAGATGTTTTCCATTTTTTTCTAGGGTATATTTTATCATTGCAGAAGGAGTTAAATATAATTCAATTTTCATCAACCTAATGCTATCAAACTCCAGTAAAGCTTCAAAATCCATGTCTTAGGAGGCAAACCAGCTTGTTCTTCTCCCATGTTTCTGTTCTCTCCTTACTTGCACATTAGACTGTATTTCCCAGTTGCCTTGTGTTTAGGAGAGTCCATGTGCCTAGTCTGTGGCAAAGTAAAGTAGGAGAAAACTTTGCACCTACTGCCAATCCTAGTCCCTAAAATATCTTGTATTATCTTCTATTTGCTCTTTCTTTGCTCATGGGGCAGCCAGATGCAGAGGATCCTGGCAGTTCTCAAAGGCCCTAGGGAATGGTGGAGCCACCAGATGGAAGGAGCCTAGGCTCCTGTATGACTGTGTGGAGGAGAGCACACTCCACAATCCCCACTGACTATCATGAGAGTGTGATATTAGTGAGAGAAAAAAAAATGTGTTCTGTAAAGCCACTATTTTGGGGGTGTTTGTTTTAGTAGTTTAGCCTACTCCAGTGTTTCTTGACATTATTTTTATTATTACCTCTCAAAGTAGAATTGTTAGACTTTTTTTTATAATTGCCCCCTTCATGAAATTTTAATACCACAGGTATAGTGTATTTCTGTTTATGTGATGTATGTACATCTGTGTCTGTGCTTTTTCAATAGAAAGGGTAAGATCATTTTGCTCCCCATCCACTCACTAAGAACCAATGTTTGTTCCAGTGGGGGTCCTATTGCTCCCATTGGTAGTGCATAGTCTATCCTGACTAATACACTTTTTTTTTGTTTGTTTGTTTGTTTTGTTTTTGCGGTACACGGGCCTCTCACTGTTGTGGCCTCTCCCGTTGCAGAGCACAGGCTCCGGACGCACAGGCTCAGTGGCCATGGCTCACGGGCCCAGCCGCTCTGCGGCACGTGGGATCCTCCCGGACAGGGGCACGAACCCGTGTCCCCTGCATCGGCAGGCGGACTCTCAACCACTGCGCCACCAGGGAAGCCCCTGACTAATACACTTTGAAACACTTTGAAGAACACCTTTAAATTTTTCTTGGGGTAGTTCAAGACTGTACTACTGGGAAGTAAAGAAGGAAAAAGATTGGCTGAGCTTCCAGGAGTTCTTCTCACTCTGAGTTTCTGTTTGACGTTCATAATCTTCATAAATGCCATGATTTTGCATGTTAGTCACTGTTAGGAATTCTGACAGGACATGTGCTTTATATTCACTCATTACAATGCATTGATTCCTCTGTATGTGGATGAGGGAGGTGAGAGGTGAAGAGGAAGTGGGGAGAGTGACCTAGACTATTATGCATTATAGTCATTTTAATGTGACCAGATAGCATAATTATCAACATATCAATTACTGTCACACTCCAGTGCCTTGTGAGAGCGAGCTGAGGAAGGATAAGAAGGCCCAGGACCCACTGAGTGATTAAGATGAAGCTGCTTGGTAACTTGTTCATAAGATTCTATATTTGAAAGCACACTGTCCTCTTTACTTTCTCAGTAAATAAGCATCTCAGAAACTTCTTACAGGGGGTAGGAAGGAATAGAGACAGACACAAGAGCTCTTTTTCTGTGGACCATTCACTTTATGTGGTAAACACAAGCATACATCCTTCTCAACACTTGTTATTTTCCTTCTTTCTTTTAAAATAATACTTCCTCCCTCCCTCCCTTCTTTCCTTCCTTCCTTTTTTTCTTTTTTTGATAGTAGCCATCCTAGTGGGTATAGGTGTTATCTCATTGTGGTTTTGATTTCCATTTCCTTAATGATTAATGATAGTGAGCATCTTTTCATATGCTTGTTGGCCATTTGTATGTCTTCTTTGGTGAAATGTTTATTCAAGTCCTTGGCCCATTTTTTTTTATTGCCCCAAGGTCTGGTTCCTTTATTCTTTTTTTTCTTTCAGCTTCATTGAAGTATAATTGGTATAAAATTTTGAGATATTTACAGGGTACATAGTGTTGATTTGACACACATATACATTGTGAAAGGATTTCTCCCATCGAGTTAATTAATGCATACATCACCTCACAATATTTCTTCCCGTTTTTGGGCAAGAACAGTTAAATTCTACTTTCTTAGCAAATTTCAGTTATACAATACAGTATTATCAATTATAGTCACCATGTTTTACATTAGATTCTCAGACCTTATTTATTTTGTAGTTGAAAGTTTATACCTTTTCACCAACCTCTCTCTATTTTCCCCATCCCCCAACCCCTTGTTGAGTGTAGGAGTTTATTACATATTCTGGAATATTAATCCCTTATCAGATATATGATTTGCAAATATTTTTGCCCATTCTTTGGTTTGCCTTTTCACTCTGTTGATTGTTGCCGTTAATATACTATTTCACTATTAAAATTCCATTTTCTCTAACCATGAGGTTTTCATGTGTATATTGGCTATTTATATTTCTGTGAACTGCCTGTATATGTCCTTTGCCTATTTTTCTGTTAGTAATTTGTGTTTTCTTATTGAATTAAACTGCCTTTTCTTCTGCTTATAACTTAAAAATAGTTTTCATTTGCTGTATGTCTTTTAAATTTGTTAATTGAATTTAGTGTATAAATATTGTTTTTAAAAAGTTTTCCATATTCAAATTTAATAATCTTTTATTCCATGACTTAGAAAAGCTAGAAGCCTTGTTTAGCTAAGGTTGTATATATATATATGCAAATTATATACATACATAAACACACAAACCTACCCATTATTTTCTAGCACTTTTGTAGTTTTAGTTTAAATTTTTGGGAGGCTGGCATCAGTTTATTTTTCCAGTTTTCTATCCAGCTGACCTTATACTCTATTAAATAATCTCATTTACTGCTACAAATCTGAAATGTCACCTCTGTTATGTATTAAATAATCACATTATTTTCTAGATTTTCTTAGTCATAATATTAAAAAAATTAAATTATAAAAATTTCTGGATTATCTATCTATCTAGTATTTGCTAAAATACAGAGTATCTGTGGAAGAATACACAACAAACTAGTAACTGCAGTGACTCTTGCAAGGGGAACAGGAAATAGGGTAACTGGAGGAAATTGAAAGGAGAAGAAATTGACTTTCTACTGTGTACTCCTATGTATATTTTGAGTCCAATACTATTTGCAAGTGTAAACCTATACAAAAATAAATAAATACATTTAAATGGTACATAAACATCAAACACTACCTTGTCTCTCCCCTCGTCACCCCTCCCTGCTCACAAGAATGTTCTCGTACCCTTTAATCACCATCATTGACCAGAAGATGCAGAAAAGTGCAGGACCACTTAAGATCTCTACTGCCTTCCTCTTTTTTTTTTCATAGTCATCTTTTTAAAATATAAGTTTATTTATTTATTTATTTATTGGCTGCATTAGGTCTTCGTTTCTGCACGCGAGCTTTCTCTAGTTGCGGCAAGCGGAGCTACTCTTCGTTGTAGTGCGCAGGCTTCTCATTGCGGTGGCTTCTCTTGATGCGGAGCATGGGCTCTAGGCGCGCAGGCTCCAGTAGTTGTGGCATGCAGGCTCAGTAGTTGTGGTTCATGGGCTCTAGAGCTCAGGCTCAGTAGTTGTGGCGCACAGGTTTAGTTGCTCTGTGGCATGTGGGATCTTCCCAGACCAGGGCTTGAACCCGTGTCCCCTGCATTGGCAGGCGGATTATTAACCACTGTGTCACCAGGGAAACCCCCTAACTCTTGATGTGAAGAAAGTGTGGAGTTTGCCCTGGGAAGTAAGTAGAGCTCCAGAGAGGAGAGGGTAATGAAGCTCATGGGCAAGATGCTAACAGGATGTAAATCTCCTGGGACTGCAGGATTCTCTGGTAGGAGATCCAAGGAGAGCTTTTGAGACTCACATGATTATTATTTTTATCATCTCCAATGATAAAACTCTAAGCCGTATTTCATAAGTGTATTCTGTGTAATATCAATCTTTCAAAGTACTCTTGTGGTCAATCTTGTTTCCCCCCTTGTGTTTTCCCCGCTGTGGTCAATGGAGTTTGAGAAACCAGTAATATCTCCTCTTTGGAGGATGATGATACACCCTAACATTTTAAATGTCTGAAAAATTTTGCAATTAGAGAAACCTCTAATTTTTGTTTAAACTAGAATCTCTAAACTTATTTGACCACAGAATCATTCTCACCCACCCATCTCTCCAATCTGGTCATGACCAACTATGGCAGTGTAAAGTGGGAGCAATGTAAATTTTAACAACCAAAAGAAAGAGACAAATGTTGAAACAGCAGAAAAGAAATGCCAATCTGAATTTGTGTAAGGCTAAATTTTTAGAAGACTATTTAGGCATTTTGATTATAATAAATAAGGGCTGGATTATAAATAATTCAGCAAATAAAAATATTGCTAATAAATGAGTGCATTTGGAACTTGAAAAACAGTCCTCTGCTGCAGGATGCACAACACCAATCATCATGTTTTTTACTCTTCACATGTTTAGCAGTTCCTAAGATGGCCAAAGTGGTCATCAGTTCAGACCCTTTCTGAATTAGCCAAGTCTGAATTAGGCACATCTAAACCAGTGACATCTGCCTAAGTTTGCAAGTTCTGGAATAAGGATACAAACTCCATTTTCTGATTTTTTTTTCTAGAATGTCTAAAGCAATGGTTGAAAATGGTAGATCTAAAGGGTAGGCTGGGAGAGTGTGAGAAGCAGGGAGGAGAGAGGACGAGATACCTTAAGTATCTCTTGTACACCAGACATACTCTTCCTTGCCTCCATTTTTGAGTAGTAATCCAAATTCTGGGTAGTCAGGATCAGTTGCCCCAGCCAGCAGAGTAACTCCCTTCCTTGCCTGTTGATTCAGAAGCATGAGGAGCCCAAAGTGGCCAAGTAGTAGTCTTACTTCCAGTTCAATGGAATCACTGCTGTGTCTCCTGGCAGAAGTATTCCTTCCTTTGGAATTAAGACCTCTAGGCCAGAATAGCATAAGATTACAGGAACAGAAAGAAAAAAAAATTTGCTAGTGGGTGTCTAGGGGTAATATTGAGTGATACCGCTCCCATTTGCACCCCTTCATTCCTGGCCCTATGAATCCTGGCTCTGGGAGGAATAGCACCATATATCAGATGCTGATTCAGAGCATGTGCTGCCTTCTGGAGAACCTTACCCCCACTTTGCAAGGAATTGCCACTTACCTGGTGCTGTAACTGAGTCTTCAAAGAGCCATCGCAGCATTCTATTAAGCCAGCTGTTTCAGAGTGGTGGAGAACATGGTAAGACCAATGTATTCCATGAGCATGGGCCCATTGCCACACTTCTTCTACACTGAAGTGAGTTCCTTGATCAGAAACAGTGCTGTGTGGAATACCATGACAATGGATAAGACAAAGGCATTCTATAAGTCCACAGATGGTAGTTTTGGCAGAAGCATTGTGTGCAGGGAAGGTAAATCCATTAAAATCTAGAAAACGAGATTTAGAGAGTATGAATTTGTCGATGTTTATTTATTATTGGACAAAGGTAAGAGAGGATTGGGTCTGGCACAAATGAGCAGTTTGATCAATAAAAATCAATGAGGTACAGCAGGCTCTACTGCAACCTAGATGAACTCTGAGTCAAGACTTGTGACTCTTCCAGGTACTTTTGTTTGACAGGATTTTTTATCCTAAGAAGGGAATAACTTACATATAGAACAAGAGTAGTCTGTCTTGGTATTTTTCTCATTTTAGATTAATTTGTTGGCAGTATAGAAGTAATTTTTGAAGCATAGGAACACATTTTACAGGGTCTGAACATCATTGAGGCAAAATTAATGTGTTTAATTCATGTTATCATCGCAGCAGAATTAGAAAATACAATTCTGTAAAAGGAAAATATATTAAATGAAAGTAATATCATTCGGATGACCATTGTTAACATTTCAGGTTCAAGTAGATTATCACTTAATTGACTTTTTCTTAGCTGAAGATCCATTGAATGAGATTATTGGTGCTCCCTATTCCTTCTAAATAGTATAACGTTGGTTGCCACTGTGTGCTGGACAAGGGCGACTGGCAGACTTCTGATACTTCTCCTCCCTCCAGCTGAGCCCTGTCCTCACTGGGAATCATCAGTTGTGTTCGTACCAAATTCTTATTTATGTAACTATGTAATTAAATGTTATGTAAAAGATGAGCAAAAAAATGTCAATTCTATGAAAACTAGATTGAACACTTTGAGAGAATTTGATTAATAGTGATATTCATGAAATGAATAATTTGGTATGAGCAAAACAGCTATAAAAGATAAAAGAGTAAAATAAAAATCGAAAAAGATTTTACACTCAGATTTCCTTACAACATGTAGTTTTGTTTGATTTTTGTAAAAATGAAATCACATCATATATAATCTCTGGAGACTTTTTTTTCACTTAGCAGTTTGTGAGGTTCTGTAATTATAGTTGATTCTATAGTTATAGCTTACTCATTTTCACTGCTACATAGTGTCCAATGACATATTCATAATGTAACAAAATTTATTAATCTATTTTTCTGTTGATAGACACTTCATTTGCTTTAGTATTTACTTCTATAACTATGCTACAATAAACATTTCTGTGATGGATTGTAATGAATAGTTCTTTCAGCAAATTTCTGTGGGAGATAAACTCTTTCACATGAAATGTTTAATATATATTTATTTTCCATTGACTGAGAATAATAGTTTATTCAGAAAAACAACTTTAGGTTGACAGTTTTTATGAACTCTTCATTTTGAATATATATGAGTAATTTCCTTCTAAATTCTTTCATTGGTGATGACATGTCTGCTCTGAGTATAAGTCATACCATTGTGAGTAAGCTCTCTTCTTCTTTGGTAGCCTTTATGGTTTTCTAGTATGCACTTTCATTGTGAATATTCATATCCTTGTGGAACATTCTCAGCACTATTTTTTTGAATATTGTTGCTTTGTCATATTCCTTCTGTTCTTTTGGAATGCTTATTAAAATATGTTCAAAATATTTTTCACTCAACTATTTTAAGTGCTTTTTCATAACTTTTAATCTCTTTATCTCTGTGATGTTTCCTTTGTGAATTCGTTATTACTATAATCTATTTTGATGTTTCCCTCTTTGATGTCTATTTAGAATTTGGTTCATGTTCTATTTTCTTTTTTAAAAAAGATTTATTTATTATTTATTGTTTTATTTATTATTTTTAGCTCCTCTGGGTCTTAGTTGCAGCATGCAGGATCTTCATTGAGGCATGCAGGCTTCTCTCTAGTTGTGGCTCATAGACTCCAGGGTGCCTGGGCTCTGAGTTTGCAGCACGTGGGCTCTCTAGTTGATGTGTGCAAGCTCAGTAGTTGTGGAATGCAGGCTTCGTTGCCCCACGGCATCTGGGATCTTAGTTCCCTGACAGGGGATAGAACCCACATCCCTGCCATTGTAAGGCAGATTCTTTACCACTGGACCACCAGGAAAGTCCCTCATGTTCTATTTTCAATTGATAACTATATTTAGGTCAATTTTCAGATTTCATAGTAGTTCATTTCTTATATTCTCCTTCATTTCCCTTTATTTTTTCTCCCCAAGGACAAAAAACACTTATTTTAAAGTTATTTTCAGATTGCTTTATTTTCTTTTAATTGGGATTCATTAATCTACTAATTTGTTTTCTTGTCTTTCTTTATGAATTTTCTTCATGTGCAATGGAAAAGTAATATGCAGGCTCATCTTTTTTTTTTTTTTTTCTTGCGGTATGCAGGCCTCTCACTGTTGTGGCCTCTCCCATTGCGGAGCACACGCTCCGGACACGCAGGCTCAGCGGCCATGGCTCACAGGTCCAGCCGCTCCGTGGCATGTGGGATCTTCCCGGACTGGGGCATGAACTTGTGTCCCCTGCATCGGCAGGCATACTCCCAACCACTGCCCCACCAGGGAAGCCCTGCAGGCTCATCTTGATTAAGAAATTTTTCTTTTATTTTTCCTTCATATTGAATATTGAAGCTTTCATTCCCAAATGAGGTCATATTCAAGGCTTGAGGATTCTATCCCCTTTTAGATTAAGACTAGTTTTATTCAGTTCATGGCTAGCAGAAGGTCTCTGCTTTCTCCTACTTCCCTTATTAAAAAGCTATATATGTGTATAAAATATGCAGTAGCCTACATGGTGGTAATAGCTTTTCCTTATGTTTTATTTTTTTCTTAAATGTCTCTCTTTGCACACAGGAGAGCCCTAACCTGTTTCCAGTTACCAAGCATTGAGCCTAATGCTGGTCCCTGAGCCTACATGGGTCACTTTGAGTTTTCATTTCCCACAGGAATGTCATTTCAATTGTCTCCTCCTGCTTACTACTTATTACTGTCCTACTTACTACTTTGGTATTTAGTTCTGTTTCTGGACTATGGTGACATTTTACCTTTTTAAAAAAATTGTTAAGGCTATGTCTTTTTTTATTATATTTTAAAATATTTTATCAGTTATTGTTTGGAGCAGGAAGACTTTGTGTGTGTGTGTGTGTGTGTGTGTGTGTGTGTGTGTGTGTGTGTGTGAAAAGTGCCCACACAGCTTCATCTTACCTGGGAGTTGCTTCCTAATAATTTCATAGATTTTCTTATATATAAAGATAGTAACCTGGGCCTCCCTGGTGGCGCAGTGGTTGAGAGTCTGCCTGCCGATGCAGGGGATACGGGTTCGTGCCCCGGTCCGGGAGGATCCCATATGCCGCGGAGCGGCTGGGCCCGTGAGCCATGGCCGCTGAGCCTGCGCATCCGGAGCCTGTGCTCCGCAAGGGGAGAGGCCACAACAGTGAGAGGCCCGCGTACCAAAAAAAAAAAAAAAAAAAAAAAAAAAAAAAAGATAGTAACCCTTTTGCTACCAGTTTGTTGTTTTACTCAGTTTCTCATATTCTTTTGTATATTATATTTTTAAATTAATTTTTTATTGAAGTATAGTTGATTTACAATGTTGCATTAATCACTGCTGTACAGCAAAGTGATTCAGTTATACATATATATATATTTGTTTTTTACTATATTTTTTCCATTATGATTAATCATAGGAAATTGAATATAGGTCTCTTTGCTATACAGTAGGACCTTGCTGTTTATCCATTCTATATATAAAAGTTTACATCTCCTAACCTCAACCTCCCACTCCATCCCTCCCCCAACCTCCTTCCCGCCGGCAACCACCAGTCTGTTCTCAATGTCCGTGATTCTGTTTCTGTTTCATAGATACGTTCATTTGTGTCATATTTTAGATTCCACATATAAGTGATATCATATGGTATTTGTCTTTATTTTCTGACTTATTTCACTTAGTATGATAACCTCTAATTGCCTTGTATATTTGATTACAGATGTTTTAAACTTTACAGTTTCTCTCTTCTCTTTGGTATCACACTTATGAAATATTGATCTATATTTTGTTCTAGTACTTTTATCGTTCTTAATTTTCCAAAGTATTTAGATACTCAATTTTCCTAAAATATATTTTTGAAATAGAAATAGTACTATTTTTCCCTGAATAATTAGTATATTATTTACTATACATCTCACATATGTTAAACAACTCATCATATCAACTGACTTGTAATATCTGATAATATTATACATTCTGGTTTATAGCAGTTGATTCTTTATATTATTTTCTGTTTAACTCTGCTGGTTCCAGCAGCATTCATTGCTTTGTATGAATTTTAACATGAAGGCGCTGCCTTAGTAAGTTGCAGACACGTGGGTGGGAGAGAACAAACTGTGGACCCTGGTGGAGATTTCTAAGGTGTCACCTTCTGAGACCCAGCTTGTATAGCCAACTGCGCCCACATTTTACTACACACACTTCCACAAATTTCCACTTTACACTACTGTAATAAATTATGAGAACTAGCTTATGCAAAACGGTAAGTTATAGCAGAAAGACTGATAGGCAGACCTCATTCCACTGCTTACTACTGATGTGACCTCCGTGATCCTGCCTTTCCTCATCTCTAAAATAGGGATTATGTACTCACTGTACAAGGATTTTGTGACAATTCTACACAATGGATAGAAGCATCAACTACATTTCCCATTCCATGACATAAATATTTAATAGATGGTAATTATTACATGCAGAAAATTTTCTACTGGAAACCAGTGATAAAATGGCGCATTCCAGACTCCAGATGAATATTCCTCTGGTTGATTGCCCATACTAAAAAACCCCATCAAAAACAACAAAAATTAATTAGTGAGATTATGAGAGATTTACAGAGGATATGGCCCATTGAAAATTATTTCCAGCCATTGCTAAATATCATTTTCATAATTAACTGATTTTCTAAGTGAGTTCCATATGTGGGCATGTGATTACTGAGACATGTGCCATTTGGGTTGTTACCTAGGAAAAGAAGAATGATTCAATGGAGGAATTTCTATCCTAAATCTGAGCTTTTTCTGAAACTTAATTTCTGAAACATAAAAGTGAAAGAAAAAAATTAATTTTAAAGCAATAGGTTGATGAAAGATATTCACATCAAACTAATATAAATTGTAAGAGACACTTCATAAGTTTATTCTTCCATAGCTTGAGCTGTATTTTTTAAAAAGCAGGGTTTTACCCTTTTTGAATGGATTGGAAAAGTAAAGAGTCATCTGGGGAAATACAAAAGAGAAAAGCATTAGGCACTAGGATACTACAAGGGACTTTTCTTATTTATTTACAATAACATTTCAAGAGTGTTAAAAATCTAATCTCAAAGGTAATATATGTTAATTGCAAGAAAATTTAAAGATAGATAAGTGTAAAGAAGAAAAATCACTCATAAACCCACATGACATAAACATTTTCAGCCATTTTTTTAAGGATAAGAATGAATAAATATGGAGTCATACTAGCCAAACTATTTGATAATAATATACCTGTAATATTTTTCAATCTTATTTTATATTTTTCTATGATGTGATTTTACTGGTTGCATAATAACCCATATACAGCCTACAGACTTTTAATTTTTAGATATTCCCCTATTGTAGAACATTTAGGTTGCTTCCAGTATTTTACTATGATGTGTGATACTGCATTAGAGTCACTTATGTGGAGCTTAGGTTCTAAAGTCAGCATGTAAGACAAACTCTTAGGCAAAATTATATCTGAAATTCTCTTAAGCAGTTGCCATGTGCAATGTCACCTCAAGTGACACTGATGTTCCATCTATTTGTAAGTCTATCTTGGCTACATTTTCTCTAGAATTTCAGTATTTTTGATTGTAGGCAACAGAAACTGCTCTGGCATTTTTAAGCAACAGGGTTATTCATCAGAAGATTATGGTTTATTATACTTTATTGGGAATCAATGGATAACTCTATTTGGAAAATGGGCAAAAACCAAGAGGTCTTTGGGGACTAGGCTGCAAGAATAGTATGGTCCATTCTTCAATGCTCTAGTACAGTGGATTAGGCCTTCAAATAGTCATTCCATCCCTGCATACTTTTATTATGATGAAAAGTTCCGATTGGTCAAGCTCAGGTTATGTGCTCACTGCTTAGTTGTGCCAAGAGGCAGACAAAGAAATAATTTGACTCTCTTGGCTTTTGTGGTAGGAGATGCCATGAGAAACAAGAATTAGCAATTACCCTCCTATGAGAACCTTAATCATGGGGAAATTCCACCCAAAGAGAAATCAGAATACTAGCAAGGGATAGGAGAGAAGTTGGATACAAAGAAGCCGAGAAACAACAAATATTGCCAGTTCAGCCTAAAAAAATCAGGTTTTTTTCCAGTTAAATACCAAATAGAGAAGTTGGCTAGGGTTTAGGGGCCATGTTGTATGAACTAGAATAACATTCAGCAAAATGAGAGTTCCATGTTGAGAGAAACATTTTGAAACCAACTGAGGGAAACAGGTTCATAGCTCTCATGTTGTGCTTACTCTGCAGCTTAGGCTTATGGTATGACTGACATAATCTTCACCTGTGTTATTTAAATTATTATTATAATTATTATTTTTTCAGAGAATTTAATGGATGAATTATATAAATTAACTGTGTATATTGCTGGAACTCAAATGTATAAACAACAACTAAAATCCTTTCTGACATAAGCAATTTTAGGATATACATTTCTGGGAGAATTTCCAGTTCCCCAGGTTCCTAACTGCATAGAAATTGTTTCTTCACTGAATCCCTGGATAGTGTTTAGTCAATCTTTGATCTCAAAGAAATTGATATAATACTTTGTGTGCATTTTTCTTGGGAGACATTCAAATGCTGTCATCAAAAGTTCATTGGGTACCATGACCCAAACAAAATTAAGAACCATCTTTACATCACTCTCCTAATATCCAAAATAAGAATTAAATCATTCAAATAGAAGAGAAGCCACAGGAGATAAGAGGCTTACAATATTTCTGTTAAGCTGGGGAATCCTAGGGAAAGAGTAGTCTGTAGGAAAATCCTGGCCAAAATATCCTTTGGCAGCCTCCTTTCTAGTAGCCAATCCTGGACAGCTGCATTATGTCATTTCAATGGATCAGATTAAAGTAATGTAATGGATATCTAGGAACATATGAGCATTGCTATGAGACTATGAACTCTTTTTAAAGAGTTCATTCTCCTTCTGGGAATGGTGCCTCCTTTTCCTGTGATTCACACATCATGCAGAAGCCCCTGGCTCCCTGGACTTCCTATTTGCTATTCTTGATATAAAATCTTATTTGCTAATCTTGATAGAAATTCTTACTATCAAAGAAATGTATGGGGCATTGGAGGTTCTCTCTCACTCTCTTTTTTTTTTTCCTTTTACTCTGTGTAGAAATCGACTCCATATGATATATTTTCCAATCTGAGCCCTCCCAGTGACGGTTCCTCTCTTCATGGATTAGGGTTTTCGTTTTAAACACTCATTCTAACAGGCCACTTAAAATAAAATTTTGCCTTACTTTTTCAATAGGGGTAGTTTCCCTATAATTTTCTTATTGAAATAGTAGAGAGTCTCAATAAGGTGTGCAAAGATTTGTCATTTTCTAGCATTTTACAGCTTTTCATAACCTCATAATCTTCACTTCATTTGGTCTCTCCTGCTTTCCTGATAAGGTCATGTCTACTGACCCTGAATTTCATTATGGACTTTACTCTCCACTTCAATGTATCATTTTCTTTTTTAATATACTTTTATTTTTTCCTCCAGATTCAGAGGAAGGATTCACTTCCCTGAAATAAACTACTCTGTGTCCCAGATCTTGTTGTGACTCCCAATAAAATCTTAGGCTCAAACTCATGTCATTCTCATCCTTGCCTCTTCCTCCTTACTGGTCCTTCTCCTGTGCCTTCAAAATGTTGTGGAACCTGCCTGCTTTTTGTAAAACATTTTCTCTGACTTTCATTTCACAACCAAACTTTTGAATTAAAAGCTCACATCTTCCACATTTTCACCACTTATTCTCTTTTTAAACTGCTGTAATCTCACTTCTATCTCAAAACTGTTTCCTTGACAGTCAACAGTGAACCAGTAACTAAATTCAGGGACTGTTCTTGGCTTGAACTTCTTGGAGGCTTGAGCTGGAGATCATGTTCTCCTTGAAACTGCAGATCTGTATCATTTGTTAATCTATTCCAAATATTTTAAAGTGTTTTACATATAATAACTCATCTCGTCATCACCACACTCTATGAGGTGGTATCATGATTACCCCCATTCTACCGATGAGGAAAGTGGGGGCCAGAGAAGATAAGGATTTGTCTTAAAGTCCTGTTCTTTGCTTTCTCATTTCTACTTATTTTTCTGGCTTCTGCTTTGCTGTCTTCCTTTCCACCACTTTCCTGTGAGCACTCCATTCCTCACAACAGCTATTTGTCCTCATTTTCTCTCTCTACTCACTTGCCTTCAATAAAATGGTCCTGTTTTATTAATAAGATTATCTTCTTTTTGAGGATCCATTCTTACTACTCTTGTAACATAGTTTGTTCATTCTGGATTCGAAGTTCTGCTTTATTTGATAGCCCACATCTAACTGGTCATTTCCTTTCTCTATTGAATTTATACCCACCTTTTAAAATCCAGTCTTTTCTGATCTCCCCTTTCTTTTCTGGATTCCTATAACTTTTATTGTCCTGAACAATCAGCTTGGTAATAAATGATCTATTGCCTTATGTATTTGTTTCTTAAATGCGTGTGTTGCTTTTCAGCTGTATAGAAAATTCTTGGAGAAATGGGGCTCTGCCTTTTAATTACTTTATATTTTCTTTCTGTTTTTAGTATTTAGCATCTAACATAGTGGTGACTACATGATAGATAGTTTATCAGCTAAGTTCTTTGGCTCCAAACAAGAGAAAACAACTGTGGCTAATAAAAGCAAAATCAAAATTGTGATAAAGATTTGGGGATCTCTTGGAGTTGATGGGAGCTAACGCAGCAGTGGTCCTCCAGTCAATGATCAGAATGTTGCTGCTGCTCAGGATGGGGCTCCAACCACTTTCAGTCTCTTAGACTCTCTGCTGAAGATGGAAATGAGAGGAAAGAGCATCTGAAAGACCTAGATGAGATCTCATGCTATTCCACTGAGGAGGGGAAATGTTACTAATTAAAGTCTAGCCAAGCTATATTAGATAGGAAAGGGATAATCCCTAACCCCCCAAATCACATTGCTATTAGGAAAGGAAAACTTATATTGGGAAACAACACCACCCCCAAAAGTTTATAATAGATACTGAATAAACATTCACTCATTGAATGAATGAGTTAATAACCTTGTGACATTAACACCATGTTTAGTTTTAGTTTTGCAAAACTAGCATGGCATATTTACACTTACTGTTTGTGATTAGAGCTGAGTCAGCATGTATGTGACAATAGGGGGTGCAGAAATTCAGGGGCAGAGAGCCATGCAGGTCAAGCACGTTGTAAGGATAAATTTAGAAACTCCAAAGAAAGCAGTTCCTCATTTGGATATTTAGATTCTAGGCTGTTTGCTAAGAGATAAGACAGAATATTTGGTCATATGTTGTTTGAACTACACTTCAGCTCCACCTAAAATTTAGGAAGAAGAGGGCTTCCCTGGTGGTGCAGTGGTTGAGGGTCCACCTGCCAATGCAGGGGACACGGGTTCGTGCCCCGGTCCGGGAGGATCCCGCATGCCGCGGAGCGGTTGGGCCCGTGGGCCATGGTCGCTGGGGCTGTGCGTCCGGAGCCTGTGCTCCACGGCAGGAGGGGCCACAGCAGTGAGAGGCCCGCGTACTGCAAAAAAAAAAAAAAAAATTTAGGAAGAAGAGACTGAATAATATAGAAATTGGTTTCAAGGTCAGCATGATAAGTTGAAAGGAGTTCTAGCTCTGTTCTTTCAAGCAATTCTCTTCACTGTTAACCAGACCACTTCACCCCTTTGCTTTTCTGATTCCTCATAAGTAAAAGAAGGGATTTAAACAGATCAAAATTAAAGTCCCACCAGTTAAAAAGCCTACCTTTTCTCATTCATATTTGATGTAGTTTTAAGGTGGTCCATGATTAATTATCACTTGCAGGAACATGATGGAATGAATACCTTTATCGGTTGCTTATCTAGAAACACCAAATGACTCTGCAAATACATTCCTCATCGACTTATCCACATAGTCCTGAGATGCTCATATGAATTTGTGCCTTTCTCTGCATTTGGCCAGACTCTTTCTTGGCCCCCAGTCATGCTAATCTTTGAACAGTATAAGTCCATTCCTTTTGCTTGTCAACTGTGATCTTCAGCAGTGACAAAACCTAGAGTTCTCTCCAGATTTGTGACGAAGCCTTCATGGCCTCATCGAGGATAGATTTCTGCCCCTTCTCTGATGGTACTTCTATTAAAATTCTATTTTCCAGCTCTTTGGGCCCAAATCTTTAGACCTCGTTGTTAAACACTCTCCTCTTCATTTAAAGAGATGTAGCTGACCGTTACATGATTTCATAAATATATATTATGCTGGAATTAGTGCCTACATGTGTGCCCTCTATATGGGACTTACCTTTATGGAATGACCTTAGGGAGGTTGGCCCTGACTAAGCATTCACATCAAGGGTTTTTAAAGTTCAAAAACTCTCTCATAGTTTACAGCTTCACCCAGATTAGATGATGATATATAATCAAAGTCAGGTATATAGATGAGATTCTTGTCCTATGGACAAAGCCATGCAGTGTAGGTAAAATTTCACAAAGGTACATAATGTTACAAAGAATGAACTATGAAAATGAAGTGATTTTAGTGTCCTTGTAGTGAGTAACAAAGCTTTATGGATATCGTACTTCCTCCCTTCCCCATTTCTAAACTCCTGCTATCACATGTAATTATGCAGGTTTTACGCTGCACCTCCCTAGGGGCTACCATTCATGTTGTAATCTAAGTAAATGGTGCTACCTGGGTTTATAAAGTGCACAACCTGAGACTCACATGTTGCCCCCGCTCCCCACACCTACATAAACACAAGAAACTCCAGCCATTTATAAAACCTTGAATGTACCAAGTAATCTTTCAGTATCTTTTCACGTGTGGTTACTTTTGCTTTGTGTCCTTCCATGCTTCATCCTTCTGCCATGCCCCCTCTCTTTCTTTAAGATACATTTTGAATTCTATAATTCATCAAACTAAGAATGACAATTGTAATGTAAATATTATGTATTCATGTCACTTTAAAAAATTCTGTATTACTGTTATATTTACCATACTCTATTGCACTTATCTGCTTTTCCTACTAGAGTTTGAGGTTCTTGGATATTGAGGACCATAACTTACATTTCTTTGCAAGCTTACCTGTGATCATGGTGCCTGACACACAAGTAGGCATATCACAAAATTTTCTCACTAACTGGTTCAACAAATGTAAGATGAATACGTTTTCAAATCTCTGATATTTTTTTAAAGAAATTTTTCTTTTTCTTAAATTTATTTATTTATTTTTGGCTACATTGGGTCTTTGTTGCTGCGTGCAGGCTTTCTCTAGTTGCGGAGAGTGGGGGCTACTCTTCGTTGCGGTGCACGGGCTTCTCTTATTGCAGAGCATGGGCTATAGGCATGCAGGCTTCAGTAGTTGCAGCACTCAGACTCAGTAGTTGTGGCTTGTGGGCTCTAGAGCTCAGGCTCAGTAGTTGTGGTGCATGGGCTTAATTGCTCCACAGCATGTGGGATCTTACCAGACCAGGGATCGAACCCGTGTCCCCTGCATTGGCAGGCAGATTCTTAACCACTGCACCACCAGGGAAGTCCCCAGATCTCTGTTTTTATAATAGCCACTGTAGTACAAGTCCCAGGTTAGAGAGGACAGTGGGGCAAGGGATGCAACAGTTTAGCTGTTTGCTTGGCTTTTGTCCTGTGTAGTGATTTGTTTTGTTTGTTTTATATTAACCTTTTTAATGTAAAAGAATAAAGGTGATTTATACATATACATAAATTATATATAGTAGGATTAAAAAATACTGGTGGGGCCTCCCTGGTGGCGCAGTGGTTGAGAGTCCGCCTGCCGATGCAGGGGATACGGGTTCGTGCCCCGGTCTGGGAGGATCCCATATGCCGCGGAGCGGCTGGGCCCGTGAGCCATGGCCGCTGGGCCTGCGCATCCGGAGCCTGTGCTCCGCAACGGGAGAGGCCACAACAGTGAGAGGCCCGCATACCGCAAAAAGAAAAAAAAAAAAAAAAAAATACTGGTGGGGCTTCCCTGGTGGTGCAGTGGTTGAGGGTCCACCTGCCAATGCAGGGGACACGGGTTCGTGCCCCGGTCCGGGAAGATCCCACATGCCGTGGAACGGCTGGGCCTGTGAGCCATGGCCACTGAGCCTGCGTGTCCGGAGCCTGTGCTCCACAACGGGAGAGGCCACAACAGTGAGAGGCCCGCATACGGAAAAAAAAAAAAAAAACTGGTGAATAAATATTAGTGAAGGTAAAATCAAGATAGGAAATGTACCAGGGATACAGTTAATTAAAAAGTCGATACCACAAAGATGCTACATATATGATAGGAAGTGAGGTACAAAAGTGGTTCTGAGCTTCCCTCTAACAAAACAAAGAGAGCAACAAGCCCAGAAGCAAAATTTATAGTGTTCATGGGCTAAACACAAATCATGTACTGAGAAGAGCACTTTTATTTGGCTTTTGGACAATGTCATACTTGAGGACGTTTCTACCGTGAGTCTTCCGCAGTAAGCCAAGTGGTATGATGGGCAAATTCTCAACAAAACACTATGATAAGAGAATTAATTTTGTTACTTTTCATTATTCCTCAAAATAACTAGATAACATGAAGTGAACTTATAATACAGAAAGAATTATTTTTAAGTAGCTAAAGCAATGTGTTATAGATATAGCTCTTTAATGCTATTGCTGGATGCAAGACAAAACCTAGTACACCTGGAGGAGTGTATAAATTATACATTAGGGCTTTCCTGGTGGTGCAGTGGTTGAGAGTCCGCCTGCCGATGCAGGGGACACGGGTTCGTGCCCTGGTCCAGGAAGATCCCACATGCCGCGGAGCGGCTGGGCCCGTGAGCCATGCGCTGAGCCTGCGCATCCGGAGCCTGTGCCCCGCAACGGGAGAGGCCACAACAGTGAGAGGCCCGTGTACTGAAAAAAAAAAAAAAGCATATTTTAGGCAATCACCCAATAATATTATGGCTCACAACCAAGCAGATAGTAAAAATTGTCCATTAAGGTTGATTTTCACATTGTATTATCAATGGAAAAGAATATAAGGTGGATATGCTTTTGTCAAAAATCAGAGGCATACTTATGTAATTTATTCTAAGATATATGTCTGAGTGGATGGTCATCCCATCACCACTTGGAGATTGGCCAAGGATTAAACTACGTTCTGGGTCTACTCTAGCATTTTGGAGAGTGGCTGCCAATAGTTTCCTGATTTTTATCCCAGGAACAGTTAAAATAATTTTAGCTGTTAAATTTTCAAAAGGGAACTTAGAAAACACTTTACATGGTCATAAGTAATTGAACAAAGTGGCTAACTTTAGTTATTATAATTTCTTGGTGATCCTTTCAAGTTGATTTAGATTTAAAATGTACCTTTCATTTCTAAATCAGTTGACCTGCCATATTAGATTGTTGGACGTATACGTACTATTTGTTGGAAGCTATCCACCAAAAATACTAATTTTGACTTTGCTGAACCTGGCTTTAAGGCTGTTTTGTTGCTGTTGTCTTTATTGTAGCAATTAAGTGGTAAAATCTAATGTGAGGTTATTCCTACCTAGTTCAAACAATAAATCCATGTCCTTAGCATGTAGGATCCTATTCTATTCTCTATAGCAGGTGGTAGGGAGACTATAGACAGATCATCAGAAAGTATTATTAAGCCAATAAGGTACCAATTAAAAATAAAGGAGATTCCAGTATAATATTGTAGACTGAGCACAGACATTTGTCTCCCCTGTCTATTAGGATCCTTACAACAAGAAATACAAATTGGGGAATAAAAACTCCTCATAACTATTGTTCCAGGAAAAATTTGGAGTTATGACCAATTTCCTTCTCCTTCCTACCAAAAAGTTAGGGAATGAATACTGATCTTAATGAAATGCTTGGGGGCCAGGTGGCAGACTTCTAGGGGAAATTTTCTTTTAAAATTTCTTATAACTCAGAACTTCCCTAAACACCCGGGTGGCTGATGTTTATAGGAGCTGTTTAAAAAATAAAGTATTTCTTCTTGATTACAAAAGCTACTTGCAGAAGTTCAGCTTTGTCAACTAGTAGGCTAGATGAGTTTCCTTTATTTAAACAAAGAAAGTGATATATATTGCAGAACACTTGTAACTGCATGGGATATATAAATTCATGGCATACAAAACCTGCATTTATCTATCAGAGGTTAACACTATACATTCCAAAAGAGAGTGCTTGGTTTAAGGTATAATCTGTTGAGTGATGTTCTCCAGTAGTATGTAGCAATAAAGTCCTTGCTTATGGAGACTATCTTCTGTTCTAATAGGTAGTGAAAAACATGAGAGCAGAAGATATCAATAAGTAAGACATTTCAACAAATCTGAAAGGAGGTATTTGGAGAGAAGTTGATGGATGAAACAAAGCGAAAAGGGTCACTGCACAGAATATATTCTAGAAGTTGTGTTGAGGACATAGGAGGTGATTGTATTAGTGGAAGTCACACAGAGTTTGTGCTGAGAGTTAGCAAGTCCTATGGGTGCAGTTGGTGGGAGATAGAGCTGAAACTAGGGGAATTGCTTCCAAGTCTCTCTGTGAAACAGAGGAAAGCCACATCAGCTACACAGAATAATATCTGTATTCTTTGTTTAAAAAATATTTTGAATTGTGATAAAATACACATAGCATAAAATTTACCATTTTGACCATTTTAAAGTGTACTGTTCAGTGATATTAAGTACATTCACATTGCTATGCAAGAATCACCACCATCCACCTCCAGAACACTTCAGCCTTTAACACTGAAGCTCTGTACCCATTAAACAGAATCTCCCCATTCTTCTCTCCCCGCAGTTCTTGGTAACCACTATTCTGATTTTTGTATCTATGCATTTGAATACTCTAGATACCCTATATATGTAGATTCATGCATTATTTGTCTTTTAGTGACTGGCTTATTTCACTTAAAACAATGTCCTGAAGGTTCGTTCACCCATGTGTAGCATGTGTTAAAATTTCTTTGCTTTTTAAGGCAGAAAAATATTCCATTGTATGTATATACCACATTTTGTTCATTCATTTATCTGTCCTGGGACACTTGGATCGCTTCCAACTTTTGGCTGTTGTAAATAATGCTGCTATCATCACGGGTATACAAATATCTGTTTGAAACCCTGCTTTCAATCCTTTTGGGAATATACTCAGAAGAGGAACTGATGAATAATATGGTAATTCTATTCTTAATATTTTGAGGAACCACCATACTATTTTCTACAGCAACTGCACCATTTTATATATCTACCAAGAGTTCACAAGGGTTCCAATTTCTCTACACCCTTGCTAGCACTTGCTATTTTCTGTTTTTGGTTTTTTTTTTTTTTTTTGATAATAGCCATACCAAAACGTGTGAGGTAGTATTTCATTATGGTATTGATTTGCATTTCCATAAAGATTAGGGACGTCAAGGAATATTTTTATGTGCTTATTGGCCATTTATATATTTTCTTTGGAGAAATGTCTATTAAAGTCATTTTTCCAGTTTTTAATCAGGTTGCTTTTGAGTTATAGGAGTTTTTTTACCTCTTCTGGTTAGTAAAACTTTATCAGATACATGATTTGCAAATGTTTTCTCCTATTCCATGAGTTGCCATTTTATTTTGTTAACTTTGTCCTTTGATGCAAAGAAGTTTTTAATTTTGATGTAGTCCAGTTCATCTATTTTTTTCTTTTGTTGCCTGCGCTTTTGGTATTATATCCAAGAAATCATTTTTAAACTGTATTCTTCATTTTTAATGACTAAACAAAGAAAGGATATTCACAGTTTAATGCAAACTCTTCCAGACAGTAGCAAAGAGGAAGTACTTCCAAGCTGCTTACATGAGGCTTGAATAATCCTGATACCAAAATAAGATAAGGACATTATGAAAAAGGAAAATTATATAGGTCTGTTTCACTTATTACTATAAATACAAAGAAATGATTTACAAATAAAATCCAATAGTGTTTAAAACAGATATACACTTTAGCCAATTTGGGTTTATCCCAGTGTATAAGGAAGGTTTAATATCAGAAAAATCCATAAATATAGATAACCCCTTAATAGATTAAATGAGAAAAATTCATGGAATCAGCTCAAAAAATTCAGAGGAAACATTTGATAACATACCGATTCATTATTTTTTATTTTTTTAATGTCTGAAACATTTATATTAACATATTTCCATACAAATAACCCAAAGAAAGTTTAGTATTACTTGCTTTTGTTTGTTTGTTTGTTTGTTTATACTGCAGGTTCTTACTAGTCATCCATTTTATACACATCAGTGTATACATGTCAATCCCAATCACCCAATTCAACACACCACCATCCCCATCCCACCGCGGTTTTCCCCCCTTGGTGTCCATATGTTTGTTCTCTACATCTGTGTCTCAACTTCTGCCCTGCAAACCAGTTCATCTGTACCATTTTTCTAGGTTCCACATACATGCGTTAATATACGATATTTGTTTTTCTCTTTCTGACTTACTTCACTCTGTATGACAGTCTCTAGATCCATCCACATCTCAACAAATGACTCAATTTCATTCCATTTTATGGCTGAGTAATATTCCATTATATATATGTACCACATTTTCTTTATCCATTCATCTGTCAATGGGCATTTAGGTTGCTTCCATGACCTGGCTACTGTAAATAGTGCTGCAATGAACATTGGGGTGCATGTGTCTTTTTGAATTATGGTTTTCTCTGGGTATATGCCTAGTAGTGGGATTGCTGGATCATATGGTAATTCGATTTTTAGTTTCTTTAGGAACCTTAATTCTGTTCTCCATAGTGGCTGTATCAATTTACATTCCCACCAACAGTGCAAGAGGGTTCCCTTTTCTCTACACCCTCTTCAACATTTGTTGTTTGTAGACTTTCTGATAAGCCCATTCTAACTGGTGTGAGGTGATACCTCATTGTATTTTGATTTGCATTTCTCTAATAATTAGTGATGTTGAGCAGCTTTTCATGTGCTTCTTGGCCATCTGTATGTCTTCTTTGGAGAAATGTCTATTTAGGTCTTCTGCCAATTTTTGGATTGGGTTGTTTGTTTCTTTAATATTGAGCTGCATGACCTGTTTATATATTTTGGAGATTAATCCTTTGTCCGTTGATTCATTTGCAAATATTTTCTCCCATTCTGAGGGTTGTCTTTTCGTCTTGTTTATGGTTTCCTTTGCTGTGCAAAAGCTTTGAAGTCTCATTAGGTTCCATTTGTTTATTTTTCTTTTTATTTCCATTACTCTAGGAGGTGCATCAAAAAAGATCTTGCTGTGATTTATGTCAAAGAGTGTTCTTCCTATGTTATCCTCTAAGAGTTTTATAGTGTCTGATCTTATATTTAGGTCTCGAATCCATTTTGAGTTTATTTTTGTGTATGGTGTTAGGAAGTGTTCTAATTTCATTCTTTTACATGTAGCTGTCCTGTTTTCCAAGCACCACTTATTGAAGAGACTGTCTTTTCTCCATTGTATATCTTTGCCTCCTTTGTCAAAGATTAGTTGACCATAGGTGCGTGGGTTTATCTCTGGGCTTTCTCTTTTGTTCCATTGATCTATGTTTTTCTTTTTGTGCCAGTACCATATTGTCTTGATTACTGTAGCTTTATAGTATAGTCTGAAGTCAAGGAGTCTGATTCCTCCAGCTCCGTTTTTTCCCCTCAAGACTGCTTTGGCTATTTGGGGCCTTTCGTGTCTCCATACAAATTTTAAGATGATTTGTTCTAGTTCCGTAAAAAATGCCATCGGTAACTTGATAGGGATTGCATTGAATCTGTAGATTGCTTTGGGTAGTATAGTCATTTTCACAATATTGATTCTTCCAATCCAATAATATGGTATATCTCTCCATCTGTTTGTATCATCTTTAATTTCTTTCATCAGTGTCTTATAGTTTTCTGCATACAGGTCTTTTGTCTCCCTAGGTAGGTTTATTCCTAGGTATTTTATTCTTTTTGTTGCAATTGTAAATGGGAGTGTTTCCATAATTTCTCTTTCAGATTTTTCATCATTAGTGTATAGGAATGCAAGAGATTTCCGTGCATTAATTTTGCATCCTGCAACTTTACCAAATTCATTGATTAGCTCTAGTAGTTTTCTGGTGACATTTTAAGGATTCTCTATGTATAATATCATGTTATCTGCAAACAGTGACAGTTTTACTTCTTCTTTTCCAATTTGTATTCCTTTTATTTCTTTCTCTTCTGTGATTGCCATGGCTAGGACTTCGAAAACTATGTTGAATAATAGTGGTGAGAATGGACATCCTTGTCTCATTCCTGATCTTAGAGGAAATGCTTTCAGTTTTTCACCATTGAGAATGATGTTTGCTGTGGATTTGTCATATATGGCCTTTATTATGTTGAGGTAGGTTCCCTCTATGCCCCCTTTCTGGAGAGTTTTTTATCATAAATGGTGTTGAATTTTGTCAAAAGCTTTTTCTGCATCTATTGAGATGATCATATCGTTTTTATTCTTCAATTTGTTAATATGGTGTATCACATTGATTGATTTCCGTATATTGAAGAATCCTTGCATCCCTGGGATAAATCCCACTTGATTGTGGTGTATGATCCTCTTAATATGTTGTTGAATTCTGTTTGCCAGTATTTTGTTGAGGATTTTTTCTTCTATATTCATCAGTGATATTCATCTGTAATTTTCTTGTTTTGTAGAATCTTTGTCTGGTTTGGTATCAGGGTGATGGTGGCCTCATAGAATGAATTTGGGAGTGTTCCTTCCTCTGCAATTTTTTGGAAGAGTTTGAGAAGGATGGGTGTTCGCTCGTCTCTAAATGTTTGATAGAATTCACTTGTGAAGCCATCTGGTCCTGGAATTTTGTTTTTTGGAAGATTTTTAATTATGGTTTCAATTTCATTACTTGTGATTGGTCTATTCATAGAGCTGAAGGGAGTGGGCCAGGTACTCCTCCCAGAAGTGAGGTGAGAGGTGAAGGGTGAAAATGTTGGTGCAGGGAGACCCACAGCACGTTTCTTCTCATGTTTCTCTGGTTCAGAGCCCTGAACTGAGTCTGCTTCAGGCTGATGGTGCCTGTTCCTTGGCTAGGAGTCTGGCTGCAGAGCTGTGACACAGGGATAGACATCAGTGTTTTGACCGCATTTTCAGTAAGTCAGTCTGTCAACCGAGCACTCAATTTCCGTGCCAACCAAGTGCCCAGTCATGAGCTGTGGTCCTTGATGGAGGCTGGACTTAGCTGAAATACATAGGCTTCCCAGGTTGGCTAATTATCTGATACCTCATCAAACTGCTAATGTTAAACCATTCTTCCAGTACTTACTTGGTTGGAAGGCTGAGGGCTGGATAGGGAAAAAGGTAAAGGGAAAATTTTGGGTGGCAGCCCTTAACTTCTAGAATTCAGCTGTCTCCTACAATCTAGTGTAAACTTGCCAACAACCACTCACCAAAACGAAGTTAATTGAAGTTAACAGGAGTCACCCTTTTTGGAAAGCAAATTAGCAATTAGCTCTTCTTCCTCAGTTAAACCCCTTAATGAGGATTGTGATAAGGATTTTCCTCTCTACTGTCAGAGATACCACCAGTGGGTGACCAGTGAACAATTTCAGTTCAGTTCCATCAAGATTGAAGTACCTGGAAATTCCTCTTTGGAACTGGAAATATCTTTTCTGGTCTCAGTTTTCAAAATGATGAGTTGTGAGGCAGTGTGAGGACCAAACTGTCTAGGATGGAACACTGGCTTTGCCATTTACTAGCTGTGTGAATGTGGGCAAATTATTTAATCTCTCTGTTCATCAGTTTCCTGATTCATAATGTAGGAGTAATAATAATAGTATTCCTGATTCATAATGTAGGAGTAATAATAATAGCATTATAAGGATATTGTGAACCTTGAATGAGCTTATATATATATATATATATATATATATATATATATATCTGAATCTTGCCTAACACATAGTAAATACTAATAGCTATCAGCTGTAGTTCTTTTCCTTTGATACTTTGGTGAGATATTGGGTGCATCAATGACCCTTTAAGCTAAACCTTTGTGGTACAATATTAAAGATCCTAACTTCAAATAATCCTCCCAATAGGCTGCTAGAAATCCCATCAAAAGATTTGTTCCTTAAGGTCCTTGTGGAGACATAAACTTTAAAACACAAACTGCTGTTCTTTAAATTTTTCTTTGTGTCCCCACTAAGCTACCTTCCTGCTTATTCTTCCCCAGGTGAATAAGAACTCTCTACTTTGGTCCCCAATTTATATCCAAACATATTTTCATCTTGACATTGAACTTTATGTTTATTTCTACCGGATTTTATTTCTACTGGACTATAAATCTCTAGAGGGACCCTGCTCTTTCCCCAGTATTTAGTACAGACCTCAGGATGTAGCAGATGAATAACAAATAAGTCTTAAATGAAATTGATTGAACTCTGGCGCTCTTAGACTCTTCAAGCCTCTCAGTCCGTTATTCCTTTATGACTTGACATCATTTTCTCCTCAAGCTAAACATCTGTCCACCGTGATTAATAACTTCAGTAAAACTTGTCAGCACTCGCAATTTCTTCCCTCCCCAGTGCTCGGCCACACCCAGTGCTGGCTCCGAAGAGCTATTTAACTTTTCTGTTCTTGTTCCAAAGCTTTAGGATTCTCCAAGAAAAAGAAAAACTCTACAATCTGCAGATGGGTGACACATCATGTTAATGAATTTCAACTCTACTGCTTTTTGAATATCCTGTACCTGGTCCTAGTTACTTCCCTTTTTATGCCCCTTAATGGATATTCCAAGATACCTCATAAGTCCCATTCTTTTGCACATCTCATTCTGAGCAGCTAACTTTTCCCTTTACTTAACTGAGAAAATAGAGGCCACAGGAGTTGAATAACCTAACTTTTCTTGCTCTTCAGTTCCTAAACTATTATTTCCTTGCCTCTGTCGCCTACCCCTTCTTTCCCCCCAACTGTTGAACTTATCTTCTAGTTCCTTCAAGATCTTAATCAGTCAGTTATATGTCTTCTCGATTTTGATCTCCCCCTTTCCATTGACTTTTTTTCTAGATCAGAAAACCCGAGTCAATATTGTAAAAGCTTTCCTTGTGATCCTACCTTCACTAAGTATCTTGAACTAATAATCCACATTTTCCTTTTCAACTTCTTCAGCTTTTATTTACTTCTCAGCCATCATTCTCTGGCTTCTGTTAACATCTCTTAAAAAGTTGCCCTCAGTGAAGTTTTTTTTTTTTTTTTCAGGTTGCCAAGTCCAAAGACTTTGTTTCTTATCATGCATTTTTGTCTTCAGGCAGTATAGCCTGTCCGGCCATTCCCTTCTTGACATTGTCTTCTCTCTGATGCTCCATGTCACGCACTCTCCTAGATCACCTCCCGTCTTTCTGGTCTATCCTCAATATGTTTCATTAATTTGCCTTTCTCTTCTCACTCTCACATATTGGTGTTCTCCATAACTCTTCCTTGGACGTTTTCTCAATTTGTTTCCTTTGATGATATCATCCAGTTCCATGGTTCCAGCTCTTGCCTGATTATCAACTCTCAAAGAAGTATCTCCTTTTTTTTTCTTTTTTTTTTTTTTTTTACCTTTGCTCTTGAGTTACTGACTTACATTTCCAACTTCATTCTGGATATGTCAATGTGAATGTCTATGAAGCATGTTAAATTCAGCATGGTCCAAACCAAACTCTTCATCTCCTTCTGTATTTGTTCTTTTTTATGGGTTCCTACATGAAAAACAGTAATTTTACTCAATTTTTCAAGATAGAGAGACTGAAGATGTTCTATGACTATCTCATCCTCACCCACTATATATAATTAGTCACTAGCCTTCTTGAATTCAAGTTCTAAACATTTTGGATCTGTTTTTCTACACCTACTGCACTGCCTCGTTTCAGGCTGACATCATCTATTACTCAGATTATTTCATCAGCCTCTTATAATTTCTCTCTTCCTTGGGCACTGCCACATCCGATTCATCCTACACAATGGATCCAATATCTAAGTTTCTTCACTTACTAAATAAATTAAAAATGCATCTTTTAGTATCACTCCTCTGCTAATAAACCCCTGTAGTGTCCAACAGGATACCATTAGCTCTAGCCTACTTTACTATATACCTCTCAGGATTTCTATCCATACTTTCAGGCCACACAGGAATACTTGTGATGAACTGATTATGCCATGCTAGTTCATGCTTCTGTACTAGTTTCTCTTCCTTAAATATCCTTGTCCATTTTATTCTTCCCTCAGAATTTGTCTTTTTATTTGTTTGTTTATTGGCCATGCTGCGCTGCTTGTGGGATCTTAGTTCCCTGACCAGGGATCAAACTGGGGCCCCCTGCAGTGGAGTTATGGAGTCCTAACCATGGACTGCTAGGGAAGTCCCTTCCCTCAGAATTTAAAAAATGCTGAAATGTAATAGAAATAATAAATTAAAAGAAATCATCCTTCCAGTTTCAGCTCAACCTTTAAAATATCTCCCAAAAAACATAAGCATTCCCTGTGTTTTCATATATCTTTATTAATAATTTTCTCTTAATAGTATTTTAATTGCATTATAACTATGTTTGCCTGCCAGGCTCATTCAACTCTGTGTCTCCATTCCTAAACATGGAAAATAGGTAATATATGAACACTAGTTGAATGTGAAGACATAAGTGAGGAGTTTAAGAATTCCCCTCACTCATCACAGGTGTGAGTTCATTTTTACCTCTGGATGTCACTGAGTAAAAGACCCTGTGAAAACTGACTCATATGACGAAAAATGTTTTTTGGAGGTGATGAGAAGGATTAACTGGGCTGGGAAGATCCAAAATCAGGGAATCTTTCTGGGAAGACAGATTAAGAAAATGCAGTGCTGAGGAAGATCCTGGTCTCTAAGTATATAATATGTGGTCATTGGGCTGTGGGGTCATAGAAGGAAGGACCATGGTGAAAAAGTACAGTCAAAGAAGTTGAGGGAGGACACCTGAAAGAAACTTTACCAACTACTCAGTTCTGCCTGGGCCAGGCCTGAGCCTTGCACATTGTTTCTGCACAGGGTCATCTTCTGGAGCAAACCCTATACTTCTTTGACACTGGGAAATTCACAATGTGTAATATTTGCTGGAAGTTTGCCTAAGCATTTATATATAATACTTTGCCTTTTCTCTCCACCAAAAATGTTGGTGATCTGAATTAAGGAAGGTAAATTTGGAAGAAATCAGAGCAGAGAATCTAGTTAATTATATAAGAATGCCTGCTATGTTTCTTCTTTTTTCTTTTTATACTTTTTCAGCTCTTGTCTCTTTTATGCTTGTAACTTCTTTTCTCTATTACTCTTGAAGTACATTAAGGATATGTCACCATTTAAAGTTTTCTATGTACTTTGAATCTTTAGGATACCACTCTATTTCCTGCAGGGATTGAATACATACTTGTTGTCCAAATTGTTAATTGAGTCCAAGTCAGGCATATTTTTTAAGAGATTGAAGATTAAGGAGAAGCTCCACAATAACAATGAAGGAGAACCCTGAACCCACCTCTCAGAAACTTGCTAAGCAATTAAATGTTTAGTGAAAATTTTTACCTCCTTTTTCATATACTAAAAATCCTTTTCTGAAAAAAAATGTCTCCCCAGTGCTCCACAAAAGAAGATTATTTGTGTATTTCCTCTAAACTGCCACTGTAGTTGGCATATTTGTTGAATTACAGAAAAACCACAGAACAGCCAGAATAAATGGATCAGCCATCTGAGCCCTCTACCCACATGAAAAGACTACTAATGCTTTGATACATAAGCTTGAGATTATATTAAGTTTACTAGATATTTATACATTGAAATATAAATAGCAAGCAACTAACATGTATATATGTCTTGTAACATTTGTACTTATAATATATGAAGACTTTTTAAATGTCAGTAAATACACATCATGTAGGTGTTTTAAAACATATTTGTAAATTTGTTGACACTCCCCTCCCATCCTATCCAACCTTGGAGTATAATTCTTCTCCCTCTTGAATATGGCTGCCTTAGTGACTTGATTGTAAGGAATATAATGTGACAGAGTGATACTGTGATAGTAGAGGCTAGGTTGTAGAAGGCAGCACGACTTCTGCTTGGGTCCTTATCATTTGGAGAATGCACATACCTTGGGAGTCCTGACCTGTAAAAAGTCTGGCTATGAGAGAGACCATGCTGAATAACAGAGAGAGAGAGAAGAGTTGCCCCAGCGTGAATCACCAGATACAGAATAATTTTAGTTCCCAGCCTTCGAGCTATCACAGCTGAATCTGAGTAGAGCAGACGCAATAGTTCTTGCTGAACCCTGCACAAATTGCAGCTTGTGAGGGAAATAAATGTTATTGTTGTCTTAAGCCTGTTAAGTTTGGGAATGTTTTGTTACATATCAATATATAACTGGAACACATCTACTAAATCTCTCTTAATAACTACATAATGTTGGAGGACCTTCAAGATGGCAGAGGAGTAAGACGTGAAGATCACCTTCCTCCCCACAGATACATCAGAAATACATCTACATGGGGAACAACTCCTACAGAACACCCACTGAACGAGGCAGAAGACCTCAGACTTCCCAAAAGGCAGGAAAATCCCCACATACCTGCGTAGGGCAAAAGAAAAAAAGAAAAAATAGAGAAAAAAGAATAGGGATAGGACCTGAACCTCTAGGAGGGAGCTGTGAAGGAAAAAAAGTTTCTACACACTAGGAAGCCCCTTAACTGGTGGAGACAGGGGGTGGGTGGGTGGAGGAAGCTTCGGAGCCACGGAGGACAGCAACAGGGGTGCAGAGGGCAAAGCGGAGAGATTCCCGCAACAGAGGATTGGTGCCGACCAGCACTCACCAGCCTGAGAGGCTTGTCTGCTTACCTGCTGGGGCGGGTGGGGGCTGGGAGCTGAGGCTCAGGCTTTGGAGGTCAGATCCCAGGGAGAGGACTGGGATTGGCTGCATGAACACAGCCTGAAGGGGGCTAGTATGCCTCAGCTAGCCAGGAGGGAGTCCGGGAAAATGTCTGAACCTGCCTAAGAGGCAAGAGACCATTGTTTCCGGGTGCGTGAGGAGAGTGGATTCAGTGCACCACTTAAATGAGCTCCAGAGATGGGCGCGAGCCATGGCTATCAGCGCAGACCACAGAGATGGGCACGAAACGCTAACGCTGCTGCTGTAGCCACAAAGAAGCCTGTGTGCAAGCACAGGTCACTATTCACACCTCCCCTCCTGGGAGCCTGTGCAGCCTTCAGGGTCCCATGATCCAGGGACAACTTCACTGGGGGAACACACGGCGCACATGAGGCTGTTGCAACATCATGCTGGCCTCTGCCACTGCAGGTTCACCCTGCATTCTGTACCCCTCCCTCCTCCCGGCCTGAGTGAGCCAGAGCCCTCTAATCAGCTGCTCCTTTAACCCCCTCTTGTCTGGGCGAAGAACAGATGCCAGAGAGCGACATACATGCAGAAGCGGGGCCAAATCCAAAGCTGAACCCCAGGAGCTGTGCGAACAATGAGGAGAAAGGGAGATTTCTCCACACAGCCTAAGGAGCAGTGGATTAAACCTCCACAGTCAACTTGATGTACCCTGCATCTGTGGAATACCTGAATACACAACAAGTTATCCAAAAATAGAGGTGGTGGACTTTGGGAGCAACTATAGACTTGGGGTTTCCTGTATGCAACTGACTAGTTTCTGATTTTTATGTTTACTTTGGTTTAGTTTTGAGCACTTGTTATCGCTGGTGGATTTGTTTTTTGGTTTGGTTGCTCTCTTCTCTTTTTTTTTCAATTACTTTTTTATATTTTAAACTTTAATAACATATTTTTTAATTTTTAATTTTAATAACTTTATTTTCTTTCTTTCTTTGTTTCTTTGGTTCTTTCTTTGTTTCTTTGGTTCTTTCTTTGTTTCTTTGGTTCTTTCTTTCTTTTTTCCCTTTTCTTCTGAGCCATATGGCTCACAGGGTCTTGATGCTGAGATGACAGGCCAGAGCTTCTGAAGTGAGAGATCCGAGTTCAGGACATTGCTCCACCACAGATCTCCTGGCTCCACGCAATATCAATGGGCAGCCCTCCCAGAGATCTCCATCTCAATGCTAAGACACAGCTCCACTCACTGACTAGCTAGCTCCAGTGCTGGACACCCCATGCCAAACAACTAGCAAGACAGGAACACAAACCCACCCATTTTCAGAGAGGCTGCCTAAAATCATAATAACTTCACAGACACCCCAAAACACACCACTGAACGCAATCCTGCCAACCAGAAAGATAAGATCCAGCCTCATCCACCAGAAGACAGGCACCAGTCCCCTCCACCAGAAAGCCTACACAACCCACTGAACCAACCTTACGCACTGGGGGCAGATACCAAAAACAAGAGGAACTACGAACCTGCAGAGTGCAAAAAGGAGACCCCAAACACAGTAAGGTAAGCAAAATGAGAAGACAGAAATACGCAGCAGATGAAGGAGCAAGGTAAAAACCCACCAGACCAAACAAATGAAGAGGAAATAGGCAGTCTACCTGGAAAAGAATTCAGAGTAATGATAGTAAAGATGAGCCAACATCTTGGAAATAGAATGGAGAAAATACAAGAAACGTTTAACAAGGACCTAGAAAAACTAAAGAGCAAACAGACAGTGATGAACAACACAATAAATGGAATTGAAAGTTCTCTAGAAGGAACCAATAGCAGAATAACTGAGGCAGAAGAATGGATAAGTGACCTGGAAGATAAAATAGTGGAAATAACTACCGCAGAGCAGAATAAAGAAAAAAGAATGAAAAGAATTGAGGACAGTATCAGAGACCTATGGGACAACATTAAAGGCACCAACATTTAAATTATAGGGGTCCCAGAAGAAAAAGAGAAAAAGAAAGGGACTGAGAAAATATTTGAAGAGATTTTAGTTGAATAGTTCCCTAACATGGGAAAGGAAATAGTCAGTCAAGTCCAGGAAGCACAGACAGTCCCATACACGATAAATCCAAGGAGAAACATGACAAGACACATATGAATCAAAGTATCAAAAATTAAATACAAAGAAAAAATATTAAAAGCAGCAAGGGAAAAGAAACAAATAACATACAAGGGAATCCCCATAAGGTCAAAAGCTGATCTTTTAGCAGAAACTCTGCAAACCAGAAGGGTGTGGTAGGACATATTTAAAGTAATGAAAGGGAAAAACCTACAACCAAGATAACTCTACCAAAGAAAAACAAATACCCTATGCTAACACATATATGTTTAATCTAAAAAGAAAAAAGTTTCTGAAGAACCCAGGGGCAGGACAGGAATAAAGACACAGACACAGAGAATGGACTTGAGGACACAGGTAGGGAGAAGGGCAAGCTGGGATGAAGTGGGAGAGTGACATGGACATATATACACTACCAAATGTAAAATAGATAGTGAGTGAGAAGCAGCCACATAGCACAGGGAGATCAGCTTTGTGTCCATCTACAGGGGTTGGATAGTGAGGGTGGGAGGGACGTGCAAGAGGGAGGAGGTATGGGGATATCTGTATATGTATAGCTGATTCACTTTGTTATACAGCAGAAACGAACACAGCATTTTAAAAGCAATGTTACTCCAATAAAGATGTTAAAAAATACATTACCAAGAAAAAAAAAAGATTACTCTCACCAGCAAGGATGTCATTCAGATTTGACAGAGAAATTAAAACCTTTACAGACAAGCAAAAGCTAAGAGAATGCAGCACCACCAAACCAGCTTTACAACAAATGCTAAAGGAAGTTCTCTAGACAGGAAACACAAGAGAAGGAAAAGATCTACAATAACAAACACAAAACAATTAAGAAAATGGTAATAGGAACATACACATCGATAACTACCTTAAATGTAAATGGATTAAATGCTCCAAACAAAAGATATAGACTGGCTGAATGGATACAAAAACAAAACTAATATATATGCGATCTACAAGAGACCCACTTCAGACCTAGAGAAACATACAGACTGAAAGTGAGGGGATGGAAAAAGATATTCCATGCAAATGGAAATCAGAAGAAAGCTGGAGTAACAATTCTCATATCAGACAAAATAGACTTTAAAATAAAGATGATTACAAAAGACAAAGAAGGATACTACATAATGATCAAGGGATCAATCCAAGAAGAAGATATAACAATGTAAATATTTATGCACCCAACACAGGAGCACCAAAACACATAAAGCAAATGCTAACTACCATGAAAGGGGAAATTGACAGTAACACAATCATAGTAGGGGACTTTAACACCACACTTTCACTGGACAATGGGCAGATCATCCAAAATGAAAATAAACACAAGTTTTAAATGATACATTTAACAAGATGCACTTAATTGATATTTATAGGACATTCCATCCAAAAACAACAGAATACACTTTAGTCTCAAGTGCTCATGGAACATTCTCCAGGATAGATCATATCTTGGGTCACAAATCAAGCCTTGGTAAATTTAAGAAAATTGAAGTTGTATCAAGTATCTTTCCTGACCACAACGCTATGAGACTAGATAGCAATTACACGAAAAAAAAACTGTAAAAAATACAAACACATGGAGGCTAAATAACACACTAATAAATAACCAAGGGATCCGTGAAGAAATCAAAGAGGAAATAAAAAAATACCTAGAAACAAATGACAGTGAAAATACAATGACACAAAACCTATGGGATGCAGCAAAAGCATTTCTAAGAGGGAAGGTTATAGCAGTACAATCCTACTCAAGAAACAAGAAACATCTCAAATAAACAACCTAACCTTACATCTAAAGCAATTAGAGAAAGAAGAAATTTAGCAGAAGGAAAGAAATCATAAAAATCAGATCAGAAATAAATGAAAGAGAAATGACAGAAAAAATAGCAAAGATCAGTAAAACTAAAAGCTGGTTCTTTGAGAAGATAAACAAAGTTGATAAACCATTAGCTAGACTCATCAAGAAAAAAAGGGAGAAGACTCAAATCAACAGAATTAGAAATGAAAAAGGAGAAGTAACAACGGACACTGCAGAAATATAAAGGATTATGAGAGATTACTACAAGCAACTCTATGCCAATAAAATGGACAACCTGGAAGAAATGGACAAATTCTTAGAAAAGCACAACCTTCTGAGACTGAACCAGGAAGAAACATAAAATATAAACAGACCAATCACAAGCACTGAAATTGAGACTGTGATTAAAAATCTTCCAACAAAAAAAAAGCCCAGGACCAGATGGCTTCACAGGTGAATTCTATTAAACATTTAGAGAAGAGCTAACACGTATTTTTCTCAAACTCTTCCAAAACATAGTAGAAGGAGGAACTCCCCCAAACTCATTTTATGAGGTCACCATCACCCTGATTCCAAAATGAGAACAAGGTGTCACAAAAAAAAGAAAATTACAGGCCAATATCACTGGTGAACATAGATGCAAAATTCCTCAACAAAATACTACCAAACAGAATCCAACAGCACATTAAAAGGATCATACACCATGATCAAGTGGGGTTTATCCCAGGAATGCAAGGATTCTTCAATATATGCAAATCAATCAATGTGATACACCATATTAACAAATTGAAGGAGAAAAACCATATGATCATCTCAATAGATGCAGAAAAACTTTTGACAAAATTCCACACCCATAAATCACTGCAAGATCCTTTTTCACCCACCTCTTAGAGTAATTGAAATAAAAACAAAAATGAACAAATGGGACCTAATGAAACTTAAACGCTTTTGCCCAGCAAAGGAAACCATTAAGAAGATGAGAAGACAACACTCAGAATGGGAGAAAATATTTTCGAATGAAGCAACTGACAAAGGCTTAATTTCCAAAAGATACAAGCAGTTCATGCAGCTCAATATCAAAAAAACAAACAGCCCAATCCAAAAATGGGCAGAAGATCTAAATAGACATTTCTCCAAAGAAGATATACAGATTGCTAACAAACACATGAAAAGTTGCTCAACATCACTAATCATTAGAGAAATGCAACTCAGAACTACAATGAGGTGTCACCTCACACCAGTCAGAATGGCCATCATAAAAAATCTACAAACAATAAATGCTGGAGAGGGTGTGGAGATAAGGCAACCCTCTTGCACTGTTGGTGGGAATGTAAATTGATACAGCCACTATGGAGAACAGTATGGAGGTTCCTTAAACAACGAAAAATAGAGCTACCATGTGACCCAGAAATCCCAGTACTGGGCGTATACTATGAGAAAACCGTAATTCAAAAAGAGTCATATACCACAGTGTTCATTGCCGCTCTGTTTACAATAGCCATGACATGGAAACAACCTAAGTGCCCATTGACAGATGTAGCACATATAAACAATGGAATATTACTCAGCCATAAAAAGAAATGAAATTGAGTTATTTGTAGTGAGGTGGATGGCCCTTGAGTCTGTCATACAAAGAAGTATGTCAGAAAGAGAAAAACAAACACCATATGCTAACACATATATATGGGATCTAAAAAAAAAACAGAAAAAAAATGATCCTGAAGAATCTAGGGGCAAGACAGGAATAAAGACACAGATGTAGAGAATGGAGTTGAGGACACAGGGAGGGGGAAGGATAAGCGGCATGAAGTGAGAGAGTGGCATGGGCATATATACGCTATCAAATGTAAAATAGATAGCTAGTGGGAAGCAGCTGCATAGCACAGGGAGATCAGCTCGGTGCTTTGTGACCACCTAGAGGGGTGGGATAGGGAGAGTGGGAGGAAGTCGCAAGCGGGAGGGAATATTGTGATATATGTATACGTATAGCTGATTCACTTTGTTATACAGCAGAACCTAACACAAGAATGTAAAGCAATTATACTCCAATAAAGATGTTAAAAAAATTAATAAATAAAAATAAAAATAGAAAAAAAATATAATAAACTTCATATATGTCATTCTATATTCAGAATCTTGTGAAGAGATTATCATTGCCACCAATTTATTGATGATGTAACCATAGTATCACTTGGTCAAAGTTGTTTAAATTGCAAATGATGTAACTGTAACTGAAAGAAAAATGTTTATGGTTCCAAAGACAATGATCTTTTTACTGTACCATCTAGACATTATACATATGATCTCCAGAACTTTGTACATGAAATGGCAATATGTATGAGCAAGAATATATATCGTACCCTTTTTGTGATAAAAAAATGTAGACTAAAAACTAAATGTCCATCAATAAAGTATTTCTGATTAAAGTACAGACGTTCATTAGTTTCTATAATGTTATCAAAATGTAAGGTGGGTCTATATGGACCTAAACAGATATTTAGTGAACAAGGAAATTACCAATGATTGTGTAAAATAAGAAAATATCTGTTAAATGTATCTGTCTTTTATAATGATGGACACATGTCATTATACATTTGTCTAAACTCATACCATGTACAAGAGTGAACTCTAATGTAAACCATGGACTTTGGGGTAAGTGGGAACTCTCTATACCTTCTGATCAATTTTTCTGTAAACCTGCTCTAAAATATAAAGTCTTTTAAAGTCTTTTTATTTAAAAAATTAACTATATAGTGTTTTAATATTATGGGTATATCATGTTTAACCAGTTTCCTATTGTTGGACATTGAGGGTTTTGTTTGTTTTTTTAGGTTTTTGTTGTTAAAATATAGCTGAACAACCTTGAATAAACATCTCTGTTCCCTCTTCCAATTATTATTTTAAGTTCATTTCTTAAGAATTCTAGGCTGTACACAGAGGTGTGTCATTGTGGTTGTTAGGATTCTAAATTATATGTGGTTATCCTTTTTAATCTTTGCCAATTGAAGGCAGAAAATAGTAGTAATTCTTATTTTTTAATATATTTCGATGAGCTACTGTTTAAATGAGCTACTTATTTATCTGGCAAAATATATTTCAGAAATTTATGTTTGAAATGGTTATACACAGTTCCCTCAGGAAGGCTTGGTGATGTTCTCTTTAAATTCTTGTAGACTATCATCAACCAGAAACTTTATTCATACAGGTAGATAATTAAATTCTAAAACATTTTATATTCATTAAAAATGTTTATATTTTAACAATTGAAATTGTTTTGCAAGCTAAAGATTTACTACCTTTTATTTCATTGACATATAATGTTGACATTCCTTGTGAAAACTGAGAGTGAATTTTGAATCCATTCAAATTTTTAACATTAAATATTTCAAAATAATGGTGAGGCTTTTATTTGAAGAACATATATCCATTCTAAGAACAGTCCCTCATCACTGGGTTGAAGCCCTCGGAAAAACTTGAGCCACAAGCACACTGGGTCCACAGCTTGGAGATGCGCCCCCAGGATACCTCTGTCCTGCCTTGGTGAACCTGTTGCCTATCCCTGAGCAGGCATCTGACTGCTGAAGTTGATATCCAGGTGGTGGCATCTCCTTGGCAATGCTCAGCAGTTTGTAGCAGAACAGCAATTGCTGGCAAAACTCAGCCCACATTTTGCTTTCTGTCAGAGCCAACAGCTCTGTTGTTCTGTCCTACTCTCTTTGTTTTCTATGTTACTATTAATTAAAATTTTTTTTCTTATTTATTTTCCTGCCAGAAACCCCCCTGTGGCTTACCTTCACCCCACTCATCTACCTAGCTCAGATTTTCTCACCCCGCCAACAAGACTGTCAATGTCTGAGGCACAAAGTGTTGGGCTCGAGCTACCTAAGCCTTGTCCTGCTGTCTCCTGGGCTGACAGAAACCACTGCTCCCCAGCACACCTGTATCCAGTTTGCAGGACAGCTATTAACAATTTTCTGGACATTTCTAGTAGGAAAGCTTTGCATTGGTAGATTCAATTTCTAACGTTTTACGTGTTTGTAAGTTTTGTATAGGTATTCATAATTAAATTTTGATTTCATTTTCCTCATGGCACTCATGTTTGGCCTATGACATCAGCTAATTAGATTGGTTTTATACCAGTTGAGTAGTTTTTCATATCTTTGTCTGCTCTGGAAAATGAGTAGGATAGGGATGATCTACTGGTTGAAGTTATTCTAGAACTTATTTCTAAAAATACCTGGATTCAGAGCTTTTGAAGCATAGGTTTTTAAGTTGGATTTTTAAATTCAGCTGGTGTCTTTATTGAATTTTTCATACATTTTGATAATTTATGTTTTCTTAGCAATGTATCCTTTTCTTTCTGAAATCTTTTTCACTCGAGTGGCACATAGTATTCTGTCATAACTTAAATGATTTTTTCTAAGTTGGTATTTGGCTTCATAATGGTTGGGATTGCAGGCTACAGATCTGCAGAGTTTCAATACTGGCATTATCATTTGCTTGCCTTGTGGCTTGAACACATTTGTTAATGCTCTGAGGCTTGTTTACTCACCTAAAAATTGGAATACAAATGATATCTATCTGATAAGGTTGATTGTGCTAATGATTGTAAATCAGTCAACAAAGTTTCCAGCACATAGCCATCAAGTAGATGGTAGTTTTCATCGTTATTTCTTACTCTAATTGTTGTATATTTGTGCCTTTTTTCCTGCTTTTTTAGATTACTCTTGCCATTTCATAGTGTGTAATTTTCTCCAAAGGAACCAGTTCCTGAACTTACATATTTACCCTACTATGTTTTCTAATTTATTATTAATTTTACATTTTAATTCTTTTTTATTTTCCTGCTTTTTGTGGATACATTTTGTTTTTCTTTACTTAGCTTCTGTTATTCTCAACATTTACTTCTTTATTTTCTTTTTACTGTATTTAAAAATACTCTTGGTGCTCTGAGTTTTCCTGAGTTCAGTTTTAGCATTTTCATTGCTTTTAACATCTAGATAATTTCTAATTCAGTTTTACTGTAGGAGTTATTAAGTAGAATAACTTAATATTATATTTTACTGTTTTAATTTCTTTTCATTTTTCTTCGGTATTCTTAGCAAGTTTCTCATATTCAGTGATTCACATGTCCAAGATTTTGATTTTACTCTTGACTTCATTCATTTTAGGTTAGTTGTTACATTATGGTTTTAGATTTTCTGAAATCCTTTATCACACTCATCTTCTTTTTCATCTTATTCTGTTACCTTTCATTTTGAAACTGTGCAATTCAGATTGGGACTTGAACCCACCATCTTTTTTTTTTTTTTTTTTTTAGTTTCTGCTTTATAACAAAGTGAATCAGTCATACATATACATCCGTTCCCACATCCCTTCCCTCATGCATCTCCCTCCCTCCCACCCTCCCCATCCCACCCCTCCAGGCGGTCACAAAGAACCGAGCTGATCTCCCCGTGCTCTGTGGCTGCTTCCCACTGTCTATCTACCTCACGTTTGGTAGTGTATACATGTCCATGCCTCTCTTTCGCTTTGTCACAGCTTACACTTCCCCCTCCCCATAACCTCAAGTCCATTCTCAAGTAGGTCTGTGTCTTTATTCCCGTTTTACCCCTAGGTTCTTCATGACATTTTTTTTAAATTTTCATATATATGTGTTAGCATATGGTATTTGTCTTTCTCTTTCTGACTTACTTCACTCTGTATGACAGACTCTAGGTCTATCCACCTCATTACAAATAGCTCAGTTTTGTTTCTTTTTATGGCTGAGTAATATTCCATTGTATATATGTGCCACATCTTCTTTATCCATTCATCCGATGATGGACACTTAGGTTGTTTCCAGCTCCGGGCTATTGTGAATAGAGCTGCAATGAACATTTTGGTACATGTCTCTTTTTGAATTATGGTTTTCTCAGGGTATATGCCTAGTAGTGGGATTGCTGGGTCATATGGTAGTTCTATTTTTAGTTTTTTAAGGAACCTCCATGCTGTTCTCCATAGCGGCTGTACCAATTCACATTTCCACCAGCAGTGCAAGAGTGTTCCCTTTTCTCCACACCCTCTCCAGCATTTATTGTTTCTAGATTTCTTGATGATGGCCATTCTGACTGGTGTGAGATGATATCTCATTGTAGTTTTGATTTGCATTTCTCTAATGATTAATGATGTTGAGCATTCTTTCATGTGTTTGTTGGCAGTCTGTATATCTTCTTTGGAGAAATGCCTATTTAAGTCTTCTGCCCATTTTTGTATTGGGTTGTTTGTTTTTTTGCTATTGAGATGCATGAGCTGTTTATAAATTTTGGAGATTAATCCTTTGTCAGTTGCTTCATTTGCAAATATTTTCTCCCATTCTGAGGGTTGTCTTTTGGTCTTGTTTATGGTTTCCTTTGCTGTGCAAAAGCTTTGAAGTTTCATTAGGTCCCATTTGTTTATCTTTGTTTTTATTTCCATTTCTCTAGGAGGTGGGTCCAAAAGGATCTTGCTGTGATTTATGTCATAGAGTGTTCTGCCTATGTTTTCCTCTAAGAGTTTGATAGTTTCTGGCCTTACATTTAGGTCTTTAATCCATTTTGAGCTTATTTTTGTGTATGGTGTTAGGGAATGATCTAATCTCATATTTTTATATGTCCCTGTCCAGTTTTCCCAGCACCACTTATTGAAGAGGCTGTCCTTTCTCCACTGTACATTCCTGCCTCCTTTATCAAAGATAAGTTGACCATATGTGCGTGGGTTTATCTCTGGGCTTTCTATCCTATTCCATTGATCTATCTTTCTGTTTTTATGCCAGTACCACACTGTCTTGATTACTGTAGCTTTGTAGTATAGTTTGAAGTCAGGGAGCCTGATTCCTCCAGCTCCGTTTTTCGTTCTCAAGATTGCTTTGGCTATTTGGGGTCTTCTGTTTTTCCAAACAAATTTTGAAAGTTTTTGTTCTAGTTCTGTGAAAAATGCCAGTGGTAGTTTGATAGGGATTGCATTGAATCTGTAGATTGCTTTGGGTAGGAGAGTCATTTTCACAATATTGATTCTTCCAATCCAGGAGCATGGTATATCTCTCCATCTATTTGTATCATCTTTAATTTCTTTCAGCACTGTCTTATAATTTTCTGCATACAGGTCTTTTGTCTCCTTAGGTAGGTTTATTCCTAGATATTTTATTCTTTTTGTTGCAATGGTAAATGGGAGTGTTTTCTTGATTTCATTTTCAGATTTTTCATCATTAGTGTACAGGAATGCCAGAGATTTCTGTACATTAATTTTGTATCCTGCTACTTTACCAAATTCATTGATTAGTTCTAGTAGTTTTTCGGTAGCATCTTTAGGATTCTCTATGTATAGTATCATGTCATCTGCAAACAGTGACAGCTTTACTTCTTCTTTTCCAATTTGGATTCCTTTTATTTCCTTTTCTTCTCTGATTGCTGTGGCTAAAACTTCCAAAACTAGGTTGAATAAGAGTGGTGAGAGTGGGCAGCCTTGTCTTGTTCCTGATCTTAGTGGAAATGGTTTCAGTTTTTCACCATTGAGGACAATGTTGGCTGTGGGTTTGTCATATATGGCCTTTATTATGTTGAGGAAAGTTCCCTCTATGCCTACTTTCTGCAGGGTTTTTATCATAAATGGGTGTTGAATTTTGTCGAAAGCTTTCTCTGCATCTATTGAGATGATCATATGGTTTTTCTCCTTTAACTTGTTAATATGGTGTATCACATTGATTGATTTGCGTATATTGAAGAATCCTCGCATTCCTGGAATAAACCCCACTTGATCATGGTGTATGATCCTTTTAATGTGCTGTTGGATTCTGTTTGCTAGTATTTTGTTGAGGATTTTTGCATCTATGTTCATCAGTGATATTGGCCTGTAGTTTTCTTTCTTTGTGACATCCTTGCCTGGTTTTGGTATCAAGGTGATGGTGGCCTCGTAGAATCAGTTTGGGAGTGTTCCTTCCTCTGATATTGTTTGGAAGAGTTTGAGAAGGATGGGTGTTAGCTCTTCTCTAAATGTTTGATAGAATTCACCTGTGAAGCCATCTGGTCCTGGGCTTTTGTTTGATGGAAGATTTTTAATCACAGTTTCAATTTCAGTGCTTGTGATTGGTCTATTCATATTTTCTATTTCTTCCTGAGTCAGTCTTGGCAGGTTGTGCATTTCTAAGAATTTGTCCATCTCTTCCAGGTTATCCATTTTATGGGCATAGAGTTGCTTTTAGTAATCTCTCATGATCTTTTGTATTTCTGCAGTGTCAGTTGTTACTTCTCCTTTTTCATTTCTAATTCTATTGATTTGAGTCTTCTCCCTTCTTTTCTTGATGAGTCTGGCTAATGGTTTATCAATTTTGTTTATCTTCTCAAGGAACCAGCTTTTAGTTTTATTGATCTTTGCTATCGTTTCCTTCATTTCTTTTTCATTTATTTCTGATCTGATTTTTATGATTTCTTTCCTTCTGCTAACTTTGGGGTGTTTTTGTTCTTCTTTCTCTAATTGCTTTAGGTGCAAGGTTAGGTTGTTTATTCGAGATGTTTCCTGTTTCTTAAGGTGGGATTGTATTGCTATAAACTTCCCTCTTAGAACTGCTTTTGCTGCATCCCATAGGTTTTGGGTCGTCGTGTCTCCATTGTCATTTGTTTCTAGGTATTTTTTTATTTCCTCTTTGATTTCTTCAGTGATCACTTCGTTATTAAGTAGTGTATTGTTTAGCCTCCATGTTTTGTATTTTTTACAGCTCTTTTCCTGTAATTGATATCTAGTCTCATAGCATTGTGGTCGGAAAAGATACTTGATACAATTTCAATTTTCTTAAATTTACCAAGGCTTGATTTGTGACCCAAGATATGATCTATCCTGGAGAATGTTCCATGAGCACTTGAGAAAAATGTGTATTCTGTTGTTTTTGGATGGAATGTCCTATAAATATCAATTAAGTCCATCTTGTTTAATGTATCATTTAAAGCTTGTGTTTCCTTATTTATTTTCATTTTGGAAGATCTGTCCATTGGTGAAAGTGGGGTGTTAAAGTCCCCTACTATGATTGTGTTACTGTCAATTTCTCCTTTTATGGCTGTTAGTATTTGCCTTATGTATTGAGGTGCTCCTATGTTGGGTGCATAAATATTTACAATTGTTACATCTTCTTCTTGGATGGATCCCTTGATCATTATGTAGTGTCCTTCTTTGTCTCTTCTAGTAGTCGTTATTTTAAAGTCTATTTTGTCTGATATGAGAATTGCTACTCCAGCTTTCTTTTGGTTTCCATTTGCATGGAATATCTTTTTCCACCCCCTTACTTTCAGTCTGTATGTGTCTCTAGGTCTGAAGTGGGTCTCTTGTAGACAGCATATATATGGGTCTTGTTTTTGTATCCATTCAGCCAATCTGTGTCTTTTGGTGGGAGCATTTAGTCCATTTACATTTAAGGTAATTATTGATATGTATGTTCCTATTCCCATTTTCTTAATTGCTTTGGGTTCGTTATTGTAGGTCTTTTCCTTCTGTTGTGTTTCTTGCCTAGAGAAGTTCCTTTAGCATTTGTTGTAAAGCTGGTTTGGTGGTGCTGAACTCTCTCAGCTTTTGCTTGTCTGTAAACGTTTTAATTTCTCCATCAAATCTGAATGAGATCCTTGCTGGTTAGAGTGATCTTGGTTGCAGGTTTTTCTCCTTCATCACTTTAATTATGTCCTGCCACTCCCTTCTGGCTTGTAGAGTTTCTGCTGATAGATCAGCTGTTATCCTGATGGGGATTCCCTTTTGTGTTATTTGTTGTTTTTGCCTTGCTGCTTTTAATATGATTTCTTTGTGTTTAATTTTTGACAGTTTGATTAATATGTGTCTTGGCGTATTTCTCCTTGGATTTATTCTGTATGGGACTCTCTGTGCTTCCTGGACTTGATTAACTATTTCCTTTCCCATATTAGGGAAGTTTTCAACTATAATCTCTTCAAATATTTTCTCAGTCCCTTTCTTTTTCTCTTCTTCTTCTGGAACCCCTATAATTCGAATGTTGGTGCATTTAATGTTGTCCCAGAGGTCTCTGAGACTGTCCTCTGTTCTTTTCATTCTTTTTTCTTTATTTTGCTCTGCAGCAGTTATTTCTACTATTTTATCTTCCACCTCACTTATCCGTTCTTCTGCCTCAGTTATTCTGATATTGATCCCATCTAGAGTATTTTTTATTTCATGTATTGTGTTTTTAATCGATGCTTGATTCATCTTTAGTTCTTCTAGGTCCTTGTTAACTGTTTCTTGTATTTTGTCTATTCTATTTCCAAGATTTTGGATCCGGGAAATAGAATCTTGGATCATCTTTACCATCATTATTCTGAATTCTTTTTCAGGTAGACTGCCTATTACCTCTTCATTTGTTAGGTCTGGTGGGTTTTTATCTTGTTCCTTCTCCTGCTGTGTGTTTGTCTGTCTTCTCATTTTGCTTATGTTACTGTGTTTGGGGTCTCCTTTTTGCAGGCTGCAGGTTCGTAGTTCCTGTTGTTTTTGGTGTCTGTCCCCAGTGGCTAAGTTTGGTTTAGTGGGTTGTGTAGGCTTCCTGGTGGAAGGTACTAGTGCCTGTGTTCTGGTGAATGAGGCTGGATCTTGTCTTTCTGGTGGGCAGGTCCACGTCTGGTGGTGTGTTTTGGGGTGTCTGCGGACTTTTTATGATTTTAGGCCACCTCTCTGCTAATGGGTGGCGTTGTGTTCCTGTCTTGCTAGTTGTTTGGCATAGGGTGTCCAGCACTGTAGCTTGCTGGTCGTTGAGTGAAGCTGGGTGCTGGTGTTGAGATGGAGATCTCTGGAAGATTTTCGCCGTTTGATATTATGTGGAGCTGGGAGGTCTCTTGTGGACCAGTGTCCTGAAGTTGGCTCTCCCACCTCAGAGGCACAGCACTGACTCCTGGCTCCTCAATTTGGGATGATTTGTTGTCTATTCATGTATTCCACAGATGCAGGGTACATCAAGTTGATTGTGGAGCTTCAATCCGCTGCTTCTGAGGCTGCTGGGAGAGGTTTCCCTTTCTCTTCTTTGTTCTCACAGCTCCTGGGTCTCAGCTTTGGATTTGGCCCCGCCTCTGCGTGTAGGTCGCCGGAGGGCGTCTGTTCTTCGCTCAGACAGGACAGGGTTAAAGGAGCAGCCTCTTCGGGGACTCTGGCTCACTCAGGCCGGGCGGGAGGGAGGGGCACGGAGTGCGGGGCGAGCCTGCAGTGGCAGAGTTCGGCGTGACGTTGCACCAGCCCGAGGCGTGCCGTGCGTTCTCCCAGGGAAGCCGCCCCTGGATCCCGGGACCCCGGCAGTGGCGGGCTGCACAGGCTCCCGGAAGGGCGGTGTGGACAGTGACCTGCGCTCGCACACAGGCTTCTTGGCGGCGGCAGCAGCAGCCCCGGCGTCCCACGCCCGTCACTGGGCTCCGCGCTTTCAGTCGTGACTCGCGCCCGTCTGTGGAGCCCCTTTAAGCAGCGCTCTTAATCCCCTCTCCTCGCGCACCAGGAAACCAAGAGGGAAGAAAAAGTCTCTTGCCTCTTCGGCAGCTCCAGAGTTTTCCTGGACTCCCTGCCGGCTAGCTGTGGCACATTAGCCCCCTTCAGGCTGAGTTCTCACCGCCAGCCCCAGTCCTTTCCCTGCGCTCTGACCGAAGCCCGAGCCTCAGCTTCCAGCGCCGCCCGCCCTGGCAGGCGAGCAGACAAGCCTCTCGGGCTGGTGAGTGCCGCTCGGCACCGATCCTCTGTGCGGGAATCTCTCCGCTTTGCCCTACCCAGGTATGTGGGGAGTTTCTTGCCTTTTGGGAGGTCTGGGGTCTTCTGCCAGCATTCAGTAGGTGTTCTGTAGGAGTTGTTCCACGTGTAGCTGTATTTCTGGTGTATCCGTGGGGAGGAAGGTGATCTCCGCGTCTTACTCTTCCGCCATCTTACCCGGAAGTCGCAAAAGACTTTTAATTGCAACCCTCTTCATTGCTCTTTGCTGAATTATAATTGGCAGATGTGCTCCTATTTTTGCTACTTAATTTTAAAATATGAGCACCGCCTCTGGTCACATTGTTCTTCTCTAGAAATTTTCAGTTGTTTCACATTGCCTACTCAATTAATTATGAATTTCTCACTCAAGCATTCGAGACTTTCATAACATGTTACCTACTTCCTTTCTAGCTTTATTGCTCACTTCCATTCTTATACGAACTATGTTTTAGCAATACTGGATTACTTGTTTCCCTATTGAGTCTACACTTTCTTCATTTTTATCCTTTCCTTATGCAGTTTCCTTTCACTCTAAACTGTCCCTTCAATCCTGAAATCCTCCCACCTGAAATCTCTATCCCTACTCAGGCATGACCTTCTCCACAAAGCTTTTTTGAATCCCTTCTACTGATTTTTCTTTCTACTAAAACCTCATGACACATTGTCTCCAGTTCTCTTAAGGAAAAAAAATATATTGTCTTTTATTGTAGTTATTGTTTCTTTTTCTGATCTCTCTTTGAAGGTAGAATCTAACTTACTCTCTTTGGTATTGTTTTTTAATTCCTGTTATGCACTGAATGCAAGCTGTGACTGGATCAGTATGAGATGAATCAAGAGGAAATACTATTTGGAAGACCTGAACATGCCTGCTATGTATTGAATATTTCTGACCCTAAAAATTCATACATTGAAATCCTAACCACCAATGTGACTATGTTTGGACTAAGGAAGCAATTTTATTTTATTTTTTTTAATTTATTTATTTATTCTTGGCTGCATTGGGTCTTTGTTGCTTCGCATGGGCTTTCTCTAGTTGCAGTGAGCAGGGGCTACTCTTTGTTGCAGTGTGCAGGCTTCTCATTGTGGTGGCTTCTCTTGTTGTGGAGCACGGGCTCTAGGCACGTGAGCTTCAGTAGTTGTGGCTCATGGGCTCTAGAGCACAGGCTCAGTAGTTGTGGCACCCAGGCTTAGTTGCTCTGCCTCATGTAGGATCTTCCCGGACCAGGGATTGAACCTGCGTCCCCTGCATTGGCAGGCAAATTCTTAACCACTGCGCCACCAGGGAAGTCCCAGGAACCAATTAATTTTAAATTATTTTAAATAAGGTCTTAAGGGTGGGGCTCTGATCTGATGGGATGTGTCCTTATAAGAAGAATCACCAGAGATCCCTCTCTCTCTCTTTCTGTTTCTTTCTATCAAGTGAGGACGGAGCAAAAAGCCAACTGTCTACAAGCCAGGAAGAGAGGTCACCAGGAATCAGCTGACTCCTGGATCTTGGACTTCCAGCCTCCAGAACTGTGAGAAAATCAGTTTCTGTTGTTTCAGCCATCTATTCTATGGTGTTTTGTTATGTCAGCCCCAGCTGACATATTCGGTATTAAGAGTGGGGTGCTGCTGTAATAAATACCTAAAAATGTGGAAGTGGCCATGGAATAAAGTTATGTGTAGAGGCTAGAAGAGTTTTGAGGCTTTGTTAGAAAAAAATCTGAGATTGCTTTGAAGGAACTCTTTGTAGAAATATGGATGTTACAGGGCATTCTGGTGAGGTCTCAGGCAGAAATGATGAATAGGTTGTTGGAAACTGGAGGAAAAGTGCTCCTTGTTGTAAAATGGCAAAGAACTTGGCTGAATTGTGTTCTAATGTTTTGTAGAAGGTAGAACTTGTAAGTGATGAAATGGGGTATCTAGCTACAGAGATTTCTAAGCAAAGTATTAAAGGTGTAGCTTCGGTCCTCCTTACTATGTTACAGTAAAATTCTAAAAGAGAGATATGAACTGAAGAAGGAATTGTTAATCAAAAAGGAACCAGAATTTGGAGATTTGGAAAATTCTCAACCTATCCATATTGAAAAAAAAATCCCACAATAAAAAAACAAACGAGAATGCATGTTCTGAAGAGAACATTAACCATTTGACAAAAAGATCATGAGTGTAGCTCATGGACTTAAACAGACATCTAAGCAGAAGCCAGGAATACAGATGGGAATATACCAGTAGAGATATTGCCAGTTTGAACAAAACGGGACAGAGAAAGTAGAACAGAATGAAGGAAGGCTGTCGGACTTCTTGGATTCTACAGGACCAGACCTTAGAGCTATGTGGCTGCAAATGTGAGCTCTTTTTCAAATAAGGGAAAGAATGACTCTGAAGGCAACTCAGAGATCCTAAGGCGGCCACTCCCACCACAGGCCCAGCAGACAAGGCTGTTTCCCCTTTGGTTTCAGAGAGCAGGGCCCATGCAGAGGGCCACATTGGCGCGGCCTTCAGTGAGAGCCAAAGGAACCAGATCACACCCCCTCCCACAGCTGAAGGGTTGTGGTCACCCCACAGAACTGAAGGAGCAGTGTTGCCTCCTTCCCACAGTGGGGGCAGGGCTGCAACTCCAGTGGGCTGGAAAGCAGGACACTGACCTAAAGAAGATTCTTCTCGAGAGATGCTACTTTGGAGGAAGATCCTATAGGCTCTTGATCTAAAAATACATACAAAGTGATAAATTCATAGTCAGCCCTACCTCCTCATTTAAATATTAAAGAATCAAAGTTCAGAGTGGTAAAAAAAAATGCTCACTAGATTTTGAGCACTTTGAGGTGCCATGCCTTATTTATTATTGTATGCGTACATATATGATAAAATAGTTCTTGGTGCCTAAATTTACTTGGGAAATAAATTTCACCCAGTAAATATTATTGGGAAATGTTTGCTAAATGGTAGGTTTTCACTGAGAATAATAGAACATTAAACACTAGTTCTCTTCCTTTTGAAAAACATAGAAACTACTGTAGCAAAAAAAATGCTGAGAATGATAGCAGAGACATCAGTCAGTCAGAGTTTGGTACATTTCAAGAAGATGATAGGTAGACGATTTTGTAGTGGTGGATAAGCTGCAGAACAGGGAGCTGAAGTCCAAGCCTATACAACAAATGACTGAAGCAGAAGTGAGAACCAGTTTTTTTCTTCCCCAGAGAAAAACCAATGCAAAACAGTAAATACTGAGAGCAAGGATGGCAGATGTGCGAGAAGAGACAGGAAATGAGAGATTTGATTGTCCTCAGGCTTAAATCAGACAAACAATCTTAAGGAAACTGAATAATTGCCCTAGAAGGTGAAGGCTTTCAGAGTGAGGGTAGAGTTCCTGAACAGGACTCCATATTTTGGCCTTTGACACTTCCCTACCTGTGTACCTATAGTGATGTTTGCAGGCCAAAAAACCCACCCAAGATCACAGAGCTTGTGGTTACTTCACCTATTTAAGGGAAAGGTGAGTGATGTTAGAGAAAACCTACATATGCTAAACTATGTCAAAGAGCTTCTCTTTTATAAACAATTTGAAACAGATAACCAGACATTTGGGGAAAAATAGCTGCACAAAGAAGTCATATCAAGAAGGGCAAGCAAAACATCTAACTTAGAAGAAATAGGTCATCAGAAAATAAAAATGATTCTAATAATACCTCCCAGTTTGCCAGATAATGTTGCTTTCTGTTTTCCTAGTTTATGATTGATAACACACCTCTTTCACTGTCAAAAGTGTCCCAGTTTAGACAACATATGATATGGTCTTCTTAAACTTACGAGAATTTTGCTAATTGTTTCAAAATGATATGTGAAGGTAGTATAACTATTATAAAGCAAGAACAATAAACCAACTGCAGTGAAAGCAAACTTTCAAAGACTGAGAAGGAGCTCCTGAAAATTAAAAAACATTATTACTTAAATAAAAACGAAATGGAAGGGCCAGAAGAAAAAGTTGAGAAAAATCTCAAGAACATATAGCAAAATAAGACAAAGAACAACGATGAAAACAAAAAAACATACACAAAAAAACTGAAAAACAGAAAAACAGAGAAAATGTTGAGCTCTAGAAGATCAATCCAGAAGACACAAGGTCAAAACAATATATTTGGAATGAAAATTCTTATTACAAAATGAGAGAAGAAAATAGTATTATTGAAGAAGTAATAGAAAAATACCCAGTGCTAAAGAAAAGGATATTTATGGAATTTAGCTAAATTCTACAGAGTATAGAACAGGAGGAAAGGGAAAATGACAACAACAACAAAAACCCAGTCTTGAGCTCATTTTCATGCATTTCTAAAACACAAGGATAAAGAGAAATCCTAAAATCTTCTGTTGGGGAGAAAGAAAACATTCCTCTACCCTTCAAGGTTTTTCTGACTGGTCTAAGAATTAAGTTGATGTGAGACAAATTAACAGGAGGAAATCAAATTTAATTTTGTATGTATGGGACTACCACATACATGAGAGGTTCAGAGACCCCCTCCCCCCCTCAAGGGTAAAATGAGGTATATATATGCAGTCCTGATCTAAGGAATGGAGTAGGAGCCTGGGGCTTCCAAGGACAAGAAGGTTATCCATAGGATGATAAGAAGAACAGCTGTTTGGTAATGAGATGTTTGCCCTGCCATAGACATAGGGTCACTTAGATAAAATTACCTCCAATAATAACTGTTTTCTGGGGGAAATCCCCAATTTAAATTCTTCTAGGTAGTTGAGAGGGACAGTAGTTTCTCTTGAACCCATAGGGTCTCTATTGCCTTTAGCTCAAAATAATTCTCATGCAAAAGTGGCACATTTTAGAGAGGCTTGTTCTGAACTCCTACACTTCCATAAGAAAAAAAGAGCAACAACAAAAATAGGTCCCCTACAAAGGAAGAGGAGTCAAGCTATTAGACATCGCTTCAGGCTGTGGACACATCCTTTGGATACTCGAAGACGATGGACTCCTTCAAAGTTATGACAGGAAATGATTTTAAATTTATAAGTCTATAATCAGTACAATTATGAATCAAGTATGAAAGCAGAATAGACTTTTCAGACATACATGCATTCAGAATTTATTCCCATGCTTCTTGTCTCAAAAAAAAAATCCTTGTGGAAATATTCTAGGAAAACAAGGAAGGAATCAGAAACAAATGAATATGGAATACAAAAATCAGTAGGACTGCAATGAAAAAAAATCTCAGATTGACAGTTCTTGTAGTCGAGTTGGCACACATTGAAGCCTTCCACCAATAGTATGTGTAACATTTTCGAATATCTTAGTAATTTTGCAAGTTTTTTTTTCAAGTCAAGAAAAATGAAAGCCAAACAAAATCTGTACCAAAAAATCAATGTCCAAATATGAGGAAAATTAAAATAAGGCATGGTTAATGGGGTATCACTAGAGATAATCCATTTGAGCTTGTTATGTGGAATCAAAATAACCAATCCTCGAAGTGTGAAAATGTCATGGCTATACTTAAGAATATTAAAAAAAACCCTAATAGTTGACAGAATTTGGGAAGTGTTAGGAGGAAGAAGATGTACATGGAAAGAGGTATACTACTTTCCTCATCTTGCATAATACAGAGTTAGGAGTTATTCTCTGAAGTTAAAACAATACAAAATTGAGGTTTTCATATCTTATGTTAAAGTCATGAAGATGATCAATAGAAAGAAAATAAATGTAAGTAAAAACAAACGGCAGGAACAAGGGAGGAAATATTGTAAGAGATTTCTAATTCTTTATAGAAGAGAGTCAATAGATACTACCTGAAGTTAAAAAATCAACAAATACAGTTTAAGAATATTATTTAGATTTAAGAAGATAGTCAAAATAAAAGCCAAAAAGAGAAAACACTAAAGAATAGCCAATTCTAAGGAAAGACCAATGTAAAGTATGGAGAAGGAGCAACTTTAACTTTTTATTTCAATTCTGTTTGAAATTTTTATTTATTTTATGATATTTAACAATTTAATTCCATGTACTTGCATTATTTTTAATGAATAACTAATAGATAATGACTGATGTTTAATTATGATGGGTTATGGTTAATTCTTTCATTCAGTCATGAAATTAGTATTTCCTCAGCACTTAGTATGGGCCAAACATTGTTACAGATTTTGAGATTAGAGATTGTTACCTCGTGGATTTTATATTGCACTGGGGGAGACTGAAGATAGACAAGGAAACCAAATAAATCAGTATGACATGTTTTGATAGTGATAAGCCTCTAAAGAGAATACAACAGGATAATGAGATCTCATGTGTATAGGGTTGAGGGGATACATTAGGTGGGCGGTCAGGGAGGTGGCTCTGTAGAGGAGATATTTGAGCTGGGGCCTGCTTGTTGAGTAGGAAGAACTAGCTGTGAATAGAGGCCCCGACCAAGGTGGAAGAAAAGAGTTCCAGGCAGAGGTAACAGTTGTCACAAAGGCCCCAAGGCCTATGGTGGGCTCAAGGCACAGAAAAAGGAACAAGTGCCCATAATGTAGCAAATGAGGAGAGTGTGTAGGGTCCAGATGAAGAGAGGTCTTGTAAACCATGGCAAAGTTTGGGTTGTATTGTAATTGTGATGGAAAATAACTGAAATGAGTCATAATTTGAACTTTGGTTTTCTGATTGAGAGTCCAGTGGAATTTTCTGAAGTGTGCAGTGGAATTTTATGAAGTGTGATGATGGACAGATCATCTTCCCTGTAGGAATCTTGTATGTAAAATTCTGCGTCTATCTCAATTTTGGAGAATTAATTAACTTTAAAGTATCTTTCAACATTGATTTGTGCTAAATAATTTATAGTTGATATTTTGCTACATGGTGAAACTTATTCATGCCTTGCATTACCCATTTCAGTGGAATATATTCTACTATTTGGCACAGAATTGGGAGACAATTTCACTCACTTTCTCTGCTAATCTGTTTTTAATAGTCCTCTTCAGGGACCATGATTCACTCTTCTTAGCCCATCCATAAAATAGTAGGCAATTAACTGTACAGAGAAGTCTCCAGCCTTATAAAAGTGCATTTTATCTAGACCTCAGCCTTCTGGAAGTACTGTAGGGTAAACCAAATAAACCAGAACTTTGGTATATGTCAGAGATTCTCAAGTGTGCTCAGATGATGAAGTACCTAGACAACGGATGAATCATTTGTATTTCTCAGGCCACGTTAGTCAAGAGGTAGGGATGGTTACAATTTCAGCAGTGTCATTTGCCCATTTTTATTCTCTACCATAGAAATTGTCGGCACTCTAGCCTCTCTCTCAGTTTCTTTCAAATATTTCAGGAATTTCCCAGGGAAGATCTCAAGGATCCTCAGGAACAAGTCCCTCAATTGTCATGACCGTTCAATAATTCTCTGCTCCAGCTCTGGATACCTTTGATGATGTTGACTGCTACCTCAAAGTCCTGATGCCAACCATTGTAAATGCAGATGTCAGAGCTCAGGAAACCGTCTTCGATGTTACCCCAAATCAGTGTTCCTTAGAAACATAATTTAGAAAGCCTCTTTCTTACATTACTATGTGCCCAGAGAACCAGCTGTGGGCACATACTAATGTAAGAACTAATGGCAAAGGCAATAGATAAAAGAAGGAGGTCTTGCACACATGGCACTAATTTATCCATTTAACCAACGCTTCTTGACCAGTATTGTAAGTAGGCACTGAACAAGACAATCTAGATCTTTTTCTTCATAGACTGATAGAAGAAGAGTGACTGGACTTCGTTCTAAGGCAGTCCAAAATTTAGATATCACATAGATGAGATGAACCAGTAGATTTCTCAGGGTTGCCAGGGATGGTGGGAAAATACCAATGGTATGCTGCCACAGAATCTGAAGGAGGGATTGGTCAACTAAGTGAATTGCTATTAAGAAGTTAATAAGAATAAAAGATAAAATAACATCCTTTGAATTTGGTAACATGCATGTTGTTGATAATTTTGATGAGCAGTTTCAAAGAGCAGTGGTGATGGAAGCCCTACTGCAATGGTTTATGCAATTCTATGTGAAAAGTTAGACAGAGAGGATAGAAAATTTTATAATGTTTCTCCATGAAGAGAATTGAAAAATGGATCAATAACTGGAAAGGATATGAGGTCAAGTTAGTGTGTATGAATACATGTGTGTGTTTGTTAAGGCAAAAGGGAGTGTTTGCATGCTGTGAGAGTGATCCAGTAAAGAGTGTGAAATTAAAGATTCATTAAAGAGTAGAAAACTTCAGAGAGAAGGTAGGACTGGTGAGGGACCCAGAAGATAAGTGGAAGGTTTCAGTTTTATAATAGCAAGGATTCATCTTCCTTCAAATCTGGAGGTGCATATTCAGGTTGGTTTGTAGATCCAGTGCTAGTAGTAACATGACAGACTTTTTGTCTGATAGCTTCTTTTTTCTTGTATTGAGTTATGTGGTTAGCCAATCTTTAGATTTCCACTTTCCAAAGTCTGAAGCAGAATTCTCTCCATGGGGTTATCTGTAAATTTGATGAGAATATATTCCTTTTCACTCATTCTAAAAATTGTTTTAAGGGCCTACTGTGTGCCATGAACTGTGTTAAGCTCTTCAGATAGAAAATAAATGGGACATATGTCTTTTTTTCCTGGTTGTAAAGTTTAAGGGCACAAAAATGGTTTAGGCATATATAGCCCCAGTTCAGGCGGTTTTACTTCCTTCCTTCCTTTACTGGACCTGAAAACAAAGAACACTGTGAGCAGGAGAATGATTGTATCCTAGTCATATTTCTTTTGATCACAAGTAATCAAAATAACTCAAGTTAGCTTAAGCCAGAGAGATGGAAATTATTAGGTCAATATCTGGGGGTGGGGGGTAGTTAGGGCAAGGAACCCCAGAGCAGGAATGTCCCATTGCAGCGAAGAAGTGGAAAGCAGTTAGCCACCCAGGCTGTGTTTTCATCTCTTTTCTTCTCTCACACTGGTTTTTGGAGCTTTTCCATAGAAATGGCCACCTCACAGCTTGCAAGTTTGTTTCCTCTGTTCAAGAGTTAAATCCAAAGTGATAGGCTTTTTTCTAAAATCCAATTTTAAATTGCTAGGAGAGAGATTATGAGTGACCCAGCTTTGGACAGGTGTCCATGCCTGGTTCAATCAATGGTAACTAGGGGGTTTGGGTTACATGATACAGACCCTATGAAGAGCAGGAGGAAAGCAGTTGTTAAGGAAAGGTTATTATTGTCAGCTGTTCAGACTCCGCCCAAAAGTGTCTGCTTCCAGTGGTCTTTGGTTATGTATTATACTTGTGATTTTGAAAAATGGACTTCTCATTGGCATGGTCAATCTCATATTTGCATTATATTTTGTGTTTTTATAACAATTTATCCATCACAATAACTTTGTAGCTCTTATTATGTTTTGGTTCTTGGAGTTAAAATCCTGCATGGTGATAGTTGTATGCTACTGTATGAGTTCTTTCCAAAGAGTTTTAGCTTGCTTTGCATAAGCCTCTAATTTTTCCCTCCAGGGATTTTGTAGTAATCATTGAAGATAAGTGATTACAACCAGAGTATATCAGTTATCACTTAAATCTGTAATTGACTGACTTACTTCCCCCACACAGAGGGGGAAAACCTTTTCTATCTTACATCTCATAAAGGCACTATGTCTCCTTTCAGTGAATATAACATTCTGAAAATGTTAAAGGTGATGGTGTTCTCTCTCTGAATTATTCCTGGTGTTTGGATCATCCTAAAATGGAAGATATAATATTTTATCAAAGCAAAATATAAATTGAGTCTTTGTAGTCATTAATAAATACAGTGTCAGTAAACACTAGATCCAGGTGTGAAACATGAGGAAAAAATTCATAAAGACCCTCCAGTTCAATATTCAACTCTCTGTAACATCTTCCTGCTATAGCTGTTCAGGGAGATGTATGTGTACTTAATTCTTCCCTCATGGTTCATGGCTACTTTGTTTCTCCCTGCTACATCCAAGATGGTACCATTTGCATCCATGTTACCCTTTTTTCCTGATTATTTTTGTCAGGAGAAAGGAGTATTAGGATTAATGTAATAAGGAACCCAAACTGAAGTAAACATATTAATACCTTTGAGCAGGGAATTGAACAAAAAACAATCCAAGGGCTTCCCTGGTGGTGCAGTGGTTGAGAGTCCGCCTGCCGATGCAGGGGACACAGGTTCGTGCCCCGGTCCGGGAAGATCCCACATGGCGCGGAGCGGCTGGGACCGTGAGCCATGGCCGCTGAGCCTGTGCGTCCAGAGCCTGTGCTCCGCAACGGGAGAGGCCACAACAGTGAGAGTCTCGTGTACCGCAAAAAAAAAAAAAAAAAAAAAAAGTCCATAATATAGTGCTGCTCAAGCTTTCTTGACCCAGATTTTTTTAGCATAGGGGCACTCCCAGCCCTAGTTATATTATGGAATTATAAGATCAGAGCAGGCATTCTGTTCCAACTATCTTTTCAGTTTTATATGAACTAGAATTGTAGACTTCCTAAAAAGTGTCATAGTAAAACAAAACCAGAATATTTCACTAAATTTTAGAAAGATGCCAGGTTATCTATATTTACCTTCACTAAAAGAAGAGAAGTTTTCTCAAACTCATAGAAACAGAGAGCAGAATGGTGGTTGCCAGAAATGTGTGGTGAGGGGGTAGGGGAAATGGATGAAAGTGGTTAAAAGGTATAGACTTCTAGTTATAAGATAACTAAGTTCTGGGGACATAATATACAGTATGGTGAATATAGTTAACAATATATATTTGTATATTTGAAAATTGCCAAGAGAGTACATCTTAAAAGTCCTCATCACAAGAAAAAAATTGTTAACTGTGAGGTGATGGATGTTAACTAAACTTATTGTGGTGATCATTTTGTAATATATACCTCTATCAAATCATTGTGTTGTACACCTTAAACTAATACAATGTTATATATCAATTATATCTCAATAAAAGTGGGGAGGGGCAGTAAGAAGAAGTTTCTGACGGTACAGTCAAATAAAAACTCCACCTACTTGCCATCCCACAACCTTGAGATGCATGCCTTGCCAAGGGCTTACTTTCTTTTCTCTTTAAAATAACATAAAGGCATGACTGACAAATTTCCTGCCTTCACGCATTTACTCCATTCTTTCTTCTGAACCTATGATTCAGAATGTTTTGAAACACCTAACTTTTTGTATTCCGAGATGAAAGCATGATTGACAATATTTATTTTGCCTGAAACAAATTTATGTATTCATAGATTTTTATATTAGGCAAGAAAGAATGGAAATTTATTAGAGGCAAGGTAACATAATTTTACTCATGAACTGTTTTTTTGGTGCTGTGTACGTGAGATTTTCCTTGATGAACTTACTGAGAACTGGGGTGGGGAGAAGTGACACCATGGAGGGAAAGTTAAAAGAGTGTTATTCAAATGCTTCAGCATCACCTGCTTTAAAATATTTCAAGTATACTTGTGTTCTTTTTTTTTTTTTTTCTTTGCAGTATGCGGGCCTCTCACTGTTGTGGCCTCTCCCATTGCGGAGCACAGGCTCCGGACACGCAGGCTCAGTGGCCATGGCTCACGGGCCCAGCCGCTCCGCGGCATGTGGGATCTTCCCAGACCGGGGCACGAACCCGTGTCCCCTGCATCGGCAGGCGAACTCTCAACCACTGCGCCACCAGGGAAGCCCTTAAGGCACTTTTAATGTCCTTCTTTAAGGGCATTTTTTAAAAGTGTCATTTCATTCTTTTTATTACTAATAGGACAGAAACCAGAACCAAAATTGTAAAAATGAGTTAGTGTGATGCCTGGAATAATTATGCTTTTGATACTGTCCCATCAATCATTTTCACTTATCTTGCATGTCAATCATAGGATGAACAACACTTTCATTTTAAATTTGGGTTGACACTGGCAAATGCCTGCAGTTAAAAGAAGGAAATATGTTAAAATTATGTACTGTTATCACTGATGACAGTGCCCCAAACAATAACCGTACGTTAAATATGTGTCGAAAGGAGGATTTGACTAACATATCCTGTGTGAGTAATGACATTTCATGGTAAAGGAAGGTGATGTTTGAGTCCCAAATAACTGACTTTTCTTTTGCAGAGACAAGAAAAAAAATGACAGTAATTCTTTGTAATTTGTGAGCATTATTTCATGGCATTGATAATGGGCAGTAAGGTACTGAGTATCATTTTTCTCAGAGGAAGAGTCAGGTTAGGCCTTCTTTAAAGGAAACAATATGCATCTACCACATAAAATGGAACCACACATTGAGTTATGACTGATTCATAAATAATATTAAGATAAAATTGAATACAGTGAGTAATAGAATTCTTCAGTCAGTAAGTGAACTCTTCCTTCAATAAGGAAAATGAAGCAAATTTTATTATATGAATGGGTGAAAGTTTTTGTCATAGCAGGATGCCCTGTTAAAGGCAAAGGGTCACTAGCTCAAATGCCTATAGAAATTTGACAAGTACATATATTGGTGGATCAGGCTTGGTCTAGATAGTAGGAGGTGATGGTGACTGAGACAGTGGAGAAACATGCCTTACTTAAAGCTATTCAAATTCAAACAACAAGAACAAAATAAACTAATACTGTGCCTAGAAAAAAAAAATCCCAAAACACCACTAACAAGACTTCTTTTGCCCAGATTTGGCAATGGCCACCTGTTATATAACCTTTCTTTGAAGTTAGTAGGCATGCTGCCAACGTTGAGCAGAACTGGTCTCTGATGTCCTTGTATTCCTCAGAGGTTGCACCTGAAACAGCTTGATACTCCACTTTCTTAACTCCTTGGCTTCTGACACTCGGCTATGTTCTACTTTTGTTACGGTAGATGGTTTAGTGCTGTGCATCTCACATCTCCATACATGGGAGAGAGTTCCCATTCCACTGCCCAGAGGAATCAGTATTGGTGAAATGCTTCTGATCTCCCTCTCCACTCTCTTCATTATTTTCTCCCCATCAAGAGGAGCACACAATCTTGACAAGAGCCTGATTCTCAGTAGGTGGAGTCGGCTTGTTGAAAATTGTGGTCCAGCCTGGTAGATTTCTTTGTTCCTGAGTTGAGACAAAATAGAACCTCTGTCTCCTTTGGATCTTGATGCCTGAATGTGCCCAAGATGCTCTGTAGTTTCACTTCTACCCATATGTGGATCCCAGATCTAGACTTGAGAGAAAGTAGTAGGAAGCCCCCATGTTGACTGCAGATCCATACTACACCCTCCAATTCAACTTTGCGAGCAACAAAGAAGGTAATGAATTTAGACTCATTCTTGGCTCTTATTCTATTTATTACTTGGTTCGGGTATTGTAGTGGAGAAACTGAGGAATTAGGCTCCCAGCAACCTAGGGGACCTTATAACCCTGCCTTAGTAAACCAACAGGATTTTCCTGGCCATCTGGCATGTTATATTTCTTCCTTCAATTCTGAGCACACGGACTAAGTAAACTGCTAAAAAATAGTTAAGAAAGCATGGACTAGGTCATTCTATTTCCTCAAGATAAGGGTGATTTATGTAAGATATAACCAGGGTATGGGACAAATACATGTGATGTTCTTTTGCCTTAACATTCTATGCTTTATCATGATAATTTTTACATACTTGTTATCTTAGTATATCTCTGATGGAGAATAATGGAAGTCTATCTCCTGATGCCTTAATGGGAAAGGAAAAGTTGTTGTCAGATACAATTACTCTCAATCATTGGTTATAAGTGAGATAAGCAAATCCCCTGAAGAGGGAGAAGCAGCAACCAGGTCATATCCATAGAAATTTGTTTGCCTCACTTAAACCAGAGACTCTGAATCATAACTATCGAGGACTAGTTTTAATGGACAGCCACACCTCAAGAAAGTCTGTTACTAGGGCCCTAGTGAATGTTGGTAAGGACACTCCCCTAAATATGGCTCTGTAAGAGTTGGATGCACTGGAGGAAATTAGTACGTTATATACTTATTCTCCTTATGGAAAATAAGTAATTGGAGATTATGATAACCCAAACTTGGGGGTGTGTGGGGACACCTCAGCCAAGGAAAACTCTAAAAGGAGTCAGGGAAGTCAGTAAGGAGGATCCCTGTACTGCTAGCCAGATCAGCAGAACAGGTTTCCTCAGTCACCCATATAATTAGATTCCCATTGAAATGCAAAGAAATTGGCTTCTTTACTCTTACCAGAGTTCCCTCATTGTCTATTTATAGCTTTTGGCTGAGACAGGGCTACTGTAGAGAATGATAATGAGAAAGACTTCAAGTAGTCTGTTTTTCTTGCCCTGTTTACATGTCAGTCACCTGGTCTGAATGGAGACAACATGGCTGGATATGGCAAATCGGTTTTGCAATACTAGCACTTCAAATCCTCAGGAAGCCTGGTGTTGAATTGATAAGGTTACAAAGGATATTGAGGCAGCACTGGAACAGTGATACTCAGGAACCATAAGCTCCTACTGAGGTGCTACAATCAGAACCAGCATCTGGTAACTGTTTACCCAAACAGTCCAAAGTTCTGGGACTGAGAAAGGAGAGTTAACATCAGGGTAAGGAAGTCAAAAATCTTAAGGGTGAAGTTCTTTCTGTACTGAAACATTAAGCTGGATATTTTAAATTTTATTTTTAAAATATCACTGTTTAATGTTTAAATCTTATTTAAAACATTTTAAATGTATTCTCATCTCTCTGAATTTAAAGAGCCTTGGCCTAATAATTCCACTATCCTTTCCCTTTAAATGTATTAAAAGATCAATCATAGGTCCTATATCTCAGTGTATTTAAGAACAGCAATATATTCAAGTGTTTCAGGAATTGCAGGATTCATTGTAATTCCAGGAAACCTGGATTTGATGAGGACTGATTTGACCATTGAAGGATATGGAGGAAAAATACCTGAATTATAGGGTTGTGCTAACATTACAAGTTGGATAAAAAAGGACCAAATATACTTCTTAAGATAGATTCACCTTCTCTTGAGTGTATGATTGTAATTATTTTTAATCTTTTTGGTGAAGAAGGAAAAGAGTGGATAGAGCTCACATCTTGCAAAGTACAAGCAAGTAGCTATGCCAAATGGGGAGGTCTGGAGCAACACAGACCTACCAAAATAAAAATATGGAGCAGTTCCAGATTCCAGGGGAAGTGCAGGCTCTGATAGGGAAACTGGACAAACAGAGATGGGTCAGGGGGATGAGTGGGTGCTGATGCTTCCCAACAACCCTCTCTTCATTTTCCAATTTGACCTTCAATACTCCCTATGTGAGACATTAACTAGGTTGTACTACAAGTAAAGGAAGTTGTCAACCATGGCAAGTGCTATGCTTGGTGTGGTTTCTATTCAGGGAGATCTCTAAATCACTCTTAATCACTAAGTGAAGACATTCTTTCCAAGAATAATACATTTTAATTCCCAGCAGTTGTTTGCCTTTACTGGGCAGTATTAGAAGTTTATTTTCTGCTGTGCTACCACAGGGATATTTAAATTCCCCTACACCAAGTCATAATCTGATAAATAGGATTTAAACAGTGTCTTAGCCTAACTCAAATATTGAATTAACAACCTCACCAATGACATTTACTACTGATGCCAACATGAGTACTTGATGAAAAATAGCCATAGATCTAATCATTGCTCATACCCAGCCACACCTTTGCAAATATTTGCTAGTGGGTGTTACACTTCTCTGAGGAAGGGATCAAACTCTTCTACTTTAGAAATTGAACAAAAATCGTTGAAATATATGATAATAATGATTGATGTGAACTGACAGCAAGGCAGACTCCAGTGAACTGGTTGACCCAAAAGCAGTTTTGGGCAAATGCCTGCCAAGTATGATCTAGCTCTGTCTGCAGAACTTTGTCAGATTCCCTGTGGCTTCTCACATAGGACCAAGCAGACTAAATGAGTGAAACCCCTGCAATTGTGAAAAATAAAAGTGTCCCATATTTAGTGATGATGAAGAATTCTGTACTAGTTAGGGCTAGATTTAATTGCATGTAACAAAAAATCCTAAGTAGCTACTTCCCTGGCTGTCCACTGGTTAAGACTCTGCGCTTCCATTGCAGGGGGTGCAGGTTTGATCCCTGGTCGGGGAACTAAGATCCCACATGCCACATGGTGTGGCCAAAAAATAAAAATTAAAAAAAAAAATCTAAATAATCAGTAGTTTATTTCTCTGGAAGTCTGGATGTAGGGAGCACAGGACTGTAGAGTCCACGGTCATCAGGAACCCTGGCTCCTCCTGTTTTGCTACTCAGGTCTTCGTTTGCATGCTGCATCATGGCCCAAGACGGCAGCTGACCCACAACCGTATTCATATTCTTTTAAGGAGACTTTCCACACAGTGTTTCCACTTTCAGTTTATTAGACAAATGCTAGTTTCATGGCTAAATCTAGCTGCATGGGAGGATTGGAAATATATTTTTCTGTCAAGTATTCAACTGAGATCGACACTTCAATTACTAAGAAATAAAGGGAGAATGTTTAGAGTCAATAATAAATATCTATCTCAGATGATATGAAGAAAAATATATCTGTCACATCTAAGAGTTTGACTACTTTATTTTATTTATTGTAAAACAAACTAAATTTCTCCAGGCTTGTCTCTGGAGATTTAAAAACAGGGCCACATTAAAAGTAATAGCTCATGTTGTATGGGCTCTTGCTTTTACCTGCTTTGGTATGTTCCCAGAATCTTCCACAATGTTCTCTGTATTTCTAGAAAAAAAAAATACCTTTTGTGCTTTCAATTAAATCTAGTCAACTTCCATGGGGCATGCTGTGGGGATTGGAAATATATTATTCTATCAAGTGTTCAACTGAGATCTATACTTCAGTTATTAAGAAATAAAGGGAGAACAAATACTTGGAGTCAATTAGAAGTATCTAGGTTAGATGATACGAAAAAAAACTTTCTACATCTCCCTCTGCTCACTGGACATAATGCATGTGCCAAGCCATCCTGCTTATTGTTCTAACTCCTACTTCACCTCGTAGGCATCATACCTGTTTGGTTCTGTGCCTACTTAGTCATGAATATTGCACACACATGCAAAAAACGTTGCACATACACAGTATTTGAGAGCAAGTTGCAGACATCATGGTTATTTATCCCTAAGTATTTCAATGAATATTTCCTATGGTCAGAAATATTATTCTACATAATCACAATATAGTTGTCAAGTTCAGTGTATTTATCGTTGATACAATAATTTAATTTAATCTACCTTCCACATTCCAACGTTGTCAGTTTACCCAAAACTTTCCTCCATTATAGCCAAGTTATTCACCTTTGGATTCCCCTTCCCCTAGGACTTCCAAGTTTTCACATCTTTCCTCAGTCTCTTGGGTCTTAGTTTTCTAAATGGATATATATTCTTTCCCAATGTTTAAAAGTGTTTTTAAAGGGAAAAAATATTTTTAAAAAATTGTATTACTTTATAAGAAAACAATAGCAAGAAGTACACCCAGAGAATATATCTTAAAGAAGACCTGATAAGAATTGTATTCCATACTTTCTTTTTGTTTCATGATACTCAAGTGTTTGTAAACCTTTAATCCCTTAACAAAGTAAACTGTCTAACCTTAAATTTCTTTACCCTAAGCAACCCTTTCTCTTCATAGATAAGTGGTTTTTGAATTTCTATTATAGAATCTCCTGGAGAGCCTATAAATAGATATAATCAACAAATTTTTGAGTGCCCAAATGTGTGCTGACACTGTTGTGTGGAAAAGAAAACCATGGAGTAGCTTTGGGCTGAGAGATAACACAATATTTGTTTAGAACGATCGCTCTGGCTACTGTGCTGTGAATATACAATAAGGGGGCAACGTGGGAAGCAGGGAAGAGTTACAGAGTTATTGCACACGAGCCAAGTAAGAGACAGTGGTGAATTGGATAAAGGTATAAATAATTGATAGGGTGAGAAGTAGACAGATTCCAGATGTACTTTGATTGTGGACTCAATAAGATTTGATGTTTGATTGATTGTGGGATGTGAGATTAAAAGGCAGACTCAAGAGTGACTCCAAGATTTTGGCCTGAGTAACTTCTCTCCATTTTTTAGCAATTAGGATGGACAAATATCAGTTAAATATGATGCCTTAATTGTCTGATAACCAAGTTTATCATGATGTGGTTAATTGCATAAAAATATTTTCTACTAAAATATACTTTAAAAAAACCAGACAAACAAACAACTTGATTTAAAAAATGAGCCAAAAACCTTAACATACATCACACCAAAAAGAGGTACAGATGGCAAATAAACATATGAAAAGATGCTCCACATCATATGTCATCAGGGAGTTGCAATTTAAGACAATGAGATAGTACTTATATACTTATATGAATGGCCAAAATCTGGAACACTGACAACACCAAATGCTGAGAAGGATGTGGTATAATAGGAACTCTCTCTCATTACTGGTGGAAATACAAAATGGTACAGTCACTTTGGAAGACAGTTTGGCAGTTTCTTACAAATCTAAACATCCTCTTACCATATGATCCAGTGGTTGCAGTATCTGGTATTTACCCCCAAAAGTTGAAAACTTATGTCCATATGAAAACCTACACATGGATGTTTATAGCAGATTTGTTTATAACTGCCAAAAGTTAGAAGCAACCAAGATGTCCATCAGTAGGTGAATGGATAAATTAACTGTGGTACATCCAGGCAGTGGAATCATATTCAGTGCTCAAAGGAAAAGAGCACTTTATTAGGAACCTTCTATTTGTACTGTCTTAGGCGCTGGGGTGATGGACAGATAGGAGGGGCATTTGTCAAGGAGGTCAACAATTAGGTGAACTACACTGTAGTCCTTCATGTCCTGTTGGAGCCAGGCTTCTGACCTTGAAGAATCAGTGGTCTGAGGCCCCAAGTCATTTACTGTGCTTTGATTGAGTGAGCTGTAACTGCTGCTGAATGAGCTACTGCAGTTGTGTCTTCTTAGGCAAAAAGTTGCCCTGCCACTTGAGGTGTGATGGGTATGACCATGCATTTGTATATGTTTGTGACTGTGCATGGTGGAATGAGGGGGTGAAGAGCAAAGAATAGTCTAATACCTCAAATTCTTTTCGTTTAATCCATTCCCTTTCTATTTTGATGAGCTGTCTCTGTAGGTACAGTAGAAGGGACCGATGCTCATTTAGGGAACATTTGGGACTCCAAAGGAGTGTAATGAGTAGAAGGTAGCTAGCCTCTGAATTATATAGATCTGAAGTAGAACACTGGAACCACAGGGGTCAGGAAAAGGAATTGCAGCAGTCTGCTCCAAGGGCAGGGAATAGAGAAATTAAAAAACTTACTGAAAGTTGGGTACATATCTGGATTGAATCCCAGCTCTGCCACTTAATAATTACCTGGCCTCTGGTACATCACTTAAACTTATCAACACTCAGCTTTTTCTTCTGTTTAGTGGGGGCAATTCTATGTATATTACAAAGTTGTTGAGACATATAGCACTTGCCATTCAGTGACTGCTCAAAAAATGATAGCTACTATTATTGTATAGCATATTCTCTGACCTATTAACACAATCCCCACCTCACCTTTCCCATCAATACACTTTTGTACTTTCATTTTCTGGTGGCTGACATATTCTTGTCTTGTTTCCTCTATTTGTCCTTAAGTGTTATGAGGTTGGGATTATGTCTTTTAAAGTAGTTCTGGAAACTCTCAGCAAATTTACAAACTAGTAATGTCTAACTCTTAGCCTTTTGCGTTCTGCAAAGCACATGTGTTTGCTAGGCTATGAATGTTTATCTTTTGGAAAATCAGCATGCCTTTGGTGAAGAGCCAAGAAGCTAAGTGCTGGATACAGGGCTTTGAAATGAAGAAAGAATAAAGGTCAGATGCTGAGGATGTTGATCCGGAGCTAAATCCTGTTCATAAATGGCCTCTGTAAACACATTTTGGCCAGTGGTCACTGACCTCTTCAGGATTTGATCTTGTGAGACTATTTCCTGGTCATTAGTATTTCTAGTTAGAGAAATCATACAACAACCATATTTATTTACCACATACCCCAAGTCTTTAAATAATACCTAAATATCTGTGCTCAAATTAGTAAAGACTTCGTGACCACAGCCAGTTTTAGTCAGAGAGAAAGAAAAAGTTTACCAATTTAATAATACTTTAGAAGCTTTTTATTTATAGGACTATGATTTGAGACCATAAGTAGTATTTGGTGAGGTCTGGCGTTTTTCAATGAGGGCTAGGACTGTGCCTAAAAATTTGCTTGTGCAGGATGGGTTGAGGGACACACTATCTTCCTCCTGATCAAAAATATCTCCTCTCCCTCTAAATCTGCACCAGTCTGCCTCGAGGCCTCAAATGATTAGAGTCATTTTTTAGTGAAAACCAGCAAGCATTTTTTTTCCTTTTTTTTTTGCGGTACGCGGGCCTCTCACTGCTGTGGTCTCTCCCGTTGCGCAGCACAGGCTCCGGACGCACAGGCTCAGCGGCCATGGCCCACGGGCCCAGCCGCTCCGCAGCGTGTGGGATCCTCCCGGACCGGGGCACGAACCCGTGTTCCCTGCATCGGCAGGCAGACTCTCAACCACTGCGCCACCAGGGAAGTCCAGCAAGCATTTTTTAAAAAGCAATTACTATGTGCTTGGTGCTTCATTGAGTGAGAATAATGATAAAAATGTACAGAAGATTCAGCTCATGTCTTCAAGGATGCTGCAATTATGACTTAAGGCATTTCTTGGTAAAAGTTTTGATTCTTTTAGTTGCAAGTGAATAAGTACAATTGAAACTAGCTTAGACCAAAAACAAAAACGCAATTTACTGGCTGATTTACATGAACAACGGGAAGGGCAGCAATTGTCTTGGAGCTCGAAAGCTTCTCTCATCTGTTTCTGTTTCTCTCTCAGAGTTGTCTTGGACAGCTTCTTCCTTGTATCTGGAACTATGGCCAATAGCCATATAAAGACTTATTACCGAAAAGGATAAGATGTTTTCATTAGTTCCAATTTTAGAAAGTCACACTACTCTGATGGAATTAGCTTATCTCACCTGGTTTGTAGGGGTATGGGATAAAAGTCTCTCACTGGAATTACTGAGTTAAGAGAAGTTTCCCAAAACAAGGGGAGTGATGCTATCATCTGGGGACTAATAACACAATATATACTCACCAGCCTCTTCTAAATCCCCATGAATTATTGCTCTTTGTCAGGTGTTTGGAGAATGATTAAGGCAGACAATGAGGCTAACAGAAAAAATATACAGAATAATACAAATTAGCCATTAGCTAATTTACTAACTTGAAAACTATCAAAGGCCAAGGTGTCTGAAGAGAAAGTTGTTTTCTCTCCTAATTTCCTCTAATAATTGAATTCTATATGCACATTAGGTAGAGATTTTAAGGTCTGTATTAATCTTAGAACACTGAATAGGGAGCACAGTGGCAGATAATTTTATTTTTACAAGAGATAATGCCAGCATTTTGTTGTCCCAGAGGTCTCTTAGGCTGTCTTCATTTCTTTTCATTCTTTTTTCTTTATTCTGTTCCGCTGCAGTGAATTCCACCATTCTGTCTTCCAGGTCACTTATCCGTTCTTCTGCCTCAGTTATTCTGCTATTGATTCTTTCTAGTGTAGTTTTCATTTCAGTTACCGTATTGTTCATCTCTGTTTGTTTGTTCTTTAATTCTTCTAGGTCTTTGTTAAACATTTCTTGCATCTTCTAGATCTTTGCCTCCATTCATTTTTCGAGGTCCTGGATCATCTTCACTATCATTATTTTGAATTCTTTTTTTGGAAGGTTGCCTATCTCTACTTCATTTAGTTGTTTTTCTGGGGTTTTATCTTGTTCCTTCAACTGGTACATAGCCCGCTGCCTTTTCATCTTGTCTATCTTTCTGTGAATGTGGTTTTTGTTCCACAGGCTGCAGGATTGTAGTTCTTTTTGCTTCTGCTGTCTGCCCTCTAGTGGATGAGGCTATCTAAGAGGCTTGTGTAAGTTTCCTGATGGGAGGGACTGGTGGTGGGTAGAGCTGACTGTTGCTTTGGTGGGCAGAGGTTAGTAAAACTTTAATCCGCTTGACTGTTGATGGGTGGGGCTTGGTTCCCTCCCTGTTGATTGTTTTGCCTGAGGCAACCCAACACTGGAGGCTACCTGGGCTCTTTGGTGGGGCTAATGACAGACTCTGGGAGGGCTCACGCCAAGGAGTACTTCCCAGAACTTCTGCTGCCAGTGTCCTTGTCCCCATGGTGAGCCACAGCCCACCCCCCGCCTCTGCAGGAGACCCTCCAACACTAGCAGGTAGGTCTGGTTCAGTCTCCCCTAGGGTCACTACTGCTCCTTCCCCTGGGTCCCGATGTGCATAGTACTTTGTGTGTACCCTCCAAGAGTGGAGTCCCTGTTTCCCACAGTCCTGTTGAAGTCCTGAAATCAAATCCCACTAGCCTTCAAAGTCTGATTATCTAGGAATTCCTCCTCCCATTGCCGGACCTCCAGGTTGGGAAGCCTGACGTGGGGCTCAGACCTTCACTCCAGTGGGTGGACTTCTGTGGGATAAAGTGTTCTCCAGTCTGTGAGTCACCCACCCAGCAGTTATGGGATTTGATTTTACTGTGATTGTGCCCCTCCTACCATCTCATTGTGGCTTCTCCTTTGTCTTTGGATGTGGGGTATCTTTTTTGGTGAGTTCCAGTGTCTTCCTGTTGATGATTGTCCAGCAGCTAGTTGTGATTCTGGTGTTCTCGCAAGAGGGAGTGAGAGCGCGGCCTTCTACTCCACCATCTTGGTTCCTCTCCTCACTGGGTGATATTGACAAGCTTCTGACTTCTCTCTGCCTTAGTTTTCTCAGTTGTAGACCACACATCTCTATACTATGTTTTTAGCAAGATTATGCTAAGGGTCTGAGATAAAGAAATTCTCCTATTTGGTTCCTTGGAAAGCTGTATATCCTTGTTTGTTTGTTCTTGTTTTTTCTAAAAATTGTGGCACTTGCTTGTCCCACCTTCCAAAAGATCTATGATAAGGAATAGAAATGAGGAATTGTTCTTCTTTCTGTCAGCTAGCTTAAGGCAGGACAAGGCACTGCTTCAAGCAAAGGTCATGAACCTGCCTGCTCTTTCAAAGACCTGCCTGGCAAAAAGCCAGCTTTGGCTTATGTAGGAGGAGTGACATCACCAGGTGATCAGAAAAACAATACTGAGTCACTGCCTGTATTGGCATGCTTCAGAGTACATTGAAATAGCCCCTGCTCAACAGAGAAGAATGTATGTGGCAAACATATAAAAAGCTTGGAGAAAGAGTATCTTTCTTCTCGATACACACATTCTGCAGTGTTTGTGGTGTGAAATGCTGAGTTAGGTGCAGGAATACACAAGACATAGGATTTTGCCCTCGAGATTGCTGTTTAGTTGAGAAGACAAGAGATAAATTTGTAAAAAACAAAATAGGGTAAATTAAGAATGCAAGAGCTGTAACAAGACTGCATATGATTGAGAGAGACTTGACTGGTTCAGATATTTAGTGAGTAGGAGAAAGAAATCATCATGAGTTGGTCAATAATTGCTCATGTTTAACAAATACTTTAAAAATATATTTATTAATTTATTTGGCTGCATCAGGTCTCTTTGTTGTGGTGTGCAGGCTTTCCTCTGGTTGTGGTGCGCAGGCTCAGTAGTTGCAGTGCACGGGCTCCAGAGCACGTGGGTTCAGTAGTTGCGGCATGCACACTCTTTAGTTGTGGCACGTGGGCTCTAGAGCTCATGGGCTTAGTTGCCCTGCGGTATGTGGGATCTTAGTTCCCCAACCAGGGATCAAACCCGCATCCCTTGCATTGGAAGGCAGATTCTTAACCACCGGACCACCAGGGAAGTCCTGCAAATACTTTTGACAATGAAAAAGATAGTTGGGGGCTTCCCTGGTGGCGCAGTGGTTGAGAGTCCGCCTGCCGATGCAGGGGACACGGGTTCGTGCCCCTGTCCGGGAGGATCCCACATGCCACGGAGCGGCTGGGTCCGTGAGCCATGGCTGCTGAGCCTGCACTTCCGGAGCCTGTGCTCAGCAATGGGAGAGGCCACAACAGTGAGAGGCCCGCATACCACACACACACAAAAAAAAGATAGTTGGCCTTCTCTGCTTGCCAGTTAGATATAACATTGATGGGGATAATTAATTTTAGGATATGAATAATAAAATTTGCTATTTATTGAGTGTCTATTAGATGTTAGGTACTTTTCATATATTAACTCTAATTGTATGCATAATTTCATCTTTCATTGGTGGGGCAGAGGGGCAACAGCTAACATTACTTGTCAACCAAAGCTATAAGTACAATCATTATCATCATGAATTAACATAATATTATCATTATCCTCAAGATGAGATATTATTACAAAGACATAGACAAGTTAGGGAGATATTAAAAAAGATAAATATGTCAAGTATTGACTGTGTGATAAAATGTGAAAAGTCACTGTAGGCTGCAGGAGTTCTAGAAGGTGTTATAAAGGAAGGGAGAAATGATCTTGGCCTGGTAGGCTTTAGGTAGGCAGACTGAAGCAGGAAAATCCTTCTAGGCAAGAGATACCTGCTAAGCAAATCTGTGGCAATAAGAATGGTTATGTACCTGTGGGACATGTAAGTGGTGGCCAGTTTGGTTGAAGTTGAGGGTTCTTTATAATGGCCTACAAGGCCCTATCTGATCTGGGTTCCATTACCTCTCTGACTTCATTTCCTGTCAGTCTCTATATCATTCATTCCCATGCCAGCCACATTTGCCTTTTCGCTTACCCTTGAACCTGCCAGGTATCCGTCATCCTAAAGACCTTTGCCTTTGCTCTTCCTTCGGTTACAAATACTTTTCTCGTAGATATTTATTCTGGATATTCCTCTAAACATTCCTGTCAATTCTTTACTCAGATGTTACATACTTGATGGGGCCTGCCCTGATCCCTCATTTCTAATTTGAGGCTTCCTTGACACTCCGCATCCTTTTTTCTCTTGCACTAATTACCTTCTAATATACTATGTAATTTACTTATTTTTGTGTGTTTAGTTATTGTCTTTCTCCTCCTTCTTGATGAAAGCTCCATGGAAGTAGGATGCTTTGAATTCCAATACCTAGAACAGTCCTTGGGACATTGTGATTAATTAGTATGTGTTGTTGTTGTTGCTAGTCACATAGATTACTAGTGGGATTTAAGACTAGAAAAGTATATTGATGTGAGATGGTGAGTTACAGGAAGACCCAGGCAGAGGAAACCAGTAAAAGTGTTTGAGAGAGGGCATGACATGCATAAAGAGGAGTTTTAAGGAAATTAATATGCTAGTGGTAAAGGTTTTTCAGGGAGGGAATTGTGGCAGTAGTTTAGAGGTTTAGTGATCTGGGCTTATACAAAAGTATTGGCAGTAGAATTGCAAAGGAAAGACTTGATTTATTTTTAAAGAGGGTATTCAAAAAGGAAGATCAATCACACGTAGCAACTGATGAGACATTAATATTCTGGGTGTAGAGGTGGGGCAGGGACATGGAAGGTTCTGATTTTTCTCTCCCTTCCCCCCCATTATCTTCCCTCTTCTGCCATCTCTGTGCCATGGAATACTGACCCTTGTGAACTGTCTTACCTGATCAGTAAAGAGCCAGTCCTAAAGATCTTTGGAATATGCAGGATTTGCGCAGTTCAGGCCTGCTGAGTTAACCTTTTACTGTACAAGGGGGAAGTCAGGAGTTCTGGTTTGGCAGTTTTAAGTTTGAGATGCTTCATTGATGTCCAAATGGAAATGTCAGCCATGTTAGAAATATGGCTATGGGAGTTTTCAGTGCATACAGTTTATACAAGGTATTTAAAATCATGAGATTGGATGAGATTACACAATGAGAGACTGTAGGTTAAAAAGAGAAGAGGGCCAAGGACTGAGACATAAGGCTCTCCAATATTTAAAACTTAGAGTAGGAGAATATTCCAGCAAAGAGGATAGAAGGGAAATTAGGAGATTACATAGTCACAGAAGCCATGAGCAGAAAGTGTCTGAAGATAAAGGAAGTCAGCTGCATTAAATGTTAGTGAAATGTTTAAAGGTGAAAAATAGAAGATCATGTGTGCTTGTAGTTGGGACTGACCTAGTGAAGAGGCAGACATTGATGATGTAAAAGTGAAAAAGATAATTACAGGCATTGAGCCCTTGAAAGGTAAGAAGAGATGGAGATGTATAATGCTTGCATTGTACAGGAGAGAAAGCAGCTAACAGAGTTCAGAGCCCATGGTTTTGAATATTTAGTGGGGAGAAATTGAAGGGGTTGCTGCCAAACAGCTTGTAATCTCCCAGTGAAATAAACTTCATTTTGAATTTACGTATTTTTTCTTTCTGTCCGATCAACATAGTTCTCTCAGTTTAAGGAGAATGGTAAGGGAAGAGAAAAATGGTTGATAAACATAATTAGAGGAATTCATCAACTGAAGATCTTGATGACGGGCAGGATCTGTTGGGTTGAGTGTAGTAGACAAAGCAAGCTGGAAAATTAAGAAGGTGTAGTTTTAAAGGAGTTGCATTTATCATTTCGGTGGTGAAGTAACTGCATTTGAAAACAAGGCCCCAGGATGTGGTCATGGAAGTGAGCACATGACCTAGAGTGAGGGGAGGTCCCTAGGGAAAGGAGGTAATGAAATCTACTGAGAAAAAATTTGAGATAGATTAGTTATGTATCACTCAGGATGATGATAGGAGTTAGGGATGAGAAAAAGGCCAAAAGCTTCAATTAGTAAAAGGAAGTGAGAATGATTTTGGCATGTGACTGTCAAGAGAAGGGGTAGAAGGTAGGGTTTAACAGGAGAGGAGAGGCATAACTGTCCAGAAGTGACAGTGGAGAGCACGAGGATCCTGATGTTATTTTGAGGTCTTGATATAATTGAAACATAGGAAAATGATTGAGTAAATTCGGGGAATCCATTTTCCCTGGGGAGAATGGAATTTCAGTAAATGAAAAGCATTAAAAAAAATCTGAGTGAAGAATATGAAGATAAATGGTTTTTTAATCTTGGAATGGGAGTGCCCAAAGGAGAACTGAGGAGTGAGTTCATCAGTGGGAGTTTTGACCATAGAAAATAAATCATATAAAGAGGAAAGGAAGGAGAATATAGGAGACTGAGAATCTAATTGGCAGTGACCAAAAAAACAAATACAAAAAACCAAAAAAGAAAACCCAAACTGGAGGTCTGTGGACATTTCTGACTCTCCAGTGGCCAGGATAATAGCTGATGTTACCCTAGTGAACATGAAGCTCAAGCATTCAGAGATTAACTGCATTCAGAATGAGCCCAGGGAGAAATGTCTCTTTATGATTCTATTTACGGTTCTTTCTAAAATGTCAGTTTGATTATAGGATCTCCTTTGTTTAAAACCCTTTCAGTGTCCAAGCTACTTAACCTTAAATGAGTAAAGAAGGAGAAAGAAGGAATAATTTTTGGAGGAAGATATTGAGAAATATGAAGGAAAACTGTAGAAATGCAGGTGAGTTTTAGGAAGATGGAGAATAGATAAGGAAAAGAAAAAAGATTGGATAAATATATAAACATGTTTTGAAAAAAAGCTGTATGATGTTTCTATTCTTAGGATATCAATAAGGAATCAAAGGAACTAAACCAGTATTTTGTTTCTACCAGGTCTGCTCCTTCTTCTGCCTTTAAACTATGACACAGGTAAGTGGAAGAAAGAGAGAGAGTTATAATGAAAATCCACCTGGCTTTTGAGTCAGACGGATTAATCTGAATTGGAACAATGGCTCTACCGTGTATTAGCCCCGACCTTAGACAAATCACTTTACCTCTCTGAACTATAGATTTCTCATTTGTAAAATGAGATGAACAAAATGTACTTCTAGGTTGCTTTGAAAGTTAAATGAGGAAACATGACAGAGTGCAGAACATAGTACTTGACATCTGGTAAATGCTCAGCAAATGTCGATTCCACCTTTCTCTTCAGATCTATGACCTTCCAATCTGGTTTTCCTATTACTTCTGTGATCACTACTTCTAGTTTTCCTGACAGTTTCTGCTTCTACCTATCAAAATTCAGTATGATCTTGGACTTATTCTTGATCTTCTCTTTTCTTTAATGGTTCAGTTTCCCATTTTATTCTAATTACTAAATCTATGATATTTACATTGGTGGTTCAGTTTTCTTATGTGCATGTAGAATCTGCCTTCAGGAGAGTTTACCTGAATGTTCATCTTCTACCTAAAATCAAGCATATCAGAGAATTAGGTGCCCTGTGTCTGTCACCACATGCAGCAATACAGTCGTCCCCATTTGCTACCTGGGAGGATCTGCTTTCATATTCAATCTAACTTCAGGTGGTGGACTGTTTCCAGAAGGATTATAATTTTGTTTTTCAAATGAGTTAGACTCTTTCTTACCTCTGAGTCCTTCAGTGTTCCTGAACAAATTCATTTTCCTTTGTCTAGTACTTGGACTTCAGGTAAGTAACTATGGACTTCTGGGTCTTTTACAAATGGGAGATTTGTAGTTATTCTAGCTCAGACTGTGTATGATTCTGTGAGCCTACGGATAGTGCATCCTTTCCTGGAGGCCATACAGCTGGTCAGTAGCAGAATTAGGAAGAGAACCCACACCTCCTGGCTCAGAGAGCAGTGTGCTTTCCCATATGCCCCACTTAACTACAGGGGAATAACACCATATGTTGCCATCTTTCCTCTTATTTTCTCATATAAAAATCAGGTCAGCTAACCCATTCTTTTCACTCTTCTTGCCACCACCCCAAATATCTGGGAATAGAAATGAAACATGGTCTCTAGGCTGCTGATATGGAATAATAGGTTCCAGGAAACTGAGTTAAGAGGGAAGGTGGTAGAGAAAAATAAATGACAGAAAAGAGAGGTAAACAAAGGAGTTCAGAAGTCTTCTTTGGAAAGCAGGAGGCGTTGTCCGGCATAAAGCCTGGAACTCCAAGGAACTTGCCACTAATGAATTAGGATGTTGAAACACAAGCGTTCGGTAATGTCAGCAATGTTGACCTTTGCTGTCATATCTCCTGTTTACTGTACATACATATACATAGGTCATAGATAAGTGCAAGTTTGTATTTTTAAATGGGAAGATTCCCTGTGGTTTTGCTGCTCTTGGGGTGTGAATCTGAAGACAGGATTGGAATGCTCTCATAAAACCCTGTGTTTGTGTTAACCATCCTTGACGTGACAAACGAACAAGAAATTGCCCTTGGGAAATCCCAGGAAAGGCAGGATGAGGGAGGGAAGTACCACATGACTGTTTACTACTAGCAAACTGATATTAGAGTTAATTCTTACAGAATGGTGGATAGTGAAGACAACTGGGAAAGCAGAGAAAAAAAAGCAGAAACCAACTCTTACAGCTTTCTGTTTTGAAATCATCTACTATTTGGGTCTATCTCTTCTCCTTATGGGAAGTTATAACCTTTCAGGGGTAAACCCTAAGGTCTCACTTGTAGGAGGTTTTATTTTATTTTATTTCATTTTTTTAAACATCTTTATTGGAGTATAATAGCTTTACAATGGTGTGTTAGTTTCTGCTGTATAACAAAGTGAGTCAGCTATACATATACATATATCCCCATATCTCCTCCCTCTTGCATCTCCCTCCCACCATCCCTGTCCCACCCCTCTAGGTGGACACAAAGCACCGAGCTGATCTCCCTGTGCTATGCGGCTGCTTTCCACTAGCTATCTATTTCACATTTGGTAGTGTATATATGTCCATGCCACTCTCTCACTTCAAACCAGCTTACCCTTCCCCCTGCCCGTGTCCTCAAGTCCATTCTCTACATCTGAGTCTTTATTCCTGTCCTGTCCCTAGGTTCTTCAGAAACTTTTTTTTTTTTTTAGATTCCATATATATGTGTTAGCATACGGTATTTGTTTTTCTCTTTGTGACTTACTTCACTCTGTATGACAGACTCTAGGTCCATCCACCTCACTACAAAGAGCTCAATTTCATTTCTTTTTATGGCTGAGTAATATTCCATTGTATATATTCCATTGTATATATGTGCCACATCTTCTTTATCCATTCATCTGTCGATGGACACTTAGGTTGCTTCCATGCCCTGGCTATTGTAAATAGAGCAGCAATGAACATTGTGGTACATGACTCTTTTTGAATTATGGTTTTCTCAGGGTATGTGCCCAGTAATGGGATTGCTGGGTCGTATGGTAGTTCTATTTTTAGTTTTTGAAGGAACCCCCATACTGTTCTCCATACTGGCTATATGAATTTACATTCCCACCAACAGTGCAAGAGGGTTCCCTTTTCTCCACACCATCTCTAGCATTTACTGTTTGTAGATTTTTTGATGATGGCCATTCTGACTGGTGTGAGGTGATACCTCATAGTAGTTTTGAGTTACATTTCTCTAATGGTTAGTGATGTTGAGCATCCTTTCATCTGTTTGTTGGCAACCTGTATATCTTCTTTGGAGAAATGTCTATTTAGGTCTTCTGCCCATTTTTTTTTTTTTTTTTTTTTTTTGCGGTATGTGGGCCTCTCACTGTTGTGGCCTCCCCCGTTGCGGAGCACAGGCTCCGGACACACAGGCCCAGCAGCCATGGCTTACGGGCCCAGCCGCTCCATGGCATGTGGGATCTTCCCAGACCGGGGCACGAACCTGTTTCCCCTGCATCGGCAGGCGGACTCTCAACCACTGTGCCACCAGGGAAGCCCTGCCCATTTTTTGATTGGGTTGTTTGCTTTTTGATATTGAGCTGCTTGTATATTTTGAAGATTAATCCTTTGTCAGTTGCTTCATTTGCAAATATTTTCTCCCATTTTGAGGGTCATCATTTTCTCTTGTTTATGATTTCCTTTGCTGTGCAAAAGGTTTTAAGTTTCATTAAGTCCCATTTTTAAATTTTTGTTTTTATTTCCATTTCTCTAGGAGGTGGGTCAAAAAAGATCTTGCTGTGATTTATGTCATAGAGTGTTCTGACTATGTTTTCTCAAAGAGTTTTATAATGTCTGGCCTTACATTTAGGTCTTTAATCCATTTGGAGTTTATTTTTGTGTATGATGTTAGGAAGTGTTCTAATTTCATTCTTTTACATGTAGTTGTCCAGTTTTCCCAGCACCACTTATTGAAGAGGCTGTCTTTTCTCCATTGTATATTCTTGCCTCCTTTATCAAAGATAAGGTGACCATATGTGCATCAGTTTATCTCTGGGCTTTCTATCCTGTTCCATTGATCTATATTTCTCTTTTTGTGCCAGTACCATACTGTCTTGATTACTGTAGCTTTGTAGTGTAGTCTGAATTCAGGGAGCCTGATTCCTCCAGCTCCATTTTTCTTTCTCAAGACTGCTTTGGCTATTCGGGGTCTTTTGTGTTTCCATACAAATTATGAAATTTTTTATTCTAGTGCTGTGAAAATTGACATTGGTAGTTTGATAGGGATTGCATTGAATCTGTAGATTACTTTGGGTAGTATATTCATTTTCACAATGTTGATTCTTCCAATATAGGAGCATGGTATATCTCTCCATCTGTTTGTGTCATCTTTAATTTCTTTCATCAGTGTCTTATAGTTTTCTGCATACAGGTCTTTTGTCTCCTTAGGTAGGTTTATTCCTAGGTATTTTATTCTTTTTGTTGCAGTGGTAAACGGGAGTGCTTCCTTAATTTCTCTGTCAGATTATTCATCGTTAGTGTATAGGAATGCAATAGATTTCTGTGCATTAATTTTGTATCCTGCTACTTTACCAAATTCATTGTTTAGCTCTAGTAATTTTCTGGTGGCATCTTTAGGATTATCTATATATAGTATCATGTCATCTGCAAACAGTGACAGTTTTACGTCTTCTTTTCTCATTTGGATTCCTTTTATTTCTTTTTCTTCTCTGATTGTTGTGGCTAAAACTTCTAAAACTCTGTTAAATAATAGTGGTGAGAGTGGGCAACCTTGTCTTATTCCTTATCTTAGTGGAAATGGTTTCAGTTTTTCAACATTGAGAATGATGTTGGCTGTGGGTTTGTTATACAGTGGCCTTTATTATGTTGAGGTAAGTTCCCTCTGTGCCTACTTTCTGGAGGGTTTTTATCATAAATCGCTGTTGAATTTTGTTGAAAGCTTTTTCTGCATCTATTGAGATGATTATATGGTTTTTATTCTTCAATTTGTTAATATGGTGTATCACATTGATTGATTTGCATATATTGAAGAATCCTTGCATTCCTGTGATAAACCCCACTTGATCATGGTGTATGATCCATTTAATGTGCTGCTGGATTCTGTTTGCTAGTATTTTGTTGAGGATTTTTGCATCTACGTTCATCAGTGATATTTACCTGTTGTTTCCTTTCTTTGTGACATCTTTGTCTGGTTTTGGTATCAGGGTGATGGTGGCCTCGTAGAATGAGTTTGGGAGAGTTCCTCCCTCTGCTATATTTTGGAAGAGTTTGAGAAGGATAGGTGTTAGCTCTTCTCTAAATGTTTGATAGAATTCACCTGTGAAGCCATCTGGTCCTGGGCTTTTGTTTGTTGGAAGATTTTTAATCACAGTCTCAGTTTCAGTGCTTGTGATTCATCTGTTTATAATTTCTGTTTCTACCTGGTTCAGTCTTAGAAGGTTGGGCTTTTCTAAGAATTTGTCCATTTCTTCCAGGTTGTCCATTTTATTGGCATAGAGTTGCTTGTAGTAATCTCTCAAGATCCTTTGTATTTCTGCAGTGTCAGTTGTTACTTCTCCTTTTTCATTTCTAATTCTATTGATTTGAGTCTTCTTCCTTATTTTCTTGATGAGTCTGGCTAATGGTTTATGAACTTTGTTAATATTCTCAAAGAATAGCTTTTAGTTTTATTGATCTTTGCTATCATTTCCTTCATTTCTTTTTCATTTATTTCTGATCTGATCTTTATGATTTCTTTCCTTCTGCTAACTTTGGGGGTTTTTTGTTCTTCTTTCTCTAATTGCTTTAGATGTAAGGTTAGGTTGTTTATTTGAGATGTTTCTTGTTTCTTGAGGTAGGATTGTATTGCTATAACCTTCACTCTTAGAACTGATTTTGCTGCGTCCCATAGGTTTTGGGTCGTCATGTTTTCATTGTCATTTGTTTCTAGGAATTTTTTGATTTCCTCCTTGATTTCTTCAGTGATCTCTTGGTTATTTAGTAGTGTATTGTTTAGCCTCCAGGTGTTTATATTTTTTACAGTTTTTTTCCCTGTAATTGATATCTAGTCTCATAGCGTTGTGGTCAGGAAAGATACTTGATACAATTTCAATTTTCTTAAATTTACCAAGGCTTGATTTGTGACCCAATATATGATCTATCCTAGAAAATGTTCCATGAGCACTTGAGAAAGAAAGTGTATTCTGTTGTTTTTGGATGGAATGTCCTTTAAATATCAATTAAGTCAATCTTGTTTAATGTGTCATTTAAAGCTTGTGTTTCCTTATTTATTTTCATTTTGGATGATCTGTCCATTGGTGAAAGTGGTGTGTTAAAGTCCCCTACTATGATTGTGTTACTGTTGATTTCCCCTTTCATTGCTGTTAGCTTTTGCCTTATGTGTTGAGGTGCTTCTATGTTGGGTGCATAAATATTTACACTATTATATCTTCTTCTTCTTGGATTGATCCCTTGATCATTATGTAGTATCCTTCTTTGTCTCTTGTAATAGTCTTTATTTTAAAGTCTATTTTGTCTGATAATGAGAATTGCTACTACAGCTTTCTTTTGATTTCCATTTGCATGGAATATCTTTTTCCATCCCCTCACTTTCAGTGTGTATGTGTCCCTAGGTCTGAAGTGGGTGTCTCGTAGACAGCCTATATATTAGTCTTGTTTTTGTATCCATTCAGCCAGTCTGTGTCTTTTGGTTGGAGCATTTAATCCATTTACATTTAAGGTAGTTATTGATATGTAAGTTCCTATTACCATTTTCTTAATTGTTTGGGGTTTCTTATTCTATGCCTTTTCCTTCTGTTGTGTTTCCTGCCTAGAGAAGTTACTTTAGCATTTGTTGTAAAGCTGGTTTGGTGGTGCTGAATTCTCTTAGCTTTTGCTTGTCTGTAAAGGTTTTAATTTCTCTGTTGAATCTAAATGAGATCCTTGCTGGGTAGAGTAATCTTTGTTGTAGGTTTTTCCCTTTCATCACTTTACATATGTCCTGCCGTTCCCTTCTGGCTTGCAGAGTTTCTGCTGAAAGATCAGCTGTTACGATTATGGGAATTCCCTTGTATGTTATTTGTTGCTTTTCCCTTGCTGCTTTCAATATTTTTTATTCTTATTTAATTTTTGATAGTTTGAGTAATATGTGTCCTGACATGTTTCTCCTTGGATTTATCCTGTGTGGTATTCTCTGTGCTTCCTGGACTTAGTTCAGTATTTCCTTTTCCATATTAGGGAAGTTTTCAACTATAATCTCTTCAAATATTTTCTCAGTCCCTCTTTTTTTCTCTTCTTCTTTTGGGACCCCTATAATTCAAATGTTGGTGCGTTTAATGTTGTCCCAGATATCTCTGAGACTCTCCTCAATTGTTGTAATTCTTTTTTCTTTATTCTGCTCTGTGGTAGTTATTTGCACTATTTTATCTTCCAGGTCACTTCTCCGTTCTTCTGCCTCAGTTATTCTCCTACTGATTCCTTCTAGAGAATTTTTAATTTCATTTATTATGTTGTTCATCAGTGTTTGTTTGCTCTTTCGTTCTTCTGTATCCTCATTACACGTTTCTTGTATTTTCTCCATTCTATTTCCAAGATTTTGGATCATCTTTACTATCATTACTCTGAATTATTTTTCAGTTAGACTGTCTATTTCCTCTTCTTTTGTTTGGTCTGGTGGGCTTTTACCTTCTCCTTCATCTGCTGTGTGTTTCTCTGTCGTCGAAATTTTGCTTACCTTACTGTGTTTGGGGTTTCCTTTTTTCAGGCTGCAGGGTCGTAGTTCCCGTTGTTTTTAGTGTCTGCCCCCAGTGGCTAAGATTGATTCAGTGGGTTGTGTAGGCTTCCTGGTGGAGGGGACTTGTGCCTGTGTTCTGGTGGATGAGGCTGGATCTTTTCTTTCTGGTGGGCAGGACTATGCCAAGTGGTATATTTTGGGGTGTCTGTGAACTTATGATTTTAGGCAGCCTCTGTGCTAATGGGTGGGGTTGTGTTCCTCTCTTGCTCATTGTTTGGCATAGGGTGTCCAGCGCTTTAGCTTGCTGGTTGTTGAGTGGAGCTGGGTCTTAGCGTTGAAATGTAGGTCTCTGGGAGAGCTTTCACTGTTTGATATTAAGTGGGTCTGGGAGGTGTCTGGTGGAGCAATGTCCTGAACTCGGATCTCCCACTTCAGAGGCTCAGGCCTGACACCTGGCTGGAGCACCAAGACCCTGTCAGCCACATGGCTCAGAAGAAAAGGGAGATAAAGAAAGAAAGAAGAAACAATAAAATAATATAAAATAAAGTCATTAAAATTTTAAAAAATTATTAAAATAAAAAAATTAAAAAGTAATTAAAAAAAGAAAGAATAGAGCAACCAAAGCAAAAACCAAATCCACCAATGATAACAAGCACTAAAAACTAAACTAAGATAAACATAAAAATCAGAAACTAGTCAATTGCATACAGCAAACCCCAAGTCTATAATTGCTCCCAAAGTTCACCACCTCAATTTTGGGATGATTCGTTGTCTATTCAGGTATTGCACAGATGCAGGGTACATCAAGTTGATTGTGGAGATTTAATCCGCTGCTCCTGAGCCTGCTGGGAGAGATTTCCCTTTCTCTTCTTTGTTCGCACAGCTCCTGGGGTTCAGCTTTGGATTTGGCCCTGCCTCTGCATGTAGGTCACCCTCTGGCATTTGTTCTTTCCCCCGAAGGCGGGGGTTAAAGGAGCAGCTGATTAGGGGGCTGTGGCTCACTCAGGCCCGGGGGAGGGAGGGGTACGGATGTGGGGCAAGCCTCTGGCAGCAGAGGCCAGCATGACATCGCAACAACCTGAGGCGCACTGTGTGTTCTCCCAGGGAAGTTGTTCCTGGATCACAGGGCCCTGGCAGTGGTGGGCTGCACAGGTTCCCGGGAGGGGAGGTGTGGATAGTGAGCTGTGCTTGCACACATGCTTCTTGGTGGCGGCAGCAGCAACCTTAGCATCTCATGCCCGTCTCTGTTGTCCACGCTGGTAGCCACGGCTCGCGCCCATCTCTGAAGCTCATTTAGGCAGTGCTCTGAATCCCCTCTCCTCACGCACCCCAAAACAATGGTCTCTTGCCTCTTCTGCAGCTCCACACTTTTTCCTGGACTCCCTCCCAGCTAGCTGTGGCACACTAGCCCCCTTCAGGCTGTATTCACACAGCCAATCCCAGTCCTTTCCCTGTGATCTGACCTCCGAAGCCTGAGCCTCAGCTCCCAGCCCCCATCTGCCCCAGCAGGTGAGCAGACAAGCCTCTCGGGCTGGTGAGTGCTGGTCGGCACCGATCCTCTGTGCGGGAATCTCTCCGCTTTGCCCTCTGCACCCCTGTTGCTGCGCTCTCCTCCGCAGCTCCTAAGCTTTCCCCCTCCGCCACCCGCAGTCTCCACCTGTGAAGGGGCTTCCTAGTGTGTGGAAACCTTTCCTCCTTCACAGCTCCCTCCCACTGGTGCAGGTCCCATCCCTATTCTTTTGTCTCTGTTTTTTCTTTTTTCTTTTGCCCTACCCAGGTATGTGGGGAGTTTCTTGCCTTTTGGGAAGTCCGAGTGTTCTGTAGGAGTTGTTCCACACGTAGATGTATTTTTGATGTATTTGTGGGGAGGAAGGTGATCTCCACGTCTTACTCCTCCACCATCTTGAAGGACCCCCTGTAGGAGGTTTTAATTTCACAGAGATGTGGTTGAAATCTTGGGTTCTTCCTTTTGTCCTGGGGACTGGCTTTTCTCTGTATCAGGGTATATGTGTTTACTGATGTTTCACATAGAAATATCCCCAATTGGTTCTCTTCTGTTTAGTACTGGCCAGGAGCAAGATGTTCCCTTCACGCCTCCAATCCCACACAAGATATACAAATGCCTCTCCTCCTGTTACAGGGCTAGGAAATTTCCAGGTTTGTTGAAATGTAGGTTGTCCTTGGGTGATGACATGGGATGATGCTAACTCTTGAGTCCATTTGGTCACTGTCATCCCTTCTATTCTACTCCCTGGCATTTGAGACAAAAGGTGTTGCTATTTTTTGTTTTGTTTTTAAAAATTTTTCAGAGTGTATTTGAACAAAAATCAGTTTGAATCAGGCAGCACCGAACAGGAAGTAGTTAGAATCCCTTCACCAACAGGAGCTAGAGGAAAAACTGACAGAAGGTGTTTCTTCTTCCCTCCATAAGGACTACCATCTTTTTTTCCCCCTCTCTCATCTATTTTTGCGCCATATTGGAACTACTCTTTGCTTTCTGTCTTACTACTCCAACTTCTCTCTTCTATACTAGGAAGCTGGCGTGGCAAGCTCAGATATCAGAATCTTCCTCTCAGATTTGTTTGCTTCTGTTTTGTTGTAGGCTGGAGGAGGAAAGTTAGCTCTTGAATAAGAGTGAGTGAAAGGGGGAGTGAAATGCAAACAAAGCAACCATACTAATATTTTGAGCTAACTTTGTACAACACCTATGCAAATGATAAAGTTAGAGTTAATATCTGCCTTTTCTTAAATGGGACCAGGTGATCTGAGACAAGATTTTTGTTTGTTTGTTTGTTTGTTTCTCTGTTTTGGTTAGTTTGATCTACTAGTGACATAAGCAAATTTTAATTAGCCTTATTTAGTAAGGACTTTGGAGAAATAAAATGGTATCTGGTGAGATAAAAGGAAGAGAACAATCCAGTTATGTTTAATAAGGGCAGGAATTCAACTGGGTCTTGGGGAGCGCTAGCCCCAGGCTCTACAATGTCCACAGGGCTCTTTTTCTTTGCCCTGTAATTCTTTTTCCTCCGTCTACAGATTGGCTTTCTCCATGAGGTAGAAAACATGACCACTCACTGAACCTTAAATGTAATTTTATAATTGGAGGAAAGAAACTATGTGCCGTACCTTGCCCCCTCCACCCCTCGCCAATAAGAAGAAGGGGAAAAAAAGACAACCTGAGTAGGATATTTCTTGACCAAAAATTTATTTTAGACCTCACAAGAGCAAATTTCAGAGTCTCTATTGGGGCTTTGTACAGCAAGATAAGCAGCTACTAAGAGGCATATTTAGACAAGGAGTTTTTTTTTTCAGTTCCAGCAGGTTGGTGGGATAAAATTGAAATTGTAAGTTGGAGATGAAAGAAAGGAATTAGCACTGATCTGCACAGTAAGAATATTAAATATTTCATTGTGAGATTAATAGTTTTACAAAGTCTGTGGCTAGTAAGAAAAATAAATATCTTCTGCCTTATAGGTTGAGATTATACTGTTTTATAAGAATTGATATTTTTACTTTGGAGGAGTGTGTGTGTGTGTGTGTGTGTGTGTGTGTGTGTGTGTTTCTACTGCTACCTGTTAGAAATAGGAAGAATAATGAGACAAGTTCTGTGATGGCTACTGTTTCAGAGAATTTTAGACCCTTTGGGTTATTATTTCAGACTGAATAAATCAGACCTGCAAGAATATATTGCAGGGAAAATCAGATGCATCTTAAAGCAAAATAGTTTACCATCATACTTTCCCAAAAGGCATACAGGGCATCACAGAGAGGGACAACCTGAAGAGAAGGGCATGAGGTTATACTTAAGAGACATACACCATCCATGAGAGGCTACTCTGTCCATTTTTAACTTCTTGGTTGCTTTTCCTTTAGATGTTGTACACAACAGATGACAGTCAACAAATATAACATCCTAGAAAGCTACTTTGCTTCAAGAATATCTGTCTGTAGAAGAAACAAGACAATGTGACAACATCATGGGTATAGGGTACAGAAAATAGGGTACAGGGAAGATCCCTGTCTATTCCTTGGTCCTGCAGAGATTCCCAAGCCAGCAGACCCATATTTCATCAGATGTTTGGAGTGACTTGCCCAGAGTAGGTTTTTGCAAATCTGAGGAATTCCTCGTCACCTTCCTTTACTATTATCTATATCCCTCCCTTGTGTGTGAGTCAGAAACACATTATTATTTGCAATGCCCAATTAACTAAGACATATTTAAGCACATTTAACTTAGCAGGATACGTGTTGGACCAAAAGTAAGTCATCTGTAACATAATCCGCTTACTCATACTTTTGGACAATGGGCTTTGTCCAGACATTGTCCAGACAATGGTCTGGACATCTTCTCCACATAGAGTTACAAAATACTGTGGCAGATGTTATATTAATTATTTAGTTAAATTTTCTCCCTTTTTATGTTGTAATCTTCTTTAGTTACCCCAATCCTCTGTAAAGACTGATACAGCTGTTCAACCTCATGTAGCGATACTTTGTGGAATTAAAGAATGGGCAGTACAGGAAATGCTTACTGAAACAGAGTAACCCCTTTTTTTGGTGCCAGTGCAGAGAGCAGTATGCTATTGAGGTCACTATGTCCCAGCAGACAAATAGGTGACCAGCAGTGATGTGAAGTTTTCTTAGGGAGGAACTGGGAATATTGGGATGAACCACAATGAGGAATGTGGTGTAATGGCTGTGTGGCTAATACAACATAAAACATAAGAAAACCCCTTTACACATAGACTTGAGACAGGAAAAATAAACTGGGAAGGAAATTGACATTTGGAGTACATGGTATGATCAAATTCTAAGTCCCAGTTGCAAAATCCCAGGGTAGAGACTTACTGCTCAACTTGGGTAAGATGCTAAGATGCAGATCAACACTCAGAAACCACCTAAAGCAAGGGTTAAGCAATAACTTGGCTACTCCTCTAGACTTATGAATGGGGAAGAAGGGAGCAGTAGTGTTCAAAATGAGAGAGCAGTTGGATGGTCAGCCCCACAGTAGTGCATTGGAGGCTCCTTCTTCCACTGTTAAGCATTGAGTGTGAGGGTATTACTGTTTTTGGTGAAGATGACTTTTCCACATGCTGCTCCTCATTATAAACATGGATTATGGAAAGTCATAGATAAAAGATGATTAATTTATCAAATGGCATAGTCTCTGTGTTTCATGCCTTTTACTGTTTGTGTGAAGTCAGATTTGGACTACTCAGCTCCTTAACATGACAAATTACTAAAAGCCCTCTGACAATCCCAGGAAAAATCAGAAAGAAGACAGAAATGGAAAAATGGTTTTTTAATTCCAAAAACAATGAAGTTTTCATAAGTTCTCTCATGTACCTAATAGAAAGAAGAAAACTGGGGAAACAAAGAAATAGAAACCAAGAATCACCAACTAGAAACTTTGCCCACTGAAAATTAATAAAAGGGCAACATAAATAACTTATTTTTCTCAACTTATTGCAGTGTTGTTGACAAAAAAATTGTCTATATTTAAGGTATACACACAATGGTTTGATTTATGCATACACTGTAAAATGATTAGCACAATCAATCTAATTAACACATCCATCACATAGTTACCATTTTTGAAGGGGGGTTGGTGAGGACATTCAAGAGCTGCTCTCTTAGCAAGTTTCAAGTGTAAAATATAGTATTATTTATCTAAAGTCACTATGTTGTACATTAGATCCCCAGAGCTTACTCATTTTATAACTGAAAGTTTGTACCCTTTGACTGATATATCCCTATTTTCCCCACCCCTTTAGCCCTGGTAACCACAGTTCTCCTACCTGGTTCTATGAGTTCAATGTATTTAAATTCCACATATAAGTAAGATCATACAGTATTTCTCTTTCTCTGTCTGGCTTATTTCACATAGCATAATGTCTTCCAGGTTTAACCACATTGTAGCAAATGGCAGGATTCCTTCTTTTTTATGGCTAAATAATATTCCATTGTGTGTGTGTGTGTGTATACACCACATTTACTTTATCCATTCATTCATTGATGGACACCTAGGTTATTTCCATATAGTTTAAAATGGTTTTTCTTTTGTATGTTTTAATTTTATTTAAAAATAATAATAGATGACTAACATCCCCAAGGAAAGGTCTTTTCCAGATCTTTTATGGACAACTGTTCAAAAGTTTAGAGTTCTTTTTGATTTAAGTGGAGTCATATACACTAATAATCTTCATGCTTGCTAGTAATTTTTAAAAATTTATTTATTTATTTATTTGTTCATTTTTGGCTGTGTTGGGTCTCCGTTGCTGTGTGGGCTTCCTCCACTTGAGGCGAGCGGGGGCCACTCTTCGCTGTGGTGCTCGGGCCTCCCACTGAAGTGGCCTCTCCCATCGCGGAGCACGGGCTCCAGGCACACAGGTTTCAGCCGTTGTGGCTCGCGGGCTCTAGAGTGCAGGCTCAGTAGTTGTGGCGCACAGGCTTAGCTGCTCCGCGGCATATGGGATCTTCCCGGACCAGGGCTCAAACCCCTGTCCCGTGAATTGGCAGGTGGATTCTTAACCACTGTGCCACCAGGGAAGCCCCTGATAGTAATTTTAAGTAGCTGTGAGTAGGGTGGATGTTGGGGAGAGTAGAAAAGCAAAGGGGAAATCAGATCTGAGATTTCCTTTCTGTTTAGTTTGAAAACAATTGCCCCTGGGCAAGAGTTGGGAGTTTTAAAAATTAAACATTTATCTGATATGTAAATTCATCTGAAGGTCCAGGATTAAATGGGCAAAGGGTACTATCAAATCTTGAGGTCCATTCAGAGCTTCCTTAAGTAATTTTAATTCTCTACTCCCTCTGAGTACCGTGACCCCATAGAAGTCCATGTTGTAGGGAGGGTATTAGCAAAGAAGGGAGAACACTTCAAGTGTTAAGAGGATAAAGATGCCACCTCTTTATCCTCTTATTTGTCCCAGCTCTTGCACAAAGGGAAAAAGTGAATGCATAGGACGTGAGAGATTTGGAGACAAATACCAGATAAAACCACTGGGTCATATTAATTAGTTAACTGGTTCATGCATAAATAAATTGTCATCAAATAACTAATGTATTATATTACTCTGCTAGATGCCATTTTGATTGTTGTGACTACAAGATGAGTATAATACATTGTGTCTTATTCAAGGAATTTGCAACCCAATTTTGTCTAATGACAAAGTTAACATACATGAAAGTTTAAATATTACATGAGCAATAATGCAAGAGGTATCATGAACCAGTGATGTTGGTGATTTTATCATTAAATGGTGGAAGATTGGATGGGTATATAGATAGCTGTACCACTCTGAGAAACCCTATTTAAAAAGTGATGGCAATTTTGAACATAACAGTATTCTAAAGTAATAACTGCAGATGAGAAAGGATGGAGACAAAGTAGAAAGCACCAGGACGAGTTCCTTGCCTTCAAACTGTCTCCAAAATCTGACAAATAGCATCTGTGGCATAAATAATACTGTCTGTTAGGTTTTAAATGGATCACAAAATTTGTGTTTTAATTCAAATCTCACATCATGCCATTTTCCCATCTAAAGCATTTTTGGTGTATAGCAGTCTCCATCAGAAGCAGTGGTGACATTTCTAGTCCCAAACCATTTGAGAAGTCCTGAAGCCAGGCATATCATTTCTCCATGCAGAAGTCACTGGTTGAATCATGGCCCTCTTCATTTTCCTTCTGTGCTACTAGTCTACTCCCTTTGCAGAGTCTGCAGTCCAACAGGCCTCTCCTTTAGAGCTTAAGTTCCTCTTGAGAGTGTCTGAGTTGTTCTCTTAAATTAGGCACTCTAAGATACTGGAACCTAAACCATTGAGTTTCCTGGTTCTCAGGCTTTTAGACCCAGACCAGAACTTATACCATTGGTCTCCTTGTTCTTAGTTCTTCAAAATGCAGATCTGGGGGTTTTTAAATCTACATAATCACATAAGCTCATTCTTTATAATAAATCTCTTCCTCTCCCTCTCTCTCTCTTTTTCTCTCTAGGTATATGTATATGTATATGGATAGATTTGTATCGTATTGATTCCGCTTTTCTGGGAAACCCTGACGAACATAGATGTATTCATATAATTAGGAGATAAGATCAGAAAATATGATTTTCTGTTTAAACTAGCCTGGATCAATAAGAAACATATAAAATGAGTCATTGCTGAAATCTTCCCTAAAGTAGCCCATTCTAAGAAATGATTTTAATATGTGGCTGATGATACTGAGGTGTCTTATACATTTAATCAAAAATAAAAAGTATGTATTGCCAAAAGGCTTTAAAATAATGATCATAGGTAGCTCAATGGTAAATTTGATACGACATAGCCCCATAATTACACATGAGTGAGCATCTATGAGGTTTTTTTTATCACATTTTTTAATAATTGAAGTATAGTTGTTTTACAATGTTGTGCTAATTTCTACTGTACAGCAAAGTGACTCAGTTATACACATACACATACATTCTTTCTGTATATAGAATAAATAAATAAATAAATATATATATATATATATAAAATAAATATATATAAAATATAAAATATAAGATTCTGGAGCATCTTATATAGTTCCAGAAAGTAAGGCCAAAAAAAAAGAGAAAAATACAAAAAAGGAAGGTAGGGGCATTGCAAAAGGACACAGGAGCCAATATAAAATAGCTGGAATGGCTAAAGCTGGAATAATTTGAGCAACATAATAAGTAAAAATAGTACAGAGTTATAACCCAGAGAAATAAAATAAACATACATAAGTCCATATTTATACAAATAAATGATTGAGTAACTGAATAATTAATGAACAAATAGATGGGGTAGATGGGGAAGAAGGGACATTCCTTACAAAAGAATTCCGATTAATAAGTGCAGAAGATATGAAGGAAATAGAAAATCACCATTAAAACACCATAGTAATGACTGCTGCAGGCAAGATCCATTGATAAATGCTAATATTAGTAGATGCAACTTTAAGAAGAAAGAGAATATTTGCATAGCCTCAAAATGTTTCCTCTAAATATTTATTAGTTTACTGGAGTGTTTTTTTTTTTTTTTCTTTTTCGGTATGCGGGCCTCTCACTGCTGTGGCCTCTCCCGCCACGGAGCACAGGCTCCGGTCGCGCAGGCCCAGCGGCCACGGCCCACGGGCCCAGCCACTCCGCGGCACGCGGGATCCTCCCGAACCAGGGCACGAACCCGCGTCCCCTGCATCGGCAAGCGGACTCCCAACCACTGCGCCACCAGGGAAGCCCACTGGAGTGGTTTTAATAATTCCCACAAATTGTTTGATATTGTTCTTTCTGGGAGATGGAATTAGTTCCCCTCCTCTTGAGGGTGGGTTGGAAGAGAGTATGGAAAAGGAAAATTAACTGTAGAGTGGAGAGAATGAGGCACTTAACACTTTAATCAAATGATCAAAGTTAACATCACCTAAAATAAGTCATACTGATATCATCACCCCCTGAAATGATACAATGGGAAGAGCACTTCACTTCTATGGTGTTCTTCCCCAAAATCCATTACCCAAGTTTAGTCGTGGGAAAACATCAGACACAACATGAGGGACAGTCCACAAGCTACCTGACCAGTACTCCTCAAAATTTTCAAGGACATGAAGACAAAGAAAGATCAAGAATCTCTCTTGCTCAGAGGAGACCAAGGAGACTTAATCCTTTTAATGATCCTGTGAGATAGATATTATTATAATCTGTGTTTTACATATGAGAAAACAAACATGGAAAGGCTATGGTCTAAAAATCACACAGTAAGCATCAGAGCTGCGATTTGAACTAAGGCTGTCTGGCTCTAGAATCCATGCACTTAAGCTCTACTGCTATGTGTATATGGAAGCTTTCAAAAAAGCATAAAATATAGAAAGATAACAATATTAGAAAGCAAAAATAGGCATGTTTTCATAAAATGGAACCAAAACTAAAGTTATTACTCAAAACAAATACCGTAGAATAAAGTATGTTAAGGGAAAATATGAGCTAAATTTAGCTCTTTCTTTGCAATTCAGGAAGTATGATCAAATTTATCACTCACAGGACTTGTGGGAAAGCTGTAGCTTTCCATAGACAAATTGAGGTAAATCTGTACGTTTAGGGCCCTGAATCCTATTCCACATAGCACTGCAAATTGAGGTGATATGTTACCATAAGGTACCTAAAGACACTTAGGTGTCTTTAGACACCTAAAACACTGCTGCTTACAGATATATGTTCTACAATAATCTAGTTCTAAAATACTGTATATGCCAAAGAGATTGCCTGACATAAATAAGATTATTAACCATAACTCATTTACTGAAAAGCTTAACCAGTGATTTAGTCAAACAGAATACAACTTCTATCTCTCTCCATATTCTTAAACTTTATTGAAAGGAATAACAGTCTCTTGACACTGAAGGAAAACTCTGACAGTCCCATGAACTTTTGCTGACTTTTAAGTAATAGTCACTTTAACCACAAACAGCAGCTCAGTTCATTAATTGGAGTTTCCAGGTCTATGTAATATTCAAAACTTTGAAGTTGATTTGTTAGCAAATCATCTCTGTTTGCATACTTTGAGTTAGTTTCAGGTTGTTGGTTTTTCCTGTTTTGTTTTTGCAGTGTACTGCAAGCCGCATTCTCTGGTCTAGAGGCCACGAAAAGCTTCCTCCACGGAATGCTTTCATGGTCTTTTCAAAATTCACTGCTAAACCCCTTCAACTGCAGTTCCCTTGACTGAGGCAGACAAATCTCTATGCTGGGCGGGCATTTTCAACTTCTTCCATAGCCCTGAGTAGTTTGCTGTTCACCTCCAGCTTCCTGATGCTTGGGTCCACCAGCATCTCTAGAAAGGCCTGTTGGACAGACACAGCTCTGGGCATAACCCTAACCCTAATTCTAACACTGTGCTGTGACTCTCTTCTGGGAGCCCCCCTATTACCCACAAGAAACACTCCTTTGCCTCTTTTCCAGTTATCTGGTGCTGCATAACTAATTACCCCCAAATCTAGTGGCTTAAAACAGCAACTGTTTTATTATAGCTCACGATTTTTTGCAGCAGGGGTTCAGGAATGACTCATTGGGTATCTCTTCTGCTCTGTGTGGCATTGGTGGAAGTCACTCAGGGGTACAACTGGAAGATGGATTGATCTTGAGTGTCTAAGACTTAAATGCTTGGTGTTTTGGTTGGGAATGGCTGGGAAGTTGGCTGTCATCCAGAGTGTTTTCCCAGGGCTTCTCTAGCATGGTGGTCTAAGGGTGGATAATTTATTACAGGAAATGCAGGGTTTCTAGAGAATGTTCTAAAAGAGAGGAAGTGGACCAGAAATCGGCACTTAATCATTCCCACTATATTTTATCATCAGAACAGTCACAGAGCTTATGTAAATTCAAAGAGAAGGAATATAGCCACTACCACTCCATGAGAGGACTGTTAAAAAAAAATTGTGATCATCTTTGGCCACCGTAGCCACTGACAAGCTCTGTGAGTACAGGTCAAACTCCGTGCACTATTTCTGTTTTGATGCTAGAGCACTTTTTAATTTTATCTTCTGAGAGACAGGCTCCTGTATGCTGTATAGCTCAACTACGCAGACATATTTCAAAACATTCCACGTGATCCCATAAAAGTCCCCATCAAAAAACTTAAGGTGGATATTAACAAATTGAAGGAGAAAAACCATATGATCACCTCAATAGATGCAGAAAAAGCTTTTGACAAAATTCAACACCCATTTATGATAAAAACTCTCCAGAGTAGGCATAGAGGAAACCTACCTCAACATAATAAAGGCCATATATGACAAACCCACAGCCAACACCATTCTCAATGGTGAAAAACTGAAAGCATTTCCTCTAAGATCAGGAACAAGACAAGGATGTCCACTCTAGCCACTATTATTCAACATAGTTTTGGAAGTCCTAGCCACGGCAATCTGAGAAGAAAAAGAAATAAAAGTAATGCAAATTAGAAAAGAAGAAGTAAAACTGCCACTGTTTGCAGATGACATGATACTATACAAGGGAATCCTAAAGATGCCACCAGAAAACTACTAGAGCTAATCAATGAATTTGGTAAAGTTCCAGGATACAAAATGAATGCACAGAAATCTATTGCATTCCTATACGCTAACAATGAAAGATCAGAAAGAGAAATTAAGGAAACAATCCCATTCACCATTGCAACAAAAAGAATAAAATACCTGGGCATAAACCTACCTAAGGAAGTAAAAGACCTGTACTCAGAAAACTATAAGACACTGATGAAAGAAATCAAAGATGACACAAACAGATGGAGAGATATACCATGTTCTTGGATTGGAAGAATCAATATTGTGAAGATGACTATACTACACAAAGCAATCTACAGGTTCAACACAATCCCTATCAAATTACCAGTGGCATTTTTTACAGAACTAGAACAAAAAATCTTAAAATTTGTATGGAGATACAAAAGACCCCAAATAGCCAAAGCAGTCTTGAGGGGAAAAAAACGGAGCTGGAGGAATCAGACTCCCTGACTTCAGAGTATATTACAAAGCTACAGTAATCAAGACAATATGGTACTGGCACAAAAACAGAAATATAGATCAATGGAACAGGATAGAAAGCCCAGAGATAAACCCACACACCTATGGTCAACTAATCTATGACAAAGGAGGCAAGGATATACAACGGAGAAAAGACAGTCTCTTCAATAAGTGGTGCTGGGAAAACTGGCAGCTACATGTAAAGGAATGAAATTAGAACACTCCCTAACACCATACACAAAAATAAACTCAAAATGGATTAGAGACCCAAATGTAAGACTGGACACTATACAACTCTTAGAGGAAAACATAGGAAGAATGCTCTTTGACATAAATCACAGCAAGATCTTTTTTGAACCACCTCCTAGAATAATGGAAATAAAAACAAAAACAAACAAATGGGACCTAATGAAACTTAAAAGCTTTTGCAAAGCAAAGGAAACTACAAACAGATGAAAAGACAACCCTCAGAATGGGAGGAATTATTTGCAAATGAAGCAACGGACAAAGGATTAATCTCCAAAATATCTAAACAGCTCATTCAGCTCAATATTAAAAAAACAAACAACCCAATCCAAAAATGGGCAGAAGACCTAAATAGACATTTCTCCAAAGAAGACATACAGATGGCCAAGAAGCACATGAAGAGCTTCTCAGCATCATTAATTATTAGAGAAATGCATATCCAAACTACAGTGAGGTACCACCTCACACCAGTTAGAATGGGCATCATCAGAAAATCTACAAACAACAAATGCTGGAGAGGGTGTGGAGAAAAGGGAACCCTCTTGCACTGTTGGTGGGAATGTAAATTGATATAGTCACTCTGGAGAACAGTATGGAGGTTCCTTAAACAACTAAAAATAGAACTACCATATGACCTAGCAATCCCACTACTGGGCCTATACCCAAAGAAAACCATAATTCAAAAAGACACATGCACCCCAATGTTCACTGCAGCTCTATTTATAATAGCCAGGTCATGGAAGCAACCTAAATGCCCATGGACAGATGAATGGAGAAAGAAGATGTGGTATATATATACAATGCAATAGTACTCAGCCATAAAAAGGAACAAAATTGGGTCATTTGTAGAGCTGTGGATGGATCTAGAGACTGTCATACAGAGTGAAGTAAGTCAGAAAGAGAAAAACAAATATTGTATATTAACGCATATATGTGGAACCTAGAAAAATGGTACAGATGAACTGGTTTGCAGGGCAGAAACAGAGACACAGATGTAGAGAACAAACTTATGGACAGCAAGGGGGGAAAGTGGTGGGTGGTGGTGGTGGTGGTGGGTTGAATTGAGAGATTGGGATTTACATCTATACACTAATATGTATGGAACACATAACTAATAAGAACCTGCTGTATGAAAAAATAAAATAAAATTTAAATGATAAAAAAATAAAATATTTTTAAAAAGATAAAAACAAAAAACATCAACAAAAAAAAAAGCTGAAGGTGGGAGCAGGGACTCACAGCAGGAAAGCAGCTGTCTCTAAAGAAATCTTTTCACTAATCTTCCCCTCTCCCCTCACTCTAATGCCTAATGGTATCCTTGTTTGGTTGAGGGTTCCAGGAGTTGTGCAATGATTCTGACACGTTTCCTTTGTAAATTTTGTGCGTGGGATTTGTCTCACCCTGAGTTTGATTTATGACATATAATGTATTGGCACCTAGGTTGAAACTAAGACAGAAAGGGTTTCATTCTAACATCAGAAGAGTTTATGTTTTGCATGATCAGCAAGGCAGAAAGGGATATGGGCCCAATTTGCTGCAAGTGTGCCAAGAAAAAGAAGCCCTACAGTTCGCCAGACATGACGGAGAGGAATTTGAACCTTTCCTCTCTTGACTCAGCTGTGGTCTAAAAATAGAATGGTGGAGAGATTGTTTTGTTCCCAGGGCAGGGTGGCAGTGGAGGCTTGATCCCACCCTCAGATTGAGAGGTGGAGTTGCGGCAGGAAAGGCAGCAGTTTTGTGGGATGTAAGAGCAGAGGTGGGGTGTCTGGGTGGGGGTGGGGCAGGCCGATAGGAAGGGTTCAGATTTCACTTGTGTGCCTTGGCCAAGTGACTTGAGGAGTCAGTCTAAAAGGGTCCTCCACTATCACTGGAGCCAAAAAAATAACTGGAAAGGTGAGGAACTACAGAGAGAAAGTGTATCCATCTCAAGTCCTTGGAAAGAACACTGCTTATGGCTGAAACTGATACTTCATAGGCTGTTTAGGAGTGAGACCCCCAAGAACCTACTCAAGTCACAACAGATGTTTGCTAAAGTGACTTCTAAGTCTTATGAACTTAAACTGCCTCTGGACTTATGTGACTGAATGAAGTATCTAAGTGGCCATCAGAGCTGAATTGAAGAAAGCGTTTCTTAGCTAGCCAGTGCTTCTGTTTACATAGTGACTTCCTTTTAAAGAGGAAGTTGTAAAGGGTGAGAAAGAGTAACTGTAAAGTGGAGAAACCTGACAAATAACTACCTCAGCCAAGTGATCAAGGTTAATAGCATCAGTGACAAGTCATGTTGACAGCATGTACCCTTGATGTGATATGGTGAGAAATGGGACTTTACCTCTATGACCTTCCATCCAAGGACTCATAACCCAGTCTAATCATGAGAAAAACATCAGTCAAACCCTAATTGAGGGACATCCTACAAAATATGAGACCAGTGCTCCTCAAACTTGTCAAGGTCATTTAAAATAAGTAAAGTCTGAGAAACTGTCACAGCCTAAGGAGATATGTTGACTAAATGTAATATAGTGTCCTGGATCCTAGAACAAAAAAAGGACCTTAGATAAAAACTAAGGAAATATGAATGTAGTACGGGCTTATGTTAATAATAACATGTCAACATTTTTTATCAATTGTAATAAATGTACCATACTAATATTAGATGTTAATAGGGGAAACCGGGTACAGGAAATAAGGGAAATAGGGGAAACTGGTATATGGGATCTCTCTGTACCATATTTGAAAGAGTAATTTTTCTGTAATTCTAAGTGTTCTAAAAAATAAAGTCTATTAAAAATGTGTGTGTGTGTGTACCACTTTCAGATATAAATATTAAAGAAATATTTAAAGAGATCCAAATCATTAGCCTGCCTGTACTTTCTTACACAAATGTCCTGTGACAATTCTTTTTCCCCTTCCCTTCACTTTCTTCCCTCACACAGGCCCTGAGTATTTTCCCTGAACTGCTGCTGTCTCCTTCTGATTAGTCTCTGTGCCTCAGTTTCTTCTCCCTCCTGACCCTGGACCCAACAGTCATTTCATAATTCAGTTTTTTTCTGGTAGTTAATTTTCTGGTTTAAAAATTCCCTAGAGATCTCACCATTGCTCTCTGTATAAAGGGAATTCTTTCGGGCACTTAATGTCTCTCAGGATCTGGCCCAAAAGTTCTTCTGAGTGCATTTCTATCATTCCTTTTATTAACCAATCCCTGTGCCAGCTCAGAAGTTTTCAGACTTTAAAATATTTTAAACGAGCAGAGCCTTGTTTTTCCTAAATAAAATGTTACGTAGAAACCCAAGTTACAAATCAAATAAAGACAAGACCTTGGTAGAGCTTGGGTCGAGATAACCTATTCAGTCCCCCTGCCTCAGGATCTGTTGGAAGTCACATGAATACTCCAGTTTCTGGGTCCGTGGCCTACTCACTAGTTCTAGTGCACTGAGTGCCGCTGCTTTCTTCTTGAGTGATTTTATGTCCTTGTTTCTGCCAGTAGGTTAACAAAAAATGCACTTCCTCTGCTTCTGTCACTGTTTGGTCCTGTTAAAATTATTCTTTTTCAAATACTACCTCTTCCAAGAGGACTTCTCAAATTGCCCTGCCAGAATTTCCTTCTCACTCCCTTGGGGTTCTTGGCCCTTGACTTGAACTTCCGTTATGACATTTAATCCATACTGATCTGATCGGAATTATCTGACTATACTTATCATCCTCATTAGTCTGTAAGCCCCTTGAGGACAGGAGCTGTGGTTTTCATATCTGTGTGTTCCTCACAATGGGTAGCATGATGCCTGTGCTTAGCAGACTTTTGGTTATTGCCAACTAAAATAGAAGGTAGAGCGAAGAATGAATGTCTTGGATGGACTTTGAAATGGACTCGTAATTCTGCTCTTTATTCTTAGCCTGCCTCTGACTCTTGATATCTGTTTTCTCCTTTCCCTCTCTTACTTTTTTTCCCACTCACGGATGCCTATCCGACAACTAAATTTGCCAGCTCCCTATGACTTAGAGAGACCAATGGAAAAATGTATCTTGAAGGTTATTACACTGTGTCCCCCATTTCCTTATCCCATGCTCTTTACCCAAAGCCTAGTCCAGTACCTGGGACATCATAGGTTTCAACATGTGTTTGTTGGTTTATTGAATGCTTGAAAATGATTTATTTTTTTATTTTATTTTATTTTTTCTTACATTATATACTCCTTTATTACAGGAATCAATTCTTAATAAATGTATGAAATACAATATTAACAATAATAATTATTAAATTTAACTATATAAGTTTCCTTGCTTACCAACTATGATTGCAATCTACATTATATTGTTTCTAGAATTTTTCACCTGTTGAGAGTAAATTTTTCAGGAACAGTGTATAAGTGTCCGTGTTATTTTTGCCTAATTCCTGTATGATATTTTCTAACTACAGAAATTCAGTTTCTCAATTCTTTTTTCTCAAACCAAGTAGCCTCTGCTTCCTTGTCCACTGGCAATTAATCTTTTTTTTTATAACAAATTTAATCAGTTATACATATACATATGTTCCCATAACCCCTCCCTTTTGCGTCTCCCTCCCACCCTCCCTATCCCACCCCTCCAGGCGGTCACAAAGCACCGAGCTGATCTCCCTGTGCTATGCGGCTGCTTCCCACTAGCTATCTACCTTACGTTTGGTAGTGTATATATGTCCATGCCGCTCTTTCACTTTGTCACAGCTTACCCTTCCCCCTCCCCATATCCTCAAGTCCATTCTCTACTAGGTCTGTGTCTTTATTCCTGTCTTACCCCTATGTTCTTCATGACATTTTTTTTCTTAAATTCCATATATATGTGTCAGCATACAGTATTTGTCTTTCTCTTTCTGACTTACTTCACTCTGTATGACAGGCTCTAGGTCCATCCACCTCATTACAAATAGCTCAGTTTCGTTTCTTTTTATGGCTGAGTAATATTCCATTGTATATATGTGCCACATCTTCTTTATCCATTCATCCGATGATGGACACTTAGGTTGTTTCCAGCTCCGGGCTACTGTAAATAGGGCTGCTATGAACATTTTGGTACATGTCTCTTTTTGAATTATGGTTTTCTTTGGGTATATGCCCAGTAGTGGGATTGCTGGGTCATATGGTAGTTCTATTTGTAGTTTTTTAAGGAACCTCCATACCATTCTCCATAGTGGCTGTACCAATTCACATTCCCACCAGCAGTGCAAGAGTGTTCCCTTTTCTCCACACCCTCTCCAGCATTTATTGTTTCTAGATTTCTTGATGATGGCCATTCTGACTGGTGTGAGATGATATCTCATTGTAGTTTTGATTTGCATTTCTCTAATGAGTAAAGATGTTGAGCATTCTTTCATGTGTTTGTTGGCAGTCTGTATATCTTCTGTGGAGAAATGTCTATTTAGGTCTTCTGCCCATTTTTGGATTGGGTTGTTTGTTTTTTTGTTATTGAGCTGCATGAGCTGCTTATAAATTTTGGAGATTAATCCTTTGTCAGTTGCTTCATTTGCAAATATTTTCTGCCATTCTGAGGGTTGTCTTTTGGTCTTGTTTATTGAAAATGATTTAGAAAGAGGGAGTTTTCTTTTTAAGCCAAAGCTGATTATGCTGTCAGCCTTTGTTGCTGTAGAGTCAGCTGCAGCTACCCATGGAGAGATTGCAATGATTCTGAAAATGACCTCTGGCATTCCAGTTCAGCTCTGGGGCTGCCAGCTTGGCTCTACAACTCAGCCCTCATATCTGTACAAACCTCTTATTTACACTGCATTATTTAGCCTGGTTTTCCCCTTGAATGCTGTTCTTGATAATGATTTACAAATATTTATTCTCGATAAAAATGTTGGAGAGGAGTACAACCTGTGACTTATCCTAGACCCTGCAGTCCTCTACAGATGGCCCTAAATACAACCACAGTGATTGGAGCAGCACAGATCACAGCAGGTGGCTCAGTGTGAGAGTGTGCTTGCTTGGTGGATTTTTAAATGGTGATGGCTCCGGGTAAGGATGACTAAGGTATTATTTTTGGCTTGAGGACCTACCTTTAAAATCATATGAAGGTTGTAGCCTGAATTTCCAAAGTTGTTCACTTGTTTTTCCTACCACAACTTGAAAAACAGAATGCACTGTCACACACACACACACACACACACACAAATAAAGGTATTGAAAATGCTAATTTCTTGTTTTAAAATTATAAATACATTCATTGTAAAAGATTCGAATACAAAGATTTGAATAGTATACAAAATATACTGAACACAATGGGAGCATTTGCCCTCTCATACCTAGCTTCTTTCCCAACTGATGACTACACATCCAAGTTTGCTGGTCATCTTTTCAGCCAATTTTACACAGACATCTATATTTTCCTTTATTATTTTTCTAATATGTATTATACCTAGATTAAACAATATGTATCAGTTAGGATTTAATTTTAACTGCAAGTTCAAAAATAAATCACTTAACCATTTAAGCATTTATTTTCATCAAATAATAAAAAGTCCAAGACTGCTAGGAAGATCTACAATGCCATGAGGGACCCAGGCTCTTTCTATCTTTCTAATTCTATCCTTAGTTGTAGCTTTTGCCCACACATGTCACCTCAAAGACTCAAAAATAGCTGCTACCACAGCATTTTCTCATGTTCCATATGGAAGGAGGTAAAAGGGCAAAGAGCAATGACTTTTCTTTGGTAATGACCCCTTGAAAACCACTGTGTGCCTGAGAGTGTGTGCCATGGAGCCTGCAAACCGCAGCTAACGTGGACTTTTAGCACCTATGAGATGGCGCCACTTTACCCCAATGGCAGTGCAAGTCCTATCAAAATGTAATAGTTACCTTCCTATCTCTATTTTTACATTAGTTGATATCAGTAATTTGTTTCTCAGTTCTTGTTCTTTCTGCTCCAGCCTCTTTCCTTCTTGAGGTAGCAGAAATTTATTTTACTCTTTTATTTTGAAATAATTATAGATTCACAGGTGTTTACAATATACTCTTTACCCAGTCCTTCCCTATGGTTCCATCTTTCATAATTACACTATAATAGCAAAACCAGGAATTTGGCATTGGCACAATGTACGTGTATAGAGGTAGCAGATTTTTGCTTTCCTTATTGTTTTCTCCTTAAATGCTTGTTGTAAGACTCGCAGTTTCTCGTGATTAATGCCCAACTTGGGCTGACAGTGTGCAGAAGACACAGTGACACCAAGTGTATTCTGTGCCGGTCTTTTTTGGGCACAAACTTTCCAAGATAAACATGTCTACGACATCAGGAATCCTTTCTATGTAAACTTTGGCAAGAAAGTTAAAACACACACAGTGCATATAGGATATGTGATTTGCTTAGGAAAATCCCAAAATAAGATATTTGGTAAGCTTTAACATATTTTAATTGTTATCATAGCCAGTAACCATAGAATATAATAATATTACTTTATTTTATTTTATTGTGTTTACAAAGCATTGTGGAATGCTTTGCATTTAACAATGTGTCTTTATATCCATTTTCTCATTTTATTTTCACTATTATGTTGAAAAGGAAATATTGTTTTTCCTATTTAACAAATATAAAACCATGGCAGCTTAGAGACAGTAAAGAAAATGAGTAGAATGGGGGAGAAGACATTCAGTGCTATGATAAGGTTGTCCTACCCCAAATATCTACCAATTTACCAATTCTATTTTCATCTGAATATAAGCAATATGGTTAAAAATTGAGATGTAGTTTAAGTGTGAAGCACAAGGTAAAGCAGAGCAAGAAGGTGGCCATCTACAAACCAAGAAGAGAGCCCTGACAAGAGAGTTCTTACTACAACCCAACCATGTTTGCACCCTGATTTTAGACCTCCAGCCTCCAGAACCATTTTGTTGTTTAAACCACCCATTCTATGGTATGTTACTATGGCAGTCCAACCTAACTAAAACAACCTCTGAGGCTTTGGAATAGTTGTCTCCAGATTTCTATTCTTTAAAGCCCAATAAAAAGCTCATGAACTTACCTACTTACTGATGTCTATGATAGTCACAATTCTAAATATTCTTGTTTTCTTGGTTTGGGGGACACAGAAGAGTAGAGAGATAGGCATTCTGAGACCAGACCTCTAGCTGATACCATAACACCATTTGAAGTGACCCTAAGTAAGTTGTTTTTAGAGAATAATAATAATATCAAATGAATAATTTGTTTCCATATTATTGCATTTACACCAAAAAGCCTAAAGAAAATATAATTACATTTTCTGGTCCTATAGTATTTCTCATTAAGATTTAAGTTGCAATATGAGATGGATTCACCTATTTTTCAACATTCAGCACATTTAAAAAATTATCTTTTCAAGTATAGTTAATTTACAATGTTGTGTTAATTTCTGCTGTACAGCAAAGTGATTCAGTTATATATATATATATATATATATATTCTATTTCATACTTTCCATTATGGTTTATCACAGGATATTGAATATAGTTATCTGTGCTATACAGTAGGACCTTGTTGTTTATCCATTCTATGTATAATAGTTTGTATCCGCTAACCCAAGATTCCCAACCCATCCCCAATCCCCCTCCCCCTTGGCAACTGCAAGTCTGTTCCCTACGTCTGTCAACACATTTTTAATGTTCCATTACATTGGACAAGGAAATACGCTTAGGACTTTAGAAAAACAAAAGCTGAAGAAAATGACTCTGCCACTAAATTGTTGGCCTTATGCCTTAGTCTTTTTTTTTTTTTTTTTCTTTTTGCGGTATGCGGGCCTCTCACTGTTGTGGCCTCTCCCGTTGCGGAGCACAGGCTCCGGATGCGCAGGCCCAGCGGCCATGGCTCACGGGCCCAGCCGCTCCGCGGCATATGGGATCCTCTCAGACCGGGGCACGAACCCGTATCCCCTGCATCGGCAGGCGGACTCTCAACCACTGCGCCACCAGGGAGGCCCGCCTTAGTCTTTTTTTAATGCCTTAATCTTTTTACATTTAGGTTCCTTCATTTGTAAAATATAGATAATAACAGTATCTATCCCACAGAGTCTTTGTGAGGACTAAATTAATTGTAAATAAGGCATGTAGAACAGTGCCTATCACTGAATTATATGTATTAACTATTATTAATAATGATCATTATATCCTCTTTGGGTAATGTGAGATAACAATGAACATACCAAACAAATCAACTCAGAAATTTAGAAGGCAATAAAAATAGGGTATTGTCAGGCTTCCCTGGTGGTGCAGTGGTTGAGAGTCCGCCTGCCGATGCAGGGGACACGGGTTCATGCCCCAGTCCGGGAGGATCCCACATGCTGCGGAGCGGTTGGGCCCGTGAGCCATGGCTTCTGAGCCTGCGCGTCTGGAGCCTGTGCTCCGCAACGGGAGAGGCCACAACAGTGAGAGGCCCGTGTACCGCGTGCAAAAAAAAAAAAAAAAAAAAAGGGTATTGTCAAATATTTAAAGAATAGACTCTAAGTGTTGTGAGGCCTGAAACTTATACAGTTTGGGGAGCCCTTCATCTGAAAATAAATACAAACTTACAAATATAAAATTAGGAATGGGGGGGCTTCCCTGGTGGCGCAGTGGTTAAAAATCTACCTGCCAATGCAGGGGATACGGATTCGATCCCTGGTTCAGGAAGATCCCACATACCGCAGAACAACTAAGCCCGTGCACCACAACTACTGAGCCTGCGCTCTGGAGCCCGTGAGCCACAACTACTGAGCCCACATGCCTAGACCCTGTGCTCTGCAACAAGAGAAGCCACTGCAATGAGAAGCCTGCACAACATAATGAAGAGTAGCCCCCGTGTGCTGCAACTAGAGAAAGCCCGCTCACATCAACGAAGACCCAACGCAGCCAAAAATAAATAAATAAAATAAATAAATTTAAATAAATAAATAAAATTAGGAATGAAGGATGCTCACATTAACACTGTTTGAAAAGACAAAACAAAATAAAGCATAGCTATGTGCCTCAGTAGGTGAATTGTTAAAAAAAAAAAGTGGTACATCCATACAATAGAATACCAAAAAGCCATTTAAAATAATGAGATATGGACTTCCCTGGTGGCACAGTGGTTAAGAATCCACCTGCCAATGCAGGGGACATGGGTTTGAACCCTGATCCAGGAAGATCCCATGTGCTGCGGAGCAACTAAGCCCATGTGCCACAACGACTGAGCCTGTGTGCCACAACTACTGAAGCCTGCGTGCCTAGAGCCAGTGCTCCGCAACAAGAGAAGCCACCTCAATGAGAAGCCTGAGCACCACAACGAACAGTAGCCACCGCTCGCCGCAACTAGAGACAGCCCGCGTGCAGCAACGGAGACCCAATGCAGCCAAAAGTATACAAATAAATTAATTAATTTTAAAAAATAATGAGGTATGCATTAACATGGGAAAGAATGCAAGGTGTATTGTTAAGTGAGGAAAGAAAAATTCATTTTGGCAGATAGGTTAAGTTGCCTAGCTGATATTCATTGCTTCAATTGTCCTTACTAAGAGATCTTAGTAATCCTTAGTTGGGAGGCAATGTGCAATTTTTCTTTAAGGAAAATTAGGCAAATACCACAGAAGGGCCAAACAAACTCACAGGGTAGACATTTGGGTGGAAAACTGATATAAGTATCTTTCTCTCTGGAAAGGGCAAAGAAGTTTGATTCTCTTGAGTTGTGCCTTTTCTTGTTTCCATCTGACTGTTTCCACTTCCTGTAATCATACTGAAGCCAATGAACAGGACAAGAGGGAGCAAGTAAGTTAGATAGAGGGAAGGACATCTCCGTAGGTCATTCCTATTGATTCAGGAAGGGCAAGTTCATCTTAATGAAATTCTCAATCTCACAGGCTGGAAGTAAGAACTTTCCTTCTACTCCCATTGTGTTAAATTTCTTTCCATCTTACGTCCTGAAGAATATTTTGTCATCTATTCTGGTTATTCTCTATTCTCTCCCCAAGTAAACTGTAAGCTCTTTTCAAAAAAATTTTTTTCAAGGCATTTAGAATGCTTTAATTTTTCCAGTTAACACCATTTGTATCAGTAACTGCAATATTGTAATTTTTAGCATCTCACATTACCTAGTCAGTAAAGATTTATTTTTTTGAGGGTACGAGTAAGAACAGGAAGACAGGAGACACAGAATGTCAGACTTCACACTTGTATCAAAAACTCAAAAATTAAAATTGTTTTCTTTGCAGCAAAACTATACCACAAACTTCAGTGATTTAGCTTTAATCCCATGATTCATCATCTACTGGATTGGGAGCTTGTGAAAAAGAAAATCTTGCTATGTTCAGGGTGCTCTTGCCCTGATGATTCTTTTCAGCATCATCAGATGCAAACACATTTCCTCTCGTTCTGTCACTGAAGCCAGGAACACATGTGCTCAAGGCACTTTCTTCCAACTGTGCAGAACACCCTGTTGAGCATCTGGCAGTACTTTCATTGGAGGCCGTGCTGTATGGTTATCTGAGCATCAAAATAGGAAATATCTCTGCCAGCGTTTCCACAATGACCAGTACACTGGATTCAGTGAACACATCATCAAAACTGATAACATATCAAACATTTTTAACATCTAGCCCTCTGGCAGCTACTGAAGTAGCTACAAAAACTGGGCGCTTTCCACAATGAAAATCCCCAAGAGTTTGCTCTCTTTCTCTCTGTTCCAGACCACCGTGAATACGTATGGTTGCTATTTTTTTCCTGACAAAGAAAAGTTACAATAAGATCTGCTTTCTTCTTAGTTTTAGCAAAAACTATAGGTTTTTCATCACCTATGTTTTGCAGAATTTCTACAAGTTTTTCTCTTTTTCAGTACTAGCTAGCTGGGAGAAGGTTTGTTGAACATCTCTACGTGCTCTGCTCACTTATCCAACAGCCACAAACAAATAGTTTAACTTTTACAACTCCTCAGCCAAGCTTTGAATTTCCTCTGGGAAAATGCACTGAGCAAAAGGGTTTGATGTTCCTTTGATTGCTGGGCAGGAAATTAGCTTCTTCATTTCTGGTCCAGAATCCATATCCAGCATGCAGTCAACTTCATCTAAAATTAAATATTTGAGTTATCTGAGACCAATGTTTTCTTTAGCTGTGATATTCATTCGTCTTCCAGGAGTAGCACATAATAATCATAGCCTTGTAATGTCTGGGTGAGAGCAAAAGGGGACACCATTCTTGGTTCAGGCACTCTTGCTAGGCAACTGACGTACTTCTTTGCTTTTATCCTTACACATTCTTAGAGATAGGGATTATTATTTTCACTTTACACACAATGAAACAGAGGTGCAGAGAGTTTAGATAATTTATCTTCTAAGTGGTAGAGGCAGGAAACAGTCTGGGACTTTATGGACAATGCTAATCTGAGAACTAAAAATGCTAATAGGAATCTTTATAAAATTGGTCTGCCTTTTGAAACATTCCTGTCTCTTCTGCCAAAGAGAGGCTGCCCCAAACTTCCTATGAAGTGAACAGAGAAACACTGTGCTTCATTATATCTACATTAAGGATGGGCTTTAGCCAAAACTGAAAGGTAGGTGAGGTGAGACTCAGGGGCTTTTCTGTCTCTGCGCTTGGTGGCTCCCACTTTGCACCATCCATGAGGTCACATCTGACCTGAGTCTGGGCCAACTTCCAGAATTAAACTCCACTTCCCTTAGTGCTTCAGTCTTAGCTGGTGATCATGGAGGGAAAGTAATCTCAGAAGAGAAATGTCATGAGGAAGTTTAGTTTATAGAATTTGGAAACAAATACACTGGGTTCAAAAAACATAGGTCCTCCACTTATTAGTTCTGTCACTTTAGATAAAGCACTTAAGTACTCATTCCAAAAATTTGGAATATGGAAATTTCCTCACATGGTTGCTATGAGGATTAGAGATTATGTAAATGCAGGGTAAGGCTCACAGTAGGTGCCATTAAGACATAGCTATGACTCACAGCTTCTAGCTGAATTTTTGGTAGATACGAAGCCTGTACTTTTCCAACAAAAAAAACAGAAGAAAAATTTTAGGGATTTATGATCTTACTAAAGTCAAAAGTATTTACTTAAATAATTTATAGTCACCTCAGCTAAAATGAAAAAATATGTACATTTGGAACTAGTCTTCAACTTGGGCTTACCTTGCCTACTTTGGATTGTCACCCTAACTTACTCCTCTTTGGAGATTTTCTATTGGGAAAATAAGATTGGAGCAGCCTCTCTTTAGTGATGTCCTTTTTGTTGGCACTGGAGTCCTGCTGGGAATAGGACACTGTCCAATGTCCATCTTCCTCCCCCAACTTGGAAACAAAGGGAAAACTCCTGTGAAAGTGTTGAGAGACAGTTCCCCATGGATCTCTCAGGTTTCTGCAAAATTTGTAAGCAGAACTAACTGCCCTTTCATTCTAGTTTATCTTCTCACAGATTTTGTAGAGGGAAAGCCTTGGAAGATAGAGTTGGTGTCTCCATGTGGAGCAAAGCACAGCCTTACATATTGTCCAGTGTTTCCCTCTGGGGCTAAGGTTGACAGATTTGCTCTAAGGCGATAAATAGAGTCAGATTCTCTATGCTCAGGATTCCACTACCTGCTCTGCATCCACTTGGGCTCCCTCTGCCTCAGCACCATGGGACTTGGGGAGTAAGGAGAACCAATCTAAATATAAAAAATCTCGTGCTGCTTGCTGTGCTGTGATTAGTAAAGTCCATCATCTCTCATCCAGGATTCTCTTGTCTTCTGCCATCATGAAACTGTGACAGGCAAACTCGTTAGCTTGAGAGTAGGTAAAAATTCACATCCTTTACAGTTCTTGATGCAGAGCATGTGAAAACACTGAAATGTACAGTTTTCAGGCCAGAGGACTCAGGAATCTCTTCTGATTAGGGAGTGCAGGTGGCTTAGGGAAATTGTTGCAAAAGAGGTAATACCTGAACTGCATTTTGAAAGATGAGTAGAAGTTGGCCAAGTGAGAAAGGCTAAGAGAAGAATTCCAGGAAAAAGAAATGAGACATAGGTATGCATATGTTTGTGAGAAAGTGGAATATTAGAGCTCAGATTGCAAGGGGATGGGTGTGGCAGGAGGTGATCTACAAAGCAGTCTGGGAATATATTGAGTAAAGAAAGAAGAAAAGCTGATTTCTGGATTTTTTGCTCTGTTAAGCAGTCTCATGTGGATGGTCTCATTTTACTAACACAGCAACTTTCTTAAGTTAGGTATTACTAACCTTTAAGGCTCAGAGAGTTTAAATAATTTCTTTAAGAATAATCAGCTAATAAATACTACAACAATGATGCAAGACCAATGCTCTTTCCATACTGTCTTCAGCCAGTCAGTGAGTAGCGTTTGATTCTTACTCTGTAGGTAACATCAGGAACCATCTGGGTTTTTTCTTTGTTGTTGTTTGTCTGTTTTGCTTTTTCCTTTAGGTCAAGATGTCCTAATCAAGTCCATCATTTAGAAGCAGCATGAGGTTTTTGACAGGCATAGTCTGGGAAGAGAGAGACTAGTTATGAGATAACTGTAATGCTCCACTTGAGCATTTTTAAGGGGCCTGGAACTGGGTATATGGAGAAGAGAGAATAATTAATGGAGTTTGGAAGTGTAGTATATATTTATTTAACTTTTTATTTTATGTTGGAGTATAGCCGATTAACAATGTTGTGATAGCTTCAGGTGCACAGCAAGGCGACTCAGCAATACATGTACATGTATCCAGGAAGAGTAGTATAGTATAAAGGTGAAATGATTTAGAAAAAAGGCACAGAGGTTTATAGCTTGGATGACTAGATGATTTCAGTTAACTGAAATAGGTGATTCTAGTTAAGGAATTTTGAGGGGCAACGTTATTAAGTTTATAAAATAAATGAGATGACAAACAGTAAATTTCTGATAGTGAAATCTCAGGCAGCTTTTGCTTTATGGAAGATAAGTTTTGGAATAAGAGATGTTCAGTTTTTCATTGAGTAGACAGATTATTGTTTTCATTGGTAATTACAGCCTAATAATTTAAATCATAAAATCCTGCAGATGTGAGACAGCATTTAACGAAGGTGTTTACCTTGCAGTAAGAAACAAAAACACACACAAATGTTATCAGGTTGGTTGCCTGGACCTGAGCTGGGGTCCTAGTCAGGGCTGAGACCCCTTGTCTCAGCCAGGGAAGTTCTTTTTCTGCTAGATTCGCACAGCCAATAACAAAACCAATGCTGAGACTGAAACAGCACAAGTTTTATTCAATGGCGAAAGAATGGAGAAGCGGAAACTTAATTCACAAATCAACTTCTCAACCCACTTGGGATGGAGATACCATATGCATACGAGGGTCGAGGTAAAAGGGAGGGAATTGGAAAGAGTGGGAGGAATATTCATGACTTATCTGAGAACAGGGGTATGGTTTGAACCTGGAACTAATGCAGCACTCCTTTTCAGTCCTGTATGAGCTTTTCCAGTTGTTGTCATGGCAACTGTCAACTGTCTTGGCACTGGTGTGTCATTTAGCATGCTAGTATATTACAGTGAGCATATAATGAGGAAGAAGGTCTACTGGAAGTCAAATCTTCTGCCATCTTGGGCCTAGTTGGTTCTAACCAGTTCTTGTTTTTCTCTTTGCAGCTTCCTTCTGAAACTTAGATAAGAGCAATTGGTTTCCATTCAAGGGAGGGGAAGGAGGGAAAGGGGTATGATTACAGGGCAACAGACTTGGTCACAAATAGATATTGTAAGAAGGATTAGAATGCTAACTTACCCACTCAACCTTTTACTGTATTTCATTTAGTCTAATTAGTAATTAGTATTTTACTGAAATAATAATTTCTCTCCCGAACTAAATAATTTTGGCTCAAAACAGTGGACAGATTTTCTTCTTTTCTATACCCTCTCATCATTTCTCTCCAAAACCCCCTCCAAAAATTGAGTCTTGGAAAAGATTTGAAGCAAGGGTGCTCATGAGCAGGAAAAAGACCAACGTTTCTTTAACTTTGGTGGTTAACTTTACTTATTTTTTATTCTTGTTTGTAAAAAGAAAGCCTGAATGATTCATACCATCTGTGGATTTAAGTGAATTCTTCTATTACTTTGAGAAAACATAGCTTTTCTTTGAAAATGAGAAGTTCTTTTACAAAACTTTTTCTCAAGTGAAAAGATTGTGAATATGTGCATAGCAAGTTTTAGATAACTGTTTAGTCAGAGCTCCAGTTAACTGGCTGATTCACCACCACCACTAATGCCAGGATACAATTTCTCACTTAATGATAAGGACAACTGGCTGAATGTAAACCAATGTTCATTCATTCAGGTATATTGCCTAATAACTGACTCATTCTCAAGTGGCTTGTTTTTTGTTGTTGTTGTTGGAAACACACACACACAAATACAAGCAAGAGAGAGAGAAATAATAGCAAAATGGGAGCTGTTACATGGTAGAAGTGAACACTTGAAGGGGTGATTTCTTTATTTATCACTGTGCAATGCAATTTACACCTCAAATTACTGTATAGAAATATTCTTAATGACAGTTTGAATGTTTAAATATGAAAGTAAGGGTATTTCTTTTTACATTACAAGTATGAAATTAGCCATGGTAATGTCACTGGTGGAAGGGCGAGTTCCTCAGTTCTTGTACTCTCGAGGGAAAGAATTCATATGAAAGACAGAGCAGTTTTAAGTAGCAAGAGCTTTATTAAGCAAAAAGAAAGTAAGCTCCTGAGAAAGGATGAGAACAGGCTGTCTGGAACCAGAAGCAGCCCCACAATGGGGTGGGGTGGGGTTTTTTAGAATCGTGGTCCCTCCCTGTGTCCTGCATCATTTGACTGCAGGACAGCTTTAGGTTATATAACTTTTCTCCTAGTGCACAGGTGCTTACCCATAAGCACCAAAACGAAACTGACAGCAAAAACCACAATGCTGATTTATTACAAATATGGCATAATGAACCTCAGGTTACTTTGAGTCACCTTTTAGATCTTGGTGTGCCTGTGCCAACCTTTGCTAGCGGTTTTATCTTGCTTGGTCCTGATATGGCTGGAAACCTAGCAGTGCTTCTTGGCCACAAGAGGGAGGCTCTCTGGGTGCGTTCTGATCACAGTGTCCAGGTCGGGGAGGGAAAGGTGACCCCATCCAGGATGGGGTGGGACCCTCTCATGTCTGATTAGCTACCTAACATTTCCCCCTCAAAAGTTGGGACCCTAAAATCTTTGGGAAGATGGACTTCATCTCTCTCTGGATGCTTCCTGCAGAAAAGGGGCATAGAGGGGTTTAGGGTCCCTCCTCTTGCTGACTGTTGGGTTCCTGTCCACTTGTCCTGGGGGGTCAGTCCAAAGGTCCCATGTAGAATAATTTTATCTCTTGGGTATTGATGGGCTGATACCCTTAACTGAGGACCATCTGAGGTTTTATTGCCGGCCACGTCCGAAGTTGCCCTGGGCTCTGTCCCCGTGATGATGGTCTTTGATTTGGGAGCTGGCCAGAGCTGAGGGCCCCTACAATTCAAGGCCATAATTTGGTCAGGGGCCAACCCAAGGTCCCTTCGGACTTCGGAGCAGTCCCTCTTCCAATGGCCAAACTTGTTGTAGTATTGGGGCATGGCTTATTGGGCCCCTTTGTCTCTGGGCAGTTTGTCTTCCAGTGTTCTGGTTTCTCACAGTGATGACACTTGCTGGGGGGAGCCTCCTGGGGGCAACTGGGGATTGGCTATCAGACCTGTAATGTTGCCAGTAGTTGAGCCTGCCTTTTAACTTTGTGTTTTTCTTTCTCCCTCTCCTCATCCTCACTGTCTCCATTGTAGAAGACAGGGGAGGCTGCCCTAAGGAGCTCTGTGGAGGTGGTGTTTGTTCCCAAGGCCATCTTTTGTATTATCCTCCTTATGTCTGAGGCAGCCTGAGTGATGAAGTGGTCATTTAAAACCAGTTTCCCTGCCTCTGAGTCAGGATCCAAATTAGTGTATTTTATGAGCACTTCTCTCAATCACTCATAGAAAGTGGAGAGATTTTCTTGTGGTCCTTGGTCATAAGTGGCCAGTTGCCCATAATTAACAGGTTTTAGTTAACAATTATACTGCTTACAGTTAGTTTACATTGTTCATTGTTTATTCCCTCAACTGGGCAGAAGAGAAAGTGGTCCCTTCAGGTTAACTCAAAGGTCACGGTTAGTTGCCTGAACTTGTCTAGATATTTTTCAGGGTCATCTGAAAACTTCCCTAGATCTTGTTTTATCTGACTGAGATCCTGCATGGAAATTGGAACTCTGACTTTTATGGGAAGCCCGGCAGGCCCTATTACCTCCTGGAGTGGACAAAGTTTTGAGGAGTTATGGGATCCCGGGTAAGAGGGCAAAGCATCAGGGGGTCCAATGTTGGGTATAGTGAAGAAGGGTCTGATGATGTTGAACCTCCTTCTTTTCCCCAGAAGGGAGTTCCTGTAGACAGGGCTTATTGGCTGGCTGATGATTGTATCATCAGGAGAGGGGGAGGGAACTTTGGCAGATAAATTAAGCATTGCCAAGACAGCAGAGTTTACCCAGCAAGTCTTGCAGAGTTTGGGGTTTTCCCTCAAGGCAAAGAAGTCTTGGACATAAGGGACCTTGCTCTACTTGCCCATCTTTTGACAAAGAGGTCAAGTTGGAGAATGGTATTGTAATTTAAACTCCCATTTTCAGGCCAGATTTCTCCCTCTCCTAGCTTATATTAGGGCCATGCTGTGTTGCAAAAGAAAATTAATTGTTCCCTCTTTAAGGTTTAGGGATCAAATCTAGCCAGATTCTTTGTGATACATCCTACGGGTGAATCTTGAGGGATGGACAGTCGGTTGCCCATCTGAAAGAGAAAAGACAAATGTGCATAGGGGTATTGTGGAGTCCCTCAAGTCCCTTATGGCCTTTTGTGGGTGAGGCGTCCCTCACCGCTGATCCTGCCAGGCAGAACACGTTTCAGTTCTCACCCCGGGGCTACTGTCTAGTGCACCTTACCACATGCCCCATCCTGAAGCCATTGTGGCTTCCCTGAGTCCTTTCTGTGGGTACTTTCCCTGTATGCCTTATGTCCAATCATCAAAGGTCCCAGATTGGGATGTAGTCCCTGGGATTTAACATCTTTCCAATTTCATCCTCTCCTCAAGTCCTGTTGACCCTGTTTAAGGATGATCTGAAGGAACAGCAAGGAATTATCTTCAAAGTGAGTCTTAGTAAATACAGACTTTAATTAATGAAACTAGGATTTAATATTTAGTGAAACATAATTCTCTCTCTCTCTCTCTTTTTTTTTAAATTACCCTCATCTCCATCAAACACAGCCACGACTAATTTGTTTTCAAAATAAGTTTGGTCCATTGACCACATAGGCTCTTCCATACTGACTCCGGTGTAACTTCTCAGGAGTCTCAGATTGAATTCCCAAAAGGCGTCTCAAGGCTAAGAAAGCCACGCCAAAGGCTTGCCATCAGATTTTGCCTAGGTGAATTTCTCTCTTCTAGAGGTCCCCAAAATGTTTAGAGATTCCTGTACATGTCAGGAGACAGTCTTTTTATTTACCTGATAAGGCTGTTCATAACCCAAGGGTCTCCAGTTTTTGGAGGGACCAAGCAGAGAGAAAAGAAAAATGTTTTAATTTTACCCGCAGGGGTAAATTACCAATTGTTGTTAATCATAAGTAGCTTGAGGAGAAGGGCTTTTCTAGATCAGAAAAACAAAGATTAGAAACTGGTAATATGGAAGACAAAAGTCATAAAAATTTTAATGTTTAGCAGTTCATTTAATCCCATGTAATTAATTTTTGTTCTGTTTGAGTTAGTTTTGTTGACATTGTCTGATAATTGAGGATGATAGTTACAGTGATAATTTTAAGAAGTTTGTGAGATTTCTGTTAAGGATTGTACGATCTGTCCAGTGAACTGGGTGCCTTGATCACTGAGATTGTAGAAAGTATACCCCAGATGGAAAACACATTTTCTAACCATTTCCTTTTCATTGTGAGGGCATTCGCCCTGCAGCCAGGGAAGGCTTTAACCCATCAAATAAAAAAATGAGGTTTGCCGGGGAGCTGGGAAAAGCCAAGTGGCCATCTTGGATTTCCCATAGCCCTGACTTATTTATTTATAGTTATTGTTTACCCGTTTAAATTCTCTGATTTAGGTGTAGACTGTTGCTATGCTACAAGGACAACAGGAGGGCGAAAGTCTGACAATGAGGAGCTAAACTTTTCACAGAAGTGGCCAAAAGAGCTTTGTTCTCTTAACAGAGAGAGAAAAAAAAAATCAAATTCCAGTGTTATATTAGCTTACTATTAATAACAAAATTTAATTACCTAATTAAATTCAGTCTAGTCTTAATCCTGACAATTTACAAAATTATTTTCTCAAAGTTCCTTTTTCACAAACCTTTTATCACTTTCTGGATCCATATTAATTTGTCCCATCTTTTCCCCATACCTAAGCAAACAGCCCTAGGGCAAAATTATTCTCCTTTTTTCCTCAACAAAAATATATGTCCAGTCTTTATACCTTCTCTCGCCTTCAACATATCCTACTTGTTTTACACACTGAAATACTTCCCTTATCACTTTGGCAGCTTTAATTATTATAATTTTTAACCTTTAAAAGACCTTAACAAAACCCAAGAAACAAGTCATTGAACTGTTATATTAGCATTTTCTGATTGGCAAACTTAAGAAAAGATACTTAAGATTTCTATTGGTCCTTGGCAAGTCAAATTTTAAATTATGTACCCCCTTTTTCGAAATTTGCATTTTACAAAGATGGGAGAGATAAGGGTTCCTGGAAAAGACCAGGTAGGACATTTGTATTTCAAAGACATAGGAGGAGAAAGGCAACTTCCTCCTAGGAGGATGTCTGTTTGTTTCCTTAAGCCCAGAAGAAAAGCTTTGCTTTTTTTCCCTCAATACTTACAAACCTCTTAAAATAAGTAGGGGAGGTTGGGGGGGTGGTAAAGCGTTGGTGAACTTTGGATTAGTCAAGGAAACAAACAAGAGCCAGTGGGAGAAAAAGCTACCAGAGTCCCAGGGCCTAAATTCTTCAGAGGGGGAGGGAGGAGACCTAGGCCCTGAGCCAACTAAATGGATTACCTTTATCACTGAAAGGAAAGAAAGAGAAGCAAGTAAAGGTAGGGCTGGAGTGCCACAAGGCAGTGATAAGGATACAAGGCAAAAGTTCCCCTCAGGATATGGTCCTTGTGCTGTTGAAGAGGGCTACCTCTCCACAGAAGTAAAAAAGGCAACATCCAACCTGCTGGCAAAGCTGGCAAGGAGGCTCAAGGATCAATAGACAGTCTAAGAAGTTAGGAGAGAATGAGGATATAAGAGAAATCCAGGACAGGAGGGAAGGTATGAAGCCATGACGCTTCCCAAGAGAGATTCGTAAGCCTGCTGAGAAAGGTGCTTGACCACTAAGGGCTGGGTTGCAAATCTAGAGAAGGATGCACAGAGTCCCCCAGATTGGGCCACCAATGCAGTTCCAGTGTCCAGGAACCAGACTGGGACTAAGAACAAGTAGTGATTCCTAAAACTTTGCCACTGTGCACTGGTGTTGAATTGAATTGCGGAGACAGAGTTTTGGGTGAAGTAGAAAAGGATAGCTTTATTGCTTTGCCAGGCAAAGGGAGACACAGGGAGCTCATGCCCTTCAAAACTGTGTGTCCCCACCTAGGAGGATTTGGTGAGGAGTTTTATAGCAATGGTTCAAGGGTGGGGTTGCTGATAATGATCAGAGTGTGTGCAGGGCCTGCACTCCTTTAATCTGGCCTCAGGTGGTCTTCTCTGAAATGAAGAATGCTAACAACTTCCATTTGCTGGGGGGTTTTAGTTCTGTAAAGAGCTCAAAGATATTGTTATGTGTATCCCTTGAGGTGGAACCAGGACCGGACCCCAAGGCTGCTCTATTGTTTCTTGGCTGTTCCTCCCTTATCTCTTCATTCCCTCCCTTCCCTGATTAGCGACTGTTTGAAAGGCTTCCGTACCCAGCAGTCCCACTGGGTCCTTCTTGGTTTCAGTAGGGAGGGGGAATTGGGCTCGAGCAGCCACAGAGGGGAAACTCACCTGACCAAGTTGCCAATTATTTGCTGCGCGTTAATTTGGATGTCTGGTGGTCGTCTCGGTGGATCTTCTTGAGTCCAGAGATAGAGTGATAGAGGAGAAGGAGAAAGATCAAGGGGAGAAAAGGCTTGGCCTCAGTGGGCTCCTTCATGGTTGGAAATTGTATTTCCACCAGATCCCAAGGACAGCGTCAGCTGCCACCTGAGTGTTATTTGGATCTGCATGGCCTGGGGGATACCCCCTGCCACCCTTAATTGGGGATTGCCATAACACAGTAAGTGGACTGAGATTGTGCCCTGTGGGTCTTGGAATGCAAACAAAGCAGAGACTGAGTGCAAGCAAGTTCTCATGAGAGAGAGAGAGTGAAGTCAGGTGAGACATGCAGTTTACCTTGGCAGCACTCTGAGTCACAGCACCAAATATGTCACTGGCAGAACGGTGATTTCCTTACTTCTTGTATTCTCGAGAGAAAAATTCAGATGAGAGGCATAGAGCAGTTTTAAGTAGCAAGAGTTTTATTAAGCAAAGTGAAAGTATGCTCCTGAGAAAGGATGAGAGTGGGCTGTCTGGAAACCAGAAGCAACCCCGCAATGGGGTAAGTTTGGGTTTTTTAGAGTGGTTGTCCCTCCCTGTGTCCTGCATCATTTGACTGACAAGTTGATTGACAGCTTTAGGTTATATAACTTTTCTCCTAGTGCACAGCTTCTTACCTATAAATGCCCAAGTGTAACCCGAGGCGGGTGGGGTGGGGAGGAGGGAACCACAATGCTAATTTATTACAAATACGGCGTAATGAACCCGGGTTACTTTGAGTCACCTTTTAGGTCTTGGTGCGCCTGTGCTAACCTGTGCTGGCGGGTTTGTCTTGCTTGGCCTTGCTGTGGCTGGAAACCTAGCTGTGGTCCTTGGCCACAAGAGGGAGCATCTCTGGGTGTGTTCTGGTCACCAGTGTCCTGGTGGGGGAGGGAAAGATGACCCTGTCCAGGGTCATCCAGGATGGGGGCGGACCCACTCATGACTGACCAGCTACCTAACAGTAATACTTCTATTGGAATTTGAAATACAGTTTTTTGAAACTTTGCTTTTAAACAGTGGGAGGCTCCAGCCAGAGCCAAAATCAGGTTCAATCAATGACTTTTATTTCTGCTAAATAAGTTATCTAAAATTTCTTTGAATAAAGGAAAGTGTAAACAACAGATATGGTAGGTAGTTTTTTAAAAAGTGCATATTTTTCACACATTCTGCTATTATTTTATTAGTCCTGTATGTCAAACTCCTTTGGGCTCCACAAAGTATTCTCCCAGAATGTTGTAGCTATATATAATGTTTTAGCAATGGAATCATGGTTTATTAAATGATTTTGGTAAATAATTACTATATGAATCATTAAAACTGACTGTTAGCACTAACTTTTAGCTGAGTTCCAGGCAGATTTAGATAAGAAATGTTTGACTATGTACTCATTTAGAGTGCAGTCAATAATAAAGTATACCACTTCCAGTTTGATGTGTTCAAAGCTTGGTTTCATGGGAAACCAAGATATTTGTTTGCTAAAAATGCGATTGCAATAATCAAAAGTTTGATCTGCAGACATAAAGGCTTTAGAAGATGAGGGGAATTTTCCTCTCTAGGGCAGGGTTCATCAGGCCCTGATCCTCATAATGTTTTATAAAGAACCAAATGGCAAATATTTTCAGCTTTTAGAGCTGTATGGTTTTGGTCACAACTACACAACTCTACTACTGTAGTGTGAAAACAGCCATAGATAAGACATAAATGACTGAGCATGTCTATGTTTCAATAAAACTTTATTTACAAAATCAGGTTATAGACTGTGTTGACTGAAAAAAAAAAGCACAACCTAAAAGTTGAGAGTTATGTTTTATTTGGAGGACATTCTTAGGACTTCAAGCCCAGGAGGCAGCATCTCAAGTAACCCTGAGAAAACTTCTCCCAGGAGATGAGGGGGGAAGCCAGGATATATAGGAGTTTTGCAACAAAGGGCAGGTAGTCTGAACGTCAAAAGATTATTGTTAATTAAAGAAAGCCGGATATTTCAAGTTAAGGAATTTAGCACTTTTCTATGTATGGGAAGATGCAAGAGTCCCAGGCTCACTGAAATCATTCCTTTGATATGCACCCCAGCTATCTGGGGCCAGTATCCTGTGTTTTCACATCCTGAGTTTCCTCAAGCTGCACCCTTGGGGGTGGCTGCAGTCTGATGACTGGTAGATGGCAGGTATCCTTTGTTTCCTTCCTGAGTTCCCTCGGGGCTCACCATCACAGGTGGCTGCAATTGCTTATGACTGTGACATTCTGTGTTTACTGATATGGCAGGCAATATTTTATTTCTCACCTGTACTTGGCCAGTGAGCTATAGATTCTGTCAGGGAGGAAGAAATCTTCCTCTACCCTTCTAGGTTCTTCTAGGCTGGCCTATGAATTAAATAGACTTGAGACAAGATTAACAGGAGAAAATCAAACAAAAGTTTAATGAGATGTATGCATAGGAGAAACCCAGGAAAACTGAGTAACTTATCAAAATGGCAGAAACCTTCACATTATATACCATCTTTAGCTAAAGACAGAAGAGGATTTGGCGAGTAGAGGTTTGGGACTTCAAATGGGAGGAAGGCAACTGACATGAAGATGAAAAGGCAAATGTTTGGTAAACAACTGTTTGCTGGGCCATGCAGAGACAATGGAACACAGAGTGGGCTCTGATCTTTAGGCCTCACTTAGAGTTGCCCCCCACCACCCCTATAGCCTGTGTTCTTTGCAGGTATCTCTGGCGATAGCTCTATTCCCTTTATCCAGATTCTTTAGGCAGCTGAGAGAGAGGTAAAAGGAAAGACTTCCTGAGTCTTCTGTTTCTTGATTGTTTCAGCGTAAATTAATCCGCATGCCAAAAAGACATTTTAGGGTGGCAAATTTTGCTCCCCTACAATTGCCAACCCCTAGTTTAAATTATTCCTGTATTTGCATTCAAGCCCCCATTCTCCAGAGCCTAGTATAATGCTTCAAAGGACATAATTAAGGTTTGTTGAATGAAGAAATGGATTGTTAAAATAGAATAATGAATGGGGCTTCCCTGGTGGCGCAGTGGTTGAGAGTCCGCCTGCCGATGCAGGGGACACGGGTTCGTGCCCCGGTCCGGGAAGATCCCACATGCCGCGGAGCGGCTGGGCCCGTGAGCCATGGCTGCTGAGCCTGCGCGTCCGGAGCCTGTGCTCCGCAACGGGAGAGGCCCACGTACCGCAAAAAAAAAAAAAAAGAAAAAAGAAAAAAAAAAGAAAAAATAGAATAATGAAATAAATATACAAATCCATTTACAAGTTTAACAAGTATATATTCAGTATCAGACACAGGACACAATTCTAGGCTCTTGAGGTACCACAGTAGACTAAACAGGTCAAAAAATAAAATTCCTGCCCTTATAGAAATTACATTCTGGAGGAGCAAGAGAAAACACACAAGATAAATAACGAAGTGTGTGGTATGTCAGAGGGAAATAGCAAGTAATAAAGAAATAAAGAAGCCATGGGGAATAGGCCTTGACAGAATTGCCATTTTAGATTAGGTAGGGAAGGAAAGCTTTCTATAAAGGATACATTTGAGTAAAAGCCAGAAGGAAGTGGGAGAAACATGTTCCAAAAATAAGGAGGAGTAAATGCAAAGGATCTTAAAACTGTATTCGTATTTAAAGGTGTCAGTTCTTCTATATTTTCTTTATATTTTAAACAAAGCACTTTTTCCAAATAAGATATTATTAACATGTAATGAAATGCACCCATTTTAAGTGTAATGAAGGTAGTTAATGACGTCATGGGATCCGTTAGTTCTTGAGTGTTTGGTCCCTCAAAAATAAATACTATCCTAAAATAGCCAAAGAATCTATTCAGAAAAATAAAGCGTAATCCAAATAAATGAAAACAGAATTTCTTACACACATTTTATACTGGGTAACTATTTAGTATGATGGAGTTCGAGGCAGGCTACCATAGGATGTGCCACTTTGTCATGTGGATTATTTTGAGCTGAAAACAGCCAAGGCCCAACAGACTCAAGAAGAGCTTTGCACCTCCCATTCAACTGCCTAAAAGAATTTAGACAGTGGGCCTGCTCCGGGAGTAGGGCTGTCACCAGAGGATAATTACAAAGAGAATGGGCTAGGTATAGGAAGATGGGGGGAGCTCTGCAGGGCCTGTTTCTTCAAGGTCCTCTCTGTTCTCAGTGTCTCTACATGGCATGACAAAAATTTGTTGGCTAAACATCTGCTCTTCCCACCTTCCTGTGAACTCTGTTGTTTCCCTTTGAAGTCCCAGACCCCTACCCTTTTCTTCTTAGCTCAGGATGGCAAATAAGCTTCAATTGCCTGACTGTCTTTGAGCTTCTCATGTCTATGTGAGGCTACCGTAGGTACAGAATTAAATTTGTTTTTCTTTTGTTAATCTCTCTTATGTCAATTTAATTATTAGACCAGCCAAAAGAACCTTGAAGGGCAGAGGAAAAATTTTCTTCTGCTGCAGTAAGAACATCAGTTTGATAGAATTCATTGGCTCAATGACTAAAAAATGACTTGTCTAGTTTCCATTTTTTAGGTCATCTAGTGATTGCCATTATAATTCTCATAATATGCTTAATCCTTGATTTCTTGAGGTAATCTTTTAGACAACTGTGTTGTTATGTATACAGTAGACCCTCCCTCTTCACGTATCTAGTGAGCACTTGAAATGTGTCTGATGATGTACTCTAAGTGCCAAATTCACATTAGATTTCAAAGATGTAGAGGAAAAAATGTGAAATAATTTATTCATAACTTTTATATTGATCATATGGTAATATTTTGGATATATTGGGCTAAATAAAATATATCACTCAATTTTATCAGTTTCTTTTTACTTTTTTTTTTTTTTTTTTTTTTTTTTTTGCGGTATGCGGGCCTCCCACAGCTGTGGCTTCTCCCGTTGCGGAGCACAGGTTCCGGATGCACAGGTTCAGCGGCCATGGCTCACGGGCCCAGCCGCTCCGCGGCATGTGGGATCTTCCCGGACCGCGGCACGAACCCGTGTCCCCTGCATCGGCAGGCGGACTCTCAACCACTGCGCCACCAGGGAAGCCCTCTTTTTACTTTTTAATGTGGCTACTAGAAAATTTAAATTTATAGTGTTAGCTATTACCTCCATCAACTTACATATTATCTTTTTGTGTGTGTGTGTGGTGAGAACATTTTATTTTCATTTTACCAGTGAAGAAGCTATGGCTTAAAGAGGTGAAATAACATGGATAGTAAACAATAGATTTTAAACATCTACCCATTTCAGTAAGTTTAGGAAGTATAACATTTAACCACTATACTATTTTCCTTCAATATGAGGGGGAAATGCTAAAGACAAGGTGGGGAAGAAACCTCCCAATACTCAGGAAAACATACCTCAAGCATGTTATTGATCATTAAGGTGAAGTATCCAATCTGATGATTTGAAAGAACATATCTTCTTATGTTATTATTATGTGTTTGAATAGATATGTTTCATTACGTACAGTACTCAGTGTGGTATAACTCACTAACCCCTGTTGTTAGAGGGCAGCAGCAAATTGTCAATGATTCAGATAATTCGTGCTTGTCAGGAATTGAGGGAATGCGCTACATAAACCATCCCAGATATTGTAATCATGAGTAAAACTTTAAAAGGAAACATTTTAATATTTTCCTCTGAGTTGATTACTGTTAAACACTTGTGTAAAATTTGTATCACTGTACACTAAGATAAAATTGCGTTTCCAGTTATTTCTTCCTTTTTAGTACTTTTTGATCTTTCTATTTTTACTTTTCATCCCTACTCATATTTTAAGTAAGATAACATTTTCATACCTCACTCATCACTGCTTCCTTTATGCTATTTCTGATCTGTTTTGCTTTTCTTCACATACTTATGTGTATGAGTAAGCTGACACTGCCATATTTTAAGCTATTGCTTTTTTTTCTTGTTCTCTGCATCTGCTTTACTTTTCAATTAACATTCACAGAAATCCAGAGGAAAATAATAATAATTTGGAAGACATTGTGAAACATGGAAATGTGGAGAATTATGTATTTTCATCCCACATCCTTCCAAAATAGATTTAAGGTGACTTTCAGAAGTACATAGAAGAAGATGAAGAACAACAATGGGTCAGAAGAAACCATGGAAAATGCACATGAGAGGGAAAAATATGGAAAATAGGAGAGGGAAGGCAAAAAATGTATACCATTAAATTAAGAAGTGCAGAAGAAAGGGTATGGGGAAGAGGCAATATTTAAGGAAATGCCTGATAATTTCTTAGAATTGATGGAAATGTCAATATGCAAATTCAGAGGCGAAAACATCCAAAGCAAAGCATATAAAAAGAAATCCACACCTAGAAATATAGTAGTGAAGTTGCTGGAAGCAAAAACTGAAGAGAAAAATCTCATAATCAGCCAGAAAAATAAGATGAATTGTCTTCAAAAGATTAAATGTAACGTTAAAAGCTGATTTCTCAATAGGTAGACTGAAAGTCAGAAGATAATGTAATGTCATCTACAGTATAATAACTGAGGTAGCCAACAGAAGATCCACACTATAGGAAATTATAAAATATAAAAAAGATGTGCTTCAAGCAGAAGGAAAATAATTCCAGATTAAGTCAGAAATGAGCAAAGAATGAAGAACAAACACTGTGGTACAGATGTAAGAAAATACAAGTAATATTGGTAGTATAAAATTATAACTGTAATGTATCATGGTGCTTAAATACCATGATACAGAGAGAACTAATGTTAGCATATAAGGGAACGAGTGGGACAAATGAAGTTAAAGGATTCTAAGATCATTGTATTATCCAGAATGAAGGTAAAGTAATTGATAAAAACAGACATTAATAAGTTACCTGTAAATATTTTTATTTGTGGAGCAAAATTATTGAAAGAAAGAAAATAGAATACATAATTTACAAACTAGGAAGCAAAATAATAATAATAATAATGATAATAATAATAATAATAATAATAATAATAAAATCCAAAAGAAGGAAATAAAAGCAAAAAGAAAGGAATAGATGGAATATAAAGAAAGCAAAAAATATAATGGTAAATTCATACCCAAATATATCAGTTAGTACACTTAGTGTAAATGAATGAAATATTTGAGTTATGAGACAAACATGTCAGGCTGGATTAAAAAACCGAAAAATATATATGCTACTTACCTTAGATACATACAACTCATAAAAATACAGGTATCTTAAAAGTATGGAAAATGACTAATTATAACAAAAAAGCTACATAGCTATCTTAATACTTCATAAAAAAAGACTTTAAGAGAAAATAATTATTAGAGTTAAAAAAATCCTTTATAATACTAAAAGATTCAATTTACCAGAGAGATAAAGTTATATTAAATCTATATGCAGTCAATGACATAGCCTCAAAGTATGTAAAACCAGGATTGAGAATTCTACAAGGAGACTCGAAGAGAAATACTGAAATCCACAATCATTATGGGAGGTTTTGACACAATTCTCTCAGTATATGGGAGGAAAAAAAAAAAGGAAAACAAACAAAAAGTCAGTAAGTAAGCTTAAGGAATATTTAAACAACACACTTAACAAATTTCCTTAAGTGAGTACACATTAGAAAACTCATCCAACAATTGCACATTACACTTTCTTTTAAAGCACAAAACTTACACAGAAAAGTCCACATACATTTAAAAGACTTAAATCATATAGAATATGTTCTCTGAAGTTAAAATAGAAATCAGTAACAAAATGGTAACTAAAACATCACCTTATATTTAAAAATTAGAAAATCTCTTCTAATTCATAGATTCAATTTAAAAATCCACAGAATAATAAAAACATTCTAATTTAATATAACAATATTACATATCAACACTTGTAGGTTTTTACTAAAACATCACTTAGAATGATAACCATAGCTTTACATGTATGAGTTAGAAGAAAAGAGACTGAAAATTAATGAGCAATGCCTTCATGTGAGGAAATTAGAAAAAGAATTTAAAAATAAAACCAAAGAGTTTTGTAATGGTGGAGGAGCTTGTATGGGGCTAATCCTAACACAGATAACAATTATAAGCTATAGACAAAATTTAAAAGGTATGTATTGATGCCACTGGAGTGTGATTAAAATCGAGTATGACCCTTGAAAGAAGGTAATTATTCTGGGTGAGATTCTAAAATACATGACTTTTGACTTAGGGCACAAGGTAGTTAAGAACTCAGGCCATTTATTAGCTTGACAAGTCGGAGGATGGACATCAGGGCTACTAAAGTGGCTGGAAAGAGAGAGGGGTATTTTGGGGAAGAAGAGATCTACAGATTGTGCAGCCCAAAATTAGGTATATAAACTCAGTGAGAATTCTTAGGTGATCCCTGAAGTGCATAGACACAGTAGAGGCTCATGCCGCGCAGACCAAAATAAATAGACAACAGCTGAGCAGTGATTTTTAGTTGATGTGGATGTAGGGCACAGAGTTTGGAGCTTAAGACAGCCAAGTTAACTGCTTGCCAAAACAAAACTCTGCAATTTTCAAAAATAAAAAGAATGAGTCCAAAATGTATCCTCTACAACATCCAATATATAATAAAAAACTACAAATAATATGTATAAACACAAAAATATGAACCACAGTGAAAAGAAAATGTAGTCAAAAGAAACTGACCCTGTTGGAATTAGTAGACAAAAACGTTAAAACATTTATCATAAGTATGTTCAAGGAAATAAGGAAAAATATGCCTATAATTATTGAACAGATAGAGAATTTCAGCAGAGAAAACTCCACTAAAGGACCAACGTTCTGGATCTAAAGTTACAAGACAAAAATGAAAACTTTATGGAATGAGCTTAAAAAAATATTGGAAACAAAAAATAAATGCCCAATGAATTTGAAAATAGAGCAATAGAAATTATCCAAACTGGAAAATAGAAGAAAAAATATTGTGCCAAAAATAAACCAGGCCTCAGAGACCTATGGGAAGTTAAAATGCTGTCTAACATAAATGTAACTGGAGTCTTAAAGAAGAAAAGAATAGAAAATGAAACAAAAAATATTAAACAAATAATGAAATTACATATATAATGAACTCAGCTCATCTCAAGCAGGATAAATATAAAGAAAATCATGCACATCATAGTCAAACTATTGAAGAGAAAAAACAAAGAGAAAATCTTGAAAGCATACACAGGAAAGCAATACATTAAATACAAGAGAAGATTGATATAAGTGACAGATAACTTCTAACCAGAAACAGTAGACATCAGAAAAAAAATGGGACTTCTTTAAAATGTACAAGAAAAAAAGTGTGAACCCTGAAACTATATCCAGTGAAAATATTCTTCAAAAATGAAAAAAAAAAAGACATTTTCAGATAAACAAAAACTGAGAGACTTTGACATCAGTAGATATACACTACAAAGATTGCTAAGGGAATTTTTTAAGACTGAGGGAAACCAGACAGAATCTTGAAAGATACAAAAAGCAACAGAAGTATTAAATATGTGGAGCAATGTAAATTATTATATATACTTTCTTAATCTGCTTAATCTTCTTAATCTGTTTAAAAGATATGACCATTTAAAGCATTGTATATTAGGGATGGTATAGGTAATACGTCATAAATACAACATATTTTATGTTAGCAAAGGAATAGGAGAGAGAATAAAGAAAAATTTGTTAATATATATGCAATGATATTCATCCTGACATAAGAAATATTCATAACATCTCAAGTCCTCATTATTGTAATTTTGGTTAGTTATAGTTTATTGTCTTGTGAGAGGTGACCCAAGCTTTCATCCCTGAAGGGTTGTTCCATTAGCATTCATGCCTGTAATGGGTGTTTTAATTTTCCCTTAATTTGTACCACAAAATTTGGAAGTATTAAGAGTAGATCCAGAGAATTTCTGCATTCCAGACACAGTTTCTCCTGCCCTTGTTGTGTGATAGCAACCTATCATCATTTCTGCAGTCAGGGTCAATTACCCTAGCCAGTAAATAACCCCTTCTTGACCCGTTGGTTCATTAACATGAGTATTCTAAATCCACCAGGTGGCAATATCATCTCCTAGTTTAATGGAATCCATATTACCTTTCTTGGTAGAAGAAACATTACGTCTTTGTGAATTAAGACCTCTAAACAAGCAGAGTCTAGAGCTGTGAGGACAGGAAACCACTCCCATGTCTAGTCTTAACTCTAAGCCTCTTAAATCCTGGCCATGGGAGAAAAAGGACAAAAATGGTCATCGATTCAGAAAATATACTCTATTATGGAGGACATTACTACAGCCCCTCAAGTGTTTCCTCCAAGCTGGCACCACAGTTCAGTTTTTAAGATATCTCACTGTTGACACAGGTCATCTGTTTAGAGTGACAAGGAACACGATAAATTTCCTAAGCATGAGCTGATTACCATATTTCAATTGCTGAAATATGAGTTCCATGGTTAGAAACAATTCTGTGTGGAATAACATGACAGTAAAGAAGATATTCTTTAGGATTATGGTTGGTGGTTTTGGCAGAAGTAATATGGTCAGAGAAGGCAAATCCTTTTCAGAGTAAATATCTACTCCACTGAGAGCAAAGTGTTGTCCTTTTAGTGATGGAAATGGTCTAATGTAATTAATCTGCTACTGGTCCCCCTGGTGAATGATGCCATATCAAGAGTTCATTGTTGCTTTCTGCTATTGGGAGATTAGGGACTCAGCAGTGGCTATAGCCAAATCAGCCTTAGTGAGTAGGAAATAATTTAATGAGCCCATACATAACTTCTGAGCATGCTTGTATGGCCAATTTATTCATCAACCACTTGTCAAGTACAGGGGTAGCTGGGAAATGAGACTGATTAATATCCACAGAAAAGATTATCTTGTCCACCTGATTATTAAGATGCAGCTTTGTTCAGATTACTGTTTGGTGAGCATTCAGAAATATCTTCACAGTCTGTACACACTTGGAAAGTTTCTTCCACATAGCATTTCCTCAGGTCTCCTTTTCATCATTTATCTAGTCATGCTCCTCTCAAGTCTAATCTCCCAGCCAAACCATCAGTCCTTGCTCATGAATTATTATAAAAGTGTAATTCTGGTCATCTCTCCTGTCAGATAAAATGAACAGTCAGAATGTTGTCCACTGCGAGAATTTTCTTTTAACACTCTCAGGGACATCCACGAAAGAGGCTATATGCCTTAATTGTCTGTAATGCAGAACATTAAAAAAATAATAAGAAAAGAGTATAAACAACTTTCTACCAATATATTTGAAAACTTAGATGAACTGGACAAATTTCTTGAGAAACTCAACTACCAAACTTGACGCAATATGAAATATACAATCTGAATAGTTCTGTATCTATTAAATAAATTGAATCCAGTGGAGAAAAAAAAAAAGAAATTGAATTCAAAACCAGTAACCTTACTCAGAAGTAGCCTCCAGACTCCTAGTTTTGCTGGTGAATTCTATCATATAACAATAATCTTCTACAAATATTAAAGAAGAAATAATAACAGTCTTATACAAACTCTCAAAAAATAGAGGAGGCCACAAGGCATCCACATTTGCTTTTATAATATATACAATTGACCCTTGAAAAATTCAGGGTTTAGGGGCAACGACCCCCCACACCATTGAAAATTCAAGCATAACTTTTGACTCTCCCAAAACATAACTGCTAACAGCCTACTGTTGACTGAAAGCCTAGAGATAACATAAACTGTCGGTTAACACATATTTTATATGCTATATGTATTATATACTGTATTCGTTCAATAAAGTAAGCTAGAGAAAAAAATGTTATTAAGAAAATCATAAGAGAAAATATATTTACAGTATTAAACCGTGTTTATTGATACTATAAGTTTATTTACATCATCTGTTTACAAGATGAATCATCTGTCAGTACCTATATCAATATTGTCTTAAATGATACAAAGCACTGTAGATGTTATATTGTATTAGTAGTACTAGACATCAAAAGTGAAAAGATAATGTGAAAAAGGAATCCATATTTATAGGTATAATGATTCATGCATTGATAATGAAGAAGTAGCAGTACGATTGCTTTATGGTAAGCTAGTGTAATCCATACTGTTGTTTCATGATGGTATAGCCTATACACTAATGACTAAATCACTATCAAATTTTTTATGGCATACATTATTACAGCCATATTCATAATTCATAGTTCAGTACTGGAAACATTGTTACATTAAAAAAATCCACTTATCTGTGATGATATACAGTTTCTCCAATCATGAGAGGGAGAGGCATACTGTATGGTAATTCATTTTTAAAAGCAAATTTATAAAGCAGTAAGAAAACTAACACATTGTTAATTTTGTATTAAATATCACTCACCTTATGCCCATGTAAGGATAGGCTATCCACTTCAATACAAGTCTTGCACATGATGTTCTACATGATGAATACTTAGGCAATGATGATGCTGACACAAAAACATGTCATGCAGCCTTGCTGTACAGTTATTAGATTTTCACATGAAGACACACATATACAAAAAATATATTTATTAACTGTATGGCGTGATGACTATTTACTATTTATTGAGTGGAAGTGGATCATAATAAAGGTCTTTATCCTCATTGTCTTCACGTTGAGTAGGCTGAGGAGAGGAAAGAGGAGGGGTTGGTCTTGCTGTCTCAGGGGTGGCAGAGGCGGAAAAGGAGGCAGGAGATGCAGACACACTCAGTGTAACTTTATGGAAATAAATCATAATTTCTGTCTGATGTTACTGCTTTTTCATTTCTCTAAAAATGTTTCTATACAGTACCAATTATTCTTCAACCATTTCCTTTAGTTTCAGTGCCCATATCAAAGAAGGTCCATGTTGTAAAAGAAGTCAAAAGCAGTCTTGAATTACCAGAACCCTTCTGCCAGATTATGTCAATTTGTTTTCTGACACTGCTTCTTCTATATCTTCTTCCTCCTTGTCTGGCAGTGGTTTGGAAGAACTCATGTCCGTCAAGTCGCCTTCTGTTAATTCCTCTGGTGTGACCTCCTTTAGCTTTTGAATTTCTCTAAGATCCATATCCTGAAACCCTTCCCCCCAGGCTTTTTTTTTTTTTTTTTTTTTTGCCGAATCCACAATCTCTTTCATAATTTCCTTGGTTGGCTCTGTTGTAAATCCTGTGAAGTCATGCACAATATCTGGACACAATTTTCTCCAGCAGGAATTTATTGTTTCGGGCTTGATGGCTTTCACAGCTTTTTCTATAACAAATATGACATCTTCAATGGTGTAATCCTTCCAGACTTTCACAGCGTTCTCTCTATCAGAGTTCTCTTCCATAGCAGTGACAATCCTTTCCATAGAGTACCATGTGTAATGAGCCTTAAAGCTCTTTATGACCCCGCGTTCTAGAGGCTGAATTAGAGACATTGTGTTTGGGGACAAGAAGACCACTTCAGAGCCTTCAGTGTTGAACTCACAGTGTTCTGGGTGGCCAGGGGCATTGCCCCAAATCCAAAGAACTTTAAAAGGCAGTCCCTTACTGGCAACGTACTTCCTGACTTCAAGAACAAAGGATTGGTGGAACCAATTCAGAAAAAGGGTTCTCGTTGTCCAGGCCTTCTTGTTATACAACTAAAAGACTGGCAGCTGGTGTTTATCTTTTACCTTCAAGGCTTGGGAGTTAGCAGCTTTATAGATAAGAGCAATCCTGATCATAAACCCAACTGCATTTGCACAAAACACAGTCTTAATCTATCCCTTCCTGCCTTAAATCCTGGTACTCACTTCTTCTCCTTACTAATAAATGTCCTTTGTGACATTTGTTTTTTTCCAAAATAGGGCAGATTTCTCTTCATTAAACACCTATTCAGGTAGATATCCTTTTTCCTCAATGGCTTTCTTAATGACATCTGGGAATTCTTCTCCTGTTATCTTTATATTGGTTAAGCCAAACTTCTTTCTAATATTATAAAACCAACCTTTGCTGGTATTAAAATCTCTAGCTTTAGATCTTTCACCTTCCTTTTGTTTTGAGTTGTCGTATAATGACTTCACTTTTTGTTGAATCATATTATAGTCTATAGGTATACCTTTCTTTTAGCAATCCTGCTCTCACATAAAAGCTGCATTTTCAATATGAGATAAGAAGGTATTTCACAAAAAAATGCAAGGTTTTCCTGCCTCTTGGTATACCTGCAGTGATGGATTCTCAAATTTCCTTTTCTTTTTTCTGCATTGGTTCTTAGGCTGGATTCATTTATCTTGAAATAGCTGGCAACTGCAGCTACAGACCTCAATCTACAGTACACATCAAGTAATTCAACTTTTGTAATGTCATGACTTTCTGCTTCTTAGGAGTACTTCCAGCATCATTAGTGGCAATTCATATGGGTCCCAAGGTGTTATTCAGGGTTTACAGTGTTGCACTAAACACAATGAAAAATATGCAAGAACTGTGAGAGATCACTTTTTACTGCCACACACTTTATTGGAGAGACTAACTGCTCACTTTGATGATTAGCATCACATGGTGTTTTAAGCAGATACTTATAACACTTGAGTTCATAGCAATAACAACAGGAGGTGGCTATGAAATTATTACAGTAATACAGTATATACTACAGTTAATTTTATTAAGTTATGATTTAATACTGCATCTTTATGGGTTTTTACATGTCTCTATTGTGAAAGACCTGTGTACGGTCTGTAAGTGTTTGTGTGCATAAGTTTTGATACATTTTAACTTTTATAATAGATCTATATATATTTTATGGTAATAAATGATGAACTAGTATCTACATATATTTTATGCACTCATGACATACATAACTTTTTCTTAATTTTTTAATGTTTCTAGGCTATGTGGTTCGTCTGTGAGTTTTTTCAAATTATGCAAAACAAAAAATTTGCCATTATATTTATTGAGAAAAATCCATGTATAAGTGGAGCAATGCAGTTCAAACCCATGTTATTCAAGAGTCAACTGTATGTGTGCGTGTGGAACAACCACAAACTTTACAGAAAAGAGAAAAAGAGAATTTTTTTCCTGAATTATTTCAGAGTAAAATGCAGATCTCATGCCTCTTCACACTTCATGCTTCTGACCTAGAATGTTGGCAGTTAAAGGAGACCCCATGCTGGCAGAGTAATTCACATTGAAATATTGACTCTGAAGTAGGGCTGCTTTTACATAGTGGGAATAGGGAAGTGTATGTTTTGTGGCTACATAATCCACAAAATTATCCACAGAATTCTTCTTCATACCTGTCTGGTTTTGATGGTAAATGGACAAGTGCAGTAGCCATAACCTGAGAAGCGCATCATGACTGGAAACTTAGACATCTCAATTAATAAGGTGGATAAGGTGAACAGAAACTTTCAGATGGCTCAAAGAAACAGCATTTGAAACTGAAGTGAGGTAAATGTAACTAATGAAAGTAAGTGCTATTTTTCTCGAATAATATGCAAATGAAAATAATTGATCCAAGAATTACTACAAACAGGAAAAAATACCTCAACTAAAATGTTTTGCTAAATTTACAAATGGAAGAACCATCCTCTTAAAAGAATCAGGGATATACCTCATTAAAAATTGTCATCAGGGAGAACGTCCATGCTCTGGAGCTTAGTATTGGCCATGGATCATTTGGTCTGAATGTCAGTGGATCTAAATCATACTCTAATTTGTATTTTCTTAAGCACTTAAATACGGTCAGATTAAATTGTTCTAATCAGACAATTTTTAAAGCAGTGGTTTAATGATTTTGTGCTTAAACCTTTAATTCCAGATGTATTAGGGTAAGTCATCAATTCCTTAACGTCAGTAATGGAAAAGATTTGTCAAGTTTTTTTTTTCATATGGCATTTTATTCCTTGCATCACTGTGAGATTTATGCCAACTTAACTGATTTATTACTTGTGTTAATTGTCTTGACACGGAATTGTTGGAAAGTTCTCCCACATACAGTAACAGGTTTTAGATTCTATTGAATAGCTTATGATTTCCACATGACAATAATTTATGTTATTTGGCGTTATCAAGCTAGTTGACCATAAGAAAATCAAAGGATTCATGTACTACAAGCTTAGACTACTAGCAATATATAACATCACCATGCTGGCAAGATGAGATGCTTCTTCTGAAGGAAACTTTAAATAGAGTTCTAATACTATATTGTGTCTGACAGTCTGATATCATTGGAACCTCTTCACAGTCCAATTTCTATCTCATCTGATTTTTGTTGAGACATAATTATTAAAAACCATGTCACGATGAGTATTGTAGGAAAACAATCTAGAATCCAAAAACTGTCACTGCATGTCACTGCAACAATTCTTTGTCTAGACAGTTAAGACATGTCATAAATTGTTTAGTGAATTGTTTTTATTTTTTATTTTTTTTTATTTTTTTTGCGGTACGCGGGCCTCTCACCGCTGTGGCCTCTCCCGTTGCGGAGCACAGGCTCCAGATGCGCAGGCTCAGCGGCCATGGCTCACGGGCCCAGCCGCTCCGCGGCACGTGGGATCCTCCCGGACCGGGGCACGAACCCGTGTCCCCTGCATCGGCAGGCGGACTCTCAACCACTGCGCCACCAGGGAAGCCTAGTGAATTGTTTAGTAAATTTACAGCTATTTATGTGAGGCGGCTAAGTCCAGTGCTAAACTCTTTACTCTTTCATGGACAGAAGAGAAATGGTTAGAATGCAATCTTAGAACCTTGAATGTAGGTGTAAATTGTGATGTCTCTGGAAATTATTTCATATGAAGGGTATGGAAGAAGCTCAATCTGATAAAATAAAGAATTAAATGATTCCTTAGTGGCATATTAGTTTACAGGCTACTCAATTTTTACACAAAAGAAATCCATTTTAATGATGCAAATTATGCACATAATGACAGAATGTCACAATTCAAATAAAAATCTTCAAATTAGTTTTTTAAAATAAATATTATCTAAGTATCATTACTTCTTATGCTTGTAGCTCTAAGCTACATGCTGAGAGGCATAAGAAAAAAAATCTTTTGTCTTCAGGACATTCATATTTCAATGGGCACATGTCACTTAAAATTTATCTAATTCAAAAAGGAGCTTACTATCTGGACCAACAAATCTTCTGTCTCTCTAAACTGTCCCACTTCTGTCAATAACAACCATGCTCAAATCTCAGCAATTCCTTTCTATGTTTAGTTACCTAATATATTTCTCTATTTCCTCCTGCAAACCATCTATCCCTCCCTTTCTAGCCCAACCAAAGCCTTTAAATTATCACACTTTTGATAGGATTCTCATTCTTGGATTTCTTGTCCTCAGTTTTTTGCTTAGTTAACCAAATGAATTATCTTAAATGTTCTATTTTACCATCTTAGTCCCTTGTTTTGAGCACCTCTGACTTGCTTATAATATTAGATCCAGAATCTCAGTGTCTGCTCATCACCTCACCTCTACACCATCCCAAACTCTCCCTAGGCTTCTCACTGTTGCTTATATTCACTCAGATATTTTACTCATTCTGGTCCCAAGATATCAAATTCCATCTCCAGGTCTCTACAACTATCTACCCATCCTCTAAAGCACAACTCAAGCTTCATTTCTCTTCTTTCTGGCCTTAGCAGTCCTTATTGATTTTGCTCTTCTCTGGATCTAAATCATTTAGATTATCTCTCTATGTCTGGAAAACCATGTAAATAAAGTACTTAATACTTATTTAATTGAGTAATACCCAGTACCTATACACAAGTAGTTTAGAATCTGTAAGTTTTAAAGTAAAGCACTAATTTTTCATCATTCCCAGAAAAAGATTGGATTTCAATTTATGGCCACTTTTAGAAAGATAACTTGAAAGAATACTAATGCTCAGAGTGGGATCAGTATAATTCACAGCCTTAACTTATTTATATGAAATTGAAATATTGAGGTTTGAACCTAAATAGTCCAACAAACTCACCTTATCTTAAATTTCACTTTCCTTTTCCACAATGTATTCTTTGCAGTAGTTTTTCTCATTCTGCCCAAATTGAAGTGGCAGCCAAATGGACAAATAAGATGAGGCATTTTGGAGCAATTTTAAAAAACCTTGTATTTCCCAGCCTGGATTGTGATCAATGTAATGAATGGTCAGTGGCTGCCTACATAATACCCATAGTCCATCTCAGAATTCATGAGCACTGTATCATGATCATCAACTTTATTTTCAATACTTGAATATCAGTTAGACCCCAAAACGGTATCTAAATCTTGATTTAGAACTGTAATATTTAATGGGTTGAAAATGTAATAGCATCATCATCATCATTGCCATCATGATAGTCAGCTAATATTTACTGTGTGCTCCTCACCATATTTCAGGTATTGTTTTAAGTGCTTATCTGATTAATTCATGCAATCATCACAATAGCCCTAGAACTCAGGTATTATTATTATATTATACCCATTTTAAAGATGAGGATACTGAGGTAGGAAGATGTTAAGTAATTTGCCTAAGGACACACAGCTAGTAATGGCAAAGTTGGGGTTCAAAATCAGGCAATTTAGTGTATGGATTCAGGAATTTTAATAACTTTAGCAGAACTCACAAAAATATACTTATTTCTGGGGCTTCCCTGGTGGCGCAGTGGTTGAGAGTCCGCCTGCCGACGCAGGGGACACGGGTTCGTGCCTGGTCTGGGAAGATCCCACATGCCGCAGAGCGGCTGGGCCCGTGAGCCATGGCCACTGAGCCTGCGCGTCCAGAGCCTGTGCTCCACAACGGGAGAAGCCACAACAGTGAGAGGCCCACGTACCGAAAAAATAAATAAATAAAAATAAAATAAATAAATATATATATATATACTTATTTCTTTAGTAAAAATCATCATTGGTTTCTAATTCTGTTATATTAATTATTACTTATTATAGTCTTTGTCTCTTAATACTAGTTTTTGCCTTTGTCTTACTTGGGAAAAGTTGGAGCCAGACACTTTTCTTACATGGCAAATTGGGTTGCTCAAGTTGCTTAAAGATATTATATTTTTGTTGGGGGATAAAGCTGTAATTAATGTTTAAAATTAGGTTGATTATGGCAGAAGGAAAGTAGTAATCATTTATAGAACTTTTATGTTACCATGGACAAATAAGGTAAAATTTCTGACACTATAGTGATGTGGGCTGAATTTCTTAACCTACGTCAAAATTTATCTATTGAAGTTAACTTCATTTCCGTATTATTCTTATAGATCAATTATGTCTCTGACAGCTCTTTGAAAGGGTCCAAATAACTGGAAGATTAACTAATAGTTTCAATAAAATCAAATAAATCTGACTGGTATTCAGAAAAAAGTTCCAAATGACTTTTCTGCCATAATCAGGTAAAGGAATGCATTTTATACTGCTTCCTGTTAAGCATTCATACGTTCAAATTTGGCTCCATTCTACATTCCTGCAAGGAATTGAATGGAATGTGAGCTATTTAATGTGAGTCACTTGGTAGTTTCATTTTCTAATTTGCACTCGTTTGCCCAAATTACAATGGGATCTAGTAAAGGCATAGAAGGGCATAGTAAAGGCATAGAAGGGCATAGCATTTTGATATGACCTGAAGGTCATAAAAATATAAAAATCATAGTTGATGAACATAGAGCTACTTACTCATGCTACTTTTGATTTGTAAAGATAAGAGCAATACCCCAAAATGATAAAGTAGATTGGGTGTCTTTTATGATCCCACTTGCCTTACTACCATAATATAGTATCAAATGATATTGAGTTTTAGAATTTAAATGGCACTTCAGAATTTTCCTAATAGATCTAGTTTAAATGACAAATAATAAAATAACCAACCACAAGCAAATATTTTTGTAGAACAGTTAAGTGTCTGTGTCCTTGAAAAGACATTGGTTTGGATTCCAGTTCTCCATGACAGATGGAGCACACACATTTATTGATCCTCCCTCCTGAATCCCCCTGCAGTGAACATGAAAATGCACCGAGGGAAACACATCTACAGTAGAATTAACAGGAAGTGTAGGACATCCGTAGATTAGACTAGAGAGTCTGAAGGCCTAAAGCAAATGAAGTAGGTGTTCCTTATATGAGCAGAAATGAAAACCAATCTGTATCCTAGAGGGACCACAAAGAATCAGCAGGTGTGAGGATTAGGATTGTGTTGTGGGACAGTGAAAATTGAGGTTATTATTTCAAAAACTATATCCTGAACTGCAATGTCCTGAATGTAGTCCACCACTCCCATCCTTGTAGATATAGAGAGAGGGCAGTTGTGGCAGTAAATAGAGTGGACATAACAGATGTACAGTTTAAAGGGGGCTAGGGTCTCTAACGTGAGACCTAGACTATTTTGGTATGAAATATTTTATTTTGGCATGAAAGTGAATGAGATTTGCCAAGAAACAGCTGCTCTAAATTGTCCAGGTTATTGAGCTATTATCTCTTGGCTTCAAATCCACCCATCTCCACCCTGTTTTGTGGTACTGGAACTGGTACTGCAAACCACGTTTCTCCTTTGTTGGTTTATTTCCTGTTAGGCTCTGCCAATAGGGGGCATTAAGTGGAGACTGTAGAAGGATTTCTGGTGGCATCATCCCAGCAGCGCTTCACCTGGACTGCAGCAGTTTTTTCCAGTAGTAGCTGTCAGTTTTACTTTGCAGTTTTTCTAACATTCAGAGAAATCAACTTTATTGTGTCCCCTCAGACTTCAACACCAGCTGTGCTAAATCCCCTCAGACATTTTGGATTTTGGCTCCACACGGCCTTCCTCTGAGCTTCTAAAGCACCAGAACAAGCTGAGGAGTGCCTCCTCCTCTGAATCCCAGCGCCCAGCAATTTCTTCTGAGCTCTTGAGGCACCTGTACTAACCAAGCAGTGCTCCTTCCTCAGACATATAAGCCTCAGTGCCACAGGATCTGCCCTGCAGGCATCTAAGTTGTAATAATTCCAACTTCATCTTTTTCGTCCCCCAACCCTTAGGTGTCATAACTGCTTACTGAAGTTATTACCTTTGTGATAAGTCAGTATTCTCTATTTGCATTTTTAGTTCTATAATATCTGGTTAATAATTCTTTATATTAAATAATCTTTCTTAAAATAAGTGGGGCTGTTTTTACCTCCTGATTGTATCCTGACTGGCACAGAAATAAACCCCACCTACAAAACATTCAAAGCCAGTGCTCCCAGTTGGGCAGGAGGCTGGCTGTCAAAGCAGACAGATTGATTTGTAGAGGAAACAAAATTAATAAACCCAGTCCTTCGTTTATTAACAAAACAGAAAAATAAGGGCCATGAGTCATTTGGAAACAAAACACAGCACAAAATAGAAAGTCCAATATGCACAGATAGATTAAGTGACACTGTAGAAAGTAGAGGTATATTGAGAAACAGAAGAGAACTTGTAAATAATTATACCTCGCACTCTCTAAATGATGTGAATAGACATTGCAACCATATTTTTAAAAACTGATACAAAAAGGAGAAGCTTCAAATAAAGGGTTCTTAAAGATGAAAACTACAATGAGTGTAATCTTTAAAAAGTAATCAACACTTAAAATACACTTATCTAAATTTTAGAGCCTCACAGAATTTCAGAACACTATAGATAAAAAAGGGACCATCCTAAAACCACCCAGACCCTAAAACAAATCACCCCAAAAGTAATGAGATTTGGACTTCACATCAGCCTTATGAATGTTAGGGGGAAAAAAAAGGGAAATGTCTTCAAAGAGGGAAAGAAAAGAAAATGAACATAGAATTTTCAACTTAACCAAACTGTCAATAAATTGTCAAAGTAAAAGCCTTCTTCAGATGTCAGAAAAATTTCTACAATTCACTCTTTTGAAACAAACAAACAATTCACTCTTTTTGAAACAAACCCCACAATGCTTAAGTATTATTGAATTAAAATGAATAAAGGAAATCAAAAAAAAAGAAGAAATGAGATCTAAGTAGAAATAGACTTAAATTAGAATAAAAAGCAAAAGAAAACCTAGAAAGTTATATAGCAATCTAAGGGAGCCATCCCAGAGTTCTAAGGAAGTCACATAGTACCAAGAAAAATAAAGAGAAGAAAATGGACCCCATTACCCACATCTTGTGAATAAGAAGCTGAATGATCTTAGTAGTAAGGTGAAGTCCTAAATTTGTCAACAAGAAAAAAGGAATTCAAAGAAAATACAAGGTATACTCAAAACTACACAAGGAAAATGTGATCTCAGTATGAAGCAAATTTAAGGGTGGTCTGATTTTGATGACATGTAAAAAGAAAGAATCAGTTGACCAAAGACCTACAACTTTTTCCTCAAGGTGCACAGGATTAGTACTATGCACATTAAGTATTTAATCATGTACTTGCTTCTTAAGTTACTGCTTTGTAAGTTTTAGAATCAGCCTAGACAAGCCCAGAAGATGTAAATACAGTGTATCTATAGAATATAATATAAATTTTAAAATCCTATAAAATGTAAAAGTAATGCTAGTTTTGGTGGCAGTTGGGAGGTTCAAGGTGAAGGGGAAAAGATGAAGGAAGTTTACATAATTGTCATTCTCTTAAACATTGTAAATTTAAGAGCTACTCTAAAGCTGAGGATGAAGAAATATGGATCTAGCGTAGCAATGAAAATTATATAAGGTACCAATAAAAATTTACTATTACTGAATAAGTGAGGACAGAGACATTTAGCTGTTCACCAAAATCCATGCTTCCCCTTCCACAGAGTTATCTTGGGGAAGCAGCTTTCAGGCTAGGACTATATCTCCTTGCTCGTGTCTTCTGCCTCTTGGTGTGGCTGTACCACTAGCACTTGCCAGTGTCATGAGATCATAAGTGATGTGTATGTTCCTTCCAGGCCAAGGGTTTTGAGAACCGAGTGTGGCTTTTTCACACTCTTTTTTCCTTCTCCTGGCTACATGCAGAGGACAGTGAAGATCTCTGGGATGATAGACCCACAAGACCGAAGGGACGCCACACAAATGGAGGGAAACTGCCTCACACTGGAATGTTGTAGCAAAAAAAGTTAACTTCTAATTTACCATCCCATTGAATAAAATAATAATAATAAAATAGGAGTAGAAAAAATTAAGTGAAAGATTTTTAAATGCCATGGATCATAATTAAAATAATACATGTGGAGAAGTGTGGAGCACAGCTATAGCAGTACATAGAAGAACATTTATAGCCTTAAATTTCATGGTAGAAAATAACTCTTAAAATTAATAATATTTAACTCAAGAAGTTAAAAAATGAACAACAAAGTAAACTAAAAAATTGAAAAAGGAATAAAAATAATCAGCATAAATTAATGAGAGTACAAAGATATGCTAGAGAATGTAAACAAAGCCAAAAGTGAGTTCTTTGATTAGGACTAATAAAATTGACAGATTTTCTACTCTATGGACCAAGAAAAATTTTTAAAGAAAAAAGGCACAAATAAACAACAATAGAAATGAAAATGGAATGTAACTACAGATTCAGCAGATTTTTAAAAATAATTAGGGACAATATGAAAATATTCTGCATGTTCTTTTCCTCCATGCCAGGCCCACAGCACTTTTTCCTTTGTTCTAGCTGCTGTAGGATTGCAATTTCCAATAAACCATCAGCACAGAGGCTTTGCTGAGGGCTCCGATGTTTAGAGAAATTAGGCTAAAGCAAAGAGCAACGTAGAATTTTGGAGGGACATACAAGTTGATTCAACTGTCTATTTTGTTTGAATATTTAGTTTAAATACTTAGTATAAAGAACAAAATATTTCATATTAACAAGGCTAGGTGATGAGTACACCAGTACACAAGTGTTAATTATTTTATTTATTCATAGGACTTAAAAAAGTGCCTAAGTGTGATTTTTAAAAAGTAAGCTTTCTCTACTAGGAATGTTTCTCCTTTTTAAATTAATTATGCATTAGCTGTTTCCTTCCCTGTGGTTATGTCCTCTGAAGTTTCCTTTCTCTCTGCAAAGACAATTAAATTAAATTCTTTTAGATCTCACATACTTATTGTTCTGAATATATCCTTTTTTTTCCCCCAACTCAGATTTCTTTTTGATGACTCTGCATTTGGAAACAAGTACTGCTGTATCTTGAGGGGATATCATGCAGTACTTCTGTGCTGTGCCACCCAGTGACCCTTCAGACTGAAGGACTTCTTTCCCAAGCTTCTAGTAATGTTGTTGAATAAACAACATTACTAGAAGCCTTCAGCCCTCTTTGGAGATGGTTTCTCTGAGGAGAGTTGCCTTTCCCAAGTTCAAGTCCCCTTCTGGGGGTAGACCACACTCAATGACTTATTGACACATGAGTATGAAGGCTCAGCCCCCTTACTACAACTCAGACAATTCTAATGGGCCATTCCAACATCACCTGATGTTGCAAGGTTGTCTGAGGCATTATTGTGACTTCACTCCAACCCAACTTCTCCCCTCTTGCCAATCCTGCTTCATTCTTCACAAATGATGACTGCAAGAGTGTAAACTTCTTCCTTGCTAATTTATATTATGCAGTCTACCTCCCATGAAAGCCACTATGACAAGGGGCAGGGTAGCATGTTGGAAAGGGAACAGATATTGAAATCAGATGTGCTTATTTTAATCCTAGCCCTACACCAGTTCTTCAACTAGAACTGCCTGAGTCTTAATATCTTCATGTGTAAAATGAGGATAATACTTTCCTCATAGAATTTTTTGAGAATGTATTTAAGTTCTGAATAGCTATAACAATGTTGATGTTGCTATTATTAAAATCAGGTAATATCACAGAGTTCAGCAAGAGCAATAATTCTCCCAACGTTCCTTCTTTTTCCTCCCTTCCTCCCTCCCTCCCTTCCTCCCCCCACTTCCTTCCTTCCTTCACTGAAATCATATGTAGGACCCTAATACTTAACTTTTAAAGTACATCTGCAGAGCTCTAGGATTCCTTAGAACTCAATATTAAAGCCACCAACCTAGAAGCACTCTAAGGTACTGGATCTGGTATTTCCAAAAGAACAAACTAATCATGACACTGTGGTATGTCACAAGCCAGATATTAGTGGCATTAGGCTTCTGATGGATTTCTCCACAACCACTACCCTGAGAAAGTAAACACATATCTTTATCAGAATAATATGAACCTGTTGAAACTTCTGTATGCATTTCGGTATATTCCTTAGCTCACCATTGTTAAACTTCATTTTTGAGAGGAAAGTATGAATCACTTCTTTGACATGAATCATTAACTTTCACTTTTCTTAGTTAACTAAATGTTTCTTTGGGCTCCACTATGAACAGATAGTAGTTAGCTTTATTTTTTAACTTTAAAAATTTTTATAAAATAATCAAAGATTACAGTTCTTTGTTTTCTTTATAAGATTTAAGTCTTATTTATTGAGTACCTGTCAACTTCTTTACCGGCGATACTTACTTGGCCTTAAAGCAGTCCTTTTAGATTTATTAGCCCATTTCAGAAATGCAGAAAGTATGACTCAGTAAGGTCAAGTAACTTTCCCAAGGTCACAGAGTTAAGGAAGAAAGAGGTAGGATTTGAACTCATATCTGTTGACACCAAGATTTACACCACCTTCACTGTGCCTCTCTCCTTCATAAATTAAATATTTGCTAGTATCCACATGAATTAAGAAAAAAATGATTTAAATTCTCAAACAAAATCTTAATAATGCTGGATTATTATGGCTGAATTATGGTTGAAAATTAAATCTAGTTGTGACTGTTACTTTGTTATTTTTTACAATATAAGGACTGTGATAGTTGCTTAAAATTGAAAACATTTTGTGCGGTATTATATTACACAATGTTTTTTTCTATGTGTAGTACTGTGTGAATTAATGTTTGTAAAATTTGGGTGTTTTTTTGTGTGTGCACCTATGAGAACTGCCAAGTAATTCAGACATATTGCTCAACCTCCCAGTTGTGATGATGAGCTGCCACGTATAGTAAGAACATTTATACCATCTCTTATGTTTTATATGATATGACCTTTAAATGGTAAATTCCTATGAAGTCACTGTTGCTAGATGTGTTGGAATAGTTGGTACTATACTTAACCCTTTCATTATAAACAACTCTAAAACTGGGCAAAATATATGTGGCAACTCTTTTTAGACCATGCAGGACTGTGATCCTTAAGAAAAGTGTAACACAAAAGGTAAGCGCCACATTCCTTCAGCTTTCTACCTACGGGTACTTTCCAGACCAGAGTTCAGGGAGGTAGAAGCTAAACTGGAAGGTGATGGTGCCACTGAGCAGAGGTGGTGAAGGTTGGAATTCAGTCCAGCTGAAATAGAGTGGTATCTCCAAAAAGGGAACTCTCAAGAAAAAAGTCCCAAAAGTCTTTGTATTTTTGCTTTCTGGCCTTTTGTCGTGAGCTGAGCTATGTATGCACATAAGACTTCATAGAATCTAGCAGAAAGTGGCTGATGATGGGCAGAGAGATGAAAGTAAATGCCAGTAGTCATACAATGCTGGTAAACATTGAATATTTCAATCAGTCAGAGCAGAGAGACCTCACTGAGTTTATTGAGCATTCAGGTAAGACCTGTATTAATCTGCTTGTGCTACCATAACAAAATACCACAGCTGGATGGCTTAACCAACACAAATTTGCTTTCTCACAGTTCTGGAAGCTGGAAGTCCAAGCTCAGTGTGCTTGCAGGATTGGTTTCTGGTGAAACCACTCTTTCCAACTTAGAGATGGCTGACTTCTTGTTGTGTCTTCACAAAACCACTCTTCTATATGCACACAACCCTAGTGTCTCTTCCACTCCTTATAAGGACACTAGTCCTATTAGATTAGGGCCTCACCTTTATGACCTCATTTTTAACCTTATTTACATCCTTAAAGTCTCTATCCCCAAATATAGACACATTAGAGGTTGGGCTTCAACATATAAATTTTGGGGAGGGCACAATTCAGTCCATGACATGACCCCCAAATAGTTGTGCTGTAAGACAAAGGGCTGCATACCCAAAACCAAGCTTGATAGAAGCAGGATGATCAGCCAATAATTTTACCACTTTCCAGATCTTGATGGAAGAAATTAATCTAAATCCCCTACCTACCTCACAGTATCTGTAATAAAATATAAAATTACTAAACATGCAAAATACTAGTAAAATAACGTTGGAATTAGCATACAGAAATTTCAAACAAGTATATTAATGTCTTCAATAATTTAAAGGAAAATATAGACAAAATGCATTAAATATGGAATTCTAATAGAGAAATTCAAACAATAAAAAAGAACTAAATAAAAATTCTAGAAATAAAAAAATGTAATATCTAAAAGAAAAAGTTCACTGGATGGACTTAAAAGAAGATTATGGGCTATAGAAGTAAGGATCAGTGAACCTTAAGATAGGTCAGTAGAAATTATCTAAAGAGCAAAGAGAAAAAAGGACAGGTCACTAGAGCCCTAGTGACCTGCGGGACAATATCAAACAATTTATAGAGGTGCAATTTTAATTTCATAAAAAGAAGATGTAGAGAATAAGGCCAAAAATATTGGATAAATAATGGCCGCAAAGTTCTCAAATATGTTGACAAATACCAATTTAAAAATCCAAGAAACTCAGCAAATCCCAGCAAGTATAAATACATAGAAAATCACACCTATGGTCATCATAGACAAACTACTGAAAATCATAGGTAAAGAGAAAATCTTAAAAGAAGCCAGAGAAAAAAGAAACATTTTATGTAGAGCAGTAATGGAGGAAATAAAAAATAAAATGTTTAAAGTACCATTTCAAAGTACCATTTAGAGAAGCTTCTATCTCTCTAAACTCTGGTCTGAAAAGTATCCTTAGACAGAAAACTGGAGCAAATATCGAGCTAGGCTTGTGTGATTCTCCTTTCAAGGATCACAGTCTTGTACTGTCTGAAAACCTAAAATACTTAGGAACGAATTTAAGAACAATGGCAACAAAATTCAACTCTACTACACTGAAAATTACAAAACATTATGGAGATAAATGAAAGTGGTCCTAAATAAATGGAAAGATATACCATGTCCATAGAAAGGAAGACTCAAATTTATTAAGGTGTCAATTCTTCAAAATTTAGCAATCAATCTGAACACAATTGAAATCTCATCGATCAGCTTTTTTGTGGAAGTTGACAAGCTGTTTTAAAATGTATATGGAAATGCATAAGAACTAGGCTAGTCAAATCGATCTTGCAAAAGACTAAGAAATTTTGAGGACTCACAATATCTAAAACCAAGAGTTACCGTGAAGTTTCAGCAATCAAAATAGTGTGATTTTGGCATAAGAATAGGAAATGAAATCAATGGAACAGAGTTCAGAATCCAGATATATAGAGTTAGTTGACTTTTGACAGAGATGCCAATGCAATTCAATGCAGAAAGGAAATCCTTTCAGCACATTATGCTAGAGAAACTGGATAAATTCATTAAAATTATTTAAAAAATTCATCTTGACCTCTATCTCATACCATATATAAAATTTTATTTTGGAAGTGTCATAGACCTAAATGTAAAAACCAAAAGTGTAGAACTTCTAGGAAAAATAAGAGAATGTTTTCACAACTTTGCAGTGGTCAAAAAGCAGTAAAGATAAAAGATAAATAGATACAATTGGACTTCTTCAATTAAGAAAATATTCCTCATCAAAAGATACTCCTAAGCCAATGAAAAATCCTGGCAGAAAGCATTCATAGTACATATATTTGATGAAGGTCTTATATCCAAACTATATAAACATCTCTTACAACATAAAAATAACAAGACAGCAGCTCAGTTTAAAAATGAACAGAAGTCTTAGAAGACACTCCATAAAATGTGATATTTGAAAAACCAATAAATACTTGAAAAGGTTCCCAGTAGTCATCAGGGATATGAAAATTAGAACCACAATGAGATGCCACTGCACACTCACTAGAATGGCTTTTATTAAAACAAAAACATAAACAAAAAAACAAAAACCTTGACCAAACCAAATTTGGTAAGGATATGGAGAATGAATAAACTAATTGTCGAATACTTGTTGTAATGGAATATTCTTCAGCAGTAAAAAGATGGAACTACTCACACACAACATGGAAGAATGACAAAAATGTTATGTTGAGGGAAACAAGCAGACACAAAAGAGGACAAACTGAATGGTTCAATTTATATAATGCTTGTGAACAAGTAAAACCTCTGGTGGTAGAAGAATACATTGGTTGCTATTGCAGTAGGTTGGGGAACTTGACTAGAAGAGGGCATGAAGGAAATGTCCAGAGTGCAGGAAATGTTCTATACCTTGACTGGGATGTTGGTTCCTTGGGTGCATATATTTGTTAAAACTCATTGAACTGTATAATTATGATCTGTGCATTTCACTATATGTAAATTTTATCTCAGTTAGAATATACTAACAGGGGTTCTTGCTCACCTCAAAGATTTGAGAGTATGAATACATAGGAATGCTTGTTAATCTTATTGACATCTTCAGTCCTGGAGGAATAATGTCATAAGATAGCTGTCTTCTCCAGTTACAGTTTTCTAGTTACCAGACCAGTTATTGAACTGCTTCTACTCAGTTCAGTCAAATCATGAATGATTCCCAATGATCTATATATTTTTCTTTTTACTACCCCTAGATTTTTCATGATACATAGCTTGACGGAGATAGTACAACCATTATTATATGATTATATTTGATCTCAACTTGTAATTGCTTAACATATGCACATGCCAAGAACATCTTTTCTAGTCAGGACATATATTAATCCCACTGTTTTTATTAGATGCGGAGTATGTCACAGCTTGGATATATCAAAATTTATTTAACTCTTTCCTTATTGATGGTCATTTAATTTGTTAAATTTGTTACCATGTTTGTTTTTGATACTAAAACTAGTTTTGCAATGAACATTATATTTGTTTTTATGAATTTAACTTTTGTTTCTATAGATTCCACACTTACTGCAACATTTTACTTACTTTCCATATTCTTAGTAATACTTAAAACTCCATGAAGGCTGACACATGTCTATAGTAAACTGTTGAATCCCAAGATATCAGCACAATACTTGGTGAAGAGTAGGCGCTCACTAAGTGTTTGCTGAATGAACTAATAAATGAATGATATGTATTCATATATTTATTTGGTTGCAAGTCTTAAATAGCAGTTGACTGGCTAGGTAGTCCAGTACATTTAATTTCAACCCTCTGAAATGAAAAACCTTTGAGGAAAGGCATGCCAGGTGTATAAAAAATTACTAAAAGGAAAACCTCAACTCAATATGACAAATTTATTTGTACAATAAAAAGTGAAAGGATTGGGCTTCCCTGGTGGCGCAGTGGTTGAGAGTCCGCCTGCCGATGCAGGAGACACGGGTTCGTGCCCCGGTCTGGGAAGATCCCACATGCCGCGGAGCGGCTGGGCCCGTGAGCCATGGCTGTTGAGCCTGTGCGTCCGGAGCCTGTGCTCCGCAACGGGAGAGGCCACAACAGTGAGAGGCCCATGTAACGCAAAAAAAAAAAAAAAAAAAAAAAAAAAAAAAAAAGTGAAAGGATAAATAACAATCAAAGATTAAGCAGTGAAACCTGAGAAAAAACTATTAAACCTAAACGAAAACTGAACTTAGACTTTGTTGACGTATGATTTAAGTGAATTCCAATCACATTAAGGTGAGGAATTATTTACTTCAGCTCAATTCAGTTTTAAAGGGAAGTGCTTTGAATTCTTGAACAACAGGGTAGCTCGGGTAAACAAGAACTTTTCATTTTTGTTTTTTATTTAGTTTATTTATTTTTGGCTGCATTGGGTCTTCATTGCTGCACACAGGCTTTCTCTAGTTGTGAGCAGGGGCTACCCTTTGTTGCGGTGTGCGGGCTTCTCATTGCAGTGGCTTCTCTTGTTGCAGAGCACGGGCTCTAGGTGCTCGGGCTTCAGTAGTTGTGGCTCGCAGGCTCTAGAGAGCAGGCTCAGTAGTTGTGGTGCACGGGCTTAGGTGCCCCGTGGCCTGTGGGATCTTCCCGGACCAGAGCTTGAACCCATGTCCCCTGCATTGGCAGGTGGATTCTTAACCAGTGCACTATGAGGGAAGCCCCACAGGACGTTCCTTCGTTTTGTGTAGCTCAACCAGAAATGACAAGGAAGAAGTTGACTCCTGAAAAGTGACAAAGAGACAAACCTGGTGTTGTCTTTGACTCAAGGTGCCTTTAGTACGAATCTCTACATACTTGTGAATGTATTTGAATTTCCCTGGAACTTTGCAATCTAGAGGTGTGTTTGTGTGTGTGCACACACATGACTGCTTCTACTATATCAAAACACTAGCAAAGTAGTGCTATTAATGTGTTGAATTAAACAGTCAATAAGCTGTAACTGGAGGTGGGGAGCTAAAAATGCTGACCCTGAAGCTCCTAGAAAGAGAGGGCAGTAGAGACTCTATGTTGCTCCCTACTAAAGGAATCTTGAACAACTAAAATGAATAAACAGGGACAACCAGCTTGTGGGTGGAGATTTAAGATTCAGAATCCAAATCTATTGAATGCCAGTCAAGGGATGTGCTTTCACATGTTAAATGATTGAGCTTTATGAATTAGAATTGCAATTTGAATCATATGCTATACACCAGCATATACCTTTTTGTTCAACACACTTTAAAACAATAAAGGGCAACAGGGACTAATTCTATGAGCTAAGAGTAGAGGGATGAATATTGATTTGCTTTCTGTTCCCTCATCTTTCTTAGGGAAAAAATTATTACCTGCCCTTTAGTACATGACCATCTACTCCAGCCATAAATGTGGTCTCAAGGCCACTTAGGTAACTTTCCTAATGATCTTACTCCACTGGAATGTTGCTGATCCTAGAGTTATTTTGCTTAATGTTTTCTTCTGAATTTGGGGGCCATTTTTAATTTAAAATCTACTTTTCCTTAGATTTAATATAACATTGGTTCTCTTTATACCAGTACCAGTACATTAGTTTGCTAGGGCTGCGACATTGAAGTACCACAGACTGGACGGCTTAAACAATACATTTTTTGCCTCACAATTCTGGGTCCTAGAAATCTGAGATCAAGGTGTCAGCAGGGTTTGTTTCTTCTGAGACCTCTCTCCTTGGCTTGTACATACATGGGTATCTTCTCCCTGTGTCTTCACATGGTCTTTCCTCTGTGTATGTCTGTGTCCTAACCTCTTCTTTTTTGGGCACCAGTCAGGTAGGTCAGATTAGGGTCCAGGCATATGATGTCATTTTAACTTAATTACCTCTTTCAGGACCCTATCTCCAAATACAGTCATGTTCTGAGGTATTGAGGACTTCAACATATGAGTTTGGGGGGAACACAATTTAGCCCATAACAACCAGTACTTTATACCACCAGCAGCACTGGTACATGCTGGTGTTTACTACAGTCTGGGTGAGGACTGGCTCACTGTGAACCATGTTGGTAGTCTTCTTAGTGAAAAATTGGCCAAGTCCAGCCTCAGAGCGGATTATTTCTCTTGTTCCTTGCTTGCACTCTGGTTTGGGGTGGTGAGGGGCTTGAAGGAGAGATGATGCCAAAGTTAGAGTTGGTTAAGCAGTGTCTCAGCCCATGCTTTTGCTCTATGACACAACTTCCTCTTATCTTTGATCTTGTGGTGCTTTTGGTAGTTTTTAAAGAGATGCCTGAGATTTGGTGCTCATTGGAAAGAAATCCAGATTTATTTTTCCTTTTAAAACATTTACCAAATAGTCAGATCTCTTACTTGTTCCATCTTTCTATATTTTGCCCAACTTTATAGCCCCCTGAATGCATGCAGGAGCATAGCTGTGACTTGAGTGATTTTGTCGACCACAGCAATTCTAAAGTCAGTTTTGGATACAGGCTTCAAGAGATACAGTATATCTGCTTATCACCAAGGAAGAAAAAGCCTAAGCCATAAACTTTCTTTGTTTAATTTTGCCTTTTCTTCTTGTAACCATCAAAAGAGTGATGCAAAACACTCCTTTCTAAATGGAACTTCTTCTTGTCTGAAGTTGTTTTGTTTAGTTGTCCATCAAACTCTGCCACACTGTCCCTGAAGATAATGTTCATTCTTAATAAAAATGCAAATGGAATTTTTTTGTAACTAAGGGGATAGTTCTGAAAGCAAAATTCTATATCATGTAAGAGCTATAACATAGTGCCCATAAGTGCTACAGAACATTTTGAAGGGGAGAGATTAACAGTGAATATCAATATACAGCTAGATTTTAGAGAGGATGTTTGATTTAAATATACCTCAGAGAGTTTGTTGCAATAAAGAGTTTCCCCCAAATAACCTAAAAATGCAATCTAATCCCAATTTTAAAAAAAATCCCAGGAGCTTTTTTTTCTTGGTAGAAATTGGTAGGCTGATTCTAAATTCAATATGGAAATGAAAAGGGCCTAGAATCCAAAAATATCTGAAAAAACAAGTAAAACTTGAAGACTTTAACAGATTTCAAGACTTACTGTAAATTCACAGCAATTAAGACATGTTGATGCAGAAATAAACATAATACCAATGGAAATAAAGGGTCCAAAAGAAGATTTACACATATTCAGTGACCCGATTTATAACAAAGATGCCACTCCAACCCAGTGGGAAAAGAGAGTTTTTTCAGTAATTGTGCTAGATCAATTGAATAGCATATAGAAAAAACTTAACCTGATTTTTATTTCATACCACACATGAAAATTAGTGATTGTCAGCTCAGGCTGCCATAATGAAAAACCACAAATTGGGTGGCTTAAACAACAGAAATTTATTTTCTCACAGTTCTGGAGGCTAGGAAGTCCAGGATCAAGGTTCCAGCATATATGGTAAGACCAGTGAGCATGGGCCCATAGCTGTACTTCTTTTGCTGTGAAGTGAGTTCCTTGACCAGAAACAATGCTATGTAAAAATTCTGTGATGGTGGATGAAGCATTCTGTAAGTCCATGGATGGTAGTTTGGGCAGAAGCATTGTCTGCAGGGAACACAAATCCATATCCAGATGGAAGTGGTCTGATATAATAACCCTGCTACCAGGTAGCTGGCTGATCACCTAGAGGAACTGTGCCATATCAGTGTTGGTCTCTGCTGCTGGCAGATTGGGCACTCAGAGGTGGCCATAGCAGGTCAGCCTTGGCAAATTAAAGTCCATGTTGCTGAGCCCATGCAAAACCTCCATCCCTGCCACCATGGCCACATTGTTCATCAGTGCATTGAGAGATGACAGTGGTGGCTGAGGAGAAAGGCTGACTGGTATCCACAGAATGGGTCAGCTATCTACTTGATTATTAATATATTCCTCTGCTGAGTTCATCCTTTGGTGAGCATTCACATAGGACACAAATATCTTTGCATTTTTTGACCCTTCAGAGAGGTCTGTACACATACCTCTTCCCCCAAATGCCTTGTCAACAATTTTCCAATTATGTTCCTTCCAAATCCCTGAATATCCAGCCATGAACTGGCATATAATCATACCTCTGTCCGTTATATCCAAGAAACCTACTTTATATATAAAGACACAGATAGATTAAAATTAAAGCTATGGAGAGAAGACATACCATGATAACACTAATCAAAAGGAAGCTGGAGTATCTATATTAATTTCAGACAACGCAGACTTCAGAGTAAGGAAAATTGTAAGTGATCAAGTGGAGCATTACATAATGATATAGGAGTCAATTTTCCAAGAAAATTTTAATGTGTATGTGCCTAATAATAGAGCATCAAAATATGTGAAGAAATAGATGAATTTATTAGTATAGTTAGAGACATCTAACTACAGAAGAGAAGATATATCCCTTTATTAATAATTTCAGGTCCGGGCTTCCCTGGTGGCTCAGTGCTTGAGAGTCCGCCTGCCCATGCAGGGGACACGGGTTCGTGACCCGGTCTGGGAGGATCCCACATGCCACGGAGCAGCTGGGCCCGTGAGCCATGGCCGCTGAGCCTGCACATCTGGAGCCTGTGCTCCGCTGCAGGAGAGGCCACAGCAGTGAGAGACCCGCGTAGCGCAAAAAAAAAAAAAAAAATCATAAAATAAAAAAATTTCAGGTCCTGTAGGCAGAAAATCAGAAGGAACATGGTTGAACTGATCAGCATCATCAATCAACTGGATCTAACTGACATTTATAGAATACTTTGTAGAACAACAGCAGAATATACATTTTTCTCACTCACAGAGAAAGAATGTGTTCACTGAGATAGATCACATTCTGGGCCATAAAACACACCTCTGCAAATTTACAAGAGTAGAGATCGTACAAAAAGAAGCATTTGTTGGGAATTCCCTGGTGGTCCAGTGTTTAGGACTTGGCGCTTTCACTGCAGAGGTCCGGGTTCAATCCCTGGTCGGGGAACTAAGATCTTGCAAGCTGGGCAGTGTGGCCAAAATAATAATAATAATAATAATAATGTGATAAATTCTATGAATAGTGACACAAAGGAGAAACATTTAACTTCCTGAAGGCAGTGATATTTAACTTAATATCAAAAGCATAGATACGAGTTTATCCAGGTGAAAGTGAGAAGAGGTGACCAACAATAATCTGGACAAAGATATGCACAAAACTTAGGAGGCACATGGTGTGTTCAAAGAACTGAGAAGTTCTTTATATAGTTGGAGCATATAATTGAAAGTTGATTAGAGATTAAAATGGAAGTAAGCTAGGATTGAATCATAAAAAGTTTTGTAAACTCTGATAAGAAGATTAAACTTCTTCCTAAGGACAATGAGAGGCCAATGAAAGATTTGAGCAAGAAGGAAGCATGATTGTATTTCTATTCTAGGAAAGACATGCTGGCTGGAGTATGAAGGATGGACTAGAATAATGTAAGACCACAAGCAGGGAGGACTCCAGTTTTTGTACTTTGGCAAATAGCTAATGAGAAATGGTGATGGTCTAACCAAGGGAAGTGAGAAAGATATAAAGAAGGGGACATATTATGGATAGAAGTCTCTGAATGTATTACTTCTGAATTAGTGAAGATAATTTCTTGTTTTCTAGCATGAGCAAGTGACTGAATTTATAAGGCAATGGAGGAGGAGGAGTTTTGTGTAAGATGACAAAGATCTTGTTTTTCTCTTTCTTTTTATTGAAGTATAGTTGATATATGATATTATATAAGTTAAACGTGTACACTATAGTGATTCACAACTTTTAGAGATTATACTCCACGTATAGTTATTATAAAATATTGGCCATATTCCTTGTGTTGTATGATATATCCTCATAGCTTATTTTATACATAATAGTTTGTACCTCTTAATCCCCTACCCTTATATTGCCCCTCCTCTCTTCCCTCTCCCCACTGGTAACCACTAGTTTGTGCTCTATATCTGTGACTGTTTCTTTTTTGTTGTTTTCACTAGTTTTTTGTATTTTTTAGATTCCACATATAAGTGATATCACATAGTAGATGTCTTTCTCTATCTGACTTATTGCACTTAGGATAATGCCCTCCGGGTCCATTCATGACGTTGCAGATGGCAAAATTTCATTAGTTTTTATGGCTGAGTAGTATTCTATTGTGTATACATCCCACAGCTTCTTTATCCATTCATCTGTTGATGGGCACATAGGTTGCTTCCATATCTTGTCAATTGTAAATAATGCTGCTATCAACATTGGGGTGCAGGTATCTTTTTGAACTAGTGTTTTCATTTTCTTTGGATCTGTACCCAGGAGTAGAATTGCTGGGTCATATGGTAGTTCTATTTTTAGTTTTTTGAGAGACCTTCGTGCTGTTTTCCACAGTGGCTGCACTGATTGACATTCCCAGCAATAGGGTATTAGGGTTCCCTTTTCTCCACATGCTTGCTAACATTTGTTATTTGTGTTCTTTTTGATGGTAACCATTCTGACAAGTATGAGGTGACATCTCATTGTGCTCTTGATTTGCATTTCACTGATGATTAGCAATGTTGAGCATCTTTTCATGGGCCTGTTGGCCATCTGCATGCCCACTTTGGAAAAATGTCTGCTCAGGTCTTCTGCCCATTTTTAAATTGGATTTATTTTTTCTTATGTTGGGTTGTATGAACCATTTACAAATGTTGGATAGTAACCCCTTATAGGTCAAATCATTTGCGAATATTTTCTCCCATTTAGTAGGTTGTCTTTTTGTTTTATTGATGGTTTCTTTTGCTGTGTAAAAGCTTTTAAGTTTGATTAGGTCCCATTTGTTTATTTTTGCTTTTATTTCCTTTGCTTTAAGGGACAGATCCAAAAAAAATACTGCTATGATTTATGTCAAAGAGCACTGTGACTATGTCTCTTCTAGGATTTTTATGATTCCCAGTCTTACATTTAGGTCTTTAACCCATTTTGAGTTTATTTTTACAGATAGTGTAAGAGAATGTTCAATTTCATTCTTTAACGTGTAGCTGTCTAGTTTTCCCACCACCACATATTGAAGAGACTATCTTTTCTCCATTGTATATTCTTACCTCCTTTGTTGTAGATTAATTGACCATAAGTGTGTGGGTTTATTTCTGGGCTTTCTGTCCTGTTGCATTGATCTATGTGTCTGCTTTTGTGCTGTACCATACTGTTTTGACTACTGTAGCTCTGTAGTATACAGCAGTCTGAAGTGAAATCAGGGAAAATGATTCTGCCAGCTCTGTTCTTCTTTCTCAAGATTGCTTTGGTAATTTGGAGTCTTTTGTTTCCATACAAATTTTAAAATTATTTGTTCTAGTTTTGTGAAAAATGCCCTTAGTATTTTGATAGGGATTGCATTGGGTAGTGTGACCATTTTCACAATATTAATTTTTCCAATCTAAGAACATGGTATATCTTTCCATCTGTTTGTGTCATCTTCAGTTTCTTTCATCAGTGTCTTATAGTTTTTGGAGTACAGGTTTTTACCTCCTTAGGTAGGTTTATTCCTAGGTATTTTATTCATTTTGTTGCAGTGGTGAATGGGATTGTTTCCTTAACTTCTCTTTCTGATCTTTCATTGTTAGTGTATAGAAATGCAACATATTTCTGTATATTAATTTTGTATCCTGAAATTTTACCGAATTCATTGATGAGCTCTAGTGGTTTTCTGGTAGCATCTTTAGGATTTTCTATGTAATGTCATCATGTCATCTGCAAACAGTGACAGCTTTACTTCTTCCTTTCCAATTTGTATGCCTTTCATTTCCTTTTCTTACTGCTGTGGCTAGGACTTCCAATACAATGCTGAATAAAAGTGGTGAGAGTGGGCATCTTTGTCTTGTTCCTGATCATAGAGGAAATGCTTTCAACTATCACCATTGAGTATGATGTTAGCTGTGGGTTTGTCATATATGGCCTTCATTTTGTTGAGGTATGTTCCTTCTGTGTTGACTTTCTGGAAAGATTTTAATCATAAATGGATGTTGAATTTTGTCAAAAGATTATGCTGCATCTATTCTTCATTTTGTGAACGTGATGTATCACATTGATTGATTTGTGGATATTGAACAATCCTTGTATTCCTGGGTAAATCCCAATTGATCATGGTGTATGATCCTTTTAATGTGTTGTTGGAGTCAGTCTGCTAGTATTTTCTTGAGGATTTTTGCATCTATGTTCATCAGTGATATTGGTCTGTAATTTTCTCTTTTTGGTATCAGGGTGATGATGACCTAATAGAATGAGTTCAGAAGTGTTCCTTCCTCTGCAATTTTTTGTAATAGTTTCAGAAGGATAGCTGTTAACGCCTCTAAATGTTTGATAGAATTCACCTATGAAGCCATCTGGTCCTGGACTTTTGTGTATTGGCAGTTTTTAAATTACTGATTCAATTTCAGTACTGGTAATTGCTCTGTTCATGTTTCCTATTTCTTCCTGGCTCAGTTTTGGGAGATTGTACCTTTCTAAGAATTTGTCCATTTCTTACAGCTTGTCCATTTTATTGGCATATAGTTGCTCATAGTAGTCCCTTATGATTCTTTGTATTTCTGTGGTGTCAGTTGTAACTTCTCCTTTTTCATTTATGATTTTATTGATTTGAGCCCTCTCCCTTTTTTTCTTCATGAGTCTAGCTAAAGGTTTTTCAGTTTTGTTTATCTTTTCAAAAAAACAGCTTTTAGTTTCACTGATCTTTTCTATTGTACTTTTAGTCTCTTTTTCATTTATTTCTCCTCTGATCTTTGCTCTTTATTTCCATCTACTCCACATCTTGAGGTTAGTGCCAGACTACTGGCAAGCAGAGCTGTGTCCTGGAGTCTGGTTGCAGGGCCCAGGGATCCCAGAGTTGGTGTCAGGTTGCTGGTGGTGGTGGGGAGGGGGCAGTTCCTGACATAGTTAGGTATGGTGTCTGGGGTGTCCTGAAGCTTGTGTTGGCCTACTGGTGGGAAGGGCTAGGGTCCAGCTGGTCTCAAGGCAGGTTGAACCCACAGGCTGTGGGATTGTGGTTTTGTGGTTTTTCTTGCCTCTGATGTCTGCCCCCTGGTGGGTGAGGCTGGTCCAGAGGCTACAGCAGGCTTCTGGAGGGTAGGGCTGAGGCCCAGGAAATTCTGGGGCTAGTGCTTGCCCACTGGTGGGTGGAGCTGTGTCCTGGGTCCTCTGGTGGGTTGGGCTCTGTCTAGAGGCAGCTGTGGACTCAGGAGTTCTGTAGGCAGCTTGTCTGCTGATAGGTAGGGCTGCGTCCCCACCCATTTAGTAGCTGGGCCTGAAGCATCATAGCACTGATGCCTACAGGCTGTTGGGTGGGGCCAGGTCTTGGCTCTAAAGAGCTAGAGGGAATATTTCAGAATGGCACCCAGGAGATTGGTTCAAGATGGAGGAGTAGAAGGTTGTGCACTCACTCCCTCCTGTGAGAGCACCAAAATCACAACTAACTGCAGAACAGCCATCAGCAGGAAGACACTGGAACTCACCAAAAAAGATACCCCACATCCAAAGACAAAGAAGAAGCCACAGTGAGACGGTAGGAAGGGCACAATCACAATAAAATCAAATCCCATAACCACTGGGTGGGTGACTCACAAACTGGAGAACAATTATATCACAGAAGTCCACCCACTGGAGTGAAGGTTCTGAGCCCCACGTCAGGCTTCCTAACCTGGGGGTATGGCAACGGGAGGACAAATTCCCAGAGAATCAGACTTTGAAGCCTAGTGGGATTTGGTTGCAGGACTTCGACAGGACTGGGGGAAACAGAGACTCCACACTTGGAGGGCACACACAAAGTAGTGTGCACATCAGGACCTAAGGGGAAAGAGCAGTGACCCCATAGGAGACTGAACCACACCTACCTGCTAGTGTTGGAGGGTCTCCTGCAGAGGTGGGGGGCAGCTGTGGCTCACTGTAGGGACAAGGACACTGGCGGCAGAAGTTCTGGGAAATACTCCTTTGCATGAGCCCTGCCAGAGTCTGCCATTAGTCCCACCAAAGAGCCTGTAGGCACCAGTGCTGGGTCACCTCAGGCCAAACAACCAACAGGGATGGAACCCAGCCCCACCCATCAGCAGACAAGCAGATTAAAGTTTTACTGAGCTCTGCCCACCAGAGCAACAGACAACTCTACCCACCACCAGTCCCTCCCATCAGGAAGCTTGCACAAGCCTCTTAGATAGACTCATCCACCAGAGGGCAGACAGCAGAATCAAGAAGAACTACAATCCTGCAGCCTGTGGAACGAAAATCACATTCACAGTAAGACAAAATGAAAAGGCAGAGGACTATGCACCACATGAAGGAACAAGATAAAAACCCAGAAAAACAACTAAATGGAGTGGAGATAGGCAACATTCCAGAAAAAGAATTCAGAATAATGATAGTGAAGATGATCCAGGACCTTGGAAAAAGAATGGAGGCAAAGATCAAGAAGATGCAAGAAATGTTTAACAAAATGTTTAACCTAGAAGAATTAAAGAACAAACAAACAGAGATGAACAATACAATAACTGAAATGAAAAATACACTAGAAGGAATCAATAGCAGAATAAGTGAGGCAGAAGAATGGATAAGTGACCTGGAAGACAGAATGGTGGAATTCACTGCCACTGAACAGAATAAAGAAAAAAGAATGAAAAGAAATGAAGACAGCCTAAGAGACCTCTGGGACAACATTAAATGCACCAACATCCGCATTACAGAAATCCCAGAAGGAGAAGAGAGAGAGAAAGGACCTGAGAAAATATTTGAAGAGATTATAGTCGAAAACTTCCCTAACATGGGAAGGGAAATAGCCACCCAAGCCCAGGAAGCACAGAGAGTCCCAGGCAGGAAAACCCTAAGTAGAAACATGCTGAGAAACATAGTAATCAAACTGACAAAAAATTAAAGACAAAGAAAAATTATTAAAAGCAACAAAGGAAAAATGACAAATAACATACAAGGGAAGTCCCATAAGTTTAACAGCTGATTTCTCAGCAGAAACTCTACAAGCCAGAAGGGAGTGGCACCATATATTTAAAATGATGAAAGGGAAGAACCTACAACCAAGATTACTCTACCCAGCAAGGATCTCGTTCAGATTCGACAGAGAAATCAAAAGCTTTACAGACAAGCAAAAGCTAAAAGAATTCAGCACCACCAAACCAGCTCTACAAGAAATGCTAAAGGAACTTCTCTAAGTGGGAAACACAAGAGAAGAAAAGGACCCACAAAAACAAACCCAAAACAATTAAGAAAATGGTAATAGGAACATATATATTGATAATTACCTTAAATGTGAATTGATTAAATGCTCCAACCAAAAGACACAGGCTCGCTGAATGGATACAAAAACAAGATCCATATATATACTGTCTACAAGAGACCCATGTCAGACGTAGGGACACATATAGACTAAAAGTGAGCGGATGCAAATGGAAATCAAAAGAAATCTGGAGTAGCAATACTCATATCAAATAGACTTTAAAATGAAGAATGTTACAAGAGACAAGGAAGGACACTACATAATGATCAAGGCATCAATCCAAGAAGATCTAACAATTATAAATATATATGCACCCAACATAGGAGCACCTCAATACATAAGGCAAATGCTAACAGCTATAAAAGAGGAAATCGATAGTAACACAATAATAGTGGGGGACTTTAACACCTCACTTACACCAACGGACAGATCATCCAGACATACAATTAATAAAGAAACAAAGCTTTAAATGACACAATAGACCATATAGATTGAATTGATATTTATAGGACATTCCATCCAAAAACAGCAGATTACACTTTCTTCTCAAGTGCACAAGGACCATTCTCCAGGAGATATCACATCTTGGGTCACAAATCAAGCCTTGGTACATTTATGAAAATTGAAATCATATCAAACATCTTTTCTGACCACAACACTGTGAGTTTAAAAATCGATTACAGGGAAAAAATGTTAAAAACACAAACACATGGAGACTAAAGAATATGGTACTAAATAATCAAGAGATCACTGAAGAAATCAAAGAGGAAATCAGAAAATATCTAGAGACATATGACAATGGAAACACGATGATCCAAAACCTATGGGACACAGCAAATGCACTTTTAAGAGGGAAGTTTATAGCAATATAATCCTCCCTAAGGAAACAAGAAACATCTCAAATAAACAATCTAATATTACACCTAAACGAACTAGAGAAAGAAGAACAAATAAAACCCAAAGTTAGTAGAAGGAAAGAAATCATAAAGATCAGAGCAGAAATAAACGAAATAGAAACAAAGAAAACAATAGCAAAGATCAATAACACTAAAAGCTGGTTCTTTGAGAATATAAACAAAATTGATAAACCTTTAGCCAGACTCATCAAGAAAAAGAGGGAGAGGACTCAAATCAATAAAATTAGAAATGAAAAAGGAGAAGTTACAGTGGACACCGCAGAAATACAAACCATACTAAGAGACTACTACAAGCAACTCTATGCCAATAAAATGGACAACCTGGAAGAAACGGACAAATTCTTAGAAAGGTATAAACTCCCAAGACTGAACCAGGAAGAAATAGAAAATATGAACAGACCAATTACAAGTAATGAAATTGAAACTGTGATTAAAAATCTTCCAACAAACAAAAGTCCAGGAGCAGATGGCTTCACAGGTGAATCCTATGAAATATTTAGAGAACAGCTAACATCCATCCTTCTCAAACTCTTCCAGAAAATGGCAGAGGAAGGAACACTCCCAAACTCATTCTACAAGGCGACCATCACCCTGATACCAAAACCAGACAAAGATACCAGGAAAAAAAGAAAATTACAGACCAATATCACTGATGAACATAGATGCAAAAATCCTCAACAAAATACTAGCAAACAGAATCCAACAACACATTAAAAGGATCATACACCACGATCAAGTGGGATTTATCCCAGGGATGCAAGGATTCTTCAATATATGCAAATCAATCAATGTGATACACCGTATTAACAAACTGAAGAGTAAAAACCATATGCTCATCTCAATAGATGCAGAAAAAGCTTTTGACAATATTCAACAGCCATTTATGGTAAAAACTCTCCAGAAAGTGGGCATAGAGGGAACCTACCTCAACATAATAAAGGTCATATACGACAAACCCACAACCAACATCATTCCCAATTATGAAAACCTGAAAGCATTTTCTCTAAGATCAAGAATAAGACAAGGATGTCCACTCTCACCACTATTATTCAACATAGTTTTGTAAGTCCTAGCCGTGGCAATCAGAGAAGAAAAAGAAATAGAAGTAATAAAATTGGAAAAGAAGAAATAAAACTGTCACTGTTTGCAGATGACATGATACTATACATAAGAATCCTAAAGATGCCACCAGAAAACTAGTAGAGCTAATCTATGAATTTGGTAAAGTTGCAGGATACAAAATTAATGCACAGAAATCTCTTTCATTCCTATACACTAGCAATGAAAAATCTGAAAGAGAAATTAAAGAAACACTCCCATTTACCACTGAAATAAAAAGAATAAAATACCTAGGAGTAAACCTACCTAAGGAGGTAAAACCCTGTACTCAGAAATCTATAAGACATTGATGAAAGAAATCAAAGATGACACAAACAGATGGAGAGATATACCATGTTCTTGGATTGGAAGAATGAATATTGTGAAAATGACTATACTACCCAAAGCAATCTACAGATTCAGTGCAATCCCTATCAAATTACCAATGACATTTTTTTTTACAGAGGTAGAGCAAAAAATGTTAAAATATTTATAGAGACACAAAAGACCCCAAATAGCAAAGCAATCTTGTGAAAGAAAAACGGAGCTGGAGGAATCAGACTTCATGACTTCAGACTATACCACAAAGCTACAGTAATCAAGATAATATGGTACAGGCACAAAACAGAAATATAGATCAATGGAACAGGATAGAAAGCCCAGAGATAAACCCATGCACCTATGGTCAACTAATCTATGACAAAGGAGGCAAGGATATACAATGGAGAAAAGACAGCCTCTTCAATAAGTGGTGCTGGGAAAACTGGACAGCTACATGTAAAAGAATGAAATTAGAACACTCCCCAACACCACACACAAAAATAAACTCAAAATGGCTTAAAGACCTAAATGTAAGACCAGGCACTATAAAACTCTTAGAGGTAAACATAGGAAGAACACTCTGACATAAATCACAGCAAGATCTTTTTTGACCCACATCCTAGAGTAATGGAAATAAAAACAAAAATAAACAAATGGGACCTAATGAAACTTAAAAGCTTTCCCACAGCAAAGGAAACTATAAACAAGACAAAAAGACAACCCTTAGAAGAGGAGAAAATATTTGCAAACAAGTCAATGGACAAAGGATTAATCTCCAAAATATGTAAACAGCTCATGCAGCTCCATATTAAAAAAAAAAACAATCAAAAAATGGGCAGAAGACCTAAATAGACATTTTTCCAAAGAAGACATACGGATGGCTAAGAGGCACATGAAACGCTGTTCCACATCACTAATTATTAGAGAAATGCAAATCAAAACTACAATGAGGTATCACCGCACACCAGTCAGAATGGCCAGCATCAAAAAATCTGCAAACAGTAAATGCTGGAGAGGGTGTGGAGAAAATGGAACCCTCTTGCACTGTTGGTTGTAATGTAAACTGATACAGCCACTATGGAGAACAGTATGGAGGTTCCTTAAAAAACTAAAAATAGAACTACCATACGACCCAGCAATCCCACTACTGGGCATATACCCTGAGAAAACCACAATTCAAAATGAGTCATGTACCACAATGTTCACTGCAGTTCTATTTACAATAGCCAGGACATGGAAGCAACCTAAGTGTCCATTGACAGATGAATGGTTAAAGAAGATGTGGCACATATATACAATGGAATATCACTCAGCCATAAAAAGAAACGAAATTGAGTTATTTGTAGTGAGGTGGATGGACCTAGAGTCTGCCATACAGAGTGAAGTAAGTCAGAAAGAGAAAAACAAATACCATATGCTTAATACATTTATATGGAATCTAAAAAAAAGAAATAGTTTCTGAAGAATCTAGGGGCAGGATAGGAATAAAGACGCACATGTGGAGAGTGGACTTTAGCATACAGGGAGGGGAAAGGGTGAGCTTGGACGAGGTGAGTGAGAGTGGCATGGACATATATACACTACCAAGTGTAGAATGGATGGTTAGTGGGAATTAGTCACATGGAACAGGGAGATCAGCTCAGTGCTTTGTGACTACCTAGAGGGGTGGGATAGGGAGGGTGGAGGGAGACGCAAGAGGAAGGAGATATGGGGATATAGGTATATGTATAGCTGATTCACTTTTTTATAAAGCAGAAACTAACACACCATTGTAAGGCAATTATACTCCAATAAAGATGTTAAAAAAATAATTGCTCTATGATTTCCAGTATCCATTATTATCTTATCGCAGTCTGCTAAGACTTGATATTACGATACTTTAAAAAAAAACACTTATCTTAGAAAAATTTCATTAAACTCCCCCACTTTGTATTCTGTTTTCATTTTTTTTACCTTCTCATATATGAACTCCACAATATAATATTATACTTTATTTAAATAATAACTTGTCTTTCAAAAACAACAACCTGTTGCTGAGGATAAGTCCCTGTTGAGTATAGTTTTACCCAGCCTTGACTTGTAGGATGGGGGCTCTCTCATTGACACAGAATCCTGAGAATACTGGGGATCTGATTCTCCTTTCAACTAGTGAAGTCATGGTTACATACCAGGAGAGGCAAGCCAAAATGACAGGCTACTTCCCCCACCAACACCAAGCACTTAGCTCCTATAGTGAGAGTGTCATTGAGAGAGAAGCTTGACATTGTCCCCACCCCCAAGCTCCAGATCCTTGGCTCAGAAATGTCCCTGAGTGGAGAAGCAGGTCATAAAATAGACAACTCCTAACATTTTCCCTAAGAAACTGACTTCATTTGCGACAGAGCATGGAGAGGTTCAAACCTAGAGGAAGAACAGTGAAAGTTGTGATGAAAGGCAATGGAGAGGAGATTCAAAATACAGGATAGGGCTTCCCTGGTGGCGCAGTGGTTGAGAGTCCGCCTGCCGATGCAGGGGACGCGGGTTCGTGCCCCGGTCCGGGAAGATCCCACATGCCGTGGAGTGGCTGGGCCCGTGAGCCATGGCCACTGAGCCTGTGCGTCCAGAGCCTGTGCTCCGCAACGGGAGAGGCCACAACAGTGAGAGGCCCGCATACCGCAAAAAACAACAACAACAACAAAAAACAAAATACAGGATAAACTGTAGGCTGACTGGTTTTCAGGAGAGAACCAGGGACTGAGACAGCTCCTTCTCCCACCCTGTTTAAATTTTGTCACAAATTATATCTTTACACCTTGTTGCCATTAACATAGGTTCACAATTACTAATTTATGCATTTGTCTTTTAAGTCATGTAGAAAATTTTAAAAGGCGTTACAAACCAAATAATATATAGTAGTACTGGCTTTTAAATTTATCTATGTAGTCACCTTTGCCAATGTTCTTTATTTCCTCATATGGCTTTCAGTTATTGTCTAGTGTTCTTTCATTTCATACTGAAAACTTCCTTTAGCATTTCTTGTAAGTCTGGTCTACAAGCAAAGAACTCTCAGTTTTTTTTTTTTTTTTAATTCTTATTTCAATTTTATTTTTTTATTTAATTTTTTAAAAATTTTTTAAATTAGTTTCTGCTTTATAACAAAGTGAATCAGTCATACATATACATCTGTTCCCACATCCCTTCCCTCATGCATCTCCCTCCCTCCCACCCTCCCCATCCCACCCCTCCAGGCGGTCACAAAGCACCGAGCTGATCTCCCTGTGCTCTGCGGCTGCTTCCCACTATCTATCTACCTTACGTTTGGTAGTGTATATATGTCCGTGCCTCTCTTTCGCTTTGTCACAGCTTACCCTTCCCCCTCCCCATATCCTCAAGTCCATTCTCAAGTAGGTCTGTGTCTTTATTCCCGTTTTATCCCTAGGTTCTTCATGACATTTTTTTTTTAATTCCGTATATATGTGTTAGCATACGGTATTTGTCTTTCTCTTTCTGACTTACTTCACTCTGTATGACAGACTCTAGGTCTATCCACCTCATTACAAATAGCTCAGTTTCGTTTCTTTTTATGGCTGAGTAATATTCCATTGTATATATGTGCCACATCTTCTTTATCCATTCATCCGATGATGGACACTTAGGTTGTTTCCAGCTCCGGGCTATTGTGAATAGAGCTGCAATGAACATTTTGGTACATGTCTCTTTTTGAATTATGGTTTTCTCAGGGTATATGCCTAGTAGTGGGATTGCTGGGTCATATGGTAGTTCTATTTTTAGTTTTTTAAGGAACCTCCATACTGTTCTCCATAGTGGCTGTACCAATTCACATTCCCACCAGCAGTGCAAGAGTGTTCCCTTTTCTCCACACCCTCTCCAGCATTTATTGTTTCTAGATTGCTTGATGATGGCCATTCTGACTGGTGTGAGATGATATCTCATTGTAGTTTTGATTTGCATTTCTCTAATGATTAATGATGTTGAGCATTCTTTCATGTGTTTGTTGGCAGTCTGTATATCTTCTTTGGAGAAATGCCTATTTAAGTCTTCTGCCCATTTTTGGATTGGGTTGTTTGTTTTTTTGCTATTGAGCTGCATGAGCTGTTTATAAATTTTGGAGATTAATCCTTTGTCAGTTGCTTCATTTGCAAATATTTTCTCCCATTCTGAGGGTTGTCTTTTGGTCTTGTTTATGGTTTCCTTTGCTGTGCAAAAGCTTTTAAGTTTCATTAGGTCCCATTTGTTTATCTTTGTTTTTATTTCCATTTCTCTAGGAGGTGGGTCCAAAAGGATCTTGCTGTGATTTATGTCATAGAGTGTTCTACCTATGTTTTCCTCTAAGAGTTTGATAGTTTCTGGCCTTACATTTAAGTCTTTAATCCATTTTGAGCATATTTTTGTGTATGGTGTTAGGGAATGATCTAATCTCAAACTTTTACATGTCCCTGTCCAGTTTTCCCAGCACCACTTATTGAAGAGGGTGTCCTTTCTCCACTGTACATTCCTGCCTCCTTTATCAAAGATAAGTTGGCCGTATGTGCGTGGGTTTATCTCTGGGCTTTCTATCCTGATCCACTGATCTTTCTGTTTTTGTGCCAGTACCACACTGTCTTAATCACTGTAGCTTTGTAGTATAGTCTGAAGTCAGGGAGCCTGATTCCTCCAGCTCCGTTTTTCGTTCTCAAGATTGCTTTGGCTATTCGGGGTCTTTTGTTTTCCAAACAAATTTTGAAATTTTTTGTTCTAGTTCTGTGAAAAATGCCAGTGGTAGTTTGATAGGGATTGCATTGAATCTGTAGATTGCTTTGGGTAGTAGAGTCATTTTCACAATATTGATTCTTCCAATCCAGGAGCATGGTATATCTCTCCATCTATTTGTATCATTTTTAATTTCTTTCATCAGTGTCTTATAATTTTCTGCATACAGGTCTTTTGTCTCCTTAGGTAGGTTTATTCCTAGATATTTTATTCTTTTTGTTGCAATGGTAAATGGGAGTGTTTTCTTGATTTCATTTTCAGATTTTTCATCATTAGTGTACAGGAATGCCAGAGATTTCTGTACATTAATTTTGTATCCTGCTACTTTACCAAATTCATTGATTAGCTCTAGTAGTTTTTCGGTAGCATCTTTAGGATTCTCTATGTATAGTATCATGTCATCTGCAAACAGTGAGAGCTTTAGGTCTTCTTTTCCAATTTGGATTCCTTTTATTTCCTTTTCTTCTCTGATTGCTGTGGCTAAAACTTCCAAAACTAGGTTGAATAAGAGTGGTGAGAGTGGGCAGCCTTGTCTTGTTCCTGATCTTAGTGGAAATGGTTTCAGTTTTTCACCATTGAGGACAATGTTGGCTGTGGGTTTGTCATATATGGCCTTTATTATGTTGAGGAAAGTTCCCTCTATGCCTACTTTCTGCAGGGTTTTTATCATAAATGGGTGTTGAATTTTGTCGAAAGCTTTCTCTGCATCTATCGAGATGATCATATGGTTTTTCTCCTTCAGCTTGTTAATATGGTGTATCACATTGATTGATTTGCGTATATTGAAGAATCCTTGCATTCCTGGAATAAACCCCACTTGATCATGGTGTATGATCCTTTTAATGTGCTGTTGGATTCTGTTTGCTAGTATTATGTTGAGGATTTTTGCATCTATGTTCATCAGTGATATTAGCCTGTAGTTTTCTTTCTTTGTGACATCCTTGCCTGGTTTTGGTATCAAGGTGATGGTGGCCTCGTAGAATGAGTTTGGGAGTGTTCCTTCCTCTGATATTGTTTGGAAGAGTTTGAGAAAGATGGGTGTTAGCTCTTCTCTAAATGTTTGATAGAATTCACCTGTGAAGCCATCTGGTCCTGGGCTTTTGTTTGATGGAAGATTTTTAATCACAGTTTCAATTTCAGTGCTTGTGATTGGTCTATTCATATTTTCTATTTCTTCCTGAGTCAGTCTTGGCAGGTTGTGCATTTCTAAGAATTTGTCCATTTCTTCCAGGTTGTCCATTTTATTGGCATAGAGTTGCTTATAGTAATCTCTCATGATCTTTTGTATTTCTGCAGTGTCCGTTGTTACTTCTCCTTTTTCATTTCTAATTCTATTGATTTGAGTCTTCTCCCTTCTTTTCTTGATGAGTCTGGCTAATGGTTTGTCAATTTTGTTTATCTTCTCAAAGAACCAGCTTTTAGTTTGGTTGATCTTTGCTATCGTTTCCTTCATTTCTTTTTCATTTATTTCTGATCTGATCTTTATGATTTCTTTCCTTCTGCTAACTTTGGGGGTTTGTTGTTCTTCTTTCTCTACTTGCTTTAGGTGCAGGGTCAGGTTGTTTACTCGAGATGTTTCCTGTTTCTTAAGGTGGGATTGTATTTCTATAAACTTCCCCCTTAGAACTGCTTTTGCTGCGTCCCATAGGTTTTGGGTCGTCGTGTCTCCATTGTCATTTGTTTCTAGGTATTTTTTAATTTCCTCTTTGATTTCTTCAGTGATCACTTCGTTATTGAGTAGTGTATTGTTTAGCCTCCATGTGTTTGTATGAACTCTCAGTTTTTAAAATCTGAGGATGTCTTAATTTCTCTGCCATTTTTGAAGGATAGTTTTGCCTGATATAGAATTCTTGATTGACAGCTTTTTTTTTTTTTAAGAATTTTAAATATGTCATCTCACTGCCTGTTAGCCTCCATGGCTTCTGATGAGAAATTCACTGTTAATGTCATTGAGAATCCCTTATACATGACCAGTCACTTGCTGCTTTCAACATTTCTGTTTGTCTTTGTCTTTCATTTGATTTTAATATGTCATAGTGTTGATCTCTGCAGTTATCCTGCTTGGAGTTTGCTGAGATTTTTTGTATGTGTAGATTCATATGTTTCCTCAAATTTGGGAGATTTTCAGCCATTATTTCTTCAGATATATACTTTTCCCCTTTTCTTTCTCTCTTGCTTCTAGTGTTTCCATAAAGCATATGTTGATTTGCTTAATGGTGTCCTGCAAGTCCCTCATATCCTGTTCCCTTTTCTTCATTTTTTTTTCTTCCTGGTCCTAAGACTGGATAATTTCAGTTGTCTTATTTTCAAGTTCACAGAGCCTTTGTACCTGCTCAAACCTGCTGTTGGATACCTCTGAAATATTTTTATTTTATTTTAGCTATTGTACTTTTTATGTCCATTCTCTATTTGGCTCCTTTTGTAAAATTTCTTTCTCTTTATTGATATTCTTATTTTGCTCATACATCACTTTTAAGAGTTCCTTTAGTTCTTTGTCCATGGTTTCCTTCAGCATTTTGAGTATGCTTACCACAGTTGATTTAAGTCTTTGTCTAGTAAATCTAATGTTTGGGCTTCCTCAGGGCCAGATCTGTCAACTTATTGTTTTCCTTTGAATGGGCCATACTTCACTGTTTCTTTGTATGACTTGTGAGGTTTTTTTTGTTGTTGTTCAAAATTAGGCATTTTGAATATTTGCATGTGATAATGCCGGAAATCAAATTCTCTCTTTTCCCTAGGATTTTCTGTTGTTAATCATTGAAGGCTGCAGCCATCCAATTGTTTGGTGACACTTCCAAACTACTTGTGCAAAGACTATATTTCTTGTCATGTATGGACACTAGAGTCTGTTCATTATTTCAGTTGTCAGTCAGTGACCTGACAGAGATTTCTTTACTGGAGCCAGTATGATGAAAATAAATACTACTCTCTCATTCTTTGCAGCTTGGCTCTGAGCTTGATTACTTCTTCATCACTATGCTAGGATGCTTAGAACTTTGTGTTAGCCTTTATCTACTGGTTGAGTAGAGCCCAGAACATACAGGTCTGTCAGAGGTATAAGCCTATGGTTCTCTCAGGTATTTTCTGATGATGTGTCTGGTTCTGAATACTACTCCTACCTCAGTAAATGAGGTGGCCCTTCTGAGCATTTGCCTTTCCTTCTGCTCAGAATTCTTTTCAAAGATATTCATAAGGCTCACTCTCTTACTTCATCCTTGTCTCTGTTCATATATCTCTTCAGAGACGATTTCCTTCACACAGAAGTCCCCTCTGGTCAATCTCTATCACTTTACCCTGCTTTGCATTTCATGATAGTACTTATCACTTTTTAACATATTATATAGCCATTCTTTATTGCCTTCTTCATCTACTTTAATGTAAACTTGATAAAAGCAAATATTTTTACTTTTTACTCACTGCTGTGTCCCCAATGCCTAGAATAGTACCCAATATGTAGGGATCCCTCAATAATTACTTATTAAATGAACAAATTAATAGTTGGAAAAACATCACTAATTAATAAGTTTAATTTCTCTCAATTATCCACATAACTTATTTATTTTTGCCAAGACATGGTAGAAAAATGAGAACTAAGAAGTTTTTTAAAAATTTTATTTTATTTAAAAGAATTTTTAAGAAAATGAAATTCTTGAAAAATTGAGCTTCAATATTAGAAACTTTTTAAAATAAATAACTTAAATTGATACACATTTTCTGTTTTACATTTCCATGCAGTTTTATTATCTTTAATACAGTCAATTGTTCAAAATATAACAAGATTATTTCATGTTTACATCTTTGTAAGAATTTTTCCTATAACATAATATACATACATATATATTTTATCACATTACATGTCATGAATTGTTACATTCATAATCTGGGGTCATAACCACATGTCTGTGACATGTAATGTTTTATTTTTCTTTAATCCTACCTTAAACCAACTCTCTCTATGATTTTTTTAACTTATCCTTGTTCTAAGTACTAATACTTCTGAAATCACAACTTTTATTGTCAGCTATAGTTTTTAAATATACAGTAAGTTAAGTATGTGATTATTAAAACCAAAACCTTGTCTATGTATGCTCAAATCAGGCCTAGTACCCTCAGTGTAACAGCATTTGGAACAGAGTGATGGAAAATAGGGCAATGGATTATGGCATCAAACGAACATCAGTGCATCATTGAAGATCTCTGAGGCTTGATTTATTTTGAAAAATAAATAGAAAAATTAGAGGCTGAAATGGATGGTCTCTAAGTTCTTGTCCTTCTCACAGTCTTTCTTCTAAGAGTGATGACTAGATCTAGAAAGAGTACTCAGGAAAGACCAAAGCTTGTTTCTTGGCACCCCAACTCATACATGAATAATAAATGGGCCTTTTCTGAACCCTTATTTTCCACTGGGCCTTTTCTGAACCCTTACATCCTAGACAATAAGAAAATAGGGGCTTTATTATGTAATTCCAACCATATCACATAAGTAATAGTACATTTGCACATGTAATATGAAACAAAAATACAAAGCAATTAATTACTGTTCCTACAATATACCTCATTTCTCTGGAAATGTTCTTATACTCTTTGAGGGGGTTGAATTATCTGGATGAATATCTTTCATTTTTCCTTCCATGTAGGGACCACCTGATTTTCTTAAAATGTTCTCAGCTAGAACTTTCCTGAGGACCATATCCAGATCAAGCAGCCAACAAAGAGCATTTCACATGCATTGGAAAATTTGCTAAATGCTCTCTGGACACAGACGCTCTTTCCAAGGCTTATGCTGTACTAGGGGAGACCTGGTCATCCACAAGCATCTCACAATCACTGCAAAGTTTTTCATAGAAAAAAATAGTATTGATATCACACATTTGTACACCCTTTCTATTTTATATGCTATGTAAACTGATTCACTATTATTTGATATATATACCTTTTTATTTTTACAAATGTGAACTAATTTTCAGAACAATTCTTTGGGGAGGAGCAGCTATTATTAACTCCTTTTGTAATATAAGATTTATAAAAGAATACTGGAAGGTCCAAGATAACTTTGGGGAAACTTGGTTTTCATTGGTGTCCTTATGCCCTATGGGCATAATGATAAAGTATGAAATGGAAAAATGATAAAGTATGAAATGCAAAAATATATTGATAGGGAAAATAGGAGGAAACATTTGAAGTAAAATTGTCCTAGGCATTCTGGTTACTTGGTTATATGGCTGCTGTCTAGGAAAAGATGAACAAGTGGAATTTGCAGCTTTCATCGATACCTTAGTTTCCTGATCAATTAGTTGAGTCATTTTAGTTACCAGTTTTAGAAACTTAATTCAAACTACCTTATGCAAATAATAAGAATAGAGTAATTTATTGACTCACATAATAGAGAAACCCATGAGTAGAGCTGGTCAGACAGGTTAAGTTCAGGCATTCAAATATTATTTTCAGGATTTTCTCTCTCTTTCTCTCTCTCTCTCTCTCTCTCTCACACACACACACACACACACGCATTCACTCACTTTCACATGTAGGCCATCTTCCCATAGTTGCCAATAGTAGCTGAAGATTACATAATCCTTTCATCTTTAACAAGGTCATCAGAAAAATAATTTATCTTTCCTAATACATAGATACATGTATAAATAAAATTCCTGGAATTTTGTTGTTTGGATCAACAGAATCTGTGCAACACAGAACATAGTATAATCCCTTGAACAAAGGAGATAGTGGGTATTATCTATCTCCACCTCAACCACATGCACTGAAACTAGGTGAGGGAAACACCCTCCAAAAAACACCAGAAGAAGAGGGAAATGTGTGCTGTGAGGTAAGGTAAGATAAGATAAAACAGCAAAATCTTCACTAAGCTTGTGTTCCACCAGCCACTAAGGGTTAACGTAATGTCCTCAAGCAGTTACAACTCCAAAGGGGGATCCCAAACCTCAGAAAGTGTTGAGTGGACCATAGACAATTACAGAGAATATAGCACTATGGTCTATAATTTAGGATTTTTATCTTCATACTTTTGAACTTGTTCCTCAAAAAGAGCAGTTTCATTCTGTAAATGTCCAGAGGACTCTGTGGGTCCTGCTGTGAGCTGCCCTAGAAATGGTGCTAAGAGAGCAGGGACCAGGTACCAAAAGAAGGACGAGGGAGGCTAGTGCCCCCAAAGATAGGATAGGCTGCTACTGCCCTAGAGTTTTGATAATGGAACTCCCTGCCAGTGGAAGTCACTTCAGAGAAGAGCCCTTACAGATGGGAGCAGGTGCTGGGAGCCTGTGTCAGGAACTACTGCCAAGAGCAATTGCCAAAGTTGCTGCTGGGAAGCCACTTTGGGAGCAGAAGGAAAAACTGTCAAAAATCTTAGCCACCTTTTTTTCCCCCCATCTAAACTGATGTTTAATTTTAAATCTTTCACTCAGCGGGGCAAACCCCACAACAACAACCAAACATTTCTTGACAGCCAGAGTATGTTTATTTCACAGGTGATCTACAGGCGCCATGTTGTGTGCACCTGGGGAATTACTACTTGCTTTTGGATAATAAGATACAAGATACTAGTAGCTGACCTTTGATCTCAGAACTGCTAAACATTCTTTTGAAGAGTTGATTTTTTAAAGTTCTTCATTATCTTTTATTTAGCCGTCTTTATCATACCACTGTAAGTAAACACAAGAGTCTAGCGTGAGGGTAAGATCATTGTTCTTTCTAAATACCATGTATTTATATCAATATCTAATTGATATATAAACACAGATCTCAGAAGACTATATATTTCCATGTATTCCACTCCACAGTAAAGAATCAAATTCTTTCCCTTCATCACTCACTCAGTTAATATTTATGTACCCCCTCTCAGCAAAAGATGAAATAAAAATTTAAACTTCATATTTCTGATGTGATTGCCATCTAGTGGAGGAAAGAAGTATGTAAATAAATGTTTAGAAAACAACAGGAATAGTTGCAGATTGTTTTCTGGAGAAGCTCAAGGGAAAAAGCTGCCTTTGCCCAAAGAACTTGGGTAAAGCTTTACTGAAGATGACACACTTCATCTGATCTAAATGAATGGAAGGCCTAGCAATTCTAACAGGAATGCAAACCTACTGCAGAACTGGGAATTGCATTTCATATTTCAAAGTGTCACCTAGGAAAAGAGGGTTGTGTATATTACAATTTAAATGAGGAAATAAGGTAACTAGGTCTCAGAAGTGTACAGGCTAAATGCCAGATGAATGTTTTGGAAAATATATTTAGTGGACTAAAGGAATATTTCAAATGCTTGATATGTACTTCATAAATATGTACAGTTTCCTCCCAAAGTTTGATATGATCTATTCCTAGATGATGTGAATGAAAATTAACAAATAGAACTGATTTTATCTTTTACTTTTCTAGCCTCTGTTCCTTCTCACTCACCATAATTTTCCTAGCTTTCTTCTCCTGAAGTTCATAGCAAGCAGGAGAAACAAGGTCCCATTGCCTGATTGTTACCATTTACAAAACTATTACTTAGTAAATAACAGATTCTCAGCATTTGGTGAAAGTTATTATGTCATAGGCACTATACTATGTAATTTACAGATATTAAGTTATTTAAGTCTCTTTAAAATACTGTAACATCGAATTGAGCCCATTTTTTAGTAAAGAGACTGAAGTTCAGCGACTTTAACCAAGTATCACATAGCTAGTGGGTGGTGATGTTACCACCCTAGCCAGGCTCTCTAGTTTCTGGTGATTTCAACACTAAGGGAATTGGAAAATGTAGTGTAAATTGCTCTAAGAATAGTTGTTTTGCCTTTCTGCACGAGCACTCATCATGGTGCCACCAGACGCACCTTCAACATGCAGAACGACGCCAGCGAGTTCATGGACCTGTGCATGCCGCGGAAATGCTCGTCCAGCTACTGCATCATCACTGCCAAGGACCACGCGCCATCCAGATGAACGTGGCCGAGGCTGACACGGTGACAGGCACGTTCAACGGGGAGTTTAAAACCTATACTATTGGCGGGGCCATTCACAGGATGGGTGAGTCAGATGATTCCATTCTCCGACTGGCCAAGACTGACGGCATCGTCTCAAAGAACTTCTGACTGGAGAGGATCACAGATGTGGAGCATTTGTCATAAATAAATAGTGAAAACCCACAAAACAAAACAAAACAAAACAAAAAAGAATATTTGTTTCAAGATGACTATTTTAGTACTTTCTTAGCTCAAGAAGAATAATTTTGTCCTAAATATTTTTCCCAAATCATAAAATGCCTTAATATCATGATAAGTTTCATGCTTATTTTCCCCCAAACATCTAAAGACACGACTAAAACTAATGTCATGCAGAAATATTTTAGTGAATCACAAATCAACATAGATCCCAGATAACTAAATACTAACTCATCCTCCAGTAGATCAGGTGTATTCCTGAATGTGGAAGCCAGGACATCTTGGTTGTTTATAAGCTTTTTCAACTGCATATTAATTTCTTCTACATGATCTCCAAACTCAAAATTTTGTAAACCCTAAGTGATCTTTTCAAAACACTGAAGAAACTGTGGAGACATAACCCCACCTCACTCCTAAGTGCTTTTATTAACATGCAATAAAATTAAACACCCTGTGAAGTCGCTTGTAGGTGGAATCTTTAAAAAGCCCCAAACTCACAGAACAGATCAGATTTGTGTTTACCAGAGGTGGGGATTGGAGGGAGGGGGTAACTGTATGAAGGTGGTAAAAAATGCAACCTTCCAGTTTGTAAGATAAACAAGTACTAGGGATGTAATGTACAACATGATGACTATAGGTAACACCGCTGTAGGGTATACTTGAAAGTTAAGAGAGTAGATCCATGAGTTTTTATCACAAGGAAAAAACAGGCTTTTTTTTCTTTTTTTTTTTGTATCTATATGAGATGACAGATGTTAACTAAACTTATTGTGGTAATCATTTCACAATATATGTAAGTCAAATCATTATGCTGTACACCTTAAACTTATACAGTGCGGTATGTAAATTATATCTCAAGAAAGGTGGAAAAAAGAATTAAACGCAGTATTTATCAAGTCACTGATACATAAAGAGTTGGTGGGAGATCTGCCAGTTAGGTCCTGGGCTATACATAATATGACAGTTTATCTGGTTCAATAAAGTATCTGATAAAATAATAATGGCACAAGTGATGTAACAGCTGGTAGCTCTCATTACAACTCTCATTCTTATACTGGGTATTACAACCTAGAGCTAAACTCTTAAATGTTTCCCAGCTTCCTTATTTAGTTGACCACCAACCAACAGTTGTATAGAAATGGTAAGCAGAGGCAGGGGATTCTAATGACAAGAACCCTGGGAGGAGAAATATGAAAGGTGGAGGTCCAGTTCAGGTTTGTCTGACTTGCTATATGATATTGGACAAACATCAAGCTTCTCTGGATCTACCAGATTACAAATCTGTAAAGGGGGACTGATGACCCTACCATCTCTACCTCTAATGAGTGTGAGACTAAAGCATGGTGATTAATGTGAAAAGACACTGTAGTTATAAGGTATTAGTTTTTTCTTTTTTGATTAGCCATAAATAATTGCATTTTACCCTTTCTTGATTAGTGCAGACTCTCTAAAAAGATACTGTAAAATCATTAACTAAAGGTATTAGTTACCTATTGCTGTATAACAAATTATCACAAAACTTAGCAGCTGGAAAAAACCACAACCATGTATTATCTCACATAGTTTCTGAGGGTCAGGAATCGGAAAGTGGCTTACCTGGGTGGTTCTGGCTCAGGGTCTCTTATGAATTTGCAGTCAAGCTCTCAGACAGGGCTGCATGGATGTCAATGTTTAGCCAGAGTTGAAGGATCTGGTTCTAAATTCACTCAGGTAGTTGTTAGTAGGCCTTGGGTCCTCGGTAGCTGCTGGTCAGATAACACAGCTTCTCAGTATATGGTCCTTTCCACTCTATTGCCTTATAACATGGCAGTTGGCTTTCCCCAGGTGGAATGAGAGAGAGAGAGAGGGAGAGGAAGAGGGAGAGAGGGAGAAAGAGAGAAAACATACACCTACGATGGAAGTTTTTAATAAACTAATCTTGGAAGTGACATACCATGCATAAACTCTCGTACAGATCCACCCTGGCACAATGTGAGAGAGGATCACACAAGAAGGTGGATTCTGCAGGTAGGGATGATTGGGAGCCATCTTAGAGACTGGTTACCACAGGAAAGTAGAGAAAAGACTAAGTAATAGAGCTTGGCAACTCAAAGTGTGGTCCAGAGGTGAGCAGGTTAGGGATGCACAATCGCAAGTCCCACCTCAGACTACTGAGTCAGAATCTGCATTGTGAGATGTTCCCTACGTGATTCATATGCACATTGAAGGGAGAGAAACCCTGCTGCCTGAATGCCTGAATGTGATTCTTTTTTTTTTTAACTTTTTAAAAATTGAGATATAGTTATACAATATTATATAAGTTACAGTTATACAACATAGTGATTCACAACTTTTAAAACGTTATACTCATTTATAGTGATTATAAAATATTGGCTATATTCCCTCTGTTGTACAGTATATCCTTGTAGATGATTTTATACCCAATAGTTTGTACCTCTTTTTTTTTTTTTTTTTTTTTTTTTGCGGTACGCGGGCCTCTCACTGTGTGGCCTCTCCCGTTGCGGAGCACGGGCTCCGGACGCGCAGACTCAGTGGCCATGGCTCACGGACCCAGCCGCTCTGTGGCATGTGGGGTCTTCCCGGACCGGGGCACGAACCTGTGTCCCCTGAATTGGCAGGCGGACTCTCAACCACTGTGCCACCAGGGAAGCCCCTCGTTTGTACCTCTTAATCCCCTACTCTATCTTGCCCCTGCCCCCTCCCCTCTCCCTGCTGGTAACCTCTAGTTTGTTCTCTATATCTGTGACTGTTTCCTTTTTGTTATATTCACTAGTTTGTTCTATTTTTTAGATTCCACATATAAATGATATCATATAGTATTTGTCTTTCTCTGTCTGACTTATTTCACTTGGCATAATATCCTCCAAGTCCATCCATGCTGTTGGAAATGGCAAATTTTCATTCTTTTTTATGGCTGAGTAGTATTCCATTGTATATATATACCACATCTTCTTCATCCATTCATGTGTTGAGGGACACTTAGGTTGTTTCCATATCTTGGCAATTGTCAGTAATGCTGCTATGAACGTTGGGGTGCATGTATCTTTTTGAATTAGTGTTTTCATTTTCTTCAGATATATACCCAGGATTGGAATTGCTGGGTGATATGGTAGTTCTATTTTTAGATTTTTGAGAAACCACCATATTGTTTTCCACAGTGGCTACACTGATTGACATTACCACCAACAGTGTATGAGGGTCCCTTTTTCCACATCCTCCCCAACATTTGTTATTTGTGTTCTTTTTGATGATAGCCATTCTGACAGGTATGAGGTGATATCTCACTGTGGTTTTAATTTGCATTTTCCTGATGAAGAGCGATGTTGAGCATCTTTTCATGTGCCTGTTGGCCATCTGTACATCTTCTTTGGAAAAATGTCTATTCAGTTCTTCTGCCCATTTTTTAATTGGGTTGTTTGGGGTTTTTTTGATGTTGAGTTGTATGAGCTGTATATTTTGGATATTGACACTTTATTGGTCTTTTCATTTTGTTGATGGTTTCTTTGGCTGTGCAAAAGCTTTTAAGTCTAATTAGGTCCGAATGTGATTATATTTCCTTGCAAAAAACCTGATCATTCTTAACATGTCCTAACAATTTAAACCCTGGCAATGAAACTAGCATTAACTTTGGGAGAAATATCTTAATAAGAGTATTCACTGGCATGACATTTTTTTTTTTTTTTTTTTTTTTTTTTTTTTTTTTTGCGGTACGCGGGCCTCTCACTGCTGTGGCCTCTCCCGTTGCGGAGCACAGGCTCCGGACACACAGGCTCCGCGGCCATGGCTCGCGGGCCCAGCCGCTCCACGGCATGCAGGATCCTCCGGGATCGGGGCACGAACCCGTGTCCCCTGCATCGGCAGGCGGACTCTCAACCACTGCGCCACCAGGGAAGCCCTGGCATGACATTTTTTGTCGTCTCACATTAAGACATGTTTAACATGTCATAGATTTGTCACAGAGAGTATCTCTGATTAAATATTTTTCTTCTCATTTCTCTGAAAACTGGATAAGCCATATAGTACCTTCTTTTATTTATACAATTATATACATTGTTTATTACTTCCCAGCTCTGTTGGACCTTACCTCATGTTTTAAATAGCAGGGCAACCAAGAGAGAATTGAGAATGCTATTTGATACAAGTTTGTATGTTCTGTATCTATGTGAAACAAAACAACATTTTTATTTTAAAAGCTGGTGGCAGCTTAGGGTAAGAACTATCTTTGGGAAAAATATCCTCATAAGTCATTTATACAACAAAGAAGATTATTGTATAGTAGAGGTCGGCAACCTTATTGTTAATGGATCAGATAGTAAATATTCTTTTTTTAAAATTTTATTTATTTATTTTTATACAGCAGGTTCTTATTAGTTATCTATTTTATACATATTAATGTATATATGTAAATCCCAATCTACCAATTCATCCTACCCCCCTCCCCTACCACGCTTTCCCCTCTTGGAGTCCACGTTTGTTCTCTATATCTGTGTCTCTATTTCTGCCTTGCAAACTGGTTCAGCTGTACCACTTTTCTAGATTCCACATATATGCGTTAATATACAATATTTGTTTTTCTCTTTCTGACTTACTTCACTCTGTATGACAGTCTCTAGGTCCATCGACATCTCTACAAATGACACAATTTCATTCCTTTTTATGGCTGAGTAATATTCCATTGTATATAGGTACCACATCTTCTTTATCCATTCGTCTGTCGATGGGCATTTAGGCTGCTTCCACGACCTGGCTATTGTTAATAGTGCTGCAATGAACATTGGGGTGCATGTGACTTCTTGAATTATGGTTTTCTCTGGGTATAGGTCCAGTAGTGGGACTGCTGGGTCATGCGGTAATTCTATTTTTAGTTTTTGAAGGAACCTCTATACTGTTCTCCACAGTGGCTGTAACAACTTATATTCCCACCAACAGTGCAAGAGGGTTCCCTTTTCTCCACACCCTCTCCAGCATTTATTGTTTCTAGATTTTCTGATGATGCCCATTCTAACTGGTGTGAGGTGATACCTCATGGTAGTTTTGATTTGCATTTCTCTAATAATTAGTGATGTGGAGCAGCATTTCATATGCCTCTTAGCCATCTGTATGTCGTCTCTGGAGAAATGTCTATTTAGGTCTTCTGCCTGATTTTGACTGTTTTTTTTTTTTTTTAATATGGAGCTGCATGAGCTGTTTATATATTTTGGAGATTAATAATCCTTTGTCCGTTGATTCGTTTGCAAATACTTTCTCCCATTCTGAGGGTTGTCTTTTCATCTTGTTTATAGTTTCCTTTGCTGTGGGAAAGCTTTTAAGTTTCATTAGGTCCCATTTGTTTATTTTTGTTTTTATTTCAATTACTCTAGGAGGTGGGTCAAAAAAGATCTTGCTGTGATTTATGTTGAAGAGTGTTCTTCCTATGTTTACCTCTAAGAGTTTTATAGTGCCTGGTCTTACATTTAGGTCTTTAATCCATTTTGGGTTTATTTTTGTGTATGGTGTTAGGGAGTGTTCTAATTTCATTCCTTTACATGTAGCTGTGCAGTTTTCCCAGCACCACTTATTGAAGAGACTGTCTTTTCTCCATTGTATATCCTTGCCTCCTTTGTCATAGATTAGTTGACCATAGGTACATGGGTTTATCTCTGGGCTTTCTATCCTGTTCCATTGATCTATATTTCTGTTTTTGTGCCAGTACCATATTGTCTTGATTACTGTAGCTTTGTAGCTGTCTGAAGTGAGGGAGCCTGGTTCCTCCAGCTCTGTTTTTTTCCCTCAAGATTGCATTGGCTATTCAGGGTCTTTTGTGTCTCCATGCAAGTTTTAAGGTTTTTTGTTCTAGTTCTGTAAAAAATGCCATTGGTAATTTGATAGATTGCACTGAATCTGTAGATTGCTTTGGATAGTATAGTCATTTTCACAATATTCATTCTTCCAATCCAAGAACATGGTATATCTCTCCATCTCTTTGTGTCATCTTTGATTTCTTTCATCAGTGTCTTATAGTTTTTTGAGTACAAGTCTTTTACCTCCTTAGGTAGGTTTATTCCTAGGTATTTTATTCTTTTTGTTGGAATGGTAAATGGGAGTGTTTCCTTAATTTCTCTTTCTGATTTTTCATTGTTAGTGTATAGGAATGAAAGAGATTTCTGTGCATACATTTTGTATCATGCAACTTTACCAAATTCATTGACTAGCTCCAGTAGTTTTCTGGTGGCATCTTTAGGATTCTCTATGTATAGGATCCTGTCACCTGCAAACAGTGACAGTTTTACTTCTTTTCCAATTTGTATTCTTTTATTTCTTTTTCTCTCTGATTGCTGTGGCTACGACTTCCAAAACTGTGTTGAATAATAGTGGCAAGAGTGGCATCCTTGTCTTGTTCCTGAACTTAGAAGAAATCGTTTCAGTTTTTCACCATTGAGAATGATGTTTGCTGTGGCTTTGTCATATATGGCCTTTATTATGTTGAGGTAGGTTCCATCTATGCCCACTGTTTGGAGAGTTTTGATCATAAATGGGGTTGAATTTTGTCAGAAGCTTTTTCTGCATCTATTGAGAGGAGCATATGGTGTTTATTCTTCAATTTGTTAATATGGTGTATCACATTGTTTGATTTGCGTATATTGAAGAATCTTTGCATCCCTGGGATAAATCCCACTTGATCGTGGTGTATGATCCTTTTAGTGTGCTGTTGGATTCACTTTGCTAGTATTTTGTTGAGGATTTTTGCATCTATATTCATCAGTGATAGTGGTCTGTAATTTTCTTTTTTTGTAGTATCTTTGTCTGGTATTGGTATCACGGTGATGGTGGCCCTGTAGAATGAGTTTGGGAGTGTTCCTTCCTCTGCAATTTTGTGGAAGAGTTTGAGAAGGGTGGGTGTTACCTCTTCTCTAAATGTTTGGTAGAATTCACCTGTAAAGATGTCTGGTCCTGGACTTTTGTTTGCTGGAATATTTTTTTGTTTGTTTTTTTGTTTTTTTGTTTTTGCGGTACGCGGGCCTCTCACTGTTGTGGCTTTTCCCGTTGCGGAGCACAGGCTCCGGACGCGCAGGCTCAGCGGCCATGGCTCACAGGCCCAGCCGCTCTGCGGCATGTGGGATCTTCCAGGACCAGGGCACGAACCTGTGTCCCCTGCATCGGCAGGCGGACTCTCAACCACTGCGCCACCACGGAAGCCCTGCTGGAATATTTTTAATCACAGTTTCAGTTTCATTAGTTGTGATTGGTGAGGTCATATTTTCTTTTTTCTCCTGGTTCAGTCTTGGAAGGTTATACCTTTCTAAGGATTTGTCCATTTCTTCCAGGATGTCCATTTTATTGGCATAGAGTTGCTTGTAGTAGTCTCTTATGATGCTTTGTATTTCTGCAGTGTCCATTGTAACTTCTCCTTTTTCATTTCTAATTTTATTGATTTGAGTCCTCTCCCTCTTTTTCTTGATGAGTCTGGCTAAAGGTTTATCAATTTTGTTTATCTTCTCAAAGAACGAGCTTTTAGTTTTGTTTATCTTTGCTATTGTTTTCTTTGTTTCTATTTCATTTATTTCTGCTCTGATCTTTATGATTTCTTTCCTTCTACTAACTTTGGGTTTTGTTTGTTCTTCTTTCTCTAGTTCCTTTAGGTATAAGGTTAGAGTGTTTGAGATGTTTCTTGTTTCTTGAGGTAGGATTGTATTGCCATAAACTTCCCTCTTAGAACTGCATTTGCTGTGTCCAATAGGTTTTGGCACTTCGTGTTTTCATTGTCATATGTCTCCAAATATTATTTGATTTCATCTTTGAATTCTTCAGTGAGCTCTTGGTTATTTAGTAACATATTATGTAACTTACATGTGTTTGTGTTTTTTATGTTTTATTTTCCCTGTAATTGATTTCTAATCTCATAGTGTTGTGGTCAGAAAAGATCTTGATGTGACTTCAATTTTCTTAAATATACCCAGGCTTGATTTGTTACCCAAGATGTTGTCTATCCTGGAGAATTTTCCTTGTGCACTTGAGAAGGAAGTGTAATCTGCTGATTTCGGAAGGAATGTCCTATAAATACCAATTTGATCTATCTGGTCTACTGTGTCATTTAAAGTTTGTGTTTCCTTATTAATTTTCTGTTGGGATGATCTGTCCATTGGTGTAAGTGAGCTGTTAAAGTCCCCCACTATTATTGTGTCACTGTCAATTTCCTCTTTTATAGCTGTTAGCATTTGCCTTATGTATTGAGGTGCTCCTATGTTGGGTGCATATATATTTATAATTGTTATATCTTCTTCTTGGATTGATGCCTTGATCATTATGTAGTGTCCTTCTTTGTCTCTTGTAACATTCTTTATTTTAAAGTCTATTATATCTGATATAAGTATTGCTACTCCAGCTTTCTTTTGATTTTCATTTTCATGGAATATCTTCTTCTATCCCCTCACTTTCAGTCTGTATGTGTCCCTAGGTCTGATGTGGGTCTCTTGTAGACAGCATATATATGGGTCTTGTTTTTGTATCCATTCAGTGAGCCTGTATCTTTTGGTTGGAACATTTAATCCACTCACATTTAACATAATTATTAATATGTATGTTCCTATTACCATTTTCTTAATTGTTTTGGGTTTGTTATTGTAGGTGCTTTTCTTCTCTTGTGTTTCCCTCTTAGAGAAGTTCCTTTAGCATTTGTTGTAGAACTGGTTTTGTGGTGCTGAATTCTCTCAGCGTTTGCTTGTCTCTAAAGCTTTTGATTTCTCTGTCAAATCTGAATGAGATCCTTGCCAGGTAGAGTAATCTTAGCTGTAGGTTCTTCCCTTTCATTACTTTTAATGTATAGTGCCACTTCCATCTGGCTTGTAGAGTTTCTGCTGAGAAATCAGGTGTTCACCTTATGGGAGTTCCCGTGTATGTTATTTGTCATTTTTCCCTTGTTGCTTTGAATAATTTTTCTTTGTCTTTAATGTTTGTCAACTTGATTACTATGTGTCTTGTCATGTTTCTCTTTGGGTTTATCTTGCCTGGACTCTCTGTGCTTCCTGGACTTTGGTGGCTGTTTCCTTTCCCATGTTAGGGAAGCTTTCGACTATAATCTCTTCAAATATTTTCTCAGGTCCTTTCTCTCTCTTCTCCTTCTGAGACCCCTATAATGCGAATGTTGTTGCATTTAATTTTGTCCCAGAGGTCTCTTAGGCTGTCTTCTTTTCTTTTCATTCTTTTTTCTTTATTCTGTTCCACAGCAGTGAATTCCACCATTCTGTTTTCCAGGTCACTTATCCGTTCTTCTGCCTCTGTTATTCTGCTATTGATTCGTTCTAGTGTATTGTTAATTTCAGTTATTGTGTTGTTCATCTCTGTTTGTTTGTTCTTTAATTCTTCTAGGTGTTTGTTAAACATTTTTTGCATCTTCTCGATCTTTGCCTCCATTCTTTTTCCAAGGTCCTGGATCATCTTCACTGTCATTATTCTGAATTCTTTTTCTGGAAGGTTGCCTATCTCCAGTTCATTTAGTTGTTTTTCTGTGGTTTTATCTTATTCCTTCATCTGGTCCATAGTCTTCTGCCTTTTCATTTTGTCTATCTTTCTGTGAATGTGGTTTTCGTTCCACAGGCTGCAGGTTTGTAGTTCTTCTTGCTTCTGCTGTCTGCCCTCTGGTGGATGAGGCTTTCTAAGAGGCTTGTGCAAGCTTTGATGGGAGGGACTGGTGCTGGGCAGAGCTGGGTGTTGCTCTGGTGGGCAGAGCTCAGTAAATCTTTAATCTGCTTGTCTGCTGATGGGTGGGGCTGAGTTCCCTCCCTGTTTGTTGTTCGGCCTGTGGAGACTTAGAGCTGGTGCCTACAGGCTCTTTGATGGGGCTAGTGGTGGACTCTGGGAGGACTCATGAAAAGGAGTACTTCCCAGAACTTCTGCTGTCCTTGTCCCTTCGGTTGCCCCCAGCTCTGCAGGAGATCCTCCCACACTAACAGGTAGGTCTGGTTCAGTCTCCTATAGCGTCACTGCTCCTTCCCCTGGGTCCTGATGTGCACACTACTTTGTGTATGCCCTCCAAGAGTGGAGTCTCTGTTTCCCCCAGTCCTGTCGAAGTCCTGCAACCAAATCCTGCTAGCCTTCAAAGTCTGATTCTCTGGGAATTACTCCTCCCATTGCCAGACCCCCAGGTTGGAAAGCCTTACGTGGAGCTCAGAACCTTCAGTCCAGTGGGTGGACTTCTGTGGTAAAATTGTTCTCCAGTTTGTGAGTCACCCACCCAGCAGTTATGAGATTTGCTTTTATTGTGTTTGCACCCCTCCTACTGTCTCATTGTGGCTTTTCCTTTGTCTTTGGATGTGAGGTATCTTTTTTTCTTTTTTTTTTTTTTGTGATACGTGGGCCTCTCACTGTTGTAGCCTCTCTCATTGTGGAGCACAGGCTCCGTACACGCAGGCTCAGCGTCCATGGCTCACGGGCCCAGCTGCCCCGCGGCATGCGGGATCCTCCCGGACCGGGGCACGAACCTGCGTCCACTGCATTGGCAGGTGGACTCCCAACCACTGCACCACCAGGGAAGCCCAAGGTATCTTTTTTGGTGAGTTCCAGTGTCTTCCTGTCGATGATTGTTCAGGAGTTAGTTGTGATTCCGGTGGTCTCACAAGAGGGAGTGAACGCACGTCCTTCTACTCCGCCATCTTGAGCCAATCAATCAGATAGTGTTCATTCTTATCTTGAGGGCCTGGCAATAGGATCTCTATCGCAACTACTCAACTCTGCTGTTGTTGCACAGAAGTAGCAGTAGGCAATATGTAAATGAATGGACCTGACTGCATTCCATTAAAAGTTCATTTACAAAAACAACCAGCTTGTCCATAGCCATAGTTTTCTGACCCTATTATAATAGATGCTCAGACAATCTCCTGTTTTGCACCCCTTGGCATAGCCATGTAAATCAACGAACATTTTTTGTTCTTTTGAAAAGAGAGAAGATTAATAAATTATGCTTAAAGCAAGGTAGACTAAATGTCTTTAGATACATTTTCAAACTTACACCCTGGAGAAATAAGTGATAGTTAATTATCATTTAATTCAAATCATTTAATGTAGGAATTCTGATTTTTCTTTTTCATATGCATGGCTCCAGGAAGTTATTAGGCAATTCCTTGTTCCTCTGTGTTCACAAGGCAAAAGGAAATTATAAAAGTTGTACATTGTCAAAGTTGTACATTGTCAGTTCAAGAATTCTACCCTAGGAAGGCCTTCTCTTCCTTTGGGGTGTCCCTAATCACTAAGGAGCAAAGCCATTCCCATGGCCCACGACTTCCTTCTTTAGGCAGAGTGTTGAAAATACTGCAAAGAATATCTGTATATTCTATAGATACTGAAGTGGACAGACAACAAAAATATATATAGTCTCCTTTCACTGGTCTTAATCTCTTGACATTCTGAAATTTTCATTGTGCTTCAATTTTTAAAAATTAGAGTACTTCCCAGAGAGACAGAGCATTCTCGAATTTGGCAAATTCTAAAACAAAGATGACAGAATTCACCTATGGGAGTCCAACAGAAATCTGAATAATGGGAGGAAGCTGCCCCCATTGTACTGAATAATAAAGTAAATAGTTTGTTTACAATGGATAATGAGAAAGAGAAAACATGAGCAGAGGAAGACAATGGTATAAAGCTAGGGAGTTGGCTAAAAGACCCATGGAAATTTCCTGAAAAAGAGATGGCTGAAGAGCTTCCTAGGAATGGAGATACTTTATGTTGAATTTGGCATTGCTAATTGCTGCAAACTAACTACACACTCTTCCGCAGCCATGACCCCCAGATTCTTTGTAAAAGTAATGGGTAAAAAATCATTATTCAGGCTCCTTTCGACTTTATGTAAGTAGGTAATTATAAATAATCAAGGAAGGGGCTGTTTCACACTACCTGAATAAAATGTGAGACAGAGCTAGGGCAAATGGAAAGAGGAAATTGGAGACAAAGGTGACCATGAGAAAGTTAGCCTGTCTCTAAACATTTTCAGACAACTTTGGATTCCCATAAGTCATAGGTTTAAAAAAATTGTTAACATACTTGTTTAGTTTGTAAACAATCATAACACAAATTACACTCAATTTGTCAAATTCTTTAAAAAGGTTTTTTTAAATGGAAGTATAATTGGTGCACAATATTATATAAAGTTACAGGTGTACAACGTAGTGATTTACCATTTTTAAAATGTTATACTGCATTTATAGTTACTATAAAATATTGGCTATATTCCCTGTGTTGTACAATATATCCTTGTACCTTATTTAATTAATTAATTGATTTATTTATTTAAAAAATTTTATTTTTGGCTGTGTTGGGTCTTTGTTGCTGCACGCGGGCTTTCTCTAGTTGCAGCAAGTGGGGGCTACTTTTCCTTGTGGTGCTCTGGCTTCTCACTGCGGTAGCTTCTCTTGTTGCAGAGCATGGGCTCTAGGCATGTGGGCTTCAGTAGTTGCAGCACGTGGGCTCAGGAGTTGCAGCATGCAGGCCCTGGAGCATGCCAGCTTCAGTAGTTGTGGCATGTGGGCTCAGTAGTTGTGGCTCACAGGCTCTAGAGTGCAGGCTCAGTAATTGTGGAGCTCAGGCTTAGTTGCTCTGCAGCATGTGGGGTCTTCCCAGACCAGGGATGGAACCTGTGGCAGGCAGGCAGGCAGATTCTTAACCACTGCACCACCAGGGAAGTCCCTTATTTATTTTATACATAATAGTTTGTACCACTTAATCCCCGTACCCCTACCTTGCCCCTCTCCCATTCCCTCTCCCCACTGGTAACCACTAGTTTGTTCTCTATATCTGTGAGTCTGTCAAATTCTTGAATACGCTTTTTAGTTTATGAATGCTTTTATAACGACTCTCCAAGTCAATGACTGTTATTACTTTGATGATATTTAGTTGTTATGACTGATTCCATGGTTGATGGCCTTGTGTACAGGTTCCAGGTTTTAGACATCATAATGACTGGTAATGGGACTTTACTTGTCTCTCAGGTTTTCCAAGTCTGACAAATTTTTGGACAATGTTTACTTGCATAGCTACATTTCCTAAGCCTAGTGGGGGTTTTGAAATCCAACAAATCTCTTTCAAATAACTCCTCTAACTAGCAATGTGATGTAGATCATGGCTATATTATCTAAAATTATTTAGACCTCAGGGTATCAGATGACTCCAGGTGACTTCTGCATTAAATACGTGAACCTGATAATGAAGAGAGCAAACACAGAATATATTAGCCACTATACCTGTACAATATATAAGCAAAATTTTTAATGCTAAAGGCTGTCAGAATTGCATTCAGTTGCCTCACTGATGTTTAATATTTAATTATGCTATAACTGATATGTTTGAAGAGCAGAACTAGTAGGGTGCAATTAACCAGCAGCTTGATCTTTTTCCTACAATGCCCTTAAAACTCATTCTGTGTAGCTATTTTGGGAAGTGGTGAAACTTCAGAAAGGCTTATCTGCTCTCTCTTAAATAGTCTCCCAAGCTATCTTAGTCCAGTAATTAATATGGCCATCCCAGCATTATAATTGAAGCTCCTAACTTCACTTAAAGTTAAGACTTTTCCCCTCTTCTGAGAGGTAATGTAGATTTGGAAGCTGCAGAGTGAAAGGGCTTACTGTTGGCTTCTCTATTCCCCCATGCTGCATGTCTCCTCTCCTCCTCTGACTAGGCTGCCTCTGCTCTGCCAAAGTCAAAGCAGGGAGGGAAGAAAAGGAAGGAACAATAAAGGCTTTGAATGAATTATTGTAAGCAACATAAAGGATTTCTAAATTTGGAAGGAGGCATAGGACGCTTTGTGGGTTCTTTAGAGACATCCTGTCACTAGGGAATCTCTCATCTGCATTTCTTTGACACTGATGATACACTTTCCAGCTGACTGTCTTCAGTTACTCCTTTGCTGTGTGCTTTTCTGAGATCTAAGGATAGTGTCCTTAAAAGACTCTTTATTGGGGTTCCGTAGTCCCTCCAATTAATTCTCTTCATAAAAGTCCTGGCTGGAAGCCTGCAAACTCTTACATGTGCTCTGTCTCCATTTGGTCATATACATGAATTTTTTATATATGTAGAAGGAAGTACAAATATAATACTTCCCAAACTTTGGCCCTCTACTCTGTTGGCACTAGACTGCTTCAGCCATATGTCATTCTTTCAAATTTTCAAGTGTGATTCAAACATAAATCCACTGTATCTCTCAAGTGCCAGAAGACACATTATAGGCTGGAATGTGGTCTGCTTTAAACTTTCATTTAGGGAGTGGAAATGGAGAATGATGGTAGTGGTCTGACACACAGCTTACTGCCAGTTCTTTTTAAAGAAATGATCTCTAATTTCTACTCTTTTACTCCAGTTTTAAAACATTTATAATCTTGAGAAATATGGGCAATAGGTTGATAAACGTTTTTTTTTTATCATTTCCTTTGCAATTCTTGTATATTTGGCTCAGTGCCTCACTTTGGAATATAAAAATACGTCCAACACGTCATTTTATTCTGGATATTTATTGCCTCAGCCAAAACTGAGAAAAGTGTCCCATTTTTAATATTTTATCACAATAACTTAATCTAAATATGGCTTTATACCAGATTTCAATAGAATGAGTTCTACTTTACCTGAAAACTTAATTGAAAATTCAAATTTCTTTCAGGACATTTGGCTTGTATTGGGGGGAAAGGGGGGAGTATGTTTAATAACTATTCTTTTTATTATTAATCTCAGTCACAGAAGCAATATATGAATATTTTTATTCATAAAAAATAAAGTGGGCTTCCCTGGTGGCGCAGTGGTTGGGAGTCCGCCTGCCGATGCAGGGGACGCGGGTTCGTGCCCCGATCCCGGAGGATCCCACGTGCCGCGGAGCGGCTGGGCCCGCGAGCCATGGCCGCGGAGCCTGTGTGTCCGGAGCCTGTGCTCCGCAACGGGAGAGGCCGCAGCAGTGAGAGGCCCGCGTACAGCAAAAAAAAAAAAAAAAAAAAAAAAAATAAAAATAAAATAAAGTAATTTAGAAAAATGGAATAGTTCCCTTTGATTAGTCCCTTTCTAAAAATAATTATTGCTATAAACTTGTGTATTCTTCCAAACACTTTCTAGGTATTTGTATATAAAAGTTTAGATTCATAGACCATATATATGTATATATATGTTTGTATATGTGTGCACATACATGTATATATTATAAATATGTATATTTATATTTTTATATATTATATAAACATAAATATGTATATATAATTATATATTTTTATTTATTGTATTTTTATGTATGTTTGTATTATATTTATGTTTGTGTGTATGTTTTATGATATGTTTATTCCTTTTTTCTTTATAAATTCTAATATATGGTGCATGCCATTCTTTTTCTTTTTTCTTTTTCTTTTTTTGCAGTACACGGGCCTCCCACCATTGTGGCCTCTCCTGCTGTGGAGCACAGGCTCCGGACGTGCAGGCTCAGCAGCCATGGCTCACGGGCCCAGCTGCTCCACAGCATGTGGGATCCCCCTGGACTGGGGCACGAACCCGCGTCCCCTGCATCAGCAGGCGGACTCTCAACCATTGCGCCGCCAGGGAAGCCCTGCATGCCATTCTTTAATCTGTTTTTTCCCCCTGCTGCATTGTATTTGATAGTCTGGATATAAAATAGTTAATTTAGGTACTTTCCTAATGATGGAAACTTTCAATTATTGACTATTACAAATGCTTTTCACTAATACAAAACCATTCCTATATTTGCCTCTTTGTAAAGATGTACAAGTGTTTTTTCCAGACTACAGCCACCTAGAAAAAGAATTCCTAGGGTTTTGGATTCGTGCATTAAAAGATTTTGATGGATATTGTCAAATTTTCCTCCATATACTGCACCAATTTGTACCACTGCCAGCAGTATATAAGAATCTCTTTCTTGGGACTCCCTGTTGGCACAGTGATTAAGAATCCGCCTGCCAATGCAGGGGACACGGGTTCCATCCCTTGTCCGGGAAGATCCCACATGCTGCGGAGCAACTAAGCCCGCGAGTCACAGCTACTCAGCTAACATGCCACAGCTACTGAAGCCCACGCACTCTAGAGCCTGCGTATTGCAACTACTGAAGCCCATGTGCCTAGAGCCCGTGCTCCGCAACAAGAGGAGCCACCGCAATGAGAAGCCCGCGCACCGCAACGCAGAGTAGCCCCCGCTCACCACAACTAGAGAAAGCCTGCGCGCAGCAACGAAGACCCAACACAGCCAAAAATAAAGTAAAAAATTGTCTTGGCATCTTTCAATAAGATGCCAAGACAATTCAGTGGGGGAAAGAACAGACTTTTTAAGAAATGGTGCTGGGAACTGGATATCCATATGCAAAAGATAAATTTAGATTCCTACATCATATCATATATAGAAATTAACTCCAGTGGATCAAAGTCTTAAATAGAAAAGCTAAAACTATAAAATTATTGATAAAACGTAGTAATACATCTTAATGACTTTAGGTGAGGCAATGGTTTCTCAGATACGACACCAAAAGCACAAGGAACAAAGGAAAAATGTTTAAATAGCCTACCTTAGATTATACTTCTGTGTTGCAAAATATATCTTCAAGAAAGTGAAAAGTCAACTCATAGAATGTGAGAAAATATTTGTAAGTTATGAATCTGATAAAGAGACTTGTATGCAGAATATATAAAGAACACTTACGGGACTTCTCTGCCACAGTGAGATACCACTTCACATCTATTAGCATGGCTATAATCAAAAAGACAAAAAAATAACAAATGTTGGCAAGCATGTGGAGAAATTGGAACCCTCTTTATTGCTGTAGGAAGTATAAAATGGCACAGCCACCTTGGAAAACATCCTGTCAATCCTTGAAAATTTTAAACGTAGAGTTATCCTTTGTCCCAGCAGTTCTACTACTAGGTACATTCTCAAGAGAAATGGAAACCTATGTCTACACGGAAGCTTGTATAAAAGTATCCATAGCAGTATTATGCATAGTCATTAAAAAGTGGAAGCAATTCAATTGTCCATCAACTGAAGAATGAATAAACGAAACATAACGTATTATACAATGGAATATTATTCAGCCATAACAAGGAAGAAAGTTTCTTCCTTGACACATGCTACAAAATAGGTGAACTTTGAAGGCATTGTGTTAAGTAAAAGAAGTCTGTCACAGAAGACCACATATTGTATGATTCCATGTATGGAATGCCTACAGTAGGCAAATCTACAGAGATATAAAGTAGATTAATGGTTGCCTGGGTCTGTGGGGTATGGGGGGTGGGATGGGATGGAATATGGGAAATGACTGAAAATGGGCATGGGGTATCTTTTGAGGTGATGAAATGATCTAAATTTAGATTGTGGTCATGTTTGCACAACTCCATGCGTGTACTAAAAAACCACTGTTCCATATACTTTCAATGGGTGAATTTTTTAGAATGTAAATTATATCTCAATAAAATTGTTTAAAAAAAATCTCTTTCCTCCATAAAACTGCCAACACTTTTTACACTCAAATTTAAATTTTTTTTACCAATCTGATGAGTAAAAGGTAGTGTTTTTTTGTTGCTTTAAATATCAAAACATTTATTTGTAGCCAGCTCTGCTGCTTCAATTTAGGAACACTTGAAATCAAAGTCATGTTAGGCATCTTGTCAGTTGAGATTATGGGATGTGCACAGGGTCTAGGATGTCAAGCTCATGAAAAAGTAAAGGGTAGACATAAAATTAATCTGGGCCTGGGAGATACACTTAAAAACTTGAGTTCAAGGAAGATGGTAGGGATGTGAGACAGAGGCACTTGTGGACACAGATGCAGTCGACTGTAGGGTGGCAACAAATGAAACCAACCAGTCCAGCAAAAACCAGGAAGATACTTATAGCTAGGTAGGGCAGAGGTCAAATGCCAGATGGACAGACTGTTCAGAACCATCAAATATAAAGGGATTGACAGAGTTGACTAATTAAAATGAAGACTCACAGGTAATCTGGCAGTACGTCTAGAAATCACATCTAGCAATAGTCCAGGCCCAATCTACAGGGCAACCTTAAAACCTTTGCAAAAACCTCTTGTGAGAACCATGATGGGGAGGGAACTATAATCACCATAAAAGAACCACCACTCAAGTATGTTATGTAAAGTTTAGCAAGGAAATGCATGTGTCACGAACAAGGAGTGGGAGAACAGACTAGACTTCAATTTTTCCTTGAAATAGAAACCCTTAGTTTCCAGTGCAAAACTTGTTGCAGGGAGGTCATATTTGCTTCAAGAAGTTGGCTATACATACTTCTTGCCTGCTTTCTCTAAGAGATCATATCCATACCTTGTGTCTCTTAAACTTCCATGGTTTTCTGTTTCTATATACTGGTTTCCATGGAAAGTAGGTTAGTATCCCTTTAAGTTCTTTCTCCAATTATGTCATTAGTTAAGTCCTCTGGTATTATTTACCTTGGCCCAAATAACCCACACAAACGTTGTAATTAATTAAAGTCAAAGTTACCTCAAGTGACTAAGTGGGCCTTTATAAATCACAAAAGTCCAAATCAACTGCATATCTATCTTTCCAACCAGCTGATGAAATGGCAAGGCAGTGGAACCCTCCATTACCATTCATCAGGTGTCGTATAAACTCTGCTGCTCTTTGGCACCACCTCCAACCTTTTGTACTTATGCTAATGGACTTAGAGGTGATGGAGTCTGGGTGCAGAAAAAATGAACATTTGTAAAACAACATAAATCCACATCTACGTGAAGAATGCCAAAAAGATGACTTGCTCTTAAGTAAGGTATGTTCCCAAACTGTACATAATGTGGCTAAGGTTGGATCTCAGAAAGCCAATTACAGAATTCTGGGCTTCTGAAGCTTCTTGAGGAGCTACTTGTGTCTATAAAATCTAATATACTTATCTATTGAGCCCTGTAAGAATGTGTGGAGTCTTTCCTGGCCAGTCAAACCATTTGCTAGCATGGGAACTCTGTGAGAAAGTGTTGATAAAGGTTTCTTCCTTGAATGAACTACAAAAATAGGATTGAGTAGACAACAGGGTAAAAAGATAGTATTGATACCTACTTTTGGACATTTAGAATTGTTTTATTCCTTGTGGGTCAGTCTTTGATAGCAACATACAGTGAAGTTTCACAACATTTAATAAGTGGAAAATCCTCCAAGATTCTGGCAATTGGTTGACTGATCGTCCTTGTTTTTATTGCTTTGAGTTTTATTTCTCTGGGAGGTTTTTGCATAGGAAATTGGGAGAGACTGCACTGTAGATGTCTTCTTCAATCAACAAAACATATTTAAACTTTAAAAGTACTCCTCACCTGACTTCTCTAACTACAGAAACAAAAAGAATTGAACAATCTTTGCTTGAAGAGAGAGACCAAAGAAACAAAACCAAACAGACATTTGGAGACATTGGAAGAGAAAACGACTACATGATTTTTCACCTAGGACAAGTACTGCCTCATGAGATATATACACGAATCAAATTTTACTGCAACAGTGCAATGAAGAAATGGTTATAATTGGAGAGAGAAAATCAAAAAGAAAAGAAGGAAAAGAGAGAGGTTATGATTTTTAGAAGTGACAGCAAATCAGCCAAAAAGAAATTATAATGAAAATAGAAGGAAACAGATTCCTTGACAGCAGAAGGAATTCAATTCATCAAACATTTATCAGACACCTGATACAGTAAAGAAATGGGCTAAGTGCCAAGTGTTCTAAAATGACTAAGATCTACTTTTTTATATATAACTGTTCCCTTTTATTGAGAACCCACTATGCACTACAACCTTACATATGTTTTCTTACATTGTCACCATTTTTTCTTGTTTGATATTACTATTTCCATTTTATCAAAGAGAAAGCTGAAGCTCAAGTGTTTAACTTTCTCAAGGACATAACAGTAGTAAAAGATGCAGCTGGAATTCAAAACTAACCCAGGTTTATCTAACTCAAATTCATTTTCTCTCCAGTATACCATGTAAGCTTCTCAAAGTCGGGAATCAGATAAGTTTATAAATAATACAAGAAGTGATCATGGGTGTAGCTGGCAAGGAACTAAGAAAGAAAAACTAACATGGACAGGATACCTAGTGGAAACACCAGTGTTAGCATATATAGTATTTCAATATTATCTTAGTCCTATTGAGACACAGTAACTGGTATTGATAATGATAATCCCAAAACATAAAAAAAAAAGCTCAGTTTTGTTTCATATCCTCTAATTCCTAAAGAATAAGTTGTAGGATACATTTTAGAATTTCCTGTAGAATTTCTTCAATTTCCCACCATCCCACCTACAAACATATTTAAGTTTGTGACCTTTCTTATTTCTTCTCTCGAAAAGATTCCTACCCCACTCATTACCTCATTCAGTAAATATTTAGAGAGTCCATGCTGAGCTCTAGGGAGAAAATGAAGAATAATAAAGAGAAGATTCCTACTGTATGGACTCACATTCAAGAAGTGGACATAGTTAATAAACCATATATATATATATGTATCATATCACATACATATATGATATATGTTATATATGATATACCATATGTTATACATATAATTTTATATATAAATTATGTATTTTTATACAAAAATGGTGGAATTCAAATAAAGTCTGTAGTTTAGTTAGTAATATATTTTCAATGTTAATTTTTTGTTTTTGTTCATTTTACTATGCTTATATAAGAAGTTAACATTGGAGGAAACATGTTGAGGGAGAAAAGGAAACTTTTGTTTTAAATTAAGAGATTTTTTTTTTAAATAACAGTTTTAGATTTACAGAAAAATTGAGCAAGTAGTACAGAGAGTTCCCCTATACTCCCCACCTCCCTGCCATGGTTTCCCCTATTAATATCTTGCATTGGTGTGGTACATTTGCTACAATTAATGAACCAATATTCATGCATCACTAATAACTAAAGTCCATACTTCATAAGTCAGAAAGAGAAAAACAAATATCGTATATTAATGCATATATGTGGAACCTAGAAAAATGGTACAGATGAACCGGTTTGCAGGGCAGAAATAGAGACACGGATGTAGAGCACAAACGTATGGACACCAAGGGGAGAAAGTGGTGTGTGGGGGGGGTCGTGGTGGTGGTGTGATGAATTCGGAGATTGGGATTGACATATATACATTAATAGGTATAAAATAGATAACTAATGAGAACCTGCTGTATAAAAATTTTTTTAAATAAAAAAGTCCATACTTCACATTAATTTTTGCTTTTTGTGTTGTATAGTCTATAGGTTTTGACAAATACAAATATCATGCCCACCATTACAGTGTCATACAGAATTGTTTTTCTGCCCTAAAAATCCCCTGTGCTTCACCTGTTTTCCCTCCCTCTCTTTCCCACTCCCAACCCCTGGCAACCCCTGATCTTTTTAGCATCTCTACAGTTTTGCTTTTTCTAGGAAGTCGTGTAGTTCCAGTCATACAGCATGTAGCCTTTTCAGACTGGCTTCTTTCACTTAGCAATAAACATTGAAGCTTCCTCCATGTCTTTTTGTGACTTAATAGTTTAATTTTTTTAATCACTGAATCATAGTCCATTGTATGGATATACCACAGTTTGTTTATCCATTCACTCAGTAAAGGACATCTCTGTTGCTTCCAATTCTTGGCATCTATGAGTAAAGCTACTGTAAATATTTGTGTGCAGGTTTTTGTGTGGACATACATTTTCAACTCAATTGAGTAAATACCCAGGAGCATGATTGCTTGATTGTATTGTAAGACAATAGTTTTAGTCTGTTTAGTTTTGTAAGAAACAGCCAAACTGTCTTCCAAAGTGGCTGTACCGTTTTGCATTCCCACCAGCAATGAATGAAAGTTCTTGATGCTCTTCATCAACATCTGATGTTACCGTCTTGGACTTTAACCATTCTAATAGGTACATAGTGGTATCTCATTATTGTTTGAATATGCAATCTCTAATGACATATGATGTTTAACATCTTTTCATATGCTTATTTTCCACCTACATATCTTTTTTAGTGAGATGTCTGCATGTCTGTTCAGATCATTTGCCCACTTTTTAATTGGTTGTTTATTTTCTTATTGACTTTTAAGAGTTGTATGTATATATATATATATATATATATATATATATTTTAAGGACTTTATTTTATTAGGAAGTTTTAGGTTCACAGCAAAATTGAGAGGAAAATACAGAGATTTCCTGTAGAACTCCTGTCCCCACATGTGCACAGCCTCCTGCATTATCAAGATCCCCCAGCAGAGTGGTACATTTGTTACAGCTGATAATGCACATCATTATCACTCAAAGCCCATAGTTTACTTTAGGGTTCACTCTTTTTTTTTTTCCCCATGTTTTTTTTTTAAATTTTTTTTTCTGCTTTATAACAAATTTAATCAGTTATACATATACATATGTTCCCATATCCCCTCCCTTTTGCGTCTCCCTCCCACCCTCCCTATCCCACCCCTCCAGGCGGTCACAAAGCACCGAGCTGATCTCCCTGTGCTATGTGGCTGCTTCCCACTAGCTATCTACCTTACATTTGGTAGTGTATATATGTCCATGCTGCTCTTTCGCTTTGTCACAGCTTACCCTTCCCCTACCCTTGTATGTATATTTTGAATACAAGTGCTTAATCAGATACATGTTTAGTAAATATTTTCTCCCAGTCTCTAGCTTTACTTTATCTTTTGTAGATAAATATTTCAATAAAAAGCAGAGATCAGCAGCATTATCAAAATTTGCCCTCTTTGGCTATACTGTGTAAATACATATATGTCACTGTAAACATTCCAATTGTATTTTAAGTGGGGTTAGATATTTTGCAGAGTCATCATGAACAGAGCCTTTTTGTTGATTGGAAAGAATGTAATTTAGCTTCAGGATCTCATGCAAGAAAATGCTACATCCAAAGTTACATAACAGATGGTTTTTCTTACCATCTATGATATTGTGATTTATAATAAATATGTGTTTGGTCCTTGTCCCTGTTTCTGGCATAGAACTCCTAAACCCCCTGGAATTTCCTAGGGGATGAGAGCCTTTAAGGCGTCTTTTGTTATGTTAATGAGGTGACTTTTGGAGCCCATCTAAGGATGGGGTCTGGTTGCCAGGAGCCCCAACCATGTTATGGGAGGATTGAAACTTGCAGTCCTGTCCTCCCACCTATGAGGAGGGTAGAGGGGTTGGGAGTTGAATCAGCTACCAATGACCAATGATTTAATCAATCATGACTCTGAAGCAAAGCCTCCATAAAAACTCAAAAGGACAGAGTTCAGAGAGCTTCCGGGTTGGTACATGGAGGTGCTGGGTGAGTGGTGTATTCAGAGAAAGCATGGAAGCTCCGTGCCCCTTCCCACATACTTTGCCCTATGCATCTTTTTCATTTGTCTATTCCTGAATTATACCCTTTTATAGTAAACCAGTGATCTAGTAAGTAAAATGTTTCTCTGTGTTCTGTGAACTGCTCTAGCAAATTAATCAAACCCAAGGAGGAGAACATGGGAATCTCCAATCCGTAGATAACGGGTCAGAAATATAGGTAACAACCTGGGCTTTTGACTGGCATCTAAAGTGTAAGTGTGTCTGGGGAGGGGTGGAGGGGGGATAGTCTTGTGGGACTGAATCCTTAGCCTGTGGTATCTGCTGCTATTTCCAGGTGGATAGCATCAGAATTGAGTTGAATTCTCTGTTGTTTTGCTGGTGTCCAAGAATTGTTTGTTTGGTGTGGGGACCCATGTTGGAATTGGGCCCAGGAACCTAAAAGACCTTCCCTTTGGTTTATAAAAGGTTGGGAATGATGTCAGTGTTGTGGATTTTTTCAGCAGTAATTATAGCAGACTTTGTAACTGAAAACAGACCTCTTTTTTTATTCAAAGCTTGATCCTGCCAAGTTTATCTTTTCCAAGCCATATATCTTTCTTTTCTGCCTGGCTCAGAACTACTTCAACTAGTCCAAAGAAGTATCTGCTCACTAGCTGCAGCATATCATAGGTCTTTTTAAAGAAATAAAATGCACTTGGGCCCTCTGTTTCCATTGTTGGATGCAGGAATCTTATAACAAAACCAGTAATTAAAGAAGTTGCTATTTCAAACACATGTTTTCCCTGAGCACTGGTGTTGGAGGGAGGCATGGAAAGCTTTCCTCTCTCAACAGGTTAGATCAGATGAATACAATTTTACAACAGCCAGAAATGGCTTTGTTTCACACACATTATACTTCTGTTTAAAAATAGTTTCAGTCAGATTCCAGTAGAATCTGATTTGGGGGTAGAGAGTAGCCTTAAAAGTCTAGGTTTGTTCTGAGGCCATGAGCCATCACTCAAGGTAGATCTCAGGCTGGGCCCTAGCCTCAAGGCTGGATTTCAGGATGGCAGTTATAGGAGTTCTGAGCTCATTTTTTAGATATGAGAATTTGTTTATCAAAAGGGCCCCTTCTACATTGTAAAATTATGATCTTAACAAGCTACTTGCTTGTAGTAAATACAGTCTGTGTTTTTGAATACTTATATGTATCAAGAAACGTGCTAGGGACTGGAGTGGGATGGAGCAGTGAATTTATTTCTAACCTTGAGAAGGCTGTTTGGGAGGTGATAAGAGTAAGGGATCTGTAATTAGCCAGCCAGAGGTTCTGCCACCTCAGCTACTCGCTAAGCATGTGACTTTTGCCAAGTTATGAACATTTTTAAGCTTCAATTTTCTTTTACTTAAAATGAGATAATAATATATAGTATACTAATATATTATGAATAATTGTACTGATATAATTGTTATATTATTATAATATAATAATTATATAATAATATATGAAATAAACTGAGGAGGATAACCTTCATGGGGTCTCGGGAAGGATTAAATGAAATAATGTTTGTAAAATTTATAAACAATATTTGTAAAGCATTCAATACAGTGTTTGGCATACATCCAACACGCAATAAAATTTAGCCATTATTATGATGGAGATTACAGTCTGTCGAAACAATAATAAACATAGTTGTTAAATAAGCAACCCATGATACCTGCCAAAGATAAAATAAAGGCAGTTATTTCTATGAGACTTCAAAGAAGGAAAGATAGGGATAGGAGTAGCTTGATAAATCTTGTGCATGTGATGTTGTCTTATTCCTAGCTCCTCTCCTGTTATGTCAGGGCACTTAGCATATAAAATGTGCTCAAAGAACTTTGGCCTCCTGAATAACTTAGGATTTGAGTGGCAGGATACAATCTCAGTGGAGCAGAAATTGAACAAGGATGCGAAGTCAGGAACAAGAGTGGCATGAGTGCTGAGGTAATGGTGATTAAATAGCGTCTGCTCACATGCGGTGGCAGTGAGTGGTCAGAGAAGCCCGAGGAGAGACAGCAAGCCTTTGGGAAGGTGTAAGCACCTGGATGGGGAGTAGGAACTTAATTTTATGGGCGCTGGGTGGTTAATGAAAGCAGCTGAGCAGGGGAGCAATGCTAATAGAATGACAATTAAGAAGAGTAACTTTCCACAGTCTGCAGAATTCTTACAAGGTGAGGCTATAGGGAAAACCTGTTACACATGTGTGAGACAGTGAGAAAAACTCCAGGCAGTTTTTTAAAGGAGATTGGAAAGGGGAAACCTTTCAATACTGTAGGTTATTTACAGATGCTATTTCATCTAGCCTTCAGCAAGGTAGGCCTTATCCCCATAGGCAAGGAAACCGAGGCTCAGAGAGTGTATTAACATGCCGTGGAACCAGAATTCCAAGCCAGGTTTTCCAGTCTCCAAGGCTTATTCTTTCTGATAGGCTTTAATAATTGTTTGACTATGAAATATTTAGGAAGAAATTGAAGATAATTTCAAATCAATTGAATATGATTGGGAAAATGTTAACATTACCGAAAACAGAGCCAGTTTGCAAAAGATAATGAATTTAGCTTTTAGTATATTGAATTTGAGGAAACATGAGTGCCAATATGTATGAAATAATTAGAGATGTGGGTCTGGAGTTTAGAGGACAAGTGAGGGCTGTAGATAAACATTGGGAAGTCAGTGGAAACAATGGTAGTGGATGATCTGTGCTAGGCCCAAAAAAGTAAAGCCTTGGAACAGAATCAGGAGAAGGACAGGATTAGAAACTGGAGTCAGTGAAGAAGACAGAAGGTGGAACAAAAACGTTAGCAAATGAAATAAGGAATGTACAAGTAAAAAAAAATTTTTTTTGAAAGTAGGGTCTGCCAAGTGCCACAGAGCTCAAAGAGTTTCAGGTGTATGTTTGTACAGATATGTAGCTGGAAAGGAGGGAGTCAGGGGTGAATGAAAGCTAAGAGGCAGGGTGATGTAGGAGAAACTGACTAGCCTGGGAGTGGGAAGATGTGGGCTATAGCACCAGCTCTGTTATTCTGTGACCTTAGTAAAATCACCAAACATCTCTAGGACTCAGTTTATAAATTCGTGAAATGAGAGGTTTAGTTGAGATGATTTCCAAAGGTCACTCTCAGTGTTGACATTCTAAGCTAAAAGAGAATAAGTTTCAAAATATGTAGACAAGATTAGGTACACGATTTTATGATTCATTTATTCATTCAATGTCTATTATGTTTGTGTAATTTATTATGTCTGTGTCTCTGTGTAGCAGGAGTGGGGAGAAAGCATGATCTCTAGCATAAAATTAGAGAATTTAAAAGTTGCTCACAGAAACTACAAGCTAGAAAGTTCATATACTATAAGAAAGAATTAAGAGTCTGGCTATGAAAGCTCAAGAAAAAGAGGAAGCATGTTTCCATCCTGGAGAAGGGAGGGGAATGGTGAGGACTGTGGAAGGACCCATCAAAGGGCTCTCGAGAGCCTTCCCATGCAGACACCAGTACAGATTAAGCTGAGAATTAATTCACTAGTGAGTGAGAACAGTGGTGTCCTTCATTTCTTCTGTTGAAGGTCATTATTTAAAGCAAGGCCAACTTTGACCTGGTGACCAGCCTAGGATTAAGCGAGGTGTGTCAAATCTGAGCTATGCTACTTACTAACCTAATGACCTTGGGCAAAACTCTTAAACTCCCAGCTTCAGTTCCTGCATTTTTAAAGTGAAGATACTACCAGTAACTACTTCATTCACAAGGTTGCTGTAGGGAATATATGAGTTAATGCATTTGAGTTCTTAGTGATCTGGGTATGATACTAAGTGCTCAGTAAATGTTAGTCATTGTTCTTTTCCTAGAGGGCAGATATTATTAGACCAGCTATTCCTGACTCTGAGAGGTCCCATTATGGTAGGACACTGAACTAGATGACCAGACCTAGGTTTGATTTCTGGCTTTGTATGTAGTTTGTTGCCTAACTTGGTGGATTGGCTCTGTATTGGGGTACCCCTTTAATCCTTAGCCAGGCTCTTTACAACTTTGCCTTAACTTTCACTTCCTGCTTATACTGAGTTTTTAGATTATCCAGTAGTGAAAGTTCAGGGTCTTCTCAGTTCTTTTCTGAGAACGTGTCCTGTCCTGGGTATGTGAGTGGCTTTCTAAATCCCCTAGTATACATGACCACTTTGGAATGCCCTAACTTCCCAAAGAAACCGTCTTGCTGGCTTTTCCTCCCTGTCTTTAGGGGGTTTCTTACATGTCTCAACTGTTATTCTTAGCCCTAGGTAGCTGAAGGGTTTTTTTGATTTCCTTAGTGTTTTCAAGCAATGCCCACCATTTATATCTATTTCTTCCCTAAACAGCACTACTCAGAAAATTGCCTGAGGACAGTTGTAAGGACCAACTATGGGACTGTGTAATACCAGAGATGATACATAGGCAACCTTATGTAAGGAAATATGTTACTTGTTTTGTACACATCACAGTTACATCAGAATGATTTTTTAAATGATGGGCAAAAAAACTTAACTTTATATATATATTTTTCTTGATCTTCATTTGTACCTACAAAAGTGAACTTTTCTTTTACCCCTGTAAGTGTAGAAAAATCTTCCCTTCTTCCCTTCTAGGTCTTTAGCTGGTCTAATAACTTAATTGACATGAGACAGGTTAACAGGAGAAAAATTTAATTTTGTATGTACTGAATCCCCATAAAATGAGATTCAAAGAAGGGAACCGGAGCTGAAAGCTTTTATAACGTTTAGACGAAGAAACAGTAAATTTGTGAAGAATTGATAGGCAGAGGGGTTTGTGGTGGGGTAGTAAATGGTGAAGAAGTAACAAGGTTTATTTATACAGTTTTCTCAGCCCTAAATTCTCTCTTCTGGTGCAGGGAGAGTACCTTTCACATGGGCAGTTTGCTTTCAGGGGAACAAAGGAGAGTCAGAGTGTCCTTTTGCACCCGCTGGTTCTCAAGCACCTTTTTTTTTTTAAATTAATTAATTAATTAATTTTGACTAGGGTCTTCGTTTCTGTGCAAGGGCTTTCTCTAGTTGCGGCAAGTGGCGGCCACTCTTCATCACGGTGCGTGGGCCTCTCACTATCGGCCTCTCTTGTTGCGGCGCACAGGCTCCAGACGCATAGGCTCAGTAGTTGTGGCTCACGGGCCTAGTTGCTCCGCGGCATGTGGGATCTTCCCAGACCAGGGCTCGAACCCGTGTCCCCTGCACTGGCAGGCAGATTCTCAACCGCTGTGCCACCAGGGAAGCCCTCTCAAGCACCTTTAATACAAAATAATCAATATGCCGACACAGCATATTTTGGGGGGACATATTCTGAACACCTACACCACCAGCCTTAGTAGTACTCTAGCATCAGTAAGAGAAAATTAATGATTTTATTTCAACATTTTATTTAACCTTTTCATATTACACAATTTACTGAAAACACTTAAAGTACCAGTGAGACAAAAACTTAAAATACAGACAACACACCTCTTCTAGCTGAGGTAATATTTTATAAAATTCATTGTCAAATCACAAGTTTTTGTTACTCTATTATACAACTTGGTAGCATATCAGTGATAATCAGTGACTCAAAAGAAAGACATTATATATCCAGTTTATATGAGAGAGAGAGAAGGAAAGGGAGAGAAATGTATAACTACTTGAAAGAAAAGAGAAACCAGAAATGCCGAAGTTAAGTATCACTTAAATTCTGGTGCAATGTGAGTTGTTACCACGGGGATTTTCTTTGCTTATATATTATTAAAAATAATTAATTCAAACCTGGCTATCTTTTCAAGACCTCCCAGTATGCAAACTGAGGGTAAACATCCTCCACAATCTCATTTGAAAAAAACAAAAAGCCATGTGTTTTCTTTTATTTTCTGAGCATATGTATGAATACACGGAAATACTGAAGTGTTTGTGCCTAGTCAGTAAGTGAATGCTTTGTGGGGTTATAACAAACACAGTGCTGAAAAGACAGCTGTAAGCAGGCAAGCACACATGCAAAATGAGCAAGACCTCTTGCCTCTCAGTTTTACTTCTGAAAACACTGGCCATCAAACTCCACAATCCATAACCATTTTGAAATTCGTTTGTTTGTTACTATTTCATAATTATAACATCTAGTGCTGGAGTTCGGAGGCTTAAATTATGTAAACTTAGAGATTATTTTTCTGGAAACCATAAAATAAAGTCTCTCGGAGGAAAGGGATTTATAAACAGATTTAGTAAATCAATTCATAAATTCACTTAACATAGTAAGTTAACATTTATCAGGTATTTCAGTTTTTAATTCCATCCCTTTCAGACTATTTGACTCAAGTTAAGAAACCCAACAATGTAAGGCAAGCATATCATACTTCAGCTCCATGGCCAAAATCTAGCTTATGTAAGTGGATCACTGGGACTGTGGAACATTTTAATAGACTCTTACTTGTGATACTGTTAATCATACTGAATTAAAAATGTTATTCTAAGCTATTATCATCTTAAGAAATATAGCCCATAGGTATTTGATTTTGGAACCTATATGCTAAAGAAATAGAGCAATTTTAAAAGGGAAAGAGCATGTCTAATGTTTATTTTGCTTATTCCTTTCTAAATTCAGTTAAACATATTTGGCCGGCATTTAAGTGCTTGAATTTTAAGGATTTTTTATATTTCAACTAATTTGGAGTGGTACTAAAAAAATTAGTATTTTACTTGCCGCCTTTCAATTTTAGGGTTTTTTTTTGAATTTTTGAATTTTATTTTTTTTTATACAGCAGGTTCTTATCAGTTATCTATCTTATACATACTAGTGTATATTTGTCAATCCCAATCTCCCAATCAATTTTAGTTTTAATATTAATTTGTATTCTTTCTCCAAAGAGACAGAAAATAAGACCAACCTACTTGTATGTGGTTCAGCCTATCAGTCTTGTAAAGGATTCCACGAGACAGATTTATATAACTGAATCTTCATAACTTTCATAAAATAATCTTGAAAAATCTAGTAATTAGCTAAAGGATCCCAGATTTTCACTAGTAAATACTTTATTCCATTCAGATTCTGTTCTTCTAGAAATTTTCTGAAACTTGAAATTTTCAGAAGTTTACTCTTGTCTGAAACTATCTTCTTTGATTATGATAAAAGTGAAAGGTTTTTAGGAAGTTGGACATATTATAAACATCTAAAAATTTACTTATTAATTCAAAAGCAATGAGAACAATTTAAGTGCTGTAGACTGGACAAGGTAAACCATAATCTGAACGAGTACAACTTGTGTTTAATTTTATTTTCTCCCTCATGGTGGAATGGAAAAATGGAAAACTTACATGTTTTAGTCATTAAAAAAAAACCACACATACACAAGATAGTAGAGAGAGTTGCCACAAACGTATTGTTTCACACTTTTTGGATGTCATTTTTTGGTTCCAACATTATTAATCACAAAAAGTAACGATTTCACTGACATTTAGTAAGTAAAATAGATCTCAGTAAAATAGAACCTGCATTCTAGGTTGGACAACATCAGTGCAAAGTCACTGTACTTCAGTGTGCTAAATGGTTCCTAGTAAAACTGATCATTCACATGAGGAAATGAAACTTTAAAACATTTAATGATGGATTAATCAAATGCATATCATTTTACTATATAAAGAGCCTCACCCACCAAATTCAATTTAGGAACAGACAGAATTTTTTTATTAAACTGATGACCAACTTTTTTGCTTATTATTTGTTGAAATTTACTTCTTTTCATCACCCATAAAAAGCAAGGACAAACTTCCTTTAAGGTTTCTATTTTTCATCAGTATTCATCCAAACAAGTTTCAATAAAAGGTGATAAGGATAAACCTGCATTTCCCTTTATGTATATCTAGTTTGGAGAATGAAAATATGAACAAAAACTAAAAGAAAATAAAAATTGAAGCCATCATTTAATGATGACTATATGGAAGGCAAGAGGCATAAATTCCCAGGTGAATTTTAATCGTGTCTCCCCTAAGTCAAGTCATTCAGAAATGAATGGCAAGTGATATTCACTTTAGTACACAATTTGTAAATGTGGAAGCAGGAATAGTTGCCATGAGTATTTTATATTCTATCTCTGTTAAGAGTGGCTCTAAAAACAGTCTGATGATTCATAAGGCTAGATAAGCAAATCAAACTTTATAAACATGACAAATTCTAAGTTGCTGGCACTGAAATGGTGGGTTTGCATATGGACAAGTAAGCTGTTTGCCTTAAATCTTTGGGGTACCTTGGCTTTTAATATTTTGTTCTGATATTCAAGCAGAAAATACATAACTGCATTTTATACAGTAAGCTGATCTAAGAGTGGAAAATTTGTAGGGATGAAGGAAATTCCAAGTTATATGTATGCATATAAGTGGCTTTATATAATAAATGTGCAGCCATTAAAGTTATACAGGGACAGTGCAATTTAAAACCCTCAGCTCCTGTTTACAGATTGCCAAATCTAATCCTTCTTGTCTGGGTTACTGATAACATAACTTATTTGCTTAAAGGTAAACTATGACCTCCTGCTATACTATACACGGTATTAAGAATGACATACCAATATCAATCTAGAAGGTGAACTAAACATGTAATAAACATTAAAGTCATATGAAATAAATTCAGCTCTGTGAAATTTTGTTTTCAGTTTGCTGACAAAATTTTGCTTCTTCCCGAGATCGTTTTTAGTTCAGCATTAGTGCTACACTAGCTAGAATTTAACTCATATGAGTATCTTTATTCAGTTTTCAAATTTGGAATACCTTGAATCCAAAATATATACCAATAACCTTTTTAAAAAGTGAAGAGTCAATATAATCAGCATGAACTTTTTCTACCAGTTTCACTTTCTAATCCATTTCCCACCAACAGTATTTCACTCTTATCCCTCATAATTTCATAAGAAAGTATCCAGATGATGTCTTTCAGACTAACCAGGAATCTAAATCTCAAACACTATTTTGAAGAAGAGTAGAGTAAATAATCTTGGTAATCTGTAAAACAGCTGCGTGCAGCGTGTACTGTATTACAACAGCACCAAACCCTTTATAAAAACCAAGCATTCCTTCTTCCTGCCTTATGGTATTGATACAGTCTCTCATTCCCTCATACTGTGTATTAATTGGAAGCACTTCATAGCCAAGGTCTGTATTGTCAATTATTGTGCGTGTTCCTTGAATGTGAAGGCGGTGCAAAACTGTTTCCAATGGGTAAAGTATAACATCAGAGCAAAGACTGGCGGCAAAGTTAGCAATAAGCTCTGGAAAATAAGCATCCAACATACTCTGCACCGGGCTAGTGCTCTCAGCTAGGTGGCTATTGTAAGTCTTTCTCTTTAGAATTAGCAGGACAATCTTCTGAATGACTGAGCTAATGATGTAATGAAGCACCCCATGCAGCACCGTAGGAAAGATCAAGGAAAGAAGCGGAAGTAGTCGTTTGCTGTGAGGCACTCCCAAGCCTATCACTCTTCCAATTCCTTCTTTAATACATTCCAGAATTCCAGTATTGTCTCGAATTATCTCACTCTGAAATGAAAATGATGAAATGAGTGAAAGTTAACATCTGCTTATTCTGCCACAAAGAAGGATTCTTTCTAGGTCCCTTTTAAATCCTAATTTTCTGACTAAAGAGGAAAAACATCAATGGTTTGCAAACTTCAAATGTTATCTAGGCATTAGATTCTTTTTTCAAATAAAATTTCACAGAACAGATAGCGGTGAAGCTGGGAGCTATTCTTATTGGGGGAGGGAAACAGGGGAAGAGATGTGGAGGGTGACACACCTGGTTTCCCCACCCTCAAGAACCTCCTTAGGACACATTTTGAAAAGCAACAAATATTGTACATGACATTGAAGAGGTAACACAGTGCTTGGAGTTCTTAAGCATTGCTTTAAAACCCACCTCCATTATGTACTTACTGGTAATGTGACCATGGGCAACTTACTTAACTTCTCCTAAGAGTCAGTTTACTGTTCTATAAAAATAGAATTAGACCTACCTACCTTTTATGCACAGAGTTGCTGGGAGCATTAAATGAAAAAAGGCCTGGTACCCAGAACACACTCAATAAACATGAGTCATTATCATCTGCCTTGTCTCTGCTTTTTTACAATTATGGGGATATGTATAAGGAAGTTTGTGATACTGGTTACAGAGGCATGGTCAGGCAGAAAAGGAACAACTAAGAGGCCAATTTGGCTGCAGCAATGACTGAAGAAGAGAACAGCAAAAAATGAAGTTAAAAAGGTAGTCAGGGGCCACACCATGCCACTGTGCAGACCTTGGCCTCCAGTCAGATGGGAAGTGACTAGTTGGTTTTAAGCATAAGATGGGTAAGATACAATTTATGTTATACTGGCTGTTGTGTAGAGGAGAATGAGAGCAGAGGCTGAGAAACCAGTTAAAGATATGATGGTGGATTGGACTAGCAGGTAGCAAAGGAAATAAAATGCTGCAACTGTGCTTTTATCCTAAAATTATAGCCAATAGGAATTACTGGTAGATTTGATTTGGGGTGTGAAAGAGAGAAGACAAGGATGACCTCAAAGCTGTTGGCCAGAAGAAGTGGAGGAATAGCAGTGCCTTTTACTGAGTTGGACAATATTCCTGGGGTAGCAATTTGGGGGAGAAGATCAAGAATTCAGAAATGTTAAGTCTAAGGTGTAAACTCCAAGTGGAGTTTATAATCTAGACTACAAGGAAAAGGTCCGAGCTGCCCATACAAATGTGAGAGTTTACAGTGAAGAGAACATATTTAAAACCATGAGACTAAAATGAGCTCACCTAACCTAATCCATTTACCTGCCTCTGGCCCCCTTCCCAGTCCAGTTTATTTTTAATACAGCAGCCAAATAGATCCTATTAAAGACATAAGTTAGATCATGTCACTCTTCGCTCAAACCTGCCAAAGACTCTCCATCTCCCTCAAAGTAAAGCCAAATTATTACAGTGATCTTCAGTGTCCTGTGTGATCTCTCTCCCTCTTTCCTCTCAGACCTCATCTCCTCTTGTTCTCCCTTCCTTAGTCAGCTTCAACTGTATTGGCCTTGTTTTTGCTCCTCAAACACGTAAGATATAATCCTACCTCAGGGCCTTTGCACTTGCTTTCCCTCTGCTTAGAATGTTCTTCTCCCAAATATCCATGTAGTTCTTATGTTCAGACCTTTACTCAAATGACTTTTGCTTCTGAGAACTTTCCTGATCTTAAAAAAATAGTAACATCCCTTGCTACCCATTACACATCTTATTTCATTTCCTTGTTTTATTTTTTAGCACTTAGCACCATGAAGTATCCCTTTGTTTATCTTGTTTATGTCCGTCTTCCCCATAGGAATGTAAGTGCCATGAGGGCAGAAAGTTTTTGTTTGCTATGTTATCCCCAGGGTCTATAACAGTGCCTGATATAGGTTAGCACTCAATAAATGAATTTAATTCATTTATTTAAAATTTAAAATTTTAAAATGAGCTTTAAAAAAATTTAGCAGTTAAGAAAGATTAGCTGAAAGGTAAAGTCAGTAAAAACCTTGATTTAATACTATGCTGAGAAGTCTGAAATTGATCTTAGAGAATATGAGTCAACGTGGATCCTTAATCAGCAAAAGGATATAAGCACTGCAACTTAAGAACACTAATCTTGCATGAATATGTAGAATGGACTTTAAAATGCAGGAAACAGAACAAAGATTCTTAGTAAAGACAACAGATCACTAGGAAGTTCATACTGAAGAATGGTGGTGTTCTTTAGGAGATCTATATATAAATGTGTATTTTTCAAGGGAAAGACTGTTCTTAAAGAGATCTGAGCTCCCCAGACAGGCAAAAAACCACTGAACATGGTAGGGAGAAAGAAGCTGATGTAACAAGAAGGAAAGAGAATGGTGGCCTATCGGTGGCGGGGGAGCAGACAATCTCAGATACTCCCTGAAGTTAGAAATGAGAAGGCATGATGGCTGACTGGTTATGAAGGATGAAAGAAATATGAAAATCAAGACTTTTGTAATTTTTAGATTCATATAAAGGTGAGAGTTAAAAGGATTCATGCAAGTAAATGAGTTCTCCAGGACAGTGAATATGGGATACAAAGCAGAAAGGGTCAAGGATTGTGCCTCGGAGCTACAGGAGAAGAGATGGTAAGCGGTTACTAAAAGAAAAGGAGGATGTTCAAGAGAGCAGAAATTGAAGGAAAAAAAAGAGAACTAGAAAATCAGACAAAAGGAGTCAAAAGGAGGTGGTCAGCAGGTGGAACCTGGGGCAGAAAAAAACAGTGCATTTGGGTTAAACAAAACAAAACAAAACAAAATGAACATATAGTGAGCTGGGCACTTTACATAAATAATTCTCTTAATTTTTATAATTCAGTTAATAAAATACTACTCCCATTTTATGTATGAGAAAATTAAGATTTAAAAAAGGTTAGGACATCTGCTTAAAGTCACAGGTCTAATTTAAGTAGAGAAATGTGACTGTGATATGGGTCTGCATAAAGTTAAAACTTGTTTTCCCCCAATATATCATGCTGTTTCGTTGTTTTCCTTAAATAATTATCTTCCTTATCTATAAAATGAGGCTATGTCATAAAGTGATAATTCTGCAAACTGCAGCCCCATACAAAGGTTATATCCTTTCACATTGCCAAATGCATGGGGATAGGAGACAATATTTGGGTAGCAAGATGTTAACTTCAGTTAATAATTCTAAAAAATAAACACATAAAAAATCAACAGTAGGTTCTGCCCCCAACCCACCGCCAACTGAATCTCTGCCCTGGGGTTTGAAGGCAAGCAGGTAAATGTGAAACACATAAAGGACTTCCTTCCTCAATTTGTGCCGCGCTCCACTGCACTGTGTAGTGAAGCGAGAAAGGTCTGTGATGGTTCTGGAGTTCCTTCACCATTTGGTCCAATTTGTATTGTAATAAGTCAATGTTTCTAAAGTTGTGCAGGAAGATGGGGTCATTACGAGTTTATGCATGAATACAGTTTTTTCTGCCTTTAAAAAAAAAAAAAAGAAAAACAACGATATGGCCAGAAAAGCAATTAAGTGGAAAAGAGTAATTAGAAAAGGAAAGGCTGATCCACTGAGATTTTATAGAGAGGAAACTCATAAGCGCTGATTATGACAAAGAAAAAAATATGCTAGAGGATCTGACGTTGGAGACAGAAGACAGGTGGTAGACAGTTGGATTTTGTGTACAGGGTAAAGTTAAGTTAGCTCTCTTACAGTTTTAAATGCAGGAACGGTATGTGAGAAAGTACATTAATTCGATGTACTTGAAGTGCCACCATGTGGTTAGAAATAGTGAAACAATTTAAAATGCTAGCAGGAGATTGCTTTCGCTTTGTAGTATATACTAAACACCATAGCATCAAATGTTCCTTAAAAGGCATATTTAAAAAGACTGCTGTTAGTAAACTACCTATGGGGACTACCTTCTCACTGTTAGGATGATTATCCATCATGTTTTATGTTCAGGTAATTAGTAATTTCTTGTCTGATAAGCCATAACTATTTGAGTTATTAAAAAGTTGGAGAAAAAAACAAAAACAAAAAACAACCCTATAGATTTTTTTGTATTCAGAGCAGGTCATAGGCTGGGTTCTGAGATATCTGAATGAAGAGTACAGTATCCCTTACACAATGCCTGTGTAAGGGATAAAAAGAATTAAAAGTGTGAAGTAAATCTGCAAAGGAAACAGACACACCAGCAATGTGCCTAGTATATAATCTTTGATATATGTATGGTATCTGAGAAAAAAAATTTTTTTAGAAGGATACTGTCTTAAATTTTTCTGTTATACTGTCAGACATACACAATATACTGAATATTCCAAAAACATTTTTAATTAAAAAAATGACAGGAAAAAATAGCTCACCTGTACTGTTTCGATTAGACTTGCTGAATAAAAAGGCATTGCCACTATATAAGTTAGGCTGTAGAAATTAAAACAAACTTATCAGTATACTGAAACAAGATGCTTACACTAAATTTTTTAATATCTACATTAATACATCAACATAATTTATATTCAAGCTTGAATAATATCTTCAAGGTTTTTAACTATTAATACCTATAGCCTAAAGATACTTCAGAGACCTGTAACGTAAGATGCTTTACTCAACAATTAGAGATGAAAAATTAAGTATTAATAATAACACAGTGACAGCCTGTAAAGAAAATTATTTTAAACCAGTAAAATGTAGGCTTGTTTATGATTCACTGTTTGGACGTCTACCTGCACATAGCTAATGTAGCCTGTAAATCTGATGCCTAAAATTTAGGTTGAGGGATCCATTCCATTGCTTGCCTTTTTAGTGATACCTGAACAAGGCTACAGTTCTGCTATTGTCCTATCTATTATCATTATCCATTCCCAGATTTCCCACCCAGCAGAGCTAAGCCAGTCTTCCATGGTAAGTGAAGTCCCCTTTTATTATTAAAAAACAATATTGTACAGCTTTGCAAAGTTGCCTCCTATTGCCACTATTTAGATATAGTAATATTACAACTTTGCAAGCCTGCAAAATATAGTTATTTAAAATAATGTCAAGGTGGGACTTACCTAACCCTATGGGCCAGGTCCTGGCAAGTAGTGGTTTTCAAGGTGAATGGAACATCACTAAGTAATAATGTGCTGGAATGTCCCACAGAGGGAGCCAGCAAGCTGGGGGGTTTCCAATTCCCAATCTTAAAAAAAAATTAAAAAGTGAAGAGTAAAATTCTAATCTATAAAAATGGTCAGTGTTGTAAAGTCACTAAGTGCCCTTAGGACTACGTTTTAATGACATTAAGGTTTTGAGTTTACTCATCACCATACAAATATAAATTTGTATGTCTGCTTACTAAGAGAATAATGATAATAATAATGAGTAATAATTTTCCTGGCAATTCAGGTTTAACAAGTTGAAGATCTCTGCTAACTTCCTAAGAACACAAAGAAAAATTAGGTTGTGATTTTAGCCTTTCAAATTAGAAGGGTTATTTAAAAGATAACATATATTTCAGGATTTTATTCCTAAACTCTATGTTACTTTTCTGATTAAGTTCTAGTCCCACAAATATTTCATTGCTCTACTTTCCTTCACTTTGTTTATTTAATAAGTTTTTCAGTTCTAATACTATAAAAATGGATGTAAATTTCAATATAAATGCTGCTTTTGATACTTACGATTTCAGTAGAAGGTGTTCTCCTATTTGTTTAGGATTCCATTTATGTGAAATCTCCCTAAAAAAATAAATAAAATAAAAGCCATGTTTTTAAAAACATCTTGAATTAGCTTAAGCTTTAAAAAAGTAATCAATTTTTAATTTTTTTTAATCTGTGGGAGAAATATATTCTCATGATGAACATTTTCCTTTTTGGGACCCGTCAAACAATTACAGTGGGTTGAAAAGAGAAAAAACATAGAAGGTCTTTCTGTATGTACTGACAAAAGGGGATGACAGAGGAGGAAGAGTTATAACTGATTATAAAAATGAACATGAGACATTAGATAAGATACAAAAATGATAGACTGAGGAAAACAATGGACAGGGAAGGGAAAGGGAAACAATAAAATAGGATAAAGGAATAAAAAAAGCTTTAAAATGTATGTAAGAATGAGAATTAGAAAACAAAACAAAATTAAGTAACTGTAATGCAGAATGACACATACATTTGTATAGCCCCTAATTTTCAAAGTGCCTTTACTTATTAAGATGACATTACTTTTGTGACCTTTATTATATTCTATTGCCTTTTTTAGCTCCTACTATATGCCAGGCATTGTGCAAAGCACTCTGCATAAATTAGTTCTAACCCTCACAATGAACCTGTAACCCCCAATTTCATAGATGAGGAAATCGGCTCAGAGATGGTTCATAACTTACCCAAAGCCATGCAACTAGTTAGCGGTGCAACTGGGTCTAAACCCTGGTCCGTATGACTTCAAGTCTATACTATCTGCCTGTACTGCCTCTCATCTCATTTGATACAAGAAGGAATCCTGTGAGATAAGCAGAGCAGGTACTGTCCTATTTCTTTTACTTACGAGAAAAATAAAGGTCAAAAAGATCACAGGGATATGTTCAAAGGAGAGAGGCAGAATGCCAGGTCTGGAACCAAGGTCTAGGACTGCGTGCTTCCTACCATTTAGGTTACCTTTGGAAACCAGAAAAGAGAGAAGAAAAAGGAGAGAGGCAAGCTGAATGAAGAACAAAAAGGGAGAAAGTTATATCAAGAGAAAAGTCAAAAAGGAGAAAAGAACATGGAGAATAAAAGTGAAAGTAAAAAGGAGGCGGTGGGTGGGGGGAATGAAAAGACAGAGGGGATGGAAGGGAGGGGAGGGGAGGGAGGAAGGCAGAGTAATAGAGAAAAGGAAAATGTAAAATAAAGGGGAGACTGGCTGCCACCCGTTCCCCTGATGACACTGGCACCCATGTACCACGGCCACAGCAGGAACCTGAGAAAAACATTTTCTGTTTGAAATGAGTAAGTATGACAATCATAAGGAGACAAAGGAATATATTTTATACTAAAAAGGTAAAGGAAATTAATCACTGATAATGTAAGTGCTCTAAAAACAAACTCAGTACACTTATGGCATGGGTGGTATGTGAACTTTTCTACATTTTTCTAGGAGACTGAAAGGTCTGCAGAGAAACTTGTAGACAACAGAACAACCATCTCTGATTCATATAAGACCTTAGAGAGTGTTCTGAGTCACATTCTGATTAAATTAATACCAGAATACTATATGAGGCCTGAACAACTATCAAAAACTACAGCTGGAATGACATTTAATGATTAAGACGAAAACTGTAAAAAAAAGATTAGGCTACTTAACTTACTGACAGTGACTTTATGATTATAAAACAATGCTAAATATGCTAAAATTTTTGTAAATATGCTAAAAGTTTTGTAAATCTTCTGGGCACTTCTATTACTGTTACTATGGCCCCAGAAAGGGTTACCACAGGTTACTATGACATTAAGTTTGCGCACTCCATTAACATTATGGATAGATGGGTCTGTGACCTGCATTTCTGTAAGGACTGGGCCACCTTTCCTTTGAATACTAATTACTGATGCCGGTTCGTAAGATCATTAGGATTAAGGTAAAAAGACTGAAAAAAGAAATTTAGAATCAAGTATAAAAAAAAACCTGAGGGCTTCCCTGGTGGCGCAGTGGTTGAGAGTCTGCCTGCTGATGCAGGGGACACGGGTTCGTTCCCCGGTCCAGGAAGATCCCACATGCCACGGAGCGGCTGGGCCCGTGAGCCATGGCCGCTGAGCCTGCGCGTCCAGAGCCTGTGCTCCGCGATGGGAGAGGCCACGGTGGTGAGAGGCCCGTGTACCGCAAAAAAAAACCAAAAACAAAAACCTGAGATGCTCTTCCTGGTATCTGCTTTCTACTCCTTTATAAAATGTGTAAATCTTATTGCCACAGCTCTAGAAATTTAAATTAGCCATTTAAATGCTTCAGGAAAAAGGGTAGTGTAAAAATCTACTTGTGATTAAACGTTTTTATATTTCACCATCAAATACCAAAATATATACGTATATTTAACTCGCTATTTTCACAAGCAAAAACTGCCCTTCAAATGAGCAACAAAATTAAGTGAAGTGACTTACTTTTTATCAAAGTTTTTCATTTGACAGACTAACACACATACTCCCATGCATATTCAATACACAAAAGCAATAGAATTTTTAAATAACACTCTATTTATACAGTCTTTACTTTCCATTGCCTCTTATTTTCCCGTGCTCAAACAACTGCCCTCTTAAAAAAAAAAATATCTTCCCTCAATGTAACCCAAGCCCCTCATCTTCCAGCTCCTTCTCTTCATCTCTCCTCTTCACAGAGGACTGTCTAAACTTGCTATTTCCATGTCCTAGCTTCCCACTCACCTCTGAACCCATTCCAAATTGGCTTCTACCCTATTATTCTACAAAAACAGCTCTTGCCAAGGTCCCCATAACCTCCACATCACTAAATCAAATAGGCATTTTAAGGTTGTGCCTTATTTGACCTTTCAGCAGCCAACATGCCCTTGTGTTCTTCCCTCCTTCTGGAAGCACTCCCTGCCCCTGTATTCCACTATCCCATACTCTTCTGGTTTTTCTCCTCTCTTCTGGTCTCTACTTTTGACTCCTTTGCAGGGGCATTTTTCTTAACTCAGCAACCTATTCTGGAGTTCCTAAAGGCTCAAGTCCTGTTCTTTTCTTACTATATAAGTTACATTCCTTCCCCAGGCAATCTTACCCAAGATGATGCTTCAGAATCTCCCAAATCTATTATCTTCAGTTTAGACTTCTCTCTGTGTCAAAATGAACTTGTCCAAAGTCAAACTTATAACTTTTCTTTCTTATTCTTAGACTCTTTTACTGTTCCCTAATTGAGAACTTAATCAGAAAGGAAATCTATTGAATTGGAGAAAGAGTTCATTGTATTTAAAATGGAATGTGTTTAAAGTCAGTGAATTCAGAGGAGTCATTAGGAGAAACAGACAACATGAGGAGAAAACAGTAAAACAGTACTGGTACAACTACAAATGTGAGATGAGTCAAACTAAGCTGGAGTTCAACTAAATGGATTCTGTGAGAGACTGAACTATACAGGTAGCCTTGGTTAGAGGTGCTCCTTATGCTAACGATTTGAGAAATGCCACATGAAAGGAAAGGGTACTTCAGGGTAGAGCAACACAAAGTCTAACTCACTCCACCTGGGGGAAGGTTTGGGGAAGGATTTAGGAGGGATCTGAACAGTAGATAAAGAAAGAGATCACAGATGATGATCCTGGGCTTTATACATTTTTTTAAAAAAACGTAACAGGGGCTTCCCTGGTGGCGCAGTGGTTGAGAGTCCGCCTGCCGATGCAGGGGACACGGGTTCGTGCCCCGGTCCGGGAAGATCCCACATGCCGCGGAGTGGCTGGGCCCATGAGCCATGGCCGCTGAGCCTGTGCGTCCGGAGCCCGTGCTCCGCAACGGGAGAGGCCACAACAGTGAGAGGCCCGCTTACCGCAAAATAAATAAATAAATAAATAAATAAATAAATAATAAAATGTAATAAATACTGAGAAACTATAATGTGATCAGATCACAAATTCAGATGTGATCATAATCAGTATAAAAAAATATTGGTGAATCCAGACTGTCTCACCTATTGTACCTAGTGATCACCGTGAACCTCAGTCTCAGAGACCCTAGAGCTCATCCTCCTCAAGTGGTAACTTCTGTGAAATCCTTTGGGTTTCTGCTTTAATACTGTGTCTGCTATGACTTTGTTTTCCCCCAAGAAAAGTCAACCTTGCCCAAATAAGTTAGAATTAAAAAAAAAAAAAAGAATGTTTACACTGTATGTCTGAGAATGGCTTTATTTGACATCTAGTTACACAAGCCAAAATCCTAGAAGTCATCCTCGACACCTTGTCTATCATCAACCAACTTTAATCCATCACCATGTTCCATCAATTTTACCTAAATATATCTCAAAATCATCCATTTACATCCATCTCAAAATATACCATCCTAGTCCTAGTTACCATATTTCTCACCTAGATTGTGATAGCTTATGAACATGTATCCTTTTCTCTACATTGGTCCTCCTGTAATCTTTTCATCTCCACTTACGATGACCCTTTAAACACATAAATCTGATCATGTCATTGACTCCTGCTTAAAACTCCTCAATATTCTTAAAGTGGCCTACAAGGCCAAGCACAGATTGGCTCTTGCTCTCCATCCTGCTCTATGAGCTCAAACCCTGTGAGTCTTCCCTCAATTACAGGAATTCTCCACATTCCCCCTGCCGCATTGCCTCTGCACCAACTGGTCTGTGTCTCCTGAATGCCATTCGGATCTCAGCTTAAGTGTCATTTTATTAGGGACACTGTTCCTAACACTCTAATACTGTCACAGAACCATATTCTTTTCTTTTAGAGAACAAGCCTCAGTTTGTAATTATTCATTCATTAGTGGGATTATTTTACTTAACGTATGTCCCTTACACTAGATCCCAAGTTTCATGGTCACAGGTACCTTTTGTTTCTTCTCCTCACTATATACCTGATTTCTAACACAGAACCTAGCACATAGTAGGGACTCAGGAAGTATGAGCTAAATAAATAAATGAAGTAATGAGTGAGATTTACCACAAAAATTTAACCCAAGTAGAATACCACAAAGATAACCTTTTCTGTCTTCTTTAGTAAGATTCAAAATGACCAAGAGACAATACATACCCACACAACTGATGTGTCTCTATGTCTACAGAGTAAGAAAGTTAGATAATAAAATTTAACAAAATTCTGTGCCCTCTCATTCCCATTTCTCTTTTCCCTTCCCTTCAACCTGAAGTTAAAGTTACTACTTCATCTCTGCTTTAGAGAAATGGTGTTACTTGCCTAAGGTCCCAGAACTAAAAAGTGGAATAGTCAGGACCAACAGTGTTCTGACTGCAAATACAGAATTCTTTACTCTTTGCCATATAGAAATTACTGAATTTTGTTAAATTTTTATAGAATTTTGTGTTTGTGGGAGAACTTCAAGAACATTTGATGACAAGTACTAAGTTTTGATCTTATCCTGTGATAGGAAAAACAATGGGGTGAATAAAGTTAGCCAAGGGCAGAAATTCAGATTTTTTTAAGTATGAGAGGAGAAACTTAGCTGACAAAACATTTTTTGTTTTCTCTGTAACACTCAGCAAAGCTGTGTTAAAGGTTGCACCTTCAACTACCTCACACTTCCTTGTCAATCCAAAAAATTCACCCTGCCAGGGGCCAATTTTGGAATAACAAACCACTCGGTCTTTAACTCCATCCCTGGGATTTACTGTTGATACAGAAAATCACAGAGTCCTTCCAAATAGCACCTAAACAAATTTATGATCTCCAACATTATCTCAACATTATTTTCATGTATTCCTTGTAAGGTCCCCTTTCTGCTACTCATAGCTGTGACTGTCTCAAATGTCTATCATTGTTCTTATGCTCTATCTAAATAACCCCAGTACTCATCCTTCTTTCTTCACCTGTATCCTGTTTCAGAGAGAAAATATACCCAGAATCAAACATTCCAATTTCTCTACCCTCTCCCTCCAAGAGAATCTACAATTCTGATTCTCCTCTCTTGGCTTGCACGCCACTGTCCTACAGCTTACTGCTCTTGTTAATTTTTTTTTGTGAACATCTCTTACTACTCCCCTCTATTACCTCTCCTACCACACACACATACATACACACACACACACACACACACACACACACGCACTCACACATCGCCCAGGATTCTGTCCTTGGTCCACTCTCTGTCATCTAGTCTACACGTCCTCCTTAGGGAAATTCATCCATCCTAAAGCTTCAACTGCCACTTTTGTGCCATAACATTCAAAGCTATGCCTCCAGCTTCAAACTGTCTCTGAGACTCTGATCCACAGTTCCAACCACTACTAGGCACGTCCCCGTAGATGTCTTGCATGAATCTCAAACTTTATTTATTTATCCAAAAACATTTATTTATTTATTTATTTATTTGGCTTCATCAGGTCTTAGTTGGCAGCATGCGGGATCTTTGTTGCAGCGCGCGGGCATCTCTCGTTGTGGCGTGCGGGCTTCTCTCTAATTGTAATGCTCGGGCTCTAGTGCATGTGGGCTCAGTAGTTGCAGCACGTGGGCTCAGTTGCCCCACAGCATGTGGGATCTTAGTTCCCTGACCAGGGATTGAACCCACGTCCCCTGCATTGGAAGGCAGATTCTTAACCACTGGACCACCAGGGAAGTCCCTCAAACTTCATTTATTGACAGTTACATTCCTTATCTTCTTTCCCACTACTCTTCTTTATGAATTCTCCAACTCAATTCCAATCTAGAAATCTGTCACTGCTGCTAATTCACTCTCCCATAATCCCATTCCCAGTCTATCACCAATTATCTATTATACTTTAGAAATGTTTATCCAGCTCCTCCCTTCTGTTCTACTCCATAGTTCAGACCCTTCTCCGTCTGGCCTAGATTACTGTGACAGTTCTCCGTAAGTCTCTGTCTACAACACTCCATGTTTGAAAAAATCACTGCCACTTGAGAAATCCTTGATCAAAGAACCCATATATTAAACAAAAAGAAACAATCCCCACCTTAGATTCCCAACTCCATAGACAATAAAACCTAAGTCACTTACAAAGGCAGAACCATGCTTTAGTCTAGCACTTCAGCCTCTTTTCATGTTATTCTACTCCACACATGCCCAATATTCTAAGCACAAGCCACTTATCACCTGGATCTTCCAACTTCCATAAAATTGGGCATGCTGTCACCTCTACTTGCTCTCCTTCTCTGCCAAGTTATTTCCTACTCATAATTCCAGATCTAGCTCAGATTTCAAGCTGTTAAAAAAATCTCTGCCAATAAATCCACGCAGTGTCCCCTGCACTCTGAAAGGGGTTTGTTTAATTACGGCACTAATCACGATGTACTAAAATTTGCTTACATGTGTCTCCTTCACCAAACTAGCCACTTAAATAACAGGAATTGCTCACATACTCAGGTTTGTTCCTTAGTTGATAATTGTTGATATATAGCAGTAGGGGCTGAAAGAGCTCAATAGATACTAGACCAGGAAGCATTTTCTTTATCACATACTAATTCCATAAGATATAATTAATTATTTATTCTCAGTTTCTTCTCTTAGCTACTTCAGGCAAGTTTTCAAATTCAAGGTATTTTTAGCAACTATCATATTTTGTCATATATTTAATATGAAGTTAATCTGAGAAAATGCCAAAAAGGTACCTCGGTAAAGGTGTGAATTCACTGATTATTCCCTCTGCTCCAAGTGTGACTCCCTGAACAATAAATGTACTTCCCATTCCTTTCCAAAGAGCCCGTGGTCCCTAAAATGAACAAAATTTATGGTTATTTCTGTTAATGCCTAAAAAAGAAACCAAAAAAGGTCTTAATAAAACTTGATATTGAATGTTTACTGATATTTTCCAGTAAGGCATTATTCAAAAGGACATTTTAGTAAAGAACTACAGCTAAAGTAAGTCCTATCATTATTTTAATATTTGTTGGGTGGCCTACATTTAGGTGAAGATAAACACTCCAATTAATTAAGTATCTCTAATATGGATTAAATACCCCTAATATTTCATTAATTTTGGCAAAGGTGTGAATTTACTGATTATTCAGTGATATCAAGAAGATGTCATTATCATGTTAAGTTAGTTTTAGTATGAGTTACAATATCTTTAATAACTAAAAGGAATTATTGTTGCTTTAATTATTACTAAGGCAAAATGGCACATTACAAATAACTTTAATAGAATGTACAGACTAATTCTCACCTGAGTTTTGTTGAAGCTGTACATAATATTGATGACTGTAAATGGAGTGAGATGATAATGCCGAGCATGGTAATTAACCTGTAAAAAAGATATTTCATGATTATTTTCTGTTATTGTCTCGTTAAGAAATAAAAAGTCATGAAAGATACAGTGAGTCATAGCATAAATGAAAGTTCAATTCTAAAGTCAGCATAAATTACACATAAGCAAAATTACTCTTGAAAGTGCTTTAAATAACTTAAAAGTACAGTACATGAGGTTATACAAATACAGCCCTGAAGACCAATGTGCGATATACATAGTAATGTAGAATATATAATAAAGAGGGCCTTGGTGTTTGATATTTATGTTTCCTTAAACACCAGAATTACGTTCAGTGTGGCAAAATGCTCATGCCATTAACACACAGGAACCACGAAGAACTCAGGGAACAGCAGATTCCTGTCTACCAATGGCAAGCAATAACAAGCTACAAACAATTGGTAAATTACGAAATCAGTATAGGGGGTCAGAACTAATACTTATTAAGTGAAATAATAAAAAATAAAGTAACAGAATGCATCGTACATTCTGAAGGTATTATTTACTAAAACGTTTTTAAAAGTTCCTCATATATAAGTATACACTGGATCACAATGTGATATTGTCACAATGTAAAATATATGCCTGAAATTCACTGTTCTAGTGTATGTAACACTGTTAGGGCTATTTAAATAGCTATTTCTCTCTATATGCTTACTTTTTGGTGCTAAGCATAAACAGCTTAATTTTTAACTATTTCTATCTTGTCTAACTCAAGTTTCAAAGAAGATAAGTTATATTATAGGAGCTTTTGCCAGTGTGGTCCACTAGCCCTCAAGGGCCTCATTACCCTTTCAGGAGATTGACAAGTTCAAAATTATTTTCTTGATACTAAGGCATCATCTGCCTTTTTTATTGTGTTGACATTTTCAGTAATACTGCGAAAGCAATGGTGGGTAAAATTACTCACTCCATAGCATGAATGAAGGCAGTGGCACCAAACTATATTTTTGTACTTATTGCATTCTTTATCTGACTCATAAAGAGGCAAAAGCCACTTTCCCTAAAGAATGCCCTTGGTGAAGCAGTAAGACACATTTATTTTATAAAATGCTGACTCGAGTACACATCATCCTTCTCATAATATTCTGTGTGTTGTATAATGAAGATGGCTGTCATAAGGAAAAGAACTTGTCCGATGGAGTTGTGAGCCTGAACTAACCACTTTTTTCATGGATCACCATTTTTTTCTGGAAAAACTAACAGAATATAGTTATTCACACTTGGGACAACATGTTTTTAAAACTGAACAAAGTGGGCTTGTTGATTAAACAACAACAACAACAACAGTATTTGTTGCCAGTGATAAATTTGAGCTTACAAGCAAAAATTATAATTCTGGAAAACCTATATCCACTATCAAGATCGTATGAAAACTGAAACACTTTTCTGGTGAGACTGGTAGCAATTTTAATGATGGTGGTCTTTTGATACTGTAAAATCAACTGTCATAACATTTAGATGATCTATATAATTCAGTAAATCAATATTTTTCAATTAATCAATGCATGATGTAACAGAAGCATGCATGCATAAAAAATCTATTCAAGGGCTTCCCTGGTGGTGCAGTGGTTGAGAGTCCACCTGCCAATGCAGGGGACACGGGTTCGTGTCCCGGTCTGGGAAGATCCCACATGCCGCAGAGCGGCTAGGCCCGTGAGCCATGGGCGCTGAGCCTGCGCGTCCGGGGCCTGTGCTCCGCAACGGGAGAGGCCACAACAGTGAGAGGCCCGCGTACCGCAAAAAAAAAAAAAAAAAAAAAAAAAATCTATTCAACATGAAGTACAAATCAATAGATTCTAATGTAACAGGGTATAAAAAGTTAATTGACGTGGTTTCAGATTTCACATTGCAAGTAACTTTTAAAAAGTTACCACTTATTGAGTTTTGATGTAGTATCAAAGAAGAATATCTGCCAATTACCTCTTGTTTCTTTCAAAAAAAAAGTGTTGCAACAAATTGACTACAGAAGCAGTGTGAAAATCTGGCTGCCTTCTATTATGCCAGACATTAAAGATATTTTCAAAAAAGTAATAGTGATTTTTCATAAAAAGTCTATTTATGTCAGTATCTAAAGAGTTTATTAATACTTTAATGAATTAAACATATATATATATATATATATATATATGCATAAATTTTTCCAGTTTGGGGTTCTGAAATGGCAAATATTGATAGATATAATCCATATAAACAAGTGTTCTTTGGAGACCTCAATAATATTTAAGACTTAAGAGCTTTCAAAGACCAAAAAGTTTGAGAACTGATATATTATAGATTTTGGTGCATGTCACATGGGATAATGGTTACATGGTCTCAGTCATTTATCTGAGGTCTGTACTTCAAATCAGGGTTAGGATTACTGTTTAGAAAATCATAGAAAGTACATTTACCTGACATTGGCGGCGTAGAACAATGCAGGGATGGGCCAGTACATTTTCTGTAAAAAGACTATAAAATAATAATTTATAACATTTAATTTACAACACATATAAATCTGAATTTATTCTTGAAGAATCATGCATTATTTAAGTTATGCATTTTTCTTAAAATTAAAAAAAAAGTTTTCAAATGTCTAAACATGTTTGCAAATCATTGTACCAATAACAAGATTCAATATGAAAAAACTAAAGCCAGATTCGCAAACTGGTGAGTAAAAGCAACAACATATAATATTAATATGTACAGTATAAAGACAAAACTACATCTTGTATGCCTGATATGGAAAACTTCTTTCCTAGACAATTTAAATGCCCCTTTCCATTTCTTTCAGAGGATGTCCTATGAACAAAGTTCCTATCAGAAGAGCCATCTGCCCTATAAATTCTGTAAATTTTGGTTTTGATGTACTTTGCACTTAAGTTATATGGATTTTAACGACCATGTAAGTAAAACCTAGATGCTATGTTGCTAAATATCTTGTTATAATTCTAATATTCAGCAAAAAGGTTCAACGCACAATTACTTTTTTTTGGAAGGGGAGACAAGATTAGATTTTATTCTTTGGATAGACACATGAAACTTCTTACAATATTCCTTACAAAATTATTTTGTGTTTATAAAATTGAATGACTATTCTCTATCCTTACTGAGGGAAAAAATCAAGTTATTGATTTTAAATAATAATTTTTTTCTGCAAAATATTTTTCAATATTTTAACTACTGCTCTAAAAAAAGCAATACTAATTACCTAACATTATAAATTACATTAAAGAAAGAACTTTAAATAAAAACTTGAATTAAAAATCTTTAGACAAAATTACCTTGCAAGTCCAATACCAAATCCAGCAAATCTATTCAGCTGTTCTAAAACAGAAGTAATAAGATTACTCATAACCATTATTTAGGTTTACTGTGAAAACAACAAAAAGTATTTTCTTTTTAACATGATATTCATTTAAACTCCATGGACCAAAATCAAATTCTGATAGGGGCCAGAGAGGCCATCTGAGGAAGTGAAGAGCTCTGTGGAGGCTTGTGGCAAGTTGCAAGGTGTAGACCTTCTAAAGGCCCAACTGCTTTTCAGCTCCAATCCATTGTTGCCACATGGGACTCTGAGTCCAAGGTTTCAAAGCTGTGATTTTTCTAAAGAGATATTCTCATTTTTATATAGCATCTTCCAATCTTAAAATACTAGCAACTATTTTAAAAAGCGTTAAAATGTTGTGTGGACCAAATCAAACACATTTGCAGGTAGAATCTAAGGGCTACCAGTTTTCAACTTCTGACTACAAATAATTTAAAATTTTTTCTAGAGAAGACTCTGACTGATACTTTCACCAACTTTACCTCCCATGTTGTAAAATTCGTCCTTCACTGTTACTGATGGAGAGCATCTATGTTAAGCCACTAGTTGCAAGCAAAAATACCCATGAAAATTATTAAATTGAAAGATCACTTAGGGTAACTGAAATGGGTAAATAAGGCTCTCGTCTCTATTTCTCCAAGTTTTAAATACTTTGATAGTAGCTGCTTAATTAGGTCTCGGTGATAGACTACTGCGTCCATATGCACTATAGCTGATGGCATATCTATAGTCTTATTAGAAGAGTTTACAGCTGGAAAATTCCTATGCATATGTCAAAACAGAAAATAAAATCTTTTTCTCCTTAACTGGAAAACTTAAAATCATAATGGTGAAATATCATAACCCCAAGAGACCACACATTAAATTTCAGCTATAATACAATATTTACAAGGGATAATTTTTCTCTCATCCTCTTTTCTCTCTCCCCTCTCTTCTCCAATCCCTCCCTCTCATCTCTGCTCTTTTGAATGAAGTAATGCCCTCACTATTCCCTGACAGACAGAACAAGGTCACGTAAACAGTCTCTGGGGAAACCACTTGGTTCACTATTGCCTTGAAAAACGTGCAAGGTAGAGAGAAGCTCCTTTTGCCCAATTAAGATACTTTCCTTCTTTCAGCTTTTCCCTTTTTGTGTGTGTACAGGTCATCTGCTAATATTAACAGAAAATACCACTGACATTTTCTGGAAGGTGTCAGGAAGGTTTACTATTGTTAACTGTGTAAGTCTCTCAGGCTTCTATCCTCTTTGCAAAGTTATTCACCAGCCTCTAAACTGCTGAAAAAAACCCCACAAAACCCTGGTTATTAAGAGCTCCTCCTCATTGTAACCATCAAACCATACATTATGAAAAGATAAAAACATCAGCTTTACTGCCTAAGAAGGTCACTGTGTAGCAATCGTACATGCATTTTCAATCATTTATAACTTTCCAGCACTCCTTCTGGGACCTGTAGGAAAAAAAAAAACTAGACAGAGTGAAAAAACTAACTGTATGACACTGTGTAAGTCACTGATCCTCCTCCATCTATCCTCACTGGATGACATTTGAAGTCTATTCCTCCCAGTAACCCAAATCAAATAAATATTACTGTATTTCCAAGTCAAAATCAAAGAAATGAGAATACAATTTATGTCTGGAATATACATAATATTTAAGGATGTAATCTATTATTCTAACAATTTCAGGAGGATGGGAAGATGCAGGCATTATTTCCATTTTACGAATACAGCAGATGTTGACAATATCTAGATCATACAGTGTTGAAATTAAAACAAGTCTTCTGAAATCCTACAGAGAATAATTATGTCTTGATTCTAAAGACTTATCTTGAAAATCTCTTAGTGATTTTGACTTTTTAGTGGAGTTAAGTCAGAGAAAGAAAGCAGGAGGTGGGAAAATACAGGGGTAGTTTGGGGATCTAGAACAGATACAATTACTATGAGTAAATGGAAAAAGGAAAGATGCACATTTAGCCTATTGTGTGCTCCATACTGTACTAGGCATTACTCACACCTCATTTTTTTGACACTTATAAAACCCTGAGTTATTCTTCTACACACCTTAAAGATGAGAACACTAAGAAAACACAGAGGTTAAGAAAGTCTCTCAGCTTTTAAGAGTGGTAGAGGCAGATTTGAGCCCAAGACTGCCTTTGCTGGAAATACTTCTCTTTCCTTCCACATTTCAAGGAAATACAGCTGTTGGTCAATTAGGCATTTTTCACATGATTCCCAATAAACAGTAAACCATTTCCGTCTTTCTTGATTCAGGTCATGGAATGTAATACGCCAAAACCCTCCGAAATCCTACCATGCAGACCACAGCTAAGTCAGTCGTCTTCTTTTGGAGGTGATCCCAGAGAAAACACTGGTGTGAAGAAGCGGGAGGAGGCCCGCTTCGGGGGCAGAGGACTAAAGGAGGGCACAGGGTGTGGCGCGCGATAGGCCGGGAGGCCCGGGAGGCGGGACCCTCCGCGCGGCTTCCGGGGTCTGCAGGACCCGTGCTGCGGCTCCCCACTCCACCCGCCCCTACCGTGCGCCCCAGGTCCCTCACCGCTGCTCTGCCCGGGCACGCTGCCGCCGCCGCCGCCGCCGCCGCGGGGAAAGGGTTCCTCTGCTGGGCCCTCGAGCGGGGTGGAGGGGGCGGGCACACCGTAGGGCGGGCTCTTCTCACCCCAGTGCAGGTTGCGGCTACCCGGGATGTCTGGGGGAGTTGTCACCCAGTGGCTCAGGTCCGACGCGGAGCTGAAGGACCTTGCAGGGAAAGCGCCGCCAAAGCCCTGCTCATCCCGGGCACCACTCCGATAGCCCAAGCCATCGAATCCGTCCGGGCGCCGCGGATGCATCGCAGACGGGGCAGGATGAGAAGAGCCCACCCGGAGCCCACCACCCCTGGGGCCACGGCGACCTCGGGCCACACAGCTTTTACTCCTCGGCAGTCGCCGCGTCTGGGGAATTCTGACAACCGGAAGTCACGTTACAAATCCGGACGTTCGGGGAGCACGTGATCGTAGCCTCTTCCGGCGGCCATTAGAGACACGGTTGCTAAGGTGACGCGGCAGAAACTCTTAAAACTGCGGCCCTTAGTAGGGAGTGGGAAAATGACTGTGCGGTTAATGAAACACAGTACTGAGAGATGCTGTGAGGGAATTGGGGCAAGAGGTGCGGCCTGGATGAGAGGAGGTCGAATAAAGATGTTTCCTAGAGGGAGTTGACGCGTGGATGGAGCTGACGCCAGAAATCGGATCTCAGCCAGAAATGCCCCGCCCCACACAAAGGCCCCAGGTCTAGCTCTTTTATTTCTTCGCTGGGCTGGTGTCCCGCCTGCCACGAAGGAGCTATTAGAGGTTAGAGTTGCGGGATGTTCGTACATCTGGCTTTGCCGCCCGCACTTAGCGTTTTGGGTAAAATCTATTGAGAGATCTGGTTCGGCCCAGTGAACCCAAAAGTATTGTGGTCGGCTAGAGCAAGCGTTAGAATAGAGCGTCGCGGGAGAAAATCCTCCTCTTCCCCTCCCCTCCGCAATCCACCCCAAGAATATAAACTGTTCTCCGGGATTTAGGAATTAAGCATTTTGCTTTTCTGAGGCCACAAAATAACAATAAATAGTTTTCTGTAGCTTTTTCTTTCTTTTTCTGCTGCATCTAAATCACTCAAGGTATTTAAATCCAAAGCGATACCGTTCAAAATCGAGACCCTAGTTAAAAAATTAAGAGGACTTCTAAAGAGAGTCTCCTACTACCTGTTTTCATCAGCTCCATGGGCTTTTCTGGCAGCATCTCTCTCCCTAGATCTGTACGAGCCTAACATGGGTTCTTCCTGTGTCCCTTCTGACCCGTTGGACTCCCAGGATTCTGAAGGCTTTCGGAAGAGAACCCTAACGCACTATTCTGAATCTTCCAGAAGCCAACCGTTTTTTTTTTTTTTTTTTTTTTTGCGGTACGCGGGCCTCTCACTGCTGTGGCCTCTCCCATTCCGGAGCACAAGCTCCGGACGCGCAGGCTCAGCGGCCATGGCTCACGGGACCAGCCGCTCTGCGGCATGTGGGATCTTCCCGGACCGGGGCACGAACCCGTGTGCCCTGCATCGGCAGGCGGACTCTCAACCCCTGCGCCACCAGGGAAGCCCGACATTCTTAAATTGAGTTGTAATGTGGCTTGGGCAAATGTATTGAGTCATTTCCTTAGTAAGTGTATCCAGTATTACTCGAGTACTAATACCAAATTACTGTGTACCTAATATCAAATTAGTTACTGGACGTAATAAAAATATTTCTGTGTTCCTTAAGAATGATTGGTTCAAGATTGGGATTGGCTCAGGTCCAAAACGTATTGTTTATTAAAAGAAGGAGAAAAAGGCCTGTGTGTGTGTGTGTGTGTGTGTGTGTGTATACATACTTATATAAAAACAATGGCATCTCACAATTTCACATCTACTTCAGTGGAGAAAGGATGAGTTATTAAAAGGAGGACAATTGGGTAGCCACTTGAGGGGAAGAAACAACAGCCTCACCTTACAGCTTACTCCCAGATGAATTCCAGCTGTAATATATATATTTTTTTCCTTTAGTTTTTAAAGATTGAATATTAGAAGAAAATAATTGGTGAATATGTTTCAAATAGTGGATTGGGAAACTTTCTAAAAGTGACAGCAAAAGTCAAAAGCCATGTAGGGAAAGAGTAATCAATCTGACCATATAAAATTTAAATTTCTACATGATAAAAAAGTAAAAACATAATAATCAAAATTTAAAAACAAACCACAAACTGGGAAAATTACATTTTAACATGGTTTAGACAATGGGTCACTTTATTGTAAAAAAGAGCTCTTACCAGTAAGGAAAAATTAGTAGAAATGTAAGCAAAGGACATGAAGAGGCAATTTATTAAAAAAAAGAAATGCAAATGGATAATAGTTACATGAACAAATATCTGCCCTCTAGTAACTGAAGAAAGGCAAATTTGAATAATAACCATTTTTCCTCTATAAAAATGATGATGTTTAAAAGGGAAATGTACATCATTATGCAAAGTGAGAAAAAAGTAGCTCTCATTCATTTCTGGAATGGTATAAAATATAATAACTTTTTGATGGAGGGCAGTTTGGCAGTTTGTATCAAAAACCATAAAAATGATATCTTTTGACTCCTAAATCTTAGGAAACACATATAGGGTGTAAATACTTACTTATGCACATGTTCATGACGTAATTGCCCATAATAGGAAAAATTGTCAGGATTTTAAATATCAAGTAATTATTATGCATTAATAATTAAAATGGTACATCCATATGGTCCTTTAATTAACATACATTTATTGAGCACCTAACTGTACCAGGTACTGTTCTAAGCAATGTGGATAGAGTGATGAATAAGCCAGATGAAGTCCCTGCTTTGTTGGAACTGACATTCTTTTGGGGAGGCAAATAACAGGTAAATATATCGTGTCAAATAATGAAACAAACATACTATGATGTTAGGTAATGACATGTATTATATTTTAAAAATTAAATGATAGAGGCAGAGTTTTTAGATTGGGCGGTCAAGGAAGATTATTGAAATAAAGATTATTTCTCTGAGGAAATAATCTTTAAACAGATCTAAATGAACTGAAAGAGTGAGCCATATATGACTATCTGGGAGAAAATTTTTCAAGGCAGAGCTAAGTATAAGGTCCTGATGACAAACTAGGTAGCCAGTGAGCAAGGACTCACTGAGAGCTGAAAGGAGGGCAGGGGCCAAATTTTTCAGGGCCTTGTTGGTGATAGACAAGAATTTAGGTTTTTTTAAGGTGACCTTAATGATGTTCTAGAAGGATCAACCTGGCTTCCGTATGGGGCAAAAGTGGAAGTCTCCTCTACTTGGCAGGCCATTGCAAGCTGCTGAGGCAAGAGATAGTAGTAATCTGATGGAGACTGATAGTGGTGAAGGAGGTGACAAGGGCTAGAGTCAGCATGTTTAAAGATTACAAGAGAGATAGATATCAAATGACAAGTGGACATGTTAAATTAAAAATATTGTGCACAGTATGATTTCACTTTTGTAAAAATAATAATAAAGATGTACACACAATGAAAGGATATATGTTATGTCTGGGTGTAGGATTGCTTATGAGTTTTATTTTTTTACTTTGCATTTTCTAATTGTTCTAAAATAAGGTTTTTATTTTTTGCTAAGAAGAAAAATTATTTTCAAAAAAATTAATAGATTTAATTATGGGACACAGCAATAAAGTTCTTTCTAGATTATTAAATCTGTTCATAGCATTTAATCAGCAGTCTCTAGAGCACTATCAAAGTCCTTCCATCCTATATGTCTTTAAAATCTTTCTAAAATAATGATGTTGAAATGGTCCAGAGTATATGGCTTCAAACTAGTTTGAGAAAGACATAACACAGAAATTAATACACGTAATTCTCTATAGCATTTAAAAAGATGGTCAATATGCCTTTTATGAGATTAACGGTGTAATAGTTGTATTATCTCTTTTGGCATAACAAATTACCCCCAAACCAAGCAGCTTAAAACCTTTGTTATCTCGTAGTTTCTGTAATTCAAGAATTTGGAAATGGCTTAGATTATTAGTTTTGGCTCAGGGTTTCCCAGATGTTGCAGTCAAGACTTCAACTTGGGGTACAGTCATTTTAGACTTGACTGGGCTTGACTGAGACTGGAGGATCCATTTCTAAGATATCTTGCAAAACATTGTGGAATTCTTGCTGGTTTGTTGTTAGGAGGTCTCAATACCTTGCCACATGGATCTCTCCATAGAACTTCTCAAGTGTCCTCATAACAAGACAGCTGGCTCCTTCCCAGAGCAAATGATCTTAGAGAGAGCAGGGATGAAGCCACACTCTCTTTTATGACCTAATCCCACCTCATCACTCCTGCCACATTCTATACTCTAGAAGTGAGTCACTAAATCCAATCCATCACTCAAGGGGAAGGGATATAGCTTCATCTTTAGAAGGGAGGGTTATCAAACAATTTGTGTTCATATTTTAAAGTCACCACAATTAAATCATTATATAACAATTAATGGATAGAAGATATTGTAAGCACCAAAAATTATTAGGAACATTTTCACACAATCATTAATAGAATGATATGGATTGTTCCTTAGTAAATAGATATGAAAGATTGGTTTTTGGGAAAAGAAACATATGATTGAAATATTTATAATCATGAAATAGTATAATAGATATTTTTGAGTCCAATCATTATTCACTTAGATTTGAGTCAAAATACAAGTGAAGATTAGCAGACTATTTTGACAGTTTTCAAGAGTTGGCACAGAATGATGTGACCTGCTAAACAAAAGTACAGAATAAGCAGATCATTCATTTATATTAATATTTTACTCAGAAATTCTGACACTGAATAAATACAGATCGCAGGATAAAATAAAAATCATCTACATTTCTATTCAAGAATTCACCCAGCACTACTTATTAAGCATGTACTATGTTTAAGTCAATGTATTAGGTACTGTGATGCAGCTACCATTTTCGAGGATGGAATCTGAAGATATTTAAAATATTTTATTTCTAGAGCATATATGTGGGCCAATAAACAGTTTTCACAGTAAGTTTTAATATGTAGTAAGCCAAGCCAAGCCCTCCTGTGCTTGCTTCTTTTTCGTAATTTTTTTTGGCTAACCTGCCATTTATTTTTTCAGGTGAACTTTAAAATCATTTCATTTTTCACTCTCACTCTCCTAAAACACACACACATACACACACTTTGAGATTTGAAGTGTACTTGCATAAAATTTATATGGTAACCCTAAGAGGTTTTTTTAGTTCTGTGAAATATTTCCGTCAAGGATTCATGATTTTCTATTTGCTGAGGGCTATATTTATGCCACTAAGTGTTCTCTTCCAAAAACATGATATATATTTCTATTTATTGAGATCCATCATTTAGTGTGAGTTGAGGATATAAATGAATTCCCCCAGCCTACAGCAGTGGAACATCTTTACTTTACACTCCTTTGTGAAAATTGAGAAATACCTTACTGCTTCTCACACTTCATTATTTTAACCTGAATTATAAAAACTATAAACATATCATCTTTTTGGAAAATTTTTTTGCCATTTCATTTGTGGCCAAGGAAAAATTACCTTGTTTAGGTACATCTTGTTTTAGGGCTCAATATAAATTCTTTCCAACTTTTACATTTTTTAGTTCTTAATTTTGATTAATGTCTAAGTGATCTGTCCTTTGGTTTACTTTGAGTGGTTTAATCTTAAAGTATAAGAAAAATAGGGGACGAATTGGTGAATTCTTTCTTATATAATCAAGTTCTTTAGTTATCTTCCCCACAGAATTCATGGGTAACTACTTTTTTCTCTAAATGCTTAGTAGAATCAACTGATTTTTATATTATGATGAAGAATTTTTTAACTAACCTGCTTTTTATTCCTTTGAGAGTAACCTGTTTAACAGTTTGCTTTTTTTATGCTTTTAACATTTTTCCTAGATCTCTTGGAAAAAAAAAACAAAAAACCCACCAAGCTATTTTTAAGTGCAGCAGTCTTTACACATTCATTTTATTTGAAATATAGTAGGAACTCTTGATTTGCTACCTCAAGTCTTTTTTTTTGGATTAAAGAAGTTCCCCCCTACTAATTCTTTAATATTATTTATATTTTCTCTCTTTTTGAAACACGTTCTATGTGAGTTAGCACTCTAGGATCTGCTTTCTAAGAAATATCTTCATAGTCTCTCTCAATTTCACTTTTGTTCTTACCCTCAACTTACTGCTCAGTTAGGAGGACGTGTTTCAGAGAAGCCTGGGATCAGCTACTGTAATTTATGGGTTTTTTTAAACTCTTATTTGAAAATAATTAATTTATTTTGAAGTCTTTATTATTACCATTTTTAGAGCATTTCTAGGTTCACAGCAAAATTAAGAGGAGGGTAGAGTGATTTCCCATTTACACCCACCCCTTCCCCCAATGGATAGCCTCCCCCATTGAACATCCCCAATCAGAGTGGTAATTTGTTACAACTGATGAACTTATATTGCCACATCATAATCACCCAAAGTCCATGGTTTATACTAGAATTCACTCTTGGTACATTCTATGGATTTGGACCAATAATTTTTGTTTTAAATATCAAAATGTAGTTTAAAAGAACCAAAAGACTTATTTGGTGCCTATTATGAACAGAAATAATTCAGGACTGATGTATTTCATCAGGATTAGTTAAATTCTCTTTTGAAGTTGTTAACTTTTTTAAGGCAATTTATTTCACCAGGACAATCCCCACGCCTTAGCTTTGAATTGAATCACAATTGCTCTTAGTAAAACCCTTGTGAACATTAATAGAATATTTGAAGTTGTTCGCCCGTTAATAGAGATAGACATTTTGTAAGAATTTAAATTGGATAATTTTTTGCTATGCTACCTTTAAAATTAGGCATGCCTTTGTGCTTGAATTCGCCCCCCTGTGGTTAGTACATATAGAACACACTGGAAGCTTGGTTTATCCAGTTCCCTCATTGAGAAAGACACTGGCAGGTTTGGAGTTCTATGTAAAAGGGGCTCACGAACAGCAATTTGATTAAAAGACATGGCTACCTTTGTATAGCATGCATACTGTTTTTATTTTTTAACTTAGATTCCCCCCCCCCCCCTGGAGGAGAGGCGAGGCTTTGGAGGAGGCATTTAGACTTTGAGGAGACACTAAACCACCGCCAAGGCACTTCTTGCCGCAGCTCCTGGCCGGATAGCCGACGTATGCACAGTATTTAAAACGAATCATTACCATGTGCTTTATGATTGTATTTTAAAGCTAATAAAGGACCTTCACACAACATTGCATCTAGTCGTTCGAAAGCGAATACAGCTGTGGTGAGGGCGGGGAGGGGAAGGTGGAATTGCACTAACAGGTCCTGATTGGCTAAGCCCTGGTCAGGAGACTCTAAAAAGCGCAACCTTCCAACTCTGAGAGCGACTCCCACAGCGTCCTTAACAACTAGTCTTGGTCCCCAGCGACCCCGAGCACCGCGGTGAGTGACTACTACGTCCAGCTTCTGATGTCTTGAGAGCTAAGGTTATTGCCATATTCACCATCCCGGGGCAACAGGGAGACCCACAGAGGCCCACAAATGGGGGCACCGAGCCTTGTTTCTTAGCGTCCCGTAGCGCTGGTTGTTGGAAGAAACCTTTGCTACTTACGCTCCTGGCCCAAGCCCTCCATCCAGGCCCCTCCTACGAATCTAGGCGAGCTCGTGGAGACACTCCAGCGGGGGTTGAGGGATAAAGTGGGGGATCAGCCTCCAGTTTCGCTTATTTGGTAGTCTCCCCAGCAGAAAGCTATTTCCCTAAAAGAGGTGGGTGAACTTTCTCATTGCTATCGGTTGGGAAATTCTTCTAATTTCCTCTGGACTTGGGCTTGCTTGTCCTCCGGGGACCCTTAACTCAGAATCCCGCTTTCTGCGCTGGACGATTTTCAAGTCCTTATATTCTTGATGAAATGGCAGCCCTCCCCGCAGACTCTTTTGGATTTCAAAAAATTTCAAAAGTTCGGAGAAGTGGGGGTGGGGTGGGGAGGATTCTTGAGGATGTGAAATACAAGGATTTTTAAAAAGGCAATTCATCTTGAGAAAAGGGCACAAGTTATCTATTAGGAAAAATTTCTGGGAGGGGGTAAGGTAGGATTCCATTTTTTACCTTATCTCAACGATTTATCTGAATGGATTCCACCTTTTTGGTCAATTAACCTTCGTTCCTTCCTTCAGGTTATAGTCTACGTCTTGTATTTCCTAGTGCATGTTACCTATCCAAAGGCTTACTATAATTTTAATATTGTCTAGTTCTCAGAAATTATTTTTTTAAGTGTACCTTTCCAACCTTGTTTCAACTGGAGCTTAAAAAATACACTAGGGATTAATGTTTAAAAACTTAATAAAAAATTCTGAGTCTATGCCAGTTAGGTATAAAACATATCTTATCCATACTTAAATTTGACTATTCTCTAGCTCCTGTCATATTTATAGAATGTCATTTTGATCACATAATTTTCTTGGGCATTTTTTGCCCTCTGAAATCACCTGGAGTACTGTAATGGAATTCAGTATCTTCACCTGTGATAATGTTGATTTACAGGCCAGTCCTTTTTCTCTAGATTATAATTTCTTAAAGTAAGGGACCGTATTTTAATTGTCTTTGTATCTCTCAAACATAGGGACCTCAAACATCATTTGAACTTTATTTTTGTGAAAACTGAACCAAATTGAATTTCCTAAATGACAACCACTTAAAATGAACAATGTGGGTACTATTTGGTAGTGCTGAAAATGGTCAAAAACATTCTTTTATTTCTAGTTTATATGTAAGTGCATGTGTGTCTGTGATATAGTTTTTTAAATTTCATATTGTATGTTGAGTGTTGCAAATATAAAGCACTGGCATACAACGGAAATCCAAAAAAAGAATTCATGGACAGTTATATCCATTTTTGCAGTTCTTTCACAAACCATTCATCACATGAGTAGTTTGCATCAAAGCCAAATGGCTTCCTATGGTGGGTATCAACCTAAATAAAGAGGTAAATTGAGGCAAGCTGGAATTACCAGACATTGAATTTATTCGGGAATAGCAGAGGAATTTTAATTCGGGAAATAAAAACCATAGCAAGCTACAGATGAGTCCATTGAGGATTTGCGGTGGGCTGTATTTTTTGCGGAGGGAGTCCAAAGAGTGGGAAATCCCGCCAGAGTCTGATTAGTAAATTCATTGGCTTAAGGATGGGGAAGGATTCTTGGTGGATATTCTTTGGTCAGGAGATAAGTTCTGGTTTTCTATAAGCTGGGCATTTATGGGAAATCAATAGCTTTATTTTTCTGAGGGCACATGTGTGAGAGTCTCTGGTTCCATTTTAGATCGAAATCCTTTCAGTAAGTAAACAAGATTTAAGATATTTAACCAAGTCAGAACAAGACTATCATTTAAGTATCAGCTCACTGCAATTTTCCTGAATAAATGAGTAAATAAGTGACTCATGAGAAATGAACGGAAATAGTTCATGTTTAACTTTAATGGTACCTTTCAGTTCATTTTCATCATTGTCCAGGGCTTTCTTAGTCATACCTGAATAATTTAACCACTTCAGTTTTCAGTGTTTTGGATATTGCTATTTCACATTGATTATGGATTATATTTATATTTATTTCTGGAAAAATGTCAATTACTTTACTTACTAGTACAAAGATGAAAAGACATGAAGTACTTATGAATCATAGTTGGACTTATGTGTGCAAGAAATATTTCTGTACTTTTTTTTTTGTTTGTTTGTTTGTTTTTGCGGTACTCGGGCCTCTCACTGTTGTGGCCTCTCCCGTTGCGGAGCACAGGCTCCGGACGCGCAGGCTCAGCAGCCATGGCTCACGGGCCCAGCTGCTCCGCGGCATGTGGGATCTTCCCGGACCGGGGCACGAACCCGTGTCCCCTGCATCGGCAGGCGGACTCTCAACCACTGCGCCACCAGGGAAGCCCCTGTACTTTCTTTAAATTGACTATGTACCCTCCAAGCCTCTGTTCTGCTTAGCTGGTTGGATATTCAGTCTTAGTTTTTACTAAGCCTGCCTCTGCCCTGGGGTTGTACAAAAGTCCTGGGCGCTTATGTATCAACAAAGCACTGGAGGGGCACCAGGGGACATTGGGCCAAATGTCGCATCCATATGGTTCCCTTTGTTTTGGCATTCCTCTTTGGGACCACAACTAGGCCAGGGGAAGATTTTATGCCTCTGCTATGCTATGGGGTCCAATCTCTCAATGTTCAGTGCCCAGACATTTCTTCTGTGACACTGTCACCTCCCGGGGGTGCTGCTACAACAGAGGAGTTGGCTCTGAATGACCTCTGTTATCTCCATTCAAGTCTCAGGAAAATCTCTCTCTCTGTTACTGACCCTCTCAGATCAGGTGGGCCCCAACTAGGACCCTTCCTTGCCTGGTGCCATTCATGCCAATTGAAGGAGACCAGGTTTGGCAAAGCAGAGCGGAAACTTTATTCATTGATCAAGGAATGGGGAAAGGATAGACCATGCTCTGAAGACCTCTTCTCCTCCAAGAGAGGAAAGCAGGAAGCTTTTAAGTGGTCACAGCTGGGTGCGCCATCAGAACTCAGGCAAAGGGGCGGTGATTTTTAGAAACAGCCCGAGCATGCGCAGGCCTTTGGGTTCCTGTGCGCATGGCACTAATCGTGCCTAGCAGTGCAAGTGCCCCTTTGGGCGGAGGTCTTAGCATGATAATAGGCAAAGGCGACTTTCCCACACTTCGGGTCTCATCTGTGCAGGCACTGCCCTCGTGGGTCAGGCTGGAACCCATTCAGGTCAGTTGATTGTCGCTATTTTGGGCTTTTCTGGCTCAGGCTAGTTCTGTGGTTTATGCAGACGTCTGCTTTAGTTTCTGTTAAGTAAGCACAGCTGTGAGTATTGATGAACCAATTATGGTGTCGAAAAAGCAAGAAAGTAGGTTAGCCTCGGTATAAGTGTGGGTCGTGGTGACATCTCCACAATCCTAGGAGCTTTTTTCCTCCCTACAGGGCACCCAGTGTCAGCTCTACAATAAAGTTAATTTTTTTTTTTTTTTTTTTTTTGCGGTACGCGGGCCTCTCACTGTTGTGGCCTCTCCCGTTGCGGAGCACAGGCTCCGGACGCGCAGGCTCAGCGGCCATGGCTCACGGGCCCAGCCGCTCTGCGTCATGTGGGATTTTCCCGGACCGGGGCACGAACCCGTGTCCCCTGCATCGGCAGACGGACTCCCAACCACTGCGCCACCAGGGAAGCCCTAATTTTTTATTTTTGTGTTTTTAAGTCAGGAAAAAGCCAGTGACTTCAGGCAGTTTCACCTTTCTGCCTTGGAGAAATTCAGGCAAGAAAGAAAGGGAAAAAAATTATCTATCTTCTCAGAATAGAGAAGTACAAATCAAATGGGAGAGTTCTTAAAAAAAAAAAAAAAAAGATTTCATACTTGAGGTATCAGTGATACCCCATCACCCAAACTTCTCTTTTACAAAGTAAACATCTTTAGTTTTTTTTAACTATTTGCAAAAGGGACATGGTTTATATTTCCTTTTTTCCATCATGCTGAAACCAAGCAGGACCCTGTGGGACTTTGTTGGGTACAAAAGCCTTCCCATGTCCTGTTTCTTGTTTGTAGGAAAAAGGTTTTCAGCCTCCCAGACCTTCCCTGAGTTCTAAAGTGTAGATTCAAACAGTTACTAATTAGGGGAGTTTGGGCTTTTTGAGCATGAGCTGCTCATTCTCCTTGCTTGGACCTGCAGTAAACCTTTCTCTGCTCCAAACTGAGCATTTTGGTTTGTTTGGCCTCACTGTGCATAGGGCACATGAACTTGGGTTTGACAACAGTGGGGATGGGCGAAGAGTGAAATGATCAGGAAATTTATGTTTGGAATAGTTCCTCTGGCAGTCATGTAAAAGATGAGCCTAGAGGAAGAGAGATCAGGAGGAGACTGGAAGATAAGAAGGCTCTGTATTAATCTGGAACAAAGATAATGGCATCCTGATTGAGGAGAATGGAAAGAGGAATGAAAAGGAGACTGAATTAACAGAGCTCCCTTGAAGAAAGGAATATAGTGACCAGTAGTGCCTCCCCAATGATTTGATGCTACATGAGCTGGGGGGAGCAACCTGAAGCCAGGTGAGGCTAGACAATAACCATGAAAGGACGATTTACATGGAGCCTTGGTTTCTTATGACTGTGAAGCTGGTGCATAGACCCTAGATTGTCTAGCTTTAGACTTAATTTTTTTTTTTTTAACATCAGAGAGAAATACACCTCTATCTTGTCTGAGGTATTGTCATTTTTACTTCTGTTATATGTCACTAAACCTAATTCTAATATATGTTCTCTTATAATCTTATTTTTATTGAGGTAAAATTTGCATATAGTGAAATGCACAAATGTTCATTGTATGGTTCAGTGAGTATTCTGGGTTATCTGTTGCTGGCAGCAATCACTAAAACTTAGTGGCTTAAATAATTTTTTATCAACTCTCATGGGTCTGGAGTTGATTGTTCACAGCTGGGTAATTCACACTTGGGATCTCAATTGTGATTTCAATTAGATGTCAGCTGAGGCTCTAGTCTTTTGAAGCCTTGACTGGGTTGGACATCCAAAATGGCTCACTTACATGCCTGGCAGTTGCTGCTTGCTGTCACCAGGAAGCCTGGTGGGGTACTCAGGTAGAGCTATCAACCAGAGTGCTCACACATGGCTTTCCATGTGGTGTTGGTCTCTTAGCATGGTGGCTGGACTCTGAGAGAACATCTCAAGAGACCTAGGAGGAAACTGCAAGGCTTTTTTTTTTATGGTCTAGCTTCCTATGTCCCAGAGTATTATTTCTGCCATACTGTGTCAGTCAAACAAGTCACTAAGTTAAGCCCAGATTCATGGGGAGAGTGAGTTAGATTCCATCTCTTGTGGGATAGTGACAAGGCCACATTGCAGAACAATGCACAGTATGGGAGGTATTGTTGTACCATTCTGAAAAATGGAATCTGCTACGCTGAGTTTTGATACATATATACACCCATGTTACCCCCAATATAAAACATTTCTATTCAGTCCCTACTCCAGTACTACTTCCCATCCTCTTGTGGATCATCACCATGTAATTGTTGTTGAACTTCATGTATATGGAATCATGCAGTGTGTACACTTTTCTGTTTTGCTTCTTTCATTCAGTGTAATATTTTTCACTCAATGTTTTTTTTGTTGCATGTAGCAGTAATTTTTGTTTTTTTTACTACTGGGAAGAATCCTATCACATAAACATATCACAAATTTGTTTATCCATTCTCTTACTGATGGATGTTTGAGGTGTTTCCAGTTTGAGACTATTGTGAATAATATTCCTATAAACATTCTTGTACATGTCTTTTTGTAACATTGTTTTCATTTCTTTTGGAATGAGATTTCCAGGTCAAAGGATAGGTATGTGATTAACTTTCTAAGATGGAAATAGATTTCCAAAGTGGTTATGGCTTATTTTCACTCCTATCAGCAACGTATGAGAGTTCCATTGTTTTACACCTCACAAAACCTGGTACTGTCAGTTTTCAAAAAAAATTTAGCTGTTCTATTTGAAGTGAAGCAGAATTTAATTGTGGGTCTAATTTGAATTTTCTTGAAGATTAGTGATTTTGAGCATACTGACTTTGTTGATTTTCTCTGTCAGATTTTGTTCTGATATCATTAATTTCTGTTTTTAAGAATTCTCTTCCACTTTGGGGGAGTATATCTTGCGGTTATTTTTCCTGTAACTTTTGTTAGCTAATGAATTTTTAACCTTTCTTTGTTGTTAGAGATAAGTGTTTAACATTTCCTCTGAAGTGCCACTTTTGTTGCACTTCACAGGTATTTATATGTAACGTTTTTATTATCATTTAGTTTTAAGTGTTTTTGAAATTCCGTTTTTTTTGTTTTGATCCACAGGTGACTTAGAATTGTTTTTTATTTCCAATATATGACTTAGAATTGTTTTTTATTTCCAATATATGGAGAGTTAATTTATCTTTTTATTACAATTTTCTAATTTAACTGTGTTTTGATATCAGGATTATAATCTACTCATGTAGATTACCTACTCTTTGTAATTTAAGACTTGCTTTAGACTAGAATTTTTAGATAATTGTACTTGTGTGCTTGGGAAAAATGATATTCTCTAATGATTGAATGCAGAATTCTGTGTGCATCATATTAATTATACTATTTAAATCTTCTATACCTTCTGATTTTCTTTTTGTTGCCTACTGGACTTACAAATAGTTAAGAAAGCATAGCTCACACTACATTTTACTAATTTATTTTCTCAGAGCCACACTGGCTAACTATCAATACTTCTTTCTCTACCCATATACAACCAATTCCTAATAGCCTTTCATTTCCCCCTGTACATTAGCTCAGGGTTTTTTCCCTTATAATTTCTTGGATTTCAATATTCCTTCTTAGTCCTATGAAGTTGTTTTTAAAGACAGGATCCAAAGCCTATGTTAATTGGTCATCTTTTCTGGAACTGAAACCCATATCACTAATTTTTCTATATTAATTGTTTATTCATACATCTTTTTTAATTGAATGTAATCTATATTTTGTATGTGCAGATTCTTCTGAGATTTTTATGCAAGTATTTTTCAAGTAAATATACTGTTCCTCTTTTCCCATGTTTATGCCTCTTTTTTCCTTATATTTTTGTTGGCTAGGACTACCTATAAAATGTTGAAGAGTGGCAATAATAATGGATATTCTTGTGTTGTTCTTGGCTTTTTAGATAAAGCTCCTAAAGTTTTCTTGTTAATTATCATGATTCTTTTAGTTTGTCCTAGATACCTTTAATTAAATTGAGTAAAACTCCTAATCCTAACTTGTAGAGTTTTTGTTTGTTTTTATAATCATGAGTGGAAACTGGATTTAATTGAATTATTCTTTGGCATATATAAAAATATTTTCTACTTTTTTGCCTTAAATCCATCAATGTTATAGTCTACAACAATAGATTTTATAGTATTAAATTATCTTCACTCTGTTGAGACTAACCTTCCTCTGTTATAAAGAACTATTTTTTATTGGTATTGCTGGATTTGGTTTCCTTAAGAATTTTTGCACCTATGTTAATAGGTAAGATTTCCCTATGAATTTATTTTCCCATACTGACCCAGATCCTGTAACTTTGGATGATCTAAAAATTTATTTCTTTTTGTATAAAATCTGATAATATTGTTGAAACTCTAAAAAGGCATAAAAATAGTAACATTATGAAAAGCCTTAGAAAGTTATTCTGGAGAGAAAGAATGAGCATAAGAGTAAAAACGACAAACTAAATAATTTTATTAGCAGTTTTAAAGTAGTTTTTGTTCAAGTGTTCTGGTTATTCTTTTGGTGTTAATGTTAGATATTATGTCTTTTTTTGGTTTATTAACATTTAGAGTAAATTTGATATATAGCATATACTATATCTATATATAAATATGGTGGCCTTGTGATTTTTAGTTAAATGCTGAGAAAAATTGATTAAATCTATGTAATTGTGAACCAGTACTTTAAAATATTTTATTATAGGGAATTCCTTGGTGGTGCAGTGGTTAGGACTTGGTGCTTTCATTGCCAAGGGTCAGGGTTCAATCCCTGGTCGGGGAACTAAGATCCTGCAAGCCTCATGGTGTGACCAAAAAAAAAAAAATATATATATATATGTGTGTGTGTGTGTGTGTGTGTGTGTATGTGTCTATATATATATATATATATATATATAGACACATACACACACATATATGATTATAAAAGCTTAAAATCATGCAGAAAAGAAAAGTTGGGAGACTAGTAGATGAATCCCCATTTACTTTTAAGCCAGATTTAACAATTATCAATTCTATCCATACTTTGTATTAATTATGTAATAATTTTGTCTAAAGTGTTTATTACTTAACACATTTATATGATTAGTTAGAAGAGTATTACACAAAGAACAAATAGTAATGAGCTGTACTCTCCACTTGGATAATAAGGACAGAAGACACTTTTATATTCATATTTATGTTTACATTACATTTATATTATAGATGAGGAAACTGAGGCATCTGAAAGTTAAGTAATTTGCACAGTAACAGACATAATCTGTGCTGGAAACAGAATTTAAAGTAAGCTGTTGATTCCTGCACTTGCACACTTATCTATTACTGATAAGGAGATTTCACAGAGGCAGGGAGACAAGCCAAGGGACGAATGTCATAATAAATGAAAACGACATTTATTTCTAGAAGGGATGGTAGACAGAGTCAGTAACTATAGAAGGATCAATGAGATCAGTACTGAAAAACTCATAATTGAATTGTCCACCTGGAGATGATTGTCAGCCTTGGAAAGATTATCTCAGCATTGGGATAACAGAATTCCAGACGTGTTTTGTGCACTGGAATAAATATAAGGGTAAATATCATTTAATATAAAAATAACGTCTGATGTAAGTAAAAGGTAAAACAAGCTGTTTATTTGCCCACTTCAGATAAATATGCAAGGTAAATATTCACAATCTATTTAAATTATTGAAAATCACCTCTGGAAGGTGGTAGAGAAAACATGAATCACTGCAGATCATACTCTTTAGTGGAATGCTGTATATGCTAAGAAATTAGAGCAAGAGAAGAGGCAGGTCTTAGAATAGTTGATGTCAAAAATGATGATTTTTTTAAAATTAATTAATTTATCTTTGGCTGCGTTGGGTCTCCGTTGCTGCGCGTGGGCTTTCTCTAGTTGCGGTGCGCAGGCTTCTTATTGCTGTGGCTTTTCTCGTTGCACAGCACAGCCTCTAGGCGCGCGGGCTTCAGTAGTTGTGGCTCGCGGGCTCGAGAGCTCTAGAGTGCAGGCTCAGTAATTGTGGCACATGGGCTTAGTGGCTCCACAGCACATGGGATCTTCCCAGACCAGGGCTCGAACCCGTGTCCCCTGCATTGGCAGGCGGATTCTTAACCACTGTGGCACCAGGGAAGTCCCTGATTTTTTTTTTTTTAACCTTTCTTTTCAGAATTTGAGGGAAGACTTTATCTAAAAAGATCAATTTTAAGATCTTTTGATCCAGTCTTTAAGATCAGTTTTATTCACATAAGATTTTGTTTCCATTTCAATCCACAAACTCGGTCAGTACCCTGCATCTTTGGGTACCATAGAGAATAAAAGGATATTTAAATTGTAAAGATCTATTTAACTTATAAAAAAGCTCATTTTTACATTTACATCACATTTTGCTAATTCAGGAAACATGATTATTTCTTGACAGTGATCTAAATGTGAAATAATCCAATTTAACAAGTCCATTTTAATCTCTTTACATTTAATTGTGATTTCCCAGCAGTATAAATGAAATGAGTTTTTGTATTTGATAGCATAAAACTAAAAATAATTTGGCCTCACTTTAATTTTCTATTCCTGTTTTAAGGTGATCTGGGTGTTACTGGCTCTGGTCCTTGGACTCTTAAATCAATAGAAATTGATGAGGCCAGATGAAGAATTCAGGCAGCACAAGGGAGTGAAAACAAAAACAGGCGCCCTTGCTCACTTTCCCAGAGGAGGGCGGGCAGGTTCCTTAAGTGGGGTGAGGGTTAGGGGCGGACCCGTGGGTGGGGCTGGAGGGGTGGCTTAGGTCGTCTGCCCACCCCCTTGGTGGTGCTGTGTGCAGGGATCATGCATGGGTACCCTGCTTTTCCTCTTGGCACCTCAGAGATGACAGTTGATTTGTGGCCTTTTTGTATCTAATTGTTCATAATTTGCCCCAAATGTGCATGCATGCGGTTATTTTTAGTCCCTTATAATTTCTTTGTATTCTTTTGCTGGAGATGTTTGTCCAGGTGCAAGCACTGCAGTGAAGGGTACCAGGTCCCCCACTGTCTCATAAGGTTACTAAAGAGCATGAGATAGGCAACTGTGTTTGTCCCCTTCTATACAATTCGGAAGTCAACATCACTACATATAACTGTCCTGAGGAGGCATAAAAATGGTACAGATGATCTCTCCTGTAGGCTTTAATAAATGGTTCAAAAAACCATTTTATCAAATAGTGTATTAGAAGCTGAATGTTTTAGCTTGACTAATGATTAATATGTGTGACTCTGGTTATATTAATACAGTGCAAAAAAGCCCTGCTGCACATATGATCATAGTAACAATAACAATTCCTTGATGATGACTTAAGGTTTTGGAAGGTACTGAGAATTTGAAGAATATTCTTATGGAAAGACTAAAACTTTTGTGAAAGTTGATAACATTTTTATGTTCTATTTTTTGAGGGTTTTTTTTTGGCGGGGGGAGAAGGGAAGTCATTTTAAATCTTATTTTCTTTGTTTAGTTACCTGACTGAGCGTTTAATTCCAATATCTCTATGGGTGACATTTCTGAAGACTTTGATCTTTTCTTTTCGGAAATTTGAGATTATTTGGTTACTGTTTCTTTTACTCTTAGTCAAAAGCAATCATAACTAATAAAATACATTAGGGAGTCTTATTATCTCTCTCATATATCACAGTACTATTCAAATAGTGGTTCGTAAACTAGTGTTCATTAAGCACTTTTACTCCCAAGGTAGGTACTCCTAAGATACGCCAGAAATCGAAAGTAAGCATGTCTTTTACAGCAATTTGACATTTTCTACCCATCCAGTCTGGGGAAGTCTCATCAACAGGGTGTTGTGGAACTTGCATGTTGAGTAGATGGTGCGAATACCCACCACTTTTACCCACAGATGTGAGGACTCTTTGGATAGTAGGTTCAGTGATCAAGGGAGAATTTCTAAAATAATTAGTCTCTAACTTTTGCAATTTCAAAAAGTATGACTAATCATAGTCAGTCCTCTGAAATATATCAGGAGACAGCTAAAAGCTCTAGGTCAATATGCCTAACACAAGCACATAAAGACCCATTTGCCTTCAATTCACTTTCCCATCAATTATTTTCCTCTGGGTGGCCTGTACTTTTTACTTTCTATTCATTTGGCATTAAATGTTTTAAATTTATCTAAGAGTATGTCTGACTGACGTTTGTATTTCTAAGCTCTATTTCTGAAATATGTAATGTTTTATGAGTGCTGGGGTTCCTTCGTCTTTTGCAGAGTTTGTCTACCTAGTCTACTTAAACATCTATCTTCATAATTTTATATGATTCATAATGAATACTTATGTACTTATGTAATTTGTAACATTTATTACTAGATTTATCAAATTGTTTCTACATCTTTATTCTGTGTTTACATGTATTTTATCATGAATTCATTAATAATTGTTTGCAGTTATTTTCCTAAGTGCCTTTTAAGATGAAAATATTCAATGTGATGTTAACTGTTAAAAAAAAGAAACTCCTGAATATATCAATCCTACTTGAAAATAACTTGTATTTTATATTAAAGTTAGGCCAACTCTGAATGATATTCCTGTAATAGCTCAGTGCAGCTGCTGACTTAAAAATGCATTTGCTCTATATCCTAATGGATACAGATTATAAGAAGCAGACCTTGCTGTAACCAATAGCAATAAAAAATGATGTATTATGTTTATAATCTGTTTTGCTGGATATTTTCCCATTGCCCCTCCAGATCTACCTTCCATCCTTCTCCACTTTGCCCTGAACCTTCTGGCTTCTAGTTTGGTTTAGCAAATGGGAAACACAGGTAGATGACTGGAGTGGAGTGCAGGAAGGCTCCTTCTTAGCAGGCAGCCTCAAATCAGTTGCATCTCTCCACCAAAGGCCAAAGATTTTTATTAAGCACCACTCTCCTACAGCTGTTCTTTCTGGGTCTCTGTTCCCCTTAGTCCCGAGAGTAGTGACAGTTCACCCTCTTCTTGCCTACCCCTGAGGATGGCACCATCTTGGGTTTTTTTAAACTATATATTTTTTTCTTGAATAACTCTGCCCACATCTTTGGAAAGTCTCTTTATTCAGTTACCCCATTTGAGGGTGCTGTTTCCTGCCAGAACCTTGACTCATCAGTTTTAAAAATTGGCTATCTTAAAAAATGAAATGAAAAATAATTCAATGTAAGTATGACTATCCAATTACTTCATTACGTGTTTGATACTCTGCTAAACACAGGTAGTATGTCCTAGTTTTGGTCATACTCATAAATGTGCTCAGATATACTTCAAGAGGGAAATAAATCTGGATGTGAAAGCAAGCAGAGGAAGCGTAATCTAAATGGCAAAAAACAGACATAAAAAGTACTTTACCATGCTTTCTGTTTTTTTTTAAATTTACTTGTAATCTAATGATTATCACAAGCACTTAGGTAAAGCTTCCCATATACCAGGTTCTTTTCTAACCAATCTACATACATTGAGCTATTTATTTATTCCCACAACTCTATAAGGAGGTACTATTCCCATTGTACAAGTGAGGAGACAGTCACAGTTAAGTAAATCAGTTAGTCTGGTTGTATTCTCTTAACTACTATGCTGTGCTGTTCTTTCAGTGGTTTTGCTGATAAAACTGTTAAGTATAATAAAGACTGAATATTATATGAAAGGATAAGTTTATAATAGTAACATCATAGAAATAACATGGACTTTCAGTTCAAAGTTGGGTTTGACTCCTAGGTCTGACAGTTTAAATTCTTCCTTAATATAATTTTGCCTTTAAGCTTGATTTTTTTTTTTGTTGCCACCCTTTTCCCCATAAATCATGAATTTGTGTGACGTGCATTATTTGGTACTGTGAGTGCATTTGTATTCTAATATAAAATTTAATATTTCTCTTTAGGTTTACGATCTGTGAACATGCCTGCTAACAAATCATCTGTGATTAATAAATATGGAGTAGTATCTTCCGCTTATGAAAAATCAAAGTAAGTTTGAAAAAAATTTCATATTGTTAAAGTAGTAGACCCATATATATTGTAGAATTTAGAAGGTTACAGAAAATTGAACAGTAAAAAATAATCACTCATAGTTCGATATCTAAGAATAAAAATGTTAAGGTTTACTATTTTATAAATAAATAGCTTTGGAATGATTTTTTGTAATGATTATTTGTAAAGATCATATATTTATAAAATTTTGAATTCTATACTTTTTAAACTAAGCATTTTTTCTATAATCAGTGTTTTTTTTAAATTAGTTAATTAATTTTTGGCTGCGTTGGGTCTTTGTTGCTGTGCGTGGGCTTTCCCTAGTTGCGGTGAGCGGGGGCTACTCTTTGTTGCAGTGCGTGCGCATCTCTTGCAGTGGCTTCTCTTGTTGTGGAGCACGGGCTCTAGGCACGTGGGCTTCAGTAGTTGTGGTGCATGGGCTTAGTGGTTCCAAGGCATGTGGGATCTTCCCAGATCAGGGCTCAAACCCGTGTCCCCTGCATTGGCAGGTGCATTCTTAACCACTGCGCCACCAGGGAAGTCCCTATAATCATAGTCTCTCTTTTTTTAAAAATTAATTAATTAATTTTAAACTTTTTTATTGGAGTATAATTGCTTTACAATGGTGTGTTAGTTTCTGCTTTATAACAAAGTGAATCAGTTATACACATACATGTGTTCCCATATCTCTTCCCTCTTGCATCTCCCTCCCTCCCACCCTCCCTCTCCCACCCTCCCTCTCCCACCCTCCCTCTCCCACCCCTCTAGGTGGTCACAAAGCACAGAGCTGATCTCCCTGTGCTATGCGGCTGCTTCCCACTAGCTATCTATTTTACGTTTGGTAGTGTATATATGTCCATGCCACTCTCTCACTTTGTCACAGCTTACCCTTCCCCCTCCCCATATCCTCAAGTCCATTCTCTAGTAGGTCTGTGTCTTTATTCCTGTCTTACCCCTAGGTTCTTCATGACATTTTTTTCTTAAATTCCATATATATGTGTTAGCGTACGGTATTTGTCTTTCTCTTTCTGACTTACTTCACTCTGTATGACAGACTCTAGGTCCATCCACCTCACTACAAATAACTCAATTTCGTTTCTTTTTATGGCTGAGTAATATTCCATTGTATACATGTGCCACATCTTCTTTATCCATTCATCCGATGATGGACACTTAGGTTGTTTCCATCTCCTGGCTGTTGTAAATAGAGCTGCAATGAACATTTTGGTACATGACTCTTTTTCAATTATGGTTTTCTCAGGGTATATGCCCAGTAGTGGAATTGCTGGGTCATATGGTAGTTCTATTTGTAGTTTTTTAAGGAACCTCCATACTGTTCTCCATAGTGGCTGTACCATTTTACATTCCCTCCAACAGTGTAGGATGGTTCCCTTTTCTCCACACCCTCTCCAGCATTTATTGTTTGTAGATTTTAAATCATAGTCTTTTAATTTGCCATAATAATCCATGAAATGCATGAGAGAAAGTATTCAATAACTACTGAACTGTGAAGCATTTTAGTTATTTCTAAGTGCTTGTCTATTTCAAATTAAACCACGATAGAATATTTTTCTGCATTTCAAATTATTTCCTTGGGATAAAGTTTCTGAAATTAAGTTACTAGATCAAAGTTTGTTGATAATTTAAAAATTGATTGTGATTTTAAGAAATTTTTACAAACTTAAAGAACATGATAGAATACATAATAAAACTTATGTGTTGACATATTGTTATGTTTGATTCCAATATTTTTCTTTAATAAAGAATAGATCAGCAGATAAACTTGAAGCTCTTTGACCACATGTCCTTCCAATTATAATAATTGTGGCATATATTATTTCCATTCATTTTTGTACTTTAACATACAAGAATGGAAAATTGCATTTTCCTGGGCTTCCCTGGTGGTGCAGTGGTTAAGAATCCGCCTACCAATGCAGGTGACATGGGTTTGAGCCCTGATCCGGGAAGATCCCACATGCTGCAGAGCAGCTAAGCCCGTGCGCCACAACTACTGAGCCTGCGCTCTAGAGCCCGCGAGCCACAGCTACTGAAGCCTGCTTGCCTAGAGCCCGTGCTCTGCAACGAGAAGCCACCACAATGAGAAGCCTGCGCACCGCAATGAAAAGTAGCCCCTGCTCGCCGCAACTAGAGAAAGCCTGCGCGCCGCAACAAAGACCCAACACAACCAAAAAATAATAATAATAACTAAAAAAATTGTATTTTCCAGTCTGTCTCCTAAAGTACATAACTAGGAATGGAATTGTTGTATATGCCATTTAGTAAACAGAACTTATTAGTTCTGTCTAATGATTAGTCATTTTTTATTTTGGTTATAAAATCTGTCTCTACCACAAGATCATGTAGATATTGTTATACATCATTTTTAAAAAAATCTTACTGTTTTATCTTTAATACATATGGAAATGATTTTTGTTAGTGGTGTTAAGCGCAGGTCCAGTTTCCCTTTTCTTAATGTACATACCAGCTTGATCAACGCCATGTATTGAAAAGAACCTCCTTCTTCACTATTTCTCTAGTACAACAGTTATGTAAATCAAGTGTCCACATATAGTGGGTATGTTTCTGGGCTCTCTTTTCTGTTTCACTGGCCTCTCTTTTTAATATTAATACCACACTACTTTAATGACTGTCACTTAGTGATAACATTTAATAGTCAACATAGATTTTTCCAAGTTTCTTCTTCTTCAGTGATATCCTGCATATTCTATTTAAAAATTTAAAAAAAATTATTGAGGTGTAGTTGACTGCAATATTAGTTTCAGGTGTAGAACATAGTGATTCAAAATTTTTAGAGATTATACTGCTTTTAAAGTTTTTTTATTTATATTCCCTGTGCTGTACAATATATCCTGGTAGCTTATTTATTTTATACATAGTAGTTTGTATGTCTTAATCCCCTACCTCTATCTTGCCCCTACCTCCTTTCTTCTCCTCACTAGTAATCTCTAGTTTGTTCTCTATATCTGTGAGTCGGTTTCTGTTTTGTTACGTTTATGTTTGTTTTATTTTTTATTCTCCAAATATAAGTGATAACATACAGTATTTGTCTCTCTCTGACTTATTTCACTAAGCATAATAACCTCCAGGTTCATCCGTGTTGCAAACAGCAATGTTTCATTAATTTTTATGGCTGAGTAGTAGTCCATTATATGTATATACCACATATTCTTTATCCATTCATCTATTGATGAACACTTAGGTTGCTTTCATATCTTGGTTGTTGTAAATGCTGCCAGTGAACATTGAGGTGAATGTATCTTTTCAAATTAGTATTTTGGGGGAATTCCCTGGTGATCCAGTGGTTAGGACTCTGCGCTTTCACTGTCAAGGGTGCGGTTCCGTCCCTGGTTGGGGAACTAAGATCCCACAAGCCGCGTGGGTTGGCTAAAAAAAAACCAAACAAAAAAAAAAAACAAAAGAAAAACCAAACAATGCCAGAACAAGTCAGTGTTTTCATTTTCTTTAGATGTATACCTGGGAGTGGAATTGCTTGATCATGTGGTAGTTCTTCTTTTAGTTTTTTGAGGAACTTCCACATTGTTTTTCACAGTGGCTGCACCAATTTACATTCCTACCAACATTGTACAAGGGTTTCCTTTTCTGCACATCCTCGCCAACATTTGTTATTTGTGGTCTTTTTGATGATAGACATTCAGACAAGTGTGAGGTGATACCTCATTGTAGTTTTGATCTGCATTTCTCTGATTAGGGCTATTAAGCATCTTTTCATGTGCCTGTTGGCCATCTGTATGTCTTCTTTGGAAAAATGTCTGTTCAGGTCTTCTGCATATTTTTTAATCAGGATGTTTGGCTTTTTTGATATTGAGTTATATGAGCTGTTTATGTATTTTGGATATGAACCCTTTATCAGTCATATCATTTGCAAATATTTTCTCCTATTCAGTAGGTTGTTGTTTCTTTTTGTTGATGGTTTCCTTTGTTGGGCAAAAGTTTTTAAGTTTAATTAGGTTCCATTTGTTTATTTTTGCTTTTGTTTCCTTTGCCTTAGGAGAAATATCCAAAAAAATATTGCAACAATTTATGTTAAAGAGTTTTCTGCCTATGTTTTCTTCTAGGAGTTTTACAGTTTCCACTCTTACATTTAGGTCTTTAATCCATTTTGAATTAATTTTGTTTATGGTGTGAGAAAATGTTTAATTTCATTCTTTTATATGTGGCTGTCCGGTTTTCCCAGCATCACTTATTAAAGAGACTGTCTTTTCCCCATTGCGTATTCTTGTCTCCTTTGTCATAGATTAGTTGGCCATAAGTGCATGGGATTATTTCTGGGTTCTCTATTCTTTTCCATTGATCTATGTGTCTGTTTTTGTGCCAATACCATGCTATTTTGATTACTGTAGATTTGTAGTTTTGTCTGTGAAGTCAGGCAGTGTGACACCTCCAGCTCTATTCTTCTTTCTCAAGATTGTTTTGGCTATTCAGGGTCTCTTGTATTTCCATACAAATTTTAAAATTATTTGTTCTAATGTGAAAATTGCCATTGGTATTTTGATATGGATTGCAATGAATCTGTAGATTGCCTTGGGTATTTTGGTCATCTTCACAATATTAATTCCTCTAATCCATAAACACAGTATATCTTTCTATCTGTGTCATCTTTAATTTCTTTCATCAGTGTCTTAGTTTTCCCAGTACAGGTCTTTTATCTTCTTAGTTAGATGTAAATTTTTATAGAGGTACTGTCTATCTTTTCTTAGATTTCTTCCTCTGTATTTGGTGTTTGTGAGCCTTCTGTAAGTTTTATGCACATATTAAAAAAAATGTCTTCTCTAGCTGCTGCCAGAAGAAAGACAATTGATTTTTGTGTATTGATTTTACATATGGAAATACTGCTAAATTCTCTCATTAATTCTAAACATGTTTATCTCAGTCTCAATTTAAAAAGAATAAACATTTCATGATTAAGCATGATCTTTTTTGAAACCTTATCTGACACTTAAATTGTATTTTGTGTGTTTTTTTAATCTCATTAGACTTCATTACTATTTTAAGCAGTTAATTTTCCTTTATATTTTATTTATTGTTCATCACTTTCCTTGCTTTTCATTCTTTGTTACTTCTTAGATCTGGTTTTTCTTTTGCCCGATGTACAACTTTTTGTTTTGGCCATGCTGCGCAGCATGTGGGGATCCTAGTTCCCCAACCAGGGATCAAACCTGTGCCCCCTGCAGTGGAAGCATGGAGTCTTAACCACTGGACTGCCAGGGAAGCCCCAGATGTACAACTTTTTGAACTTTGCTTAGTGAGATTTCGTTGTTGAGAAAAATCTTAGTTTTTGTTAGTCTGAATATACCTTTATTTTATTCTTATTTTTGGAAGAAATTTAAAACTGAACATGGAATTGTCTTTGGTCTGTTATAACTTTTATTGTTTTCTCCCACCAGAACATTGATGATATCGTTCCACTAACAGCTTCCATTAGTGCTGTTGGGAAGTTAGCTGAAATTTTGATGCTATTTCTTTAAAGTTTAATCTGTTTTCCTCAACTTTGGGTGCTTTAAAAAATTTCTTATTCTCTTGTATTCTGCAATTTTACTATGTTGTGTTAGAATGTATTTTTAAAAATATTCTACTTGGATTTCTTGCACCTTTTGTATCTGTGGACTGTGTCTCTTGTCATTCCTGAAAAAATATCAGATATTGTTCCTTTAGATATTACCTTGACAACCCATTCTCTCTTTTCTTCTGAGACTGTTGATTGAATGTATATTAGACGATCTCATTTTATATTTCATATCTTTTATTTTGTCTCCATTTTCTATATTTTCATCTCTACTGTATTTTAAATAATTTATTCTGATATGTGCTCTTTTCCCATGACTAACTCTCTCTTGTTACCAATTTATACATTGAATTTTAAAAACTATATCTTACATTTCTAGCAATTCATTTACTTTTCTTCAAATCTTCTATGTAGACTTATAGTTTCTGGTTGCCTGTACATACTTTTAGCATATTGTGGAAATAAGTATGATGGTTTTATAATTTGTGTTGATCCAGTGAATGGGGTATAAATCTATGTTGAGACTAATCTTCTCAGATATATATATATATATATGTGTGTGTGTGTGTGTGTGTGTGTATTTTTTCTTTCTCTTTCCTTCTCTGTGGAGCAGCAAGGCGGCCTTTTCTACAGCTCCCTGAGGTTGGGAGAAGGGATAGCGATTAGTTCTGATTGCTCTTACCTCGGATATTTAGTCAATGTGGAGGGAGTCTCCTATAACTTTTCCCCAACTTGAAAATCCTGGATTTTTTTTTCTTACTGTGCAGTCATTTAGAAAACACGCTTTGTTTTGTATCAGTGGCCTCTTGTATCAAGGTAAACCAGATTCTGCCCCTGGCATCAGCTGTTTGAGATGAAGCGGAGATCTTGATATCTTGCATGAAAAGACATTATGTTTGGTTTTTTAATGTGTTGCCTGAATTGTCATAGACCTTGTACTGTATTTGCTTCACTTATTCTTCTTAGAAACAAGAGCTTTGCAGGCTTAGTGTGGGTTCTGTTGGAGACGCATGTAGGGCTCCATGTAAATCCTTCAAGTGAGGTACTGAAGTCCACCCATTTCTGGACCAAAGGTTATTTTATATCTTTCTCACAGAAGCTGCTCTTGAGGGTTTTTTTTTTTTTTTTTTTAATCTGGATACTGTAGTCTTCAAAGCTTCCTGAAATGTCAAAGCCTGAAATTTTTCCGTTTTATTAATGTTTTTGACTTTTGTATTTAGTAAAATGTACTCTACAAATGTGCTCTAAATATTTAAAATATTATATATTTATAGTATATATGTATATAATGATTTTGATATATATATACATTTATAATACCATATAGCTCTATAGTGTGGGCTCTAAATTTGTGCTGTCAGAAGCAGGAAGAAACTTTTCTACACTCATATTTATATTCTTGTCATTTGTTTATTTGATCTGTGATCTGTAGTCTTTTTCAATTATCTGAATTACTATAATCTTTTAAGTGAAATTCTAATGGTTGAGACCTTGTAATTAAGTCTGTTAATTTTAACCTAGGACATCTGTACTTGTAGCATTTGGGTTGGCTACAAATGATTTAGCCAAAAATATGGTAATTTAGGAGCTGGGAGGCCATAACGAGCATGAACACATTCAGTATATATTGCAGTGTAATTTCCTTTAGGATGAACTGCCCCAAATGCGATATCAGCAGCTACTTATGAGATTATCTGTATAAAGTAAGTAGGATCTTGCAAGATCTTAGAAACCACAGTCCTCTTATACTTGTGCGTACACCACTGTCTTGGCTCAAATCTGTAAGTGGCAGGATATGAGAAGAGGATTAATATGTTAATACTAGATTTGTGGTATACAAATTCAATTCAGTGAAGCTGGAAAAAAAAAAAAGGAAAATGAGGCAAAAAGGCTTGATGTATTACCACCCTGATCACTAAATCACAACTTGCCTTAAAGAGACACAGCAGAGCCTTTTCTATACTTGACATTTGGAATTTATCAAGACAGATTTCAAGAAAAAACTCTCAAAATGGACCATAAAATGGAGACTCAAGGAGGGGTATTGATCTCCTCTGCTCCCTCCTGTCCAGCATTTTCCTTGGTCAAGATTCACCCCAGAGGTGCTCACTCATCCATACTTCCAAGTTGTGTCACCCAGCCCTTGCTACTCCAAATGTGCAAGGGGAGGGGCAGCTCAGTGTTTGGGGGCATGAAGGTTATGCAGGCATCAAGTCAGTCTGAGACTCTGCACAATGTTTATGTCCAGTGCAGCCACTAATCATGAAGGTCTTCATTTGGGGGAATGTTTTCAGACATCAGATTTTTCTTACCTCTAAACTCAACTCAGTGTCAGTTATTCATAGCTTAATCTAGAGGAAAAAGTAGAGTCATTGCCCAAGTGTTCTATAATAGTTATTCAGTCTTTAGTCTTCCATTGTCCTGGGAAACATGTTTTCCTACAATTATCCTTTTATGTTTTAAAAACTCTTTAGATCTGGGATGTTTTCAAGTCTGCTTCTCACCATGCTGCACCCCCAACACATTCACCAAAGCACTAAACTTTTCATTAGCTATGGAAGGAGGCACATCATATCCCAAATGTTGTCCATTACCCCCTTTATCCTCATAGAAAGCTGATGTTGTCAGGATCACAAAAAAGTGATGCTCTAATGAAATGAGTCTTTCCTCCATGGCCTGCCATTTGTTTCAAAAAGGATATCATTGAAAGTTAGTCCCATAGAGCACCAATGATGATGATCTGAGGAACTATCAGTCAGTACTTAATGAGTGGCAATTTGTGCTAGTATTTCAGTCTATTTATGATAAACTATGATCACCAATGCAAAGACTGCTAATTGTCCCTTCTCCCATACCAATTTTCTCCTTTTGTATTAATAGAAGTTGTATTTGGACACATGAGCAACCATTAAAGAATACAGTTCTCAGCTTCTGTTGCTTCTAGATGTGGTCATGGGTATAATCCTGGCCAATGATGTATTAGCAGAAGTGATATGTACCACTGGCATTTTGTGCCCTTTTAAAAGGAGTAGTATGTTTTCCTGTTCCTCTCCGTGTCTCTTCCTTTTAGTTGGAATGAGGATGTGATTGCAGCAGCTGGAGCAGACATCTTAGACCATGAAATGAAAGTTGAGAATAGCAGAGTAACCAGGTATAAAATGTCAGATACCAATATCCTGGAACTGCCATATCAAGCCTGGATTGCTTATCTTGGTCTTCCGCATGAAAGAGAAATGAAGGTCTATCTTGATTAATTTATCATAATCTTGTCCTTCTAATAGCAGTTAAACTGGTTTCCTCACCCTTGAAATAAATGTTTCTGGGTGTTTTTTGAGGTGAATCTTCTAGAATGAAGCCTCCAAGCAGTGCTCCATAGCTTTGGTTATCACATCAGCTTTATTCTGTTGCCAGATGACTCATTTACTATGCAACTGACTAAGAATTAATTTGTTTTTAAGCCTTGATCCAGTTGGATGAGTAGGGAAGGGTTGGCTACAATGGCCCACATCCTAGGGGATTGTTCCAAAACATAGTGAAAGGATGATTATTCCCTTGCTCATGTACAGTACTGAAATTATTGTTTTTCTTATTAATATTCCTCCACTGACCCTGCTGTGTTCACTCAGACTTGCTGACCCCACTTCCTAACATCTCTATCTCCACCTGAGCCAGCTGATTCTTAGGGTTCTCTGGCAGACACCCAAGTTACAGAAGGCGAACAAGTGCTGCCAGGTTCTACTCCATTTCCTTCTTGGAGATACTGCTACCCTTACAATTTTGGTGAGATCTTCCCCAAGAAGGAGTGTCCTTGATTTCATCAAACCATTCTTTGTGGAATTAGAGGAAGATGAACCCATTTTCAACTTCTCTTTGAAGAGACAAAGTTCGAAATTCTTCTCTAAGCAAAAGAATGCAGGCAGAGGTTATCTATCTTTAGTAGTTAAATATGTCACCTTGGGCACTGTTACCCATGCCAACCAGTCAGTCCTTTCTGGTATTAATAATTACATTTAAAAAGAGATGACATTAAACTTTAGAAGTCTAGTTGTTTCTTACAGACCACCTTGAAAGGACCACTGACTGTTAAATGCAGAATAGAATGGTTGCAAATAGAAGAACATTCATTAGGAAAGGGACTACGTTTTTATTCTTGTAAATATTTTTTTTAGCCTTCAGTTTCTTCCAACTGGTTTTCTGTTCAAAATTCAGTCTCTATTAACAGCCCCCTTGCCCCTTATCTGTTTAGAGTTCTCTTTATTCGCAACTACCAAGAAGGAGAGTTTGCGTTTTCAGGGCTTAAGACAGTATTCCATTTGCTAAGACTGAATCAAAATTTAAGATCTAAAGAAAAACAAGGACCTAATAAAAGAATATATCAAACCATAGATATGATGTTTTCAGAAGTGAATCTGAGTGGCAATTTCTGGCCTCATACCATAAAGCCTGTTGGATATCCACAATATGAAAATGCTGTAATCAATTACACAGGTATCAGGAACGACAAAATATATTTTCAGTGTCTGACTTCAAAAGCCCATACCCAAGATCAGTGTATCACAGATGATAAATTTAGGGGAGGCATTTATAGAGTAAATTTATATATATGGCCATTATCACTGACTCTTTTTTTTTTTTTTTGACCGCACTGAGCGGCATGTGTGATCTTAATTCCCCCACCAGGGATTGAACCCATGTCCCCTGAAGTGGAAGTGCAGAGCCCTAACCACTGGACTGCCAGGAAATTCCCACCAACTCTTTATGCCTTTCAGGTTAATAAATCTGTTCCTGAATTCCTTACACATTCAGTTGTATCATATACATACCTGAAAGGGCTAGACTGTTCTCTAATTGTGCTGGTACTTTTGGTTTTTAGGAAGTACCAGCCAAGTTAGTTGTTATTCAAAATTTCTATCTGTTTCAGTTCCATTTTTTCACCTTCCCATAATACCAAATTTACCAAAGGTATAGCCAGATTAAGTTTTTAATTCATCTATTTATTAGCACTATCAAATCTGGTTTCTGTTTTTATTTATCTAGTAAAAGTACTCTCTTAATGATCTCTACTGACTTCCTAAACATTAACTCTAATGAGATTTTCACTGTCCTTAGTTTTTATCTCTGCAAGATGTACATTTTTGATCATGGTCTGCATCTTCAATCTATTCTTGCTTGGTATCTCAGTCTAGGATTGTTTGTTTGCATGGAACAGGCACACATTCAGCTTAACTGAAGCAAAAGAAAAATGTAATGGAAGGATGTAGGACTGTCTTGTGGAACTTGAGAGTGGAAGGTATAACCAGGTCTCATTTATTCATTCAGTGTCTCTAAGAGACAATGGAGATAAAATGATCAACAGGTATAGTCTGTATCTATACTAGACTACAAACTCTGGCTGTACATCAGTAAATCATCCAACAAACATGGATCAGGGCTACGATGGTGAACATATTGCTATAAAACTACATACCCATAAAGAAGAGGCATATAACATTAACTAGTAGTACGTGACAGTTGTATTGCATAATACATGCTGAAAGACCATCATCTGTAAATCACACTTATAAATTAATACGTAAAATATTCTCCATTTTTCCGACAGCCAACAAATAGAGCAATCCCTACCTATGCAGTACCCTTATTATCTAGTTAAATGGTTCCAAAATATATGGAATAAACAGTGAGCATGTTCTATATTCATTAAGTGGGATCAGAGGAAAAATTGCAAAGGAAAAGCAAACAAGATATAATGCAGACAAAGGCATATCATGAAAAACATGACAGAATACTAACATATCTTTTTCTAAAGCTCTGTGCTTTAGGGTATTTTGTTGTCTTGAACAACATTTCAACGAAAGCCACCTCTTGACTCCACATAAACTATCAACTCTGACATCAACTAATTAGAATTATTAGCTTATTATTTAAAATCCCTGAAGAGAAGATTGGATTGGCCTAGGGTGAGCCAGATGTCTATTGTGACCCTGTCAGCTATGGCCAAGGTAGGGGAGGATGGAGCCAAATGGTGCTAATGTCGAAGTTAGACCCACTGGCCCAGCAGGGACTATGAGTGATGAACAATTCTCAGAGAAAGAGTTTACACCCCAAATTGTACAAATATTTGAATTCCATTGTTGTATTTCCCTGAATCGCCTATCATATTTACCATTCTTTTCCTCTTGCCTCCTACCTGTAGGATTTGTCCAAAGATCTCCCTTGATTCTTTTTTCTCAGTACTCTTCCTCTTGAGATTTCATAGCTTTGAGTATGTAGGTGAATCTTAAGTCTTTATTTCCAGATCTTATCCACTTAATGTCTGCCTCACAAGTTCACTTAGATTATAGATCTCTCCACCTGGTTGTCTCACAGGTAAATCACAGTCAGTACATCCAGAATGGCACAGATCATCTGCCCAGATTTTTCCATCTAATTGTCTTGATGCCAACTCTCTACTACTAATCATGTTGGCTCAAAACCATAAGATTATCTCTATGTCCACCCTCACAATTTCTTTTCTCACATCTTGGTAGTCATCGAGCCCTATTGATTTAACTTCCAGCTAATCTCTCACATTCATTTACTTTTTGTCATTATTATTGCCCAAACTGTAGTTCAGACCTTTATTACTTACCTAAATTGTTCAAATAATTGTCCAACTTTTTATCAGTAGTCACTCCTCACTCCAAACCATTCAACATCGGACTTTAAGTTTAGTCATCCTGAAGCACAGCTGTAATCTCATCACTCTTCTGCTGAATAATTCTCTTATTTATCAAATAAAACTCAAAAGTCTATGTGTAATATAGAATTGGTGGCCACTGCAACTAAGAGAATCTAAAATAGCAATGATACTTAAAAATAGTTTATTTCTCTGAATATAGTCAGTCCAGAGCTGGTATGGTGATCCAGGATTTAGATTCCTTTTAACTAGCTGGTCTGCTACACATGACTTACTCTCGAGGGCATTTCATGTTCTATCCTGGCTGCTGAAAATCCAGACATCACAGTTGTGCTACATGCAGCAGAATAGAGGAAGGATAGAAGAAGGGTTTATACACTTTTTCAGGAGACTTCCAGAGCTCTCTGAATTTACTTATGTTTTATTGGCTGAAACCTTAGACATCTGTGCATACCTAACTGCAAGAAAGAATATTTTAGTAAGAAAGGGAGGAGAATAGATACTGATGTAGGTAGCTTTAAGTCTACCACAGACTACCATTCAATGCCATTTGTATGTGTCTCAACCTAACATTTCCATCTTCATTTCCTATCTTGATTTTAAGCATTCTGTCTCTATGCTACATTAAGACTGTTTTTTTTCTTTGTTTCTACTTGTGTTAGGGTAAATTTGAACTGACTATAAAAAGAGGTCTTAATTTCAGAGGCTTAAGTAAGATAGAAGTGTATTTATCTGACATATGAATCCAGTGGGTGTAGGCTGACAGGATAGCTCTGCTTTTGCGGTCAGTGAGAAACTCACAACCCTCATTATCTCATAGTTGTACTGATCTGCCTAATCAAAGCCAATTCAGCACCATTTTTGTATTCCAGTCAACTGGGAGGAAGAAAAGTTTTATTCTAGGGAAAGTGGCCTGTCTTTAAGTTAAAGGTGACCTGAAATTTGCATATATTGTATCTCCTCACAACCTGCCAGAAAGACTGGGAAATATAGGCACTAGCTGCGTGATCATGTGACCAGGAAGAAACAGAGAAAAGATTTTGAAAGGATAACTGCCATTCTGTCACATTGTAGTTCCTATCTTCATATCAAGGTACAGCTCAAGTGCCACTTCTGCAATGAAGCTTTTTTGAATCTTTAACCAAAAACAGTAATTCTTATAACTAATAGTTATCCAGTGCTGAATCTATGTAAGGAACTAGACAACGTGTTCCAGTTCATTGTTTTTCAAAATTCTGCAAATTTTGCCCTCATTTCCACAGATGGAAAATTATAGCTCACACAGAGTAAATGATTAAGCAAAGATTATAGCATCAGGAAGTGTTGGAATCATGACCTTCTGAACTCGCCACAGGATTTTATTTCCTTTTTTTTTTCCTTCAGTGTGTCTCCTTTATGTTACATCATTTGTGATTTGTCTCACTTCCCTCCTAGAATGTGAATTTACTGAGGCCAGGCCTGATTCCTCTCTTAGCCCTCATTATATCTAGTGAAATATCTTGTATGTGGGAGGCTTTCATTAAATGTTTATTTTTTATTTTTTTTATTTATTTTTTTATTTTATTTTATTTTTTTTTTCTTTTTGCGGTATGCGGGCCTCTCACTGTTGTGGCCTCTCCCGTTGCGGAGCACAGGCTCCGGATGCGCAGGCCCAGCGGCCATGGCTCACGGGCCCAGCCGCTCCGCGGCATATGGGATCCTCCCAGACCGGGGCACGAACCCGTATCCCCTGCATCGGCAGGCGGACTCTCAACCACTGCGCCACCAGGGAGGCCCATTAAATGTTTATTGAACAAATGAATTGTCAGCTAAAAAAAAGTTCTGAATTCACAGATAACATAAAGTCATTTGGATTGATATCCGTGCAGTCAGAAGACTTTAGTATATTTCCCTTATATGAAATTGGCATGATGACCTTAATTCATTACCTTTCCACAGGACTGCACTTATATACTTACAGTAGATTACATTTATCTTTGTGAAATCCTTTGATAGTTTAAAGAAATTAGAATGTGTGAAGTTAAGATATATTTTCCTTTCACATGCCTATATTTACTTTTTCAAGTTTCCTTTTGCTTCTTATCATGGGTTGTATTTATCATTAAATAAGTATTAATTTGTATAACCCCTATTTGTGATGGGCAAGAAATAGTTTAAAAAGCTATATTTATTTCCTGTTAAATATTTATTGACATGAGCTGAGGGAGTCCAGTTAAGGTACTCAATCTCTGTACAGGAAGCTGGAAAGCATTAGCTTTCCATATTTTTAATGATTCACTACAGGCCTCAACCATACTGAAAGAGAATTGGCAAAACTAAAATTATTTATAAAATATATTCTAAGCATAGAAATTTTATTAGATATTATTTTTACCCTGAGGCTTTACTTTACTTTAAAAATAAAATGATACAAATGCATTTTTCTCTATATCCATTTTCCCTTGGATATAGTGTATGTATTTGTGTGTTTGGAGTGTGTATAGTGTGTGTATTTGTGTGTGTGTGTGTGGGGCGCTGTGTCTTTGTGTGTTTGGAGGGGTTTCTGTGGTCGGTGGTAGGGAAATCTGCTTAAACGAGATGGTTTTAATTTGAGTTTCCCTATTTATGATGTTAATCATTGTTTCACATAGTTATTGGCCACATGGATTTCTTCTTTTGTCAATTACCTGTTTAAGCCTCTTCTCTATGTTTCTATTGTTTGGGAGTTCTTCATACATTCTGGTTATATTATGGATATGAGCCCTTTGTCAGTTGGATGTGTTGAAAATATGTTCTTTCCTTTGAAGGTTTGCCTTCTAATTCTCTTAGGATGTCTTTATATAGATATATTTACAAGCAGAGGTGGTAATCAAAATATTTAACTATTGATATAGTGTGGAGATTGATAAATCAGAATAGTGTGCACCTACTAAATATCAGGCCTATGTACAAGGATTTTAAAAAATTACAGCATCAGTTAGCATGGCCAAAATTATACTGGAAGTGATGGGAAGTGTCAGTCAATAAAGACATTGTTGCATTTGTTGGGTACATCCATACTACTGCATGTTAGGATCAGTTGAACTTTTTTTTTTTTTTTTTTTTTTGCGGTAGGCGGGCCTCTCACTGTTGTGGCCTCTCCCCTTGCAGAGCACAGGCTCCGGATGCGCAGGCTCAGCAGCCATGGCTCACGGGCCTAGCCGCTCTGCGGCATGTGGGATCTTCCCAGACCGGGGCACGAACCCGTGTCCCCTGCATCGGCAGGCGGACTCTCAACCACTGCGCCACCAGGGAAGCCCTAGGATCAGTTGAACTTTAATGTCTGATAAATTTAATGAAGAAAGCATGCTACAGTGTTGCATACATGGTTCTATTTACTAAAAACAGTACACATAGGTTGATTTATATTTGTGAGTATTGAGAAAGATATGAAGGATACACACTGACCCATTAATCTTGGCTATTTCTAATGGGTAGAATTGGAGATGGTAGTGTTGGGATGCATCCCTGAATGTTTGGTTTGTTGTAAACAGCACTGTTATGTTAATACGTTTAAAGAATCTAATTTCTAACGAAAATTAGAAAAATTTAAATGGATAAAGGGACTATCTTATTCCCATAATACTCTGTACAAATGGGAAGACTGAAGCTATTTTGGACACCTCGCGAAGAGTAGGTCCATGTCCATCAAAGATATGTCATCCCAGATGACTCTTGAGAAGAGTTTTCAGCCAATCTTTACCATATACATCTAACCTCATATCTCCAAAAGCAAGATAGCAGGTAGTCAAGAATGAAGTTATTCATTTCAAATGCCCAATTCTAGCAGACTTTGTGAGTTCTAACACCTCAACTCTTCTGCTATACGCTGCTTGAGGGCAAGGTTGTTTGTTGGCTTCACCATTGTAGCCCAGTTCCAAGGTTAGTAGCACCTGATACATAGAGATAGTCAATAAATGCTTACTGATTGAATGACTGAATAAATGCCTACTTTAGGGTGGCAGTTAAAGAGCTGGTCATTTCATTAATTGTTCTTCACTGGGATATCTATTTGGCTCTAGTTTACAGAGCATCATGGTTTTATCTCTGCTTATCCTGTGATCATGTGGCACTGTGATTACTTTTACATACATCTGGCTTCCCAATTGGACTATGAGTCACTCAGAGGCAAAATTTGATTTTTATTCATGTTTTTTTCCTATATGCCACAGAGCAACTAATTCAGTAAATTATAAATACAGTAAGTTGTTGAAAGATGTTTTATTTTCTCAGATCACTCCTTTTAATCGTATGACTCCAACAATTATTTTATCACATAAACAACTCATTGACTCTACTACCCATTTTCTATTCCTCTGATATCACTTTTGATTCCATGCCATTTTAAATGCCATGATACATCATTATAATCACTTTACTCATTCTCTTGCATACAGCCTCAACTTTTCTCACTTCTCTTTGAAATACTTGTCTACCCTCTCTACACTTTGCCCATGGAATCCTTTCCATTCACAAGACTTTAAATGCCATATGTGTGCTAATGACTCAAAAATTGATATATTTAGCCTGAACCTTTCCCCCAAATTCAGACTCATATCTAACTTCTTACTCTGCATCTCCATTTGGATGGCCGTGGTCATCTCAAACATAACATGTCCAATACGGAACTTATTCTCTACCCTCACCTCAAATCTGCTCCTCTAGCAACCTTTCCCATCTTGGTAAACAGCAGTTGTATCCTTTCCTTTCCATTACTCAGTTCAATCATGACTCCTTTTTTTCTTTTTCTTCCCTCTCATGCCTATTTCTAATTCATTGGGCAGTCTGGTTGGAGCTAATGTCAAAATATATCCATTATCCAAACTCTTCACTTTAATTACTTTGCTATAATTCTGATCCAAGCCAAATTACCTCTCAGCTAAGTGTATATGTGCTCTCTCCCTTGCTACCTCCCCACACTCCAGCTCTCAACACAACATCAGAATGATCTTGTTAAAATATAAGTTGAATTATGCCACTCATCTTATCAAAACCCTGCAATAGATTCCCATCTCATCCAAAGTTAGTATGGCTCCTTGTCACCTCTCTGACCTTACTACATACATCTTTTCTGTCCTGCCTACTTTACTTCAGACACAGTTCGACTGATTCCACTTGCACGGAGCTTAAATTGAACCAACACTGAAATACGTGAGGAGTTAAATCAGTCTTCCACATAATGAAGCTATGCTGGATTTTTTTCAAAGGCTACAAAGTTCTTCAATATCATGAGAATTATATTTCTCAATCCAAGAGTATGATAAGATCAATCTAGGAGACATATATATATACACACACACACACACACACACACATATATACATAAATATTTTTACTGATTTTTGTGTGTGTGAAACTTTCTCATTAAGGTAAAGTGCTTTTTCAGAAAATAGATACACTTAGCCACTGGATGTTTGATTAATTAAAATTTGGAAGTGATAGCTATAATTATTGATTTTTTTTTCTTTTTTGGTTTAGGCCACCATTTTCAATCACAAAAGAATTCATCTTGAGACCCAACCAAACAAAAAATCCAAAAGAGGAGGAAGAACTGTTGGACATAGCTAGAAAAAACCTTATCAAATGTAAGGTAATGGCACACTATTGATTACTAAGTATGTGAACTTTCTCTTCCAGTTGGTGGATAATTACATGTTCTAAAATATTGAAAGAAAAAGATAAGAATACACCTTTCTTTAATCATAAGTAGACATAGTTAAAAATACTAATGCAAATTAAAGTTAAAACTTATGACCAAATTATTCAATGTCAAATGGCTTTTTGGATGAAGATTCTTCATAAATTATTGGAGAATATAGTTGTTGGCACTAATCCGAGAGCCCACAGCAAAATATCAACAGCTGGTAAATAAATTTTTGTTTATGAAAATTACACTTTTTACTAAAAAAATGTTAACTGATATATGATGTTTCCTAAAGAGGAAAGAAGGGTCTCCTAAACATTCACTAGACATGCACAGAGTACTCTGTTCTTTCTCTGTAACAAACTATTCACCTAACTTGTAGAAAATACATTCTTTAAGAATATGTCATTAATTCACAAAATTTCAAACACATATAAAAACAGAACAGAAATTAAAATAAGTCCTGTTTTACCTTTTCTTCATTAGATCCAGTTTAAGTTTTGGCAGAGATATAATATACATATGATTTTGCTTTAACACTAGATAACTGGTGAAATAAAAGCTGCACAAAACTGAAGCATAAATTAAGCCAACTCTTTTTTGTGGCTGTTATTTCCCAGCATTTTGGCTCATGACTGACCATATATTTAAAATTTTTTTAAAAATCCATGAAAAAAGTTGATTAGAAAAAAGAATATACTTTATTAGCTTTGCATGAAGATAGTTGCCAGCAGGTACATTCATCAGTGAGTTTCTCTTCAGTTGGCCAACTGGGGCAGCCCCAGGAATGGTCACATTAATATAAGGGGGGAAATCTTCATATCTCTTTTATGTTCACTCACTTCAGTCCATCCACAGTGAAGTAGCCGGAGTTCTCCAGAAAATTTGCATCAAGCTATATTTTTCAATATAGTTACCCTTTTAAAATCAGAGATGCATTCTCTTGGTGAGGAAATGAGACAGAAGTAATCCCTAGAAAGAAAGAGTGAAAATTATTTTCAGCAGACACTGATATTACTCAGAATATTAACATTCTCTATATTTTAACACTAATACAGTTTACATAAAATGTCAAAAAATAAATATAATAAACGCAAAAATATACAGCTTTAAGAGCATCAGCCTCATAGAATGACTTTCAGAATAAAGGGATAATACAAATAAATAGGTGAATAAATAAAAATGAAAATAAATGATAAAATAGTAATAAATAAAATTCAAATAATAGAATTAATAATAAAATATAAATAATAATATATCAATCATATATATATCTAAATAAATATATAGATAGATCAATAAAACAAAGAGCTGGGCTTTTGAAAGGGTAAACAAAATCAACAAACCTTTAGCCAGACTCACCAAGAAGAAAGAGAGAGGACCCAAATAAACAAATTGAGAAATGAAAGAGGAGAAATAACAACTGATACCACAGAAATACAAAAAATTCACAAGAAAATACTATGAACAGTTATATGCCAACAAAATGGACTACCTAGAAGAAATGGACAAGTTTCTAGAAACATACAGCCTACTAAAACTGAGTCAGGAAGAAACATAATTTGAAGCAACTGATCACTAGACCCTGAAATATGTAATAAAAAACTCCCTGCAAACAAAAGTCCAGGAGTAGAAGGCTTCACTGGGGAATTCTGCCAAACCTACAAAGAAAAACTTATACCTATCCTTCTCAAACTCTTCCAAAAAACTGAAGAGGAGGGAGCATTCCCAAAGTCATTCTCTGAAGCCACCATCACCCTGATGCCAAAACCAGACAAAGACACTACCAAAAAAAAAGAAGAAAATCACAGGCCAATATCTTTGAATATAGATGCAAAAATCCTCAGCAAAATATTAGCAAACTGAATCCAGCAACACATAAAAGGATTGTACACTATGATCAAGTTGGAGTCATCCCATGGTCACAAGGATGGTTCAACATATGCAAATCAATCAATGTTTTAAACCACATCAACAAAAGAAAAGATGAAACAACAACATGGTCATTGCAGAAAAGCATTTGATAAAATTCAACATCCATTTCTGATAAAAACTCTCACCAAAGTGGGTATAGAGGGAGCTTATCTCAACATAATAAAAAGCCACTTATGACAAACCCACAGTCAACATAATACTTATTGGTGAAAAGCTGAAAGCCTTCTTGCTAAATTCTGGAACAAAACAAGGATGCCCACTCTTACCAATTCTATTTAACATAGTGTTGGAAGTCCTAGGCACAGCAACCAGACAAGAAAAAAAGGTATCCAAATTGGAAAGGAAGAGATAAAATTGTCACTGTATGAAGATGATATGATACTCTATATAGAAAACCCTAAAGACGCCACACAAAAACTATTAGAACTGATAAATGAATTCAGCAAGGTAGCAGGATACAAGATTAACATACAGAAATCTGTTCCATTTCTTTACAGTAACAAGGAAATATCAGAAAGAGAAAGTAAAAAAAAAAAATCCCATTTAACCTCATGTCAAAAAAAATACCTAGGAATAAACCTGACCTAGGAGGTGAAAGACTTACATGCTGAGAACTATAAAACATTGATAAAGGAAATTGAAGATGATTCAAAGAAATGGAAAGATATCCAATGCTTTGGATTGGAAGAATTAATATTGTTAAAATGGCCATACTGCCCAAAGCAATCTACAGAATTAATGCTATCCCTATCAAATTACCCATGAGATTCTTCACAGAGCTAGAACTAAGAATCCTGGAATTTACATGGAACCACAAAAGACCCAGAATTTCCAAAGCAATCCTGAGGAAAAAGAACAAAGCTGGAGGCATAACCCTCTCAGACATCAGATAACACTACAAAGCTACAGTAATCAAAAACAGTGTGGTATTGGCACAACAGACATATGGATCAGTGGAACAGAATAGAGAGCCCAGAAGTAAATCCACACACCTAGAGTCAATTAATCTTCAATGAAGGCGGCAAAAATATACAATGGGCAGTCTCTTCAACAAGTGGTATTGGGAAAACTGTACAGCCACATGTAAATCAATGAAGTTACCCTCACACCATAAACAAATATAAACTCAAAATGACTTAAAGACTTAAATATAAGACATGACACCATAAAGCTCCTAAGAGAGAACATTGGCAAAACATTCTCTGACATAAATTATACCAGTATTTTGTTAGGTTAGTCTCCCAAGGCAATAGAAATAAAAGCAAAAATAAACAAATGGGACCTAATCAAACTTATAAGCTTTTGCACAGCAAAGCAAACCATACACAAAATGAAAAGATAACTTGTGGACTGGGAGAAAGTATTTGCAAGTGATGCAACTGACAAGGGCTTAGTTTCCAAAATATACAAAACAGCTCATACAGCTCAATATCAAAGAAACCCCAGACAACCCAATCAAAAAATGGGCAAAAGACCTAACTAGATGTTTCTCCAAAGAAGATATACAGATAGCCAACAGGCACATGAAAAGATGCTCAACATCACTAATTGTTAGAGAAATGCAAATCCATACCATAGTGAGGTATCACCTCACACTGATCAGAATGACCATTATCAAAAAGTCTACAAATAATAGATGCTGGAGAGGGCATGGAGGAAAATGAATCCTCCTACATTGTTGGTGGGAATGTAAATTGGTGCAGCCACTATGGAAAACAGTATGGAGGTTCCTTAAAAAACTTAAAATAGAGTTACCATATGATCCAGCAATTCCACTCCTGGGCATATATCTGGAAAAGATGAAAAGTCTAATGCAAAAAGATACATGCACCCCAATGTTCATAGCAGCACTATTTACAATAGCCAAAACATGGAAGCAACCTAAGTGTCCACTGACAGGTGAATGGATAAAGAAGATGTGAGATATATATATATATATATATATATGAATATTACTCATCCATAAAAAAGAATGAAGTATTGCTATTTGCAGCAATATGGATGGATCTGCAGATTATCATACTAGATGAAGTAAGTCAGACAGAGAAAAACAAATATCATATGATATCACTTACATGTGGAATCTAAAAAAATAATACAAATTAACTTATTTACAAAACAGAATCAGACACACAGACATAGAAAACAAACTTATGATTACCAAAGGGAAAAGTGCCAGGGAGGGATAAATTAGGAGTATGGGATTAACAGATACACACTACTATATATAAAATAGATAAACAACAAGGACTTACTGTATAGCACAGGAAACTATATTCACTGTCGTGTTATAACCTATAATGGAAAAGAATCTGAAAAAGAATATATATTTATTGATGTATATGTATAACTGAATCACTTTGCTGTACACCTGAAACTAAAACAGTACTGTAAATCAACTATATTCAATAAAAAGAAGTAAAATATTAATACATTATAAATAATAAAATAATAGAATAAATAAAATATAGATAATAAAAATAAATATATATTAAATTTAAAAGCTGTACATTTTTGTTTGCCTCTTTTATCTTCCCCATAACAGAGGAAATTGGGTCTCAAAACCTTAGGTACTAGGAGGCATGTGCATCTTCCTATGACATGGACTGAAGTAGTATATCTGGCTCAGTGCAAAGGAGAAATCCAAGATGGTATGTCCTCTAACTAAGCTCTTCTTAGTTACCATAAGTGTTTTCTAGATTAGCAGTGAAGGCATAATTTGACAACTTTAATATTTAGAAATTGTGCAGGAGCCAAGGAAAATCTACCTTTCTCTATTGAAATACCTGATAATGTTTCATTATGAAAGGTCCTTTTGTAATTTTGAATTTATGAATTTGGCTGCTCAACTTTTTTTTTTTTTTTTTTTTTGCGGTAGGCGGGCCTCTCACTGTTGTGGCCTCTCCCCTTGCAGAGCACAGGCTCCGGATGCGCAGGCCCAGCAGCCATGGCTCACGGGCCTAGCCGCTCTGCGGCATGTGGGATCTTCCCAGACCGGGGCACGAACCCGTGTCCCCTGCATCGGCAGGCGGACTCTCAACCACTGCGCCACCAGGGAAGCCCTCAACTTTTTAATTATGAGATTGTTTTAAAAACTTTTGCTCAGCACAGTCTTTATTGCTTTTTTCTAAAATTAGTAACTAATTAAAAAGTAATATAAAATGTCATTTAGTGATTTTCAATAACACTAGGCACTATACTTTAGAGAAATTCGTTTCTGCGTTTTATAATTCTTACTCATAGTGATTTTCAATAACACTAGGCACTATACTTTAGAGAAATTCGTTTCTGCGTTTTATAATTCTTACTCATAAAACATTAACCAAATGGCCATTTGTTTTTCACTTGTTTTAAACAGCCATTTTACTCATTACCTTTTCATTTATCACTTATTTCTGTCTCCTTTTAAACCACCCTCCAACCAATCTAAAAAAGACATTAAAAAACACTATTTTTAAGGAAATAAAGTTTCTTCTACATTATTCTAAATTTTATGTGTATGCCTTTTAAAATGAGTTTTAGAATGTTAACCATATGAGGTCAGAGAGTATTTTCCCTTATAAATTGGGTTTTGTAGTGCTATCTGGAGCTTTCAAGCAACAGGAAGAATAAGAATGATTTTGTATTTAACTTGCCTTTATGGCACTTCATCACAGTGCTGTCCACAACCTGACCCTATTAAATGTTTAAATGATATTGAAGTAAACAATCTTGGCTTACCAACAACCAGCAGCCCCTTGCTCTTCTTTGTCAATTAAACCTCAGTTTTGTTCATGAAAGCGCCTCAAAATCTTTGTATAGGCACATTCTTGGAGATATTGTGAGTCTGGTTCCAGATTACCATAATAAAGTGAATATTGTAATAAAGCGAGTCACATTAATTTTTTTGTTTCACAGTGCATGTAAAAGTTATGTTTACACTATACTGTAGTCTATCAAATGTGGATAGCATTATGTCTGAAAATGTACATACATTAATTAAAAAATAATGTTGTTGGAAAAGTGTCACTGATAGACTTGCTAGACGCAGGGTTGTCACAAACTCTCAATTTGTAAAAAATACAATATCTGCAAAGCATAATAAATCAAAGTGAATAAGATGAGGTATGCCTGTAATGACGTGAGGTGCAATGTTCTGTAGGGCCTTAGCGCTATATTCTTCCTTGTTCAGCTCCATTGGGCCTTATTTCCTCTGCTTTGATTTTCTAGTCTTCTACTTTTCTCTTCTTTAGCACTTATATTGAGCACTGTCTTTTGTCATCCAGTTCTGTCCTGTTTCCCCACCATTATATATGTGGCCTCGTGATCTATTTTGTGTCGGGTGGAAGAGGTGGAGCTCCTAGGGCATTTCTCTCTCTCCTTGCCTCTTCCCCCTCCCCACCCTCCCCCACCTCTGTAGTCTCTCCAGCTTAGTGACTTCCGAGTAGTTGAATGTCCTACATGGCAGCTTAGAATTACAAAGGTAGTATCTTGACAACGAGGTAGAGGGGGCAACTGTATTGCCTTTTCTGATCGAGCCTTGGAAGTCACACAGTGTCACTTCTGCCACATTCTGTTAGTTAAAGCAGTCACAAGGCCTGCTCAGGTTCAAGGGGAAGGGGGTGTAGACTTCACCTCTTGATGGGAGGGATGTCAAAGACTTTGTGAATATTTTAAAACCACAATGTGGTCTTGGTGACTGAGCAGATAGTTAATTAGAAGACTTAATTGTAGTATGTAGAAAAGCAGCATAATTTATAAATTATACTTTTTAATATTTCAGAAGCTTTAAATATGCTTTATGCTTCCCTGGACCATGCTACCTTTGATTACGATCATCTGCCTGCCTTATTATTTTTGCGGAATCAGTTTTATATAGACTCTGTTGTGATGCATTCCTAAAGACGTACTTATACTCAGTTGAAATAAAGCTTGCAAAGGTAAGTTTTAAAATAATTTTAATGTGTTTTAATTGCTACATGTAGTACATCTAGCCACATGATATCTGTTTCAGGAGCTAAACAGGCCATTTGGTTTTATTACAGAATATTCTCGTTTGGTAGCTTATTTTAATCTCCTCTAAATGTGGACATTACATTATTGCTTGATATGCAGATGGAGATAGTTTGAGAAAATACAGTTTCACCAACTATGTAAGAAAATAACATTTAATTAAAAATCAAGTTTGCACTTATTTCTGAGTATATATAGCTTTTCTCCTCTCTCTATTTTTTTTTAACATCTTTAGTGGAGTATAATTGCTTTACAATGGTGTTTTAGTTTCTGCTTTATAACAAAGTGAATCAGCTATACATATACATATGTCCCCATATCTCCTCCCTTTTGTATCTCCCTCCCACACTCCCTATCCCACCCCTCTAGGTGGTCACCGAGCTGATCTCCCTGTGCTATGTGGCTGCTTTCCACTAGCTAGCTATTTTACATTTGGCAGTGTATATATGTGAATTCCATGCTCTCACTTCATCCCAGCTTACCCTTCCCCCTCCCTGTGTCTTCAAGTCCATTCTCTACATCTGCGTCTTTATTCCTGTCCTGCCCCTAGGTTCTTCAGAACCATTTTTTTTTTTTTAGATTCCATATATATGTGTTAGCATACGGTATTTTTTTTCTCTTTCTGACTTACTTCACTCTGTATGACTCTAGGTCCATCTAACTTACTACAAATAACTCAATTTTGTTTCTTTTTATGGCTGAGTAATATTCCATTGTATATATGTGCCACATCTTCTTTATCCATTCATCTGTCGATGGACACTTAGGTTGCTTTCATGTCCTGGCTATTGTAAATACAGCTGCAATGAACATTGTGGTACATGACTCTTTTTCAATTATGGTTTTCTCAGGGTATATGCCCAGTAGTGGGAATGCTGGGTCATATGGTAGTTCTATTTTTAGTTTTTTAAGGAACCTCCATACTGTTCTCCGTAGTGGCTGTATCAATTTACATTCCCACCAACAGTGCAAGAGGGTTCCCTTTTCTCCACACCCTCTCCAGCATTTATTGTTTGTAGATTTTTTATGATGGCCATCTGACTGGTGTGAGGTGATACCTTATTGTAGTTTTGATTTGCATTTCTCTAATGATTAGTGACGTTGAGCATCCATTCATGTGTTTGTTGGCAATTTGTATATCTTCTTTGGAGAAATGTTCTCCTCTCTATTTTAAGGATTGCTAAATGCCACTTTTCCATTTAAAAATGCTGACTGATAATTCTTAAACTGTTGCCCGATTTGAGAAGATGAGTTGTTCTCTCAGTATTCTGTGTCATTTTAGAGCCATAAGATGGGAAACTATGTTTATGTAGCTCATGTTTCATAAGGTCCTAGAAAACATATGGTTCTACTTCCTGTGATGATCAAGGTTGCCTGCTGCAAAATTTATTATTAGTCAAAGAAATTTAACTTAACTAATGGTTTTATTGCAAAGAAAAGCAAGAAGAATAATTTTAAGAATAAAGAAATATATACATATGTCTATATCTCAATTGACATGTATGTATATATATATATCATTTGAAATTAAGTATGGTATTATTTGCAAAAATATATTTTTTCCTTATTTAATTTTGTTTATGAACTGTTAGAAAATGAGCATGAAGATATTCATGAGTCAGCCACGGCATTTTTGGAAGATATGTATTTCAGACCTTATAAATTAGGTCTAGATCTTCTCTGATATGTTTGGAGGTAAAAGACTTATGGACACCAGGCAGGATACAGAGAATACATAACAGAAATTGAACATGCAAAGAACTGATGCTTTGCTAGAAGAACAGGAGGCAAAGAGACAAGTAAAATTATAATGTTTTTCTTCTTTCCTCTTTACTTCCCAAACTGTTCATTATGGCAATATTTAAGAGCTTATATTTATATAATCATTTTGGGATTTCAAATTTATATATGATACAAAAAGATGGGTATATTAGTTTATGATGGAAAAAGAGTGGAGTGGAAAAACAGAGAAAGTGTGGCCTTTCCTTTCCTTCTCAGCCCCTTTACTGAACGTTTTCCATTTTTTGCCTTTTATATTTCTGCCAGCAATAAAAATGGCTATAAAATAAAGTTTTTGCCATTGCACATATTGCTTATAATTTACGTATACCATGGATTCATTGAATTTTAAAAAGATGCCTGTATCCTCTCATCTGGATGTTTAGACTATTTGCATTGCACAATGATCAGTGCTTTAGCTATATTAGACATAATAACTTATTTAATCTTTGCAAAAGTCCTAAAAGGTAGGTGCTATTATTATCCACCATTCCACAGACTAGGCATTGAGAGTCTAAGTGAATTACCCAATATCTCAGCAGAGAAGATTTTGAAACCCACAGTCCAGTGGACTCTCAGCTATGATTCTACTCATTTACCTTGGCTGTCAGATTTACTAATTTTAGTGCTTACTTTTTATTGTTCTAGATAATATAAATTAGCTAGTAGAAATCAGCATGCTTTATAAGTGCCTTTGATTTCAGGCAAGAAGCCATTTCAATTATCCTCCTTGTCTTTGTAGGAATTTCATTATATATCTAACCGTCAGTTGGAAACTTCCCTTTTGATCTCTTCTTGTTGAGAGAATGGTATATTTAATGGTATTGCCATAAAGGCATTACTCACCTTAATATGTACCATTTTGTTTCTCTTTTCACAAAGAAGTATGTAGCTCAGGGTTGGGAAGAGCCAGAAATACCTGATTCCCTAATATTACTTACTTTCCAATTTTGTGTGCATTCTTTCCTCATTGTTTTCCTCTGAGTGTAGAATCTTAACTACTGATGTTTACTTATTAAAGTATAGGAATAACATATAAGCAACAGTAGGTTTAATATATTTTATTTTTATTTATTTTTAATTAATTAATTAATTAATTTTTGGCTGCATTGGGTCTTTGTTGCTGTGTGCGGGCTTTCTCTAGTTGCGGTGAGAGGGAGCTACTCTTCGTTGCAGCGTGTGGGCTTCTCATTGCAGTGGCTTCTCTTGTTGTGGAGCACGGGCCCTAGGCACATGGGCTTCGGTAATTGTGGCACGCATCCTCTAGAGCGCAGGCTCAGTTGTTGTGGCACACGGGCTTAGTTGCTCCACAGCATGTGGGATTCTCCTGGACCAGTGCTCAAACCCGCGTCCCCTGCATTGGCAGGTGGACTCCTAACCACTGCGCCACCAGGGAAGCCTGGCTTAATATATTTTAGATGGGAATATAAGCAGTGTTCTTCAAGCTTCTATAAAGAACATAAAACACATCACTAACTATTACAATGTAATACATAATAAATATTATTCAGCATTTCTATTTCACGGTTAGATAACAGAGAAATGAAGATAAGAAAAGATGAAAAGAGAAGGAAAGAAGGGGTGAAAGAATAAAGGAAGAAAAGACAGGGGAGCAGGGAAAGAAACTGACAAGCAGAAATTTACTCTAGGAGGCAAAGCTTAAGTTGTCAACCTACAGAGAGAGTATCTACACAAATGAAACATGAGGACAAATGCATAGAAAGTTCCAGAATTCCTTAGAGATAAAGACTGGCATATTTTTCAACAAAAATCTGGCTTTTCAGAATATTACAGATGAAAGGTTATAAAACCATTTTTCCAAGCATAGTTGTATAGAGTTTCACTTCTGGATAAAGTGAAACTCATGACCAAATTGGTGTATAATACAGCAGTTTTGCAAACTGATATGTTGATTATGTATTTTTCTCTTCAGACCCACTTTAAAGTTTTAAAGTATTGCTTCCAATATCCTTCTCTGATCCCTTGCAAAATCTTAAATTATTTTTCTTCTGATGAATTTATTATTTCCAACTTTAACATGCTCACTTAGAGTATTGCAATATTCTTTTAAATGATCTGTTGATCTCCACTTCCTTCTCATCTAGCTTCAGTCTTTTGGAGAAGCGTAGTACTATATCAAAGTGCTTTATATGAAGAGATCCCTTGGCATGATATAAACATTTTATTTTTTTTATTTTTAAAAGTCGATAAATGGTGCATGTTTATAATTTATGGATGTATTTACAAATATTCATGGTGCATTCTTAGAATTTATTTTAATGATAGAAGTTTTTGATAAAAATATTTGGGGGCTTCCCTGGTGGCGCAGTGGTTGAGAGTCCGCCTGCCAATGCAGGGGACACGGGTTCGTGCCCCGGTCCAGGAAGATCCCACATGCCGCGGAGCAGCTGGGTCCGTGAGCCATGGCCGCTGAGCCTGTGCTCCGCAACGGGAGAGGCCACAACAGTGAGAGGCCCGCGTACCGCAAAAAAAAAAAAAAAAAATTTGGAAATCACTGCTGTAACAGAAAGTTCATGTCTTTTGATGCAAAACACACATTCCTGGGTTTGAATTCCAGTAATGCTACTTATTTGCTTAATAGTTTTGGGTGAAACACTGAGACTTGGTAGAATCATCTTTTGAATTTAATTTTATTTTTTTACATGTAGATCTAATAATACCCTGCATTATTGTTAAGATGTTAAGAGGATTTGCATATATGTATATCTTGATAATGATATAATGGTAGTTATTATTATTATTTGGTCCTTTTCTGTAATCTTATCATTTAGCAATTTAGGCATTTACATTCCATTTATTTCTATAGTGTGTGTTTTTTTTCTCATTTTCTGTGAAATCATATATTTTTGCAGATATTTAATTTTCTGTTGTCTATATAAAACAGTTTAAACTATACATGTATTTTAAACTTCACAGAAGTACGATATGAAAGTGTGTATTTAGTAATGACATTGTGTGTGTGTGTGTGTGTGTGTGTGTGTGTGTGTTTTCATGAGGGAATGGGGACTTCGGTAAAACATACTATGCACAGGCAGAATATTTCTCAGAACTATTGCAATCCACATTCATCTATATACTGAGACAAGGCACTGTGCAATGTACTATGATATTTTCTCTTTTATTTTACTTAAAAATCCCCTTTCTATTGATTTCATGACTCACTTAAGGGGCATGATTTGCAATTTGGAAAATACTGTTCTAAAGGACATAGAACAAAATAGTATTCAATATTGGTCATTATATGTAATGGAGAGATGATTTTTGAATTTTTTTTTGCTGAACCAATATTTTAACCTTGATACAAATGTTTTAAAGTTATTTCAAAAGCATACAATCTCAAATGAATTTGAAATTGTTTCATCAAAAGCAAATGTAATGATAAAATGGTTTATTTTCCTTATGGTTTTTAAACATTTATTGATGCAACACAAAAATGCTTTTTTTTTCTTTTTTGACAGATTGGCTATTTGGTCTTCTTACGACTTTTTATATATTTCCTTCATGGTCACCTGGAAAGTTTTAAACAACATTTACTTAGGCTTCAACCATATTTATATGGTAGACTGTCTTTTATTTTCTATATTTAAAAATGTTTTATGTTATTTTGAGAAGCTCAGACTATCACTATAAAGAGTATAGGCTGGGGCTTCCCTGGTGGTGCAGTGGTTGAGAGTCCGCCTGCTGATGCAGGGGACACGGGTTCGTGCCCCGGTCCGGGAAGATCCCACATGCCATGGAGCGGCTGGGCCTGTGAGCCATGGCCACTTAGCCTGCGCGTCCAGAGCCTGGGCTCTGCAATGAGAGAGGCCACAACAGTGAGAGGCCCGCGTACCACAAAAAAAAAAAAAACAGACAAACAAACAAAAAGTATAGGCTGTATATTATTTTTCGTGAAAGATAATAGGTACAGTACTGAAGAGCACAGCTTCTGGGCGAGACTGCTTGGGTTTTACTTTTAAATTTCCTACTTAACTAAGCGTATGAACTTGTCCGTGGCTCAATTTTCTTATCTGTAATATCTAACTAACTGGATTTCAAGAAAGTTAAATTCATATTTTAGTAAGGTAACCCTAGTGGTGATGTAGTTGCTGGACTGAGTCAGGAGAGAGTGGACGCAGGGTGTCCATTAGCTATGACATTCATACAGGCAAGAGATGTTAAAGGTATGAACTTCTAAAATGGGGATGGATAGAGTAAAATAGTTTTGGAAAGTTTTTAGGTGATAAAAAACACTGAACTTGGTGATCCCTTGGATCTAAGCTATATATACGGGAAAGTGACAAATTCAGGATGAATCTTAAATTTTACATATTGACTAATAAGGTCAAGATAATGGTGCTCTAAACTGAGAAAATTTTGGAGAAACATTTGGACATACTGAATTTGAAGGTCACTCAGGTGTGTATACCCAGTTGGAAACAGAGGTTTGGAACTAGGGAAATAAGTGAAGCCTGGGAATCGCTTATTTCATGGGTATCAACATGGATCATTTGACAGTCAACTGTTAACGTGGATGAGATAACCTGGGAATGGGAGGTGGTGGTGGGGAGAAATTTATTGTAGTAGTAGAGTCTTGGGGGACATAAACATTTAATAGATTATTGGAGTAACAGACATCAACCAGTAGAGAAGAATTAGTAGAGAAAGGCGCGAGTGATGATATAGAAAGCCAAAGAGGGGAGAGTCCAGAAGGTCAACATTATCGAGCTGTAAAATCATTAAACAATAGGAGGTCTGAGACGGGTGATGGGTTTCTGAAGTCAGAAAGTCATTGTTCTTGGGAGCATTACCGAGTGGAAGCAAAGTTCAGATTGGAGGTAAACTGAGTGAAGGGAAAGTTTAAGCATAAGACAAAGGTGGTGAACTGTTTTAAAAAGCTTAGCTATGAAAGGAAGGAGAAATATGTCAATAGTTTGGATGAAAAAACAAGGTCAAAAGAGGAGAAGATTAATATGTTGTAGGATAAGAAATCAAGAGACTCAAGATGCAAGAAAGGGAGTAATATTTGATGGGAAAAGCCATAGAGGAGGGGAGGAGAAGGTAATAGTGCAAATGTTTTGGATACAAGTTTTGATAGGGTCTGAAACCAAGGCATGGCTGTAGATTGACAGTATAGGAATTTGTGTCTACTGTATCACTTGTTTTGCTTTCTTCATTACATTATAAATCTCTTTTAACTCCTCACAGTGTTCAGCATAGTGATTCATCAAGTATTCAGGTAGTGGTGGCAAATACATTTTGAAAGATTATTTGTATAAAACCTCAAGTTCTTACACTGGCTTGTTATTGTTGATATATCGCAAGAACACCAACATTTTGTTTCATATAAGGATAAAATCCTAGATATTGCCCTCTTATCACATGCTGTTAAGTGGAGCCCTACTGAGGCTACATGTTCATCTTCAGCAACAGGTGGATTCCTACCTGAGGCTATTAGTTACTGCTACTACCTACCCATACAGCCATCCAATAGAAGAGTGGTTATTACTAATTTTTCCACTCAAAGATTGTTTAAAAGTTTGTAAAAAGAACAGCACAGAGATGGTTCTGTTAAATACCACACAGTCTTATCTTAAATGACATAATTGTTGCTGTTGTTAAACTATGTATTTTTAAAAACAACAATGACATCTTGAAAAGAATTAAACTGGAGAATGTTGGTTTAAAAGCAATGACATTGATTACAATATCAGATTATCCATTATGAATAGTATCTATTCTGACTTGATTTATTTTCATCTGGAAGTTTCCAGGGATTGTTGTGTAGTAACTATACTTAATTGGGCATTCAACCATTATGTAATTGCTGTTCTGAATTATATAAACTCTTATGTATGAATTATTTACCTTGTAGTTTTCTATTATACCACCAGGGGTCATACATAACATTATTAATCTTCAATAGATGGGGAAATATACAGCAGTTTCAGCTTCTTAAGTACTGAATTTAATTATATTTTAATAACTAAAAGACAAATGAAATGCAGTGTGAGATGTTAATGAAATATTTCTCTCAAATTATTTTTCTTACAATAGCAATTTCTTTCTCTGGAGAATTATATTGCTAGTATCCAAACATCTTTTCAAATGCGCAGTGTATTCTGAAAATCGTGGAAATTGTATGTAAAAGAGAACTCCTTTCTCAATCAATTTTTAGCCCTGTGGAAGACAAGAATTTAGATTCTGAGATGGTGAGTATATCCTAGCACATGACGAATCAGATCAGATTACTATGCTTAAATAATCATGCTTGCTAATTCAGTAACATGGCTGAAGATGAATTTAGCTGCAGAGGAGGAGTGAACAGCACAGACATTAAAGTCATGTGCACATTTCCTGGACAGTAGTTAGTAGGATCAGTAGTGGGGCATCAGTATCCACCACTACTACTTTAAATGGAGTAATGCCATAATACCTTCTTCCTTATAGATTCCATCTCAGCTGATTAATTAAAAATTGCAACATAATTTAGATTGACTTTTAAATGAGCATTTTAAGATATTACATTTTTATTAAAGGGAGAGTGTGTAAAGTACAGGCTGTTAATGAGAGCAAGTATAATATTTTTATGCTTCCATGATTCATATGTAATAACATTTAATATGCTATTAAAATCAACTGAAATTTTTTTAATGGTTCAAAATTGAGAAAGTAATACCTGGTATATGATACATCTCCTTTTAATTTCTAACTTAGATATTAATGATCAACATTAGAGAAAACTATCTGTCCCAATTATATATAATTCCTTGGTATGTAATAAGCTATGATTTTACAAACAGAACTCCAGTGTTCATATACCTTATAGGCTGATGTACTTCAAAAGTCAAACTTCAATCTTTGGGGCTTGTAATGCCTTTATTTCCTTTTCTCACATATATTCCAAAAGAAAGCAGTGAACACTTCAAAACCTTGATTCTTTTATTATTTTATTTTTTCTTATATATACTTATTATTTTATAATTTATAAATAGAAATTTTGTTTTTCTAATAATTTCTTAAAAAGGAGAAAATGCATTTAATATGATGCTACTTGGAGCAACTAAGGAAATTTAAGGAAAATTCTTTTTTAAAATAATTTTGCCTGTGAGCTGCCTCACAGTTTCCCTGTGCTTCCCTTGGGCCCTTTCCACAACTATCTAAAATTTAAGTCTATAAGGAGGAACATTTAACCACATCTATTTGTGTTCTTTCTAGGAGTTAGTGTTTTCTTTTTGGCTCATAACTTGGTAAACCATTTATATAAAGAGTGACGTATTCTAAGCCATTTGAACCATTTGATTATGCTTACTAATGAACACACATTGCTTCATGCATAAAAAGGATCTTGTTTTAAAGTTTCAAAAATGTTTTAACAATAAATTTATAACCTAAGATACTGAGCAACAGAAAAAGTACTGACTCTCAAGAGGAAGGGCCTGTTCACCAACTGACTATGTGATCCAGAGTAGGTCCATTAAGCTCTCCAAATCCCCATTTGCCTATCTTTAAAAAAGATACCACCAGGTACTTCGCTGGCAGTCCAGTGGTTAAGAATCTACTCTTCCACTGCAGAGGGCACGGGTTTGATCCCTGGTTGGGGAACTAAGACTCTGCATGCTGCACTGTGCAGCCACAAAAAAACATATATATATATATATATATATATATATATATATATATATATATATGAAGTGAAGGAATAACTTCAAAAAAAATAAAAAGACACCACCACGACCATAATCATTATCATCATCATCATCATATTTGCCCTAACTAATCTACAGAGTTGTTGTGAAGACTGCAAAAAAGCATGTGCCTTATAAATTATTAAGAGCCATGCAAACATAAATAATAATTATTGAAAAATATACTTAGGAACTCACTTTAACTTAGGCAGTTAAATGTAATAATTTTTTGTCTAAGGACATGCTTATGCTGACTAAATAATTGTGCTTAACTGTGTAGTTAATTGCGCTTAACTTAATACAGTGATGATTTGAGTGTTCTTCCTTTAAACAAATAAGATCCTGTGAAATCTTGACAACATGAGTGTTCCACTTGTGAGGCCGGCAACTTTCAGTGTTAATTCTGCTTCTCCTTGAATCAATCTGTTTTTGTCACTCTTGGTGCACATATACAGCAAGGAAATGGAAGTTCACTGCTTCTATACAGTTAAGATCTACCTTGGTCTGAAGTGAAAGAGGCAAGAATGTCAACACATGAAAAGAATATATCTGCTTATAATGGGACAAGTCACTAAGTCTCTGTGCTTTTTTCCACTTTTAGAACAAAGAGGCATAGTTTCAGTCTTTTTAAGTTCTATTTCACCTCCATACATGAGATTCTATGAAGGTATTATAACAGAATTTAGCCTCTCAGACTTATTGCCCTCTGTCTACTCCCATTACCTCATAATATAAAGAATATAAAAGGTAGTGTAGCCACAGTGCTGCTGAAAATTGCTGGTTCAGATGATTCAGTGGTGGATGACATATTTTTTTTTTTTTTTTGCGGTATGCGGGCCTCTCACTGTTGTGGCCTCTCCCGTTGCGGAGCACAGGCTCTGGACGCACAGTCTCAGCAGCCATGGCTCACGGGCCCAGCCGCTCCAGCGGCATGTGGGATCCTCCCAGACCGGGGCACGAACCCGTGTCCCCTGCATCGGCAGGTGGACTCTCAACCACTGCGCCACCAGGGAATCCCAGGATGGCATATTTTAATGTTGTCCTCCAGTTTCAGCCCAATTTCTCCAGTACAGTTTAATCTAAGCCAGGCTCCCTAGTTCAGCTGAGTATTTACCCATTCAGTACCCATCTGTCTCAACTTCTGGGAGAAGTAAGGGTGAAGAAGAGAGAAAACTGGGACTATAAAAGATATACCTGTATTCATCCTCTCTCCCTTTATTATTCATATGCTACAGTAGAGGATTTGTGGGTTTATTCCTACAGCTCATATCCTTCAGTAATGCTAAGGGGTCCATGACAGCATATTTTGGCCACTGTAAAATACTTTATTTTTAATATATTATAAGCATTGAAGTAGAAGCATAATTTGTTTTCAAAGTGCTATTATAAAATTGCTTTTAAAAAAGGAATTCTGTAGGATATAGGTATTAGGATACACACAATATGGGTGTTGGTTCTGTATAAGAATAGGAAATCTCCTTTCCCTGCTGCTGGGACCCATTTCTCCTTTTAATGTTCTTTCAAGCTGATCCAGACACAGGGTTTCCATTGACTTTGACAAATGGTAAACTTTAATTGGCTCTGTGAATTGCAGAGCCTGAACACTGGATTGGGTTTTCCACTCTGTCCTTTGCTCACTAGCAGAGCTGAATTTGTTAAGCACACTTGTCACATTATAATAATAACATGGTTCTTTGGAGTAGGTAGATTCAAATTCAACAAAAATGCAGTAGACCGTTTACTAAATAGTTGCATCCATCCTAAAGTATTGGACAAATAGTTTTCTGAAAACTAAGAAACATATAGGATTTACATTCAAATGTATTAGCAGTCTCATCCTTTAGTGCTTTAAGTACAGTACTCAGCAAGTTAAAGGCACTATCTAAATTTGGGACATTTTATGCTGTACTGTAATTATAAATGGTTACTAGGAATTGGGTTAGACTGAGACACAGGTTCTTTAAAATTAGGAGCAGTATCCTATGATTCATGCCCTGTTATTCAGGTAATGCATTTGTATTGAGGGGTCCTATCATGGCAATGTCAGCTATCCCCCAAATAACTGAAAACAAGGATGAAACTCAGAAAGCTGTCTTCTAGCAGCCACAATAGAGCCCATGCTTCAGAGTTCATTTTTGTTATCAAAGAGAGCCTGGTCAGACACTCAGAGCTTCTCAAATTTGCACAAAATTCAAGCTGATAGGGTTACCTGCGTTCTCAGCCGACAGCAGATTGGCAACACTTTGGTAGGTGGGCTTCTGTCTTTAGAATATACGCTCTGCCCACTGTTTCCACAGTGGGAGCTGGTTCCAAGGATGCAGCCTTGAGACCGTAATGTGTTGCTGAGACCATTTGGATGGTATAGGTGATTGAACCTAGTTAAAGCATCTACATAAACCTTAAGATTCTGGAGGGCAGGTGTGGAGATCTACTCTCTTGCAGCTGCCGAAGAGAAGTCTCTTGTGTAAGTTTCCTTGCTTGTTGAACTGCCACCTGCCAATCTGGAGTGGCCTGCCTCTTTCTCAGGTCTCCCCCAACCTTGTTCTCCATGTATGGCGGCCAGTTTGCAAACCAGCATAGCCCAAAGCTGGGCAGCAAGTGGGGGAGATGAAAGAACTATAGGAAGTGGGAGCACTTCCTATAGGAAGCACCCCCCCACACACACACCAAAAAGATGGAAGGGGAAAAATAAGTTCTAGTTCTCTGGGAGTCATTTAATGCAGTGCTCAGTGCTTTTCAAGCTATCTGTGTAGAGGGTAAAAATCCCTCTACAGTTTTTTAAGGAATTTTCCAGACCGTCACAGGCTGATACTTTTAAAACTACAATAATAGTAAATTACTAAAAATAAAATTTAAAAAATAAATATATAGGCATTAATTTTTTTACTAGACTGAAAAGAAAATTAACTCAAATTTTGTAAAAGTTTCTAAATATATATTCTTTATTTCTGTACTCTAGTTAAGTTTGCAGAGGGGATTTATCTGCCAGCCTCACCTTGGGTGGGACTCATTTAGTGTAAAGGCAAAGAACTCTACACCACCTAATAGTTCAGAGCATTCCTTCCTCTTGGTCTGCTACACTGATGATGTACGTGATGATTGTATTAAATTACATCATCATTATTATATTAATTCATTCTAGTTTGGCAAATACATTTTTTCTTTTGAAAAAAGTAAAAAGCAGGGAAGAAACTTTAGCAGAATTTCCATGCAAATGCTTGAAATATATAAGGATATAATGCATAAGGATAAGAGATAAGCCTCACTTATTTGGAAAATTCCCATGTGTGGCGGGTTCAAGAACCCTTCAGGAGCACACATGCAGTTGGTAAAACTGGTTTTATTATTTGTTGCAGACAGAGAACACACATCCAGAGGACTATGTGATGTCTCAGTTAGAGGGTGCTAACATAATTCTGTTATAGGATTTGGACTTTGGTTGGGTGATTTGGGGGAGGCTCTAAAGAAGCAGGGATTCTCTTTAGATTTGATGCTGCCAGAAAGTAGGGGCAATTCTGATTGGGTGTTTTGTGGGTGGCACAGTGACTTTTTTGTCTGTGCTTAGAAACAAAAATATCAAGTGGCTTTGTGTATTTATCAGAGCAATATTGTCTGAGGTTGATATTCTGTGAGTTTATATCCAGCAGGAGAACAAAATGACTTGACTGTGAGCGCCAGACCAGCTTGTAGTAATATTGATGTCAAATCAGTTCCGGAAGTCAGAGGCTTCTTTTTTCTTTTTCAGTGATAAGTAAAAATGGTATCATATAAAATTAAAAATCAAGCTTAAATATTCTTCATTATCTAAATCCTGATCATTTCTTTACCAAAGGCTTTTGGGAATTTTCTCTGGTGATGGTGTATAAGCTTGTTAACGAGAATTTTTGACCTAACTGAATAGTCTCTAGCCATGCAATGCACAACACATGATTTAAAAAAAAAACCAAAGTATTGATTGTTTTAAATTAATTAGTCAAGCCATCCACAAGTTTCAAAACATATCTACCTACATATGTATTCAGAATGTTTGCAACATGAGGGATGTCAGGCATCCAGGCTCAGACTGCTAGTGCAATTTGAGAAAAGAATTTCATTTATATGGGTTCCACTTTTGGGGAAGACTCTACCACAAAGCAGAAAATTGAGTTATTTAGATGAAATATGTACATATACTGAAGTCTGCATGTCTCAGTCTGATGTCTTACATTATTGTAGGATAAAGCTTTTTTTGGGGAAATTCTAACATTCTAAACACCGACTGGTTTCCATTTGCTTTTGTGGATGATTTTTCCCGAGTCGGTAGCCTTGTGCAGAGACTTTATCTTACTCCTGTCTTTATTGCCAGCGTCTGTGTTCCTGACATAATGCAAATCAATACGCATCTGTGAGACTTAAATAAGCAGCTGACTAGAAACTTAAAACTAAGTTTAAAATTTTAAACTTAGTTTAAAATTTATACATGAACTCTGGCTTTCTCTCTTAAGAGTACTCAACATGAAAACTTTCTTTAAGTATAGTCTTGATATTATTTTGTATAGTAAATGAGAGTTGTAAAATCCTTTGGAATCTCTTTAAGTGTTTCTTTTGAGCATAAAAGAATAAAATATCAGCTAAATTAGTAATTTGAGTACATATCACAGGATGTATATTTGAATCTTTACTGTTGACAAAAATTCAATGGGAGTGCTGTGTCTAAAAATAAAATCAAGTTTCTTTGTACCATTTACTTTAGCAGATCAGCTAAGTCTATGAAACTGTTAGGAAGCACTCTAAGAAAAAAACATATAGCCCATTTGTTTTCTGATTTTGTAGCCTTTTAAAATAGTTACTTTGCAGACATTGACCACATCCAGCTAGGTAATATTTTGGTCCTTAAAGTGAAAATCCACATTTTAAAACCCAGTTTGCTGTTTGATCATTGTTCAAACTTTCCCCTCTTCCCTCCCCCAGGTGTCAGGGAGAACTAAGTCATATAGGTTTTAAGAAGCACAATTGTGTCTAATAGTTGTCCCTTAGCAGATACAGGATTTTTGTCACATTGTGGAACTGATGTCATTGAACACAAGGGATCCATGTGAGAATATATTAAGAATTAAGTTCAGATTAACTATATATACTTACAAAAATGTATTTAAGTAAATTTAAGTAAATGTATTTAAGTAATGTATTAAGAATTAAGTTCAGATTAACTATATATACTTACAAAAATGTATTTAAGTAAATATACTTACAAAAATGTATTTATGTAAATGTATTTAAGTAAATATATACTTACAAAAATGTATTTAAGTATATTAACTATATATACCTACAAAAATGTATGTAAGTAAGACATTTTGTAAGTAATACTTACAAAAATGTATTTAAGTAAAACTGTATTTAAGTAAAATGTCATTGAACACAAGGGATCCATGTGAGAATATATTAAGAATTAAGTTCAGATTAGCTATATATACTTACAAAAATGTATTTAAATTGCTCCACTTGGTGTAACATGGCATAGAAAAAATATGCATTTAAAATTTATTTTCATGTTTATTCAAGTCAAAGAACTCTTTCTCAGGTATATTTTATTTACAGGAACATTTGCGACTTAATCAGGAAGGATATGAAATTAACCACCTGCTCTGGCACTGTGTTGCTGTCCGGACTTGTGTTCAGAAGAATAGTCCCCAGTTGAATAAGGTGCTTGAACATCTCATCTTTCATAAAACCCTGCTTCAAGAGAAACACTGGTAAGAGGGATCCTATAAATCCAAAGTAACTCATGGGGAAACCTTTGTGTTTAAATGTTAAATAACCTTTGTACTTAAATGTTAATCACACCTTAGTTGACTATGAAAAAAATTTATAATCTCAGTTCCAAAGGCAAGAGCAATTTATATATTTTGTATTAGTTCATTTCATCAATAAATTGTTCTTATCTTTTTTTTTTTTTTTTGGCTAGATGAGCATGCTTGTATTGCATTGTTTGTCTTTATTAAAGGAAATTTGCTATTGGTAACTTCATTCCCACATTTAAAACATCTTTTATTTTCCAAGTTGTTAAACAACAATGAAGTACAGCTTATTATACTTGGAGGAAATATATTAAGATTCTGTTTCTTTATGCCTTATTTGTAAAGTAGAAGAAAAATGACTGATAAGTGTTAGTTTCCTCCTATACATATGTTAATTTGAAAAGGGAAAAAGAAGTCTTAAATTACTACAAAAGAGGGCATGGGTTAATGGAGGAAAGAAGAATTTTAAAAGAGTATTTCTGAGGAAACTGATCAGAGGATATCCCTTTGCAATATTTGAGGATGATCAGAGATTTGAATTCCTTTTCCACTACTAACAATAACAATAATATGTTGTGCCTTAGCAAGTTGCAAATTCATATGTTTTTCTTAAAATTAGTTCCAGTTTTTAAGCCTCTGGCAAGCCCACTCTGCACAACCAATTTGTACATGTAAATTCTAAGAATCTGGTATATTTCTTCTGGACAAAAGCTGTTTTCCAGTTTCATTTGGATGTTTTGGGGATTCTAGATCAAGTAAAGATTACTGGAGAATGGCTTAGAGCGTGTCTAATTCCCTTGAAATAGCCTATTTTAGAGTCTTGGAAGACTCTAACTTGATTTAAAAATAGCAAATTATATTTCAACATATAAAAGTAAATATTGTATGACTTGTCAGTTTATTTTCAAGGTATTCTAATTACCAAATAAACATGTTTAGATAACTGCTGAGATAGTAAAAGTGGCTGATTAAAAATATCTAATTCTGAAAGTCAAGAAATTGTTTCTTTAACCAATTTTCATTTTTACTTCATTGCATCAAACTTGATTTAATTTAATTTTTCAATTATTTCTTTTTGATAGGTTTTTTTTTAAACTTAGTATTTAATAGATTTAGGGGTTTTAGGGATAATACAAGATTATTCTTACTTTACAAATGAAGAAACTGAGGCCAAGTTTATTAGGTTTACTGGTGACTGGAACCAGATTTCAAGGTCCAGCGTAGCATTCTTTTTGGTATATCATCCCGCTTTCATTGTGGCTTCATTATTAAGGAGGTAACTGCTTAAAGGCATCTTGTCACTGAATCCTGACTTTTCTTTTTCTGGGAAGACATTGTGGAAATCAAGCATGGGAGGGAAAGTCAGTGTTTAGACAATGCTGAATGAACAGAGGAGTAAATGGAAAAAAATGGTGAAACACAGCGACTGTTCATAATAGACTGGAAAAGGTAATTGTTTAAAAGATCACTGCCAAATAGTTTTGATTGTATTTCTTATACTTACTATTTTTCCTCTTTTTTTAAAGTTTTATTTACTGTTTTTTTTAAGAAGAGAATTTGACTTTTTTTAAAAAAATGACTAGTAAACAAAAATAACCTGTTGACATTAAAAATTTGTCTTTTTAAGTTAGCAATTTGACTAACTTCGCTATTAGTCAAATTTTCTGTTAGTTATAATGATAACATTATACCAAATATTAAAACATTAATTTTTCTTTTTAAAAGTATTTAATTTATTTATGTGACAGCCTATACAGTTTTCAAGAAGTCATTATTCCAGGCAAAACCAAACAAACTGTGATGTAATTATCAAAATCAAACCAGAAATACTTTTACATTTATGGGAAAACTTTAATATTGGTCTTGTGTGCTCCTAAGGTTAGGTACATGTGAGAAATTTTAAAAATGGACTGAACATATTTAGAATTAAATAGAAAAATTGAGGCTTCAGGCCCTGATAGTAAATTAAGACTTTGTTAGGATTTGCTAGACCAGATAGCCTTAAAATTGTGATAGTTGGTGGAAGGTATTTTTGGTTTAGGACCTGAAATTCAATGCCAAGTGACTATTAATAGGAATAATGTAAGCAGTTTCATTTTCCATGCATATTAGTAAAGTACCACATGATAGAAAAATGATCAGAGATTTAAAATGCAGAGGGAGACCATTCAACTGATTGATCAAAAGAAATTTCATTAATAGTGGCAAAAAGTGCTTGGGCCAATACTAGTGAGTGGTTTTCATCTGCCCCTCTCTGATGCTATCCATCAGGAGATAATTCATCATGTATGTCCCTGCCTGACTTCTTATCACCCCCTTTATAAAGATCATACAACACAAAAGGAAAGAAACAGAAGCCAGTGGTTTCAGCAGAGGCTGGAAAAGAATAGGCCCAGGATCCATGAAAAGACTCCAGGAAAGACTCACAGAATTAGAGCAACCTCTGCTCGATGAGAGACAGGGAATAAACTGAGGAAAGGAAATGTACTAATTACAATAAATTATAAAATAGGGTGAAGAAGTAGAGAAAATGAGAATACACGAGCCACTCCCAGTGTCACGCACCAGCCTTTATCTTGGAAGTTTAGCTGCCTTGTGCCGCAGGTAAGCAGCTTGTGTAAGGCAGAGTTCCATTTAATATGGTTAAATTTTATATGATGCTTCATACTCTCAATACTCCACCCTGTGGTTTGGCCTTTTACGAACTGCCCCATTTGCTCTGGGGAGATAGGTCAAGCCACTGCAAAAGGCTTTCTAATTGAACATGAAAATAATGAATTGTGTTAATCATTGAATTATTAGCCAATGTGACTGCTGAGAAATGCAGCATGGCACTTCAGGAGAGCAGTATAACATATAAAATTATATCTCCCAAAGCAAAATAGCCAATTTAATCGCTCCATGAATGTATTCCTAAAAAGCTTGACAATTTAAAATTATACCGACATTGCAAGTGTTTTCCAGACATACAATGTTTGTGTTTGCATCGAAATAAATTGAACAAAGAATCCACTGCTTTGTATGGGTAGCAAGGCCTTTACTTCTGGACACATCACCGCCTCTACAATATCTATCTCCCTGAACCCCAGTAATTATAATGTTGTGTGATAGTCTAACCAAAACCCTTCAGACCAAAATTTTCATCAATAATTCCTCTTCATGAGCTGAGATGTCAGTGAAGGTCCTCAGTCTTCTGATTCATTTCCTAGATTTCTTATTGACCCTTCAATCCTCTGAGCTAAATGTAAACATTTCGTCTGTATCAAGGGTAAATATATAATTTATGCTTTGCTACCTTACGGTGCAGTGAAAAAAGCATTCAACTTCAAATCAGAAGGCCTGAGTTTTAGTCTTATCTCTCGCTACCTGTCTAATTTTGATTGAGTCGCATGACCCCTATGAACAGGGTCTGCTCAGCAGTTAAATAGAGGTAGTAGCCATCTCAAAGAGCTTTTGGGAGATTTAAATAAGGTAAGTAATATGAAAACACCTTTTAAACTCTGACTCTCCCCTAATACTTCATTTCCTGCTGGTGCAGATCTGAATGAATTTTTTTCGTAAACTCCTACCTACTGAATTTCTGTCTCAGTACCTGACACATGTCTTCTCCTTAAGTTAACCAACTTGGGCACCTTGAGTACATTTCAGAGCAGTTCCCCTGCTCTCCACTCCCCGCCTTGGCTCAGGACCTTATTGTCTCATGACTTCTGTAGCTTATTAACTGGTCTCTTGGCCTTATGTTTTCTCTTCAGTAATCTGTCATACTCTTCTGCCAGGGTTACAACATAAACATGATTATACCCTTCTCCGTCTTAAAATTATTTAATAAGACCTGTTTTTACATGACGCAGGGGTTGCAACTCCAATCAGGGTCTCTTAAATTGCCATGATTAAAAACAAACAAACAAACAAAAAACAAGAGCAAAAACAAAGACTGAAAGAAGGATCCTGCTACTGGGATTAATTACCACCAACTAGCCACACAGGCAGACCAAGTGCCTGAGCGACTGGATGGAAGAAAGCAATCAGTGAGCACCTAGGCCTTCTAAGATGAAACAGCCATCATGGCCTGTCACACTCCATCCTTTCATTCTCCCCCACTACCTTCCCTGGTGCACCAGGAATGTTCTGTGTGTATGAGAAAGAACCCTTTTAGCAGATAGGTTAAAGACTAGATTTTCATGTAGCCCATCTCTTCTGAATATCAGAAATCAAGTAATGGCAAGAGAAACATATTCTTTAAACTAGTTTTCCTAAATGGTCAAAATCAGGAAAGAAATTCTGTCTGCTTTCTTTTCCATGTACCGTGAAGATTGAGACTAATTTATTTGTCCTAATTCTCCCCTCCCTAGCCTGTTAATGTAATCTTGAGTTTCTGATAACATTATATTTAAATCATTACTTAAAATGTTCATTCTTCTCCTTAAAGAATGGTTTATATATTTATTTAATTTTGGGATCAGATTTATAAAATAATTTTGACTTATTAAAATGTATCTATTTTTCCTACTCACTATCATCCATTTAACACTAGGATTTTCCATTCTTAAGCTGTTAAATACTGTTCCTTTCTTGGCTGGCTTGAGTAAATTTCTAAGCATGGACATAGGTGACCTATTTCATTAGACAGGCCCTTGATTACATATGACCCTTGGCTGAATATAACATTTGTCACCATTTTTCCCCCTAAAAACTTTAAGTACATTTTGTCTGGAAATAGGCTTCTATGCTCACAGGTTTTTAATTCCCCTCTTTAAATCTCTAAATGTTGCTATGCTGTTTCCTACCTTTTAGTTATTATGAGATGTTCAAAGCCAGTCTGCCCCCTTTTTATCTGTTTTATTTTCAATCCAGAATATTTTAGGAACACCTTTGTGATTTGGTAACCAGGAGATAGATGCTTCCTCTTATGTCTCACTGACCGTCTTAGGAAGCTGCTGGGGCAAATCCTCTGCTTTACTTAGAGAGAAGCCCCCAGTGTGTGAAGCTGTGCACAAATGCTGTGGCTACTGGGCTACATTTCATGGAGGATTTCCATTGATAGCTCATGGTTCACATGTGTTCCCAACTCCTGCCTCTCTGTGCTTAGGGTTTTTCTTACATGGTGGTGGAAAATCCATATATGCCTGCATTACATTTTAAATCAAACTTTGGGCTTCTTGGCATTGGAAAGGTTTGCCTTCATTTAGATTACATTTTCTTCATAGTTTTAAAACCCTTAAAATTTCTTTCTTTTTTTTTTGTGGTACTGTGGGTTTATTTTTCTTTATTTTATGTTTGGTGGTTTCAATAGGAATTAGATAGTAATGGATCTCAGTTTGCGGGTGGTTGTCTTCCTCTAAATTATTGAAGAATTGTTCAAGTTTTTTCCCTTCCAAGTGTCATTTTTTGCAGTCAACTTCATTCGTTATGAATTTGAATTATATTTCTGTAATTTTAATTTCCTGCACCCTCTTGTTTTCTTATTATACCACCTTTCATCTCAGTATCAAGGCTTTTCTTTGTTGTTTGTTCTTCCTGGGCTTTAGTAAAGATGCTTAAGAGTCTTGTAAAAATGTCTTCTGGCTCCTGGAAGAAATTACTTTCAGAGGTATGATCTTCTCTTAGTATTCAGACTGATATTCTCTTTAGCCCTTGCTATAATATATTTTTAATTGGTCTCATGTAGGGCCCCCTCCTCCATTTTCTATTTTACTTATCTCAGAACTAGGGAAAATTTATATAAACTTGTCATTTTTAAAATAAGAGGTTTGTGCTCATAGCATACATTACAGAGGTTAAAAGCTACAACACTCCACATGCAGTATCATAGGGAACTTCCTGCATTCTCCCTATTCTTTTCTATTTAACTTGTGAGGAGAAAATGCACTCCAGCATTCCCATTACAGCACTCCTCCTCTCCACCCCATGGGCCCTTTTCCTACACACATATCCCCACAAGCACTGTTTTCTATCCTTTGGTCATCTGGAAGTTGCTATCTCTGAATAAGTATGGAGAGATGAGGATAAAAAGCACAGAGGTAATACTCTGGCTCCTTAAAAATTCAGTACCTCAAAGTTAAGGATTGGCTTTACTTATTTCTATGAAAAACATGGTAGACAGTAGAGATAATTTTTTCTTTACTTTTTTTCTTTTAACCTTTTGGGAAACAAGGCTGCTGTGTTTCTTGAAGTGGCATGTGGCTACTCCTTCTTGCTATTCTTAATCCAGCTCTATCAATTCTATGGCTTATATCTTACAGGAAATTCCCTGTAAGATAGTGACATCTGTTTCATTCTTAGTCTCCAGGATTGTGTGGATTTTTGACATTGTCAGTGTTTTCCAAAATATCTATTGAAAGTTTCAAGTAACCCTATGAAAGAGTTGCAACTTGGAGACATTTTAATTCTATCTTTTAAAATAATAATTTGGTCATAGAGGAAACAGATATAGAGGAGTAAGGAGAATCTAGGAAAACTGTTCTGAATGCTGATGTTTCTAACCTTTTTATAAGGTGGTGTGCAGACAGATATCTTTTTATGAAGCCCCTGGTTATTATATGTTAGTTCATTTATATAAGTAGAGAAGGAACACTGGACCACAGTCAGGATAGCTGAAGTCCAGTCCAGGTCTGGTACTGTTTAGCTGTGTGCAGTGATTCACATTAATTTTAAAAGCTAACACAATATTGTTCCCTTTTCTCCACACCCTCTCCAGCATTTATTGTTTGTAGATATTTTGATGATGGCCATTCTGACTGGTGTGAGGTGATGCCTCATTGTAGTTTTGATTTGCATTTCTCTAATGATTAGTGATGTTGTGCATCTTTTCATGTGTTTGTCGGCAATCTGTATGTCTTCTTTGGAGAAATGTCTATTTAGGTCTTCTGCCCATTTTTGGATTGGGTTGTTTGGTTTTTTTTGATGTTGAGCTATATGAGCTCCTTGTATATTTTGGAGGTTAATCCTTTGTCAGTTGCTTCATTTGCAATATTTTCTCCCATTCTGAGGGTTGTCTTTTCATCTTGTTTATGGTTTCCTTTGCTGTGCAAAAGCTTTTAAGTTTCATTAGGTCCCATTTGTTTATTTTTGTTTTTATTTTCATTACTCTAGGAGGTGGCTCAAAAAAGATGGTGCTGTGCTTTATGTCAGAGCGTTCTGCCTATGTTTTCCTCTAAGTTTCATAGTGTCTGGTCTTACACTTAGGTCTTTAATCCATTTTGAGTTTATATTTCTTGTGTGTGGTGTTAGGGAGTGTTCTAATTTCATTCTTTTACATGAAGCTGTCCAGTTTTCCCAGACCATTTATTGAAGAGGCTGTCTTTTCTCCATTACATATTTTTGCCTCCTTTGTCATAGATTAGTTGACCATAGGAGCATAGGTTTTATCTCTGGGCTTTCTATCCTGTTCCATTGATCTATATTTCTGTTTTTGTGCCAGTACCATACTACCTTGATTAGTGTAGCTTTGTAGTATAGTCTGAAGTCAGGGAGCCTGATTCCTCCAGCTCCGTTTTTCTTTCTCAAGATTGCTTTGGCTGTTGGGGATCTTTTCTGTCTCCATCCAAATTTTAAGATTTTTTGTTCTAGTTCTATAAAAAATGCCATTGGTAGTTTGATAGGGATTGCATTGAATCTGTAGATTGCTTTGGGTAGTATAGTCATTTTCACAATATTGATTCTTCCAGTCCAAGAACGTGGTATATCACTCCATCCATTTTTTGTCATCTTTGATTTCTTTCATCAGTGTCTTATAGTTTTCTGAGTACAGGTCTTTTGTCTCCTTAGGTAGGTTTATTCCTAGGTATTTTATTCTTTTTGTTGCAATGGTAAGTAGGATTGTTTCCTTAATTTCTCTTTCTGCCCTTTTGTTGTTAGTGTATAGGAATGCAAGTGATATATTGTTTGTAGGAATGTAAATTGATACAGCCACTATGGAAAACAGTGTGGAGGTTCCTAAGAAAACTACAAGTAGAACTACCATATGATCCAACAGTCCCACTCCTGGGCATATACCCAGAGAAGACCATAATTCAAAAAACACATGCACCTCAATGTTCATAGCAGCACTGTTTACAGTAGCCAGGACATGGAAGCAACCTAAATGTCCATTGACAGAGGAATAGATAAAGAAGTTGTGGTACATATATACAATGGAATATTACTCAGCCATAAAAAGGAATGAAATTGGGTCATTTGTAGAGACATGGATGGACCTAGAGAGTGTCATACAGAGTGAAGTAAGTCAGAAAGAGAAAAGCAAATATCGTATAATAGTGCATATATGTGGAATCAAGAAAAATGGTATAGATAATCTTATTTGCAAAGCATAAATAGAGATACAGATGTAGAGAACAAATGTATGGATACCAAGGGGGAAAAGGGTGGGGTGGGAGGAATTAGGAGACTGGGATTTGCACATTATACATTATTGATACTATGTGTAAAATAGACAACTGATGGGAACATACTGTATAGTACAGGGAACTCTACCCAATGCACTGTGGTAACCTAAATGGGAGGGAAGTCTAAAAGGGAGGGGATATCTGTATGTGTATGGCCGATTCACTTTGTTGTGCAGTGGAGGCTAACACAACATTGTAAAGCAGCCATAGTCCAATAAAAATTAATAAAAATAAATAAATAAAAGCTAACACAACATTGTAAGTCAACTATACTCCAATAAAAATTTTAAAGAGGAAAAAAATTTAAAAAGCAAAGCTACAAAGTAAAATAAATCAAGTAACTATGTTATTTTAGACAAGCCAGTAAACCTCTGCCTCAGTTTATTTACATAATTAGGGGGACATCTGTAATATATATAAATTACTTTATATGTACATGTTTAGTTTCATGGCATTGTAAAAGTAAGTCAATGTACTGGTAATTGAGACTTGGTGTACTGCAATGAGTTCACAAAGAAGCTAACACTGTATTTAAATTACTAACCTAATTCATTTTGAAAACTTCTTTTTACATGCATTGATTTTCAGTTTTGATTTTTAACAAACTTTAATATATAAGTATTGGTGCTTTTATTCTATTTTTGTCAAAGACATTTTCCCTTTTAGAAAATTTTGCAATCAGCAGCATTGGTTGAAACAGTGTTTCTGGTGAAGCATTTTTCTACCATAGGTGGCTGACACTGATGGAAATTCTTCAATCTGTATTTCAGTGAAAGTGCCCTAGCTTAGCTACAGTTTTCCAGACTTAAAGGGGAACAGAAGAAACAAAACCTTATGACTATGAGGTATATTCATGGTAAAGAAGTTTTGTGAACTCTGAGACTGTCCTCTCCATTACCTTATCATGAAACCTCTGTGATGAAAGTTCTGGGGAAGGACTCACCTTTGTTCATCTTGGAAAGCATCTAGACCTTTTCCTTCAGTCATCACAGATTAAAAAAATAAAAAGTTACTGAACTCATATCCGTTGACTTTGAAATAATAGTATTTTTGTAATTCAGTTCAGTTCAGCCTTTGAACCCAGTCATTTTATATAGAGTATTTCATTTAAATCTCATAGTCTCTGAAAAGTAGGTTTTGCTATATTTACTTTATAGATGAGTAGATTAAGATTCAGCTAAGGTATGAACATTGCCCTTTGCCATATATCTAGTTAGTGACAGAGCTAAGATTCCATCTCTGATTTTTCAACTCTAAATTTCATGCTTGTAAATATGTTTAAATGTATCAGCTAGGCTTTAGTTCTTCTGAATGTAATAGTAATCTGACTGCAATTGCATACCAAATAGGGCTTTATTTATTGCACATAACAAGCAGTGCATTACTGATGCAGGTGCTTAAGGGAATCCTCAAGATCCAGGCTTCTTCTAGCTTCCTTTTATTCCATTCTTAGTAAGTGACTTTTATCCTCATTGTTGCAGGTTGGCTGCTCTACCTTCTGGTATCATGTATGAATTCCAAGCAGGAGGAAAAGGATGAGCAAAGGACAGAAAAGCACCTGTTATTTAAATTTAAAAATAATAGCTTATATGGAAGGCTTTCATAATATATTTTCATTTATATCTCATTGACCAAATCTAAATGTAAGGCTATTCCAAAGGAGTCCGGGGAGTCATTTCTTAAAATTAAGTTTCTTGTGGTGTAATTTACATATAATAAAATTCAAACATTTTACGTATACAGATCTATGATCTTTGACAAATGCATACACCTGTGTAATCACTATCCCAGTCCAGATGTAGAATGTTTCCATCTTGAGGAAGCAGCATTAACTGAGCACTCTGCCATTTTGAACAAAATTGAGGTTTAGTTTCAAAGGAAGGAGACAAATGATATTAGGTGGGCAATAGGCAACATTGTAATACTAAGGTTAAATATTAATGTACTAAGATAATGGCTTATAAAAGCAAAATTGAAAAACAGGAAATACCCATAGGTGGGAGAAGACTTCAGTTATTAGTTAACCTAGCTTAAAACATGAACTTGGACAAATCTCCCAGATCTATTTAAGTCTCAATTTTCTAATATTTAAAAAAAAAGATTTTAAAAAGTTCTTGAATCTGTCAAAAACTGTGGTTCAGATCAAAGGAGGTATTTGTGTGAAAGCACATTGAGATCTGTAAAGCTCCATTCAAATATAAAGAATTGTCTTTATTTCCGTGGTTAGAGGTGTTTCCTTTTGAAAATGATCACGAACTTGACTCACCTGAAATATCACAGTTGTAAAATTCAAATATAATTGTAGAATATATTAACTTTTTAACTGATTAATGGCTTATAAATCAAGGCAATATGTAGCTCTAGGCAGAGGCAATTTTATATTTGCATTATTATTAGCTCTCTTTCAAACTATGTCTCTTTCAATTGGGTAGCAATAGCATTAAATATAATATAAATTATATAAATTATAAATTATATAAATATAATTTCCTGAAACTGTTAGAATATATGTACGCTTATGGCTAATAAATTCTTATATGATTTCCCAGTTATATAATATTTTGAATCTTGACAATTTTCCATTTAATATGAAACATAAATTTTATTCTGAGAAATTGCACTTTTTGTAAAAATCAAATAACACTGAACTTTTAGAGTATTTAGGAAGACCATTTTTTTATTCTCTCTTTTGAGAAGAAAACACTCTCTTGAAATTCACCCCTTGGAATCTGTTGTAAAAGGTTAAAAATCAAAACCTATTGTGAGATTTGGGGGACACTCTAGAACCAGAGGCCTTGATTGCTTGTTATACAGGATCTGTGAAGAAATGTGATCATTTGTAATATTTATCACTCTCAGTTTTGTCAGAACACTACTGTGAACTCAACATCTTGCCCGATGTGGCCCTTTCCTATAAACTTTTATCATAACTAGTGGCAAACAATACTAGTCTTTGTTGAAAATAAATGTATCTAGAAATCCAGCATAGTCATTTCCAGGTTGGATTCAGCACTGGCTTTCTTGGTCCTTGGGGAGGCTGCCAAATTACACATAGCCTGTTTGAAAGCTTTCATGGACCTAATGAGAGATTTTCTTTTAAGCATTATGTCTGTTCAGAATCAGGTAACAGTATATTGTTAATTTAGGTATGCAAAAAGACCTAAATTGAAACAGGTTTTACTTTTGTCACTATTTTAACTGTATATCATTTAGGATTTATAATGAGCATGACTTTGTAATAATAATTTTAATTAAATGTAAAGGTAAATGCATATTTACCATATATCCCAGTATAAATAGATATAGATGTAGACAGAGATCCAGAAATAGGTTATACTCACATGCAGACATGCACTCACACAAGAGGGATTTTTAATTTTATTAACAAACTTCAGATCATATAGTCATATATGGTTTAGTTCCCTATCTAAAAAATTTTTTGTTGTCATTACATATTATTAAGATTTACATTTTAGTGAGGTTGAGATAAACATTTCTCTGTTGTTGAGCTCTGAGTTTATTTCTAATTCACAGTTAATTAAAAATAATGTTGAACTGGTATTCTCATCCAAAAATCCTTATCTGCATTTATGACTGTTTCTTTAGAATAGATTTATAAAATTAAATTACTGAGTGATAGACTATGAACTTTCCTTTAATGTTCTCAGGATAGCTGTCCAGATTCCTCTCCAGAAGACATAACTTTCTTGCTTTCCTATGAAAAAATGTATAAGAGTGAATACACAAGAATTGAGCTATATAAAAAAAGATTCTTTTACAATATAATATGGAAAATAGTATCTCATTGGGTTAATTTATGTTCCATTGACTACTAAGGAAATTGAAAAGTTCATGTTCTCTATGTACTTTTTAGCTATTTTTATTTTTTATTCCTTGAACTTGGTTTTATGCAATCTACCCATGGAAAGCTTGTTTTTAATGAGTGCATTTAAAAAATATTAGTTGATTATGATCTTTAACAACTCTATAAAATTTGAAGACATTTCTTATAAGTACAGTATATAGTTCTTCATTATGGCAGAGCGTACTTTGATTGTCTAATAGCTATTTTCTCATTTTAGGAAGAAAGCTGCCAGGTTGATGATTTTTCCTGGGCCTGGAATGTAGTCTACATATACATAACAATTCTTGCAGAAATCTGCTTGAATGCGGCCAATTCTGATTTGTGAAAAACTGCTTTAATTGGTTTCTGCGACTAAAAGTTCACAAAAAGATATTTTACCCACAGACAAATCAGAAGAAATGCCAGAATTGAGGGAAACAAGTATTTTAGGTCTTTTGGAATATTTCTCTTCAAAAATGTCCGATAATTGTAAGTAAATTATTTTTCAACTTGATGAAAAATATTTTTAATATGTCCCTGTCTGTATATAATAATAAGCATTTTACAAAAAGTTAACATTTTGAAGTGGGAGGTAATTTTAAATTCACTAGGACTTCCTACAAATGTGGGAAGTCTATTTTATAACATGGAAATTTTTGATCAATAATTTAAAAACAACTGAAACGTAAACTAGAGTTGGTTGATGTGTGAATCAAATTATATTCTTTGGAAACAAGAGATGACCTTAGGAAAACTTACGGAATGTATATAAAGTTTGTTTTATTCTTTTCCCCATAAGGCCTTCTCATCCATTGTCTCCATTTTCATCTACCGTCTCCATTTTCATCTACTGTTTCTCTTGTTCTCCCCACAACCCAAGAGCATTTCTCTTTTAATCACTCAGATATTATAGTACATTGTGTCTCAAGACTAAAGGTCATTTCCCTACTATTGTTTATGGGGGAACTATTAGAATAAAATACTTTTGTTTTGAAAAGGGCACTATAGGGACAATATTAATTCAAACGTGTCCTTTAAGGTTAACTAGAACTCTTCTTTATGAATATCATGTAGTCTATTATGTTATTATAGTCTCATGTATATGACTCTCACTTCCATTAAGTTATGAGATAATTGAGATTGGAGAATCATGTCTGAATTATATTTGTATTAACCCAGTATCTACCATATTATTTAGCACACAGTAGGTGGGCGATAATGATAGTGGAGTTATTATGTAGTTAAATCACTGAATTTCAAACATGATAGCAAGATTATTTGAAAGTGTGGAAGGAGGCAAGATACTGCCTTTCCTTAGAACTGTAATTCACTGATTTGGGATAAATTATGCTTGAATATAATTTTAAATAGTAAGACTTTAGTAGCAGATATTAATTTCATTCTCAAAAACTTGCTTGCTATTTTAAAATTACTTGCAATATAGTTTTGGTTTAAACATAGATTGGAACTTATCATTTCGAAGTGCAATTTGCTTGACCTTTGCCCACTTTTCAAGAAGATTATGTTTATTTTTTATTAGTGCCAATTTTAAACAGATTTTTAGTCATTAGCAGATAAATTGTATTTCTCCCATGTTTATAGTATTGATAAAGTGAAGAGGTATTTGCTTCTCTTGCTTTTCACACTTTTTAAAGTATTCAGAATGGTCAGAAGTCTTCCTGTATAGCAGCTCAACATATGATTTTTAATCTGCCACTAAACAGATTCATATAAAAATTGGGGGCCTTCAGTTTTTTGGCCTAGGTGTGTAGAATTAGTTCTTTCTGAAAGAAGACAGAAAGAAGACTGCTTTCTTCAGTGATGGGTCCAGAAGATTATCTTCCATGTGGAGGATCTTTCCTCCTAGAAGCCTCTTGGCCTCCCTCTGGCCATGACCCCTGAGCTCTGGTAAAACCTCACAATGATAGGGTTTCATGTTTCTGTGGACACTCGAATATTTATTCCTTCTCAACAGTCTGATTTTTTTTTCCAGCCAGTTGATGATTTCAGTGCATTTATTTGCTCATTGTTGATCTTTCTTTGAAGTTTCTTATCTTCTCCTAAAGACTTTATTTTTTAACATCTTTACTGGAGTATAATTGCTTTACAATGTTCTGTTAGTTTCTGCTGTATAACAAAGTGAATCAGCTATACATATACATATATCCCCATATCCCCTCCCTCTTGCGTCTCCCTCCCACCCTCCCTATCCCATGGATGCTTTCCTTGATGTTTTTCTATGCTTATACTTGAACTTAGCAATGAAATAGTTAAACAGTATTTTATCAATGTTTTCTCAACCCAAGTGGGAAAATTGATGTTTCTAGCTGTGGAATACCTTTAAAGATTTGATCTGCAGTAAAGAGGAGAGACATATCAAAGTTGTTTCCTCTGCAGTCAAAAGTCAATACATTTTCTTCGACGTTAGCTTCTTGTACAAGCCGTAAATAATGCTAGTGGCATTTGCCTCATTAATAATTCTGAGTCTTTTGAAACTCTCAATACTTAAAGCATCATTGTGAATTCTTGTGGGGAATGTTTAAAGTAAGTTGATTATCCGATGATTGTTTTGCTAAAGATGTCTCAAGAGTGTGAGAAAATTCTGCAGTTTTCTTCATCTCTGTCAGAATCAGAGAAGGTACCTCTACTGGACATAAGCTTTTGGTCTCTTCTTCATGTTCATACAGGATTTTTGGCCTTCCTGTATCAGTCACTACCATGAAAAGCCATTACTTTACATGACTATACACATGCATAGTCAAATATTTCACCAAATGATAGGGCTTAAAATTTTTGTTGATGTGATTTATTATAACTTGATTCTTTTTTTTTTTTTTTTTTTTTTTTGCGGTATGTGGGCCTCTCAATGTTGTGGCCTCTCCTGTTGCGGAGCACAGGCTCCGGACGTGCAGGCTCAGCGGCCATGGCTCATGGGCCCAGCCGCTCCATGGCATGTGGGATCTTCCCGGACTGGGGCACGAACCCGTGTCCCCTGCGTCGGCAGGCGGACTCTCAACCACTGCACCACCAGGGAAGCCCTAACTTGATTCTTTGTAGCATCCCTGGTTGATTTTCCCACACACGGAAAATGACTTTGTCTGGGTTGTCCTGTATGCCTGATCATTGATAATGATCACCACTTCTATCAGACCACTGAAAATAGATGGCTTCAAAAGTAGTGTCATCTGTGCAGGCCTTGTCAACGTGATTACTGGAGAGGATAGGTCCATCTTTTTGGAAAGTGACACAAAGAAACTGGAGTGCTTCTTTATTTAATTGAAAATAATTTTTTTCCTCATAATTTTACCCTTCAAGTAAGTAAATTTTTCATTTAGACTGAAAGAACCAATTCTGGAGTCACACAGATTTGTATTTTGTATCTCAAAATCCTAGGTCAAATTATTTAATCTTGCTGACTTGATTTCTTTACCTGATAATTAAGATAAAAATACTATTCATATCATGGGACTTTTTGTGAGAAAAACTATGGAAACATACACACTTGACATAGTGCCTCATGAATAGTAAAGGTCCAAAAAATATTAATAGATGTTATGGTTGCTAATGTAATTAATATTGTTATAATGAGAGAGACCTCAGTGAGGAAGGGTTTTTTTCTAACACTTATACCTATGTACACTTTGTATCCTGGGGAATCCTATTTTATTTACATATAAAGATATAAATGAAAAACTGAAAAACACTTAAGAATGGTAACAATAGCCTTTACATGAATGAATTAAGCAGTGTTCTTATAGACCATTTTTATATAAAGCCCTTAATATAAAGAAACTCTTATATCATAGTTTTGTGAAGGCAGTGTTATAGGAAACTGAAATAATAACTTCCATGAAGATAATTTCCTGGTGATCTTATTTGATGTAGGAGCAGAACCTGAAGCATTTAGATGAATAGATGGCTACTTAGCATGTACCTTTTTCATTTTAAGGTTTTTTGTCAGACACACTTTTCAGAGAGTCAGATATCTATTAATTCTAGAGTGAGGGCTCTGGCCACTGACGGAAGTGTTGAGTTTTGGTGTTTTGGGTTGAATAGGAATTTCTATATATGCTTATCAATACCAACTATGCATTTAAGATCTGGTTGAAACTCAAAGTGTCTGACCTGTAGCATTGCCTTCGTGGAGGACCATCCTATGCACCTTACTGCTATGGACTGAACTCTACCCCTCAAGCCTCAAAATTCATATGTTTGAAAGCATAACCCCCAAATGTAACTGTATTTGGAGGCAGAACCTACAAGGAGGTAATTAAATGAGGTCACGACGGTGGGGCCCTAATATGATGGAATTAGTGTCCTTGTAAGAAAGACATCAGAGAGCTAACTCTCCACTGTGTAGGGCACAGTGAGAAGGCAGCCATCCCAAAGCCAGGAAGAGAGCCCTCACCACATACACAGTCAGACGGCACCTTAATCTTAGACATCCCAGCCTCCAAAACAGTGAGAAAATAAATTTCTGTTGTTTAAGAACTCCAGTCTATGGTACTTTGTTATGGCAGCCTGAGCCGACTAATACACCTCTCAGTGGTGCTGAGCTGTAGGCAGGTTTGAATATACTCAGGTGCCTAAGTAAATTGTTATCGGAAAAAGGGCTTTGCAGCATATACCTAGAAAAGACAATTTTGAACTGGAAAACTATGAGGGAAGGTGATAAAAATTAATTAAACACACAGAATTTTTGCCTGATCCCTGTTGAAATTATGATTTTGAGACACATTTTGTCCTGATGGGTAACAGGATAATAATAATTAATATTAACACTTACTATGTGTCAGACACTATTCTAGGCATGTAACATGCATCACCTAACTTATTAATCGTTACAACAAGACTACATTGTAGTTATTCATATTATCCCCATTTGATAGATGAGAAAACTGAGGCACTAAGCATTTATTTGTCCAAGGAAATTGAGTTAGTAAATGGTACGTGAGTCTTAACATAGGCAGTTTGACTTCAGAGTCTGCACTAATAACTACCTCATTGTGCTGTGCTAACTAGGTTATTTGACCTTTTGAGTGAAATTTAAAAAAACGCTGTCCATTTGCATGTTGAAGAATCTGAAAAAAGATGACTGAGAAATTCTCTCTGACAGTCTTTGTCCTACAGCGATTCTTATAAAAGCATTTTAGACTTTGTATTACGTGGGTCTTTATTTCCAACATAAATTCCTGGGACTTGTTCAAGAACTTTGGATCGAAAAATCCTAAAAGTGGAGTCTAGGAATCTGTATTATTAAACCACTTCTGACACTATATTTTGAGAAAACATAGCCTATAAATTTCGCTGTAAACAAGGTGGTAAAATGTTGTCCTCATCAGAGGAAAAGGCTTTTCCTACTTGTTACAGACCTTTATGCATCCAGCCAGTTAGTCCTTACAGCAGATGAGATATATATATATATATATATATATATATATATCATTACAAAGAGGGAAACCCAGCTTTGTGTTGTACACTATATTTGAAGTGCTATCTTCTATGTTCCTACTTTGGTTTTCATAGTGATAAAACAATAGTTTTTAACAAGACTTAACTATCTGAAATCTGTGCTGTGAAAATAAAACTTGAAAATGGTCTATTTGGTGAGACACCAGCAGACACTGATTTAGTGTGTCTTGTATAAGAAATAGACAATGAATGGCAGAACCAAAAATATCACAGAATAGTAAAAATCTTGTCAGTCACGTAGTTCTCATCCAGTGCACAAATCTCTTCCAGACCATTTGCAAATAGCGCACAGCCAGCAGAGATATGGAAGTCCCTATTTCCCAAAGCAGGTCATTCCACTTTCGAACACTGTGAAAGATTCTTCCTTATATTATAATGAAATCTGTCTTCCACATTTTCCAAACTTTTGCTTGAGTTTTGCCTCCCAGAAGCAATCACAAAAAGTCTATTCCATTTCCCACATGCAAGCCCTTCAGATACTTGAAGGTAATTGCTTTGGTTCTTTTTCTTCACCTCTTCACTCTACAATCATCGCCCATCTCTTTGCTTACTGCCAAGTTCCTATGGTAACTTTTTGTAATAAATGAAAAACATATTTTCAATATGTTTTATAGTTAAGTTTGCTAAAAGGTTGTAGTGTTGTTAAATTTGTCTGAATTTGTAGTAATTTATCCCAGTGTTATAGTATGATGTGAAGACAGGTGGGAGCCAAGTATTTTTCCATTCACTGTTGTCTATGAATGGAAAAAGTAAATATGACGTTTTTCCTATCATTTTGTTGAGAATTATTTTCTTAAGCTGGTTCTACAATGACGGTAGTGAATGAAATACGTGTCATGGTTGTAAAATAACCTTGTATGTTTCATTTTGATTCATTTTAACTTAGGAAAAAATATTAGCACAGAATAATATTTCCTTTTTAAAAAGTAAATGAAAGTTAATTAGAATCTTAGAACCAATTGAAACTTTTAATGATACTCTATTAAATCTTCAGTATACCTCTTACCTTGGTGAAGGTTATTCATAAAAATATTCAGTAATAAGATTTTGTTTTTATACGTGGAAAGTATTTAACTCCTTTAATAATCCATGTACACGTTAGCCATAGAATTCAGGCAATCCTTATGATTCACAATTCTGTGTGTTGATAAATCTAAAAGTATAGTACTGATTATATTATATATACGTAAGGCCGTTAAACAAATGTATCTTATCTATTTGTCGTTTTCTTCTTTTAAATTTATTTTATTTTATTGTGGGGAAAGCACTTAACATGAGACCTATCTTCTTAAAATTTTATGTGTACAATGTGTTATTGTTGACTATAGGTACAGTGCTGTACACCAGATCTCTGGAGCTTATTCACCTTGCTTGACTGAAACTTTATGCCTGTTGATTGTTAACTCCCCATTTCTCCTTTCCCTTGCCTCCTGGAAACCACAATTTCACTCTTTGATTTTATGAATATGAGTATTTTAGGTACCTCATGTAAGTGAAATCATGCAGTATTTGTCTTTCTGCGACTGACCTACTTTGCTTCGCATAATGTCCCCAAGGTTCATATGCATTGTTACATATGGCAAAACTTCCATCGCTTTTAAGGCTGAATAGTATTCCATTGCAGGAATATACCACATTTTCTTTGTTCACTCATCTCTTGATGGACATTTAGGTTGTTTCTATCTCTTGGTTATTGTGAGCAGTGCTGCACTGAACATAAGAGCTAATATTGCTTTGAAATCCGCCCCTTTGGATATACAGTCACAAGTGGGATTGCTGGATCACATGGTAATTCTATTTTTATCTTTTTGAGGAACCTTCAAACTGTTTTATGTAGTACCTGCACCATGTTGCATTTCCACCAGCAATGTGCAAGGGTTCCAGTTTCTCACCATCTTAGTGAATACTTGCTGTATTTATTTTTTTTGGATAATGGCCATCCTGACAGGTGTGAGGTTATATCTCATTGTGGTTTTGATTTGCATTTCCTTGATGATTCCTCACATTGAACATTTTTTTCATTTACCTGTTGACCGTTTGTACATCTATTCAAGTCCTTTGTTCATGCATTGTTTTCCTGACCTTGGTGAGCATCTTTATGAAAGTTATTCTCAGTTCTCTGTCAGGTAAGTCATATAGTGCTGTCTCATTAGTGTTTGTTTCTGGAGATTTTTCTTGATCTTTTGTTTGGAACATCTTTGCCTGATTGTTCAGTGAAGAGATATATTACCAAGAATTCCTGTTTTCCTTTGACTCTTAATGCAGTTTTGACTGTATGTGATCAACATAGTTATTAATTTCATTATCATGAAAATTATCAGAAATTCTGCAAGTCTTTCAAATGAAATTATATTTTCCTAAGATGTAATGGTGTTCAGGCACTTAAGAAAGGTTGTTATGCAACTTAATGAGAATATCTAATAAATGTAGCTTTTGATATCAATTCATTTGGTAAAGATTTGTATTTTTAGGAAGGTTTAGGCTGCAAGTCACAGAAGACCCAAATCAAGATGGCTTTTAAATATCTTTGTTTTATTTTTCTGAAGAGTTGTACATGTTACATAACTTCCTCCAGGATGCCATGCCTCATCAATCTATAGATTTCAGGTTTATTTATAGTAATCCTTTAGCCAGGGCTGTCCTAAGAGCACTCTAGATAAAGTCTCTTCCTCCTAGTAAATGTAACTAGTCTATTTATCTGAAGATCCCATTGACAAAGGGATTAACCTGGGTCACATGCCTTATTTTTTCTCCCAGAGATGCCTTCCAGTAAAGGGGGTGAGTGGATCATAAGCCACCTGTTCAACTCATACTTCCTTACAAGGGATACAGGGTTTAGGGTTGGTTAATTTAGTGGCTCAAAAACAACACTGAAGGCCCAGGTTCTTTCCAACTTTCTTTTGTACCTCTCTAATTTACCAAATTGTAGCTTGTATTTTTAATAATAGTTATATAGTTCTTTGTTAGGAGTAGATTTGGCTACATGTAATAAAAAATACATTAGATAAAACAAAAGAAAATTTTACTTCTCTCCTACATAAAATAAATCCAGAAATAGGCAGTCTAAGGATGATTTGAGGGTTTAAGAAGTTCTCAGGCAGGTTCACTTTTTTCTGCTGAGTGTGTAGAAGGGAAGAATAATAATATCCATTTTCTACTAAGTCTTCTTAATACAAAATATCATGTAGCTTTCCTGCTGTAAACTTATTGGCTATAATCAAATGGCCACACAAGGGGGAGTTTTTGTTTGTTTTTAGCTAAGTGTCAATGAGCCAAGCTCAAAATAGTGATTCATATTACTAAGGAAGAAGGAGAGAGTAGATAGTGTGAAGAAACTTGCAATCTGAGCAAAGCATATTTTACCAAATTACATTCTCTTTAGGTCATGGAATATACGTATTTTAGTCTTCAGTGCATCATTACATTACCTAATACATTGCCTTGCTCAGAGTAAGCACTCAGTAAGCAAGTGCTGAATACATGAATGGATGAAGGAAAGGAAATGGGCACTCTAATAAGATTTTATTAAGAGATGACATTTTCAATTCAAAATTGTTATTAAACACCATTGTTACACATTGTATATGTAAGTGCTTCATTTATTCTCATTATTTAAAAAGACATATTTAACACCAGTTCTTTTCACTCCAGAAGAGAGAAGTCCATTTGTTTACTCATTATAATGGGAGTATGAACATTCTTTATGTGCATCATTCTATATTAATGACTCATGGAACACCACAGACATTTAAAAACAACTTTGGATAAACCTGGGTACGATTTGGTTAGGGAAAGTAGGACTCAATCTATAGTTTGAAGAATCTATTTTGCTTAAGTCAGAATTTGGAGAAAGGAAGAAGATGGAGGTGGGAAGTAAGGATGGTGGTGCTAAATAAACATCACAAGTTAATAGGCGATTATGGAAACCAGCCTGTCTGATGGATCTTTGGTTCTGGAATCTAAAGTTTGATACATACAATTACAAAATACCTTGGATTTCAAGATGAATCTGTATTTCTTTTTAAACGTTGGAAGCTTTAATAACACTTGACAAAACTTTCATATGGGGAAAATTCATTTGGACATCAGACTAGCCTAGCTAAGTAAACATATTCTACTCTTATTCTGGACTTTTGGAATTCTCTTAGTTAACTGGAGGCAGGGCTTGTTGTGATCATTATAGATTCCTACCTCAAAAATGTCTTCTACATCTGTGACTCTATTTCTGTTTTGTAAATAAGTTCATTTGCACCATTTTTTAAGATTCCATGTATAAGCAATATCATAGGATATTTGTCTTTCTCTGTCTGACTTGCTTCACTCAGTATGACAATCTTTAGGTCCCTCCATGTTGCTGCAAATGACATTATTTCATTCTTTTTTATGGCTGAGTAATAACCCATCGTATATATGTACCACATCTTCTTTATTCATTCCTCTGTCGATGGACATTTAAGTTACTTCCATGTCCTGGCTATTGTAAATAGTGCTGCAATGAACATTGAGGTACATGTATCTTTTTGAATTATGGTTTTCTCCAAATATATGCCCAGGAATGGGATTGCAGGATATATGGTAGCTCTATTTTTAGTTTTTTAGGGAACCTCCATACTGTTCTCCATAATGGTTGTACCAATTTACATTTCCACCAACAGTGTAGGAAGGTTTATTTTTCTCCACATCCTCTCCAGCATTTTGTTTGTTTGTTTGTTTTTTGTGGTACGTGGGCCTCTCACTGCTGTGGCCTCTCCTACCGCAGAGCACAGGCTCAGGACGCACAGGCTCAGCGGCCATGGCTCACGGGCCCAACTGCTCCGCGGCACGCGGGATCCTCCCGGACCGGGGCACGAACCCGTGTCCCCTGCATCGACAGGTGGACTGTCAACCGCTGCGCCACCAGGGAAGCCCTCCAGCATTTATTTTTAGTAGATTTTTTTGATGATGGCCATTCTGACAGGTGTGAGGTGATATTTCATTGTAGTTTTATTCGCATTTCTCCAATAATTAGTGACGGTGAGCATCTTTTCATGGGCCTCTTGGCCATATGTCTGTCTTCTTTGGAGAACTGTCTGTTTAGATCTTCCGCCCATTTTTTGATTGGGTTGTTTGTTTTTTTTGATAATGAGCTGCATGTGCTGTTTGTATATCTTGGAGATTAGTCTCTTGTCAGTCACTTCATTTGCAAATATTTTCTCATATTCTGTGGGTTGTCTTTTCATTTTGTTTATGGTTTCCTTTGTTGTGCAAAAGCTTTCACGTTTAATTAGGTCCAATTTGTTTATTTTTGCTTTTATTTTCATTACTCAACATTTTAAATCAACTTTACTCCAATAAAAATTTTAAAAAAGATAGGAAGAGATTTTTCAGGAGTTTGGCAAATACGTTACTAATTAAAGGGATGCAATATGTATTTTTAAAGCATTGTTGGTTGTGGAAAAACAATATATACTCATTGTAAGAAAAATTTTAAACAAAGAAATGTATCCCCCCAAAAAAGCTATAAAATAAAATTATGCAACAAAGAGCTAAAAAAAAAGTCATCAACTTATGTGTAGAAAAATATTCTTCAATTTCCCTATAAGCAGAGGTTTATTTAGAGAGAAACCATTGACATTTAATTTGCAGGGCCTTTCACCACATAAGACCCTTCTAAAATCTTAGGAAGGGCAGTAGAAATATCTTCTCATGGAAAAAAATGTCTTCCTAACCTGAGAAAATAAGATTTTTTTAATAGTTTTTGTAAAAGAAGTCTTCATAATTATATAAGCTTTAGCTCTTATAAAATCTAATTCTGCCCCACCCACAGGTTGAACTACCTTAGAAACTAGCAACTTATAACCCCGTACATATTAACATTGTTCTTTATATCCAGTAAGCATTCTAAGAAGTTTATGTTATTGAATTAAATTAAATATCTGACAGCCTTTCAGCTAACTGAGAAAAAACTTTCAATGTGCTGAGGATAATTATAGTTAGAACAGTTGTAACTAGAGTTGAGGAGTAATTTAATAAAGTTATTATTGAAATGATTTCTGAATCATAATGAATATATGTTTCCCTAGGAGGGTATTAATGTGGTTGCTGGACCCAAACCTTGTCATTAAAAATGATTTATTCTGGATACCCTCACAACAGCTTTCAGGGAAAAGTAATAAAATATTAATGCAAAATACTAATATTAATTAAAATACTAATACAAGGAATATTTACTTTTTATACAACTTTTACTTACAATGATAAATATGAAAGGACTCTTGTCCTGTTGCCACAGTTCAGTGTTCTCTTTACCTACCTGAATGCACATACACACTCAAAACATATCTAGCATTAGATATATGATTAGAGTGTGCTGGACAAATTAAACTCACAATACTATATTTAGGAAAATTTTGGGGAGTAGTTTCTATAATTCAAAATGTATTTACTCCCAATTCCCAGACTTGGTGATGAGAGTATTAAAAATAGACCACTCTATCTTATGAATGAAGGTACATGTATGAATCCTAAATAAAATACTAATAGATCAAATTCAGCAGTGTGTTAAAAGAATAATATACCATATTAGTAGTGTTTATTCTAGGAATCCAAGGAGAGTACAATATTAGGAAATCTAAATCTCTCATAATTGACTAAGGAAAAAGGAGTTATTCTGAACAGATACCAAAATGGAACTGATTAAACTAAAAACTCATGCCTGATTTAAAAAAAAAAGATAGAGCAAAACAGATTAGAACTATAAGGGCACTTTCTTAAATTGGTAAGTATCTATTAAACCAAAATCATCCCCTTAGGTTTTCATTCTTAAGAAACTAAAGGTGATCCTATTTAAGGTAAGTAAAAGGCCACAATTTCTACATTATTTGCTGAGAGTTTACCACATTCTGGATGTCCTAGCCAATATGAAAAGACAAGAAAAAGGAAAGAAAAACAGGTATAATATTGGAATAGCATTTGTGGGTGATCTGAATGTCTATTTTGAATATCCAGGGGTATGAAAATCGTATTAGTACTAATTAAAGTGGTTAGTTACAAGAAACATATTACTGTCAATAACTTTCCTACATTACAGCAGTAACTAAATAGAAAAAATAATGCACAAAGAACAACTAACTGGCAACAGCATTAAAACAGCAAAATTCCAAGGAATGTGTGCTATATAAAGAACAAAACTCATAAAACTTTATAAAGACATACTCATAAAACATTCAGGTCTTCAAAGAGGACTTGAAATAAGTGAGTATGAACCTTGGTATTGTAAAGATGTAGATTCTCCCTAAATTAATCTATAAATTAAATGTAATTCCAATAAAATTTCAAAAGAATAGAAGTGGCCAGTTAATTCTATAGACAATCTGGAAGAAAATAGTCAAGAAAACAGAAAAAATAATGGGCAGTTTCTTAACCATAAAATAACAATAATTCTATCTGCATTATACTAATAAAATAATCTATTACCCTATCAGGATTAATAGGTTTTCATAACAGAGTATAAAATATCTATATATCTGTATTTGTATCTATGAATATGGTGATCACATTTTGCTGTATTTTTTGATGTATAAAATGCAGTAGTATACAAGATGTCTTAATTTTATGACTTTTTGAAAATATTAAGTAGTTTTGTTATAGAAGCATATACTAAAAATTATTTTAAAGTGTCCCTTTATAATTAAACCTATTATTTTGTATATTTAATTAGATTGTATTATATGCTGGAATCAATAGGAAATCATAAAAACTGGAGATATAGTCATATTCTGCTGGAAATTATGACGTACATTAAAAGCAAATAATGGTTCTGCAATTTAGTGAACACTGAAAACTAACAAGCAAACCAAAAAATTCTTAAAAAGATGAATAAATTCTTGAATAACAAACCACAGTACAAAGTGTACAGCAAAATGGTCCTTTCAAATGAATTTCAATATCATTCTTATTCTTTGGGAAAAGTATCATGTTGAATGTTAGTACACAGCCAAATTCAGGAGAAAAAAGAGATTCTATTAGGAAGTTGCATTTCAAAAACTTCATATTGGCAAAATGGTTTGCAGCCTATGGTACTTATAATAGTTTTAATTTTTATCCTCAAATCCCAGAGGATCATTATTTTCAGAGTTAGGTAAATCATAATTCCAAAATTGGAAAACCCTTCATCCGTGCAACAATCCAAACTGTCTTCATTGGTGACATTCACTGTTTCAGGACCTGGGTCACCAGAGTCACCACATTGTCCTGGTGTTATTAAGGACATCTCTAATTCCATTTTAAAAATGATTCTATAACGCTTTTTTGTTTTACTCAACTCTGACATTTAACACACTCCAACTTTAGTAGTATTTTAGGTCTCATCCTTTATAACTCTCACTTTAAAATATGGAGGTAGCATTTATTTGTCTCACTCATCCTCCTTCAAATGCGTTATTGATTGACACATCTAAGGGTAGAAGTTTGCTGGTTAGTTTTGTGGGTAGTAATTCTCTTCTTAACAATTTCTATCATATGATGCCAGGTTTCTTTAATAGCCGGATGCTTGGACAACACTTGTGTCATCATAATTTCATTCCTTCCTCATTCATCCAATGTTTGCATTAGACTTGGGTAAACAGATACCACTTATCAGGATGTAAACTATTTATGGTTTTATCATCTTACTTAATGAGGAACAGAGAGACTTTTATTGCTCAAAGATATGTCATCAAGAACCTGTCTCTTTACATCTTTATATTCTGACAGCTCAGGATGTTGGATTTTCATTCCTGTGCTTGTTGCCTCATTATTAAAAGATGACTTTTGGGCTCCAGACATCACAGACCCATAGAGAATTGCAAAGCAAGAAGAAAGAGAAGGGGTGATACTGACTCTCTTCTAAAGTCTATCTGCCTTATTATAAACAATTTCCCAGAAGGACTTCAGAAGACTAGCCCGCATGTGAAATTGTCAGGACTGGATACACTGGTCACTACTAGCTACAAGGAAGGCTGGAGAAGTAAATGTCTGGTGGAGAGGGAGGCATTTATGATAGCCCATGAGAATTCACTCCTAGGATCTGAGTACAAAATAGGATTGTATTTTCAAGGAAGGGGCAGGGTATGGCAGGTAGGTAGGCAACTATCTAATGACTTTCTCTCAGGAAATAGAAAAGATGGCAAGTTTGTGCCATCAGCACAGCATACTAACACAACTTAGTAATGCATTTTATCATCTGTAAGTTTTAATAGTCACAGTGTTAGCAATTTGAATAGTCATAGTATCTACTCACTTTAAGTTTACCGTCTTGTTTGATAACATATCCAATGTCAGAAGGGCTTTGTATTTGCTTGATATGTATGAAAGTTGAAGATTAGTTTGTTTCACATCATTGGTCAAAAACCTGTAAAATATATTATATTCATATTCACCTGGTATCTTTCATGCTATTTTTGTTTTGACCCAAATATGTAGTACATATATTCTTTTTTTTTTTTTTTTTTTTTTTTTTTTGCGGTACACGGGCCTCTCGCTGTTGTGGCCTCTACCGTTGCGGAGCACAGGCTCCGGACGCACAGGCTCAGCGGCCATGACTCACGGGCTCAGCCGCTCCGCGGTATGTGGGATCTTCCCGGACCGGGGCACGAACCCATGTTCCCTGCATCGGCAGGCAGACTCTCAACCACTGCGCCACCAGGGAAGCCCCTATATTCTTAATAAATATGAAACCCCTTTCTTTATGTTGATTCTCTAAAATGACTGATAACTTCTATCCTTGTTATCATTTAAAACTGGGGAGTTGTCTTTTTTTGGGGGGGGGTACTTCATTTACTTTAGTTACATGTCTCTAATACCATATTTTCAATTTCTCTTTTTATGATAACTTTACAATTTTACCATTGAGATTGTTTTGCTTTTTCATTTGCTCCAAATTCTTATTTTCTTGGTTGGTTTTTGGAAAAAATATCACTCAGAAGCTCAATAACTGTATCCTTTGAGGGAATGGTATAACGTTAGAATTGATCCTAATGCTTCTGAGCCTTGGACAATAGTAGTGATAAATCTAAACCTAAAAATTTATGAGGAGTAACATAAATTCTACTTCTACCTATGTGGCTTATGACTTACTATTTTTGCTAACCAGGTCTACCAATAGGATGTGAAAGTCTTTCCTTGTTGGACAATTTTGTGTTGCTATGCTCTATCTTTAATGGAATCATTGCTAAGCATCTCTGGCTTTTGGCTATCTGTGTCTGATTCATATCAAGAATGTTTTGGATGTAAAAAAATCTTGGTATACATTTGGGTAAGTGTGTGTGTGTGTGTGTGTGTGTGTGTATGTAAATATGATGTCTATGCTGACATTTAGTTTTTTACCATTTGAAATGCTATATTTTATTTTATTTTTTTAATTAAAAAATTTTTATTTTATATTGAAGGATAGTTGGTTAACAATGTTGTGATAGTTTCAGGTGTACAGCAAAGTGATTCAGTTATACATAGAACTTTTTAATGGCTGAGTAATATTCCATTGTATACATGTACCACATCTTCTATATCCATTCACCTGTTGATGGACATTTAGGTTGCTTCCATATCTTGGCTATTATAAACAAAGCTGCAGTGAGTATTGGGGTGCATGTATCCTTTTGAACCATGTATTTCCTCTGGATATATGCCCAGGAGTGGGATTGCTGGATCATATGATAGCTCTATTTTTAGTTTCTTAAGGAACCTCTATACTCTTCTCCATAGTGGCTGTACCATGCTGACATTTGCTAAGGAGGGAAAGAATGGATTATCAACAAATTATGTTTTGATAAATAATTTACAGTTGGATTCTTAAAAGTTAAGTACCACACACCATAACCACACATAAGTTCAAAAAATAATTTTCATATGAATTAAAACCTTTAAAATAACTAGAAGAAAATATAGCATAGTCCTTTTATAACTTTAAAGTGGGAAAATGTTACATAAACAACAGAAAAATCATAAAAGTCATTGGAAGATAACTACATAAAAATGTACAACATATGTGCAGAAAAATGAGAAAAAGTTAAAAATCCAAGTAAAAGTTTGGAAACATATATATACATATATGAAATAGAGATAATAAAAAGAAATATCACTTTTATTATTGTTGCCATCCTCAGTTTTCAGTGGTTTCAGAACTTGTTAGATGGCTGCATTTGGACCAACACTAAATCTGAACTTGACTGTATTTCTTCCTCTTCACTGACCACCTTCCCTTGTGATTAGCCTGTAAATCCATGGTCTGGAACATCAAACATAGTTTCCTAAAGCTAGAAAAGTTCTCTGAGAAAATGTCTGTACCATCCAGTCTGAAATCACTTGGTCAAATCTCTAGGATGCAGCAGGATACTTTCCTTTCTTTTTTCACATTAGTACTTCATGGTGGGAGTGAGTAGGGTTTAGAACTGGACATGCTGCCAGGAAATTGGCCCTGAGCCTGGACCTCAGAGACTGCACAGAATGGGGTGAGGAACTGCTGCGGGCACTCTTTCCTCCTTTCCATTTACTACAGCCATTGGCCGAGCTGCTGCAGGAGAGGAAATAGTTTCTGCCTAAAATGTGTGAGAAGAACTGGAAGTTTGAAATATGAGGTACAGGACAAAGGGTCCCTGTGGTCAAATATTCCGAGGCTGCCCACTTGTACTTCCATTTTGCAAACCTCAGATAGGAGCTGTATTTTGTGATCTAAGATTACACTCAATAAACATGGAGAAAGCTAACCATTTTCTTACTTATCAACACTGCCTCCTACAATCAAAGCTTAATCTGTAGGGACCACAGAAAATAGTTATTAATTGTGGAGGTGAGACCTCAACCTCTAAATTTACATGAGAATCTTCATAAAACCCCAAATAAACAGGATAAAGCATTATCATAATTTTTGAAATTTAAAAAGTATTGCTACTCTTCTCAGGAAGTTTTGCTTTCATTGCTACAAATTAATCTTCATTTAGTTCTGTATATGTTTAAACTAAGATTCCTACTATCACATTCTCTTTATTCCCTGGTATGGTTGCTGCTGTTCCTTTTGATTGTGGCAGGCTAAAACACAAGCTGGACTTTTCAGTCAAAAGCTTTTGACCATGTAGAAGTCTTTTCCTATCCAAATAAAGGTGCTAAGAAGCTCATGGAAACATCCTTCACATTTTTAAATCATAAATACAAAGATGTATCCAGTTTGATCCAGTGGTCTAAAATCCATCTGTAGCTGAACATAGTGGCAAAAGACTCATGAGCTAGAAATCCTGCAGTATTTCCAGAAGTGTTCATGGTGCTGAAGTATATTCTAAAGTGACGTCTTAAAAATCAATTTTTGTAATAATATATCTTAGCAGAGGAGAAAGAAATAAGATTTTGCCTCCTTATCCAAATTAATTAAGAAGCAAATGTGCATACATTCACAAAAATAACTTACTAGGTACTTGTAACTTTCTGTTATACAAGTCAGAATTACATTAAGATCCTCTAGACTGCTTCAGATTGATTTTTTTCTGTCATTTAATCTGGTCCAGAAATGAATACTAATTCTCTAGAGTCACTTTCTTCTTCACCTCTCACATCCATCAAGAGTAACCTGATAATATGTTCATGGGTACAGAAATCTCTGATTTAGTCTGACACATTATTTCTGTGTTTGGTCCAGGTGTTTCTTAAGGTTTGGGGTGAATAGTTATTTCATTAAAGATATCTGAAGTAGCTACTTACTGGAAGGAATAATAGAAGGTCCCCATATGGGGTGAAGGGTGAGAGATTTAGGTAAGAAGAGGAGGGAAAACAGCAACAAAATTGTTCAGTTGTAGATGAATAAATGTTCACTGGACTGGACTTGGTGTCAGAAATTTGGGGTGACTCAGCTTAGTTGTCAAGTTCTGGATGATGTTAGGCAACTTGATTTACATCTCAGAATTTTAGTGTCCTCAAGATTATGGATTCTAAGAGTTTTTGCATGTAATATGCTTGTAAACATTGTTTTTATTGCTTTCTTAATTTCCAAAAAGATCTTTGTTATTTTCTTTTTCTTGTTTTGTTGCCTTCGGATACAAAAATCTATGAGGATTAACTACTTCCATAGAGATAGTCTATATATCTCGGTGGTATTAATGTAGTTTAATGAAATTTAAAAAGATTCCAAGAATCAGAAGTCTGATATTTCTTTATTTATATGAATAATTGATGTTCTTGGAAAGCAGATAAATTACTTTCTCCTTTGGTTCCCAGTTGTAACTCCAGCAGATAATTATTTTTAATTAAAAGATTTCCATAATTGACTATAGAAAAAGGTCATAAAATTTAAGCAAGACAGGTTCTAATAAGTTCTTTAAATATTTGTCAACATTTTGGCATCCTACTTGCCATTACATTTCAATTAACTGTCATACGTTAATAAAAGAATCAGCTGACTTTTGCTTTTGCTTTATGTTTTCTGTCATACCTGCAACAGAAAAGGGCATATTAGTAATACTTTGGTTCTCTTTGCTTTATTCTGGTGGATACTGGTTTAAAATGTATAATGATCAAATATGATTATACAAAATAACTCTCTGATCAATACTTATTTATTTATTATAAACTGGTTTTCCCATTTATTACTTGAGGGACTTGTGGTAGATGTGCTGCAGAACATGCACAATTAAATACATCCTGACTTTCTATTATTCCATGTTGTATTACAGCCTCTGTGCTTATAGGTCACTTATACGTTTTTTTAAATTTTTATTTGATATTGGAGTATAGTTGATTTAAATTGTTGTATTACTTTCAGGTGTACAGCAAAGTGATTCAATTATACATTTATCTATTCTTTTTAAAGTTCTTTTCCCATTTAGGTTATTACAGAATACTGAGCAGAGTTCCCTGTGCTATACAGTAGGTCTTTGTTGATTATCTTTTTAAATATAGCAGTGTGTACATGTCAGGTCCAAACTCCCAATCTATCCCTCCACCCTGCTGTTCCCCCGGTAACCATAAGTTCATTCTGTGAGTCTGTTTTGTAAATAAGTTCATTTGTATCATTTTTTTTAGATTCCACATATAAGTCATATCATATGATATTTGTCTTTCTCTGTCTTACTTCACTTAGTATGATAAGCTCCAGGTCTATCCATGTTGCTGCAAATGACATTATATCATTCTTTTTAATGGTTGAGTAATATTCCGTTGTATATATGTACCACATCTTCTTTATCCATTCATCTGTTGATGGACATTTAGGTTGCTTCCATGTCTTGGCTATTGTAAACAATTCTGTAATGAACATTGGGGTGCATGTATCCTTTGAAACCATGTTTTTCTCCAGATATGTGTCCAGGAATGGGATTGCAGGATCATATGGTAGCTCTAGTTTCATTTTTAGTTTTTTAGATTACATGAGCTGTTTATATATTTTGGAGATTAATCCCTTGTCAGTTGCATCATTTGCAATTATTTTCTTCCATTCTGTGGGTTGTCTTGTCATTTTGTTTATGGTTTCCTTTGCTGTGCAAATGCTTTTGAGTTTAATCAGGTCCCATTTGTTTATGTTTCTTTTTATTTCCATTACTCTGGGAGATGGATTGAAAAAGATACTGCTGCAATTTATGTCAAGGAGTGTTCTGCCTATATTTTCCTCTAAGAGTTTTAAAGTATCCAGTCTTATATTTAGGTCTTTAACCATTTTGAGCTTATTTTTGTGTATGGTGTTAAAGGATGTTTTAATTTTACTTTTTTTAAATGTAGCTGTCCAGTTTTCCCAGCACCATTTATTGAAGAGACTGTCTTTACTCCATTTTATATTTTTGCCTCCTTTGTTGCAGATTAATTGACCATAGGTGCATGAGTTTATTTCTGGGCTTTCTATCCTGTTCCATTGACCTATATTTCTGTTTTTGTTCCAGTACCATACTGTTTTGATGACTGTAGCTTTGTAGTATAGTCTGAAGTCAGGGAGCCTAATTCCTCCAGCTCCATTTTTCTTTCTCAAGATTGCTTTGGCTATTCAGGGTTTTTTTTTTTTGTCTCCATACAAATTTAAAAAATTTTTGTTCTACTTCTGTGAAGAATGCCATTGGTAATTTGATAGGGATTGTATTTAATCTGTAGATTGCCTTTGGTAGTATAGTCATTTTGACAGTATTGATTCTTCTAATCCAAGAACATGGTATATCTTCTTATCTGTTTTATCTTCAGTTTCTTTTATCAGTGTCTTATAGTTTTCGGAATACAGGTCTTTTGTCTCCTTAGGTAGGTTTATTCCTAGGTATTTTATTTTTTCTGATGTGATTGTTTCTCTAATTTCTAAATGGGATTGTTTCTTAAATTTTGCTTTCTGATTTCATTTTTAGTGTATAGAAATGTACTGTGTATTAATTTTGTGTATTAATATTGTATCCTGCAACTTTACTGAATTCATCAATAAGCTCTAGTATCAATAGATTACTGATAGCATCTTTAGGATTTTCTTTATATAGTATCATGTCATTTGAAGACAGTTTTACTTCTTCTTTCCCAATTTGGATCCCTCTTATTTCTTTTTCTTCTCTGATTGCTATGGATAGGACTTCCAACTATGTTACATAAAAGTGGTGAGAGTGGGCATCCTTGTATTGTTCCTGATCTTAGAGAGAAAGCTTTCAGCTTTTCACCATTGAAGATGATATTAGCTGTGGGTTTGTCATATATGGCCTTTATTACATTGAGGTAAGTTCCTTTTATGCCTACTTTCTGGAGAGTTTTTATTGTAAATGGGTGTTGAATTTTATCAAAAGCATCTTCTGCATCTGTTGAGATCATATGGTTTTTATTCTTCAATTTGTTGATGTGGTGTATCACATTGATTGATTTGCACATATTGGAGAATCCTTGCATCCCTGGCATAAATCCCACTTGATCATGGTGTATGATCCTTTTTATGTATTGTTGGAGTTGGATTGCTTGTATTTTGCTGAGGACTTTTGCATCTTATGGTCATTAGTGATACTGGCCTGTAATTTTCTCTTTTTTTTGTGGTATCTTTGTCTGATTTTGGTATCAGGGTGATGGTGGCCTTGTAGAATGAGTTTGGGAGTATTCCTTCCTCTGGAATTTTTTAGAAGAGTTTCAGAAGGATAGATGTTAATTTTTTTCTAAATGTTTGATAGAATTCACCTGTGAAGCCATCCGTTTGTAAACTTTTGGTTGTTGGGAGTTTTTAATCACTGTTTCATTTTCAGTACTTGTGATTCGTCTGTTCATTTCTTCCTGGCTCAGCCTTGGAAGGTTATACCTTTCTAGGAATTTGTCCAATTCTTCTAGGTTGTCCATTTTCTTGGCATATTGTTGCTTGTAGTAGGATCTCTCATGATCCTTTGTATTTTTGTGGTGTCTGTTGTAACTTCTCCTTTTTCATTTCTAATTTTATTAATTTGAGTCCTCTCCCTTTTTTTCTTGATGAGTCTGGTTAAAGGTTTATCCATTTTGTTTATCTTTTCCAAGAACCAGCTTTTAGTTTCATTGATCTATTCTATTGTTTTCTTCATCTCTATTTCATTTATTTTTCCTCTGATCTTTATGATTTCTTTCCTTCTACTAACTTTGGGTTTTGTTTGTTCTTCTTTCTCTTGTTGCTTTAGGTGTAAAGTTAGGTTGTTTATTTGAGATTTTTCCTGTTTCCTGAGGTAAGATTTTATTGTTATAAACTTCCCTCTTAGAACTGCTCTTGCTGCATCCCATAGGTTTTGGATCATCGTGCTTTTGTTTTCCCTTGTCTCTAGGTATTTTTTGATTTCCTCTTTCATCTCGTCAGTGATCAACTGGTTGTTTAGTAACATATTGTTTAGCCTCCATATGTTTATGTTTTTTACAGTTTTTTTTTCTTGTAGTTGATTTCTAATCTCATAACATTGTGGTTGGAAAAGATGCTTGATATGATTTCAATTTTCTTAAATTTACCAAGGCTCGATTTGTGGCCCAGCATGTGATCACTCCTGGAGAATGTTCCATGTGCCCTTGAAAAGGATGTGTATTCTGATGCTTTGGGATGGAAGGCTTGGCTCCATAAATATCAATTAGGTCCATTTGGTCTAATGTGTCATTTAAGGCCTGTATTTCCTTACTGATTTTCTATCAGTATGATCTGTCAATCGACAAAAGTGGGGTGTTAAAGTCCCCCACTATTATAGTGTTACTGTCGATTTCTCCTTTTATGGCTGTTAGTATTTGCCTTATATATTGAGGTGCTCTTATGTCGGGTGTGTATATATTTACAATTGTTATATCTTCTTGGATTGATCATTATGCAGTGTCCTTCTTTGTTCTTGTAACAGTCATATTCTGAAAGTCTATTTTTTCTGATATGAGTATTTCTACTCCAGCTTTCTTTTGATTTCCATTTGCATGGGATACCTTTCTCTATCCCCTGACTTTCCATCTGTATGTGTCTATAGATCTGAAGTGGATCTCTTGTAAACAGCATATATACATGTCTTGTTTTTGTATCCATTCAGCTAGTCTATGTCTTTTGGTTGGAGCATTTAATCTGTTTATGTTTAAGTTTATTATCAATATGTATGTTCTTATTGCCATTTTGTTAGTTGTTTTGGATTTGTTTTTGTAGGTCTTTCTTCCCTTCCTCTTTTGTTCTCTTGTCTTCTGATTTCATGACTAACTTTATTGGTGTGTGTATCTATTGTAGATTTTCGGTTCACTGTTACCATGAGGTTTTGATACAGCAGTCTATATATAAACAAGATCATTCTAAGTTTCTGGTCTGTTAATTTCTAATTCATTTCCAGTATCCTACATTGGTACTCTCCTCACAATTCCTGGTTTTGATATTATATTTGTGTGTAGATGATTTCCTACCTTTAGTGTATGTTTGCCTTTACCAGTGAGCTTTTTCATTTGTAATTTTCTTCTTTCTAGTTGTGGCTTTTTCTTTTCTGCCTAGAGAAGTTTCTTTAGCATTTGTTGCAAAGCTGGTTGGGTGGTACTGAATTCTCTTAGCTTTTGCTTGTCTGTAAAGTTTTGATTTCTCCATTGAATCTGAATGAGAGCCTTTCTGGGTAGAGTATTCTTGGTTGTAGGTTCTTCCCTTTCATCACTCTAAGTATATTATGCCACTCCCTTCTGTCCTGCAGAGGTTCTGTTGAGAAATTAGCTGGTAACCTTATGGGAATTCCCTAGTATGTTATTTGTTTCTTTGCCCTTGCTGCTTTTAATATTTTTTCTTTGTCTTTAATTTTTGCCAGTTTGATTTTCATGTATCTCATAATGTTCCTCCTTGGGTTTATCCTGCCTGGGACTCTGCACTTCCTGGACTTGGGTGATTGTTTCCTTTCCCATGTTAGGGAAATTTTCAGCTATTATCTCTTCAAATACTTTCTCAGGTTTTTTTCTCTCTCTCTTCTTCTGAGACCCCTGTAATGCAAATGTTGGTGCATTTAATATTGTCCCAGAGGTCTCTTATGCTGTCCTCATTTCTTTTCATTCTTTTTTCTTTATTCTGTTCTGTGGCAGTGATTTCCACCATTCTGTCTTCCAGCACACATATCTGTTCTTCTGCCTCAGTTATTCTGCTATTGATTCTTTCTAGTGTATTTTTCATTTCAGTTAGTGTATTGTTTATCTGTTTACTTGTTCTTTAACTTTTCTAGTTTTTTTTTTTTTTTTTTTTTTTTGCAGTACGTGGGCCTCTCACTGTTGTGGCCTCTCCCGTTGCGGAGCACAGGCTCTGGATGCGCAGGCTCAGCAGCCATGGCTTATGGGCCTAGCCGCTCTGGGGTATGTGGGATCCTCCCGGACCGGGGCATGAACCCGTGTCCCCTGCATTGGCAGGCGGACTCTCAACCACTGCACCACCAGGGAAGCCCCTCTTCTAGGTTTTTGTTAAACATTTCTTGCATCTTCTCAATCTTTGCCTCCATTCTTTTTCTGAGGTCCTGGACCATCTTCACTATTATTACTCTGAATTCTTTCTCCAGTAGATTGCCTATCTCCTCTTCACTTAGTTGTTCCTGTGGCATTTTATCTTATTCCTTCATCTGGGACATATTCCTCTGCCATCTCATTTTGTCTGACTTTGTGATCGCAGTTTCCGTTCAGCAGGCTAAAGGGTTTTAGTTCTTCTTGCTTCTGCTGTCTGCCTCCTGGTGGATGAGGCTGTCTAAGAGGCTTGTGCAGCCTTCCTGGTGGGAGAGACTGGTCCCTGCCCACTGGTGGGTGGAGCTGGGTCCCTCTGTTGGGCATGGCTGTGTTAAGGGTTGTGTTTACTGGACAGCTGTGTTCTCAGGAAGACTGTAAGTATCCTGTCTCCTGATGAGTGGGCTGTGTTCCTGCCATGTTGGCTGTTTGTCCTGAGGTGTCCCAGCACTGGAGCCTACAGCTGTTGGGTGAGCCCAGGTCTTGATGATAAAATGGTGACCTCCAGGAGGGCTCACACCAATGTATACTCCCCAGAACTACTGCCAACAGTGTCTTTTTCCCCACAGTGAGCCATAGCTGTCCCCCACATCTGCAGGAGACCCTCCAATACTAGTAGGTAGGTCTGTCCCAGACTCTTATGAGGTCACTGCTTCTTTCCCTGGGTCCTAGTGCACATGAGACCTGTGTGTGCCCTCCAAGAGTGGATTTTCTGGTTCCCACAGTCCTGTGGAATTCCTGAGATCAAACCCTGCTGGCCTTCAAAGTCAGATTCTCTGAAGGCTCCTCTTCCTCCCATAGCAGACCCCCAGGCTGGGGAGCCTGACGTGGGGCTAAGAGCTTTCACTCCTGTGGGAGAACTTCTGTGGTATGATTATTTTCCAGTTAGTGGGTCGCCCACTTGATGGTATGGGGTTTAATTTTATTGTTATTGCACCCCTCCTATCAAGTTGTTGTGGCTTCTTCATTGTCTTTGGATGTAGGGTATCTGTTTTTTGGTAGGTTCCACCTTTTTTTTTTTTGTCATGGTTGTTCAGCAGTTAGTTGTGATTTTGATGTTTTCGTAAGATGAACTCATGTCCTTCTACTTTGCCTTCTTGTCTCTGTCCTTATGATCGGTATTTAAATATGTGTGTATTTGTGTATATAGTGATAGATATGTCATTATAATTATTATAGTAAAACGTTCTGAAAACAAAGAGTACCCTCGAATTCCTATTTATTCTACTATACATCCAAAATATATCCCCAAATTTTCTACATATCTCTATCTCTATTTTTGACTCCTGTGAAGTTCAGGAGTCCCTAAGACCACCCTCACTTCTGAAACTACTTGTGAGTTTGGGGATCCCCAGGACAACCCTCATGTTTCATAATTTGTGGAAGAATTCACAGAACTCAGCAAAGCCATTTTACTCATGAGTATGGTTTCTTACAGTGAAATGATTAAAATCAGCCAAGGAAGAGGTGCATACGGCAGAGTTCAGGAGAGTTCCAAGCAGAGAGCTATCCACTGTCCTCTCCCAGTGGAGTTGTGTGGAAAGCATTTACTTCTCCAAGAAACAATGTATGACAATTTGCATAGCGTATTGTTACCTATGGAAAGTCACTAAGCTTTGGTATCCAGAATTTTTATTGGGCTTCAGTCACATACATATGGGTGACCCCAGTCTCTGGCCCTTTCAAAGGCAAATTGATAATCACAACCCATGGCTCCCAGGTTAATAAGAACATTCTTATCTGACAGGACATTCCAAGGCATTAGAGGTGACCTCCCAGAAGCCAAGGGTATAGACCATTGTACAAGTTTACTGTACAAATCTAAAGTCTATACAGTCATCACTTTTCTTACAGATTAATTGCAAAAAACGAAAAATCTTCCTGTCTTCCTTATAGTCCCCCTTTCCACGAAGATGCCAAAAAGATTTTTTTAAAACATAAAATGGGTCAGTTCCCTTCTGTATTTAAATGCTCTGTTAGCTTTTTATTACACTAAGAATAAAATCCAAACTCCTTTCCATGGCTTACAAATTGGCCATGATCATTGAGAGTGTGCCTCTGCAAAGGGCATGCCTATCTGATCTCATCTTGTCCCAAGGACTCCCTGGTGTCTTGTACTCCATCCATTCTATCCTTTCTTCTGTTTCTCTAAACTTTCAAGCTATTCTGGGTCCATACCCTTTGCATTTTCCATCTCTTCTGCTGGGAACACTTCTCCCTAGCTCCTTAGATGTTTAGCTTTTTTTTTTTTTTTTTAATCAGATTTTAGCTTGAATACTATGTTCTCATGGAGGTCTTTCTTTCACTCTGTCGGTAGTGGTTTTCTTTTCTAGTCATTGTTGGTCACAATATCATCTATTATTTTTGTAATGATATTTTTAAGTTCACTTTCTTAATATTTGTCTTTCTCCCCTAGAATTAAGTGTCCCTAGAGCAGTAACATTGTCTTTTTCTTTGGTACATAGAACAGCGGTTGGCACATAACATTGACTCAGTAAATATTTATTAAACAAATGGCTGGCTTACTGAATAGTTCTCTTGGTTTCTTTTTTTTTTTTCCTGGTACGCAGGCCTCTCACTGTTGTGGCCTCTCCCATTGCGGAGCACAGGCTCTGGGCGCGCAGGCTCAGTGGCCATGGCTCACGGGCCTAGACGCTCTGCGGCATGTGGGATCTTCCCAGACCGGGGCACGAACCCCTGTCCCCTGCATTGGCAGGCGGACTGTCAACCACTGCGCCACCAGGGAAGCCCTTCTCTTGGTTTCTTGACATTGATCTAGTTCCTCCACACTACATGGCATTTCATAAAGGTAATGTTTTAAACTACATCTTGCATTCAGGTTACCTTTCAGTGATACATTCAATTCTGTGGTGCCAAGTTATATTTGTCAAAATTGTAAAAGTTGTGTTCATTTATAATCACCCATATAAGTAGAAATATTCATATTTTATGTTCATTGAATATGTGAAATATAAGTATCTAGGCTGGTAATTAATGGCTTCCAAAGAGTTCAAACGCTAAAATAAAACATTCCTACAGAGAAAGGATCATAAAGTATTGGTTTTCAAATGGTATAATTTAATAAATTTTTAAGGTTTATTAGGAATTTTGTTTTGCTTCAGTTTTGTTATTTCCTAGCTTAGCTGCAGATGGAGACACATTTTTTTCTCAGTACATTTAAAGTAACATCTTTGATAGCTGCCACAGGGTCACACAAAGCAGAACAGAAAAGTGCCTTATGTTACAGTCTGGTCCTTGGATGAGAAGTTTCAGAGGAGGCATGCTTCTCAGCAAGTGTGTAGACATGCATATGAGAGCACATTCTACTTTTTATGACAGTTGTAACACATCCCATCTGTCTTTATAAGAAATTTTTTCTTCGTTAACTGTCAGTCAGTTGGATGTAATAGATTCTCCCTACAAATATCTGTAAGCAACACTTCACTGTAGTTTAAATCAACAGGTGAACAGCTTTCTTTTACAGTCTTCAGTGGCATTTAAAAATTGAGTTTTGAGAACACAGTTATCAGAATATATTTTATGGTTTCATGACTGGTCTACTGGCCTTGTTTATTCTAAAAACAAACCATATTCAGTTCGGTGATTGTAGGGTTCTAAAATATTGTTCCTCAAAAAACAATTATTTAAAATACATGAAGGAAGGTAATTTGTATGTACTTTTGTCAATCATTCTTTTTAATGTAAAGAGTTGGGAGTTTAGGGCTTCCCTGGTGGCGCAGTGGTTGAGAATCCGCCTGCCGATGCAGGGGACACGGGTTCGTTCCCCAGTCCGGGAAGATCCCACATGCCGTGGAGTGGCTGGGCCCGTGAGCCATGGCCACTGGGCCTGCGCATCCAGAGCCTGTGCTCCACAACGGGAGAGGCCACAACAGTGAGAGGCCCGCGTATCTCAAAAAAAAAAAAGAGTTGAGAGTTTAGAAATAAATTAGAAATAAATTTATAAATGGGTTAAAATCCACAGTATGTTTTGTTTATTATACTGTTCAAAAACTGCGTTTGTATTTCTGAGGTTTGCAATTCCAGAATTATTCATTAAAAACTCATTGTTGTTTCTCTACTAATATTGAGTTCAGGCCTTATTTTTCTGCTAATGACTCACAAATCCATAATTTCAATTCTACTATTTTACTTGAATTATAGCTCTGTTTTTACAAGCTGAATATCAGATTCCCCTTACCCATCATCATACCATATTTATTTATCTCCTTTCTCCCCAAACCGGCTTTTCTATATAATCTCATTTCTGCAAGTGATTTCATTATTGTTTTAGTTTCCTGAGCTTGAACATGCACTTGTCCTTTTCACTTTACTCTGTCTTCCTCCTCCATAGCAAAGAAGTCTTGTGAGATCTACTCTCCAATCTCCTGCTGCTCATCACAGTAAAGCCCTGGCTTACCTCATAAAACTCCCATATTGGTTTCCCAGTTTCTTGCTTGAATAGACATAACATTTCATTGAGCAGATATAACATTACTCTTTTGCTCAAATATCTACCAGTTAATCTGACCTAATTTATCTTTAGTTATTTTACCTTATACATTTCTAATATGAACTCTCCACCTTAGCTCCATTTGAGATCCTCCCTATCCTCCTCTCTTCTTACAGCTCCCTCTCTGCTGGGGGTAAGTGGGCCTGTTACTGGGGAGCCTGAGTGGGGATGGTTCCTGCGGGTCCCTGAGCAGATGGGAGCTCCTCTGGGACTGTGGTGGAGCAGGGCTGGAGCCTGGTCACGGGACCACTGCTGTGTCTGCGGGTCTCAGGTCTTACCAGGGGTACAAATGCATTTGGCTCCCCCCAGGTTCCTGAGCATTCTCCTGCTAGGTTCCTGGGTGTGCAGAACCGCCTCTGGACCATGGTAGAGTGAGGCTGGAACCAGGTCACAGTGCTTCAGGGTCCACAGTCGGGTCCTCAGTCAGTGGGCCTGTTACTCAGGGCACAACAGGCATGAGTCCTCCCGAGTCCTTTGGTGGATGGGACTGGTGGCAGGACCATGGACAAGCAGAGTAGGAGCTAAGTTCATGGGGGGACAGGGGTGCTACTAGGTCCACAGCTGGACCACTGTTGAAAGGCCAACCACCTGAGTCCAGCCTGCCTTCTTGAAGTGGCCCTCCTGAGTCTTGGGTTCCATTGGTGTTTTACAACCTATTACCTGGGTTCCAAGGTCTCCTAAAAGGCAGTTTTTTTCATGGATGTCTGCCAAGTTGTTACTGTGAGAGAATGAAGGCTGGGGACTTCCTAGTCCACCATCTTGCTGACATCACTTCCTATATATAATTTCAACTATTGCAATACACCGAATTTTACTGGTAAAATTTTTATTAGGGGAAAATTATATTTTCAAAAGAATTTGCTGCTTAACTGTAGCCTCATATTTGCATGTTTTACTTTATCAACTTTAGATAGAAAGGGTGGAAGCTGGACACACGCCTTCCTCCTCCCATTTCTAAGCTGTGTACATTCTCTCCTGCATCCTCCTTCCACCTTCTAGTCTATCTTCCTTTCCTATGAATGGAATAGAGGGCAGGATTGGAAGGAAAAGTACTTGTCTGAATTGGAGAAGCTGTGCTTCATGGGATAAGATTATCCCAGCCTTCACCTGCCTCTCTCACTCATCAGCAGTGTGTTGCTAGGGAAATTTCTAACCAAGTTGAAGCTCTTATGTTCCCTTCTATTATTGTAAGTATGATATAGTCTTCATAGCAGGATTGTAGTGAGGAGTAACTAGAATATGGCACATCGTAGGTACTCCCAACTATTCTAGTTATCGTAACAATGATGATTATTATTAGCCTGGATTATTAAATCCAGATTGAATTAGGAAAAGTTGAAGATTGTGACTTTTCAGATTGTGCTTATAACTTTATTCAAGAGGGGCATTGATGAATTCAGTGTCACACTAGCTCTCACCAGGATACCCTCCATCTTCCTTTCTGAACCTTCTCTTCCTCTTGCTCCTCTTACTTGCTTCACATGTACTCAGTACCCTCATGTTGCTCTTTAGCTAACTTAAGCTCATATACCCTTTGAGACCTGCATTAATTTATTTATCCCATCACTAACTAAATGAGAATTCTTGTTTCTTGAATAGTATTGCATAACAATATATCATCTAGTGAGAAATAATTAAGATAAAGAGTAAAGAGAAACTTCTTCCTCTTTTCTGTAGGGGAAATGCATATTTTGAAAGTGGAACTTGATAACTTATTTAAATTGCTAATTGGTATATAATTTTTAGGAGGACAAGTATATTAGACTTAAAGAAAAACTCTCTGAATTCATTACTCCCTTTCCCCTATTTCATTTGATTTATTTCTCTATTATTTAAAAAAATCTTCCAGCTTATAATTAAATCAGTAATTTTTGTTTGCTTTTTACTTTATTTTCAAAGGTTTCTTCTTGGTTCAACTGCCATATTTCATAGAGCTTGATCATTTTTATAACAGCCAGTGATTTTTCTCCTGTTTCTCTGATTTATTGTAAAAATTCACCATGGTGGTCTAACTGTTCATACTTCCTTGAATAAATTCCTCTTTACTTGAATTCCAAAAATGTGTTTATAGGGCTTCCCTGGTGGCACAGTGGTTAAGAGTCTGCCTGCCGATGCAGGGGACACGAGTTCGTGCCCCGGTCTGGGAAGATCCCACATGCCGCAGAGCGGCTAGGCCCGTGAGCCATGGCCGCTGAGCCTGCGCGTCCGGAGCCTGTGCTCCGCAAAGGGAGAGGCCACAAGAGTGAGAGGCCAGCGTACCGCAAAAAAAAAAAAAAAAAAAAATGTGTTTATAGTACATAGTTTCACAGTTTACCTTTTTAACTTTTAAATTTATTAGGTATAATATTAGGTGCAGTTCATCTTTTCATAGCATTAGAAGTTTTATTTTTTAAAAAAGACATTTATTCAGCATCATGATCACACTATTACATTTAGCAATCAACAGCATGGGTGCAAAAACAAAACAAAAAAAACTACATTAAAACCCTTTGTTGGAATGCTTTACACTTTCCACAGAACAGAAACTAAAATAACCTGTTATACAATTAGTCACAAATACAGTCCTCGAGTTTTTTTTGCCCATACACGAGTATTGTCTAAAACATGTCTTCTTTGTAGCAGCTAGGCCCTGCCACCACTGTGCTTGGCTGAGTTCACAAATCTGTTGTAACCTGTAGCTTCCCTGTCACTTCTCTGGCTCTCCTCTCCTGCTAAGCTTTGTTTCCTGGCAGTAATCAAAACCTTCTGCCACTGCCATAGCTACTGCTGCTGCTGGAACCACCATAGCCACCTTGGTTTCGGAGTTTGGCAAAGTATTGGCCTCCACCACCATAGGGGCCAGAACTTCTGCCTCCAAAGTTTCCTCCTTTCATGGGTCCAAAATTTGAAGATTGATTGTTGTAACTGCCAAAATCATTGTAGTTTCCACCACCTCCAAAATTGCTTCCATCATTACCAAATCCATTATAGCCATCCCCACTGCCACCATATCCACCACCACCGTGGCTGCCACCAAAGCCACTTCGACCACTGAAATTTCCTCCATGACCAAAGTTGTCATTCCCACCAAAACCACCTCCATGACCACCACCAAAGTTTCCAGAACCACTTCGACCTCTTTGGCTGGATGAGGCACTAGCCATCTCTTGCTTAGATAGGGCTTTCCTTACTTCACAGTTGTGGCCACTCACAGTGTGGTATTTCTGAATGACAATCTTGTCTACAGAGTCATGGTCATCAAAGGTTATGAAAGCAAAGCCTCTCTTTTTGCCACTGCCTCGATCAGTCATGATTTCAATCACTTCAATTTTCCCATACTGTTCAAAATAATCTCTTAGATGATGTTCCTCAGTGTCTTCTTTAATGCCACCAACAAAAATCTTTTTCACAGTTAAGTGGGCACCAGGTCTTTGAGAACCTTCTCTTGAGACGGCCCTCTTTGGTTCCACAACTCTTCCATTCACCTTGTGTGGCCTTGCCTTCATGGCTGCATCCACCTCCTCCACAGTGGTATATGTGACAAACCCGAAGCCTCTGGAGCGTTTGGTGTTTGGATCCCTCATTACCACACAATCTGTGAGCGTTCCCCACTGCTCAAAATGGCTCCTCAGACTCTCATCGGTTGTTTCAAAGCTCAAACCTCCGATGAAGAGCTTCCGCAGCTGTTCGGGCTCTTTGGGTGACTCTGACTTAGACATGACGGCAGTGGAGGGGAGGGGTGGGGAGAAGTCAACGATGCTTACTCGGCGGTGTCCATGAGCAGAAAGGAGTAATCTACCGAATGTATCTCTGTTAGAGGTTTTTAAACGATCTGTGAGATCTTTCAAAATTAAAGGAGTAAAAGTAGTGAATGGTAAAAAGAAAATTCCAAAGCTCAGAATTTCAAACTTTAAAACATTAATAAAATCAAATTTCTTCTTTTTCACACAACCATACATTAATAAGATGAATAAAATATCTTTCTAAAGAACCTTTCTTTCTAAACAGGTGATCAAGTGAAATGGACTGGATACTATGGCTTCGTGTATAACCTGATGAAAATGTCATGGGAACTTCGAGGAGATAAGGAGCAGGATGGACTTAGAAACAAAATATGGCAAATGTTACAGAAAACAAAGGATCATGAAAAAGATGGGCGAATCTGTAATGCAGTAAATATTGCCCAGGTAAGATAAAACACTGGCCATCAACTGGTATGTCTGTCACCAGGAAATATTTGTCCTTTGTCTCTAAGGAAAAAGGAATATTCATATTTAGTGAATATCAGTGATTCACTGTTGAGAACATGATTTTTAAAAGTTAATACCGACCTATTTTTTAGTTAAAGATAAGAGGGTTGACAATCTTCTGATTAAGTAGCTTGAAGAAAGGAGTTGATTTGGGGGAAGACTAATTGTTCTGCTTTGAGTGTGTGCCTTTGAGAGACATCCCTAAGTAGGCTGCCTGTGTGTTCCAATTTGCTGAGGTTAGCCTGAGTCTATGCCTAATTTTCCAACTTTCTTGTTAGTAGTGAACTAATTCACTCTTAATAGTGTCTCAATTTGGATAATAAACTATTTAGTGAACTTATTTAGCAGTTTTTCTTTCCAGCATTAGACAATATAACTTGCAAATCTGGACTCAGTAAATCTAATGTCTTTTTCTTTAAAGTTAAAAACGTATTTTACAAATTCTTGGTTTTTCTAGCTCTGTTTGAATATATATATATATATTCACATTCAAAGGAAATCATTATGAAATTAGCTATCCGTTCTTCATAAAATGCAAATGTTATTTTCCAGTGATTATCCATGTGGTAGCCTATGATATTTCAAAACTCCATCAAATAGTTTTTTTTTCTCTTTATGTCTTATTTTGAGCCAGGTTAATTTGTTATCCTAAAGTACACTTTTTTCTGTCCCTGAAAGTTTCTGATTCTTTCTAGCTTGCACAGATGCAGTTATCCTAACATTCCTTTTTTTTTTATGTTTATTTCTTTTATTTTATTTTTTGCGCTGCATCCGGATCTTAGTTGGGGCACATGGGCTCTGCATTTTGGTGCACAGGCTTCTCTCTAGTTGTGGCACGCGGGCTCCAGAGCATGTGGGCTCTGTAGTTTGCAGCATGTGGGCTCTCTAGTTGCGGTGCGTGAGCTCAGTAGTTGTGGCGTGTGGGCTTAGTTGCCCCGCGGCATGTGGGATCTTAGTTCCCAAACCAGGGATCAAACGCTCGTCCTCTGCTTTGGAAGGCAGAATCTTAACCACTGGACCACCAGGGAAGTCCCCTAACACTCTTAATATACTGTTTTCCAATAATAATTACAGATGTTAATTAATGTTAACAAGAAAAGCAAAAATGATTCACTCTGCTTAATTGATTGTCCAAGCTTATGGGTGGGCCATTATTGCAACACAAAATATCTACACTCTAGATCCTTAGTAGAAAACAAAACCTTAAACTCTTTGTTTTTGAACCATAAGTCTTATTTGGAGTAATGATCTTTATGGAGGACTATCTGAAAACATGCAGTCCATCCTTTTCTCTGGATTTCTAATATTTTTTTCATGGACAAAGACAATCCGATTGCTGCCCACTTCAACAGTGTTTTGGATTTCATGGACTTGCTTTCATGCAACTTGCTTCAGCTTTGTCCTTGGTTTTGGTGAGAAGCACAGAAAAAAAAAAAAAAAGAAAAACAAAGAAAATTATTGTACCTATTATAGTGGTGACCACTATATCACCCAGCATCCTCTTTACTGGGTTTTAGGAAATAAATCCTTCTTAGTTTCATGTGCTCTCTGAACATTATTATTGATTTTGTATAAATGGCTTGCTGGAGTTTAAAAAATGAGAGTCAATTTTTTGACCAGTTTCTGAGAGAAATAGAGGATGATTAGTTCATCTCACCCAGTCTTTTTTTTTTTTCTGTTTCCATGATTCTTTCCATTATTTGTTATTATTTATGTTATTATCTGCTTTTGTATCTATTTTTATATGCCACTTCATATCTCAAATGGATTAGACTGCAACTAAATAAATAAGCTAAGTCAAATTTGTCATTTCTATAATTAGAATTCTATTTATATGCCTGTTTTCAAGGCCAATCATTAGGTGTAAGATAGCTTCTTTCTTCAAAATTTTAGTAAATATCTGTAGATAATTACATTTGAAATTCATAAGTCAGTTAATCAGACATAGTAAATATTTTTTAGATGCTAGATCCAAGTGAAGACCTTATTACTCAAGCAGTCAGCACTGAGAATAAAGGAATAAACAAAAGCTTAACCACTAGATGTGCTAATTAGTTTTCAGTGCTTAGTGAGGCTTCCAAGAGATGCTTTCATTCATTTTAAATAGTAAATGTGTGGGGAAGGCAAGTTGTCCTCAGAGAAAAACCTAAATTAGAAATTTCTAAAAGCAGTTATATTAATTTATGCATAGTACATATTTAACATAAAAATAAGTTTAATTTGCATTAGATAGATTAAAAGATATAACTTATTATAAACGTGGTTTATATAAAGTTTAGCTAGAGAGAGACACATTTGGATTATTAAACAATATAAATAATATAATATAAATGTAAATAAATGATAAATTATAAAGTAGTTGGTAAAATATCACTTAATTTAGTTTGATTCTCTTATTTAATATTAAGATACTATGAGTGTGTAAAGTGAGAAATTATATAAAAATTTCACCAAAAACAGTAAAAAATATGAAGCAAATGTGAGTACTTACTAAATCTTCTTTGCCATAGTGAATTCTATGGAAGAAGCAAGGATGTCCAAAAAATAGCCTTTACACGGTAAATTTTACTGTTTCATCCAGAAGACCTATTCTTCAGAAAGACAGGGAACAACACAAATGGGTATTATATATGTAGCTGGCCCCATGAAAGTTCATAGCACAAAATGGGAGTTCACATAAATGTTTGCTCTCTAACTTTTTTCTAATATTAATGAGGAATAAATTACTATTATCTTTAAGTAGTATTTGAGCTGGAAACTTAAATGATGAGTTACATGAAATGATTCAAGGAAAGAATCTTTCAGATAAGGAAATGGCATGAGCCAAACATAAATAAGAATGCTTTAAGAGAAAGTCATTGGTTGACTTTGCCTTGTTGGGGAAAAAGGTTTGGATTGGGCAGTATTAGGCATCAAATTTGAAAGCTATGTTTTGGTTACCAAGCTGAGGTCTTAGAGACTTAGGGATGGTTTGATAAAACTGGAGATGCTAAGTAAAGGAAACATTTTGGGGAAAAAATTGTTTTTTCTTATTGGATTTTAATGGTTTGGTAATTTATGTTGGATAAAAATCATGTATACAATTTCCTATATATTTTTTAATGAATTACTGCTTTGGAACTTGTGGTACACTGTTAGAGTAATTGTCCCCAATTTATTCAAGGCTCCCTATATCCCATCCTTCCTTCCCCACTCAAATTCTAGGCTTGACCATGTGACTTAATTTAAACAATTCTAATGCTATACAAGTAGAGATTTGAAAAATGCTTACACATTGGTGCCTGCCCTCTCTTGTTCTCTTGGGACCCTGTAACTGATATGTAAATAAGTCCGAGTTAACCAGGTGGAAGGTGAGAGACAACATGGTAGAGAGACAAGCCATCCTAGTTGTTCCACGGACACCTCTCAAAACTAGCTGGTCCCTACCTGACCTAAGAGCTGATCATAGACACATGAATGAGAGCAGAAGGCACATTCTCCTGTGCCCAGCTCAGATTGCTGACCTTGGCACTGTGGACTAAATAAATGGTTGTGTTAAGCCTCTAAGTTCTGGGTTTTTTGTTTTGTTTTGTTTTGTTTTTTACATAGTAGGAGTTTTCTGATTGAGTGCTACATAAATGAGATTTTAATCTGCTACATTGTTCAGTATAAACGTTACTTCTTTCATACTTACCATTTTTTAAAAGGCACTAATAATAATAGCTAAGATTTGTTGGGCGTTTACTGTGTGCCATGTGCTAAACACTTTACATGCATTAATTATTTAATCCTCAAAAAACCCCCATATGATACATGAGTTGTTATAGTCTTGATTTTACTGATGAGGAAATTGAAACTTTAAATGAGGACAGTTAAACTTTTTGAAAGGTAAAGTAATTTGCCCATGGATAGTGTGGTAGATTACATTGTTTGATTTTCTTATGTTTAATAATCATTGCATTCCTAGAAGAGAAACACTTGATGATGTAGTAATCTTTTTAATATGGCTATATTTGCTTTGATATTATTTTGCTTAAGATATTGCACCCATAATTTTTTTTTACTCTTCAGTAAGATTTATTTATGCTTTTAAAATCATCTTTGAAATATATAGGACTTAAGTAAGAATTCTTCTTAAGGTGTTCCTTTAATTTTTTTTATATTTTATTTTATTTTTTTATACAGCAGGTTCTTATTAGTTCTCTATTTTATACATATTAGTGTATATATGTCAATCCCAATCTCCCAATTCATTCCACCACTACCACCCCGCCATAATGTTTTTCTTATAATGTTTTCTTATAATGTAAGGGTTTATGTCAAAGTTATGCTGAACTAATAAAATGAATTTGGAAGTGATTATCTCTCTATTTTTTTTTCTATTCTCTGGAAGAATTTTGTAGTATTGTCATGATTTCTTCCTTAATAATTTTAATTAATTCCTTGAATTCCCAAGTGAAGCCATTTGGTCATGGATACTTACAGAAAGGTTTTTAATTTGTGGAAGAACTTTTCAGTTATATGCCTGCCTAGACTTTATTTTCCTTTGCATCGGTTTTGGTTGTTTTTTCTCCCTAAGAATGTGTTTATTTCATTTGCATTTTTAATGATATTTTATAAAGTTGCTCACAGTATCCTTCTGTGATATTTTAACATCTTTAGAATCTGTCATGATGCTCTTTCTTTTGTTCTCCTTTTAGTGTATCATGCCAAGCATTTATGAGCTTTGTTTTTGAAAAACAAGTTTTGATTCTCTTGATACTGATACTTATTACTTCTATTTTGAACCATTTGTTATTCAAGTTTCTTAATAGCTACATATATGGAGCTTTTGTTGTTATATTTATGATTTTTGATTTCTAGTTTAATTCTACTGTGTTCAGGGACAATAGTCTCATCATTATGAAATGTTCTTCTTTATAAAAAGTGTATCTTTTCTATTATGAGTATACCACTGTACCTTTCTTTTATTAAGTTTCTTTTGGTTAGTATTTGCATGGAGCATCTATTTCCTTTTTTAAAATTCCAAGCTCTCTGAATTCTTACATGTATATATCTTCAGAGAAGCAATATATTTTAACCTGAAAATTATTGACTTTATATTTGAATGCTTATTCTATTTACACTTAATGCCATTAGAATATATTTGTGTTTATTACTACATCTTTCTATTTACTATTCTGTTTGTACTTCCTGTTCCTGGCTCTCCTTTTGTGTTTATCTTTTTTTTTTTTTTTTTGCTTTTCAATTCCATTCTTTTTTATTGAAGTATGGTTGATTTACAGTGTTATATTAACTTCAGGTGTACAACATAGTGATTTGATATTTTTATAGATTGTATTCCTTAAAGTTATTACAAACTATTGGCCATATTCCTTGTGCTGTGCATTATATCCTTGTATCTTATTTGTTTTATACCTAGTAGTTTATACCTCTTAATCCCCTTCCCCTGTCTTGCCCCTCCCCACCCCTCCTCCTCACTGGTAACCACTAATTTATTCTCTGTGTCTGTGAGTCTGTTTCTGTTTTGCTTGTCATTCATTTGGTTTAATTTTTAGATTCCATATTTAAGTGAAAATATACAGTATTTGTCTTTGTCTGACTTACTTCACTAAGCATAATACCCTCCAGGTCCATCCATGTTGTTGCAAATGGCAAATTTCATTCTTTTCTATGGCTGAGTAATATATATATATATATATATATATATATATATATATATATATATATATATATATATATATATACACATATATACATATATATATATACATATATATATATACATATATATATATATGTATATATATATATGTATATATATAATATCACATCGTCTTTATCCATCCATCTATTGATGGACACCTAGGTTGCTTCCAGTTCTTGGCTATTGTAAATAATGTTGCCATGAACATTGGAGTACAGGTATCATTTGAATCAGTGTTTTTGTTTTCTTGGGATATATACTTAAGAATGGAATTGCTGGATCACATGGTAGTTCTTCTTTTAATATTTTGAGGAACCTCCATACTGTTTTCCATAGTAGCTGTACCAATGTACATTCCCACCAACAGTGTGCTAGGTTTCCCTTTTCTCCACATCTTCAGCAACATTTATAATGTGTTCTCTTTTTGATGATGGCCATTCTGACCTGTGTGAGGTGATATCTCATTGTGGTTTCAGTTTGTGTTTCCCTGATTAGTGATGTTGAACATCTTTTCATGTGCCTATTGGCCATCTGTATTTTTTTTTTGTTGGTAAAATGTCTAATCAGGTCTTCTGCCCATTTTTTAATTGAGTTGTTTGTTTTTTTGATATTGAGTTGTATGAGCTCTTTGTATATTTTGGATATTAACTCCTTATCAGACATATCGTTTGCCAATATCTTCTCCCATTCATTAGGTTGTCTTTTTGTTTTGTTGATGGTTTTCTTCACTGTGCAAAAGCACTTAAGTTTAATTCAGTCAGTTTGTTTATTTTTTCTTTTGTTTCTCTTGCTTGAGACAAATCCAAAAATATATTGCCAAGACTTACATCAAAGAATGTACTGCCTATGTTTTCTTCTAAGAGTTTTATGGTTTCCAGTCTTACATTTTAGGTCTTCAGTTCATTTTGAGTTTATTTTGTATATGGTATAAGAAAATGTTCTAATTTCATTCTTTTTCATTACCTGTCCAGTTTTCCTAATACCACTTCTTTAACAGATTGTCTTTTCTCTGTTGTATAGTTTTGCTTGCTTTGTTGTAAACTAATTGACCATATGTGCATAGATTTCTTTCTGAGCCCTCTATTCTGTTCCACTGATCAACATGTCTGTTTTTTTGCCATTAGCACACTCTTTTGATTACTGTAGCTTTGTAGTATAGACTGAAGTCAGGGAGCATGATACCTCCAGCTTTGTTCTTTTTTCTTAATATTGCTTTGGCCATTTGGGTGTCTTTTGTGGTTTCATACAAATTTTAGAATTATTTGTTGTAGTTCTATGAAAAATATCGTCGGTATTTTGATAGGTATTGCATTAAATCTGTAGATCACTTTGGGTAATATCCACATTTTAACAGTATTAATTCTTCCAATCCATGAACACAGGCTATCTTTCCATGTATTCATATCATCTTCAAGTTCCTTCATCAGTGTCTTACAGTTTTCAGAGTATAGGTCTTTCACCTCCTTGGTTAAGTTTATTCCTGGGTATTTTGTTCTTTTGGATGCAGTTTTAAATGGGGTTGTTTTCGACTCGTGGACATAGAGAACAGACTTGTGGTTGCCAAGGGGGAGGCGGGGAGGGAGAGGGATGGACTGGGAGTTCGGGGTTCGTAGACGTAAACTATTATATATAGGATGGATAAACAACAAGGTCCTACTGTGTAGCACAGGGAACTATATCCAATCTCCTGGGATAAACCATAGTGGAAAAGAATATAAAAAAAATGTATATATGTGTATAACTGAGTCACTTTGCTGTACAGCAGAAATTAGCACAACATTGTAACTCAACTGTACTTCAATAAAAAAAATTTTTTTAATGCAGGATGTACCAAAAAAAAGGATTGTTTTCTTGCTTTCTCTTTCTCATAGTTCATTATTAGTGTATAGAAAAGCAACAGATTTCTGTATATTATTCTTGTAGCCTGTAACTTTACTGAATTCAGTTATTAGTTTTAACTTTTTTTGGTGTAGACTTCAAGGTTTTCTATGTATTTTGTCATCTGCAAATAGTGACAGTTTTTACTTCTTCCCTTCCATCTTGGATGCTTTTTATTTCTCTTGTCTGATTGCTGTGGCTAGGACTTACAATACTATGTTAAATAGAAATGGTGAGAGTGGGCATCCTTGTCCTGTTACTAATTTTAGAGGAAAAACTTTCATTTTTTTAACCATTGAGTATGATGTTGGCTATGGGTTTTTCATAAATAGGTTTTACTATGTTGAGATTTTTTCCCTCTATGCCAAATTTGTTGAGAGTTTTTAAAATCATGAACGGGTGTTGAATTGTGTCAAATGTTTTTCCTGCATCTACTGAGCTGATCATGTGATTTTTATCCTTCATTTTGTGAATTTGGGATATCACATTGGTTGATTTGCGTAAGTTGAACCATCCTTAAATCCCTGGAATACAGCCTACTTGTTCATGGTATATGATCTTTTTTATATATTGTTGAATTCAGTTTGCTAATATTTTGTTGAGGATTTTTGCATCCATGTTCATCAAAGATACTGGCTTGTAATTTTCTTTTTTGTAGTATCTGTCTGGTTTTGATATCAGGGTAATGGTAGCCTTGTTGAATGAATTTGGGAGTGTTCCCTCCTCTTTAGTTTTTTGGAATAGTTTGAGGATAGGTATTAACTCTCCTTTTTTTGTTTGGTAGAATTCTCCTGTGAGGCCCTCTGATCCTGGACTTTTTGGAAGTTTTTTGATACCAGATTCAATTTCATTTCTACTGATCAATCTGTTCAGACTGTCTATTTCTTCCTGATTTAGTCTTGAAAGATTATATGTTTCTAGGAGTTTGTCCATTTGTTCTTGGTTATGCAATTTGTTGGCAGATAACTATATGTAGTATTCTCTCATTGTTGTTTTTCTGTGATATCGTTTGTAATTTCTCCTCTTTCATTTCTTATTTTGTTTGTGTCCTGTCTTTTTTTCTTGATGAGCCTAGCTAAAGGCTTATCAAATTTGTTTATTTTTCAAAAAAATCATCTCTTGGTTTCATTGATCTTTTCTATTGTCTTATTGGTCTCTATTTTATTTATTTCCTTATTACCTTTATTATTTCATTCCTTCTGCTGCCTTTGGGCTTTGTTTGTTCTTCTTTTTGTAATTCCTTTAGATGGTTGTTTAGGTTGTTTATTTGAGATTTTTGTTGTTTCATGAGGTAGGCTTCTATTGCTATAAACGTCCCTCTTAGAACTGCTTTTGCTGTGTCCCATAGATTTTGGAAAGTTTTGTTTTTATTTTCACTTGTCTCAAGGTATTTTCTGATTTCATCTTTGATTTCTTTGTTGAACCATCGTTTTTCTTAGTAGCATGCTGCTTAGTTCTCATGTGTTTGTGTTTTTCCCATTTTTCTTCTTATAATTGATTTCCAGTTTCATACTGGAAAAGATGCTTGATATAATTTTTATCTAAAATTTGTTGAGACTTGTTTTGTGACCTAGTATGTGATCTATCCTGGAGAACGTGCCATATGCACTTGAATCCAATATGTATTCTGCTGTTTTTGGATGGAATGTCCTGAGATATCTATTAAGTTCAACTGATCTAATACGTCACTTAAGGCAAATGTTTTCTTATTGATCTTTTGCCTGATGATCTCTATTTGTGTAAGTGAGCTGTTAAAGTTTCTTACTACTACTGTATTGTTTTCAACTTCTCCCTTTATGTCTGTTGCTATTTGCTTTATATATTTATGTGCTCCTGTATTAGGTGCATACATGTTTATGAATGTTATATCTTCTTGTATTGATCCATTTATCATTATACAATGCCCTTTTTTGTCTTTTATTATAGAATTTGACTTTAATGTTTACTTTGTCTGATATGAGTATTGCTATCCCAGCTTTTTTTCATTTCTATTTGCATGGAATACATTTTTCTATCCCCTCACTTTCAGTCTGCATGTGTCTTTAGCTTGAAAGTGAGTCTCTTGTAGGTAACATGTAGATAGGTCTTGTTTTTTAATCCAATCAGCCACCTTATGTCCTGTGATTGGAGAATTTTGTCCATTGACATTTAAAGTGATTATTGATAGTTACATACTTGTTGCCATTTTGTTACTTGTCTTGTGGTTGTTCTGTCTCCTTTTTTAATTTTTATTTATTTATTTATTTATTTTTGTGGTACATGGGCCTCTCACTGCTGTGGCCTCTCCCATTGCGGAGCACAGGCTCCAGATGCACAGCCTCAGTGGCCATGGCTCACGGGCCCAGCCGCTCCGCGGCACATGGGATCTTCCCAGACCAGGGCATGAACCTGTGTCCCCTGCATCGGCAGGCGGACTGTCAACCACTGTGCCACCAGGGAAGCCCCTCCTTTTTTTAAAACTCATTGTGCCCTTTCAGGAAGATTTTTCATTAATCGTTTCATCCCACCCCCTTTGTTTGTTTACTTGGTGGTCACACATTCCTTTATTTGTTACCCTGATGTTACAAAATGAATCCCTTATTATTGAATCCTAATGTAGGGAGATTTATATTTTCCTGGACCATAAAGTCATCTTATAATATGTTAACTCCTTTTCTTTCTCTTAAACAATTTTCCTGTTGAGCATTTAAACGGTGTGTGTTTCTCTGGGTGTGTTTCTGTGTTTTTGTGTTTGTGTGCATGGCTGCATGTTTGTATGTTTACAGATACCAACATATTAATATTGTTTTATACACTCAGTATTCTTTAGATTTACTTATATATTTACATGTTTCTCTCCTTACTTTTCCTTCTTGAAGCGCTGACCTTCCATATGGGATTAATTTTCTTTCACTCAAAGAAAATCCTTTCATATTCTTTCCATGAGCATCTGCTGGTGGCTAATTCTGTCAGTTTTTACTGACAAAAGGTTTTTATTCAATCTGATTTTGAAGGATAGTTCTATTGGCCAAGAATTCTATATTGGTATAGATATGACAAAGTTAAGTGTCTGACTGCAGTGTTTGTTCTTTTCCTAGCTAATGGTTTTCCTTGCATCATTTTTATGATTTTGGTCATAAAGCATTTTTTTCCAAATTATCTTTAGCTAATATATTTTTAATGTAAATTGCATAATAACATGTCTATACTAGGTTTCAGGAATCATAATGTCTAAATTAATGCCTTTAAATTCTCCACAACTAATTATTCAAAAGACCAAAGTGATTAGCATCTATGCAGTTTTTAGTTTTTCTCTTCTAAGGCTGAAACTCCCTTTTATGCTTAATTTCTCTGAGGGAAATGATACTTATATTTACTTCATGTTTTAAAAACCTGCCTTTGTAAGTGAGTTAATAATGGTACTGTAGAATAACTTAAACAACTAAATCACATATGTGAATCAGACAAAGCAAGATGATTTCAAAAGAATGAGTACATTTGGTCTATAGGTGTAATGTGTTAGAGCAAATATTTTGAAATTATTAAAGTTGTACTATCTTGTCTGGAATAGTCTGAACACTTTCTATATAATTTATCTTTATAGGTGTGTTTAATTTTACAGTACAACATGAACATGATATAATCAAATTTCCTTTCCTTTTCTTTCTTTTCTTTCTTTTCTTTTTGGCACTATCATGGCAACACTTATTTACAGTAATAACATACAAAGGTTAGGTACTTGTTTTTAAACATGCTTATTTTTTAAAAATTACTTAATAATTCCCACATACTATTAAACCACTTATATTATTGTCCTGTGATACCTCTTTGGGGAACAAATTCTATGGCATAAAATAGTTAGAAGCTTTCTTTTACAAGTGGTAAAAACCTTGTTAGTCTTTAGATGCTGCTTCTCTGCTCAATGTGAATAGAGAACATCTAAAAAAAAAAAAGAGCCCTATACAGTTCGTACAGTGAAGGCTTGTGCCTCAGATGCTTTGATCTGAAATAAAATATTTATTCCACTTTTATTTCAGTTAATGCAAATGACTATGCTTATAGCAAAACCTTTGTTTATTCTTTCCTTCTTAACACCTTGCTCCCAGAACCTTACCTTGTGTAAGGTAATCATCATATTACCTACACAGAGTGAAACATAGCCTTAATTATAAACTACTCTACATTAGAGTGGAAGGATTTATTTCACTAGGATTGATGATACTTGTATGTTTATGGAATTAAGAGAGATTTTCTCTCTTTATACTTTAAAAAAAATATGCAATTCATATGATAAACTATTGATTTTAATAAATTAAAATTTATACTTAATACCTCAATTTATCTACATCACTGGTAAATCCTTTACTAACTGTATTATGTACTTAAATGTCTTGTATTTTTTTATCCATAGTAGCATTCTATCATCTACAGTTGTTTTTATATCTGTTCATAAAATTTGATACTTAATGGAGGTTAGGTGAGAGGTGAGATATTTAATAGCAAATTTGAAATGAAAAACATTTCTAAATATCCCTAAACATGAACCTTCATCTGACAAATTCAATATAAACCCAACTGTTGCCTGAGTATTTGGGAAAGAAATAAAAAACTGTCATATAGTCACAGTGGCATAATAAACAAATGTTAATTGATGTGCTTTGTTTGAAATACTTCCATGGAGACTTGCAATGAGCAAGGATCTTCTGTATAGGCAATTCAGCAGCATATGTTGGCACATCTAGAAAAGTCATCATGTATAAATGCTTTCTGCCATCTGGTATATGACCTAAAATATCAAAATGAAATATGTACAACTAAAATGAATATGTGACTTTATTCAGAGTACCTTTGACGCATTAGGTAAAGCCCTTGCTTGTTAACATTTCGTGGTGATATCTTTAAAATAAAATTTGTTTTTATTCTTAATGATATTTCCATACTCCTAATGTACTTTTTCTAGTTATTGGAGTATAATTGCTTTACAATGTTGTGTTAATTTCTGCTGTACAATGAATTGAATCAGCTATATGTATACATATATCCCCTCCCTCTTGGACTTGCTCCCCGCCACCATCCCACCCAGCTAGGTTGTCACAGAGCACCAAGCTGAGCTCCCCGTGCTATATAGCAGGTTCCCACTACCTATTTTACACATGGTAGTGAATTTATGCCAAACCTAATCTCCCAGTTTGTTCCATCTTTCCTTTCACCACCGTGTCCACATGTCGGTTCTCTACTCTACATCTACACCTCTATTCCTGCCCTGCAGATAGGTGCATCTGTACCATTTTTCTAGATTCCACATGTATGTGTTAATATATGATATTTGTTTTTCTCTTTCTGACTTACTTCACTCTGTATGACGGACTCTAGGTCCATCCACAACTCTACAACTGACCCAATTTCTTTCCGTTTTATGGCTGAGTAATATTCTGTTGTATATATGTACCACATCTTCTTTATCCATTCATCTGTCATTGGACATTTAGACTGTTTCCGTGTCCTGGCTATTGTAAATAGAGCTGCAGTGAACATTGGGGTACATATGTCTCTTTGAATTATGGTTTTCTCAGGGTATATGCCCAGTAGTGGGACTGTGGGGTCATATGGTAGTTCTATTTTTAGTTTTTTTAAGGAACTTCCATACTGTTCTCCATAGTGGCTGTATCAATTTACATTCCCACCAGCAGTGCAATAGGGTTCCCTTTTCTCCACACCCTCTCCAGCATTTATTGTTTGTGGATTTTGTGATGATGGCCATTCTGACCAGTGTGAGGTGATATCTAATTGCAGTTTTGCATTGCTCTAATAATTAGTGATGTTGAGCAGCCTTTCATGTGTCTCTTGGCCATCTGTATGTCTTCTTTGGTGAAATGTCTGTTTAGGATTTCTGCCCATTTTTTGATTCGGTTGTTTGTTTTTTTGATATGGAGCTCCAAGACATGTTTGTATATTTTGGAGGTTAATCCTTTGTCAGTTGCTTCATTTGCAAATATTTTTTCCCATTCTAAGGGTTGTCTTTTCATCTTGTTTATAGTTTCCTTTGCTGTGCAAAAGCTTTTAAGTTTCATTAGCTCCCATTTGTTTATTTTTGTTTTTATTTTCATTACTCTAGGAGGTGGGTCAAAAATGATCTTGCTGTGATTTATGTCAAAGAGAGTTTTCCCTATGTTTTCCTCTAAGAGTTTTATAGTGTCCGGTCTTACATTTAGATCTTTAATCCATTTTGAGTTTATTTTTGTGTATGGTGTTAGGGAGTATTCTAATTTCATTCTTTTACATGTTGCTGTCCAGTTTTCCCAGCACCACTTATTGAAGAGTCTGTCTTTTCTCCATTGTATGTTCTTGCCTCCTTTGTCATAAATTAGGTGACCATATGTGCGTGGGTTTATCTCTGTGCTTTCTATCCTATACCATTGATCTATATTTGTGTTTTGGTGCCAGTACCGTACTGTGTTGATTACTGTAGCTTTGTAGTACAGTTTGAAGTCTGGGAGCCAGATTCCGCCAGCTCTGTTTTTGTTTCTCAAGATTGCTTTTGTTATTCAGCGTCTTTTGTGTTTCCATACAAATTATAAAAAATTTTGTTCTAATTCTGTAAAGAATGCCGTTGGTAGTGTGATAGGGATTGCACTGGATCTGTAGATTGCTTTGGGTAGTATAGTTATTTCGACAATGTTGATTCTTCCAATCCAAGAGGATGGTATATTTCTTCATCTGTTTATGTCATCTTTGATTTCTTTCACCAGTGTTTTATTGTTTTCTGAGTACAAGTTTTTCATCTCCTTAGGTAGGTTTATTCCTAGCTATTTTATTCTTTTTATTACAGTGGTGAATGGAATTGTTTCCATAATTACTCTTTCTGATCTTTCATTGTTAATGTATAGGAATGCAAGAGATTTCTGTGCATTAATTTTGTATCCTGCAAGCTTAACAAATTCATTGATTAGTTCTAGTAGTTTTATTGTGGCATCTTTAGGATTTTCCGTGTATAGTATCATGTCATCTGCAAACAGTGACAGTTTTACTACTTCTTTTCCAATTTGTATTTCTTTTTTTAATTTTTACTTTTATATAATTTGATCTTTATTTTTTGAATTTTATTTTATTTATTTATTTTTATACAGCAGGTTCTTATTAGTTATATATTTTATAATAATAGTGTATATGTGTTGTTCCCAATCTCCCAATTCATCCCACCACCACCACCCTCCCCTGCTTTCCCCCCTTGGTGTCCATATGTGTGTTTCTCTACATCTGTGTTTCTATTTCTGCCTTGCAAACAGTTCATCTGTACCATTTTTGTAGCTTCCACATAAATGTGTTAATATACGATATTTGTTTTTCTATTTCTGACTTATTTCACTCTGTATGATAGTCTCTGGGTCCATCTACGTCTCTACAAAGGAACAAATTTTCTTTTTTATGGTGTAATATTCCATTGTATATGTTTACCACATCTTTTTTATCCATTCATCTGTTGATGGGAATTTAGATTGCTTAAATGACCTGGCTATTGTAAATAGTGATGCAATGAACATTGGGGTGCATGTGGTTTTTTGAATTATAGTTTTCTCTGGGTATATGCCCAATAGTGGGATTGCTGGGTCATATGGTAATTCTATTTTTAGTTTTTTAAGGAACCTCTATATTGTTCTCCACAGTGGCTGTATCAATTTTTATTCCCACCAACAGTGCAAGAGGGTTCCCTTCTCTCCACACCCTCTCGAGCATTTGTTGTTTGTAGATTTTCTGATGATGCCCATTCTAACTGGTGTGAGGTGATACCTCATTGTAGTTTTGATTTGAATTTCTCTAATAATTAGTGATGCTGAGCAGCCTTTCCTGTGCCTCTTGGCCATCTGTATGTCTTCTTTGGAGAAATGTCTGTTTAGGTGTTCTGCCCGTTTTTTGACTCAGTTGTTATTTTAATATGGAGCTGCATGAGCTGTTTATATATTTTGGAGATTAATCCTTTATTGATTCGTTTGCAAATATTTTCTCCCATTCTGAGGGTTGTCTTTTCATCTTGTTTATAGTTTCCTTTGCTGTACAAAAGCTTTTAAGTTTCATTAGGTCCCATTTGTTTCTTTGTTTCTATTTTGATTACTCTGGGAGGTGGGTCATGAAAGATCTTGCTGTGATTTATGTCAAAGAGTGTTCTTCCTATGTTTTCTTCTAAGAATTTTATAGTGTCCGGTCTTACATTTAGGTCTCTAATCCATTTTGAGTTTATTTTTGTGTTTGATGTTAGGGAGTGTTCTAACTTCATTCTTTAACATGTAAGTGTCCAGTTTTTCCAGCACCAGTTATTGAAGACACTGTCTTTTCTCCATTGTATATCCTTGCCTCCTTTGTCATAGATTCGTTAACCACAGGTGTGTCGGTTTATCTCTGCCTTTGTATCTTGTTCCATTGATCTGTATTTCTGTTTTTATGCCAGTACCATATTGTCTTGATTACTGTAGCTTTGTAGTATAGTCTGAAGTCAGGGAGTCCAATTCCTCCAGCTCCATTTTTTTCCCTCAAGATTGCTTTGTTTATGCGAGGTCTTTTGTGTCTCCATACAAATTTTAAGATTTTTCATTCTAGCCCTGTAAAAAATGCCATTGGTTATTTGATAGGGATTGCATTGAATCTGTAGATTGCTTTGGGTAGTATAGTCATTTTCACAATATTGATTCTTCCAATCCGTGAACATGGTATATCTCTCCATGTTTATGTCATCTTTGATTTGTTTCATCAGTGTCTTGTAGTTTTCTGAGTACAGGTCTTTTGTCTCCTTAGGTAGGTTTATTCCTAGGTATTTTATTCTTTTTGTTGCAATGGTGAATGTGATTGTTTCCTTAATTTCTCTCTCTGATCTTTCATTGTTAGTGTATAGGAATGCAAGAGATTTCTGTGCATTATTTTGTATACTAAAACTTTCCCAAATTCATTGATTAGCTCTAGTAGCTCCGGTGGCATCATTAAGATTTTCTGTGTATAGTATCATGTCATCTGCAAACAGTGACAGTTTTACTTCTTTACCAATTTGTGTTCCTTTTCTTTCTCTTCTCTGATTGCTGTGGCTAGCACTTCAACAGCTATGTTGACTTCAGCAACTATGTTGATCAGGAAAAAGACAAGACATCCTTGTCTTTTTCCTGATCTTAGAGGAAATGCTTTCACTTTTTCACCATTGTGAATGCTGTTTGCTGTGTGTTTCTCATATATGGCGTTTATTGTGTTCAGGTAGGTTCTCTCTATGACCACTTTCTGAAGAGTTTTTATCATAAATGGGTGTTGAATTTTGTCAAAAGCTTTTTCTGCATCTGTTGAGATGATCATATGGTTTTTATTCTTCAGTTTGTTAATAGGGTGTATCACATTAATTGATTTTCATATGCTGAAGAATCCTTGTATCCCTGGGATCAAACCCACTTGATCATGGTGTATGATCCTTTTAATATGCTGTTGGATTCTGTTTGCTAGTATTTTGTTGAGGATTTTTGCCTCTATAATCATCAGTGATATTGGTCTGTAAATTTCTTTTTTGTGTGTGATATCTTTGTCTGGTTTTGGTGTCCAGGTGATGGTGGCCTTGTAGAATGAGTTTGGGAGTGTTCCTTCCTCTGCAGTTTTTTGGATGAGTTTCAGAATAATGGGTGTCAGCTCGAATTCACCTGTGAATCATCTGGTCCTGGACTTTTGTTTGTTGGAAGATTTTTAATTATAGTTTCAATTTCAGAACTTGTGATAAGTCTGTTTATATTTTCTAATTCTTTCAGGTTCAGTCTTGGAAAATTGTCCCTTTCCAAGAATTTGTCCATTTTTTTGTGGTTGTCCATTTTATTGGCATATAGTTGTTTGTAGTATTCTCTTATAATACTTTGTATTTCTGCAGTGTCAGTTGTGATTTCTCCTTTTTCATTTCTAATTTTATTGATTTGCATCCTCTACCTTTTTTTCTTGATCAGTTTGGCTAAAGGTTTATCAATTTTTTAAATCTTCTCGAAGAACCAAATTTAGTTTTATTGATCTTTGCTATTTTTCTTCATTTCTATTTCACTTACTTCTACTTTGATTTTTATGATTTCTTTCCTTGTAATAATTTTGGATTTTCTTTGTTCTTCTTTCTCTATTTGCTTTAGGTGTGGGTCTTTTTCTTCTCTTGTGTTTCCTGCCTAGAAAAGTTCCTTTAGCATTTATTTGTTGTAAAGCTGGTTTGGTGGTGCTGAATTCTTTAGCTTTTGCTTGTCTGAAAAGCTTTTGATTTCTCCATCGAATCTGAATGAAATTCTTGCTGGGTAGAGTAATCTTGGTTGTAGGTTTTTCTCTTTTATCACTTTAAGTATGTCCTGCCACTGCCTTCTGGCCTGCAGAGTTTCTGCTGAAAAATCAGCGGTTAACCTTATGGGGATTCCTTTGTATGTTATTTTTTGCTTTTCCCTTGCTGCTTTTAATATTTTTTCTTTGAATTTAATGTTAGTTAGTTTGATTAATATGTGTCTTGGTGTGTTTCTCCTAGGGTTTAACCTGTGTGGGACTCTGCACTTCCTGAACTTGGGTGACTATTTCCTTGCCCATGTTAGGGAATTTTTCCACTATAATCTCTCTGAGTATTTTCTCAGACCCTTTCCTTTTCTCTTCTTTTTCTGGGACCCCTATAATTCGAATGTTGGTGTGTTTAGTGTTGTACAAGATGTCTCTGAGATTGTCTTTAGTTCTTTTCATTGTTTTATCTTTACTCTGCTCCTTATCAGTTATTTCCAACATTCTCTCTTCCAGCTCACCTATTTGTTCTCCTCCCTCAGTTATTCTGTTATTGATTCCTTCTTGTGTATTTTTCATATTAGTTATTGTGTTGTTTATCTCTGTTCTTTAGTTCTTCTAGGTCTTTGTTAAACATTTCTTGTATTTTCTCAATCTGTACCTCCATTCTGTTTCCGAGATTCTGGTTCATCTTTACTATCATTACTCTGAATTCTTTTTCAGGAAGGTTGCCTATTTCCTCTTCATTTATTGGTCTTGTAATTTTTTACCTTGCTTCTTCATCAGTGACATATTTTCTTGTCGTCTCAGTATTTTTTTTTTTCTTTTTGGTGGGTGGGATTGTGTTCCTGTCTTACTGGTTGTTTGGCCTGAGGCTTCCAGCACTTGAGTTTGTGGGCTGCTGCGTACAGCTGGGTCTTGGTGTCGAGATGAGGACTTGTGGGAGACCTCACTGTGATGAATATTCCCTGGGGTCTGAGGTTTTCTGTTAGTCCAGTGGTTTGGACTCGGAGCCCCTATCGCAGGAGCTCAGACCCGACCCCCAACTCATGAACCAAGATTCCACAAGCCACGCAGTTCTAAAAAACAAAGAAAAGAAAAAAAAAAAGGAGCAGAACAATAACAGAGTAAAAAATAAAATAAAATTAGAAAACTAACAGATATGTTAGAAAAAATAAATTAATATACAGATGAAACAACCAGAAGGTAAAAGAGAACCACAATAGAAAAAGACAGGAGGAAAAAAAAGCCTGAAAAGGCCTTGGCTGTGTGTGGCAGAACTTAGGTAGGGGCGGTGTTTAGGGAGTAGGCAGGGCCTATGCTTCAGACCCAACAGGGCCATAAAAGGTGCTGGGAGGTGTGGGTGGTGGCGCTTAGACTCAGCATGGTAGGAGGCTCCAGCAGTGCCTCTAGCCTTGGAGGGTGGAGGACCAGGTCCGGGACCCCAGCAGGCTCCCTGGGCCCACGTAGATGGGGGAAATGCTAGGTCTGTTCCCACAGTTCTTCTATCCCAGAGGCTCCCTCCCCTTTGGTCTCTCTTCTTCATCGCTCACTCCCTCCCCTCCTAGGCCCACGTGGCTGGAGAGGGCCCAGGAAGGCAGGGGACCAGACCCGGAAGCCCAGCAGGCTTTCTGGGGCTGAGTGGGTGGGGGAAACGCCTGTGGTGCTTCCCCTGATCCTCCGGTCCTGGAGGTTCCCCTCCCATCTCCCTCTCCTCCTCTTCCCCCCTCTTGCCTCTCTCCTATGACCCTAGGACCCCCACAGCCAGAGGGTGTCTTGGAGAATGGAGAACCATGGCTGGGAGCCCAGCAGGCTTCCTGGGGCCCAAGTGGGTGGGGGAAACACCCTCTGTGCCTCCCCTGATCCTCCACCCCAGAGGGCCCCTCCCTTTCCGCCTCTCCTCTTCTCCCCCTTCCTCCCTCCTATGCCCCTAGGACCAATGCGCCCTGGAAGGGGCCCTGGTGAACGAGGACCTGGCCAGGGAGCCCAGCAGGCTTCTGGGGGTCCAAGAGTGTGGGGGAAATGCCCACGGTGCCTCCTCTGATCCTCCGATCCCAGAGGGCCACTTCACAACCACTCTCCATTTCTTCCCCCCATTCCAGGACCAACGCAGCTGGAGGGGGTTCTGGGAGGCAAAAGACCTGAACCAGGACCCCAGCAGGCTTCCCAGGGCCTGAATGGGTGGGGGGAACGCACTCCACACCTCTGCTGATTTTCCGGTCCTGGAGGGTCCCACTGTCCGTCTCTCCTCCTCTTTCCCTCCTCCCTCCCATGCCCCTAGGACCCACAAGGTCAGAGGGGGCCCTAGAGAATGGAGGACCAGGCCTGGTAGCCTAGCAGGCTTCCTAGGGCCCAAGTGGGTTGGGGAAATGCCCTCCGTGCCTCCCCTGACCCTCCAGTCCCGGAGGGCCCCTCCCCATCCTCCTCTCCTATTCTCCCCCCACCTCCCTCCTATGCTCCTAGGACCCACGTGGCCCAGAGGGGGCCCCAGAGAACAGAGGACCACGTCTGGGAGCCCAGCAGACCTCCCAGAACCCAATAGGGCAGGGGAAATGCTAGGTGCACTCCCCCCGATCCTCCAAGCTCCCAAGGGTCCCAGCAGGCGTGGGAACCCCTCCCCTCTCCCAGCCACCCCTCAGGGGCACTGGTCCTGTCTGGCCTCCACTTCCCCTCCCCCTCACTCCCCTCCACATTCTACCCAGTTGCTTGGGCTTCCTCCCATTTTCTTGGGTATTGAGGTCCCCCACCAGCATCCAGCAGGTGCCCTAGTTGTAGGGAGACGTGAACTCCACATCCTCCCATGCTGCCATCTTCCTAATGTACTCTTTAAGCAGCAAAATAGAATAAACAGCACTATTAGTCTCTATTCTCGCAATAACAATCTCTCTCATCCCCCACATATGGCTCTTCTTTTGACATAAATGGAAGGTATATTTTTGAAAGAGTGTGGTTTCTTTAAATACTTATGAATAGAATTCCAGTATAACAGATACGTTGTTTTAAGAAAACAAAAATATTTGTAGAGTTTTTACAGTGCACCAGCCACTGTGCTAAGTATCTTACCTTTATTAACTCATCTAAGCCTTATAACTCTCCCACCACCACCATCACCCATACGGATAGAGGATCTGAGTCTAAATGATTAAAAGAAGTAGCTGGTGGTGAATGCACCTATGAGTGAGTTTAACCCAAAGGCTTTGCCATTTCCATGTCATCCTGCCTCCAAAATTAGATATAAACAAGGAACTAACATTTATTGAAGAACTTTTGTGTGCCAGACACTATGCTAGAAAATATATTCACGTTTTGTGTTTAATTTTTACAGTAACCTAGAAAGGACAGTATTCTTTTTATTCTATTTTAGGAATGAAGAAACATGCTTAGAGTGGTTAAGTAACTTGTGCAAGATCACACAACTTATAAAGTGGGAAAATGGATATTCCCATCTAGTCCTTTTCTTAATCTAATACATCAGTCCTTTTTAAACTTTAATATATTCAGGAGTAGGGCCTGAAATTCTCTATTTAGAACATGCTCCTAGGTAATGACAATAATAATGGTCTAAGGACCACAATTTTAGTAACAAGGAGTTACTCATGCTGTCCTCCTTTGTGAGATTTTATAGCTCCTGTAGGAAATAACCTTTTGAGACCACCAGTAAGTCACTTATATTTAAATTTTGAAGTTTGAAGAAAAAATTATAATTTTTTTCACAAATAAGTTAAATGTTCCCAGGTCTAAGACTACTTAAGGACAGGTGGAGACCAAAAACAGAGACATAGTAAGAGATGGAGACAAAATTTAATGCAAACTATGCCACAGTGGCTTAATATCCTATTTCTTTCTCTTTTATTCCATCATGTCAAGGGTAGTGTGAGTTAGCTTAAATTTCGGTACTACATTTCCCTAATTATTGATGGAAAATTCAGAACTCTGGACAGGCTTTTATTTTCTTTTGTATTGCTACTACATCATAATTCCTTGCATAATTTCACCTGCTCTGACATCCATCTTCTTGCCAACCTAAATGAATCCTGGTTTTTACCATCATTATGCCCAATATAAAGACAGAAGGGTGGGTATCTGACCTTGCATGTTGCTACAATCTATGTGAGAGAGAAATATTCTTCAGGAATACCACTTTTTCAATTTTAATACTAAATCAGTAAAATTATCAGATAATAAAATTTGCCATTTGTTTCTTAATAAAAAATGTCAAGTTTCAACAATGCAATAAGAAAGATCCTGAATTTTAAAACTTGCATGGCATTGCTAAGAAAATAGGCACACATGATAAAAATGTATAAATAATGTATAAAGATTGGAGCTTGGGGTAGTATTCATTGGCAGTCAACAGTAGTAAATTCATGAATTTGGAATCTAAATAATGGTCATTCATATTTTGGGTAAGTTTACTTCCAAGAAGTATAGATTTATACTTATGCACCATTGGCATAAATAAATTCATAGTCTCTGAATTTTAAAATGAGAATAATATCTTTAAGAGAAGGAAGACTCTTTAGAATAGAGATGACTAGAAGTGTAATTATAATCCTATTTGATAGATTTGTTAATATAAAAGTGGCTTTGTAACGAATTTGTTTTCAGCATGAAGAGGTTAGATCAAGTCTTCTCAAGATTGGTGGTGGAAGGATCTTATAAAAACCAGAGCATCAGTGTCTGTCTTAGGGTAGCCCTGAAGCAACTGATACCTATTGAGCTTCTCACTATTGGCTAGACAGATCATCCTTTGTCGTCTAAGTGAATCCTCACAAAACTCTGAGGTGGTAATTATTATCTCCACATCACAAATGAAAAACAAAATGGAACCAAACTAAACACAAAATATAGACCTGGAGAGGTTAACTAAATTCCCCGTTTGCATTTTAAATTAGTAAATGGGGGCTTCCCTGGTGGCGCTGTGGTTAAGAATCCACCTGCCAATGCAGGGGACATGGGTTCAAGCCCTGGTCCGGGAAGATCCCACATGCCACAGAGCAACTAAGCCCGTGCACCACAGCTACTGAGCCTGTGCTCTAAGAGAGCCCACGAGCCACAACTACTGAGCCTATGTGCCGCATCACTGAAGCCCCTGCGCTCTAGAGCCCGTGCTCTGCAGCAAGAGAAGCCACCAGAATGAGAAGCCTGCACACCACAAAGAAGACCCAACACAGCCAAAAATAATAAATTAATTGAAATAAATAAATAAATACATAAATAAATAATAAATTAGTAAGTGGGATAGCCAGACCTGATTTCAGATTTTTCTAACTGCAAAGCCCCATATTCTTTCCTGGCTTTTTCCTGCAGGAAAACAAACAAAACCTTTTATAGATAGGCAAATATGCCTTTGACTGATATTTGAAGCTACATTTCCATAAGTTGAATGCCTTGGACATCATTGAGGGCGGAAAATTAACCTGGGCTTTCAACCAGGGAACCATCGTGAAAGATGTGGCAATGCCGTCATTTTGCTATTTGAGAGAGCTGGCATCTGGATCTATATAACCTATCCAGTCTGGGAGGGAAGAAAGCAAAGCATAGCCAAATGAGACAAAATGAAAAGAGCATTAAGATTCTATAATGCAGGGTAATGCTCTCCTGGAAACAATGTATTTTACCAGAAATTATGTGATGAGAAGACATTATTTTTGTTGGTCCAGTCACTTACACATTTATTAATTCATCATTCTCTCAGCAATGGAAGAGCTCATAGTAGTATGTTTGTGCAACTATATGTTGTTACTGATTTTGAAGTACCTTTTCTTATGAAAAAATTAATCCAGAGAAACTAAGCAGAATAAACAGCCCAGGTATTGTGATTAACATTTTACAGATGAACATGCAGACTTTGAGACATTAAATAATGTCCTGAAAATCACAACAGCTACTGAGTGTTCTTGGCACAATTTAATTTCTTGTTTGAAATTGAATGCTCTTTCCATGATTTCGACCTAGTTAATAAGCAAGATACACAACTGGGAATAGTATAAACATAATTGTATACTGATTTCAACATCCAGAGATAATTGAAATCAAAGATATTTAAGAATAGGTATATTTCAATGAGGGCTAGTGATAAAGTTCCTTTACTGAAATAGTGAAAATACAGCTCTCTTTTTTAAATGTCAGTATTAATTTTCTAGCACTTTGAGGCTATTTTGAGCCCTCATTTCATTTTTTTGATGCTTACCTATTTGCATGATTTTCACTGTATTTTTTTACACGTTTTTTGCATGTTATTCTTTCTCATCATTTCACAGTATTCCATATATATTTACTTTGCCTTTTGCTGTTTTCCTTATTGCTTTAAACCTTTATTTTTTCAATCTTTATTATAAGATTGTTCTCATTTTTTCCACTGTAATTTTGTCTAGATAATGCAATAGTCAGTCTTTAAATAATAATTTCATTGAGCTAATCCTGATCTTGGAATCCTAAAGAGGTTAGTTAGATATTCATATGCAGAAAAAAATTTTTCATTCCTTTGTTTTCTACCATAGGATCTATAGACATTTAAAATGAATCCTGAGTGACTGGTAATGAGCTGCCCAAAGATGGATAATATTAAATAAAATGGAAAGAACTTAAATAATAGGAGGCAGCACCTAACTTTGTTATGAGAAAGAGAGTTTTTAATATTAGCATATTGTAAACACTAAAAAAAGTATAATACATGACATTTTGAAACTTACATCTTCATTTATTATTACTGATACCAGCCAAGGAAAACATGCCTCTAGCTGTCTCAAAAGAAGATATAATTAAAAATCAGTCATGGACTGATATTTATTGAATATAAATAGGAAAATTCAGAAAATTGCTCTTCCCTGAATAAAAATTGCTTAAGTATTGTGGAATTTTTGTGTTAGGTTTTTTTTCTATATTAGGACATATTCAATTTAATATAAATCTAAAGCCTAGAACATCTCCAATGAAAGCTAAATATAAAGCCCTTTTTGTTTTTTTACTTTACTCAAGTTTTGTGCTATAGAAATTTTCTGTTGACTTCAAGGAAAGTTTAGATTATGCACAGAGAAATGAAATTCTGACTTAATAAAACATTTGTATTACTTCAACTGATTGCTTAATTTCTTATTACATATTACAAATGCTTATGAAATTCTTGTGTGGGAAGTATACAAATTTAAAATAGAAATTATATCATTACATTTTTGAAATTTCAAGACTGATTTCCTTCATGCTTAATTGTTTATTTCATTGAAAATTCTTGTTACGATTTTTAAAATCTTTTGGGGAACTGCATTTCTCTATTAAAGCTTATTTTAGTAGGAAGAATGCAACATTAGTCAAAGAAAATAAACATACATTTTAACTTTAATAATAATACATCTTTTTTTCTCATTTAATTCTATGTCAACTGGTTATTTTTTCTTTTCTTTCAACAGGCTGAGATAAATGACCCAACTGATCCTTTCACAAGTTATAGTACAAAAGTTTCATCAAATGTAGGGGATGAAAATGTCTCCGAATATATAGGATGGAGAATTGCCAACATACTTTCCAAACTATTCTTCCCTTCCACTGATACCTGTGTTCTTCCTTTGAAAAAACCATCGATAAGACAGCACCAAATGAAATATCTGAACAAAAAACGGGATTCCATGAAGAAGAGAGTTCTACAATTTACTGTAAGGTAAAGTGAAGCACTATTCCAAATAGTTCAGTTATTCTAACATATTAGATTTTGGAGTTATATAAATTATATATAATCATGTGCCACATTATTTAACTCAGTTTCTCTTTTTTAATTCAAATCTTGGCTCCACCACCTCCTAGATATTTTATCATAAGCAAGTATTCCTTTCTCAGAAAGTATTTCCTCATGCTTAAAATAGGTATTATTATGTAATATAAATCAATGTTTTAATAAAGTGAAAGCCTCTCTTCCATAGTGACCTACATTTGCCTAGTTTACCCCCATCTCTCTCTATCATTAAATGCTACGTATCCTTCCAGCGCCTATAAAATGTCAATATAATAAATTATAAGTATATTTAAAATTTTCTCTCCATTTTCCACTATGGTTTATGGATTTTTAAAAGTCTTTTTAGGAAAGTTCTTTTCATTTTAAGATTAAAATGTTGTCACATTTCTCCTAATACTTTTAAGGATTCATTTTGAACACTTTAATCATTGGTCCATTTGAAATTTTTTCTGGTATGTGGTGTGATGTACAGATCCATGTGGCTACTCAATTATCCCAGCAATATTTATTGAGTGATCTATCTCCCTTCAATATTTTCCCCTGATTTTAAATATCTTTATCAAATATGAAATGCCCATTTATTTTCTTTTTCTATGTTCTAAAATTTCAATAATTTGGAATTATCTACTCTTTTAAGCTTTGGTAGAATTTCCTCTTAAACCATTAGTACCTTATAGCTCTTCTAAGGGTAGTTCTTTGTCAAATTCTTCTGTTTTATGTGGCTCTTGGCAGGGCTTATGTTCAGCCATAATGTGCAGGTACAGCTGGATTCCGTTCTTACTGTTTGAGGCCCCTGCCATAAAAGTATCTGGAGTATCAGTCCTGAATATCGGTCTCTTTAGATCTTTCTCCTCCTTTTTAAGTCAATTTTAGCAAATTATGCTTTCTTTAAATTATTACATGTTTTATTCCATTTTTCTGAATTTTTTGGCCATAATTGAACAAAATAGCATCTTAAGATTCCTTCTATTTTCTCTGTTTCTGTGGTTATCCCCTTCCCCTTAACTAATTCTCATTTTGTGTATTTGCATTTTGTCCCTTTTTCCCTTCTTAAGTTGTTTGTTTGGTATTTTATCTATTTTATATTATTCTTTCAATGAACCAGCTTTTGGATTCTAACTCATGTATTTTTGTTCTTATGTTTATGAGTCTGTTACTACTTCTTTGATCTATTTTGTGGCTTACTTTATGATTTCTTGAAGAAGATGCTAAATTATTTGGGAAGTTTTCTTCCTCAGCATTTGCCTAGATCATTATCTGAGTTCCAAAATCATGTGACTGTTGCTGCCCAAAGGTGGACTTTAGTGCAGGGTAATAATTGGGTGAAACAAAGCAAGGAGTCAAGTTTTCCTTTTGTGCACACAAGTAGTCAAGAGAAAAATAGACACATGCTTGAGAAGAACTTTGACATAGGTTTAAGCATTTTTTCAAGAATTCTAAAGCCAGTGAGGAATATATGTAGAGCTGAGATTAAGGATCACACAGTCTGCACTTTAGTAGTCTCGTGTGGTGCAGGAATAAGTAGTATAAAAATGTTCTTCAGCATGTGTTATAAATATCTATAAAATTGCAATATGTTCAAGGTATAATGGAAAGGCCAGCTTTAAATGTTATGAGTATTGAGATTTACTTTAGAATCCCCAAATGTCTTCTGTACATTTTCAAGGACCACAGACACGGAAGAAAAATCAGTGTGGGACCAGAGAGGACACTGTACTTTGGTTTCTCATCGTGGTCAGTTAAAGGAAAAGATAGAAAGAAAGAAACTAGAAAAATAAAAGAAATGGGGTATTGACCAAAGGAGATTAAAGAAACAGTGGGAGAAAGGGTAAATAGACAGTAAAAAGGCAGCTGGAGATGAATGATGCCCACTGGGACACAGAAAGGAAGGACCTAGAGAGATAGAGATAAGGTGACATATTGGGAATGCTTAAAATAGCAGAACAGAGAAATAAATGTTAGGAGCAGAGAGAAAGATGAAAGAGATCAAAAGGAAAGGGAGAAGATATAAGTAAGGGGAGAGGCATACCGAGAATGGAAAGTACAATGGAGACATATGCACAGGGTTTGGGGACAGGGGTAGAGAACATGCAGGGTCAGAGAAGGAGGCATAAGAGGCAAGGGGTGGGGTTAAGACCCAAAGAGTCCTGTAGGTTTTGAAGGATTAGTATATGAGATTTCTCCTCAGCCTACAGTTCATTACATAAATGAGAATCATCCATCACTGATCTTTAAAAAATGTTATCTTCTTATCCATTTTTTCACAGCTCATTACAGCCTCTAGAAATTAAACTTAGGGTCTCTGGCTTGAATGAGAGCCACAGCAGCACAGCAGTTTGAGCTTCCCTCTAGCAGAAGTCCCTTGGGGCGGCACAGGGTGACTTTCACATTGCGCCCTTCACACTGTAGAGCATGGGAACTGTGCCCCCTGGAGTTGTGCATTTTGACAGCTCCAGTAAGGGATGAACTGATCCCTGGCTACACCAGATGTGAGTGGAATAGGGCTAGAGTTCAGTGATATCAAGACAAAGGCTAGGTCAGTCCTGGTTGAACAGTCTCTACTGTCTGTTTGGGGTAAGGGATAGACCTGCTTTTAAAAAAGTTGTTGAAAAGCATGTTTAAGCTTTAACTTTAACTTTTAGTGCATTGAAAAAATGGCTCTGGCTCACTAAACATTAACTGTGGGAAATGTTGTTTCTTCCATTTGCTTGATTCTCCATCTAGTGAACGGTCCCGTAGCTATAGCTCCTTTTGTCATTTCTCCACCTCCTCCCACGTCCAGGTCCACAGACTGGAATTAATGCAGTTAATGAACTTCTGAGCATGATGGAATCCTATAGATAAAGCATAAAGACATAATTTAAAGCCCACTGTATGCTTAGCTCTTTTTCACCTTTTAAAGGTCTTCTTGCATAGCGTCATATCACCAATTCCTTATCATGTATTCCTAGAAAGCTCCGTTTTGTGTTTTCATCAAAAAACAATGTGTAAGATAGCAAGAAGGCCAACATTTAAGGGCTCCTACAGAAGATGGGGCACATTTAAGAGGTAGGAAGACAGGAAATTTAAGATAATATGTTTCTGTATTGCCATGGAGCACTGAAGTGTACCTATTTCAGTGCAAAAATGTGAACATTTACCAGTAAGGAGAACATAGGAGCTTTCTTATTGCTGAAGCATCCACTATTTCTGATGACCTATCACTTTTTCCCCAAAATATTTTTCTTCACTTGTGTTTTTAGCCTGTAAAATTCTCTCAAAATGGGAATTCTTTCTTTATACGTTTACAAATATATATATTTTGCTTTGAATGACTTGCAGATCTGATCTCTTTCCTTTACAAAATTTTTCAAAAGAAAATTCATTGTTTTGCTTTTGTACATTGAATTTTGGGGGTTTTGCTTTGTAGTGGGACATGATGTTGGATGCATGCTCTTCTTGCCCCTCAGCATTTTTTTAAAAAATGAAAAAATCATTATGTTCCTTTACTATATAATAAAAACTGCAGCCAAAAACCGAGGCATAGTATACTTCTACTTCAAAGCATAGTTTTTTCCTTTTCTCTCTTTATCAGTAAAACTATCTTAAATTTACCTTAAAGCTGAGAATTCAGAACTCTGAAGATCAAATTTTCAAAAACCAGTTTCTACATCTATACTTTTTGGCTTCTGAGGTTTCTTGTCAGTGTATTTTCTAAGCTTATGCCTTGAAACCCTAAAAACTCACAAACAACTAATTATTCGCACACATGTAAAGACTAGGAGAATATTAACTTAAAACTTTATCTCTGATTAGGCTTAGTTTGCTCACAAATTTTATATCAGAAGACTTCATTCATAAGACCAGCACCTGGAAGAGAGCCCAGCTGAAACAAGCAAGAACTGACTGAGAACATCTGTAGTCATTCAGGCAGGACATTTTACATAGCTGACTTCATAACAGGGTGGTCGTACCAAAGGCTACTGTGTATCCTATGAATCCTCCTTTATATAAGGAGCCAATTCCAAGGTAGTGGAGCTAGGAGTAGCTAACATTTGCTGAATGGAGACGAGGTGGGGAAAGGTGGATACCACAGTGTCCCGGGAGATAGGTTTTACTGGAAAGACCAACAGTGAGCAGCAAAAAGAGGCACGTGGTCCCCATTTCTCATTGTCTCAGTGGAAGGGATGCTGGAGTCTGGGCAAGCAACTGGACATTAAACTAGATTTGCGTTTTGAGGGGAGAGACACTGCATGACTGCTATTCTACATTCTTATAATGGAAGGGTGAAACTGCCTTCTCAAGGAAGAAATAAACATTTTGGGCCCAGTTGCCAAGTCACCTGAGGTAGGTGGGCATCAGCTGGATAGGGATGCTAGAAATGCCAGATGCTCAGGACTTGGAGCCCTTGGGAAGCGGTCTTAATGGTTGTAATAGGAAGCCACTGGCCTCCCTGGTGAGTTGAGTTTACAACATGGGAGATGCTTAGGACCCCTAATTCTAGCTTCCAAGTTGCCGGGCAATTCAAGATGAATCTCCAGTGTTATAGTCAAACAATTCTGTTTGCCACCCTACATGAGTACATTTTATAAACAAGGCACTATGCTAAGCACTACCCTTAGATGTAGATTGATTATTTTATCCATCTTATAGATTTTATATATCTATAAAATCTCTGTTTTGTAGATATGAATACTGAGAGGTTAAGTAATTTGCCCAAGAATTTATAATCATTAAGTGCTAGAGTTTGAATTTAAACAAATGCTTTCTGATTCCTGAGTCTACTCTGCTGATGTCTTTCCCCTCATGTGGGACTTCATGTGATGGTAAAGCCTTGAGCAGTTGTTAAAAAAAACTTATCTTCAAGTCATAAGAAAAGACTTTTTATAAGTATTTTTTTCAATTTCTGTATCTTGATTTTCAGAACTTGACTTTGTTAAGGAACATTTTTTTCTGGACTCTGCATCTTTCTAGCTAATATTAGGAAATCTATGTCAGATGAGGCACTTTCCATTAAGTAGTATGATTTTTAGCTAAAGTCAATGGAGGAAAAAAAATATATTATAAATATATCTATTTGGAGAGAGAGATTTAAAAAAGGAGAGCTCCAAAAGATTCTTAAATAAAATGCTTTAAACACATCTGTCTAGTTCTGTTTCATGCAGGAGAAAAAAGTCTGTGCCTCCTTTACAGAATATCAAGAATGTTTATCTTATAGCTTTTTTTCTGATTGATTTAGAGTAAGTTACTTAACTTCTTTGAGCCTTAGGCTCCTAATCTTTAAAAATGTAAAAGTTGTACATTCCTCTTAGGTTTGTCCTGAGGATAGAAAGAAAGAATGTATGTAAAGAGTCTGGACATGTTAGTTTCTTATCCTTTTGTTCTATAATTGAGTAGATTTTCTAAAATATTTATTTTCTTCATAACATAATATTTATTAATACAATCGTGATAAATAATATGTGGAAAATTTACATAAGTTATGAATTATTGCTAGAAACTTTTAAAAAAGAACATACAGTTTCCCAATGATTTCATTTTTGGTTATGTTTTGCTTCCCTTCTTGTTTCTGGTTTTCGAATTAAAACACAATTCAGATCTGGTTCCAAGTCATACATGCATTTTGAGAGTACAGTATCAAGACCCATTATGGAAGAGTAAAGTTTGGAATCTTGATAGTTCATATGGCTGATTTTAATTTTTCAGCTGAAGAGAAATAGAGAACGTGAATGGGTCTTCAGAGATGGGCCTCTATGTTTTGAATTTTGTGAAATATTTTATTATTAAAATGTTGGTTAGATGATCAGCTCAGATCAATCATTTAAAGTGTTAAAATTTCTAGAGTGAAGTAGTATTGGAAGTGAAGTCCAATTGCCAGTGACAGGACTGTGCAAAATACATCCATTTCCAATACATGACTCTGTTTACCTCCAGTCTTCCCTAGGAGATAGGTCAGTCCCCATCTATCTTAGGTTGTCTCCTCTCCTTTCCTGCCTTTCCAGTGGAACCTTGGTCTGAATAGGAACTCTAGGTGTTATCAGTGGGGCCATAGCTTTAGCTGCCACTTTCACTGCAGTGGCTTTGTGCTTATAAGACAGGTGTCCAGCTCCAATACGATCATCAACCCCAGGAGTTCTCCATTCACAGTAACATGATGTAATGCAGAATCTTAAAAATGGCACAGGTATTAAAATGAACTGGAAGAGATGTAAAAACATTTTATTGATATGTTTCAAATACAGATCAATTAGATTCAAATGACAGCCATATGAGAAGACAAAAGTTGTGCAACAGAAAACAAAAACAAAATCTGTTTTTTTGTGTTTTGTTTTTTTATGTGCACTTTGCTCTTTCAAAGAAAAGGGCAGTGTTGTTTAGCTTGTGATGAAATGCTTTTGCAGTGGTTGACAAGTGTTTATTACCTGCTTTAATTAGAACGTAAACTTGGATATGACGTTAATCAAATTGGAGTAGTCTTCCCACTCTCTAGATTCTCAGAAAATATGAAGTCAGTCAGTTAAAGAGCTTAATCTTCCCCAGTTTCTAAATGTCTCCTTGGTAGGATCAAGTACTCGATCGGGCATATGAATCTTTGAAAACCTTAGTACCCAGGGCAGGTGCTTTCTGTCCACCTGTCAGAGCAAATGTCGCTCCCCAACTAACCCAGTCTTTCCTGGGCTCTTGGTACGGATTTAAATGGTAGGGAGAAAACAGAACTCCTGATACACGTTGCATATTCCTTCGGTAAGCATTAACTATACATCTCTGTGCGCAGGCACTGTGTTAGGCACTAGGAAGACAAAGACAAACTACGCTTAGAGTGTAATTGATGGTTTCTTGTTCAGAATGACTGATTGTGTCTCTAGCATATTGGTTTTCCACCATAAAGACATTTGGGACTTTGCACCCACAAATTTTCTATTTTTTTTTGTATTTTCAGTTATTCAATACAATTTAGTAGTACCTGACCTATAGTAGACATTTAATAATTATTGAATAACAAATACTAAGCAGAAGGGCACAGGATGTGCAAAGCCCCCCCCCCCCCGGTGAAATTGATCATGAAGCATTTAAGGAACTAAAAGAACAGTTGTGTAGCTGGGTCACTGAGACCACAGGAGGATGAAGTTGAAGAGTTGGTCATGGTTTTCAGCTTTATCTTAGAAGCCATAAGAAGGCACTGAATGTGTGTTATATGGTAGAGTAAGGAGTGAAGAGTGGTGTGTGTGTGTATGCGTTTGAGGTTGTGACATGACCGTTGGTGTGATGTACCTTGGGCAAGTCACTTAACTTCTCTAAATCTGAATGTTTTTGTCTGTAAAATGGGGTAATGATAACACCTTTCTTGTTGGTACTTATGAGAAATCAATGAGGTAGTCAACTAAAAGTGCTTACTATAGTATCTGGCACAGAGTAAGCACAAAAATGTTTATTATTGTTGTATTAATAAATATATGGTGGCATAATTATAAATGTAATATAATAATATACTGATATGTTATTGATCAGTATAATAAATATATTAGTTTTATTATTATGTATCATAGTCATTTTCATTGTTGTCATTGTTGGCTTTGTTACGTTGGGAAAGTGCATAGGATGCTATTGTAATACAGCGTGCACTAGGTTGGTGGCAATACAGATGGAAAGGAGGCAGATGGATTTGCATAAGATTTGGAAGAAAAAGCAATAGAATTTGATGATGATTAGATAGAATGACAGGAGGTGCGGAGAGGAAAATGTCTTTTCCAGATTGAACAACTAGTCTAATAGTGGTGCGATTCACTGAGACAAAGGGTGATGGGGGAGAGTAGGGTGTGGTTTGGGTTAGGGAACGATGCTGAATTTGAAGTAGTGCTTTGGAGAGCTTTAAGTGGAGAAGTCAAATAGAAAGTGAGTTTCACAGTACTGTTATTCAGGGACACAGTCTGGGCTGAGTCACTGAATGAAGGTGGTGACTAATGTCATGGGCACAAGCAACACTGCCTTGGTAAAGAATATCAAGTGAGATGAGAGGCAGACCTGGGGTGGAATTTTGAGGAATACCACTGTTTAATATCTGGAAGGAAGAGAATGATAGCAAAATAAACAACAAACCAAACCTTAGAAATAGCCAGAGAGGTTGGAGAAAGTCTGCAATTTATAACAACTTGAGAAAAATTCTGATGGACGGTTCTGATAACTCATTAGTATATAGTAATGCTTTAAAAATTTTTTAAGTCTATGGAGATGTTGATTTCAAGGATGGACAAGGGAGAATTTCCAAAATAATCTACCTAGATAGTGATCGAATATCCCTCTTTGAGTATCTCTGAGCAGCACTTTCTGCTCACTACACAAAAAATATAAATGCAGATGACAAAAGGATTGCAGTTTTTTATATATGACGCATACTTCCAAAGACCTTGCAGTATCTACCTAGCAACAACAACAAAAAGTTAAGTGCCAAACCAATGCATGAAGCTTTCTAAGTTTGTAGACAAAATCCATTGGTCAGGAAGGGCACTAATACTGTTTACTGTATATAATATATGTATATGTATGTACACATGACAGAAATGAATTTCTAACCTCTAATGAAATATATGCATGTATCAAAATACCAAGAAATTATTAAGTTAGATTATCACTTAGAAACATATCTTAATGGTCTTTCTGGTTATTTCATAGGCTTATCAGCCTTCTGAAAATTTCACCACTCTTTCCACTCTTTTTAAAAGATAAGATTTGTTAATGCTGTATTTATATCATTAGCAATGGCACAGTGTCTCTTCTGTTAGTTTATCCAACAAACAAAGGACGAAGATAAACATTTAGGAGATTAATTTCTTCCCATAGCATTTTTAGGTCCAGTACTTCATGTCCTCCATTTTTATTTGAGAAAGTAAAACTCAGACCAAACAAGTTAACCTGACTATGTGAAAATGTTCATGCCAAGGACTGCAGTGAAATCAGAGGCCACAGAGCAGGTTCAAAATGTCCTCAAAACAGGCCCTGGATGTTCTATAGTATGGAATCCGGTGGAGGATAGCAGTGACCAGAGGAGGGCATGAGGGAAGACCCAGTCAGGAGAATGAGAGATGGTGCCATGAATGTATGAGAATTGTGTGATAAATCTGTTTCATGCATGTCTTCATTAACTCCAAACTACATTGCTGCTACATTTCTAGAATTTCTGCATTTGTTTATAAATTCGTGCTGCATATTATATGTGCTGCATATTTTTTTTCTTCCCCAAACTTAGTTTTCACATTATAAATTCCCTTTTCATTTGTTTTTTTTCTTTCCCTCATCTTCCATCTCCTTCTTAAAAGGGTGCATCTATATCCAACACTAATCATGCCTTATATCTTTAATAAATTGTCATATCCATTTATCATTCTGAACAGCTTCCACCTTCAACGCCAACTCTCACTGCAGTATAAGATCAGTAATTGCTAAGCATCCATCATATCTGAAGTGATATGTCACTAAATTCTTGGCTCTTCACAATAGTTCACTAACCTGAGTCTTGTCGAGTTAGAACTAATGTTGATTGGTCCTCTTTCTGTTTTATTTTTTCCTACATCAAGCTATTCAAAGGAAAAAGCCTATCTTTAACCTTGTAATTTTACTAAACCATTTATACAAGCAAACCAGTATTGTCACACAGAAGTCTAAGCACAGCTGGCTGACAAATCTACCACCTATCAGCATACTTATATCTAGCAAGGAAAGCTTGTAATAAGTGAATTATAGCAAAAAAAAAAAAAGTCACATATAATTCTTTCTCTAGCTTCTTTTCCTGCTGGGGTATAAAAAGCATGTGTTGCAGCCAGCAGTGATTTTTCAGGGGCCCCTCTCTAAAGGCCAAGCATTTAAACAAAAGTTGACATAGTCATCCTTATGAATTCTCAGATGCCTACGGGTCTTATTCCTGTAATGTTCACCTTCTTCTGTCCATAGATAAAATATAGGAAGAAGGACAATAAACAGTGAATTCCATTTGGCACTCAGACAACTTACCTGACAGAACCATATCTGGTTGTGAGAGAGGAGTCTGGGAAGTGACACAGCCCATGGGCTTAGGCAGGGTCATTAACCCCTGCCGGGAAGCTGGGCCAGCACCTCTCTGTTAATATCTGCATGTTGACCTCTGAGGCATTTTAGTCAAGTGTGAGTTGCGTACTTTCAGGTTTATTTTCAGCGTATCACTGTATCACAGCAGTGGTGATAGAGGCGATAGGGAGCAGTGGAAGTGGCAGCAGGAGCAGCTGGCAAAAACCAAAACAACTGAGCAGGCCCAGCCTTCTTAAATCTACCGGCAAGACCCTCTGCTTCATTTTAGAAAAGCTACCGACATTTCCCTATTCATCTAGCTGTCTGCAGTCATCACAGAGCACTTTGCTGTCACACACAGTTCTAAACACAGCTGGCCAAAGAATCAACCACATGGTAAACATCCTGCTATCCAGCAGGAAGCGGATGTGACAGGTGCATGCATATAAAAGAAAACCTCGAATAAAGTAATGCACAAGTTCCCTTCTCCCTCTCTTGTTCTATTCCATATACTACTCTATTAATAATCCCCACGTTACGAAAATCTCTAAATTCTTTTTTTTTTTTTCTTTTTTTTTCTTTTTGCGGTACGCGGGCCTCTCACTGTTGTGGCCTCTCCCGTTGCGGAGCACAGGCTCCGGACGCGCAGGCCCAGCGGCCATGGCTCACGGGCCCAGCCGCTCCGCGGCATATGGGATCCTCCCAGACCGGGGCACGAACCCGTATCCCCTGCATCCGCAGCCGGACTCTCAACCACTGCGCCACCAGGGAGGCCCAATCTCTAAATTCTTGATGCTAGAATACCCATCGATATTACACATGAGTCCAGATAGAACTGGTGAGTAGTACTGTTACCGTCAATTCTTTCACTACTGGCTCAAGAAGCAGTCACTTTAGCCTCGTGTTTCAGAGCTGTATTGCCACTAGGTCAGATATGTTCAGGAGTATGATAAAGTGATAGGCCCCAAGTCATGGTAATTTGGCTGGAAGGTATGAAAAAGAAGCATATAATTGTTTGGGGGAGGATATATAGACAGAACACTCTGTATTTAGGAAAGAATATACTTAAATAAACAGAAGCACTAAAAGAGTTCTCAAGAAGGCATTTTCTTTCTTTCCTTTCTATAGTCAGGGATGCATCTAATCTGTGATTCAATAGGGTTTGCAGTCATCAGAAACAGAAATTATTCAGTATTCGTATGCTCTGTTGCCAAGCAAACCTCACTGTCAGAAAGCTGTTCCCCTTTCATGTGGCTATATGGTACCGCATGAATGGGAATTGGACAAGAGGGCAGTTAATTTGATTGATGTAGACCGCCATTGTGGGCAATTCAGACGCCTGAAATTCCCTTTAGGACTTGAATGATCCTATTTGCCTGTTTTGGTGATTTACAACAGTGGAATAATAGGAATATTTTCTCTCCAGTGTGTGGTAGGCCACCTTCAGTGCTCTTTTCTCAGCCCACTTGCATTTAAATTCAATTGGAGACTAAAATGAGGAAAGGTAAGATTAATCATAAAATATATTATTATTTTCAAGTTCAAGTAGATTTTTAAAGTAACTAGACAACAATCTGAGGGAGAACAGGCAGGCACTGAAAACAAAACAAAACAAAAAACCATCACTACCACCACAGCAGTATAAGGTTGCTGGAAAAAAAATTGGTCAGTTTAACACCTACTGGTGTCTGTAAGGTGTGATAGAAAGTGCACTTCTAGTCTTTTTGTATAACTGGGACCACAAAAGATTACTATGGTTGGCACTGTCTTGGTAGAAAATGGGTTACTATTAGGGAGTCACTGAGGAGGAAACTAGCCCAGAGCAATAAACGTTTTCTATGTTTTAAAGGTAAGGAAACTGAAGTCTGATTTGGTCAGGGAAGTAGGTAGCATTGTCGCACCAGCCAGATCCCTTCACCTCTCATTCTTCCTTTCTTCCTTGTCACTCTCCCCTCCCCCTGCTTAAATTCTGGTAGACATGTGAGTGGACTAACAAAAGGAGAATGGTTTAATTTTCTATAATTATGTGGATCTCAGCGTGCCTGTTTGAGAACATCTGGGGGTACTGCAGATCTATTGTTTCTTCCATATTTGAAAAACTTCCATAATTTTCATAGAGAGGTAGCAATATTCTAATAGTTGAAATAGACTCCCTTTTAAGGGTACACAGACAGGATGTGACTAAAATTTGTAGCTTTCTAGAGCTAAATCTTTAGGAATTATTGAATGAGAATGAATGCCTAGTCATATTTATGTGGCAGTTTTCCGATTATCTTCGATGATACAGCTAAGCTTTGCCCTACCCCAGCATCAGCATCTGTCTTTGAAAGTCCAGCATTTTAAGTTTACAAGGAACCACTCTCCCCTGTGCAAGAAGCTATATTAAAATGTGTCCTCCATATTTATTTTTTCTGATTGGTCTTCTATAGCTCTGTATCTCGAAGGAGAATTTTAATAGAGGATAGTAGAATGTCCACATTATAAGATGAAAACTAGTGCAAAAAACTATAATTTTTTTAGATTAAAAAATTGTTTTTTAGTTTAGATGATTAAAATGGCATTATCTAAAGTACCTATTCTATCTAAAGACCGACAAATAGCTATTTTCATTTATAGCTGAACACATGCACCCTGTTTCATGCTTACAAACTGCCTCATAGATTTAGGCTTATAAACTGGCAAGATATTCCAAGGAATGCAGTGTATGACTTGGAAACAACAAATAGGGAGAAGAAAGGAACAATAGATACGTATAAAGGATCAATTATCCCATGTTCTTATACAATTTTAAGGGTTAATTCCTTGCATACTCAGGAGTTAAGTGTATCATCTTCCTCTTTAAAAAGTTGCACGGCTCCATTTAATAGTCAGTAATTTGACAGTCACACAGATTAGTATTTTTAAAGCAGAAGATAAGGTGAAAGAGAAACATTTGCAGGCCCCCAAAATTTGGGGCCTGCTGTGTATTTTTGAAATGCAGAGCTAGAAGAATGGGCTTACGGAGAAGAACAAATATCTTGGCCAAATTTATCCCATAGAATTTCAACCTAGGCAAACCTGAGTAAACTAGGCATATAGCTGAAGCATATGGATAAAAAGTGAAATAAATCATTCAGTTAACTTAAGTTAGTGAGGTTCATAATGATAAACATTTTTATGTTGGTCTCTTGGTCCCTTAGGAGCCTAATTTTTCCCTTGAATTCTGTACTCAGGTGTACAGCCATTTACATTGTGTTTTCATTTAGATGGGCTGATAAGCTCCTCAAATTTAACATATCCAAAACTGAACTAATCTCCCTCTGACCCCAAACTGCTCATTCCATTATTTTCTCAGTGAATAGAAAATTTTTCCTTCTATTGAGTCAGACCTTGAAATCATCTGTCTCTATTTCATTCACATTCCATGCTTAATCTATCAGACAAGATAGTCTTTACCTTCAAAATATTTCCAAAATCTTTCACTAGTGTTCCCACCTGATTCAAAAAAGAAGAAAAAAAATTGACATTTGGGACAAGGACAGTCTAGCTGTGGAATCGGCTTTTGTAAAGCTTTGCAATAATGGTAAAAATAGTGGAAAGCTAAACAGCTGAAATCTCTCTGTAGGCCAAGCACTGTGCTAAGCCCTGGAGACATAGTGGAGAACCAGACAAATATGCTGCCCACCTTCATAGAGTGTATCATCCAAAATAGAGAACAGATAAATCAGTAAGCAAATGAGGTAATTACAGACTGTTTTAAATCCCGTGGGTGAAATTAACTGGGTGATAAAATTGAAAGGAATTGGAGGATTCCACTTTAGATAGCCAGGAAGGATCCCTTTGAAGGAGTGATTTTGGGTGGAGACCTCTTGGGGAAGGAGTGTGTAGGGTGAAAGGGTGTGTAGACAGAGGGGACAGTGAGAGCAAAACCCAGGGAAAGGAAAGGGCTCACCAGGTGTGGTAACTAAAGGTGGTCAGTGTGGCTCACTGTTAGAGGACAGTGAGAAGAGGTGAAGTTGTCTCTGAGGCCAGATCTTACAGGGCTGGCTCTAAGTCCAGATAAGGAATTCTAGTTTTATTCTGGCAGAAAAAGAAGTCACTGGAAAATTTTAACGAGAGGAATAATAAAGCCAATTTACTTTTTAAAGGGAACAGATTATGGTCTGAAGGTGAAAACTGAATTAAACTGACATTTCTTCTACTCCTTTTATCTCCTTTTCAAGATTTAAGACTGGTCTTGAAAGTGATGTAGGTTTATACGCAATGCCTGTTGAAAATTTCATCGTTGGGACCTATGCTTCCCAATCACTGACTGGAATTTCAGTTTGCGTCTACAGCTGTATTATTTGGCCATAGTTTCAGACCCTGGCAACTGCAGAAATTTGCTGGTAAACCATTTCTTGCCTGATGAGGGCAACATTGGATCAATTCATTCAGTAGGATTGGAATAACAATAAGAATAGTATTTATGAAACGATCTGATATTTTTGAATTATTATAATTCTAAAAGGTGAGACTGTTGAAATTGGTCTTTAATTTTAGGTATTTTGCTTTAATGTAGATATTTGCATGCATTTAATTTGTTTAAAAATCATACGTGTACATACTGCATAGGGAGTTTATAGTAAAAACAAAATAAAACACACATACACACACACAGACAAAAATATTAGAAATAACTTACATCCTTGCACCTGTTTATGTGTTTATACTTATGATGTTTGCCATCCCAGCAGTAACGGTAACATTGTGCACTTCTATGGTAGTCATCTCTTTTCTGTTATCATACAATTTCAATCTATAAGCAAAGAAAATTCCTATTTTGGTAGTGATTTCAATTCTAAAGTTCACTTTATATTGCATACACTCTTTATACTTTAGGCTCTCAGATTAATCTACTAGCTGTAGAATAATTCAGTACAGCTCTTTTAAAAACAAAACTGAATTAAACAAAACTTTACTTCCCTCCAACAGTCTCCATGCAGATTGAGCCAATTGGTTAAATGTGGTAGTGTTCTTTCCTACTTCTGATGCTGCTCATTTTTCACAACCACCTCTTGTATACTTTGCTGGCTCCAACCAGCGGGTTTTGAGATGTTAGTTTACAATGTCTTACAGGGTTTTCTTCCAACAGTTACTGAAAATTTCATGGAGGTCTCTTGAAGGCCCCAAAGCTATTGACCCTACAGAATGAATTTTTAAAGGGGGAAATTCCAGGAACATAGCCAAGTCACGTGGGGCTATTTGGGATCTGGAAAGTTTTTCTTTCCTTAAATTACATCCACCATGAGAACCCTTATGCTGCATTCATCCTAAGGCTACACCTGCCTGAAATAAATTTCTCTCATGATAAGTTATCCTATAACTTTGTAATGTAGGCACTCAAAAGTTTTTTTCCTTGATTTTACTTCAAATGTCCTCATAATTGCCTCTTAAGTGTTATATAACATTATCACAAGGATAAAGAAGTACAATGATAATTATAATAAGACTAATTAGTATTTACATTCTACTTTTCTCTTGCAATACCTTTACAAACAGAAGCTAATTAATAGCTTAGATGTCAATATTTTGTCTTGTCAAAGAGTTTAATGCTTTAGATTATTATTTATTTTTAGCTCAAGTGCTTCCTTAGCATTTTTATTTGATGCAGCATAGTACAACAGAAGGCAGATATTTTTCTCTTCTGTTCCATTGTAAGCAAGTAAAAGGTGTTTGGAATCACTTATTACACCTATTTGTGCATACGACACCCTAGAAACTATGGGAAGAATGTCACTTTGTCTGGAGGAAACTAAGTGGGATATAATAAGTAAATTTATTCCAGAAATAAAATGTATATCCCTGTAAAACAGGTGAAGGAAGATTTGTAAACAGATCACACCATTCCATATCTTGTATTTTGACCGACTTATAAGGATTTAGAAAAGTGGCCAAAGTTCTCTGCACAGTGGAAGAACTATTTATATGTCTAGAAATCCTTACATTTTCACAGAACCATTTATCTGGAGGTTTCAGCTCCCCAAGTGGCGTTTTCAGCGCCATGATGGGGCAGTGAGTCTGCTGTCTCCAAGTTTAAATAGAGATTGTACCCTAGCCTACCCTTTATCTTTCAGAGTACTTATTGTGACTATTTGGTGTCATAATCCCTTAGTTGTTGGGTTTTTTTGTTTTTCTTAGATTATTATCTATTTACTCTTTTATTTTTCTTCCCTGTTATTTACTTTGTCTCTCTTTTTCTTTAAGCTTTTTTAGGTGGAAACTCCAAACATTGATTTTAAAACTCATTTTTTTCCAAGATATGTCTTAAAAACTATAGATTCCCTTTATACGCTGCATTGAGATGACATGCTGTGTTTTTATTATGACTCAGTGCAAAATATTTTCTTCTTTGAATCATGGTTGTTTAGAACTATGCTTTTTAATTTCCAACTATGTAGGGGAATATATAACTATCATTTTACTCATATAGAATTTAATTCCATTGTTAACAGAGGTCATACTTCGTAAAATTTGAATTTTTAAAAGTTATTGAGACTTGGTTTAGTACTTGGTCTATATTATTGAATGCTCCAGTGCACTTGAAAATAGTATGAATTCTGCAGTCATAGTGCAGTGTTCTATAAATGACAAATGAGCTCAAAGTGGTTGATAGTATAATAAAAATCTTTTCTATCTTTACCAATTTTTTCACTATTTTTTTTTTTTTTTACTTCTATCTGTTAGTGAGAGAGAGGTATAAAAATCTCCAAGTATACTTGTAGGTTTGGCTGTATCACCATTTTATTGCCAAATTTTGCTTTATGTTGATTGAATCTCTCCTATTAAGTACAAATACATTTATCATTTTAATGTTTTATGAGAAATTGACCCCTTTAATATTACGAAATATCTGTCTTTACTTCTGGTTAATCATCCTTCTCTGAAAATCTACATTGTTGGATATTAATATTTACACATCATTTTTTACTGCTTGGCTTTTTCATGATATATATATTTCTGTATTTTTCCTACTCTTTTCCTATCACCTTCCTGTTTTTCAGTTTAAAACATATCTTTTGTATACAACATACGGTTAGGTCATTTAAAAAAATTCTAGTTCAACATTCTTTGTCTTTTAATTGGAATCTTTCATCCCTTTAAATTTAATGTAGAAAATTGTTATGGTTGCATTTAGAGCTACTACTTTTCTATTTGTTTCTTACATGTTGCATCTTGCCCTCCCCCTCTGTACTTCCTTTCCTGTCTTATTTTAGGTTAATGAAATATGTTTTATTATTCCATTTTATATCATCTACTGGCCCTTTTTGGCTCACACTTTTATATGATTTGGTGGTTGTTTAAGGTATTATAATATGCCTTTTCAACATAGCAAAGTCTCCTTAGTATCATACTACTTCATGTAAAATGGAAGACCATTCAAGAGAGTCTGGATTCTGGAAACTTCCTGTGAAGAGTTTTTATTTTTGTTATTGCTAGCAATTTAGTTGTTGACTGATCACCTTGAACTTGTGGAGGTTTTGTTTTCACTATTAGGAGGGACTGTTTCAGTTTAGCCTGTAGTCTTAAGGGAAAATTCTTTAGTCCTGGAACGTATTCTTCACTCCTAATGTGTGTCTTTTGGAATTCAATGGCCAGCTAACAGTTTTGGCCAAGCTCCTCAGACTTAGCAGTATGTAAATTCTAAACTCTCTTTCCTGCAGTGGTCACCAGCTTATATTTCTGCTTAGCTCTTCAGCCTTGCAGCTGCTGCTTCACCCTCTGCTCATTAGAGTCTCTTCCACATTAATACAGTTCACAGACCATCCAAGGAGTGGAGGGAGGTTTATGCACAGACTTTCTGGCTTCCTTTATGGTACCCAGCTTCCTGAGATTTTCTGTTATTTTCCAGCCACTCTGGAGGCTCAAACACCATCCTCTGACACCTAAAACACCTAAAGGCTTGCGCTTGAGTATTAGCCATTCTGAATCTGGGAAGACTGGAGTATGACCTCAAGAGAAGTCACATAATGTTTCTATCACCCACTTGCATTCCTTTTCTTTCAAGAGTTGAGCTCTCTTCAGTTTGCCTACTGTTTGTTGGTCTCTAGTGCCTTTAAATAGTTGTCCAGAGTTTATGATTGTCACCTTTGGGAGGGGAGTTAACTAACTCCATTATTCCCAGAACTGGAATTGGAAAAATGATTTTTTTTTTAATATCAAGGCTCCCTTATGAAAATGGCTGAGGTAGATTCTGAGCCACACATGGCTTAGCAAGTCATATGATCTAGATATATCATGCACAAACTCTGTGCACTGAGATGATCAGCCTGTTTTTTTAAAATCAGTTTCATTATTGGCTTCTTTATTTTCACGTTGAATCGAATGATGTGGCTACAGGGACATAGTTTATTGAGTAAAGCAGACATTATTGTTTTCTTCTTGCTTTAATATGAAATTCATTTTATAAGATTAGGGAGTATAAAAGCTTCCAGATTTGGGGATACCTTATTTTATATATACCCTACATAATTTCTCATGCTTATTTCAAGAGTCTTTAACTTAGGTTTCATAAAATAGTTAGTTACATTTAAATTGTTATTAAACACCGAAAGTACCCACTCTTCACTTATTTCCTAACCGTCCTTTGTTCTTATTCCCTTCACTGTGGCTTATATGACTCTATATCCAGGAGTTGCAAACTCAACAAATTAATGCCTACAGGCCTAGAAAAATAACATAAACCTGTAAAGCAGGCCAGCATGGGGAAACATTAGAGAATTCTAGAGAATGAGGTAGATTGGGGAAGGCATGCATTATCTAGAAGGTCAACCTTACCAGCTTTTGTGATGTAGGGAATCTATGGAGCAGTGTTGACAGAACTTCTGCTTTTATGAGGAACTGAAAATATGAATTTCTATGTGAAATTTCCTGCTTATTAAAATACCCTTCAGGTCAAATCAAACATGTTTGATTAGTATATTAGTTTGGGCTGCTGTAACAATGCCATAAAGACTGAGTAGCTTAAACAACAAACATTTATTTCTCATAATTCTGGAAGCTAGGAAGTGCAAGATCAAGCTGCTGGCAGATTCAGTGTCTAGTGAGGGCCTGCTTCCTGGCTCATAGCCAACCGGGTTCTCACTGTGTTTTTACATGGCAGAAAGCACAAGGTTGCTCTGTGTGGTCTCTTTTATAAAAGAATACATCCCATTCACGAGAGCTCTGCCCTTATGACCTAACCACCTCTCATAGGTCCCATCTCCAAATTCTATCCCATTGGGGATTTCAACATATGAAATTTGGGAGGACACAAATTTTCAGTCCAAAGAAATTAGTGTGCAGAGTCTTTGTCTCTTTCATTGCTTACTTGTTTCCATTGTTGGCTCTTCTTCCATTTGTATATTTCCCCTCATTCCCTTGGAATGCTCCCCCAGGCAAATCTACCCAGATGCCATTTTTTCTATGTGCAATTCAAGTTTCATATCCCCATAAAGCTGCTGAGAGTCTTCCAGTCTTTGTTGTTCATCTTCCCCTTATGTGAAATCTATATATTTATAGTCTTAGAAGACATTCTATGACTTAATTTTACTGCCTTTTTACACTGGGAGTTGTGCTTCATCCCAGTGTCTTGTTTTTATTTCTCCCATAGGTTTTCAATTTTCTTTTATTAATTTATGGTTGGTGTTGATACATAAGGGTTTTTTCTTGTTCTTTATTCTTTTATTTTTTATACAATTTTTAAATGTTACTTTCCATTTACAGTTATTACAAAATATTGGCTATGTGCCCTGTGTTGTGCAATACATCCTTGAGCCTATCTTACACCCAATAGTTTGTACCTCCTACTCTCCCACACCTATATTGCCCCCTCCACACTGGTAACCACTAGTTTGTTCTCTGTATCTGCTTTTTTGTTATATTCACCAGTTTGTTGTATTTTTTAGATTTCACATACAAGTGATATCATACAGTACTTGTCTTTATCTGTCTGACTTATTTCACTTAGCATAATGCCTTCCAAGTCCATCCATGTTGTTGCAAATGGCAAAGTTTTATTATTTTTTATGGCTGAATAGTATCCCATTGTATGTGTATATATACACTACATCTTCTTTATACATTCATCTGTTGATAGACACATAGGTTGCTTCCATATCTTGGCAGTGATACATAAGCTTTTTAAAAGTGTGAGGGAAGGTGAAACTTAGGAGGATTATTGATTTGGAGGAGATCATTGATATATCCAATCCAAATTCTTTATTTGACAGAGGAAACTAAGGCCCAGTTAGTTAAAAGTGATCAATGGGAAAGTTAATGGCCAGATCTCAGGAACCTAAACCCCTTGTATGTTTCTCTTTCCACCAAAGACCCTCCACTCAATAGATTTAGGAAAACGTACTTTTCCATTCAGTATCAAAAGATGTATTTTTTCTGTTTCTTCCTTTATGTTCTTTCTTCTTCTTAGGCTTGGCTGAGTGACATAGAATCAGATTCTTTAGCTCCAAAGAGATAAAAATATCTTTCCCCTGAAATTGGGACTATCTGATAGCCTCATCCCATCACTTAAATTTGGAAATGGGGAATATTATTAGTCCACTTAACTCTGTTGTTTATAGTACCCTTTTCCCCTTATGAGCCTGACAGACAAGGAGGTATCCTGGTTGTGAAAGAACAGAATTTGTCCTAAAATCTGAACAATCTATTCTCTCATAAATTCTTAAGCAGAATCAAATTTTATTATGAAACCTGTAGCAATGCTATAATAGATACATAGTTTAGTATGCAGTTGCCTTTTGAACATAGTCATTACACCACAGGATGGCACCCTAAATCAATTTCTGTAACTCTAACACTGAAGTAAAAACATAAGGCTTTGCATATATGAAACGTATGCTTGTCTAATCCAAAAACCAAGATGAGTAACATTATTATGAGCTTCAATTCACTAAAATTATTTGCACCTTCTTTGTTCAGAGCCTGATATGAAAAAAGTAGCAATTGTTTTTATGAAATAAAATTGCATTCATTTCAAATAATTAAAGAGTTTAAATATTTACACTACAAGTAAATTTAATATATTCACCTAATTTTTAGCACATGAAGAATGAAAATCTTGGGAAATTTCCTGGTGGTTCAGTGGTTAGGACTCTATGCTCTCACTGCTGGGGCCCTGGGTTCGATTCCTGGTTGGGGAACTAATATCCCACAACCGTGTGGCTTGGCCAAAAAACAAACAAACAAAAGAATGAAAATCTTCCTATAATTAACTACAAAATAAAATGATCAAGATGATTAAAATTTTTTAAGAAAACCTCTAAGTTTCCAATAGCAGTTTGTGGTTTCAATGCAGTATTACTAAGAAATCACAGGATTAAATTACAAATAATCATATCTAACTTGAAAAATAATGCCAAAAGGATAGCCCCCGCTGTGCTTGAAATGTTTAAGTTCCCTTATATCTTTGTTGACATTGTATTGATACTTATAATTCACTGTTTCGTTACTAGCAAAGAGAACATATATTTGTCCTTTTTAAAAAATTGAATAAATATTTACTTCCTTCAATTGTTACTTAATAATAGAGTCATCACTTTTTCAAAAAGACCAGACCACTTTTATTTTGGTGCTAGTAAATATAATGGTTACAAATGTGGCATTAAATTAATGATGTTCATTTTGTTTATTCCCATAGTAGCTCAGCAATGTCTGTATTGATTTCTTGGAGCTCAGTATTTTATTCAATTTTATATTGTGTTTATTACTATAATAGTTATAGTAATATATATTTTGGCCTCATCTAAATTTTTGAATTAGAAATTATAATTTTCATATCTGCAAAGTCACGTTTTTATTTCAACATTTCCTTCATACAAAGTAGGATATTTGGGCTTAATGTAATTTTTATTTAATCAATATGTGCATTTTCATATTGTTCTTTCAACCAAATGAGATAGTCTCTGTAGCATTATCATTTCATCTATCTCAAAATATATCAGCAGTTTTTATACTTTATTGCACATAGAATTAACCTTTAAATATCCTACGTCAAGGCCATATTCCAGTCCAGGTAACCAAACTCTAGAGGTTGAATCCAGATGTCACCATTTAAAAAAAGCCCTTTGGTGATTCCAGTATGCATCCAAATTTGAGAACCAGTGGAATAGATGATAGAAGGTTTTTTACATTATATAGGATAAGCCTGATCTAGTTTAAACGATAGATCTCTTTTACTTTTGTTATAGTCTTTGAAAGTACTTAACTTATCTAAGCTTCAATTTTTTATGTAAAATTTAATATATGAAAATATATGCAATGTAAATGTAAGTTATGAAGTTTAATTAAAATACTAAATATCCATGGGCCTAGTATATAGCTTCAGATCTAAAAATTATAATGTGTGCTTCTTATTCACAATCCTATGTAACTGCCCGACCTCACAAATAACGCCTGTCCTGAATTTTGTATTGCTTTGGCCAAAAAGTTCGTTCGCATTTTTCCATAAGATCTATGGGAAAACCCAAATGAACTTTTTGGCCAATCCAATATTTATCTTTCACTTGTTTTTGTGAAAATATTTACAACATGCATATGTTTCCATTATCTATAATAGTTTAGCTTGATTTTATGCTTTACAAAAAAAAATTCCTTACAATATATAATATGTTAAGACTGGTTATTCTTTTTTTTTTTGGCTGTGCCCTCAGCAGTGAAAGCATGGCCTCCTAACCACTGGACGACCAGGGAATTAACTGGTTATTATTCTTGTTCAATCAATATTAAACGATCCTCTCATTTTTTTTTTTTGTAATTATAGTAAGTCGTTTATTTTCACAGAAGTACAGTATTTCTTTGTGGGAATATGCCATCATGTATTTTTCAATGCCTCTGTCAATAAGCATTCAGGCTTTCTTCTTTTTAATTTTTGTTATTGCAAACAAAGCCACTACGAACATTTTTGTACTGTCTCCTGGTGCACACGTGGTACTGTTTTTCTAGGATATACCTAGGAGTGGGTCACAGGATAATGTGCATGTCTAATTTTAAAGATAATGCTGTTTCCCTCCCTGCTCCCCAAATGGTTGTATTGATTTGTCCTCTCACCAGCAGTTATTAGACTTCTCACTGCTTCACATTCTCACCAACACTTACTACTCTCAGACTTCTTTATTTGGAGCAATCTAATGGATGAACAATAGTTCACTGTAGTCATTTTTAATGGGTTTAATTTTAATTTATTTTTGTGTGTTTATTTATCTATTGGATAACTTCTTCTGAAATGGCTATTATCATTTACCCATTTTTCTTTTGGTGTATACATTTTGTTGGCTGAATTGTAGTTTGCTTTTTCATACTTATGATGTTATTTAATGATTAATGTAAGTTCTTCATTTTAATGAGCTTGAATTTATTGCTTTTAATAAAGCATCCTTCCCCACACCTGTGTCATAAAAAAATATGCTGCTATATTTTCTCCCAAAAGTTTAAAAAGTTTGCCTCTCATACTTAAGTCATTAAGGAATTTGTGGTAACAGTGTTGGGTGGGAATCTAGAGGGTTTTTGCCCATATGGATAGCCAATATTCATACACCATTTATTGAAAACTCTGTTCTGTTCACACTGATCAGCTATGCTATATGTTTTATATATATATAAATTTTCCATATAGATGATGCAATTTATGTGGGCCTTTTGATATATTCCGTTTGTGAATTTATCCCTTTGTTAATATGTCATGATAATTATTTACTACAAATTCATAGTCAGTGTTTACATTTTGTGAGCCAGTTCCTTCTATTTTATTCTTCTTCAGCAATGTTTTTGCTTTTGCTGTAGTCTTCTGTATAAATTTTAGAATTAGACTGGTATGTTTCTTGAAAAAGTTTGTAAGGATTTTGCTTTAAATTGTACTGTTTATCAATCAGTTTGGGGAATTTTACTCCTTTATGATACTAAATTTACTCTCTATGAATATACTATAGCTTTTCATTTAATCATGGATTTCAAAATAATTTTCAAAAAGTTTTGAAATTTCCAGCATAAATATTACTTCATCTTTTGTTGGGTTTAATTCTAGAATTTTACTATTATGAATGTTCTTTTTATAAACTTTTATTATGGAAAAAATTTTAAATACAGAAAAGTAGAGAGAATAGCATAATTAATCCCCTTTTACACAACCTCTAACCTCAACAACTATCAATTATGGTAATCTTGTTTAATGTATCCTACCACCTATTCTCTCACACCAACCCCATATTATTTTGAGGCAAAACCCTAACATATTATTTCATTTATAACTAATAAATGGTGGCTTTAAAATATTTTTAAGGAAAAGTATGTCTCCTAATAGTCATAAATGTAGGGGAGTAAATATGTTTTGCTATAACTATCTTTTTTTTTTTTTTTTTTAAAGTTTATTTATTTATTTTTTTAATTAGTTTCTGCTTTATAACAAAGTGAATCAGTCATACATATACATCTGTTCCCACATCCCTTCCCTCATGCATCTCCCTCCCTCCCACCCTCCCCATCCCACCCCTCCAGGCGGTCACAAACCACTGAGCTGATCTCCCTGTGCTCTGCGGCTGCTTCCCACTATCTATCTACCTTACGTTTGGTAGTGTATATATGTCCATGCCTCTCTTTCGCTTTGTCACAGCTTACCCTTCCCCCTCCCCATATCCTCAAGTCCATTCTCAAGTAGGTCTGTGTCTTTATTCCCGTTTTGCCCCTAGGTTCTTCATGACATTTTTTTTTTTTAATTCCGTATATATGTGTTAGCATACGGTATTTGTCTTTCTCTTTCTGACTAACTTCACTCTGTATGACAGACTCTAGGTCTATCCACCTCATTACAAATAGCTCAGTTTCGTTTCTTTTTATGGCTGAGTAATATTCCATTGTATATATGTGCCACATCTTCTTTATCCATTCATCCGATGATGGACACTTAGGTTGTTTCCAGCTCCGGGCTATTGTGAATAGAGCTGCAATGAACATTTTGGTACATGTCTCTTTTGGAATTATGGTTTTCTCAGGGTATATGCCCAGTAGTGGGATTGCTGGGTCATATGGTAGTTCTATTTGTAGTTTTTTAAGGAACCTCCATACCGTTCTCCATAGTGGCTGTACCAATTCACATTCCCACCAGCAGTGCAAGAGTGTTCCCTTTTCTCCACACCCTCTCCAGCATTTATTGTTTCTAGATTTCTTGATGATGGCCATTCTGACTGGTGTGAGATGATATCTCATTGTAGTTTTGATTTGCATTTCTCTAATGATTAATGATGTTGAGCATTCTTTCATGTGTTTGTTGGCAGTCTGTATATCTTCTTTGGAGAAATGCCTATTTAAGTCTTCTGCCCATTTTTGGATTGGGTTGTCTGTTTTTTTGCTATTGAGCTGCATGAGCTGTTTATAAATTTTGGAGATTAATCCTTTGTCAGTTGCTTCATTTGCAAATATTTTCTCCCATTCTGAGGGTTGTCTTTTCGTCTTCTTTATGGTTTCCTTTGCTGTGCAAAAGCTTTGAAGTTTCATTAGGTCCCATTTGTTTATCTTTGTTTTTATTTCCATTTCTCTAGGAGGTGGGTCCAAAAGGATCTTGCTGTGATTTATGTCATAGAGTGTTCTACCTATGTTTTCCTCTAAGAGTTTGATAGTTTCTGGCCTTACATTTAAGTCTTTAATCCATTTTGAGCTTATTTTTGTGTATGGTGTTAGGGAATGATCTAATCTCAAACTTTTACATGTCCCTGTCCAGTTTTGCCAGCACCACTTATTGAAGAGGCTGTCCTTTCTCCACTGTACATTCCTGGCTCCTTTATCAAAGATAAGTTGGCCATATGTGCGTGGGTTTATCTCTGGGCTTTCTATCCTGATCCACTGATCTATCTTTCTGTTTTTATGCCAGTACCAGACTGTCTTAATTACTGTAGCTTTGTAGTATAGTCTGAAGTCAGGGAGCCTGATTCCTCCAGCTCCGTTTTTCATTCTCAAGATTGCTTTAGCTATTCGGGGCCTTTTGTTTTTCCAAACAAATTGTGAAAGTTTTTGTTCTAGTTCTGTGAAAAATGCCAGTGGTAGTTTGATAGGGATTGCATTGAATCTGTAGATTGCTTTGGGTAGTAGAGTCATTTTCACAATATTGATTCTTCCAATCCAGGAGCATGGTATATCTCTCCATCTATTTGTATCATCTTTAATTTCTTTCATCAGTGTCTTATAGTTTTCTGCATACAGGTCTTTTGTCTCCTTAGGTAGGTTTATTCCTAGATATTTTATTCTTTTTGTTGCAGTGGTAAATGGGAGTGTTTTCTTGATTTCATTTTCAGATTTTTCATCATTAGTGTACAGGAATGCCAGAGATTTCTGTACATTAATTTTATATCCTGCTACTTTACCAAATTCATTGATTAGCTCTAGTAGTTTTTCGGTAGCATCTTTAGGATTCTCTATGTATAGTATCATGTCATCTGCAAACAGTGACAGCTTTACTTCTTCTTTTCTGATTTGGATTCCTTTTATTTCCTTTTCTTCTCTGATTGCTGTGGCTAAAACTTCCAAAACTATGTTGAATAAGAGTGGTGAGAGTGGGCAGCCTTGTCTTGTTCCTGATCTTAGTGGAAATGGTTTCAGTTTTTCACCATTGAGGACAATGTTGGCTGTGGGTTTGTCATATATGGCCTTTATTATGTTGAGGAAAGATCCCTCTATACCTACTTTCTGCAGGGTTTTTATCATAAATGGGTGTTGAATTTTGTCGAAAGCTTTCTCTGCATCTATTGAGATGATCATATGGTTTTTCTCCTTCAACTTGTTAATATGGTGAATTACATTGATTGATTTGCGTATATTGAAGAATCCTTGCATTCCTGGGATAAACCCCACTTGATCATGGTGTATGATCCTTTTAATGTGCTGTTGGATTCTGTTTGCTAGTATTTTGTTGAGGATTTTTGCATCTATGTTCATCAGTGATATTGGCCTGTAGTTTTCTTTCTTTGTGACATCCTTGCCTGGTTTTGGTATCAAGGTGATGTCGGCCTCGTAGAATGAGTTTGGGAGTGTTCCTCCCTCTGCTATATTTTGGAAGAGTTTGAGAAGGATAGGTGTTAGCTCTTCTCTAAATGTTTGATAGAATTCACCTGTGAAGCCATCTGGTCCTGGGCTTTTGTTTGATGGAAGATTTTTAATCACAGTTTCAATTTCAGTGCTTGTGATTGGTCTATTCATATTTTCTATTTCTTCCTGAGTCAGTCTTGGCAGGTTGTGCATTTCTAAGAATGTGTCCATTTCTTCCAGGTTGTCCATTTTATTGGAATAGAGTTGCTTATAGTAATCTCTCATAATCTTTTGTATTTCTGCAGTGTCAGTTGTTACTTCTCCTTTTTCATTTCTAATTCTATTGATTTGAGTCTTCTCCCTTTTTTTCTTGATGAGTCTGGCTAATGGTTTGTCAATTTTGTTTATCTTCTCAAAGAACCAGCTTTTAGTTTGGTTGATCTTTGCTATCGTTTCCTTCATTTCTTTTTCATTTATTTCTGATCTGATCTTTATGATTTCTTTCCTTCTGCTAGCTTTGGGGTATTTTTGTTCTTCTTTCTCTAATTGCTTTAGGTGCAGGGTCAGGTTGTTTACTCGAAATGCTTCCTGCTTCTTAAGGTGGGATTGTATTGCTATAAACTTCCCCCTTAGAACTGCTTTTGCTGCGTCCCATAGATTTTGGGTCGTCGTGTCTCCATTGTCATTTGTTTCTAGGTATTTTTTAATTTCCTCTTTGATTTCTTCAGTGATCACTTCGTTATTGAGTAGTGTATTGTTTAGCCTCCATGTGTTTGTATTTTTTACACATCTTTTCCTGTAATTGATGTCTAGTCTCATAGCATTGTGGTCGGAGAAGATACTTGATACAATTTCAATTTTCTTAAAATTACCGAGGCTTGATTTGTGACCCAAGATATGATCTATCCTGGAGAATGTTCCATGAGCACTTGAGAAAAATGTGTATTCTGTTGTTTTTGGATGGAATGTCCTATAAATGTCAACTAAGTCCATCTCGTTTAATGTATCATTTAAAGCTTGTGTTTCCTTATTTATTTTCATTTTGGATGATCTGTCCATTGGTGAAAGTGGGGTGTTAAAGTCCCCTACTATGATTGTGTTACTGTCGATTTCCCCTTTTATGGCTGTTAGCATTTGCCTTATGTATTGAGGTGCTCCTATGTTGGGTGCATAAATATTTACAATTTTTATATCTTCTTCTTGGATCGATCCCTTTATCGTTATGTAGTGTCCTTCCTTGTCTCTTCTAATAGTCTTTATTTTAAAGTCTATTTTGTCTGATATAAGAATTGCTACTCCAGCTTTCTTTTGATTTCCATTTGCATGGAATATCTTTTTCCATCCCTTTACTTTCAATCTGTATGTGTCTCTAGGTCTGAAGTGTGTCTCTTGTAGACAGCATATATATGGGTCTTGTTTTTGTATCCATTCAGCCACTCTGTGTCTTTTGGTGGGAGCATTTAGTCCATTTACATTTAAGGTAATTATTGATATGTATGTTCCTATTCCCATTTCCTTAATTGCTTTGGGTTCGTTATTGTAGGTATATTCCTTCTGTTGTGTTTCTTGCCTAGAGAAGTTCCTTTAGCATTTGTTGTAAAGCTGGTTTGGTGGTGCTGAACTCTCTCAGCTTTTGCTTGTCTGTAAACGTTTTAATTTCTCCATCAAATCTGAATGAGATCCTTGCTGGGTAGAGTAATCTAGGTTGCAGGTTTCTCTCCTTCATCACTTTAATTATGTCCTGCCACTCCCTTCTGGCTTGTAGGGTTTCTGCTGAGAGATCAGCTGTTAACCTGATGGGGATTCCCTTGTGTGTTATTTGTTGTTTTTGCCTTGCTGCTTTTAATATGATTTCTTTGTGTTTAATTTTTGACAGTTTGATTAATATGTGTCTTGGTGTATTTCTCCTTGGATTTATTCTGTATGGGACTCTCTGTGCCTCCTGGACTTGATTAACTATTTCCTTTCCCATATTGGGGAAGTGTTCAACTATAATCTCTTCAAATATTTTCTCAGTCCCTTTCTTTTTCTCTTCTTCTTCTGGAACCCCTATAATTCGAATGTTGGTGCGTTTAATGTTGTCCCAGAGGTCTCTGAGACTGTCCTCTGTTCTTTTCATTCTTTTATCTTTATTTTGCTCTGCATCAGTTATTTCCACTATTTTATCTTCCACCTCACTTATCCGTTCTTCTGCCTCAGTTATTCTGCTATTGATCCCATCTAGAGTATTTTTCATTTCATTTATTGTGTTTTTAATCGATGCTTGATTCATCTTTAGTTCTTCTAGGTCCTTGTTAACTGTTTCTTGCATGTTGTCTATTCTATTTCCAAGATTATGGATCTTGGAAATAGAATCTTGGATCAGCTTTACTATCATTATTCTGAATTCTTTTTCAGGTAGACTGCCTATTACCTCTTCATTTGTTAGGTCTGGTAGGTGTTTATCTTGCTCCTTCACCTGCTGTGTGTTTTTCTGCCTTCTCATTTTGCTTATGTTACTGTGTTTGGGGTCTCCTTTTTGCCGGCTGCAGATTCGTAGTTCCCGTTGTTTTTGGTGTCTGACCCCAGTGGCTAAGGTTGTTTCAGTAGGTTGTGTAGGCTTCCTGGTGGGGGGGACTAATTCCTGTGCTCTGGTGGTTGAGGCTCGATCTTGTCTTTCTGGTGGACAGGTCCACGTCTGGTGGTGTGTTTTGGGGTGCCTATGGCCTTATTATGTTTTTAGGTAGCCTCTCTGCTAATGGGTGGGGTTGTGTTCCTGCCTTGCTAGTTGCTTGGCATAGGGTGACCCGCACTGTAGCTTGCTGGTCGTTGACTGAAGCTGGGTGCTGGTGTTGAGATGGAGATCTCTGGGAGATTTTCGCTGCTTGATATTATGTGGAGCTGGGAGGTCTCTTGTGGACCCGTGTCCTGAAGTTGGCTCTCCCACTTCAGAGGCACAGCACTGGCTCCTGGCTGCAGCACCAAGAGCCTTTCATCCACCCGGCTCAGAATAACAGGGAGAAAAAGTAGATAGAAAGAATTAGTAGAAGAAAGAAAGAGAGAGGGAAAGAAAGGAAGAAGGGAAGAAAGGAAGGAAGGAAGGAAGAAAGAAAGGAGGGAGGGAGGGAGGAAGGATGGAAAGAAAGAAGGAAAGAAAGGAGGGAGGGAGGGAGGAAGGAAAGGAAGAAAGACAGGAGGGAGGGAGGAAGGAAAGAAAAAGAAAGTGGAAAGAAGAAGGGTGGGAGGGAGGAAAGAAAAAGAAAGAAGGAAAGGAGGAGCGGAGGGAGGGAGGGAGGAAGGGAGAGTAGGAAAAAAAGAAAGAGCAGGTAAAGTAAAATAGAATAAAGTATGAAATATAGTAGCGTTATTAAAATTAGAAAGTAATTATTGAGAAAAAAAAAAAAAAACCGGACCGATAGAACCCTGGGACATATGGTGGAAGCAAAGCTATACAGAGAGAATCTTACACAGAAGATTACACATACACATTCACAAAAAGAGAGCAGGGGGAAAAATCAAAAATCTTGCTCTCCAAGTCCACCTCCTCAATTTGGGATAATTCGTTGTAAAAAGAGGAAAAGGGCGAGAAGTCTGAAATCTTTCTAAGTCCACCTCCTTAATTTGGAATAATTCGTTGTAAAAAGAGGAAAAGGGGGGAAAGTCTTAAATCTTGTCCTCAAAGTCCACTTCCTCAATTTGGGATGATTCGCTGTCCATTCATGCACTCCACAGACGCAGGGCACATGAAATGGGCCGTGGAGCTTTAATCCGCTGCCTCCGAGGCTGCACAGAGAGATTTCCCTGCCTCTGCTCTCACAGCTCCCGGGTCTCAGCCTTGCACCTGGCCCCGCCTCTGCGCGTAGGTCGCTGGAGGGCGCCCGTTCTTCGCTCAGACAGGACGGGTTTAAAGGAGCCGCTGATTCGGGGGCTCTGGCTCACTCAGGCAGAGGGGAGGGAGGGGCGCGCAGTGTGGGGCGGGCCTGCGGCGGCAGAGGCCGGCGTGACGTTGCAACAGCCCGAGGCGCTCCGTGCGCTTTCCCGGGAAAGCCGTCCCCGGGTCTCGGGGACCCCGGCAGTGGCGGGGTGCACAGGCCCCCCGGAAGGCGGGGCGGACAGTGACCCGCGCTCGCACACAGGCCCCGCGGCGGTGGCGGCGGCGGCGGCGGCGGCGGCCCACGCCCGTCTCCGAGGTCCGTGCCTTACCCGCGGCTCGTGCCTGTCTCCGGCGCTTCCCCAAGCAGCCCTCTTAATGCCCTCTCCTCGCGCACCAGGAAACAAAAGGGAAAAAAGTCTCTTGCCTCTTCAGCAGCTCCAGACCCTTTCCCCGGACTCCCTCCGGGCTAGCCGTGGTGCACTAACCCCTTCAGGCTCTCTTCCTGCCGCCAGGCCCAGTCCTCTCCCTGCGCTCCGACTGAAAGCCGATACCGGAGCCTCAGCTCCCAGCCCCGCCCGCCACGGCGGCCGAGCAGACAAGCCTCTCGGGCTGGTGTGTGCCTGAGGGCACCGGTCCTCTGTGCCAGAATCTCTCCTCTTTGCCCTCCGCACCCCTGTTGCTGTGCTCTCCTCCGCTACTCCGAAGCTTTCCCCCTCCGCCACCTGCAGTCTCCGCCCGCGAAGGGGCTTGTAGTGTGTAGAAACCTTCCCCCCTTCACGGCTCCCTCCCACTGGTGTAGGTCCCGTCCCTATCCTATTGTCTCTGTTTATTCTTTTTTTCTTTTGCCCTACCCAGGTATGTGGGGAGCTTCTTGCCTTTTGGGGGGTCTGAGGTCTTCTGTCAGCGTTCAGTAGGTGTTCTGTAGGAGTTGTTCCACGTGTAGATGAATTTCTGATGTATCTGTGGGGAGGAAGGTGATCTCCGCGTCTTACTCTTCCGCCATCTTCCTCCGGGCTGCTATAACTATCTTATACATAGCAAATTTTCTAAAATCTCTCAATAAAAGTTTCCCTAGAGTGTTTTCTGTGAAATTTGTGACTGAGATTTTTTTAATTCTTCCTTTCAGATTATAGCTTTAATTTGTTTCTCTTGACTCACTGCACTTTTTGGTGCTACATTAAATTTTGAATAGAAGCAGTATTAGTGTTTTGTTTCCAAATTTAATGGAAATATTTTGAAACTTTCACCATTAGAATGATATTTGCTGTAGGTTTTGGTAAACATGATTTATCAGAGTACAAAGAAATCTTTAATTCATAGTTAACTATGACTTATCATGAATAATTAATTATTTAATTTTATCAAACTATTTTCTCCATTGATATATAATTTTTCCTTTTTTGATTTGTTTTATATATATATATATATATATATATATATATATATATATATATATTTAATGGTACTAACATTCCTGGCATAATTCCAAACTGGTCATTATGTTTTATTTTTCTGAATGCATGCATATTCAGTTTATTTATGTTTTGCTGAATTTGGTCTGCTAATATTTTGATTAGGATTTTTGTGTCTATATTAACTAGAGATATTATTCTGTCATGTTCTTTTCTTGTAATTTCTTTGGTTTTGGCATCATGATAATATCGACCTCAGCGAATAGTGTCCCCTTCTATGTTTTGGAAGAGTTTATGAAATATTGATGCTAACTCTTCTTTAAACACTTCATAGAATTCACCAGTAAAGCCATCTGGTGCTGGGCTTTTGTTTATAAGATTTTGTTGTTGTTTTTATTAATTCAGTCTCTGCTTGTTATGTAGGTCTATTCAGGTTTTCTCTTCTTCTTGAGTCATTTTAGAAGTTTGTAGTTTCTAGGTCCATTTCAACTAGGTTGTCTGTTTTGTCGGCATACGACTGTTCAAGGGAATATAAAGTATTCTCTTGTAAATTTTTTGATTTCTCTAAGGTCAGTAGTAATGTCTCCTCTTTCATCTTGATTTTGGAACTTTGCATCTTCTCTTTTTTACTCAGTCAATATAGCTAAAGTTTTGTCATTTTTGTTGATCTTTCAAAGAACCAACTTTTGGTTCTGCTTATTTTCTCTATTGTTTTTCTATTCAATATTTTATTTATTTCCATTCTAATTTTGTTTCCTTCCTTCTGCCTGCTTTATGTTTAGTTTGCTCTACTTTTTCAAGATTCACACAAGGTGGAGGTTGGGTTATTGATTTGAGATTTTTCTTCTTAAAAAAAATCTTTATGTTTTATTTTTAATTCATTGCCAAGTATTTTCCAATTTCCTTGGTTATTTGTTCTTGTCCCAGTTGCTTATTTATGAATGTATTGTTTAATTCTACATACATGTGAATTTCCCAAATTTTCTCCTTACTGATTTCTAATTTCATTCCATTGTGTATAAGGAAGATATTTTATACAATTTCAGTCCTTTTTAATGTATTGAGACCTGTTTTATGGCCAACGATATCATTTATCATGAAGAACATTCCATGTACACTTGAGAAAAATGTTCTCCTATTCTTGACATTATTATGCCTGTTTGGTTTACAGTACTATCAAAGTCTTCTATTCCTGTCTAGTTACTTTATACATTATAGAAACTGGGGTATTGAATTCTCCTCTATCATTGCTGAATTGTCTACTTCTCCCTTCAATTCTATCAGTTTTTGTTTCATGTATTTTAGGGTCTCTTATTTGGTGTACACATATTCATAATTGTTATATCTTTTGGATGGGTTGACCTTTTTATGATTGTTAAATGTCCTTTTCTCCTCTATTGCATTTTTGAAAATGTCTTAAAAATCTATTAGTTTCATATTAGTGTATTTTGACTAGTATTTGCATGGTATATCTTTTTCATCTTTTTACTTTAAATTTACATGTCTTTGATTCTAAATTGTGTCTCTTATTGATAGCAGATCAATGTTTTAAAAAATATTCTCCCAACCTCTGGTTTTGGTTGCAATGTTTGACCCATTTATATTTAATACTATTACTTATAAGGTAGGACTTTTATCTGCCAGTTTTCAATTTGTTCTATATGTCTTATCTTTTTCTGTTCTTCTGTTCCTTTATTACTGCCTTCTTTTGTGTTAAGTAGATATTTTTCCAATGTACTATTTTAATTCCCTTTGAATTTCTTTTACTATTTTGTTAATATTATTTTCTCTGTGGTTGCCCTGGGGTTATAATTAATATCATAACTTATAAAAATTTAGTTCATGTTTAGTTTACAACTTAATTTCAACAGAATACAAAAGTTTGCTCTTCTATAGCTCCAGTCTTTCCTCCATTTTGTGCTATTATTGTCATGTACCTGGATATAGAAGACCAAGATCATTGGTCATTTTGTGCTATTCTTGTCATGTACCTGGATATAGAATACCAAGATCATTCAAATGATTTTTTCAAAGTCCACTCTTCATATACACTAGCACCAGTTGCTAGTTCCATCTTTTGAAAAAAGTACACTCCCATAATTTAAGGCTTTGGCTTTCTGCTTCAGTCTGTTAATGTCCACTTTTCACGGTTCACAGATGTATCAGAATGCACCCCCTTTTTTTTCCAGATCTAATATTACATATTTATTTTGTGTATATGTGTGTTGGGTGGGGCATTATTTATTTTCATGGATTTGGCAAGAAAGAGGGAGGAGAGAGACTGTTTCCAATCTTATCACCATAAACCAGTGGTCAGTGTCTTCATTTTAATTACAAAATCTATAGCCCAAAGACAAGTTTTTTGTCTAAAAATATTCAGCTTTTTTGGTAAGAGGTCTAAGAATGTAAATTTGATTTTTCTGATTTCTGTTGCTTTTTCCTATATCATATTGGTCTTTTCAATGAAACAATAATCTGTAAAGTTGTTTTATTATCCATATATAAAACAATGAAATTTAACATTGGAAAGCTTACATCATAAGCAAAATAGACAGTCCTAATGAATTTCTAGAAACATATCAGTATTATACTTTAAAGCCACAGTTGAAATCACATGGAGGGTATAATTTTGCATACAAACACAAGGTCTGAGATTCACTATTAACATTACTTAAGTTGATTCCCATGTGCCAATTTAGAACGGATGTATTTATCAAATAACTGAGTTATTTATTAATATTTAAAGATAACAGATATCAAGTGCATATAAATTAGTTATATAAGACAAAATGATATATAGTAACCTTCTAATTTCAAGTATAAAACAAGTATAAATCAAAGAAGCAGGTATTTGAATTCAAAATAAACTGTTAATTAACTTGCCAATACTGACCAGTCTTCAATGTTAGAGAAAAGACACTTCTTAGTGTATATGCTACTGTGAAATAGGTTGATATTTATTTTCATTTTACAAATACAAGTAGGAAATGGGATATTTTAGTTCAAGAGGCACTCATTTTAGATGATGACCAGAAATGTTGAACCTCTTTACTCTCACTCTCCACATCTCCTTCTTATGCTATAAAATAGGAACCTCTATTAAGGCTGTCTGCCATTTTTTTCCATCTTGCAACGTACTCCAGAGAACCAGTTAAAGCAGAGCCCCTAAGTACCAAAGAAAATGAATGAGAGACAACTCCCATTGCAATAAGAGTATTATAGTCCTCTTCCATATAGGAAAAAGTGGGAATCTGGAAAAATCTCTTCCCGTGCACTCTCTTAAAAAACAAGTGAACAAAACAAAACTCAAACCTTCTACTTAGGTGTGGTCAGTAGCTTAATATGGACTCTCTAACTGTTCATCATTTTAATTATCTCGCTCTAACTTCTTTGGAGGAGAAATATCTTTAAGTTCTTCTTCACACTAGTAGGATGTGTTACTCAGAGCCTTGTATCTGGATGTACATAAAGGATGACAAAATATACTGGTAGAATATTCCAGTAAGAACTGAGTATTAAAAAAAGGAACTAGTGATTCATTTCTTTATCTCTGGGATGATTTCTTTCATGGAGAATATAGAGGTTTTCCTTTCCTTCCATTGCTGTTTATTTAAGGAATGCTGAAGTAGACTGCTCTTTACTTTAACTTCCAAGTTTTGTTTTTATAGGATGTAAAACAAGCTATATGTGTCTTGAGGATTAAAAGAAACAATACAGAAAAAAAAAATAGCCATTTCAAGGATGAATGTTTAAAGTAATATATGAAAAGGAACTAGTATTAATACAATTAATTGAACAGATTTAGGGAAGAAAAATTAGGATTATATATTTTTCCTCTCAGCTGAAAAGAATTATATATTTAAAAAATTATTTTGAATTTAAGTATGTGTATAATACACGCCTAATACATGTGGGTATAAACATACGTGAATCCTTTATTAAACAAAGTAATGGATTTTGGGATAGGGCACTTAACTATACTCAGAAAGTAAGTTGTATTCAGTTGTGCCTTAGCAGATACTGACAGAACAACTATATTTTGAAATTCATGTATTTAATAGACAACCACCACAAAACAGATACTATTAAGTAAAAACTAATGAACAACTGGAAAAATCCAAAATACTCACTGATAGTAGATAAGACAAATATATTGTGGTATAGTCATTAGTCATCAAATGTTATTTAATGAAAACAATGAAAGGAATATAATTACTTGCAAAATAATGTTGAGCTAAAGAACTGATACATGAAAGTTTATGTACTTTAAAATGCCAGTTATATGAAGTTCAAAAAGAGTCACAACTTATCTATAGTGTTATAATGTAGGATAAACGTTATAGTTGGGAAGGAATTACTGACTGGAAAGGGGGCATGAAAGGCCTTCTGTTATTTTGATAATGTTTTATTTCTTGATACAGGTATTATTTAATAGAATGCATTCACTTAGTGATAATTCATCAAGTTGTGTAATTATGGAATGCAGTAGTTTCTGTATATTCATGTTATAATTTAATTGGTTCTACATGGTAAAAAGTGTTTAGAGTATATGGCTAAAAGAAAATATTTTCCTACCTCTATTATAGGTTATATCTAAATGTATTTTGACAGGATCAGGTAGACATAAATTTTTTTAATTAAAAAATAAATCAGTTAAATGAATACCTTAGGCTTTAAAGAAATTGCTGTGACTCATGAGTTTTGGATATTTTAGGGGAAAAGGGAAGTCACAAAGCCATGTAGATTGGCCATGGTATACTGGAGCCAGTTGACAATTTTTTTCAGAATTTCTAGTTCTAGCATGGTCTTACAGACCTAACCATAGACTCATTAGCACTTAAAGTCTAACCAAGGAATCAATCTATGGCTTTTTACTACATTATTCTTAAACCACAAAGAGAAAAAAAATCGGTGTCTTCATCTGCTCTTAATCAAAACACTTCTATACCAATGCATAGACAAAACAGTGTTTAGCATTTCATTAGCTAGCTGAAATGTAGTTACAGCAGTGGTCTAACACAAACAAGGCAACTTCGGTACCTTTAAATCTCAATAAATTCAAAACATTGCCTTATGATAGTAACATCTTGAAAACTGTGGTAACTTGCTTTGCTATGCATACAGGCTTTTAACATCGAGGCCCACAAATGAATTTTCAATAGGTCTTATTCTGTCTTCCACTTCACATTTAACAATCTGAATCTTACTATCTGAATCTGCTTTTATATATACACATGCAAAACGTGGTAGAGAATCGAAGTCATTTTCTGGATAATCCAAACCAAAATAGTGGCCTCAGTTGCTTAGATATTTCAGATGAAGTTGTGTTTCTCTTAGTTTGAGTTATAAGGATAATTATTATAGTTCTGTATTTTACGTTCATAGGCAATCCTTAGAATTCAGAGTGTGGAAAATTGCTGAGGGCAGAGATTTCAAAATGAAAGGAAGGAATCTATTTTAAAGTAGAGTAAGAATTTGAATTTATGGTTATTATTTTGGCTTAAAGTTAGAAAACTTTTTCTTTTAATATTTCATTAACACTTTAGTGATCAGATTGATTTCCATAGTATGTAAATTAAAGTAGACACCATATAGCAGCGAAGTTGGGTCGATGTTGATGATTAACACAGGAACAATTCATAGCATGGAATCCAGTCAGCTTTGCTTTGAATACATAAGAATAAAAGATGCGATGCTTGCCAAGAGATTCTTATGGCTGAGACTTGTCACATGGTAATGCTATTCAGAATATAATAATGAATGCCTTTCCACTATAATAATACCTATTCTAATCCTCTCATTTTAAACTGAACATAAATGTAAAGGATATTAAAAATATATTTGAGATGTCAGTGAAATAAAATGTTGTCACAGGATAATGGTCTCCTGCTGCTTCATAAAATACCAAGCCAAAGGCAAGACTTACATTTTCAGAGTAGAAGACGTTAATCCCATGACAGTGTTTTATTGCAGTGATTGTATTTCTATTATACAAAATGAGCGTGTAGATTTAATCAATTCATTTGATGTATGTTGAGGTAGTAAATTGACAGTGGTTTATCATCATTATGAAATTGTTCTTGAAGGCAGTTTATCAAAGAAAATACAGACATTTTAGGAAATTTAACTTTAGGTCGAGGGGAAATAGAGGTTTCTGACTAGCTGGAGGTTGGTTTTCCTTAAGACATTAATAGTTAATATAACAATGGAAGGACAGTATGATAGACATATCAAAAAGGTTTGTGTAATAGTCTTGTTAATATTATAGTTCCACACTTCAATTTGCTGACAGGCAAAACATAATAATTAAATATAATTATTTGAGCAAAAAACCACAGTGACATAACAGAAGTTGAACTCAGAATGCTTTACTTAAGTCATTTACAAAACTAGCTTTGTTACTTTGAATAATGATGACTGAAAAACCTTTGACGTCATTAGATGATAGCATCATCCCATATTTCTAAGCACTGCTATAATACAACAAAGACCCATTGTGCAAGACAGCATAAGGCTTCTTATGGAAGCTCAACCATCTAAGCCAAACCAAGCATTATTCTGAATAGAAAATGAAAACTCATTGCTTGTTTTCTTCTTAGAAAATACATTAATGCCAAAATAGTTGGATGTATTCCATTGAATGTGTTTAGAATATTGTGTTTCATTTTGAAATACCTGTTCCTTAATATCTGAAATAGACCTCAGGTTTGCTTTGAGAACCTTTTCCAATTTTTTAAATAAAGTCAAACTACTATAGTTAATTTATTCTCAAACATAGATCCGATTTCACTTACCTGTTCTGTTTGTTGAGTATTTTAAAATAAGTGAATTTTGTATTTCTAAGGCCATCTATGTTATCATCCTCTGTCTCCTGGTGCTTATATAAGGCCCACAAATCTGAAAATTAAAAGCTTCTTCTTCAAAATACAACAAGTAAGGTAACTGAAAAAGCTATTATTTTTTATAAAAATGCAAATCATCAAGCACATATGTCCCTCAGGCCGTTAAGGAAAAAAATCAGGATGGCCAAAAGTGCAGTAAGAGTGACATCTGGAAAATGCTCGTGGAGTTGAGGTACTCTTTCATTACTCTTGTCATACTCTTATCATTAGGTTGTTCATTACATCATAGGCCATCCACTATCAATCCTTGTGTGAGAAGTAGATCTGGAATTATTACAACAATATTTCTTCTATATTAATCACAAATCCATTTTATGGTAATTTTATTATGAACTCTAGTTTTTATGATCACATACTGCATAGGGCTGCCATCACAAAAGACCACAGACTGGGGGGCAGATCCAGAGGCTACAGGTTCACGATTAAGATGTCAGCAAAGTATGGTTTCTCCTAAAGAGTCTCTCCATGGCTTGCAGGTGGTTGTCTTCTTACTGTGACTTCACATGGACTTCTATGTCTGATGTCTCTTTGTGTGTTCGAATTTTCTCTTCTTATAAGGACACCAGTCAGATTGGATTAGGGCCCACTGTGTGACCTCTTTTAACCTTATTTACCTCTGCAAAGGCTCTATTTGTAAATTTAGTCACATTTTGAGGTACTTTGGGTTAGGGCTTCAATATATGAATTTGGGGGGACACAATTCAGTTCATAACACATACTAATAAGATTTCCTTTGAATTTTAGTATTATACATAAAAAGAAAACTGAAGCATTGAGTGGTGAAATGGTTGCCCAACACTAGCTGTAATAATATATGATCTTTTAAAAAACATGAAAAAAATGATTTTGTGTTGAAAGAATTCTGTCTTTTTATTCTTCTAAATCTTTGACCACAACCCCAAGTATATCATTGTGCTATAATCTTACATAGGTGATGTATTGCTATGTGTATAGAATTCCTTCTCTCCTAGGTGTTATCTTTCCTACAAGGAATAAGTTCCTTGAGAAAAGAAGTATGTGTTTCATATAAGTATGTATTATACAACAAACCTACCACAGGGCCTGGGCACTCTATAAATATTAGGGAAATAAATGATGGATGGATGGATGAAATAATTTGCAAGTCACTTATAGATTTAGAGCTGTGATTTAGATATTTTATACCTGAGATTATTGCTAATGAGAAAAACTCTCAATTATGACAGAAGACACCTTAGTAATATCATTCTTTAGTGTACATAAAACTAGCTCTTAAAATATGACTGCCAAACAGATTTAAGAAAGATTTTATTACATGGCTACCAGCCAAAACCATTGAGCAGAAAATAGAAAGGAAATAAAATTATACTGTCTTGAAATCCAGGTGGGGTTTTGTACATTCTTTCTCATTAAACATCTATCTTGTTGCCTATCTGAGTTTCAGATGCAAAGGAAGAGCAATGAACATTTGACATATACTTAGTTCCAAACAGACTGCAGATACTCAGTAGTTTGGGTGCTCAAGCCAGGAGATGTGTTTATTTTATTCACTTTCTGCACCATAGTTCTCTGAGCATAAATTTGCCCTCAGTCTTTAGGACTGTTTTACCCATCACCAAGAAACACCTATATCCTAAGCTTAACATGAAAAATTTAAAATATACAAGCAACAGTCATTATAATTCTACTTCCTAGTGATAACTGCTGATAACATTTGTTAAATAAAACATCCCAACATTCAGGTATACTTAAATATGTGTGTGTATTAAATCCATATACATGTGAAGGTGAGTCTGTTTCTATCTCAGATTCAGCAAGGCTCCAAAAGGATGTATATGCTAAAGTGAACTCTATGCAGGACTTCTTGAGAAATAGCTAAAGGAAAGGTTTGATTACCATTTGCCAACAATCATTACTAAGCACACATTACTGAGCATTCCTTCTTGAAGAGTTTAAGGGAGAGATTTCCTTTGGAGAGGGCTGTGCTCTGTGCTCTGAATCTGCCCTCTCAGGAGACAGTCTACTTTACCTCTTGCCATGTAAGAAGCTACACATAGAAATCTGGGTGGTGTACTGTGGTGTCATAGTGAGGGGAAGTGGCTCATTTGAAATAGTCAGCAATTTTTGAAATGTGTCGGGCCGGAAGAACACCTGAGTGTTTTTCATGGTCAAGGTGTGGGCCATCCAGGAGTGAGAGACATTGGTAGCAAAAAGAATGGAGGACTTGAAGTCAGTAGCTGAGGGGAGAAGTAAGTGGTCAGCTATAGGAGACATGTTTCATATTAACGTTGCTGCCCTTTGGGAATCTCCAGGAAACATATTTAAGACATGCCAGGCTCAGAAGGCAGAAGTGTCACACCATGATAGTGCTAGGCAACAGAAATCATTTCTGACCTTCACCTCTTCTCCCCATTTCAGCAACTTCCTTCCCTCCTACCCTGGGAAGATCAGAAGTCAGGGATAGCAGGCAGAAGAGCTTTAAGAGAAAAAAGAAGTCATTCATGTCCTCTGTCATTAGCACTGTTACCAAGCTAAAGGATGGTAGAAACATTAATCTAAAATGAAGTTTGTCCATTACACATGACTGGATATTTTAATAATTGAAACTAAATTATAACCAAAGTGACTGAAGAAATATTTTTCTAAAGTGATCATAAACTAGATATGGTCTGACCTAGATTTCATCCAGGATATAGGAAAGAACTAGATCCAACTAAAAACTACTTGGAAAGGAGAGCCTAGAGGGGATTAAAGTGTTATCTTGCTTATACACTGTACAATTCTGTTCTTTCAACATTATGTATACAAATACCCACAAACAAACCAAATATGACACACTGTTAAATATACACAATGAATTACACATACCATAAGTCTATACACATATAAAATGGGACTCTATTTGACACACTGCTTAAGAGTTTTACAGCTTGCCTTTTTCTCTTAATAATCAATTTTTTTTTCTGCAGCATCATTTGTAATTACTTCAAAATAACCCTTGAGTAGTTACCCATATTATTTAACTATTGCCCTGTTGTTGGCCATTTATATTTTCTTAAGTTTATGCATGTTTAAATTAGTGCTTGCTGAAGTTAATATTCTTACAGTGAAGAAGTAGTGAACATCTTTCTTTATTACTTAGAATAAAAGAGTGTAAGCATAGATTTGTAGTCAGGAGGATGCACAATTAAGAAAAATTTGGGGGGAGCTTCCCTGGTGGTGCAGTGCTTAAGAATCTGCCTGCCAATGCAGGGGACACAGGTTCATGCCCTGGTTTGGGAAGATCCTACGTGCTCCCAGACAACTAAGTCCATGCACCACAACTACTGAGCCTGTGCTCTAGAACCCACGAGCCACAACTACTGAAGCCCGTGTGCCTAGAGCCCATGCTCCGCAACAAGAGAAGCCACTGCAATGAGAAGCCCACGTGCCACAACGAAGAGTAGCTCCCGCTGGCTGCAACTAGAGAAAGCCTGTGCACAGCAACCAAGACCCAAGGTGGCCAAAAATAAATAAGTTAATTAATTAAATTTAAAAAATTTTAATTGAAGTATAGTTGATTTACAGTTTTTCAGGTGTATAGCAAAGTGATTCAGTTATATATATACTTTTTCAGATTCTTTTCCCTTATAGGTTATTACAAGATATTGAATATAGTTTTCTGTGCTATACAGTAAATCCTTGTTGTTTATTTTATTTATATATAGTAGTGTGTATCTGTTAATCCCAACCTCCCAGTTTTCTCTCCCTCCCTTTCTCCTTTGGTAACCATAAGTTTGTTTTCTATGTCTGAGTCTGTTTCTGTTTTGTAAATCACTTCATTTGGATCATATTTTAGGTTCCACATATAAATTATATCATATGATATTTGTCTTTGACTTACTTCACTTAGTATGATAATTTCTAGGTCCATCCATGTTGCTGCAAATGGCATTATTTCATTCCTTGTTATGGCTGAGTAATATTCCATTATATATATGTACCACATCTTTTTTTATCCATTCATCTGTTGATGGCCATTTAGGTTGCTTCCATGTCTTGGCTATTGTGAATAGTGCTTTTATGACCACTGGGGTGCATGTGTCTTTTCAAATTAGAGTTTTTGTCTTTTATGGACATATGCTCAGGAGTGGGATTGCTGGATCATATGGTAACTCTATTTTAATTTTTTTAAGAAACCTCCATTGTCGTTGCACCAGTTTACATTCCCACCAACAGTGTGGGAGGGTTCCCAGAGGGACATATATTTTAATAGTTGTTAAGTACTTCCAAACCACCATTCAGAAGCCTTTACCAATTTATGCTTCCCACCAGTAGTAAATCACGTGCCATTTCCCACACTCTCTGCATTATTAACTTTTAATGCACAGTATTATTAACTTTTTTTGCTAGATATTTCCAATATTAAAGTGAAAAATGCTGCATAATGATTGATATAATTTGCATATCTCTGGTTACTATTGAGTTGCAGGTGCATTGATTTTGCTAATTGATTTGCCACAATGTTTTTATTTTCTAATTTTATTGGCCACAGCTTCCTGTGTTTTTTTGGCCATTTTTTAAAAAGATAGTCTATATCTTTTCCCAATTGATTCACAATTCTTTTGATATGTGAAGAATTTTAACACTTTGTCCCATATGTTGATATTATATTACCCTGATAATCATTTACATCTGACCCTTGAAAATGTGGCAGTAGAGGCACTGACCCTCCTTGAAGTCAAAAATCCTGTATAACTTATAGTCAGCCCTCCCTATACGTGATTCCTCTGTATCCTTGGTTCTGTAGCTGAGGACTCAGCCAACTGCGGAAGCATGTAGTATTGTAGTACTGAAAAAAATCTGTGTATAAGTGGATCCATGCAGTTCAAACCTGTGTTGTTCAAGGGTCAACTGTATATTTAAATTTCTTTCTTCTTGTGTTAGCCATACAAACATTTAATTTTCAATTTTTCTATGGTCAAATGAATCACCATTATCCTGTACTTTTTTCTGTCTTTATAATCAAAATTAGAATGGCCTTCTTACCTTTATATGGTTATATTTAAGTCTTAAGTCTAAATATAATTAAAAATATAACAACAAGGCCCTACTGAATAGCACAGGGTACTATATTCAATATCCTGAGATAAACCATAATGGAAAAGAATATAAAAATGTATATATATGTATAACTGAATCACTTTGTTTTACAGCAGAAATTAATACAACATTGTAAATCAACTATACTTCAATTTAAAAAAGTAAAATTGATTTAATAAAGTAGGCTATTAAAAGAGTAAAATACATATGTATAAAAAATTGCCAAATATGAACCAAATATCAAAAATAATAGAATATGCACCCCCATGTACTCAGATTGAAGAGATGTGAGCTCATTCTGCATTTTATTCTCTTTGTTTATATTCTTTATTTCTCTTAGTCTCTTTTAACACTCTTACACCTCCATCCATTTACCTTCTCTCTTTAGAACTAATCACTATTCTAAATATTTCAGAGTATTAGTCATGTCCAAGTGTCTATACTTATTCTAGATATCAATAAGCAATCTACTTCCTTTGTTTAGTGTTTTTAATTTTTATTAAAAATTTTCTAATACATCTATGTATTTGCAATATGCTTTTTTACTCAATATTGTTTTTGAAATTCAGTAATGTGGGAATTTTTTCCCAACATTATATATTTTAGAACTACCTATGTTGTTGGTTATAGATCTAAATCATTCATTTTAACTGCTGTCTAGTATACAAATATATGACTAAACCTTAGATCATCTCTTCTGTTACAAATAAACAATTAGGTAATTACAACTTTTTTATTTTTCAATTCCAACCAATGTTAGAATGAATTTTCTAGCTCATGTTTCCTCAGGAACATGAGTAAGAGCTTCCCAGAGTAAGAGCATACCTAGAAAAGGAATTGTTGAGTCATATAAGTGTGAATTTTTAAGCTTTACTAGCTATTGCCAAATTGTTATCCAAAGTGAGTGTATAATTTACAGAATGATGTGTAAGAATTCATGCTAATCCAAATTTTTGCCAAAATTTAGGTAAAAGAGATTTAAATTTCTTTACCAGTATATGAAATGGTGTCCCAGTGTTGCTGTGATTTGCATTCTCCTACTGTTCCTTCAGTTGTGCAACTCTGAATAGGTTGATTGGCTACTTAGAGTCCTCTTCAGTGAAATACCGGACCATAGCCTGGGTCATTTTTTTCTACTGTTGTTTGAATTTTTTTCATTAATTAGATTTTTTAATTTAAATTCAAAAGTTGCTCAGATATTTCCCCAAAATATAAGTTCTGTCATAATTTTTTAGAATATCTTTTGATGTATTAAAGTTTTTAAGTTTAGTGTATTCAATTTATAATTTTCTTTAACTATTCTGCATTTTTGTATCTTATTCAGAAAATCCTTCCCTATCTCAATATCCTAAGAATATTCTCCCATATCTTCTTGAGAAATTTTCATAGTTTTGTTTTTCACATTTTGGTCTTTAACCCATCTAGAATATTTTATTTTTGTGCTCAGTATAAGGGATCTATTTTTATCATTTTTCCTTAGGGAATGCAAATCGTCTTGGCAGCATTTTATTGATTATTCTTTTGCAACAGGTTTGTAATGCTATGTCTGTCATATACCATACACATATAGTCTGTTTATCTATTCAGTCCTTTGATTTCTGTTTCTTTCCCAGATACTCACTGCTTTAATGATATAGCTTTATAATGAGTCTTTGAGTGTGTAGGGCAAATCCCCTTCTCTAGTTTTTCATGTACAATGTTTTATCTATTCTTGATTCTTCACTTCTTTTATGGATCTTAGGATCAATTTGTCCAATCCTACAAATAGTCTTTGTGGAAATTTGACTTGAATTGTAATGGGTTTATCAATGAATTGAGAATATTTGTGATCTCCATGATAAGTCTCCATTTTATTTAGATCTTTCATCCTGCAATGAAATTATATAAATTTCTTAAAACACTCCTTGCTGGATACTGCATAAACTATTGATCACTCTACATTAATATTGTTTGCTAGAAAACATTTAAAGTCTCTTAATAGTCTTGATAGATTGTGAATTCTCCTGTTATGTCTAGGTAAACATCATATAACCTGTAAATAACAATATTATTTATATGCTTATTTCTTTACTTATATCTAGACTAGGAAGTCTAGGTAATCTTGGAAAAAAGTGGTGATTATGAGATCTTTACCTTTTTCTTGAATCAAAAAGAGATTCTTCTAAAGTCTCACTGTTATGTGTATTTTTTTGCTGCAGTTTTAGACTGGTATAGTTTCCTAAGTTAAAGAAGTCCCCCTCAATTCACAGTTTGATTAGAGTTTTAAAATGCATTTATCTTGGGACTACATAACTTGACCTTTTTAATATATGGAGATGATCATTTTTTCCTCTAACCTATTAGTGTTATGTTATATTGATAATTTAAAAATTTTTTCATTGAATTATAGTTGATGAACAATATTATATAAGTTACAGATGTACAACATAGTGATTATAATTTTTCAAGGTTATATTCCATACATAGTTATTATAAAATATTGGCTATATTCCCTGTGTTGTCCAATATATCCTTGTAGCTTATGTATTTTATACATAACAATTTGTAACTCTTAAGTCCCTACCCCTATCTTGCCTCTCCCCCTTCTCCCTCCCCACTGTTAACCACTAGTTTCTATATCTGTGAGTCTATTTCCTTTTTGTTATATTCATTAGTTTATTTTTTGATTCCACATATAAGTGAAATCATAAAGTATTTGTCTGTCTGACTTATTTCACTTAGCATAATACCTGCCAAGTCCAACCATGTTGTTGCAAATGGCAAAAATTTGTTCCTTTTTGTGGCTGAGTAGTATTCCATTTTGTATATATGTATGTATGTATGTATGGGTGTCTATGTATATACACACACACATACCACATCTTCTTTTCCATTCATCTGTTGATGGACACCTAGGTTGCTTCAGTATCTTGGCAATTGTAAATAATGGTGCTTTGAACATTGGGGTGCATGTATCATTTCAAATTAGTGTTTTTGTTTTTTTTTGTTTTTTTTAGATATATACCTGGAGTGGCATTGCTGGGTGATATGGTAGTTCTATTTTTAGTTTTTTGAGAAACCTCCATAATGTTTTCCACAATAGCTACACCAATGGACATTGTCACCAACAGTGTATGAGGGTTCCCTTTCCTCTACATCCTCACCAGCATTTGTAATTTGTGGTCTTTTTGATGATAGCCATTCTGATGGGTGTGAGGTGATATCTCATTGTGGTTTTAATTTGCATTTTTCTGAGGATTAATGATATTGAGTTTCTCTTCAAGTGCCTGTTGGCCATATGAATGTTGTCATTGGATAAATGTCTGTTCAGTTCTTCTGCCCATTTTTCAATTGGGTTATTTGTTTTTCTGATGTTGAGTTGTATGAGCTGTTTATATATTTTGGATATTGACATGTTATGGGTCATATCATTTGCAAATATTTTCTCCCATTCAGTAAGTAGTCTTTTCATTTTGTTGATCATTTCCTTTGCTATGCAAAAGCTTTTAAGTTTAATTAGTCCCCTTTGTTTATTTTTGCTTTTATTTCCTTTCCTTTAGGTGACAGAGCCAGAAAAATTGCCACGATTTACATCAGTGTTCTGCCTATGTTTTGCTCTAGGAGATTTATGGTTTCCAGTCTTAAATCTTTAATTCATTTTGACCTTTAATTCATTTTGAGTTTATTTTTGTGTATAGTGTTAGAGAATGTTCTAATTTAATTATTTTACATGTAGCTGTCCACTTATCCCAGCACCAATTATTGAAGACTCTCTTTTCTCCATTGTATATTTTTGTCTCTTTTGTTATATATTAATTGAACATAAGTGTATGGGTTTATTTCTTGGCTCTCTATTCTGTTCCATTGATCTCTGTATCTGTTCTTGTGCTGGTAGCATACTGTTCTGATTACTGAAGCTTTGGAGTATAGTCTGAAGTCAGGGAGCATGATTCCTCTAACTCTGTTCTTCTTTCTCAAGATTATTTTGACAATTCAGGGTCTTTTGTGTTTCCATAAAAATTTTTAAATTATTTATTCTAGTTCTGGGAAAAATGACCTTGGTATTTTGATCAGGATTACATTGAATCTGTAGAGTGCCTTGGGGAGTGTGGTCATTTTAACAATATTAATTCTTCCAGTCCACCTATTTATGACATTTTCAATTTCTTTCACCAGTGTCTTATAGTTTTCCAAGTATATAGGTCTTTTGCCTCCTTAGGTAGGTTTATTCCTAGGTATTTTATTCTTTTTATGTGATGGTAAATGGGATTGTTTCCTTAATTTCTTTTTCTGATAGTTTATAAAAAGGCAGCAGATTTCTGTATGTTAACTTTGTATCCTGCAACTTTACTGAATTCATTGATGAGCTCTAGCAGTTTTATGGTGGCATCTTTAGGATTTTCTATGTATAGTATCATGTCATCTGCAAACAGTGACAGTTTTACTTCTTCCTTTCTGCTTTGGATTCCTTTTATTTCTTTTTCTTCTTGGATTCCTGTGGCTAGGACTTCCAAAATTATGTTGAATAAAAGTGGCAAGAGTGGACATCCTTGTCTTGTTCCTGATCTTAGAGGAAATACTTTCAGGTTTTCACCATTGAGAATGATGTTAGCTGTACGTTTGTCATATATGGTCTTTAATATGTTGAGGTATGTTCCCTCTGTGCCCACTTTTGGAAGAGTTTTTATCAAAATCAATGTCTAATTTTGTTGAAAGCTTTTTCTTCATTTACTGAGATGATCATATGGTTTTTATACTTCCTTTTCTTAATGTGGTGTATCACATTGATTGATTTGCAAATATTAAAAAATCCTCGTATCCCTGGGATAAATCCCACTTGATCATCCTATATAATCCTTTTAATGCATTGTTGGATTCAGTTTGCTAATATTTTGTTGAGGATATTTGCTTCTGTGTTCATCGGTGATATTGGCCTATAATTTTCTTTTTTATGATAACTTTGATTTTGGTATCAGGGTGATTCTGGCCGCATAGAATGTGTTTGGAAGCATTCCTTCTTCTGCAGTTTTTTAAATAGTTTGAGAAAGATAGGTGTTAACTCTTCTCTAAGTGTTTGGTAGAATTCATCTGTGAAGCCATCTGGTCCTAACATTTGTTTGTTGGGAGTTTTTTATTACTGATTCAATTTCATTACTGGTAATTGATCTGTTCATATTTTGTATTTCACCTGGTTCAGTCTTGGGAGAGTGTACATTTCTAAGAATTTGTCCATTTCTTCTAGGTTGTCCATTTTATTGACATATATATATAGTTTTTCATAGTAGTCTCTTAGCATCTTTTGTATTTTTGCAGTGTTGGTTGTATATTTTCCTTTTTCATTTCTGATTTTACTGATTTGGGCCCTGTCCCTTCTTTTCTTGATGAGTCTGGCTAAAGGTTTATCAACTTTGTTTATCTTTTCACAGAATCAGCTTTTAGCTTCATTGAGCTTCTCTATTGTTTTTTTAATCTCTATTTCATTTATTTCTGCTCTGATCTTTATGATATCCTTCCTTCTACTACTTTGGGTTTTGTTGGTTCTTCTTCTCTAGTTCCTTTAGGTGGAAAGTAAAGCTGTTTATTTGAGATTTTTCTAGTTTCCTGACACAAGCTTGTATCATTATAAACCTTCTTCTTAGAATTGCTTTTGTTGCATCCCATAGTTTTTGGATAGTCATGTTTTCGTTTTCATTTGTCTCTAGGTGTTTGTTGAATTCCTCTTTGATTTCTTCGTTGATCCATTGGTTGTCTAGTAGCATATTGTTTAGCCTCCATGTGTTTGTCTTTTTTACAGTTTTTTTCTTGTAGTTAATTTCTAGTCTCATAGTGTTGTGGTCAGAAAAGATGCTTGATATGATTTTAATATTCTTAAATTTAGTGAGGCTTCATTTGTGGCCCAGCATATGATCTGTCCTGGAGAATGTTCCATGTGCACTTGAATAGAATGTGTATTCTGCTGCTTTCAGATGGAATGATCTATCTATCTATCTATCTATCTATCTATCTATCTATCTATCTATCTATCTATCTGTATCAATTAAGTCCATATGGTCTAATGTTTTCTTTATGGCCTGTGTTTCCTTATTGATTTTGTGTCCAGATGATCTGTCCATTGATGTAAGTGGGGTGTCACAGTCCCCTACTGGTGTTACCATTAATTTCTCCCTTTATGTCCATAATATTTCTTTATGTATTTAGGTGCTTGTATGTTGGGGTGCATATTTACAATTGTTACATCTTCTTCTTGGATTGATCCCTTGATCATAATGTAGTGTCTTTCTTTGTCTCTTGTAATGACTGTACTTTAAAGTCTATTTTGTCTGCTATAAGTACTGCTTCCCCAGCTTTTTTCTGATTTCCATTTGGATGGAATACCTTTTCCATCCCCTCACTTTTAGTCTGTGTGTGTCTTTAGATCTGAAGTGAGTCTCTTGTCTACAGCATATGTATGGGTCTTATTTTTGTATCTACTCAGCCACTCTATGTCTTGATTGGAGCATTTAGTCTGTTTACATTTAAGGTGATTATTGATATGTATGTTCTTATTGCTATTTTGTTAATTGTTTGGGGGTTGTTTTCTTAAGTCTTTTTTGTTTCTTCTTTTGTTCTCTTCCCTTGTGATTTGATGACTAGTGTTACACTTGGATTCCTTTTTCGTGCATATATCTAATACAGGTTTTTGGTTTGTGGTTACCATGATGTGTTTATATAGCAATCAATATACATGCCTGATTGTTTTTAAGTTGCTGATCTCTTACTTTCAAATGCATTTTAAAACCCCTGCATTTGTATTCTCCTCCCCTCACAAATACTGTTTTTGATATCATATTTTACATCTAATGGTTTTGTGTATCCCTTAACTGCTTATTGTGGTTATAGATGATTTTACTACTTTTGTCTTCTAACCTTCCTACTAAGTTTGTGCATGGGTGATTTCCTACATTTACTATATGTTTGCCATTGCCGATGAGCTTTCTTTTTTTTGTAATTTTCTTGTTTCTAGTTGTGGTCTTTTCTTTTTCATCTAGAGAAGTTACTTTTACATTTGTTGTAAAGATGGTCTGGTGATCCTGAACTCTTTTAGGTTTTACTTGTCTATAAAGCTTTTGATCTTTCCATCAAATCTGAATGAGAGCTTTGCTGGGTAAAGTATTCTTGGTTGTAGTTTTTTTCCCTTTCATCACTTTAAGTATATTGTCCCACTGCCTTCTGGCCTGCAGAGCTTCTGCTGAAAAATCATCTGATAGCTTTATGGGAGTTCCCTTTTATGTTATTTGTTGCCTTTTCCTTGCTGTTTCTAATATTCTCTATTTTTAATTTTTGTCATTTCAATTACTGTGTGTTTTAGTGTGTTCCTCTTTGGGTTAATCCTGTATGGTCCTCTTTAGGTCTCCTGGACTTGGATTTCTCTTTCCTTTCCCAGGTTAGGGACATTTTAAGCTATTATGTCTTCCAAAATGTTCTCAGCCCCTTTCTCTGTCTCTCTTCTCCTACTGGGACACCTCTAATGTGAATATTATTGTGCTTGATGTTGTCCCAGAGGTCTCTTAAACTATCCTCATATCTTTTCAGTCTTTTTTCTGTTCAGCAGCAGTGATTTCCACTACATTGTCTTCTAGCTAACTGATCCGTTCCTCTGTAGCATTTACTCTACTGTTGAGTCCTTCTAGTGCATTTTTCATTTCAGTTATTGTATTCTTCATCTCTGTTTGGTTGTTCTTTATATTTTCTAACTCTTTGTTAAAAACTTCTAAGTTCTCACTCTGTGCATCCATTCTTCTCCCAAGTTCGTTGATCATCTTTACAATCACTACCCTGAACTCTATCTTGGGTAGATTGACTACCTCGTTTCCTTAGCTCTTCTGGGGTTTTATATTGTTTTTTCATTTGGAACATGTTCCCGTGTCACCTCATTTTGCCTAAGTTGCTGTTTTTATTTTTATGTATATGGTAGGTTGTTTACATTTCCTAACCTTGGAGGAGTGAACTTTTGTAGGAGATGTCCTGTGCATCCCAGTAGTACATTCCCCTTTCATTACCTGAACTATATGCCCTAGAGGTTCCCCCTTTGAGGGCTGCTCGGGTCTTTATTTTGTGGCAGACTAACTGTGTGGAAGGTCCGGTAGGTTGGTTGTTCCCCAGTCCATTTGGTTGCTAGGTCCTGCTTCATGCAGAGGCTGCTGAATGCTGATTGGTGGGACTGGGTCACAAGGGGCTGACTGCAGAACCCCAGGATGCCCCAGGGCTAATACTGGCTCACTGCTGGGCAGAGTCAAGGTCCACAAGACTTCAGTGCTGTTGCCCACTCACTGGTGGTGCCTCCTAGTAAGCAGGGCTGGTGCCCAGGTGGTCCCAGGGCAGGGTCTGGCCTGCTGGTGGGCTTCCTGGATCTGTAGGCTGCAGGTCTGTGGCTTTCTTGCCTCTGGTGTCTGACCCCTGGTAGTTGAAATTGGTCAGTAAGCTAGAGCAGGCTCCCTGGAGGGCAGGACCAAGGCCCAAGGGATCCTAGGACTGGTTTCTGCCCAGTGGTTGGTGGAGCTGGTTTCTGGGCCCTCTGGTGGGCATGGCTGTGTCCAGAGGTGGCTGTGGGCTCAGGGAGTCTTAATGCAGCCTGTCTGCTGATGGGTGGGGCAGGTCCCCACACAGTTAATTGCTTGGCCTGAGGTGGCCCAGCACTGGCACTTACAGGCTGTTGAGTGGAGCACTGGCACTTACAGGCTGTTGAGTGGAGCCAGTTATTGATGAGCTAGAGGGAGGGTTCCACAATAGCGCCCACCAACACCAGTGTCCATGTGGTAGAGAACACTACCCAAAATGGCTGCCACCAGTGTCTATGTCCTCAGGGTGAGCTGTAGTTGTCTTCTGCCTCTCCAGGAGACTCTCCAGTTTCAGCAGGTAGGTCTCACCCAGGATCCTATCAAATTACTGCTTCTGTCCTGGGTTCTGTAGCATGGGTGATTTTGTTGCACCTGTAACAATGAAGTCTCTATTTTCCCAGCACCCTGGCTCTACCAAAATTAAGCCCCTTGGCCTCCAAAGCCAAATGTTCTGGGGGCTCATCTTCTCAGTGCAGGACTCCCAGGCTGGGGGGTCTGATGTGGGGCTCAGAACTCTCCTGTGGGAGAACCTCTGCAATGTAATTATTCTCCAGTTTGTGGGTCTCCCCCTCGGGGGTATGGGACTTGACTATATTACAGGTCTTCCCCTCCAACCTGTCTCATTGTGATTCTTTCTTTGTGTCTTTAGTTGTAGAAGATCTTTTCTTGTAGGTTCCAGTTTTTTCATCGGTGGTTATTCTGCAAATGGTTGTGACTTTAGTGTGCCCATTAGAGGAGGTGAGCTCAGGGTCTTTCTATTCCGCCATTGTGGCAATCTCCTGGAACTAGTTTCTTTATTACTTTTGTCTTGGTTCTTCCAAACAATGACTGCTTTTGTTCATTGCTAGAAGACTCCAGGAAGGATCTAAACCAGGGAGAGTTAGTAGTTCCATCTTTATAGACAACTTGCATGCCCTCAGAAAGCACTACCTACATTAATAATTTTTATATGTTAAACTATCCTTCCATTACTGATATATATATTGCCATGAATCCTGCATCATTTTTATCGATATTTCCAACACTACTTTTTACCATGTATTTTAATTTTTAACATTTTTTTTTGCTTTCTGTGCCTCCCAATATTTTTGTATTATTTTCTCTTCCAATATGCTTTAATAAAACAGTCTATATTTTCATTTTATTTTATATTTTTCCAATCTCACACATCTTTTTTTTTTTAAACAAGAGAAAATCAAGCAAAAGTTTAAAACATGTATACATGGGACACATCCAGAAAACTGAGTAACTCAACAAAATGGCCAAATCTCCCACCTTAAGTAGCATTCTCAGCTAAAGAAAAAGAAGGATGTTGAGGTTGGGGAGAGTCAGTTATGTGAGGTTCTAGGAAAAGCACAGTAAACAATGGTAAATTTGTGATGCAGATTTAAGTCATTGCCTTCTTCAGTGATAAGAATTTCTAGTGATTTGGTCATCCTCCTCTTCCAGGTACAGCAAGGGAGACTTTCCTTACAAATGTAAATGTTCCTTACAAAAGGGAAACTGAGATTTTTTTTTCAGAGTGTTTTTGATTTCTGCTCTTTCTTAGAAAATAACCAGCTCAAAATAATATTTCAAAGAGACACATTTTGGGATGGCAGATTCTGCTCCCTTAAGTCCCACCTTTGAAATTTTCAGAGCCTAAGGATCTAAGTTGATAGATTACTCCTTATCTCTTTGAATGAGTTACTTAGTTCAGTTAAATGTGTTTTATTTCAGGAGGTGGTAATGGGGCTGCACTCTCAAAGTTAGTTCTATATTATGTGAGAAATCAGGTATTTAATAAGGCATTTCTAAGAAAACAAAAGAAAAACAAAAGTTAATGACTGGAACAAATTATAAACCCAGTGTCTGAGTCCTGAGAGATGCCATTTGAAAAGATTTCTAAATTTCAGGGTCAAAGCGTCTTGTAGAGTTTGAAATATCTCTGGTGATGTCATTGGGTGTGCAGGTAAGCTTTCTGAGTGGCTCATAGAGCAACAGGAATGAAGATTGTCTAATGATGGGCTATTGTGATCTCTCTTAAGTTTATATCAAGTTGTTCAGCTTCAGTTTGCAGGATTCCATAGACAGGGCAGCTTTTATTCTCAATGATTCCAAGTCAGAAGTGGGAGAAAAGCTGGAAATGTTAATTTCAAGAGCTATAGCCAAATATTTGAGGAGACTTGAAGAATTCAGGATCCAGTCCAGTTTGCAGAAAAACAGAACCTCAAAGACAATTAACAGAACTACAACCTGATATCCATAATTGTGTATTAAGTTTCTACTGAAACAGTTTTTTCTCTCTAAAATCACCCTCATTTCTAACAAAGGTAGCCAAATTGAGACTAATATGTTTGCAAAATAAGGTTAGTTTCATTAAACTTGGCCTGAAAATTTACAGAAGTTCAGCAAGATAGCAAATGGCCATTTAGGCCCTTTCGAATCTGTTTTGCTGCAACTTTTTATAAAGAATCTCCAGATTGAACTTTTAAATGCCTCTTGAGGCCAGGAAGCCACACCAAGAACTTCCTATCAGACTCCCCTGTAATACCTAGAGATTTGGGTGAATTCCTCTCTTCTTGAGGTCTCCAAAATATCCTGAGGTTCCTGCACCTGCCAGGGAGTGTCTTCCCTTCCTCACCTGTAAGGCTGCTGGTAACCCCATGAGCAAGGTACCAGGCTGTATTTTCAAGGGGCTTTATGGCTCTTTCATAAAGTTAACCTTTGTTTCTTAAAGGTGTCTGGTCGTATCTGAGTCTATGCACATTCTCAAATACGACATTCCAGTCAAAGCTTTGGTAATATAACCAGTGTTTCTAGTTGTTTCCTCTAACAAGGAGAGCAGATTTTTAGTGAAATTATGTAAATAACTATACTGCCATGAAAATAAGAATATTCATGAAGAGCTTCTAAATTTTGGAGGAATCAGGTAGAGAGAAAAAGATAAATGTTTCCATTCTGCTTACAAATGTATAATTTACCAAATTGCTGTAAATCATAGTTAGCTTAAGAGGAAAGGTTTCCTTATATCTGGAACACAAAGATTAAAAGCCAGTAATATTACAGACAAAAATTCATAAAAATTATAATCATATTCATCAGCTCATTCAGTCCTATGTAACTAATTCTTGTTGATCTTGATCTTCTGTTAGCAGTTTTATGAAACCATCACGTTCTCCACTGGGGTTCTGTAATTTCTTACCCAGTTCAGTGGTATGATCTAAAAGTTATCAGAGGCCTGTATTTCAAAAAGCCTATGAATCTTCTTGAAGAGGAAGCATTTTTGCAAAACCATTAGAGCAAAATAACAGCTCTCTGTAAATGACAAAAGACTTAAGATGACATGGTTAAAGATCTGAATACAAAGCAGTTGACAGGAAATTTGGTTATTTCTGTGGCACACAACATTTTAAGAAAATAACTAGAATTATGACTGAAAACATTATACCAGGACATATCTGAATTTTAGGAATTTCCTATAATTTCTAGAAGTTTATATTAGTAACATTTACCCATACAATATAACTAAAGAAAGTTTATCATTACTCATTTGACAATGCTTCCCATGTAATTTAACATACCTATTAAACCTAATTAGTTAACATATCTTTAATAAGGAGAGAAAATAAATCTCTTGAAGTGTTTTGGGGACCTTCTAGAAAACATCAAAATTATTTCCACATCAGTAACACTTCATTTAGTATTTGTTTTGGGGGAAGTTTGTCAAATATATCAAGGTTTTAGAACACTTGGTCAAGGAGGATCATAGGTCACTGTGAATCAACACTTAGTTATCCACCCAACCAAAGTGACAAAAGATTTCAAAAGCAAACATAGAAAGTTACAACAGATTACTTAAAAGGTAAAGAAACTTATACACTCTGTTATCAAAGGCAAATCAGTAGTTCAAGAAAACTTTGTCCTCTCAACAGAGAAAACCAAATTCTGGCTTCTCACTGCCTTACTTTTGCTATTAAAATTCATTCACTCAATTAAATTCATTCCAATCTTTGCCAGCTTGACCATGCATAACTCTTTTCTCAATGTTCCTTTTCCACAAACCTTTTATCGCTCCCTTTTTAAAAACTCATTTTAGGACAAAAGTATTTTCTTTTAACAAAATGCATTTCCATTCTTTATTTTTATATTAATTTTAGTAATTTTAATTACATACATCAATTAGAATTCTTAATCAGAATTCTTAATCCTTAGAAACATTCATTTCTACTGAAAACAAAGGCATAAGCAATTGTAAACTGCTATTACACCAGTATTTTTTGACTGACAAACTTTATGAATACATATCATAATTTCTAAAAACATACATTTCCACATAGCACAATTTTTTTCAATGTGGTAAAAGACATATTTCTAATAAACCCAAATATCTTTATTTTTTCTGTAACAGGAAGACAAAAGTAGGTAAACTTAGACTTGTTTAGCAATTAGTGTTTCAGTATTTTATCTTACTTGGAAATGATCTAGACATTCAATGAATTCCCATCATTTAACTTCTTAGCAAAACTGTAAAGGTTTAAATTACCAAAATATTTTGGAAGGGATTTTTAAGTCTTAGCCCACTTACATCTATCTAAATCATTTGTTACCAAAAAGTATGTTTAGATTACCCATGAAAACTTCATGAGACATTAGACAAACTCAGCCATCATCCCAAGCTATTTTTCTTGCTGAAAATGTTGTTACTGAGATAACATGAACTTATTTGACTTTCGGTAAACCTAGTGATGCCAAAAACTTGGCCTCTGTGCACTGGTGCCAAATCAAATCTCGGAGACAGAGTTTTGGGTGAAGTAGAAAAGAATAGCTTTATTGCTTTGCCAGGCAAAGAGGGACACAGCAGACTCATGCCCTCAAAAACTGTGTGTCCCAACCCTGTGGGATTTGGTGAGGAGTTTTCTAGCAATGGTTCAAGGGTGGGGTTGCTGAAAGGATCAGGATGTGTGCAGGGCCTGCATTCCTATAATCTGGCCTCAGACAGTCTCCTGATGAGCTTCTGTGGTTCTCAAGGTTATCAAACTGTGACCTTATCTGTGGAATGAAGAATGCCTCCTCAGTGGTTAACATCTTCCATTTGTTTCGGGTTTTATTTCTGCAGAAAAGCTCAAAGATACTGTTATGGTATGCCCTGAGGCAGAACCAGGACCCTGCCCCAAGGCTGCACTATTGTTTCTTGACTGCTCCTCCCTTGTCTCTGCATCCCCTCCCTTCCTTGCTCAGCACATGTTTGAATCTGCCCTTTGGAACTCAGGAAAGGTCATGGAGGCTGGAGCCTATTCCCTACAAACAAGAAATGGGGGACACAGAAAGGCTTCTGTGCCCAGGAGCTCCACAGGGTCCTGCTCAGTTTCACTAGGTACAATAAAGGAATTTTACTTAATGTTGATAACTCTAAAGACATATCTGTATTAATTAAGCCAATAAACATAAACTAGCTTTAATACTGAATATTTTCCCAGATCAAGAATTTCAAGCTACAGATTGCCAACAAACACATGAAAGAATGCTCAACATCATTAATCATTAGAGAAATGCAAATCAAAACTACAATGAGATATCATCTCACACCAGTCAGAATGGCCATCATCAAAAAATCTAGAAACAATAAATGCTGGAAAAGGTGTGGAGAAAAGGGAACATTCTTGCACTGCTGGTGGGAACGTGAATTGGTACAGCCACTATGGGGAACAGTATGGAGGTTCCTTAAAAAACTACAAATAGAACTACCATATGACCCAGCAATCCCACTACCGGGCATATACCCTGAGAAAACCATAATTCACAAAGAGTCATGTACCAAAATGTTCATTGCAGCTCTATTTACAATAGCCAGGAGATGGAAGCAACCTAAGTGCCCATCATCGGATGAATGGATAAAGAAGATGTGGCACATATATACAATGGAATATTACTCAGCCATAAAAAGAAACGAAATTGAGTTATTTGTAGTGATGTGGATGGACCTAGAGTCTGTCATACAGAGTGAAGTTAAGTCAGAAAGAGAAAGACAAATACCGTATGCTAACACATATATATGGAATCTAAGAAAAAAAAAAGTCATGAAGAACCTAGGGGTAAGATGGGAATAAAGACACAGACCTACTAGGGAATAGACTTGAGGATATGGGGAGGGGGAAGTGTAAGCTGTGACAAAGTGAGAGAGTGGCATGGACACATATACACTACCAAACGTAAGGTAGATAGCTAGTGGGAAGCAGCCGCATAGCACAGGGAGATCAGCTCAGTGCTTTGTGACCACCCAGAGGGGTGGGATAGGGAGGGAGATGCAAGACGGAAGAGATATGGGAACATATGTATATATATAACTGATTCACTTTGTTATAAAGCAGAAGCTAACACACCATTGTAAAGCAATTATACTCCAATAAAGGTTTAAAATAAACAAACAAACAAAAAATACCCACAATGAGAGAACACTGAACTCCTACCAGAATGGCTAAAAATAAAAAGATTGATGATATAAATAAAAAAGAGGATTTCAAGCTGAAAATTATTTGGTTTAGTTTCTATTATATATTTCTGAGTGCTTAATTTTCTTTAAGCTAAATAAATAGAGCTCTATTACAAATTAATTTTGGCAATACCACTTAAAGGTAGAAAATACCACACATTTATAACACATATATTTATAGACACATACAAATACAAACAGAAACCTCATAGCTCCTATTCTAAAATTTCAGCCATGGATCAGGTATGATCATTTAAAACCCACCAGTCACAAAAGAAGTTGGATTCAAACTGGGTTCCCAGCAGATAAAATAAATCAAGGTCAGCTGTTCAGATGGCTAAACCCTTTTTACTAATATTTGTGGAGAAGACACTTAAGATTTATATTTGTCCTTAACAAGTCAGTTCCAATGACCTTTTCCCCTTTTATTTTTTCTTTTAAATAAGAGGAAACTCCTGAAATGTGCATTTTAAAGTGATGGCCTAGATAAGAGTTCCTGTAGTAGACCTGGTAGAATATTTGCATCTCAAAGGCAAAGGGAGGGAAATACAAGTTCCTTCTAAAAGGACTTTTGTTCCCTTATAGCCAGATTTTTCTTCTTAATACAAGTCTTTTAAGATAAATATGGGAGATTTGGGGAGTGGTTAAAAAAAAAAAAAAGATTGGTGGGCTTTGAATTGTTTCTGGAGCCACCAATCTGGTCCTGTAAGACAGTTTGTAAAGACAAAGAAAGCCTGTTTTTAATTCCCCAAAGATTAGGTTGCCACCTAAATGAAATCAAAGGATTGCCAAACTCATCCACCTATGCTCTTATGGTTTTCTTTCCCTCTTGATACATTTAGCTTGGGGAAAAAGGCCTTAAACAATTCCTAGCAGACTCCTAATATCAGCTATGTTCATAAGTTCAGTCAGATCATATGGCATCTCAGTTTATTTTCTTATCTATCTACTGTCTCAGCAGGAAATCCATTTACAAAAACATTTGAGGATCCTCCCTGAGTTTAAGAAATTATTTTTTAAAATTTAATTTAGACTAATTTAAATTTTTTAAATCTGTATTTTATATCAGAGCATAGTTGATTAACAATGTTGTGTTAGTTTTAGGTGTACAGCAGGGTGATTCAGTTATACATGTATCTATTCTTTTTCACATTCTTTTCCCATTTAGGTACAGAATGTTGAGCAGCTTTCCCTGTGCTATACAGTAGGTCCTTATCTAGCAGTGTGTACTTGTCAGTCCCAAACTCCCAGTGTAGCCCTACCCTGAACTCTTCCCCCTAGTAACCATAAATTCATTTTCTAAGTCTGTGAGTTTGTTTTGTAAATAAGCTCATTTGTATCATTTTTTCTTTTTATTAGATTCCACATATAAGCAATATTGCATGATATTTGTCTTTCTCTGACTGTCTTCTCTTAGTATGATAATCTCCAGGTCCATCCATGTTGCTACAAATGGCACTATTTCATTCCTTTTAATGGCTGAGTAATATTCCATTGTATATGTGTACCACATCTTCTTTATCCATTCATCTGTCGATGGACATTTAGGTTGCTTCCATGTCTTGGCTATTGTAAACAGTGCTTCAGTGAATATTAGGGTGGGGGCCTGTATTCTTTCAAACCATGGTTTTCTCTAGTTATATGCCCAGGAGTGGGATTGTTGGATCATCTGGTAGCTCTGTTTTTAGTTTCCTAAGGAACCTTCATACAGTTCTCCATAGTGGCTGTACCAATTTACATTCACACCAACAGTGTAGGATGGTTTCTTTTTCTCCACACCCTTTCCAGCATTTATTTTTAGTAGAGTTTTTGATGATGGCCATTCTGACTGGTGTAAGGTGATATCTCATTGTAGTTTTGATTGGCATTTCTCTAATAATTAGTGATGTTGAGCTTCTTTTCAAGTGCCTCTTGGCCATCTGTATGTGTTCTTTGAAGAAATGTCTATTTAGATCTTCTGCCCATTTTTTGATTAGGTGGCTTGTTTTTTTTTGATATTGAGCTGCATGTGCTGCTTGTAAATTCTGGAGACTAATCCCTTGGTCAGTCACATCATTTGCAAATATTTTTTTCCCATTCTCTGGGTTGTCTTTTCGTTTTGTTTATGGTTTCCTTTGCTGTGCAAAAGCTTTTGAGTTCAATTAGGTCCCATTTGTTTATTTTTGTTTTTATTTTAATTACTCTAGGAGACAGCTTGGAAAAGATATTGCTGCGATTAATGTCAAAGAGTGTTCTGCCTATGTTTTCCTCTAAGAGTTTTATAGTATCTGGTCTTACATTTAGGTCTTTAATCCATTTTCTGTTTATTTTTATGTATAGTGTTAAGGAATGTTCTAATTTCATTTTTTTACATGTAGCTGTCCAGTTTTCTAAGGACCATTTATTGATCAGACTGTTTTTCCCCCATTGTATAGTCTTGCCTCCTTTGTCATAGATTAGGTGACCACGGGTGCATGGGTTTATCTCTGGGCTTTCTATCCTGTTCCATTGATCTATATTTCTGTTTTTGTGCTGGTACCATACTGTTTTGATGACTGTAGCTTTGTAGTACAGCCTGAAGCCCAGGGGCCCGATTCCTCCAGCTTTGTTTTTCTTTCTCAAGATTACTGTGGCCATTTGGGGTCTTTTGTGTTTCCATACAAATTATAAATTTTTTGTTCTAGTTCTGTGAAAAATGCCATTGGTAATTTGATGGGGATTGCATTGAATCTGTAGATTGCCTTGGGAAGCATAATCTTTTGGAAAATTCTGATTCTTTCAATCCAAGAACATGGTATATCCCTCCATCCATTTGTGTCATCTCCAATTTCTTTCATCAGCTTCTTATAGTTTTCAGAGTAGAGGTCTTTTGTCTCCCTAGGTAGGTTTATTCCTAGGTATTTTTTTGGGTAGTATAGTCATTTTCACAATATTGATTTTTCTAATCCAAGAACATGATATATCTCTCCATCTATTTTTGTCATCTTTTATTTCTTTCATCTTATAGTTTTCTGAGTGCACGTCTTCTGCCTCCTTAGGTAGGTTTATTCCTAGGTATTTTATTCTTTTTGATGTAATGGTAAATAGGATTGTTTCTTTAACTTCTCTCTCTGATCTTTCATTGTTAGTGTATAGGAATGCAAGAGATTTCTGTGTATTAATTTTGTGTCCTGCAACTTTACCAAATTCATTGATGAGCTCTAGTAGTTTTCTGGTAGCATCTTTAGGATTTTCTATGTATAGTATCATCACATCTGCAAACACTGACAGTTTTACTCTTCTTTTCCAATTTGAATTTCATTTTTTTTCCTTTTCTTCTCTGATTGCCAAGGCTAGGACTTCCAAAACTATGTTGAATAAAAGTGGTGAAAGTAGACATCCTTGTCTTGTTCCTGATCTTAGAGGGAATGCTTTCAGCTTTTCACCATTGAGTATGATTTTAGCTGTAGGTTTGTCATATATGGCCTTTATTATGTTGAGGTATGTTCCCTCTATTCCCACTTGCTGGAGAGTTCTTATCATAAATCAGTGTTGAATTTTGTCAAAAGCCTTTTCTGCTTCTATTGTGACGATCATATGGCTTTTATTGTTCAATTTGTTGGTGTGGTGTATTGCACTGATTGATTTGTGTATATTGAAGAATACTTGCATCCCTGGGATAAATCCCACTTGATCATGGTATATGATCCTTTTAATGTATTGTTGGATTCAGATTGCTAGTATTTTTTGAGGATTTTTGCATCTATGTTCCTCAGTGATATTGGCCTATAATTTTCTTTTTTTGTGGTATCTTTGTCTGTTTTTGGTATCAGGGTGATGGTGGCCTCATAGAATGAGTTTGGGAGTATCCCTTTCTCTGCAATTTTTTGGAATAGTTTCAGCAGTATAGCTGTTAACTCTTCTCTAAGTGTTTGATAGAATTTGCCCGTGAAGCCATCTAGTCCTGCACTTTTGTTTGTTGGTAGTTTTTTAATCACAGTTTCACTTTTAGTACTTTGTTCTGTTCATTTTTCTATTTCTTCTTGGTTCCCTCTTGGGAGATTGTACCTTTCTAGAATTTGTCCATTTCTTCCAGGTTGTCCATTTTATTGCATATAGTTGCTTGTAATAGTCTCTTAGGATCTTCTATACTTCTGTGTTGTGCATTGTAACTTCTCCTTTATTTCTAATTATATAGATTTGATCCCTGTCCCTTTTTTTCTTGATGAGTCTGGCTAAAGTTTTATCAATTTTGTTTATCTTTTCCATGAAACAGCTTTTAGTTTCATTGATCTTTTCTATTTTTTTATTTGTTTCTATTTCATTTATTTTTCCTCTGATCTTTATGATTTCTTTCCTTTTACTAACTTTGGGTTTTGTTTGTTCTTTTCCTCTAACTGCTTTATGTGTAAGGTTCGGTTGTTTATTTGTGATTCTTGTTTCCTGTGATAAGATTATATTGTTATACACTTCCCTCTTAAAACTGCTTTTGCTGCATCCCATAGGTTTTGGGTCATCATGCTTTCATTTTCATTTTTCTCTAGGTATTTATTGATTGCCTCTTTGATTTCTTAAGAAATCTGTTGGTTGTTAGTACCATATTGTTTAGCCTCCATGTGTTTGTGTGTTTTTTGCAGTTTTTTTTTTCTTGTAGTTGATTTCTAATCTCATAGTGTTGTGGTTGGAAAAGATGCTTGATATGATTTCAATTTTCTTAAATTTACTGAGGCTTGCTATGTAGTCAGTCTTGGAGAATGTTCCATGTACACTTGAGAAGAATGTGTATTCTGCTGCTTTTGGAAGGAATGCTCTGTAAATATCAATTAAGTCCATTTGGTCGATTGTGTTATTTAAGGCCTATATTTCCTTATTGATCTTCTATCTGGATGATCTGTCCATTGATGAAAGTGGGGTGTTAAAGTTCCCCACTATTATTGTGTTGCTGTTGATTTCTCCTTTTATGGCTGTTAGTATTTGCTTTATATATTAGGGTGCTCCAATGTTCGGTGCATATATATTTACAATTGTTATATCTTTTTCTTGGATTGTTCCCTTGATCCTTATGTAGTGTCCTTCTTTGTCTCTTGTAACATTCTTTATTTTAAAATCATTTTCTCTGATGTGAGTATTGCTATTCCAGTATTCTTTTGATTTCCATTTGCATGGAATACCTTTTTCTATCCCCTCACTTTCAGTCTGTATGTATCCCTACATCTGAAGTGGGTCTTTTCTAGACAGCATGTATAGGTGTCTTGTTTTTGTATCCATTCAGCCAGTTGCTGTCTTTTTTTGGAGCATTTAATCCATTTACATTTAAGGTAGTTATTAATATGTATGTTCCCATTGTCATTTTCTTAATTGCGTTTGATTTGCTTATGAAGGTCTTTTTTTCTTCCCTCCTCTTTTGTTCTTTTCCCTTGCGAGTTGATGACTAATTTTAGTGTTGTGTTTGTATTCCGTTTTCTTTTTTGTGTTTGTATGTATTGTAAATTTTCAGTTTGCTGTTACCATGAGGTTTTTTTTTTTTTTTTTTCTTTTTGCGGTACGCGGGCCTCTCACTGTTGTGTGTTGTGGCCTCTCCCGTTGCGGAGCACAGGCTCCGGACGTGCAGGCTCAGCGGCCATGGCTCACGGGCCCAGCTGCTCTGCGGCATGTGGGATCCTCCCAAACCGGGGCACGAACCCGTGTCCCCTCCATCGGCAGGCGGACTCTCAACCACTGCGCCACCAGGGAAGCCCTACCATGAGGTTTTGATATATCATTCTATATATAAAAAGTTGTTTTAATTGCTGATATTTTAATTTCAAGTGCATTTCCAATATCCTGCATTTGTACTCTCCTCACAGTTGCTGGTTTTGATATCATATTTGTGTGCAGATGATTTCCTACCTTTATGTTTGCCTTTACAGGTGAGCTTTTCCATTTGTAATTTTCTTGTTTCTAGTAGTGGCCTTTTCTTTTCCTCCTAGAGAAGTTCCTTTAGCATTTGTTGTAAAACTGGTCTGGTGGTGCTGAATTCTCTTAACTTTTGCTTGTCTGTAAAGCTTTTGATTTCTCTGTCGAATTTCAATGAGAGCCTTGCTGCATAGAGTATTCTTGGTTGTAGTTTCTTCCCTTTCATCACTTTAAATATATTGTGCCATTCCCTTCTGGCCTGCAGAGTTTCTGCTGAAAAATCAGCTGATAACCTTATGGGAATTCCCTTGCATATCATTTGTTGCTTTCCCCTTGTTGCTTTTAACATTTTCTCTTTGTCTTTAATTTTTGTCAGCTTGATTACTATGTGTCTCAGCATGTTCCTCCTTGGCTTTATTCTTACTGGGACTCTGCACTTCCTAGAGTTGGGTGACTGTTTTCCTTTCCCATGTTAGGGGAGTTTTCAGCTATTAGCTTTTGAAATATTTTCTCAGGTCCTTTCTCTCACTCTTCGCCTTCTGGAAGTCCTATTATGCAAATGTTGGTGCATTTAATGTTGTTCCCAAAGTCTCTTAGACTCTCTTCATTATTTTTTCATTCTTTTTTTTGTTATTCTGTTTCTCAGCAGTGATTTCCACCATTCTGTGTTCCAGCTCACTTATCCATTCTTCTGCCTCATTTACTCTGCTATTGATTCCTTCTACTGTATTTTTTATTTCAGTTATTTATTGTTCATCTCTGTTTGTTTATTCTTTAAAGCTTCTACGTCTTTGTTGAACATTTCTTTCATCTTCTCGATCTGTGCCTTCATTCTTTATAAATTTATTTATTTATTTATTATTTTATTTTTGGCTGCGTTGGGTCTTCATTACTGTGTGCAGGCTTTCTCTAGTTGCAGCGAGCGGGGGCTACTCTTCATTGTGGTACGCGGGCTTCTCATTGCCGTGGCTTCTCTTGTTGCAGAGCACGGGCTCTAGGCCCACCAGCTTCAGTAGTTGTGGCACGCAGGCTCAGTAGTTGTGGCTTGTAGGCTCTGGCGTGCAGGCTCAGTAGTTGTAGAGCATGGGCTTAGGTGCTCTGCGGCATGTGGGATCTTCCTGGACCAGAGCTTGAACCTGTGTCCCCTGCACTGGCTGGCGGATTCTTAACCACTGCGCCACCAGGGGAGCCCTGTGCCTTCATTCTTTTTCCAAGATCTTGGATCATCTTTACTATCATTACTCTGAATTCATTTTTTCAGTAGGTTGCCTATCTCCACCTCACTTAGTTGTTCTTCTGGGGTTTTATCTATTTCCTTCATCTAAGACATATTCCTCTGCTGTCTCATTCTGTCTAACTTTCTGCGAGTGTGTTTTCCATTCTTCAGGCTGCAGAGTTGTAGTTTTTCTTGCTTCTGCTCTCTGCCCTCTCATGGATGAGACTAAGAGGCTTGTGCAGGCTTACTGGTAGGAGGGTCTGGTTCCTGCCCAGTGGTGGGTGGAGCTGGGTCTTGTCCCTCTGGTTGGCAGGGCCATGCTTAGGAAGACTTTATACAGCCTGTCTGCTGATGGTAGGGGCTGTGTTCCTGTCCTGTTGGTTGTTTGGCCTGAGGTGTCCCAGCACTGGAACCCACAGGCTGTTGGGTGGAGCTGGGTCCTGGGGAGGAAATATCAGCCTTCAGGAAGGCTCACACCAATGAGTAATTACCAGAACTGCTGCTGCCAGTGTCTTTGTCCCTGCAATGAGCCACAGGTGTACCCCACCTCCACAGGAGACCCTCCAGTACTAGCAGGTGTGTCTGTCCCAGGCCCTTATGATGTCACTGCTTTTTTCCCTGGGTCCTGTTACACCCAAGACCTTGTGTGCACCCTTCAAAAGTGGAGTTTCTGTTTCCCCCAGTCCTGTGGAGTTACTGCAATCAAACCCTGCTGGTCTTCAAAGCCAGATTCTCTGGGGGCTCCTCCTCCATTTCCAGACCCCCAGTCTGAGAAGCCTGACATGGAGCTCAGGACTTTCACTCCTGTGGGAGTACTTCTGTGGTGTAATTATTTTCCAGTTTGTGGGTCGCCCATCCGGCAGGTATGGGATTTGGTTTTCTCAGAATTGTGCCCCTCCTACCATCTCATTTTGGCTTCTTCTTTGTCTTTGGATGTAAGGTATCTTTCTTGGTGGGTTCCAGCATTTTTTGTGTTGTTGTTGTTGATGGTTGTTCATCAGTTAGCTGTGTTTTTGTAAGGAGGGGTGAGCTCACATCCTTCTACTCTGTTATCTTGCTGGCAAAATCCAAGAAAATTTTTAATTATCATGCTTGATTTGGCCTTCAACCTAAAGAGGATTGGTTATAGCCTCAGGTGGTCCCATTTCCAAAGGCAATGGTTTAATAATCTCTTCAGAATGGAAAGGCAGTTCAGACAGAGGATTACTAGAATGGGTACCCAAATGAAGGAAGATAAGAGTAGAGCAGTAGGAGTTACATTAGTCTTACAGTGTTTTGTCTTAGGTACCTTTTATATTTTTAATTCTTCATAAGCTTTCCCAACAGATCCTTCAGTGAAACTATTTTGAAAGTTAAAAGCTGTTTGGTGTTTCTGCCTACCAATTAAAATAGGTACAATTGTTTAGGATGAGAGTTCTCTCAAAATTTGCCGATTTAGACATTTGTCCAATTCAAAGGATCCATCATCTGGGTATTGACAAATAGGATCTTATAGCACTCAAATGAGTAAGGTGCCAGAAGGCAAGAGAGTGGAAAGGAGGCAAACCTCACAAGATCCAGAAAGTTCACTCCCAGTGATAGTCTAAGAAAGTAAAGGCTTTCATTGAATGGGCAGAAGCAATGAAGGTTGAGATAAAAAAAGGTCCCTTAATGACTGGGCCCCTTATGACAAACTGCCCTGAGTTTGGGTTTCTTACAGCCAAACTAAGACCTAAGAGGGATGTGCTGTGAGGATGGGGTTTGTGTGTTGCTTTACAGAGTACCTCATTGCACGGAAATTTTCTTGAGGTTGGTGGGTGATCTAGTGTGATCTAACCTGTTCTGTGACCAAGTTATCCTTTCATGGGTGCCTTTTTGAGGTGGCGAGTGCCCTAATGGCCGTTAAATGCTATATCTATGCCCACCAATAGTGCTATTGCGGCTTCCAATGTATCCCTTAGGAATAGCTTTTACCTCATGTTATATTAATCCACAGCAAACTGGTCTGCTAAGGCCCACAAACTCACCAGTCTGTGGGGCTGGCTCAGACAACAACAGGCTTTTAAGACGTGTGCCTGAATCTTACCCTATGGAATTTCCTTCTATGACAAATGACACAAGAGACAGAGACAAGGAAAAATAATAACCATCTCTGGGAGGTAAAGGATCAACAAACCAAGAGTACTCTACTGAATTTCCCAAGAGTTGCTTAGTCCAGGAGCTAGCCCTACAAATATTTTCTCCTGCCAATCTAAATTTAGAAAAGGGAAAAAGGACTCTTACTCGTTTCCAACATACCTTGCAGGCACAGATCCCAGAGACAGACATGGTAAGAATTCTCACTTTCTGCTTTTGTCAGATGTCCCTGGATCTCTTAACTGCAGCAGCCTTAGGGCGAGTAGTGTCCAGCCAGTAAAGTTGCATCCCGTTTTCGTCACCAGTTGTAGGGGAGGAAGCAATATTCCACTATCCTTCTATGTTCTTCTGGCTGGTCTAAGGATTAAATGACATGAGACAGGAGACAATCAAACAAAATTTAATAACGTGTACATGAGAGAGACACAGAAAAACTAAGTAACCAACATCCTTTTTTTTTTTTTAGGAGAATCAAATATGTTACCTTTCTTATTATTTTCTTTACTTTTTAAACCAAATTGTTTAAGTGATTTTTTTCTTTAGTTTTTTTAGTATTTAAAATATTTTTCTTTAAATTTTTGAAGAACATATTTAAAACAGGTTATTACTTAAGAGAGTTAAGTGTTTAGAATAGTTCCTGCCAAATAATAAATGCTCAATAAATGACAGCTATTTTAACTACCTATTACCTATTCTATTTGCAACTTATACAATTAAAAAATTAAACTGTTTTAATTCTTTTAGTCTCCCAAAACTCCCTCCATTTTTTTTTTTTTAGGAATAACCTGGTTGTTCAGATTCTGGTCACGTTATTAATTTTTTGAAATACACTTTTAGAGCAGTTTTAGATTCACAGCAAAATTGAGCAGAAATGGCATTAATTTTTACATAATTTTAATTTTTTCTGAATAATTATTTTAACATTTCTATATTGGTGTTTGTAAGTACATTAAAATTAACTTTAGGTTTTATGAATTTTATTTTTTCACATAGTTCAGTCTGAAGATGGATTGCTGATCCTGAGTCTTTTCTCCTTTTTTATTTTCCACTTTTTAAGTATAATCCAAATCCTGACTTTTATGTTCTGTAGGTTTCTTAGCTGTAAGATATTTAAAACGTTGTCTCTGGTCTTAACTACTAATAGTAATTAACGGTCTTCTTTACTTGCTAATCAAATGGAAGGAGAAAAATGAAGAATAAACAAAGGAAGGTCTTTGCTATTTGAAGAAGGAACCTTGCATTTCTCAAATAAACAATACAACTAAATAATATATGTTGGTTTTCCTCTCCATGTCTTCTCCTCAGCAGTATATTCAATTCAGTAGCACTTTTGTGAGCTCTGTGTACAAGATATACTAGAACACATCCATATTTGTCCATCTCCACTGTTATTCCCAAGTCCAAGTCATCATCATCTTTCATCTTGATAATCAAACTAGACTGTGCTTTACTGTTAACCTAGTATTTTACCTCACTGAGTGAATAATTTACCTATGAGGAGACCCTTTATTCTGAGTAGAGAAGTAGAGGGCATCTTGACATATTATGGATCTCTACAATGATAATAAGCATGTCTCCATCCAAGGGAGATATTCTAATATACCTGTCACCTGAGTAATGTCCATCTGAATAGTAATTTTTGGAGTTCATGATGGTTCCTGGAGCTCCTAGCCTGCATAATTTTCCCAACTCAGAAACCTTATAGCACTTAGATGATGTTGTATAGTTTAGATCTAGAATATGGGTTTTTTTAAAAATATGGTTTGTATACTGATAATTTTATCACTTTTTTTATTATTACTCCTCATTGTTCAAAGTTAATTTTTCTTCATTATCTCCTTACCCTTTTAAGCCAGTTTCCCCTTATGTTATACCCAACTCTAGATTGTCAACCTGTTGAGAACTAGGATAATAATATATTTTATTCCTATATTTTATGCATTAACCTGAAAATAAATGTTCAACAAGCCTTCTAATTGATTTATTAATAGGGCTAAAATGGGACTCCTGGGAAAAATGGTTCCTTCAAGGATACAAGTAATTATAATTTGAAGTACATTATTTTGAAAAAGTAGGAGACATATCACACTGGAGCAAATATGTTTGAAAGAGTGAGCGATTAAATCATGATTTCAGTCTTTACAAGAACGAAAAATATTTTCCCAGTGCTTTTGATTAAACTTAATGGGTGGCAACTCATTTAGGTTAACTTGTCTGGAAAAATAAAATAGTCAATTTGATAGTTAAATATATAGACCCTTGTTCTGACATTGATCAATACTGAATAAGCCAGCATTTTTCTCATTACTCTCCTTCAGATTTAAAGAGATTATAATTTTTAAAATAATTTTCACTTAAAGGTCAATTGTTCAGGTTAAATTCATTAGCAATATATATCATGAGGTAGCTGTAATATAGCACTAATGATACTTTGTTATTGAAAAACTTTAGTTCCATTTTTAGTTCAGTCACTTACTAGGTATGTGCATTTAAGTAGTGGACCTGTTTACTCAGAGCCTCAGTTTCTTAATATGAAATTGGAATAATTCTGTCTGCCTTATGGATTCCATACAAGAATTAAATGCAATAGTGCCTATGATGAAAGCATTTATACACTCAACAGCATTTCTAGAGAAAAATAACTCTATCTCAAGCCAATTTCATTTTAATAATTCCAAATTCTTATTTAGGCTATAAAATAAAAGGTCATGTCCTGAAATGTATTTTCTAAATAAAAACACCTTTTTTCTAACTAAGAAACTTGATTTCATGTATCCTTTGATGTGCTAATTAGGTCTTCTGACAATCAACAAGATAAAGTAATTTACTTACAACAAAAACTATAACAATAGCCTCTTTCTCTGTTCCAGGTAAGGTTGTTGAAAGAGAGAATGTTAGATTTTATAGACAGGTAATAACTTAGTAAAATGTCGGCATCCTATTATATTTGGATAATTGTTTTACATAGAGTGGATTGGGTGCAGCCAGACTAGATGTGGCCATGGAGACAATGACCTCTTGAACCTCTGTTCTGAGCCTCCTGCCCCATCAGTGGTGAATACTCTTTATAAACAATAGCCTAAATATAACATTTGTTATAACAAAAGATAAAAACACAATCACTGCTTGCTGCAGTTCCAGCCACGAAAAGTGGAGTAATGAAAAGGAGAGAAATAATGTGGTTGATGGGCTCACATCTGTCACATCTGTCATCTCACACTGGCTTTTGTCTAGATGTTAGGATTACTTATGATCATCGTACCAGGCCATAAGCAGCCTTTCTGTGGTTTCTCCCACATATGGCCATTAATATAGCCATTCCTGCATTCTTTTGATTAATGTGGCTTATATAATTAGTGTTAACATGGTATATGGTTTTCTGTCCTACTTTTAACCTATTTGTGATTAGGAGTGAGTTTCTTGTAAACAGCTTGTACTTGAGTCTTTCTTTTTTAGCCAATCTGTCAATCTTTACCATTGAATTGGGGTGTTCAGACCATGTACGTTGACTATAGTTACTGATATTATTTGGTTTAATTACACAATCTTTCTGTTTTCTATTTATCCTGTCTGTTCTTTGCTCTTTTTTTTTTTTTTTGTTCTTTTTGGGCTTACTTTTGAATTAGTTCAACATTTCTATGATTGGTTTTATGTCCTTTGTTGGCTTATTAGCTATTGCTCTTTGTTGTGTTATTTATGTGGTTGCTACATGAATCATAGTATACATCTTTAGCTTAACAGTCAACTTTTCAGTGCTGTTATAACACTTCACATTAGTATAAGAACAATGTACTTCTATTTATCCTGGCTTCTGTGTTATTTTTGTCATGAATTTTACTTCTACATTGGCTGTAAATCACACACAGCACATTATAATTTTTACTGTAAATACTGAATTTACAGTAAAAGAAACAATCACTGTTTGCTGCAGTTCCAGTCATACAGGTGGGATAATGAAAAGAAGCAGAGAATGTGCTAGTGATTTAAATAATATGACAACAAGATTTAACATTTACCCATGCAGCTACAATTTCTGGTACTCTGCATTCCCTTGTATAATCCAGAATTCTCTCTGGCATCCTCTTCCTTTTACCTGAAAAACTTCCTTTTACATTTCTTGTGATGCAAAATATTCAAGCCTGCTGGTAATGAATTCTTTAAAGTTTTTTAAGTTTGAAAAAGTATTTATTTTGCCTTAAATTTTGAAAGATATTTTCTGTGGGTAAAGAAATCTTTATTGATAGGGTTTTGTTTTGTTTTTGTTTTTTGTTTCAATACTTTAAAAATGTTGCTCCACTGTCTTCTGTCTTCCATTATTTTCTGTTTTGCTAATGCTATATAATACAGGTAAAATTGCTGTCATCGTTATCTGTTTCTCTGTACATACTGCATATTTTTTCTTTGCTTTTAATATTTGTCTCTTTGTCACTGCTCTTCAGTAATTTTATTATGATATACCTTGGTGAAATTTTATGTTTCTTTGCTTAGGATTTCTTGAGCTTATTGGATCTCTGGATTGGTAGTTTTAAGCAATTTTGGAAAAAATCTGGCCATTATTTCTTAATTTTTTTGTTTCTCCCCTAGTTCCCCTTTTCTCCAGAGACTCCAACAATATGCATATTCAGCCATCTGAAAAATTTTCACAGTGTACTGATGCTGTGTTCATTTTATTTTGTCTTTTTTTCCCTCTGGGTTTCAATTTTAAATTTCTATTGACATATCTTTAAGTTTACTAACCTTTTCTTTCAAAATGTGTATTCTCCCACTAATCCCAGAAAATGACTTTTTCAAATCATTTTACTTTTTACCTCTAGAAGCTTGATTTTGTTGCCAAAAAACCAGGCCTCTGTTCATTGGTGCCAAATAGAAACACAGAGACAGAGATCTGGAGGAGTAGAAAGGAGTAGCTTTATTACTTTGCCAGGCAAAGGGGCCACAGCAGGCTAACGCTCTCCAGACTGTGCCCCCCTTCCTGGGAAATAGGAAGGGATCTTATAGTTTCAGACTGGAAAATAGGGCTGTGGATAAGGATCAGGGCTGACGTAGTCTTGCATTCTTCTTTCCTCCTGAGACACTGAGATCATTAGAGCTGGCGTCAGGTACTTCCGGAACAGGTTCTGGTGGTCCTCAGGTTATCACTCTGTGACCTTCTTTCTGGAATGAAGGATGCTCACAAAGGAAAGGAGTGTTAAGGACTGTTGTCTTGGAGAAGCAAACATCAGGTGCATAGTACAACTTTCGCTAGAGGACAGTCATTTTCAGAGTGCAATTAAGCAAGAAAGAGAGGGGGAGAAAAACATCTGTAGGAGACTGATTGAATGGGCGGAAAGAATAAGGGTTGAATAAGGGCTAGCATAATGGAGGTGTCTCAACTAGGTCCTGCTACAGCAAATTGGGTCTTCTTTATACCTTTCAGGTTTCTCTGCAGTATGTTCAGTCTTTCCTGCAGCATCTTGAATATATGGAATATAATTATAATAGCTTTCAATGTCCTTGTCTACTAATTCTGTAATCTATGTCATTATTGGATCAGCTTTGATTGATTTTTCTCCTTATAATGGGATATATTTTCCTGCTTGTTTATATGCCTCATAATTTTTTTTTATTTGATGCCAGAAATTGTAAATTTTACCTTGTTGTTAAGTTTTGTTCTGGTACATTGTTAAGTTACTTGGAGTTTGATCCTTTTGGGTCTCAGTTTTTTTTGTTTGTTTTGGGGTTTTTTTTGCAGTATGCGGACCTCTCACTGTTGTGGCCTCTCCCGTTGCGGAGCACAGGCTCCGGACGCGCAGGCTCAGCGGCCATGGCTAACGGGCCTAGCCGCTCCGTGGCATGTGGGATCTTCCCGGACTGGGGCACGAACCTGTGTCCCCTGCATCGGCAGGCAGACTCCCAACCACTGTGCCACCAGGGAAGCCCCTGGGTCTCAGTTTTAAGCTTTATTAGGCAAGACAAGGGCTGCATTTAACCTGGGGCTAATTTTGTCCCATTACTGAGGCAAAATTCTTCTAAGTGCTCTATCTGACGTTCATGAAATATGAGAGTCTTCCATTTCTGTCCAGTATGAGCACCAAGGATTGTTTTCTCTAATTTTTTTCCAGTAGTTCTTTTTCCAGTCCCTGATGATCCCCTCAAATGTGTGTGCTGCTCAGTACTCACCTAAATGGGGCCTCTGGATATTTCCAGAGTTTTCTCTTCATTAAGCTCTCTCCTCTCTGGTATCTTGCCCTGCAGACTCTAACAGCTTTGGCCTTCATGGACATCTAGCTCCATCTCCTCAATTCAGCAAACCACTAAGTCATGTCTGGATTTTCCCTCCCTAACCACACGTTGATGATTTTCTCTGGGCAGCAAGTTATGACAGTTGGACCTCATCTGTTTCCTATCTTTGGAGATGACTGTCCATCATAGTTTGATGTGCATGTTTTAAAAATATCTATCTATCTATCTATAGATATAGATATACTTTTTTCCTGTTTTAAAAAACAATTTTTTCAGACAGGAGCATAGTAAAGGCCTGTTACTTCATCTTGCCTAGAAGCTGTCATTCTTATTAAAAAACTACAGTCTATAAAGAGCGGAATTTTGTGAATGATGCCATGAGTATCAAAATTTTTCTTCTCTATGGATATCAATGGATCCAACCCAGTTATTGAAAAAAGGAGAAAAAAGATAGCTTTTCTTCATTGCACTGTGGGGTCACCTTTGTCATAAATCAAATAACTGACTATAGGTGGGTCTTCTTCTGGACTGTGTTTTGTTCCATTGGTCTACTTCAATATCTTTAACTAATATCCTCTTAATTTCTGTAACTGTGTAATAAATCTTGATTAAAAGATTTATTCTTCTACTTCAGGATTGCCTTAAAGCTCTTCAGGTCCTTTTAATTTTCATACAAACCTTAGCATCAGTTTATGAATGTTGAATATAGGAATTGATTTGAGAATGAGCATAGTATATTCCTGAATTTACTGAGATGTTCCTTAATTTCTGATAATATTCAGTATAGAAGCCTTAAATATTTTTTATTGGCATTATTCCTAGACATTTGATTTTCTTGATGTTTGTAAATGGTACAAAGTTTCATTTGCTATTTATTTGTTGTTATAAAGAAATAACAGTGCTTTTGTACATTAACTGTGTATACAGCAGCCTAGTTAAATGTAGATATTAAGTCTAAAAATTAATCTGTGAATATCTTTATCTTCTATGTATAAAAGCCACTGAGAAGGAGTTCCTTGGTGGCCCAGTGGTTAGGACTCGGCGCTTTCACTGCTGTGGGCCCAGGTTCAGTTCCTGGTAGGGGAACTAAGATCTCTCAAGCTGTGAAGCACAGCCAAAAAATAAAAAGTCACTAAGGATAATACTGCTTTTTTCCTTTCCTCTGTCCCAGCACTTATGGTTTTTATGTACTTGTCTCTTCTCATTACACTGGCTAGGACCTCCAGTTTATAGTTGAATAGAAGTGATGATAGTGTGCATTTCCTGAATTATTCTCAGTTCCATGGATAAAAGGTTTCAATACATCACCATTAAGTGTAATACTGGCTGCAGGTTTTAAAAAATCATTTTTATCAAGTTAAGAAGTAACTCCTATTCCTAATTTACTAAGATTTTTTTATTATGAAAGGACCTTGGGTCTTATCAAATATGTTAATGCATGTATCAAAAGAATCATATGGTTTTCTTTTTTTCTGTTAAATTGGTAAATTATTCAATATATTGCTTGACTTCTGACCAAACTTGTATATTCCTGATATTATACCCATATGACCATGAGATATTATGGTTCTTATATGTCACTCAAATAGGTTTGCTAATGTTTCACTGGCATTATTACATCCTTGTTCATAAGGAATATTTTTAATTATTAGTCTTTATTTTTTACATTAATATTTAAAGTTACATATTTATTTAAGGCAATAATTTGCTACAGGTTCAGTTGTGTCTCCCCAAAATTAATATGTTGAAGTCCTAACCCTTAGTACCTCAATGTGACCTTATTTAACAATAGGGATATTGCAGATGGAATTAGGATGAGTTCATACTGGAGTAGAGTGGGCCCCTAATCCAGTATAGCTAATGTTTTTATAAAAAGGGAGAATCTGGACACAGGTATGCACACATGGAGAATGCCATGTGAAGATAAAGGCAGCTATCAGGGTGATGCAGCCAAATCCAAGGAATGCCAAAGATTGCCAGAAAACCACTAGAAGCTTGGAAAGAAGCATGGAATATATTTCTCCCCCATACCCCTCAGAAGAAAACAATCCCATTGACACCTTAATCTTGCCTTCTAACCTCCCAAACTGTGAGACAATAAACTTATATTGTTGAAGCCACTCAGATGGCTTTTTACAGCAACCCTAGCAAACGAATACAGATCTTATTTGAAGATTTTTATCTTTTGTTTTCACCAGTTTTAATAGGATATGCCTATGTATTGTTTTCTTTGCAGTTGTCTTATTTTTTGTTTGCAAGCTTTTTGAAATATTTCATGAGGTTTGGAACTGAGGCCTTTCATAGTTTTGAAACCAGGCTGCAAATGCTGCTTTGATTTTCTGGGCTTTCTGTTAGTGTATTAGCTTCCCAGGCTACATAGCTTTGGAATTTGGCAATACCTCTGGAGAAAAACTGGCTGGATTTTGAAGCTTATCAATTATTCAGTTTTATCTCTCCAGCCTTAGAAGACCACCAAAAGTTCCCCTAATTTTTCTGCCCTCCACCAGTAGGCCTATACCCAGGCAAAACCTAGATTTTTGGTCTCTACATCTGTGCTCAGATGCCAAATTACCTGAAGAAATAGTATATAGGAAACATCAGGCTGCCTCCCTATGGTCCTCTTCTTTCTTATCCAGTCTTCATTGTTTTAGCAGCACTATGATACGTTTAGCTAGGTGAATGAATTAAGCTTGTTTTCTCCATTTTCATGGTGGGAATATTGTTCTGTCACCCACCTTCTTTAACTTTTTTTCTAGTTATAAACATAATAGATATTTTTCATAAAAATTGGGAAAAAGAAATATGCCATCAATTATCCCTATTCCCATCAACTTTAGATAATCATTATTAGTGCTTTAGTATGTTCCCTTCCAGATCTATTTTTTGGAGGTAGTTTATCTAGTACAGACAGACACACATACCATACTTTTGTCAACTAAGATATCACCGTTGCCCTACAAACTTTAAAACCTAGAAATAAGTACATATTAATGGATAAGGAGAGAGATTATACATACCTAAAGATCCCCATTCAATCAACTTATTTAACTCTACTGAGTGAATAAACTCATCTAAAGAAAGAATGTGTACCTCTTAATCCCCTATCCCTATATTGAGAGGTACAAACTATTAAGTATAAAATAAGCTACAAGGATATATTATACAACATGGGGATTATAGCCAATATTTTATAATAACTATAAATGGAGTATAATCTTTAAAAATTGTGAATCACTATATTGTACACCTATAACATATAATATTGTAAGTCAACTATACTTCAATTTAAAAAAATGTATAAATTCAGGAGGCCAATGAGCAGTGGAAGCAGAGAAAAGTGAGTACTGAAGAAATCAACTGCCATCTAGTTTCCTTTGCTCTGATCTTTTGCTCATATACATACTTAAAAAAACCGATATTCTGTGTGGAATTGCCAAAAGGGGAGATTATGTTGCTAAATTAATTCTCTTTTTAAATCAATATCTTGGCATTCTGTTTTTGCCAAGATATTGGCAAAATTCAGTTTATATGAGTCTATCTGAGAGAGTGATCTACTTTCCTGCATTGTTGTAACTTGCTCTGTCTCAGAAGTACTGAGGTAATAAAATTGTGGGAATCCATCAGGGGAGCTATTGGCTTTTCTCAGGCAACACCCAATCTCTCCACAAATGGCTTTCTATTCAAATAGCAGTATTCACTTGGTAAATAAATATTTTTACTCTACATAATTGAGATTATTTTGTATATATAATTTTGTAATCTGCTTTTTTCAGTTATTTCTATAATGTGAAATTTTTTCCAACTCATCAGATCCCTCTAGAATGAAAATGTCATGAGAGCAGGGATTTTTCTGTCTTGTTCTTTGCTGCATTGCATTACTAGAGCAGAAGCTGATGCATGGTAGATACTCAGTAAATATTGGGGAAATATGTCAATAAGTGAACTATTATTTTTGTAACCAGTAAATAGTATTGCATACCATATTGCATATAGGAGTCATAGCTCATTTAATCAATTCTCTATTATTGGTCATTTAGTTAATTTCCAAATGTTTTACTTTTATTAATAGTGCAGTAATGAGTGAATTTGTAGATATATAGTTGGGCACATTTTATTATTTATTTAGTTCAAGTTCCTAAATTAATGGTTGTGTATATGTGTTAAATCTTTGGAATTGTCAGATTGCTAAAGCAAAATTTTAAATGTTTGTTTATATACCAAAATACTGAGATGATAGTATTAATAGCAAATTAAAATTGAAGTCTTCATTAAATAAATGGTACTCTAGGGAGGATAAGAAAATAATATTCTGGTACATTCAGACCCCTATACTAAAATGGGACCCATCTAAAATATTAGGCACCCTGACTTCAGTGCTGGTAAAGGGACTGGGCTCCAGACTACCCTTTCATGGATTCTGCCTTGTCATATGACGTTAACCACCAATCTTAGACGACACTGATGGAATGGCTTAAGAAGTTGAATGTGACAGCTTTGTCAGGTGGAGGTCCCAGTGACAAATAGAAAGCTGGACATGACCACAGCTCCGAGGAACTTCCAGTTTGATGCCTCACTGATATATTTTATTAAGACAGCTTCCCAAGGAAGCTGATCTTCTTGACCTGGTTTTCCCTGTCTTTGTTTATTAGCATATTTATTTGACAGTGTGCTAATACAGTCGCAGAAAGAAAAGACAGTCTTTCACTATGTATCTACATGAAAATCTTTGGCTTTTGGTAGTGCTTTTCTTGTGTGATTTGTTAGATAGCCTCCATTTTCTTCAGGAAAATTGTCTGTTTATAAGGATGTACTGACTTAGGGAAGCCCGTCCCAGGCTTTCCAGGGCTTTCTGTGTGAGCATTACCCGGACAGGCATTAGCATGCTCCGCTTTTGATTTATTATCTCAAGGTCCTTGGCAAACACTTGGAATTTAGTTATCTTGGAAGAAAGGAATTTTGTAGTAGGTTCATATGATATATAATATACAGTTAGTTCATGGCATATATAAGTTTAACTCCCAGGTATTTCCAAATGCTATGGTGATTCGGGTGATCTGTTATTTCTTTTGTTCAATTATTTTTATATGTAATGATTTCTCTTGTTATATAAAAATGATGGGGTTTTTTGATGTTTTTAAATATGAGAATTGTATATCCTCTGACTGATGCTTTGTGGTACACCTGAATACATTTGAGCTTAAGGGTCATCACATATGCTAGTAAGGCTAGACTCCCAGGCATCCATTTATACACTTGTGGCATCCTTCCATTTGCAACCACCTACCAATTAATGGCATTTTGAGCAAACTGGCAGCGGATGTCCAGATCTCAGACTTAGTCTGGTCACTTGATGGCTCACCCAGCCTTGCAGTTTTTCCCTTTTGCTCTCCTCTGCCTGGCTCCTTTATTCTTCAGCCAGCATCGACATAGTCCCAAGTTGCTGACTCAAGCGATGAGTAGTGAGACAGCCTTGTTTAGTAGAAACAACATTACAAGGCTATATTTCTTGTGTAGCTTTTGTTCATTTTTCACTTGTTTGATAAATACATATTGAGCATCTACAATTCATCAGGCCCTATACTCTGCTGAGAGTGATTGAACAGGCAAGTCCCTCCTCTATGGCTCTTTTAATGGGGGAATAAAAATATCAATATTATCATAAGTCAATGTGTGGTAAGTTCTAAGAAGAAAGTTCAAATAATGTCCTGAAAAATTAGGCATACTGTGGCTTCCTTCCTTATGTAGGGTGGTCAGGAAAGGCTTCTCAGAGGAGGTAACATTTGAGCTAAGGCCTGGATGATGAAAAGAGACAGCCATGTGAGTCCCTGGAGAATGACTATTTCTAATAGCAAGCACACAGGCCCTCAGATGAGGACTGATCAGCCTGGGCTGTGTAGGGGCAGAAGCAAGGCCAGAGTGACTGGAGAACACAGAAGCAGGGAGATCAGGTGGGAGGGAAGGTCTGTAGAGCAGGTGAAATGCAGCAGTGGAGTAGGGAAGGAATAGTAGAGTTAGAGAGTTTTGAAGGTAGGACTAACAGTACACACTAAAGAACTGGGGATGCAGAAAAGGTGGGGAAGAAAGGTCATAGGAATAAGCTGCATGTGTTTGACCTCAGCAACAGGAAGAATTTTGTCATTTAACTAAAATAAGAATGGTTTGGAATGAGATCAAGGGAAAAGATAGGACTAAATGGGCAAAAATAGTATGCTTGGGACATACAAGGTTTAAGATATCTAATAAACATTCAATTATGATATGCAGAGTAGCGTGTGTGTGTGTGTGTGTGTGTGTGAAGTGGCAAAGTAACCTTAAAGATAAAATTTTAAAGTATTTTAAAAAATGATTTGAGCAAAAGTAATGATTTATTTGTAACATTTTTGGAATAAATGTTTAGCATCCTAATGCAAGTATTTTGGGGGTTAACTTTTTGTTTTGATACAATTTCAAATATAAGAAAATCTGCAAGAGTAGTACAAAGGGCACCGATATACCCTTTTCCCAGAATCACAAATTATTAGCATTTTGCTGTATTTACTTTATCATTCAGTCCCTATCTATTTACCTATCCATCAATCTATTCATATACATGAGCACTCATATGATGTATGTATGTTGCACATACATATACATTTCTGACATCATGGCCCTTTATCCCTAAATGCTTCAGTGTATTTCCTGAAACAAGAACATTCTCTTATGTAAACATAGAACAATTATCAAAATCAGGAAATTGAAACTGATACAACCCTATTTCATAATTTGTAGTTCATATTCAGATTTTTCCAATTGTCCTGATAATTCTTTTATAGCTATTTTTCCCCTAGGTCCAGGATCCAGTCCAGGATCACATGCTGCATTTGATTGTCATGTCTTTTTTGTCTCATTTAGTCTGGAACCATTCTTTGTTTCTTTATCTTAACTTTTTTACAGACTACAGGAAATTACATTGTGGAAAAACCAAACTCAACCTGAGTTTAATTTTTACTCATGATTAGCTTCAGGTTATTTATCTTCAGCAAGAATAGTACAGAAGTGATGTGTCCTTCTCACTGTATCACATCAAGGATGATATTAATTTATATTAATTTATTCGATTATTGGTGATTTTAATTTTCATCTCCTGGCTAGGGGAGTGTCTAATAGATTTCTCTACCAGAGAGTTACTCTACATTCCATTAGTAATTATTTAATTATTTAATTTATGGGAAAACATTTTGATACTATGTAAATGTCTTGTTTCCTATGAAACCTTTACCCACTAGTTTTAGTATCCATTGATATTTCTTGCCTAACTACCATGGTTGCAAATTTGTGATTTTCTACCTCTATCATTTCTACTGCATTTATGAATCAGCATTCTTCCAAAATGGTCTTCCCTCCAACCTTGTTTACTTATTTATTTATTTAATTTTGCATTTACTTATTTGTATCACTATGATTTCATTTATTATTTTTTTTCAAAATAATTTTTTTTCAGTTTTAATCTGTTATTCTCATTACTTACTTGGTCCCCTGTATTGCCAATGGGAGCTCTTTCAGTTAGGCTCCTATATCATTTTGATACATCCCAATTTTTAAAAAATGCTTCCATACTTTCTGGAACAAAATGCTCTCATCTTAGATCTTTCCTACCCCAATTCTGAAGTCAGCTATTTATTCAAGGAAACTTGGTTTCTTTTAGTGGAAAATTGTCTTTAGAAACCATTAAGAAAACAAGGGCTCTTGGTATCTTACCAAGGCAAGTACTTTGAAAAATACTTGGGAGTCCAATTTCATAGCTACTTATTTTTAATATCAATGGCCAGTAGGTATGAGCTGGTAATATTTTTAATTCACTAACATTAGATAAAAAGCAGGACTTATTCCTAAGATTTTAAAATCCTTTGATTTTATATTTTTAAGATCAAACTCAGTGCTATGTATTTCGAAGTTTTTTGCACCTTTTGACCTTAAGAGACATCAACCTGCTAATGGATCAGAGAATAAAAAGCTTTAGTGCCGGGCTTCCCTGGTAGCGCAGTGGTTGAGAGTCCACCTGCAGGTGCAGGGGACGCGGGTTCGTGCCCCGGTCTGGGAGGATCCCACATGCCGTGGAGCGGCTGGGCCCGTGAGCCATGGCCGCTGAGCCTGCACGTCCGGAGCCTGTGCTCCGCAATGGGAGAGGCCACAACAGTGAGAGGCCCGCGTACCACAAAAAAAAAAAAAAAGCTTTAGTGCCAATAAGAGTTGGCTATGTAGTCTAAAGAGAGTTCTACTTTGCCTAGCATCAGGAGGCAAGAAATGCTACTGATACAGTTGAGAGTAGGAGAAAGTTGATATTTCCAAGGCCACAGCATAAAGCATGGCCTTTAATATCTATGTTTGCTACAGGGAAGTATGTAAACAAAATAACAAGACTGGAAAAGAAACGTGCCTAGATCAATTTCTGCAAATGCCATCAAGTGGTTCTGTCTACTCAAAGATGCCTGAAGATCATCCCCCAAATTAATTCTTATTACTCTCACAGAGAGATTCATTTTGATTTGTTGCAAAACATAAGACTGAAAGGGGAAAAAATAACTCAGTAGAATATAACTGTAGTGTTTCATATTAGATGTAACTTTATGCAAGTCAGTTTAGCAAATGTTTATTTAGAATCTTTTATATACAAGACTTCTAACCAAGCCAGTACAATAAGGTTATGTTTTAAGATCCAGAGCATGCCATCTCTCCTAACTGCTCCAAACGTATAGGAGGGATATAAAAATAGTTTTCAAAATACAAAATTTATAGTCATACAAAAAAAATCAAGAAAAGCATATTCATAAATCAAAACCTCAAAAGAAATGAACAGAAGTGAGTGAGGCTGAGCATGGTAGGGACTTCCATGGGTTCAGTGGCACTGGGGGTGTCAGGAAATAAAAGCATCCCACATAAGTTGTGGGGTCATATCCAGGCTCAGTGCCATAACATTGTAATATGAATTGCAAAATGTTACTTTCATGAAGAGTTTCTATAGAACTGGCATTATTTCTTCCTTAAAGGTTTGGCAGAATTAATTACCGAATTCATTGGGCTTGGTATTTTCTTTCTTGGAAGAAATTTAACTGTGAATTCAATTCCTTTATATTTATTAGAGTAGTCTCATATTATACTTATTTCTTCTTGAGTGAACTTTGATAGTTTTTACCTTCAGAGAATTTGCCTGTTGCATCTAACCTGTTGGATTTATGGGCATTAAATTGTTTGTAATACTTTATTATTATCCATTTAATGTTGTAGGATCCATAATGATGTTTCCCTTTTCATTCTGTTGTTACCAATTTGTATCTTCCATTTTTTTGTTTTAGTTTTTGTTTGGTGAGTCTGATTCGAGGTTTATCATTTTTATTGATCTTTGCAAAGAACACACATTTGGTTTCCATTTACTCTTATGTTATTTACACTTTCAATTTCATTGATTATTGTGCCTATACTTATTTTACTTTCTTTTACCTCTTAGGGTTTAATATGCTTTTCTCTTATCAGTTTCTTAAAGTGAAAGCTTAGCTCATCAATTTGAGACATTTTTTGCTTTCTGATGTATACATTTAATGTTATACATTTCCCTCTAAACACTGCTTTAACTGCATTCTACACATTTTTTTGTTTTGTTTTGTTTTCAATTTAAAATATTTTCTATTTTCCCATGTGACTTCCTCTTTGACTCATGGGTTATTTAGAAGTGTATAGTTTAATTCCAAGTATTTGGAGACTTTCCAGATATCTTTGTTACTGTTTTCTAATTTAAGGTTTTTTTTAATAGTCTTAGAATAAATTTTTTATGATTTTTATTATTTTAAATATGTTAATTATATAAAGTTGGTTGATAGTGCTGTTGCAGGCTTTGATATCCTTATTGATTTTCTGTCTACTTGTTATAATAATTGCTGAAAGATAATTGTTGAAGTATCCAATTATTATGGATACTTCAAGTCCAAATTATGGATTTGTCTATTTCTCTTTTCAGTCCCATTATTTTCTGCTACATGTATTTTCAAGTACAGTTTTTAGCTCCACACACATTCAGGATTGTTTTTTATTCTTAGTGAATCGATTTTTTAAATCATTTTGTAATGTTATTTTTAACCCTGGTAATATTCCTTGTTCTGAAGTCTATGTCACACTGCCTAAGGTGTTTATGTTTTATAACATTAGCCTTTATTTCTTGGCTTATGGAATTAAAACTGAGCCTTGGTTGTTATAAAGTGAAATGATAAAAGAATTGAGCAGGCTGACTATGATGAATAGCTCAGATAAGGAAACCAATGCTTAGTGAGTTCAGACAAGGAAATAGAGGCTCAGATGAGAGGCTCAGATGAGGAAACTGAAGCCCCAGTTTCCTGACATTCAGCTAGTTAGTGGCAAAGCCAGGGCTAATATCCTTACTCTGGGTAATCTTTAGTCCCATCCAAACTGAAAGCATTCTGCAATGAATTTGCCCTGAAATTGCTCCTTACAATCTAATATTTCTAAAGTTATACAGTAGAGATACAAAGTCAGGTACCTTATTCCTGAGGTCCTCAGAATGGGGAATCCACTTCTCTTTGGTAAGAAATTATAGGGAACAGCTCACTGTGCTGCAGGAAACTGGATCAAAAGAAGTTGTAAAGTTATTTTCCACATTCTCTTTCTAAGATGAAATTGTTGATAAGGCATAGCATTTTCTCATGACATCAATGAAGCAATCACTTTGTGATAGCAATGTGACCCTCAAAGTCAGCTCCAGTTTTGGGCACAGTGGCTTCATGGATTAGCTATTACTTTTTGGTTTTCCAGGTGTTTCACTAAAAAGCTGTCTATTAAGCACCTCACACGTTGAAAAGAGTATATGAATGAATTCAGGCACAATACTTTCCATTCTGTTTGAAAATGATCACTGCCCTTTATTACTTTTGCAGGAGAAATTATGGTTGACAAGTGTAGTTGGCATAAAGTCATTAGTAGATTGCTTTTTAATTTGTTCTTCCAATGTTGTCTTTCCTCCAAAACTGATTACTACAGAAAATAAAAACACTAGGCTATGTACTGGGAAATTCCTTTGTTGAAATAGCATTTTATCTCCTGCCCTTTCTTCCATTTCCTCTTACTCAAAATACTACAGGAATCTTGAGATTTTTATAGCTGTCCCTTTTAAGATACAGTTGCAGAATCTTCTCAGAGAAGATTTGATGGAATCTATTTTCAGTCTCAGTAGGAGAATCCTAATTTACATCTCGTGGGTTGTCATGGCCTAAATTGATCTACACTGACCTGGTTTATTTTAAATCAATTCAAGGTTTTTTTCTGTGTGCACACAGAACCAACAACTACCTGTGCTTCAGATACTGCAAAATCAATACCAAGGAAATATAAGCAATCTGGATGGGTTCTTCAAATAAAAGTGTACTCTGTGTTGTACTGTTCAAAATTGAGAGGGGCACTGAGGTGAAACTAAGAAGCTGGAAGAGTTTAACCAACCAAATAGTCAAAAATTGCATCAGTTGTCTGTGATGCAAAATACATTTTGTCCCACCTAATGTCTAATAATTACTTTTTTTTTTACCATCTGAAGTGATTGCCAAATATCAGTTCATTTTATTCTATTTGTACATACAATAAAATGTAACATTTCATTGTATTTATTTTGATTATATGAAATATTTTTGTGGCAAGATAGACAATTGTTATTTTACTACAATTGTAAAGGTCATACCAGGTTATTTCTTAAAGCCAAGATTCTGTAGCCAGCTTTACTTAAGAAGTGAGATGTGGAAAAAAAAAGCAGTCTAAACTGAAATAAGGGTCTGTGGTAGCTAGCTGGGCGGGAGTCTGGGAAAAAGTCTGGACCTGCCTAAGGGGCAAGGAAACCATTGTTTCAGGGTGCATGAGGACAGGGGATTCAGAGCACCACCTAAATGAGCTCCAGAGACGGGCACGAGCCGCGGCTATCAGTGCAGACCCCAGAGACGGCATGAAACCCTAAGCCTGCTGCTGAAGCCACCAAGAAGCCTGTGTGCAAGCACAGGTCACTATCCACACCTCCCCTCCTGGGAGCCTGTGCAGCCCGCCACCAGTCCAGGGTTCTGTGATCCAGGGACAACTTCCCCAGGAGAACGCATGGCGCACCTCAGGCTGTTGCAATGTCATGCTGGCCTCTGCTGCCGCAGGCTTGCCCCGCATCCGTTACCCTCCCTCCCCCGGCCTCAGTGAGCTAGAGGCCCCAATCAGCCACTCCTTTAACCCCGTCCTGTCTGAGCGAAGAACAGACTCACTCAGGCGACCTACACGCAGAGGTGGGGGTCAAATCCAAAGCTGAACCCCAGGAGCTGTGCAAACAAAGAAGAGAAAGGGAAATCTCTTCCAGCAGCCTCAGGAGCAGCGGATTAAATCTCCACAATTAACTTGATGTACCCTGCATCTGTGGAATACCTGAATAGACAATGAATCATCCCAAAATTGAGGTGGTGGACTTTGGAAGCGATGATATATATATATTTTTCCTTTTTCTCTTTTTGTGAGTGTGTATGTGTATGCTTCTTTGTGTGATTTTGTCTGTATAGCTTTGCTTTTACCATCTGTCCTAGGGTTCTGTCTGTCCGTTTGTTTTGTTGTTGTTTTAGTATAGCTTTTAGCACTTGTTATCATTGGTGGATTTGTTTTTTGGTTTTGGTTATTCTTTCTTTTTTTTTCTTATTTTTATTACTTTTAAATTTTTTATTTTTATATAGTTTTTATTTTAATTATTTTATTTTATTTTTTTCTTTCATCTTTTCTCCCTTTTCTTCTGAGCCATTTGGATGACAGGGTCTTGGTGCTCCAGCTGGGTATCAGGCCTGTGCCTCTGAGGTGGGAGAACTGAGTTCAGGACATTGGTCCACCAGAGACCTCCCTGCTCCACGTAATATCAAATGGCAAAAGATCTCGCCCAGAGATCTCCATCTCAATGCTAAGACCCAGCTCCACTCAATGACCAGCAAGCTACAGTGCTGGACACCCTATGCCAAACAACTAGCAAGACAGGAGCACAACCCCACCCATTAGCACAGAGGTGGCCTAAAATCATAATAAGGTCACAGACACCCCAAAACACACCACCGGACGTGGTCGGCCCACCAGAAAGACAAGATCCAGCCTCATCCTCCAGAACACAGGCACCAGTCCCCTCCACCGGGAAGCCTACACAACCCACTGAACCAGCCTTAGCCACTGGGGGCAGACACCAAAAACAACAGGAACTACGAACCTGCTGCTAGAGAAAAGGAGACCCCAAACACAGTAAGTTAAGCAAAATGAGAAGACAGAGAAACACACAGTAATGAAGGAGCAAGGTAAAAACCCACCAGACCAAACAAATGAAGAGGAAATAGGCAGTCTACCTGAAAAAGAATTCAGAGTAATGATGGTAAAGATGATCCAAAATCTTGGAAATAGAATGGAGAAAATACAAGAAACGTTTAACAAGGACTTAGAAGAACTAAAGAGCAAACAAATAGTGATGAACAACACAATAAATGAAATTAAAAATTCTCTAGAAGGAATCAATAGCAGAATAACTGAGGCAGAAGAATGGATAAGTGACCTGGAAGATAAAATAGTGGAAATAACTACCGCAGAGCAGAGTAAAGAAAAAAGAGTGAAAAGAATTGAGGACAGTCTAAGAGTCCTCTGGGACCACATTAAACACACTAACATTTGAATTATAGGGGTCCCAGAAGAAGAAGAGGAAAAGAAAGGGACTGAGAAAATACTTGAAGAGATTATAGTTGAAAACTTCCCTAATATGGGAAAGGAAATAGTCAATCAAGTCCAGGAAGCACACAGAGTCCCATACAGGATAAATCCAAGGAGAAACATGCCAAGACACATATTAATCAAACTGTCAAAAATTAAACACAAAGAAAAAAATATTAAAAGCAGCAAGGGAAAAATAACAAATAACATACAAGGGAATCCCCATAAGGTTAACAGCTGATCTTTCAGCAGAAACTCTGCAAACCAGAAGGGAGTGGCAGGACATATTTAAAGTGATGAAAGAGAAAAACCTATACAACCAATATTACTCTACCCAGCAAGGATCTCATTCAGATTCAACAGAGGAATTAAAACCTTTACAGACAAGCAAAAGCTAAGAGAATTCAGCACCACCAAACCAGCTTTACAACAAATGCTAAACTTCTCTAGGCAGGAAGCACAAGAGAAGGAAAAGGGTCTGTGGTAGTTTACTTTGCTAGAACATGCTGTGCTATTTAGCCAGATTCAACAAAAATAGCAGTTGGAACTTCTCTCAGTATTTTAGCACTTACTTGTAAACAAATTTTCTCTTAAGTAGACTGCTGAACTATAAAGAGATAATGATTATATATCTCACTGTATTTCAAAAAAGATCTCATTCTTGGAAATATATTACATTATTGGGCTTTTAAAATACCAAATGTGCAATAAATGCTGTTCATAAATACTTATTAAGTATTAATAATAAACACTATAAGGAAGGTAAAGGGATATAAGAGTTCCTAGAAGGGAAAGAAAACTTCATGCTGGAAAAAATTAGGAGATGTTTAATTGATAGGAAGTCACTTAAGTTAGGCCTTAGGGAGGAAATAGATTTTGAACATGGGAAAAAAATTCTATGTGAAAAGAACAGTATAAACAAATTCATAGAAGCAGAGAATTATGGGAAATTTTGAAAATAGTGATTAGAAGATTTAGGCACTGAATGAGGAAAAAGTGAAAGATGAGGTAAAATATGATTGCTATGACCAGATAATGGTCACCCTTGCAACCCCCCCAGCTTTCCTTTTTAAACTATGAGGAACCATCAAAGTTTTAGGGCTATTGAAACACATCATAAAATAACAGGATTTATAAATAAAAGCAACATCTAAAAGGCATATTTTCAGGGTGTCTTTAGCTTCAGGAAAATATGCTGTGTTCTGGAGATAAAGGGGAGTATTCCTTGCTCTCAAGGAATTTTGAGTTTAAAGGAAGAGGTAGATGCACAAACAAAAAACATGAATTATAGGTTGACAGATACAGGGTACTAAGGAAGCAGAGGAGAAAATGACATCATAAGGCAACTCTAGCTCCAAAAACAGATAAATCTAGAATTCTGAAAATCTAGTTTCTGAAGTCAGGGAGCCTGATTCCTTCAGGTCCGCTTTTTTTCCCCCCAGGATTGCTTTGGCTATTTGGCATCTTTTGTGTTTCCATACAAATTGTAAAATATTTTATTCTAGTTCTGTGAAAAATGCCGTTGGTAATTTGATAGGGATTGCATTGAATCTGTAGATTGCCTTTGGAAGTATAGTCATTTTGACAGTATTGATTCTTCCAATCCAAGAACACGGTATATCTCTCCATCTGTTCATGTCATCTTTGATTTCTTTCATCAGCATGTTATGGTTTTCAGAGTACAGGGCTTTTGCCTCCTTAGGTAGGTTTATTTTTAGGCATTTTATTCTTTTTGATGCAGTGGTAAATGGGATTGTTTCCTTAATTTCTGTTTCTGATCTTTCATTGTTAGTGTATAGGAATGCAAGAGATTTCTGTGTATTAATTTTGTATCCTGTAACTTTACCGAATTCATGGATGAGATCTAGTAGTTTTCTGGTAGCTTCTTTAATATTTTCTATGTATAATATCATGTCATCTGAAAACAGTGACAGTTTTACTTCTTTTCCAATTTGGATTCCTTTAATTTCTTTTTCTTCTCTGATTGCCGTAGCTAGGACATCCAAAACTATGTTGCATAAAAGTGGTGAAAGTTGATATCCTTGTCTTGTTCCTGATCTTAGAGGAAAAGCTTTCAGCTTTTCACCATTGAGAATGATATTAGCTGTGGGTTTGTCATATGTGATCTTTATTATGTTGAGGTAAGTTTCCTCTATGCCTACTTTTTGGAGAGTTATTACTGTAACTGGGTGTTGAATTTTATCAAAAGCATTTTCTGCATCTATTGAGGTGATCATATGGTTTTTATTCTTCAGTTTGTTAATGTGGCATACCACACTGATTGATTTGTAGATAATGAAGAATCCTTGCATCCCTGAGATAAATCCCACTTGATCATGGTGTATGATTTTTTTTAATGTACTGTTGGATTCAGTTTGCTAGTATCTTGTTGAGTATTTTTTGCATCTATGTTCATCAGTGATATTGGACTGTAATTTTCTTTTTTTGTGTGGTATCTTTGTCTGGTTTTGGTGTGAGGGTGATGGTGGCCTCATAGAATGAGCTTGGGAGTGTTCCTTCCTCTGCAATCTTTCAGAATAGTTTCAGAAGGATAAGTGTTAGCTCTTCTCTAAATGTTTGATAGAATTCATCTCTGAAGGCATCTGGTCCTGGACTTTTCTTTGTTGGAAGTCTTAAGTCATTGTTTGAATTTCAGTACTTCTGATTGTTCTGTTCATATTTTTTAATTTCTTCCTGATTCAGTCTTGGAAGTTTGTATCTTTCTAAGAATTTGTCCATTTCTAGGTTGTCCATTCTTTTGGCATATAGTTGCTTGTAGTAGTCTCTGATGATCCCTTGTATTTCTGTGGTGTCCACTGTAATGTCTCCTTTTTCAGTTCTAATCATTTTATTGATTTGAGCCCTCTCCCTTTTTTTCTTGATGAGTCTGGCTAGAGGTTTATCAGTTTTGTTTATCTTTTTCAAGAACCAGCTTTTAGTTACATTGATCTATTCTATTGTTTTCTTCATCTCTATTTCATTTATTTATGCTCTGAAATTTATGATTACTTTCTTTCTACTAACTTTGGGTTTTGTTTGTATTCTTTCTCTAGTTGCTTTAGGTGTAAGGATAGGTTGTTTATTTGAGATTTTTCTTATTTCCTGAGGTAAGATTGTATTGCTATAAACTTCCCTCTTAGAACTGCTTTTGCTGCATCCCATAGGTTTTGGGTCATTGTGGTTTTGTTGTCTTTTGTCTCTAGGTATTTTTTAATTTCATCTTTGATTTCTTTAGTGATCCATTGGTTGTCTAGTAACATATTGTTTAGCTTCCACGTGTTTGTGTTTTTTACAGTTTTTTTTTCTTGTAGTTGATTTCTAATGTCATAGCGTTATGGTCAGAAAAGATGCTTGATATCATTTCAATTTTCTTAAATTTACTGAGGCTTGTTTTTGGCCCCAGATGTGATCTATCCTGGAGAATGTTCCATGTACACCTGAAAAGGAAGTGTATTATGCTGGTTTCAGATGGAATGTTTCAAAATATCAAATAAATCCATTTGGTCTAATGTGTCATTTAAGGCCTATGTTTCCTTATTGATTTTCTGTCTGGATGATCTATTGATATAAGTGGGTTGTTAAAGTCCCCCACTATTATTGTCTTACTGTTGATTTCTCCTTTTATAACTGTTAGCATTTGCCTTATATATTGAGGTGCTCCTGTGTTGGGTGTATGTATATTTATAATTGTTATATTTTTTCTTAAATTGATCCCTTGATCATTATATAGTATCCTTCTTTGTCTCATAACATTGTTCATTTTAAAGTCATTTTGACTGATATGAGTATTGCTACTCCAGCTTTTTGATTTCCATTTCCATGGAATACCTTTTTCCATTCCCTCACTTTCAGTCTGTATGTGTCTCTAGATCTGAAGTGGATCTCTTGTAGAAAGCATTATATGGGTCTTTTTTCTGTATCCTTTCAGCCAGTGTATTTCTTTTGGTTGGAGGATTTAATCCATTTACATTTAAGGTAATTATCAATATGTATGTTCTTATTGCAATTTTGTTGTTTAGATTTGTTTTTGTAGGTGTTTTCTCTTCCCTTCCTCTTTTGTTCACTTCTCTTGTGACTTGATGACTATATTTAGTGCTGTGTTTGGATTGTTTTTTCTTTTTTCTGTATCTGTTGCAGATTTTTGGTTTGCCATTCCCATGAGGTTTTGATATAGCAGTCTATATAAATACAAGATTAAGTTGCTCTCCTCTTAATTCCAAATGCATTTCCAATATCCTGCATTTGTAAATCATAATTTCTGGTTTTGATATCATATTTGTGTGTGGATGATTTCCTACCTTTATGTTTGCCTTTACTGGTGAGCTTTCCCATTCATAATTTTCTTGTTTCTAGTTGTGGCCTTTTTTTTTTTCTCCCTAGAGAAGTTCCTTTATGATTTGTTGTAGACCTGGTTGGATGGTGCTGAATTCTCTTAGCTTTTGTTGTCTGTAAAGCTTTTGATACCTCCACCAAATCTGAATGAGTGCCTTGCTGGGTAAGAGAATTCTTGGTTGTAGGTTTTTCCCTTTCATCATTTGAAATATATTGTGCCACTCCCTTCTGGCCTGCAGAGTTTCTGCTAAAAAATCAACTGATAACCTTATGGGAATTCCCTTGTATGTCATGTGTTACTTTGCCCTTGTTGCTTTTAATATTTTTTCTTTGTCTTTAATTTTTGTCAGTTTGATTAATATGTGTCTTGGAGTGTTCCTCCTTCAGTTTATCCTGTGTGGGACTCTCTGTGCTTCCTGGACTTGAATGAGTGTTTCCTTTTCCATGTTAGGGAAGTTTTCAGCATATATCTCTTCAAGTATTTTCTCAGGTCCTCTTCTTTTTCTGGGACCCCTATAATTTGAATGTTGGTGTGTTTAATGTTGTCCCAGAGGTCTCCAAGACTGTCCTCATTTCTTTTCATTGTTTTTTTCTTTTTTCTGTTCCATGGCAGCGATTTCAGCACTCTGTCTTCCAGCTCACTTATTCGTTCTTCTGCGTCATTTATTCTGCTATTGATTCCTTCTAGTGTATTTTTCATTTCAGTTATTGTACTGTTTATCTCTGTTCTTTATAGCTTACAGGTCTTTGTTAAACAATTATTGTATCTTCTCAGTCTGTGCCTCCATTTTTTTCTGAGATCTTGGATTATCTTTACTATCATTACTCTAAATTCTTTTCAGGTAGATTGCCTATCTCCACTTCACTTAGTTGTTTTTCTGGGGTTTAATCTTTTTCCTTCATCTGGAACATATTTCTGTGCTGTCATTTTGTCTACATTTCTGTGTTTGTGGTCTCCTTTCCACAGTCTGCAGGATTGTAGCTCCTGTTGCTTCTGGTGTTTGCCCCCTTGTGGGTAAGGTTGGTCCTGGGGCTAGTGCAGGCTTCCTGGTGGGAGGGACTAGTGCCTGCCCCCGTTGGTGGAGTTGCATCTTGTCCCTCTGTGTGGCAGGGCCACGTCAAGTGGTATTTTTATAGGTGGCTGTGGGGTCAGGACGACTTTAGGCAGCCTGTCTGCTGGTGGGTGGGGCTGTGTTTCCACCCTGTTGATTCTTTGCCCTGAGGTATCTCAGCATTGGAGCCTGCATGCTGTTGGGTAGGGCCAGGTCTTGGTGCCAAATGGTGACCTCCATGAGAGCTCATGCTGATCAATATTACCTGGGGCCTCTGCCACCAGTGTCCTTGCTCCTCCAATGAGCTACAGCCAACCCTTGCCTCCCAGGAGACCCTCCAAGACCCACAGGTAGGTCCAGACCTGGCTCCTATGGAGTTGCTGATTTGCCCTGTGTCCCAATGTATGTGAAACCTTGTGTGCACTCTCCAAGAGTGGAGTCTCTGTTTTCCCCAGTCCTGTGGAGCTCCTGCATTCAAGACCCGCTGGCCTTCAAAGCCAAATGCTCTGATGGGGGCAGGGGTCCTCTTCCCCATGCTAGACCCTCAGGCTGGGGAGCCTGACATGGGGTTCAAAACTCTCACTCTTGTGGGAGAACCTCTGTGATAAAATTGTTTTCCAGTTTGTGGATCGACCACTCAGTGGATATGGGATTTGATTATGTTGCAAAAGCAACCCTCCTACCGTCTCATTGTGGTTTCTTCTTTGTCTTTAAATATACCATCTTTTTGTTAGGTTCCAGTCTTTTTTTTCAATGGTTGTTCAGCAGTTAGTTGTGATTTTGGTGTTTTCATGAGGAGGTGAGCTTAAGTCCCTCTGCCATCTTGTCCAGAATCCAGGGGCTGCTTTTAGTTTGAATGCTTTCTGCCTCTTTCCTCAGTTTGTGCTGGCCATTATTCCCTTGATATGGGGTGTGCAGGTGTGACGGCCCTTGTGTGCTCCTGGGATGGCGGGAGCAGCACTTGGCACCTGTTTACAGGTCTTGTAGCAGTGACTGCAGCCAGTGCACTCCTGGAATAGCGGGGGCAGAGCTTAGCACCTGCTCTCGGATCTCCTAGGGTGGCTGCAGCCTTCACACCTCCGGGACAGTGGGGGTAGTGCTTGGTGCCTGCTCATGGGTCTTGTAGCAGTGGCGGCAGCTGCAGAGACTTGTGTTTGCCCCCGCAGCTCCTTTAGGCAGTGTCCTGTTGCATGAGAGCACTCACACAGAAATCAGCTCTTATGATGCTCCCACCCCTCTTTTCCTGTGCCCCCCAATAATAGCACCTTGCCTCTCTGGTGGGCCTAGGCTTCTTCCGAGTACACCCTCAGTTGCCAGAATCCAACCTCTTCAGCCTGTCTCTGTGCAGCCAACCCCGGTTTTCTCCCTAGGTCTGACCTCTGAAGCCTGAGCTTCAGCACCCAGCCTGAACTCGCACCAGTGGAGGAACATCTCAGGCTGGTGAGCACAGGGGGGCAGTCCCAACCTTCTGTGAAGGTTACTGTCCATTTTGCCATCTACAAACCAGTTGCTGCCCTCTCCTCCTAAGTTCCAAAGCTCCCCCTCCATCCAGGCTGATCTCCCCACTGGTGAGGGGGCTTCCTTGGGTGTGGGAGCCTTTCCTTCTTTACCATTCCCTCCCTGGGGCACGGGACCCATCCTGATTCCTTTCTTTTTCTTTTTCCTTTTGTCCTACCCAGTTACATGGAGGTTTTCTTGCCCTTTCAGAAGTCTTCTGCCGGCATTCAGTAGAAGTTCTGTGTGAATTGTTCCACTTTTAGATGTATTTTTAATGTTTTTATGAGAGAAGGTGAGCTCCATGTCCTACTCCTGCATCATATTGAACTGTTAACTCTCCAACTTTTAAATAAACTTTAAAATAATTATTTAGACTGAAATTTGTGTTTGATTTGATTCAATGTTCACTGCTAGTCCTTGACTAGATGTTAGTTTCTGGAACTGCATAACAGATCATTGTCCTCAAAGAGTTTAAAGTCTAATGGCTTTTTCTCAATACTATTACTCATTCTTTTTTAAAAATTAGTTTCTATTGGAGTATACTTGTTTTACAATGTTGTGTTAGTTTCTACTGTACAGCAAAGTGAATCAGCTATACGTATACTTATATCCCCTCTTTTTTGGGATTTCCTTCCCATTTAGGTCACCACAGAGCATTGAGTAGAGTTTCCTGAGCTATACAGTAGGTTCTCATTAGTTATCTATTTTATACATAGTATCAAGAGTGTATATATGTCAATCCCAATATCCCAATTCATCCTACCCACCTCTTTCCCCCCTTGGTGTCCATACATTTGTGCTCTATGTCTGTGTCTCTATTTCTGCTTTCCACATAAGATCATCTGTACCATTTTTCTAGATTCCATATGTATACATTAACATACGATATTTGTTTTTCTCTTTCTGACTTACTTCAGTCTGTATGACAGTCTCTAGGTCCATTCATATCTCTACAAATGACCCAATTTCATTCCTTTTTATGGCTGAGTAGTATTCCATTGTATATATGTACCACATCTTCTTTATCCATTCCTCTGTTGATGGATAATTTATGTTGCTTCCATGTCCTAGCTATTGTAAATAGTGTTGTAATGAACACTGGGGTGCATGTGTCTTTTTGAATTATGGTTTTCTCTGGGTATATGCCCAGGAGTAGGATTTCTGGGTCATATGGTAGTTCTATTTTTAGTTTTTTAAGGAACCTCCATACTGTTCTCCATAGTGGCTGTATCAATTTACATTCCCACCCACAGTGCAAGAGGGTTCCCTTTTCTCCACACCCTCTCTAGCATTTATTGTTTGTAGAATTTTTTAATGATGGCCATCCTGATTGGTGTGGGGTGATACCTCATTGTACTTTTGATTTGCATTTCTCTAATAATTAGTGATGTTGAGCATCTTTTCATGTGCCTCTTGGCCATCTGTATATCTTCTTTGGAGAAATGTCTGTTTAGGTCCTCTGCCCTTTTTTTTTTTTTTTTGCGGTACGCGGGCCTCTCACTGTTATGGCCTCTCCTGTTGTGGAGCACAGGCTCCGGACATGCAGGCTCAGTGGCCATGGCTCACGGGCCCAGCCACTCCGTGGCATGTGGGATCTTCCTGGACCGGGGCACGAACCCATGTCCCCTGCATTGGCAGGCGAACTCTCAACCACTGCACCACCAGGGAAGCCCATCTCTGCCCATTTTTTGATTGGGTTGTTTGTTTTTTTGATATTGAGCTTCTATTACTCATTCTTGTTCTCTCTTTTGGTTAAATGCACTACCAAACTTTGAGTTACCTCCATTATTAATCTATTAATTTAAGTACTTTATAGAAAGTATAAAGTATAGATTGGGGCTTAAAGAGAGTTCTGTATAGGACTGGTGTTTCCCAACAGACAAGATTTACAGATTGTCCTTGTGTCCCTCTTTATACATTTGCATGCAAGTGGAAGCCCTTACTAAGATCTACAGCTTGGTGGCACACTGATAACCAGAGTGCCTAGCATGGTTCCCAGTCTCCAATAGGCTTTTATCTAATGTGGCTATGCTGGAATGTGAGGAAATTATTTTCCTATCCATTCTACCTGGATCTCAGATCTCTAAACCGTGCTATTATCCTCAGTCTGTTTGGGAAACAGGGCCCTTCCTAAATCTGCAAGATTCTTCTCCCCCTGCCCCCAACAGAATTTTATTTGTGGTGAGTAACCTTTGTAGAATACAATATAATCCTGCCCATCAATTTTTAAATTACTTTTTAGGACCTACAGGAGCTAACTGTGTGTATGGGAGAGCTGAGGAGGGGAGGGGGAAAGTGGCTCTCTAAGTGCTGCAAAAATCAGTACTTGTATTGATAGCTGGTAAAGACCTTGGGAGCAAATCATTATAGAATGAGAACTGTCTACTTTCATGAGAACATTTCCCCCATTTCTGTTTGAAGAGTACTGGTGGGTCCTCAATTCCATTTTGAAATCCAGTTCCAGTGACTTCTGTGTCACTAAAGATTGCCTCATAGTAAATATAGATTCTGGGTTATACTCCACTTTTCAGCATGCTCCCCTGATCAGATCCCAATCAAGAACATATTATAATGGATAAGAATGGGAGTGTTATTATATGGATACTGCAAACCTAACATTAGTGTATTTTAAAAATATGACTAATTTCCAGAATTTGGTCCTTAGCTATTATTAATAACAAATTACTTGTAATATACCTCACAGTTATGGAAACATGCCAGCATGTTAAGAAATCATAGTTGAGAACTACTGGAATAACACTGGTGGAATCTTAATATTTAGGCATTCTCAGTAGTTTAGCCTCAAGCCTAAAGTCCTATATTATTATGTTCTCTAACCAGAAACAGTTGAGTCATTCGGGAGCAGAAAAGACAGGAAAAAATATGACATCTTATATTTCCCCTTAGCCCACCCCAGATCTGTATTGTTGCTATGGCAATCAGTTGCTCCTCTGGTAAGACAACTCTTCCAATTGTTCATATTCTCTGCCACTGTTCTGTTTCAATACCTCTTGAAATGGTCCCACATCATTAAGTATTTCTTGTTCAATCTGCACAACTGTCAGAGTAATGCTTTTGAAACAGAATTTTGATCATACTATTTCACTGCTTAAAAGACTTCAAAGACTGCAAGGATGTTGTAATGAATGAAGGTAATGTCTTCATATAGAACAGTCAAATTCGGAGCCCCTATTTTTCACCTCTTTTGTTTCCACTTTCCCTGTTTCCTTCCTCTCCCTGGGAGCCAGAGTGACACACCTCAGGTAGGAGATTGGACAATGTCCCTCTCTAGTATTAAAGAAAAGGCCTATAGAAACTGATATTTGGGGGGTCCCCAAGAAAATGGCTTCACTTCTGTGCTAGGCAACCCCTAAAAAGGCCTCCAATTATCCCTGCTTCTTGATATTTATGCCCTTGCGTACTCCCTTTTTTGTTTTTAATTTAGTTTTTATTTTATTTTGTAGTTGATTTACAATGTGTTAGTTTCAGGTGTACAGCAAAGTGATTCAGTTATATATATACACATATCCATTCTTTTTCATATTCTTTTCCCATCTAGGTTACTACAGAGTATTGAGTAGAGTTCCTTGAACTATACAGTAGCTATACAGTAGGTCCTTGTGATTATCTATTTTATATATAGTAAATTATATATGTTAATCCCAACCTCCTAATTTATCCCTCCCTACCAACTTTCCCTTTTTGTAACCATAAGTTTGTTTTTTAAGTCTTTGAGTCTGTTTCTGTTTTGTAAATCAGTTGATATGTATCATTTTTTTAGATTCCACATATAAGTGATATCATATGATATTTGTCCTTTTCTGACTTACTTCACTTAGTATGATAATCTCTAGGTCCAACCATGTTGCTGCAAATGGCATTATTTCATCATTTTTTTGGCTAAGTAATATTCCATTGTGTGTGTGTGTGTGTGTGTGTGTGTGTGTGTGTGTGTGTGTATACCACATCTTCTTTATCCACTCATCTGTTGATGCACATTTAGGTGGCTTCCATGTCTTGGCTATTCTAAGTAGTGATGCAGTGAACACTGGGGTGCATGTATCTTTTCAAATTCTGGTTTTCTCCAGATATATGCCCAAGAGTAGGATTGCTCGATCACATGGTAGTTCTATTTTTAGTTCTTTAAGGAACTTCCATACTGTTCTCCATAGTATCAATTTACATTCCCACCAACAGTGTAGGAGGGATCCTTTTCTCCACACCCTCTCCAGCATTTATTGTTTGTAGACATATTCATGGTGGCCATTCTGACCGGGGTAATGTGATACCTCATTGTAGTTTTGATTTGCATTTCTCTAATAATTAGTGATGTTGAGCATCTTTTCATGTGCCTCTTGGCCATCTGTATATCTTCTTTAAAGAAATGTCTGTGTAGATCTTCTGCCCATTTTTTGATTGGGTTGTTTTTTTGTTTGTTTGTTTGTTTTGATACAGAGCTGCATAAGCTGTTTGTATATTTTGGAGATTAATGCCTTGTCGGTTGCTTCATTTGCAAATATTTTCTCCAATTCTGTGCATTGTCTTTTCATTTTTATAGTTTCCTTTGTGGTACAAAAGCTTTTAAGTCTAATTAGGTCCATTTGTTTATTTTTGTTTTTATTTTCATTACTCTACAATGTAGATTCAAAAAGATGTTGCTGTGATTTACATCAAAGTGTGTTCTGCATATGTTTTCCTCTAAGAGTTTTATGGTATCTGGCCTTACATTTAGGTCTTTAATCCATTTTTATTTTACTTTTTTGTATAGTGTTAGAGAATGTTTTAATATAGCTGTCCAATTTAACATGTAGCTGTCCAATTTTCCCAGCAGCATTTATTGAAGAGACTGTCTTTTCTCCATTGTATATTCTGGCCTCCTTTGTTGTAGATTAATTGACCATAGGTGTGTGACCTTATTTCTGGGCTTTCTTTTCTGTTCCATTGATCTATATTTCTTTTTTTGTGACAGTACCATATTGTCTTGATTACTATAGCTTTGTATTATAGTCTGAAGTCAGGGACCCTGATTCTTCCTGCTCTGTTTTTCTTTCTCAGGGTTACTTTGGCTATTCAGGGTCTTTTGTGTTTGCATAGAAATTTAAAATTATTTTATTCTAGTTCTATGAAAAATGCCATTGGTAATTTGATAGGGATTGAATTGAATCTGTAGATTGCCTTGGGAAATATATACATTTTAACAATATTGATTCTTCTAATCCAAGAACATGGTATATCGTTCCATCTGTTTTTGTCATCTTTGACTTCTTTCATCAGCATCTTTTAGTATTCAGAGCACAGGTCTTTTGCCTCCTTAGATTGGTTTATTCCTAAGAATTTTATTCTTTTTATGAGATGGCAAATGAGATTGTTTCCTTGAGATTGTTTCCTTAATTTCTCTTTCTGATATTTCATTATGTGTATAGGAATGCAAGAAATTTCTGTGTATTAATTTTGTATCCTACAACTTTACCGATTTCATTGATGAGCTACAGTAGTTTTCTGGTTGTTTTTTTTATTGTTTTCTATGTATAGTATCATATAATCTGCAAACAGTAACAGTTTTACTTCTTTTCCAATTTGGATTGCTATTATTTCTTTTTCTTCTCTGATTGGCATGACTAGGACTTCCAAAATTTGTTGAATGAAAATGGCAACAGTGGACATCCTTGTCTTGTTCCTGATCTTAGAGGAAATACTTCATCTTTCACTGTGGAGTATAATGTTAGCTGTGGGTTTGTCATGTGGCCTTTATTATGTTGAGGTAGGTTCCCTCTATGCCTACTTTCTATAGAGTTTTTATCATAAATGGGTGTTGAATTTTGTCAAAAGCTTTTTCTGCATCTGTTAAGATGATCATACTGTTTTTATTCAGTTTGTTAATGTGGTGTATCACACTGATTGATATGCAGCTATTGAAAAATCCTTGCATCCCTGAGATATATCCCACTTGATCATGGTGTATGGTCCTTTTTTTTTTTTTTTTTTTTTTCCCGGTACGCAGGCCTCTCACTGTTGTGGTCTCTCCCATTGTGGAGCACAGGCTCCGGACGCGCAGGCTCAGCGGCCATGGCTCACGGGCCCAGCCACTCCGCGGCACGTGGGATCTTCCCGGACCGGGGCACGAACCCGTGTCCCCTGCATCGGCAGGCGGACTCTCAACCACTGCGCCACCAGGGAAGCCCTGTGTGATCCTTTTAATGTGTTGTTGGATTCAGTTTGCTTGTGTTTTGCTGAGGATATTTGTGTCCATGTTAATTGGTGACATTGGCCTGTAATTTTCTCTTTTGTGATGTCTTTGGTTTTGGTTTCAGGGTGATGGTATCCTCATAGAATGAGTTAGGGATTGTTCCTTCCTCTGTAATTTTTTGGAATAGTTTCAGAAGGATAGGGATTAACTCTTCTCTAAATGTTTGATAGAATTCACCTGTGAAGCCATCTGATCCTGCACTTTTGTTTGTTGGAAATTTTTAAATCACAGTTGCAACTTCAGTACTTGTGATTGGTCTGTTCATATTTTCTATTTTTTCCTCATTCTGTCTTGGAAGCTTGTACCTTTCTAAGAATTTGTCCATTTCCTCTAGGTTATCCCTTTTATTGGCATATAGTTGCTTTTAGTAGTATCTTACGATCCTTTCTATTTCTGTGGTGTCCATTGTAACTTTCCTTTTTCATTTCTAATTTTATTGATTTGAGGCCTCTCCCTCCCTTTATTTTGATGAGTCTGGCTAAAGGTTTATCAATTTTATCTTTTCAAAGAACCAACTTTTAGTTTCATTGATCTATTGTTTTCTTTATCTCTATTTCATTTATTTCTGCTCTTTCCTTTATGATTGCTTTCCTTCTACTAACTTTGGTTTTGTTTGTTCTTGCATCTCTAGCTGCTTTAGGTGTAAGTTTAGGTTGTTTATTTGAAATTTTTCTCGTTTCCTGAGGTAAGATTGTATTGCTATAAACTGCCCTCTTAGAACTGCTTTTGCTGCATCCCATAGGTTTTGGATCATTGTGTTTTTGTTGTCATTTGTCCCTAGGTATTTTTTGATTTCCTCTTTGATTTCTTCAGTGACCCATTGGTTGTTTAGTAACATATTGTTTAGCTTCCATGTGTTTGTGTTTTTTACAACTTTTTTTCTTGTAGTTTATTTCTAATCTCATGGTGTTGTGGTTGAATAAGATGCTTGATATCATTTCAGTTTTCTTAAATTTACCAAGGTTTGCTTTGTGGCCCCAGATGTGATCTATCCTGGAGAATGTTCCATGTACACCTGAGAAGAAAGTGTATTCTGCTGCTTTCAGCTGGAATGTTTTATAAATCTCAAATAAGTCCATTTGGCCTAATGTGTCATTTAAGGGCTGTGTTTCCTTATTGATTTTCTGTCTGGATGATCTGTTCATTGATGTAAGTGGGTTATTAAAGTCCCCCACTATTATTGTCCTACTGCTGACTTCTTCCTTTATGGCTATTAGCATTTGCTTTATATTTTGAGGTGCTCCTATGTTGGATGCATATATATTTACAAATGTTATATCTTCTTCTCAGATTGATCCCTTGATCATTAGGTAGTGTCCTTCTTTGTCTGTTTTAACATGCTTTATTTTAAAGTCTGTTTTGTCTGATATGAGTATTGCTACTTCAGCTTTCTTTTGATTTCCACTTTCATGGAATAACTTTTTCCATCCTCTCACTTTCAGTCTGTTTGTGTCCCTACGTCTGAAGTGGGTGTCTTCTAGACAGCATATATAGGGGACTTGTTTTTGTATCCATTCAACCAGTCGGTGTCATTTGGTTGGAGCATTTAATCCTTTCACATTTTAGGTGATTATCAATATCTGTGTTCTTCTTGCCATTTTGTTAATTGTTTTGAGCTTGTGTTTTGCAGGTCTTTTTTCTTCCCTTCCTTTTTTTTCTCTTCTCATGTTTTGGTGACTGTAGTGTTGTGTTTGGATTGCTTTTTCTTTTTTGTGAGTATACCTGTTGTAGATTTTTCATTTGCAGTTCCCATAAGGTTTTGATATACCAGTCATGTATATATATAATGTTTTAAGTTGCTCATCTCTTAATTTCCAATACATTTCCAATATCCTGCATTTGTATTCTCCTCTTCTCACGATTGCAGGTTTTGATATCATATTTGTGTGTGGATGACTTCCTACCTTTACTTTATGTTTGCCTTTAGCATTCATAATTTTCTTGTTTCTAGTTGTGTCTTTTTCCCTTCTGCCTAGGCAAGTTCCTTTAACATTTATTGTAAAGTTCCTTTAGCATTTATTGTATTGGATGATGCTGAATTCTCTTAGCTTTTGCTTGTCTGGAAAGCTTTTGATTTCTCCATCAAATGTGAGTGAGAGCCTTGCTTGGTAAGAGTATTCTTGATTGTAGTTTTTTCCCATTCACCACTTGAAATATATTGTGCCACTCCTTTCTGGCCTGCAGGGTTTTGCTGAAAAATCAGCTGATGACCTTATGGCGATTCCCTTGTATGTTACCTGTTGCTGTGCCATTGTTACTTTTAATATTTTTTCTTTGTCAGTTTGATTAATATGTGTCTCGGTGTGTTCCTCCTTAGGTTTATCCTGTATGGAACTCTTGCATGTCCTGGGCTTGAATGTGTGTTTCCTTTCCCATGTTAGGGAAATTTTCATCTGTTATCTCTTCAAATATTTTCTTAGGCTCTTTCTCATCTCTATAATGCAAGTGTTGAGTTTAATGTCCCAGAGACCATCCTCATTTCTTTTTATTCTTTATTCTGTCCCACAGCAGTGATTTCCATCAATCTATTTTCCAGCTAACTTATTCATTCTTCTGCCTCATTTATTCTGCTATTGATTTCTTCTAGTGTATTTTTCATTTCTGTTATTGTATTGTTCATCTCTGTTTGTTCTTTAAAGCTTCTAGGTCTTTGTTAAACATTTCTTGTAACCTCTTGGTCTTTGCCTCCATTCTTTTTCCGAGATCTTGGATCATCTTTAGTATCATTACTCTGAATTCTTTTTCATGTAGATTGCCTATCTCCACTTCACTTAGATAAAACCCCAGAAGAACAACTTTTTCCTTCATCTGGAACATATTTCTCTGCCTTCTCACTTTGTCTAACTTTCTGTGTTTGTGGTCTCCTTTCTGCAGGCTGCAGGATTGTAGTTCTTCTTGCTTCTGGTGTCTACCCCCTGGTGCATGAGGTTGCTCCAGAGGTTTGTGCAGGCTTACCTGGTGGGAAGGACTGGTGCCTGCCTCTGGTTGGTGGAGTTGCATCTTGTTCCTCTGTTGGGCAGGGCTGTGTCAAGTGGTGTGTTTTTAAGTGGCTGTGGGGTCAGGATGACTTTAGGCAGCCTGTATGCTGATGGGTGGGGCTGTGTTTTCACTATGTTGGTTGTTTGGCCTGAGGCATCCCAGCACTGGAGCTTGCAAGCTTTTGGTTGGGGCCAGGTCCTGGTGCCAAAATGGTGACCTCCAGGAGAACTTACACTGGTGAATATTTCCTGGGGCTTCTGCCACTATTATCCTTGCCTTCACAGTGAGTCACAGCTGACTTCTGCATCCCCAGGAGACCCTCCAAGACCCTCAGGTCAGTTCATCCCAGCCTCCTTAGAGTCACTGCTTTGCCCTGGGTCCCAGTGTATGTGAAACATTTTGTGCACTCTCCAAGAGTGGAGTCTTTGTTTCACCCAGTCCTGTGGAGCTCCTGCACTCAAGGCCTGCTGGCCTTCAAATCCAAATGCTCTGGCGGCTCCTCTTCCCAATGCTAGATCACCAGGCTGGGGAGCCTGATGTGGAGCTCAGAATTCTCCACCTCATTGCTGCTTCTTTTCTTTGGGTGTAGAATATCTTTTTTGGTAGTTTCAAGTCTTCTTTGCCAGTGGTTCTTCAGAAGTTAGTTAGTTGGGATTTTGGTGTTTTCCTGAGAGGAGGTTAGCTCAAGTCCTTCTGTGCATCTTGTCTCCTGCCTCTTGGTATTTCTCCTTATAATGACTTTAATCCAAAGTCACCCAGTGTGATTGATAGGCAGAATAGTAGCCCTCCAAAGATACCACATTCATGTGCCTGGAATCTGAAAATTTACCTTTGGCTTCCCACCTGGCCATTGAGGGGCAGACACAACTTCCACAATTCTGGGCAGCCGCCGTGGCAACCAGTTCTCTATATGCAGATGCAGCAGCCACCATTAGAGCCCATGAGTGTGCCTACTTTTTTTTTTTTTTTTAGTATGGACTGGACTTTTGATTCACTTCTAAAGAATAGAATATGACAGAAGTGAGGAGACGCCATTTCCAAGATTGGGCTACAAAAGACAGTGGCTTCTGTCTTAGAGACTCTCACTCAATAACTCTGAGGGAAATCATCTGTCATGTTGTCCCAATAAGAGTTTTGAGTGGCAAGAAACCAGCAGCAGCAAGGAATGAGGTTCACCAACCATCACATGAATAAGCTTGAAAGTGGATCCTCCCCCATTTGAGCTTTGAGATGTTTGCAGCCTCTGCCAACATCTTAATCATCCGCCTTTTGAGAGACCCTGATCCAAAGGCCAGGCCCAAATTCCTGACCTAAAAAAACTGAAATGATGAATGTTTGTTGTTTTAAGCTGCTTATTTAGGGGCAATTTGTTATTCAGTAACAGATAACTTATATAATCACTACCTAATCACTCCATGATGAGGGCCATTAATCAATAAGCCCCAATAATCCACCCATAGCTTCCCTTTGCCATTTTACTATTTTGCTTTTCATCATGAATAACTGAGAAAAGGGACATGAGAAAAATTTGGGAAATGATGGTTATGTTAATTTTCTTGAAAATAATGGTATTTCCACGGGCATAATATATATGTCATAGTGTATCAAATTATTTATTTTAAACATATGCAGCTTATTATTTGCTAATTATACTTCAATAAAGCTATTAAGATATGAATAGGGATATAAGATAAACCAAATATTTGAAAAAAGACTCTGATATAATAGACAGGGACTGAAATAAATAAAATGTAAAGTCACTCAAAGAATACTGAAACAGGGCAGAAGGTTAGAAGTTAAAAAAAAAACCCTATAATAATTATCTTGAGAAATAAATGAAAATTTTTTCATCCATGAAAAAGGGAAGCTATAGAAGAGAATAGTATGAGAAAGAATTCTCAGAAATTAAAAACATAATAATGGAAGCTAAAAACTCAACAGAAGGTTTTGAAGTTAAAGTTTAAGGGATCTCTGGTAAGTATAATAAAGACAAAGAGAAGAAAAATGGGAACAAGAAGATAAAATCAGAGACACAGTTCTGGAGGTCTAACATTTGAATATAGGGAATTCTGAGCATGAAGGGGATAAAAAGAAGACAAAGGGGGAGTTATTTAATTTGAAGAATTAAACACACATTTATACATTTAAGGGCCCCAAGTAGTGCTAAAAAAATAAATTTGAAAAGACCTACCATAAGGCATTTTGTATTAGTTATCCATTGCACTGTAATAAGTGACTAAAAAATATAGCAACTAAAAAAAAACCCATATATTTATTATCTCATAGTTTAATTGAGTCTGGAATCCAGACATAACTTAGCTGGGCTCACTGCTTCAGAGTCTCTCACAAGGCTGCAATCAAACTGTTGGCCAAGACTAGTGTCTCATGTGAAGGCAAACCAGGGAAGACTGCTTCCAAGATTACTCACAAATTAGGATTTAATTCCTTGTGGGTTATTAGACTATAATCTCAACAACTTGCAGGCTTCTGGACATAGAGCATACTTAGTCACTTGCCTTGTAGACGTCTCCAATATGGCAACATGATTTGTCAAAGCATAAATGCCGAGAAGGCAAAAGAGAGTTTGCCAACTAGGCAGAAGTCACATCTAATCATGGAAGTATTACCTTTGTCATATTCTGTTGGTTAGAAGCAAGTCACTGGGCCAGCACATACTCAAGAAGAGAGAAATACACAGGGCATGAGTACTAGGAGGTGGGACTACTGGGGGCCATCTTGGAAATCTGTCTACCACACACTTCTTTGTGAAAATTGAAAAGCTAAGGAAAAAGGAAGCTTAAAACTTCCTGTGAAGAAAACTGTTAGCAATCCTAAGACGTTTCATGTGTTTCTTTTTTTTTTCCAGAAGACTTTCTTGCAGTTAGATGAGTAGTGGTTTTAACCAGGACTGATTTTGCCTCCCAGGAGACCCTGGCAATGTTAACAGCAAAGTAATATCTAGTCCAAATGTCAATATGGTCAAAGTTTAGAAACCCTGGGTTAGAATCATGGATTTTTTTTTTTTTTTTGGCAAGTACCATGAGCAGAAGTGACATGACACTTCTGAGCCAAAGCAATTAAAAACTAGAGTCTTCCCTCCCAAGTTTTTCTTCCTCTGTCAAAGTGAACTTGAAAGCCACATGTTGAGATGGTGGGATTACAAGAAGGAAAGAGCCTAGATTCCTGGGTCACCAGATGGAGAACTCCTAATGAACTATATCAGATTTTATGTAAGCAAGAAATAAGCATTTGTTTTGTTAATTGTGATTTCAGCATTTGTCTACTGAGAAAATTAGCAATAAACAAATAATACAGTTCCAGAGAGAATAAACAGGCTACACAAATGCCTGGGAATCTGGATGACATCAGCTGCCACAAATCCAGCATCAGAAACAAGAAGGCAGTGGAGCAATTGCCTCAGTGCACTGAGGTACAATAATATCCACTCTAGAATAATAGTATCTATTGGTATCTAAATTTATGTGGTTTATAACTTTTGGAAAATAGATAATAAGAGTTCATATAAAAATCTATCTAACTCTATGCTTTTATTCAATTTGGGTAGAGTTCAGATAACAAAAACATATGAATATATCCCTGCCTCAATTTATTAAATGTGAGGGTAGAATAAAGACATTTTCATATTATTTACCTTCTATTCATCATGTGTTCTTAAGAGTCTTCCCCAAATGAAGGAATAAATCAAGAAAAGGAAACAACAGCGAGTTCAGAAAACACTGGCCCCAACAGAGAACAGTGACCAGGAGTGACAGTGATGCAGAAGGTCTAGCAATTTCCAATTGGTGTAAGAAAACACTTAACTTCAGTTTTGAACATGTTAAATTTATCACTTGCTCTCCATCCAACCTGTGTCCCTGAAAGGGCTCTTTGATACATGTACTCAGTTAAGTTTTAGGAACCCTTATTCTCACTAACACAACACTAATTCATACTCATCCTTCCAGGTTTGTTTTTTCTGGAACCATACCTCTGCCTTGGGGTATGTTATGTTTTCTCCTGTCTTGTGAAACCATCCCCATAAGTTTCAATAAGCTGTCCTTAAAGAAACTTAACCTTCTTTTACTATGTCTTTTGGCATCTTTCAGTCAATCACATCACAATCCTATTGTGATAGCCACACAGATTAAGTGTCTAAAATTAGATTAATAAAAAGACTCCAGACTTTAGTGACTAAATTGATTTAGGAGATTATAGACAAATTGAAATAGAAGACGAACCCACAATGCTAGGGTAGCAGAGGACCATCCTTGGCTCAGGGCTGCAAAATATTGTATCTGGAAATGCAGGGAGAATTGTTTCAGTGAACATGTCCATTTTAACTCAATGGACTGAAAAGAAATTAAAATTCAAAAATCCGTGACTTTGAGTTCCTTAGTTGCTCTGTAAGCTCTATTCAATGTGAACGTGACATGTGAAACTTTCCAGCATGCACTGTATATGGGAACCACTCGATCAATAGTCTGGCTGACAAGGAAAAATGAGACTGAAACTGAAAAAGCTGGTGTCTGAGACACCTGGGATCACTGGGAATGGCAGAAGCCTGAGGACCCTGGAGACTTCCTTGACTGGCAGTTCTTCATGCCTGGAAGAAATGGGATCACTGCCCAGGCTGAAGATGTTGGAGGGGTGAGAGCAGAACAATTTTTTAATTGTCCCTGAGCAGACAGTATCCATAGGATATTTAAAAATGAAGGAACTACAAAACAATAGCGATTAAATAGGTTCCAGATACTTTTTGTGTGGGACCAAGTAATGGTAGTAGTCAAGTTGAGAACAAACTATTTCTCTACTAACCTACTTTTTAAAAGTAGCCAAGGAGATTGATTTGATGTTAGCTTTTTTTTTTTTTTAAACTTTGGACAACTTTCTTGTAAATATCTGTGTTTTAAATCTTATCCCTTATAGGAAGCTGTGATCTTGAGGTTCTGTTATTTGGGCAAGCTAATTATGGTGAAAAAAAATAAAAATAATGGTCTAAGCATACTCAGATATAATTTGCTCCCTGAATAAATCACCCTTCCCAAATGGAAAATTAACATTATTTAATTGGGATAAAAATTTTCCATTCATGTGCCCAGAAAATTATTTTTAAACCTCCTGTTTTAAAGATGTATAACAGATTAAATATGACCAGGTGGGGTTCTGAATGTGAAAGTTATTATTAAATGTCATTCTAAGGATATGTTTAGTTTCCAGAATGAACCATGTTTCTTAAGAATACTGGATTAAAATGGAATGGGGAAAATTGCTACCAAAGTATTAATGGATAAATCTAATTTTGTATGCAATCAAAGTTAGGTTATCAACTTAACTAAGCTGTTATCATGATGCTTGTATAAAACGTATCATTAATATAACAACAAAGCAAAAACCTACAGTAGATACCCAAAATATAAATATAAAGAGAAGTGAAGCAAAGCATACCAATACAGAATAGCATCGATTCACAAAGGAAGACAGCAAGAGAGGAGGAAAAGAACAAAGGAAGTACAAAACAGCCAAGAACAACAAAAGATGGAATTAGTACATACCTACCTAACAATACTTGCTTTAAATGCAAAAATATACTAAATTCTTCTATCAAAAGATTAGAGTAGTTGAGTGGACTAAGAAAAAAGACCCAACTATATGCTGCCTAGAAGAGACTTACTTCAGTTCTAAGGGCATATAGAAACTCAAAATAAAGGGATAGAAACAGATATTCCATGTAAATGAAATATAAAAGAGAACAACAATAGTTATATTTGCATTTGAAAAAATAGATTTTAAGTCAAAAACTGTAACAAGAATCAAAGAAGGTCATTATATAACAACCAAGGGGTCAATTCATTAAGAGGATAAAACTATTGTAAATATATATGCATCCAACATTGGAGCACCAAAATATATTAAGCAAATACTAAAAGATCTGAAGGGAAAAAATGACAACACAATAATAGGCAATTTCAATACCTCACTTTCAACAATGGATAGAACATTCTGGCAGAAACATAAAAAGAAACATTGAACTTATTATAATTTATACCAAATGGACTTAATGGATATACATATATATATATATATAAACCATTCCACCCAATAGCAGCAGAATACACATTTTTCTCAAGTGCACATAGAACCTTCTCCAGGATGGATCAGATGTTGGGCCACAAAAAAAAACTTAGCAAATTTAAGAGGACTGAAATCATACAGTGTAACTTTTCCAAACACTATGTTATAAAACTAGAAGAAGGTATAACCATTGTAAATATATATGCACCCCAACATAGGAACACCTAAATACATAAAGCAAAAATTAATGGACATAAAGGGAATAATCAACATTAACACAATAATAGTAGGGGACTGTGACACCCCACTGACATTAATGGATAGATCATCCAGACAGAAAATCAATAAGGAAACACAGGCCTTAAAGGACACATTAGTCCATGTAGACTTCTTAACTGATATATGTAGATCATTCCATCCGAAAACTGCAGAATACACATTCTTTTCAAGTGCACAAAGAACATTCTCCAGGATAGATCACATTCTGGGCCACAAAAGAAGACTTAGTAAATTTAGGAAAATTGAAATAATATCAAGTATCTTCTTCTATCACAATGCTATGAGACTAAAAATCAACTACAAGGAATCTGAGGCTGTGGAACCCACAGATTTGGAAGCCACATTAAGTAAGCTCCAATTCCGAACCACTGGACTAACAGAGAAATGCAGAATCCAGGGAATATTCATCGAAGTGAGGTCTCATGGAGGTCCTCTTCTCAGCACCAAGACCAGCTCTACCCCACAGCCTACAAACTACAGTGTTGGAAGCCTCAGGCCAAACAACCAGTAAGACAGGAACACAATCCCACTCATTAAAAAACAAAAAGAAAGAGACAGCAAAAAAATATGTCACAGATGAAAGAACAAGGTAAAAACCTACAAGAACAAATAAGTGAAGAGGAAATAGGCAATCTACCTGAAAAAGAATTCAGAGTAATGACAGTAAATATGATCCAGAATCTTGGAAATAGAAGGGAGGCACGGATTGAGAAAATATAAGAAATGATTAACAAAGATCTAGAAGAACTAAAGAACAAACAAACAGACGTGAACAACACAAAAACTGAACTGAAAAATACACTAGAAGGAATCAATAACAGAATAACTGAGGCAGAAAAATGAATAAGTGGGCTGGAAAACAAAACGGTGGAAATAACTGACAAGGAGCAGAATAAAGAAAAAAGAATGAAAAGAATTGAAGGCAATCTCAGAGACCTCTGGAACAACACTAAATGCACCAACATTCGAATTATGGGGGTCCCAGAAGAAGAGAAAAAGAACAGGTCTGAGAAAATATTTGAAGAAATTAAACTCAAAAACTTCCCTAACATGGGAAAGGAAATAGTCACCCAAGTCAAGGAAGCACAGAGAGTCCCAAACAGGATAAACCCTAGGAAAAACACACCAAGTCACATACTAATCAAACTAACAAAAATTAAATTCAAAAAAAATATTAAAAGCAGCAAGGAAAAAACAAAAAATAACCTTATGGGGATTCTTTGTATGTTATCAGCTGATTTTTCAGCAGAAACTCTGCAGGCTAGAAGGGAGTGGCAGGATACTTAAAATGATGAAACAGAAAAACCTACAACCAAGGTTACTCTACCCAGCAAGGATCTCATTCAGGTTCAAGAGAGAAATCAAAAGCTTTTCAGACAAGCAAAAGATAAGAGAATTCAACACCACAAAACCAGCTTTACAACAAATGCTAAAGAAACTTCTCTAGGGGGGGAAACACAACAGAAGGAAAAGACCCACAAAACCAAATCCAAAACAATTAGGAAAATGGTAATAGGAACATACATATTGATAATAACCTTGAATGTAAATGGATTAAATGCCCCAACCAAAAGACACAGACTGGCTGACTGGATACAAAAAGAAGACCCATATATATACTGTCTACAAGAGACCCATTTCAGACCTAGGGAAACAGAGACTGAAAGTGAGGGGATGGAAAAAGATATTCCATGCAAATGGAAATCAAAAGAAAGCTGGAGTAGCAATACTCGTATCAGATAAAATAGACTTTAAAATAAAAACTGTTACAAGAGATAAGGAGGGACACTACATAATAATCAAGGGATCAATCCAAGAAGAAGATATAACAATTGTAAATACTTATGCACCCAACATAGGAGTACCTCAATACATGAGACAAATGCTAATAACCATGAAAGGAAAAATTGACAGCAACACAATAATAGTAGGGGACTTAAACAGCCCACTTACACCAATGGACAGATCATCCAAACAGAAAATAAATAAGGAAACACAAGCTTTAAATGATACAATAGACCAGATAGATTTAATTGATATTTATAGAACATTCCACCCTAAAGTGGCAGGATACACTTTCTTCTTAAGTGCACATGGAACATTCTCCAGGATAGATCACATCTTGGGTCACAAATCAAGCCTCAGAAATTTTAAGACAATTGAAATCATATCAAGCATCTTTTCTGACCACAATGCTATGAAATTGGAAATCAATTACAGGAAAAAAAACTGTAAAAAACACAAATATATGGAGGGTAAACAGTGTGCTAATAAATAACCAAGAGATCACTGAAGAAATCAAAGAAGAAATTAAAAAATACATAAAAACAAATGACAATGAAAACATGATGACCCAAAACCTATGGGATGCAGCAAAAGCAGTTCTAAGGGGGAAAATTATAACAATTGAATCTTACCTCAAGAAACAAGAAAAATCTCAAACAATCTAACCTTACATTTAAAACAACTAGTGAAAGAAGGAAAAAAAAAACCCCAAAGTCAGTAGAAGGAAAGAAATCATAAAGATCAGTCAGAGCAGAAATAAATGAAATAGAAACAAAGAAAACAATAGCAAACATCAATAAATCTAAAAGCTGGTTCTTTGAGAAGATAAACAAAATTGATAAATCCTTAGCCAGACTCATCAAGAAAAAAGAGGATGCAAATCAATAAAATTAGAAATGAAAAAGGAGAAACCACAACTGACACTGAAGAAATACAAAGGATTATAAGAGATTACTACAAATAATTATATGCCAAAAAAAATGGACAACCACAAACAAATGAACAAATTCTTGGAATGGTACAACTTTCCAAGACTGAACCAGGAAGAATTAGAAAATATAAACAGACCTATCACAAGTAATGAAATTGAAACTGTAATTAAAAATCTTCCAGCAAACAAAAGTCCAGGACCAGATGGCTTCACAGGCGAATTCTATCAAACATTTAGAGAAGAGCTAACATTGATCCTTCTCAAGCTCTTCCCAAAAATTGCAAAGGAAGGAACACTCCAAAATTCATTCTACAAAGCCACCATCACCCTGATACCAAAATAAGACAAAGATATCAGAAAAAAAGAAAATTATAGACCAATATCACTGATGAACATGGATGCAAAAATCCTCAACAAAATGCTAGCAAACAGAATCCAACAAAATATTAAAAGGATCATACACCATGATCAAGTGGGATTTATCCCAGGGATGCAAGGATTCTTCAGTATATGCAAATGAATCAGTGTGATACACCACATTAACAAATTAAGGAATAAAAACCATATGATCATCTCAATGCAGAAAAAGCTTTTGACAGAATTCAAAACCAATTTGTGATAAAAACTCTCCTGGAAATGGGCATAGAGGGAACCTACCTGAATATAATAAAGGCCATATATGACAAACCCACAGCAAACATCATTCTCAATGGTGAAAAACAGAAAGTATTTCCACTAAGATCAGTAACAAGACAAGGATGTCTACTCTTGCCACTCTTATAGTTTTGGAAGTCCTAGCCATGGCAATCAGAGAAGAAAAAAAAAAAAAAGGGATACAAATTGGAAAAGGAGAAGTAAAACTGTCACTGTTTGCAGATGACATGATACTATGCATAGAAAATTCTAAAGATGCCACAAGTAAACTACTAGAACTAATCAATGAATTTGGTAAGGTTTCAGGATACACAATTAATGCACAGAAATCTCTGGCATTCCTACACACCAACGACAAAAGGTCAGAAAGAGGAATTAAGGAAACACTCACATTTACCACTGCAACAAAAAGAATAAAATACCTAGGAATAAACCTGCCTAAGGAGGCAAAAGACTTGTACTCAGAAAACTATAAAACACTGATGAAAGAAATCAAAGATGACATAAGCAGATGGAGAGATATACCGTGTCCTTGGAAGAATCAAAATTGTGAAAATAACTATACTACCCAAAGCAATCTACAGACTCAATGCAATCCCTATCAAACTACCAATGGCATTCTTCACAGAATTAGAGGAAAAAAATTTGAAACTCATATGGAAACACAAAAGACCCTAAATAGCCAAGGCAATCTTGAGAAGGAAAAATGGAGTTTTCAGGCTCCCTGACTTCAAACTATACCACAAAGCTACAGTATTCAAGACAGTATGGTGCTGCCACAGAAACAAATATAGATCAGTGGTACAGGATAGAATGACCAGAGATAAACCCATGCACATAAGGTCACCTAATTTACAAAAAAGGAGGCAACAACACACAGTGGAGAAAAGGCAGCCTGTTCAATAAGTGGTGCTGGGAAAACTGGATAGCTATGTGTAAAAGAATAAAATTAGAACACTATGTAACACCATGAACAAACATAAACTCCAAATGGATTAAAGACCTAAATGTAAGACCAGACACTATAAAACTCTTACAGGACAACATAGGAAAAACACTCTTTGACATAAACCACAGCAAGATCTTTTTTGACCCACCTCCTAGAGTAATGGAAATAAAAACAAAAATAAACTAATGGGACTTAATGAAACTTCAAAGCTTTTGCACAGCAAAGGAAACCATAAACAAAACGAAAAGACAACCCTCACAATGGGAGAAAATATTTGCAAATGAAACAACAGACAAAGGATTAATCTCCAAAATATACAAATAGCTCATGGAGCTCAATATCAAAAAAACAAACAATCCAGTTAAAAAATGGGCAGAAGACCTAAATAGACATTTCACCAAGGAAGACATACAGGTGGCTAAGAAGCACATGAAATGATGCTCAACATCACTAATTATTAGAGAAATGCAAATCAAAACTACAGTGAGGTATCACCTCATGCTGGTCAGAATGGCAGTTATCAAAAAAGCTAGAAACAATAAATGCTGGAAAGGGTGTGGTGAAAATGGAACCCTCCTGCACTGTTGGTGGGAATGTAAATTGATACAACCACTATGGAAAACAGTATGGAGATTCCTTAAAAAAACTGAAAATAGAATTACCATATGACCCAGCAATCCCACTACTGGGCAAATACCCTGAAAAATACCATAATTCAAAAAGAGATATATACCACAATGTTCATTGCAGCAGTATTTACAATAGCCAAGACATGGAACCAACCTAAATGTCCACTGACAGATGAATGGATCAAGAAGATGTGGCATATATATACAATGGAATATTACTCAGCCATGAAAAGAAATGAAATTGATTTATTTGCAGTGAGGTGGATGGACCTAGAGTCTGTCATACAGATTGAAGTAAGTCAGAAAGAGAAAAAAACCGTATGTTAATGCATATATATGGAATCTAAAAAAAAAGGTACTTATGCAGGGCAGGAATAAAAATGTAGACATTGAGAATGGACTTGAGGACACAGGGTGGGAGGGGAAAGCTGGGGCAAAGTGAGAGTAGCATTGGCATATATACACTACCGAATGTAAAATAGTTAGCTAGTGGGAAGCAGCAGCATAGCACAGGGAGATCAGCTTGGTGCTTTGCAATGACCTAGACAGGTGGAATAGGGAGGATGGGAGGGAGGCTCAAGAGGGAGGGGATATGGGGACCTATGTATGCATATGTCTGACTCACTTTGGTGTACAAAAGAAACTAACACAGTATCGTAAAGCAATTATATTCCAATAGAGATCTATTATAAAAATCAACTACAAGAAAAAGAAATTGTAAAAAACACAAACACATGGAAGCTAAACAATATGCTACTAAACAAGCAATGGATCACTGCAGATATCAAAAAGGAAATCAGAAAATACCTAGAGACAAATGAAAATGAAAACATGATGATCGAAAGCCTGTGGCTTGCAACAAAAGAAATTCTAAGAGGAAAGTTTATAGCAAAACAAGCTCGCTTAGGAAACAAGAAAAATCTCAAATAAACAACCTAACTTTATACCTAAAGGAAGTACAGAAGAAGTACAAAGCCCAAAGTAGTAGAAGGAAAGAAATCATAAAGATTGGAGAAGAAATAAGTGAAATAGCAACTAAAAAACAAGAGAATATCAATGAAGCTAAAAACTGGTTCTTTGAAAAGATAAACAAAATTGATAAACCTTTAACCAGGCTCATCAAGAAAAACAGGGAGTGGGCCCAAATCAATCAAATGAGGAAGGAAAAAGAAGTTCTAACTGATAGCACAAATGACAAAAGATCATAAGAGATTACTATGAACAGCTATATGCCAATAAAATGGACAACCTAGAAGAAATGGACAAATTCTTAGAAATGTACAATCTTCTAAGATTGAACCAGGAATAAATAGAAAAATGTGAACAGACCAATTACCTGTAATGAAATTGAATCAGTAATTTAGAAACTCCCCAAAAACAAAAGTCCAGGACCAGATGTCTTCACAGATGAATTCTACTAAATATGTAGAGAAGAATTAACACCTATCCTCTCAAATTATTCAAAAAATAATTGCAGAGGAAGGAATACTCCCAAGCTTTCAATGAGGCCAATATCACCCTGAAACCAAAACTAGATAAAGATGTCACAAAAAAAGAAAATTACAGGCCAGTATCGCTGGTAAATATAGACACAAACCACCTCAACCAAATATTAGCAAACTGAACAATACATTAAAAGGATCAGGGAGGAACCAAGATGGCGGAGAAGGACGTGCTCTCACTCCCTCTTGCAAGAATACCAGAATCACAACTAGCTGCTGGACAATCATGGACAGGAAGACACTGGAACTCACCAAAAAAGATACCCCACATCCAAAGACAAAGGAGAAGCCATAGTGAGACAGTAGGAGGGGCGCAATCATAGTAAAATCAACTCCCATAACTGTTGGGTGGGTGACTCACAGACTGGAGAACACTTATACCACAGAAGTCTACCCACTGGACTGAAGGTTCTGAGCCCCACTCAGGCTTCCCAACCTGGGGTTCCGGCAATGGGAGGAGGAATTCCTAGAGAATCAGACTTTGAAGCCTAGCGGGAACTGATTGCAGGACTTTGACAGGACTGGGGGAAACAGACTCCACTCTTGGAGGGCACACACAATGTAGTGTGTGCATGGGGACCCAGGGGAAGGAGCAATGACCCCAGGGGGATGGAACCAGACCTACCTGCTAGTGTTGGGGGGTCTCTTGCAGAGATGGGGGGGTGGTGCTGTGGCTCATCGTGGGACAAGGACACAGGCAACAGAAGTTCTGGGCAGTACACCTTGGCGTGAACCCTCCCAGAGTCTGTCATTAGCCCTGCGAAAGAGCCCAGGTAGGCTCCAGTATTGGGTTGCCTCAGGCCAAACAACCAACAGGGAGGGAACCCAGCCCCACCCATCAGCAATCAAGCGGATTAAAGTTTTACTGAGCTCTGCCCACCACCAGTACGTCCCATCAGGAAACTTATACAAGCCTCTTAGACAGCCCATCCACCAGAGGGCAGACAGAAGAAGCAAAAAGAACTACAATCCTGCAGCCTGTGGAACAAAAACCACATTCACAGAAAGACAGACAAGATGAAAAGGCAGAGGGCTATGTACCAGATGAAGGAACAAGATAAAACCCAAGAGAAACAACAAAATGAAGTGGAGATAGGCAACCTTCCAAAAAAAGAATTCAGAATAATGATAGTGAAGATGATCCAGGACCTCAGAAAAACAATGGAGGCAAAGAGTGAGAAGATGCAAGAAATGTTTAACAAAGACCTAGAAGAATTAAAGAAAAAAACAGAGATGAACAATACAATAACTGAAATGAAAACTACTCTAGAAAGAATCAATAGCAGAATAACTGAAGCAGAAGAATAGATAAGTGACCTGGAAGACAGAATGGTGGAATTCAGTGCTGCAGAACACAATAAAGAAAAAAGAATGAAAAGAAAAGAAGACAGCCTAAGAGACCTCTGGGACAACATTAAATGCAACAACATTTGCATTACAGGGGTCCCAGAAGGAGAAGAGAGAGAGAAAGGACCCGAGAAAATATTTGAAGAGATTATAGTAGAAAACTTCCCTAACATGGGAAAGGAAATAGCCACCCAAGTCCAGGAAGTTCAGAGAGTCCGATACAGGATAAACCTAAGGAGAAACACACCGAGACACATAGTAATCAAATTGGCAAAAATTAAAGACAAAGAAAAATTATTGAAAGCAGCAAGAGAAAAATGACAAATAACATACAAGGGAACTCCCGTAAGGTTAACAGCTGATTTCTCAGCAGAAACTCTACAAGTCAGAAGGGAGTGGCATGATACAATTAAAGTGATGAAAGGGAAGAACCTACAACCAAGATTACTCTACCTGGCAAGGATCTCATTCAGATTCGAAGGAGAAATCATAAGCTTTACAGACAAGCAAAAGCTAAGAGAATTCAGCACCACCAAACCAGCTCTACAACAAATGCTAAAGGAACTTCTGTAAGTGGGAAGCACAAGAGAAGAAAAGGATCTACAAAAATAAACCCAAAACAATTAAGAAAATGTTCATAGGAACATACATATTGATAATTACCTTAAATGGGAATGTATTAAATGCTCCAGCCAAAAGACACACACTTGCTGAATGGATACAAAAACAAGACCCATATATATACTGTCTACAAGAGACACACTTCTGACCTAGGGACACATACAGACTGAAAGTGAGGGGATGGAAAAAGATATTCCATGCAAAAGGAATTCAAAAGAAAGCTGGAGTAGCTATAGTCAAATCAGATAAAATAGACTTTAAAATAAAGAATGTTACAAGAGACAAGAAAGGACACTATAATGATCAAGGAATCAATCCAAAAGAAGATATAACAATTTTAAATATATATGCCCTCAACATAGGAGCACCTCAATACATAAGGCAATTGCTAACAGCTATAAAAGAGGAAATCAACAGTAACACCATAATAGTGGGAGACTTTAACACTTCACTTACACCAATGGACAGATCATCCAAAAAGAAAATAAATAAGGAAACAGAAGCTTTAAATGACACAGTAGACCAGATAGATTTAACTGATATTTATAGGACATTTCATCCAAAACCAGCATATTACACTTTCTTCTCAAGTGCACCCAGAACATTCTCCAGGATAGATCATATCTTGGTGCACAAAGCAAACCTCAGAAAATTTAAGAAAATTGAAATCATATCAAGTATCTTTTCTGACCACAATGCTAAGAGATTAGAAATGAATTACAGAGAAAAAAACATAAAAAACACAAACACATGGAGGCTAAACAATACATTACTAAACAACTGAAGCAATCAAAGAGGAAATCAAAAAATACCTAGAGACAAATGACAATGAAAACATGATCCAAAACCTATGAGATGCATTTCTAAGAGGGAAGTTTATAGCTATACAAGCCTACCTCAAGACACAAGAAAAATCTCAAGTAAACAATCTAACCTTACACCTAAAGGAACTAGAGAAAGAAGAACAAACAAAACCCAAAGTTAGCAGAAGGAAAGAAATCATAAAGATCAGAGCAGAAATAAATGAAATAGAAACAGAAAACAATAGCAAAGATCAATAAAACTAAAAGCTGGTTCTTTGAGAAGATAAACAAAATTGATAAACCATTAGCCAGACTCATCAAGAAAAAGAGGAAGAGGACTCAAATCAATAAAATTAGAAATGAAAAAGGAGAACTTAAAACAGACACCACAGAAATACAAAGCATCCAAACAGACTACTACAAGCAACTCTATGCCAATAAAATGGACAACCTGGAATGAATGGACAAACTCTTAGAAAGGTATAACCTTTGAAGACTGAAGCAGGAAGAAACAGAAAATATGAACAGACCAATCACAAGTAATGAAATTGAAACTGTGATTTAAAATCTTCCAACAAACAAAAGTCCAGGACCAGATGGCTTCACAGGTGAATTCTATCAAACATTTAGAGAAGAGCTAACACCCATCCTTCTCAAACTCTTCCAAAAAATTGCGGAGGAAGGAACACTCCCAAACTCATTCTATGAGGCCACCATCACCCTGATACCAATACCAGACAACAATACTACAAAAAGAGAAAATTACAGACCAATATCCCTGATGAATATAGATGCAAAAATCTTCAACAAAATACTAGCAAACAGAATCCAACAACACATTAATAGGATCATACTCCATGATCAAGTGGGATTTATCACAGGGATGCAAGGATTCTTCAGTACATGCAAATCAATCAGTGTGATATACCATATTAACAAATTGAAGATGTAAAACCATATGATCATCTCAATAGATGCATAAAAAGCTTTTGACAAAATTCAACACCCATTTATGATAAAAACTGTACAGAAAGTGGGCATAGAGGGAACCTACCTCAACATAATAAAGGCCATATATGACAAACTTACAGCAAACATCATTCTCAATGTTGAAAAACTGAAAGCATTTCCTCTAAGATCAGGAATGAGACAAGGATGTCCACTGTTACCACTATTATTCAGCATAGTTTTGGAAGTCCTAGCCACAGCAATCGGAGAAGAAAAAGAAATAAAAGGAATACAAATTGGAAAGCAAAAATAAAACTGTCACTGTTTGCAGATGACATGATACTATACATAGAGAATCCTAAAAATGCCACCAGAAAACTAGTAGAGCTAATCAATGAATTTGGTAAAGTTGCAGGACACAAAATTAATGCAGAGAAATCTTTTGCATTCCTATATATTAATGATGAAAAATCTGAAAGAGAAATTAAGGAAACAATCCCATTTACCATTGTAACAAAAAATATAAAATACCTAGGAATAAACCTACCTAGGGAGCCAAAACACCTGTATGCAGAAAACTATAAGACACTGATGAAAGAAATTAAAGATGATACCAACAGATGGAGAGATATACCATGTTCTTGGATTGGAAGAATCAATATTGTGAAAATGACTATACTACCCAAAACAACCTACAGATTCAATACAATCCCTATCAAATTATGAATGGCATTTTTTATGGAACTAGAACAAATCATCTTAAAATTTGTATGGAGACACAAAAGACCCCAAATAGCCAAAGCAGTCTTGAGGGGGAAAAACGGAGCTGAGGGAATCAGACTCCCTGACTTCAGACTATACTACAAAGCTACAGTAATCAAGACAATATGGTACTTGCACAAAAACAGAAAAAGTGATCAATGGAACAAGATAGAAAGCCCAGAGATAAACCCATGCACCTATGGTCAACTAATCTGACAAAGGAGGCAAAGATATACAATTGAGAAAAGACAGTCTCTTCAGTAAGTGGTGCTGGGTGGACAGCTACTTGTAAAAGAATGAAATTAGAACACTCCATAACATCATACACAAAAATAAACTCAAAATGGTTTCGAGACTGAAATGCAATACCAGACACTATAAAACTCTTAGAGGAAAACATAGGAAGAACACTCTTGGACATAAATCACAGCAAGATCTTTTTTGATCCACCTCCTAGAATAATGGAAATAAAAACAAAAATAAACAAATGGGACCTAATGAGACTTCAAAGCTTTTGCACGGCAAAGTAAACCATAATCAAGAATAAAAGACAACGCTCAAAATGTGAGAAAATATTTGCAAATGAATTAATGGAAAAAGGATTAATCTCCAAAATATATAAACAGCTCCTGCAGCTCAATATTAAAGAAACAAACAACCCAATCCAAAAATGGGCAGAAGACCTAAATAGACATTTCTCCAAAGAAGACATACAGATGGCCAAGAAGCACATGAAAAGCTGCTCAGCATCACTAATTATTAGAGAAATGCAAATCAAAACTACAATGAGTATCACCTCACACCAGTTAGAATGGGCATCATCAGAAAATCTACAAACAACAAATGCTGGAGAGGATGTGGAGAAAAAGGAATCCTCTTGCATTGTTGGTGGGATTGTAAATTGATACAGCCACTATGGGGAACAGTATGGAGGTTCCTAAAAAAACTAAAAATAGAATTACCATATGATCCAGCAATCCCACTACTGGGCATATATCCAGAGAAAACCATAATTCAAAAAGACACATGCACCCCAATGTTCATTGCAGCACTATTTACAATAGCCAGGTCATGGAAGCAACCTAAATGCCCATCGACAGACGAATGGATAAAGAAGTTGTGGTACATATATACAATGGAATATTATTCAGCCATAAAAAGGAACGAAATTGAGTCATTTGTTGAGACGTGGATGGACCTAGAGGCTGTCATACATAGTGAAGTAAGTTAGAAAGAGAAAAACAAATATTGTATATTAGTGCATATATGTGGAACCTAGAAAAATGGTACAAATGAGGTAGTTTGCAGGGCAGAAATTGAGACACAGATGTAGAGAACAAATGTGTGGACACCAAGAGGGGAAAACCGCAGTGCGGTGGGGATGGTGGTGTGTTGAATTGGGCAATTGGAATTGCCGTGTATACACTGATGTGTATTAAATTGATGACTAATAAGAACCTGCAGTATAAAAAAAAACATAAAAAACAACTAATACTAAACTGTCTTTGGGTTATTTGTATGGAAATATGTTAATATAAATGTTTCAGACATTACATGAAATTTCTAAAAATCTTATATATTCTGGTATAATGTTATAAGTCATAATTCTAGTTATTACTTTAAAATGTATATCTCAGAAATAACTAAATTTCCTTGTCAATTGCATTATTATGAACTTTCATCATATCTTTAACCATGGTCATTTTTAAGTCTTTTGTCATTTACAGACAGTTCTGGGTGTACTCTGATGCTTTTGCAAAACTGTTCCTATAAAAGGGTTTCATCTTCAAGGAATTCATGGAAAAGACTCTGACAAGTACAGGTTTCTGGTAACTGACTATACTGCTGAACTGAATGAATAAGCATTTTCAGAACTCTAATGGAAAACTGATGAATTCATAAAAGTGCTAACAAAAGATCAAGATGAAAAAAAAATTAATTACATGGGAGTGAGTGAACTGATGAGGATGATTATAATTTTTGTGACTTTCTGTCTGAATAATAATTTTAAAAATCCCACAAGGACTCAGAGGCAAAAAATATACAAATCAATTTTCACTACAAAGTAAAGGAGCTGTTACAGTGGAGGATTACTGGACTGAATGTCAATATTATGACATAGTATGAGTGTGTTTTGTGTTTGTTAATTGCAATCATTGTTGCTTTTGTTGTGGTCATCCATTTACAATGCTTGGTGTCAGTTTATTTATCTCTTGTAAAAATAAAATACAGTGTGTATGTATGTGAGAAAAGAAAAAGGATCAGACACCATGATCACAAGGGACTTATCCCAGGGATGCCAGAATTTTTTAATATCTGCAAATCAATCAGTGTGGCACACCACGTTAATAAACTGAAGAATAGAAACAGTATGATCATCTCAATAGATGCAGGAAAAACTTCTGCCAAATTTCAAAATCCATTTATTTAAAAAATTCTACAGATAGTGTGCATAGAGGAAGCATACCTCAACATAATAAAGGTCATATATGACAAACCCATAGGTAACATCATACTCAATGGTGAAAAGCTGAAAGCATTTCCTCTAAGATCAAGAACAAGACAAGGTTGCCCACTCTTGTCACTTGTATTCAACACAGTATTGGAAGTCCTAGCCACAGTAATTAGAGAACAAAAAAGAAATAAAAGGAATCCACACTGGAAAGCAAAAGTAAAACTGTCACTGTTTGCAGGTGACATGATACTACACATAAAAAATCCTAAAGTTGCCACCAGAAAACTACTAGAGCTCATCAATGAATTTGGTAAAGTTTGCAGGATACAAAATTAATGCACATAAATCTCTTGTATTAATATACACTAACAGACTATCAGAAAGAGAAATTAATGAAACCAACCCATTTACCATCACATCAAAAATAATAAAATACCTAGACATAAATCTACCTAAGGAGGTAAAAGACCTGTACTCAGAAAACTGTAAGACACTGCTGAAAGAAATTGAAGACAACACAAAAGAGATGGAAAGATAAACTGCGTTCTTTGATTGTAAGAATTAATATTGTTACAAGGGCCAAACTACCCAAGGCAGTGTACAGATTCAGTTCAATCCCTACCAAAATACCAAGGGCATTTTTCACAGAACTAAAACAAATAATTTTAAAAGACCCTGAATAGGTGAAACAATCTTGAGAAAAGAAGAACAGAGCTGGAAGAATCATGCTCTCTGACTGCAGTCTATACTCCAAAGCTTCAGAAAGCAAATCAGTATGGTACTGGCACAAAAGCAGACACATACATTAATGGAACAGAATAGAAAGCCCAGAAATGCTCACACACTTATGGTAAATTAATCTATGACAAAGAGACATGGATATACAATGGAGATAAAACAGTCTCTTTAAAAAGTGGTGCTGGGACAAATGGACAGCTACATGTAAAAGAATGAAATTAGAACATTCTCTAACACCATATACAAAAATAAACTCAAAATGGCTTAAAGACCTAAACGTAAATAAAAGTAAAGACCTACACGTAAGACCAAACCCCATAAAACTCCTAGAGCAATACATAGGCTGAACTGTTTTTGACATTTTGGGGGGGGGATCTTTCTCTTAAAGCACAGGAAATAAACAAATGTGACCTATTTAAACTTGAGCTTTTGCACAAAAAAAAGGCAACCACCAACAAAACAGAAAGACATCCTACTGAATGGGAGAAAATATCTGTAAATGGTATGACCAATAAGGGGTTAACCTCCAAAATATATAAACACCTCATACAACTCAACATCAAAAAAACAAACAACTTGATTTTTAAAATGGAAAGGAGATCTGAATAGACATTTTTCCAAAAAGGACATGCAGATGGCCAACAGGCACATGAAAAGCTACTCTACATCATTAATCATATGGAAAATGCAAGTCAAGATCACAATGAGCTATCACCTCACACTTGTCAGAATGGCTTTCTTCAAAAAGAACACATATAACAAACATTGGCAAGGATGTAGAGAAAAGGGACCTCTTTTACACTGTTATTGGGAATGTAAACTGGTGCAGCCACTGTGGAAAACAGTATGGAGGTTTCTCAAAAAACTAAAAACAGAACTACCATATGACCTAGCAATTCCACTCCTGGGTGTATATCCAAGAAAACAGAAAACAACAAACAAAAACTCGAAGCACTAATTAAAAAACAAACAAACATACATCCCAGTGTTCACTGCAGCATTATTTACAATTGCCAAGATATGGAAGCAACTTAAGTGTTCATCAGCAGTTTAATAGATAAAGATGTGGTATATATGTACAATGGACTACTACTCAGTCATGAAAAAGAATGAAAATTTGCCATTTGCTACATGGATTGACTTGAAGGATCTTATGCTAAGTGAAATTAGTCAGACAGAAAAAACTTTATGATATCACTTATATGTGAAATCTAAAAAATACAACAAACTAGTGAATATAACAAAGCAGAAAGAGACTCACAGATATAATGAACTAGTGGTTACCATTAGGGAGAGAGAAGAGGAAGGGGCAAGATAGGGGTAGTGAAGAAAGAGGTATAAACTATTATGTATAAAGTAAGTTACAAGGATTCCAAAAGAGGAAATAGAGCCAATATTGACAATAGCTATAAATGCAGTATAACCTTTAAAGTTGTAAATCACTGTATTGTACACCTGTTACTTATATAATGTACATGAAATATACTGCAATAATTTTTTAATTTAAAAATAAATAAAAAATTTAAAAAATGGACACATTAGAAGGATCATACACCATGATCATGTGGGATTTACCTCTTGAATGCAAGGATGATTCAACATATGTAAATCAATAAATGTGATGTATACCACATTGATAGAATGAAAGATAGAAACCATATGATTATCTCACTAGATGCAGAAAAAGCATTTGACAAAATTCAAATTTTCACATTTTCATGATAAAAACTCTCAACAAATTGGGTATAGAAGGGGTATACTTCAGGATAACAAAGAATATAAATGATAAGCCCACAGCTAACATCATACTCAATTACAATTATTTGGAATAAGTTAAGTTTAGAATCAGTGAAAGGTCCTATATCCATGACATTTTTGAGAATCATACATCCATGCTGGACCTCAAAAATGAAAATGAAGTATACTAGAGAAAATGCCAACCAATGAGTCTGTGCATGTTCAATTTCTCTCAAAGAAAAGTGGGATAAGGGATCAAAGTCATTCAATTGCTGAACAAGGATATAATTCTGTGGTTTGTTTAAATAATACAGTATCTTCCCCTCATTGGGTAATTCCAAAGATTATTATAGTCTGCCTGAGATAAAAGCAAACAGAGGAACAGAGTGATAACTAATACTAAGTGGCAGGATGAAGATTTGCTTAGAGATCTGAGTCCAGAACCTGCTGAATTGATTAGGTCAGAGGGGGAGATGCAGGATTAAAGAGGCATGAGACATGGTTATTCACATGTTCCTGGGGAATACCTTCTAAAGGGATGCTCACTCCATATTTTACATCCTCAGAAGAGCTTGGGGACTTGAAAAACCATAACTCTATAAAGAACAGTATTATCCCTTGTTTTGGTTTTTTTGTGTGAGCTTTTTTCTCTTTTTGTAAGTATCTCTGTATATTTCTTATCCTTGGTATATTAAAAAAAAATGAACATGTCCTAAATGTCTTTTCTTCAGTCCGTAATCATCTTATTTGGGACAAAACTATGCATAACTCATTCAGTAAATTTTCTCTTACTCTCGGGCTAAGTTAAATTATGTCATCTCCCATGTTTGTCCACCAGAGAACCCTGTTTTACAGCAAATTTTCCAGTGTACTATAAATGTCTCTTTACATGTCTCCCTCCCATGTGAACTTTGAATTTCTGGACTGCAGTATCTAAGTTAAATTTTTTTCTCTTCTCAGTCCTTATAACATTCCTCCTGCAATAAATGTTTGAGCAAATGAATGAATGAGTGAATAAATGAGTCACCTGCTCTTCCCTTAAATGTATTCTAGGTTCCATCCTTTTCAGTCTGTGTGTTTCTCCCCAAATAAGTGCTTTGTTTCCTTTGTCTGAATTTTTGTTCCTGCTTTGTCATCTACAGTGGGTTGAACTGTGTCCTCCAAAAGATGTGTCAAAGTGCTAGGCCCCTATACTTGTCAATATGACCTTATCTGGGTAGCTAAGATAAGGATTTCAAGATGAGATCATCTTGAATTAGAGTGTATCAAAGAGAAATTGCACCAGACAAATTAAACAGGCAAAGAAAACTTCACTCAAGTCTTGCAATAAGGGAGAGAGATTGAACTTAACTCCCCTGAAACAAAAGACAGGAGGTTTTTTGATGCTGAGGTGACCTAGTGGAAATGTATTGGAAGATGTTAGAGGAGAGGTTGGTCAATGTGATTAGGTCATTGTGTTTGCTAATTGCCACCTAAGTAAGATTCCTACTCTCCCACAGAGACTGGAAGATAGGAGCACTATCTTTCTTGATGATTTTAGTTTAAAGGGATGGCTCCCAGGTCCTTGAGAAAAGTGTTCCTGGATAATAAAACTGGCGAAAGGCTGGGAGAAGAGAAATAATTTACAATTGCAAGTTTTCTACAGTAAAAGCTCTAAGACAAGGGAGATCAGGTGCCTAGAGTCAGGAAGAAGCCTGTCTAAGCTTAGTCAAGCTTAAGGCTGTCTTGGTCACATGGGCCCTAAATCCACAGTGTCCTTGTGTCCTTGTAAGAGACAGAAAAGCAGCAGACATAGAGACATGGAAGGAGAAGGCCATTTGGAGACAGAGACAAAGATGGGAGTGATGTATCTACAAGCCAAAGAATGCTAAGGATTTCCAACAGCTACTAGAAGCTAAGAGAAGCCTGGAATGCATTCTCCAGAGCCTTCAGAGGAACCAACCCTGCCAACACCTTGATTTAGGACTTCTGGCCTCTAGAACTGTAAGAAAATGGATTTCTGGGTTTTAAGACTACCAGTTTGTGGTAATTTGTTATGGCACACCGAGGATTATAATATACCATGTTTCTGGGAAGATTTTTCTCTACTTCCCATTTAATTCCAAACATAAAAATTGTACTTCTCATTTAAGCCTCATCTTAATTGTTTTGTCTTCCATTAGCTGAAACTTGTTTAGTATTTGCTCCATCAAAGGTATTTATGTCTTATCCCTTTTTAATTTTTATAAATACATAACAAGGAAGGTACTATTATTTTTCTTGTATTAAAATTGGAGACACCAAGGAACAGAGTGATAAATAATACTAAGTGGCAGGATGAAAATTTGCTTAGAGATCTGAGTCCAGAGCCTGTTTTTTAACCATTTTACTACATTTTTCTGTTTATATCATTGAATACTTACCTGTCTTATGTCTCATGTTGTATTATAGTTATTTATACATTTTTCTTTTCCAGTACAAACTATTCAACTGAGATAACTAGAAATCAGGTGCACAAGCATATCCATCTAATCTTCCCATTTTAAAGGCTTTCTAACATTATGTATATTGTTATGCATGTCTTTAAACTTTTATAATTCAAGAAGGAATTTGAGGCAACTTGCTTCAACACCTTTAACCTTTAACTAATTTAAAAGTTCTGTCTCATTTATGTTTTCACAGCATTTAGCACAATTCTTTGAATATCAGAAGTGCCCAGATTTTGTTGAATGAATATAGTTAACCCAAGTCTCAGCCACAGATGCCCCCTAACTCCCCAGCATTCTAGAATCATTTTAATATTTCAAAGAATGGCTAGGGGCCCTATTCTCCATGCAGTGGGAAGCTCACTGCCCTTCTGCCCCACAATACTTGTGAATCTTATGGGTTAGGAGAGGGCTCCATATATTTTCCCTGGTCACCTGTCACTTGAGTTATTTTCCTTTGGATCCATGCTATTAGCTCCACTCTAATGACCTACCTCTTGAGACTGTCGTCTTCTTGCTCTACTGGACACTGCTCTGCTGACATAAGAGTGTTGTGTGGTAGACTCTCATTGATGGCCTGGAATATAAAGGGGATTAAAACATCACAACTTTCATTTATTCATTCAGTAATTTACCAAACATACACACATTCATTCAGTGTCTAGTGGCACTGTGTAGGTCACTGTGGAGTCAATGATAAGCAAACAAAGTCTCCACAATCATATAGCTCATATTTCTAGTCAGGAAAAAAAAATTTCATACAGGTTCACAGATAAATGTAAAGTTATGATTGAAATAAGTATGATGAAGGAAAGGCCCATGGCGGATTGAGAGCTATGGTAATGGGCTTGAACTGAGAAGCTGAAGAAAAAGTAGGCATTAACCAGCCCTGCAGCAAGAGAGAGGAGGAGGAGAAGGACATTGGAGAAAGGGGTGGTGAGCTCACAATTTCTTCATAATACATTTAATAATATAATTATTATGTGGATGGTTTAATACTAAATTTCCACTAGTTTAGGACCCAGCTTTGTACTGCCAGCACTTCCATTGAGCTGTTGCTAAACTGTCTGCCACAGTTCCACCCTTATTTGAGAGAAGTATTGAAGTCACATCATTTTTTTTTCTTTTTTAGTATATCTTACATCAAATTCTTAGGCTTAGAATTCCACCAGAACTTCCAGGGTCATGGGGCTGTGTACAGTGACAGGCACTTTCATCTCCCTGTTGGGCATAGTCTACTTCAGGCTCCCTTAAGCCTTTCATACTCTAGCCTCGCATTTGCTACTGACCAGCTGTAGTATTTACATCTCCTAGCAAAAGATTGCCTTTTTATTATTTTCTAGTTCTCATTCTATATGTCATGCCCTACCCTCAGAAATGTCAGTTTTAAGAACCCAAATGGCTTACAGAAACTAAAACCTAATATGTAGTAGTCTACACAGAGTAGCTTTCTATGTTAACAATATAGAATCAAAATTCTTAATAGGGCTTCCCTGGTGGCGCAGTGGTTGAGAGTCTGCCTGCCGATGCAGGGGATGCAGGTTCGTGCCCCGGTCCGGGAGAATCCCACGTGCCGCGGAGCGGCTAGGCCCATGAGCCATGGCCGCTGGGCCTGTGCGTCCGGAGCCTGTGCTCCGCAATGGGAGAGGCCACAATGGTGGGAGGCCCGCGTACCGCAAAAAAAAAAAAAATTCTTAATAATGAGGATCTGTAAATCTACATATTCCGGGGAGGAAGACTATACCTAATATTGGATCTGTTCTTGTGCTATTTTGAAGAGAACATTCTTCTATGCCAGAAATCCCCTTGTTTCCATATCCAGATTTTTTTACCAAGGCAGACAAAGAGTTGGCAAGAATCACTGACCATCACGTGAGATTGACTTTCTTAAACTAGCAGCAAAACCTTTGTTCTTTAAAGGCATTTTGAATCAGAAATTGTAGTTCTGAGATGGAAACATTAATACATGGAACTCAAAAGTAGAACCATGACTGAGATTTGCTAAACTGAATTATATCTCACTGTACTATCTATATACCTCAGGGCCTTCATTGGGTTACAGAAAATTTGGCTTTCTATCATTTACAAAATACTAGCCTTATCCTGTTTCCTGAATTAGTTCTGATTTTTTTGTGACAGGAATCTGATACTGAATACTGAACACTGATTTCTTCTGTAGTGTAGTTTTAACAACAGAATAAAAATCTTTTGACTCAATTTTCAGTGACCATTCTTTACCCCTGAAATATTAGAAAGACTTTAATCATTCTGTTCTTGCTATCAGTTAAATAAGCGGTGACAATACAAGGCCATTTACTTAACATATTTTAATCCACTGAGCTTTTTTTTTTTTTTTTTTTTTTTGGCGGTACGTGGGCCTCTCACTGTTGTGGCTTCTCCCATTGCGGAGCACAGGCTCCGGATGCACAGGCTCAGCGGCCATGGCTAATGGGCCCAGCCGCTCTGCAGCATGTGGGATCCTCCTGGACCGGGGCACGAACCCGTGTCCCCTGCATTGGCAGGCGGACTCTCAACCACTGCACCACCAGGGAAGCCCCATTGAGCTATATTTAATCAAAGATTTCTTGCCAAATCATTTTATGACTACTTCTTTTTAGGAGTAGAGTTGGAATAGGAGAGAGAGTACTTATTTTTGTTCTTTCTTTGAATACAATATAGATTCAATAGCATATAGAATGTATTTAAATTATTTTTATCACCAGTTCAGTATTATTCCTCAGATTGTATTTATATTCCCATGGTTTACATTCCTTTTAATTAGTGATATTTTGAGAAAGAATAAGTGATTATTTCATTTATTGATCCCATTAAATAGTTATTTATCACATAGTCAATATTTTAGCCACCCTAGCAGTGGCCACAAGTATTGGGGTTTGGAAACTGAATGATAGCCTGGAATCACAAAATAAGAACTATAGTATTGTTATTTTATTCACTAATAACATTTATGCTAAACCAGTATATCATATGTACAGGGCATTATAAAAATTTCCTAATGGTTCATAAATTGCAACAACTATAATTTTACCATTCACTTCAACTAACTTATCTGGAATATATGACAAAAGATAACAGGTTGCCAATGTATATATACACACACATACATAGTGTAGTTTTAATAACAGAACAAAAATCTTTGCCTTATCATTCTTTACCCTTGAAAGTTTCGAAAGACCTTGATCATTTTGTGATTAAACACATTGGCCTAAAGAGACAGAGGACAGTGTTTTGAGTGACAGAGGAAAGGCTAGGAAATGCCTCCTAAAAAACATCGTCTTTTCCTCCTTCCAAGGGTATAAGCAGTATCTAAGCAATCACTGCCATCAATCTTTATACAGACGGGTTAAGGAATCCTTTCTGCAAATATGTTTGAGAATGGATAGGATCCAAATTGTTTGATCTGTGGCTAGCCTAATCAAATACTTAGCAGTTTAGTAGTATTGATTTGGGAAGGTTTATGAAAATTTCTCTGGATATCACATTTTAAAAAGTATTCATCTGGGCTTCCCTGGTGGCGCAGTGGTTGAGAGTCTGCCTGCCGATGCAGGAGACACGGGTTCGTGCCCCAGTCCGGGAGGATCCCACATGCCACGGAGCGGCTGGGCCCGTGAGCCATGGCCACTGGGCCTGCGCATCCGGAGCCTGTGCTCCGCGGCGGGAGAGGCCACAGCAGTGAGAGGCCCGCGTACCACCAAAAATAAAAAATAAAAAAACATTAAAAATAAAAAGTATTCATCTATATACTATTTCCTTTGACATAGCTATAACTATAGTGCTTTGTAGTTATATCTCACACTTTACAAAATGCTCTTACATTAGTTAATTTAATCCTTACAACAACTCTGTAAAACATTTACCAGTAAGAAGAATGTAGCTTTACAATTCAGTTAATTGTCCCAGGTTTTAAAGTTAGTAAATGACTGAGTCTATATATAAAACCAGATCCCTGGACTTCAAATCTACTTGTCAATTTTTCATAGTTGCTCAATTTCTTGGCTTATAATTACTAACCTAAATGGGGGAGGGAAGGTGGAATCTGTAGAACTGACAAGAAACAAAAACACACAGCTACAGTTTTAACTGTACCTGTTGAATTTTATCAAGTGTCCCTGATATGCAAGGAATAGGGCAGATACCTAATTGTTCAGCAGACATTAAGGTACTGTACCTTTTACACTGCTGGTACTCTATAGCGTGATGAATGAATCCTAAGTGAATGGGCTGAATAAAGCAGTATGGTGCTTCTATTTCCCATCAACTTCAAGCATATCTGCATCCTCCTAGTTGCCACAATTGATGATAATAATGGGAAATAAAAGTAAAGACAATGATTTATCCAAATTGAATTTGTCATAGTCAACAGAGAAAAAAATGGGAAAAAGAAGTTTACATTTTTCTTGGGCTAACAAAAAGAAGGATTATACTGTTACGGTTCATTCCAGCCAAGCCAAATTCTAACAAGGAACTAAAAGAGGAAGAGCTGCCTCCTCGTGGTTTGCAATATGGTACCCCATTACTGCTTTTATACATGCTGTTCAGGAAACCAAAGAATTCTATTTTACTGAGAGTTCTTAAGAATTAATCCTCTGTTGATTTTTCACAAGGTAAAGATCAAAGTCGTAAAGTACATTGAGATCTCTCATAAAGGGTAAATTTTTAGATGTTTTTGTTTATAGGTACTATCATTATTACCAACTATTACTTTTATGTTATAAAATTGGTGGTTTTTTCAAACAATTGATATTACGTAGTTTATAATATGAGAAAAAATTGTATGTCACAGATGGGTATCATAGAATTTTAGACTAAACCAAGGCCTAAATTTTAGCCTATGCTGGAATGTTCTGGATGTTTTGCCTCAATTTTCTGGATATTTCATGTAAAAATGGCTTCTGAGAAATGACACTTATATGAGTAATAACTGTGTGTAGAAACAGTCTCAAGATAAGTGCAGGAAACTTTCCTATTTCTTATGTCTTTAAAATTTAACTGGAAATTTTAAAAGTAGATATGATTTTTTGTTTAATATTTAATCTGAGTGTGTTGACATTTAAAAAATATTTATTGCCTTTGGAAAGCTGAGTGATGAGTTGTGGATTCTGAGGTTTGGTTTTGCTTATGAATATCTGTATATCCCAGATGAAAAATCACAGTCATAATTCCCAGCACTGGTATACAGTAATTTTAAATTAATTGATAGGTTGTTAAGCATAGTCTTGTCGTTTGTGAGTGTGCATGGGCTGAGGGTGACAAAATGATCAATATAGGCTGTGTCTTTAGGAATTTTTAACATTTCATGCTAGGGGTCATTCTGCCCTGAACTTTTTACCTGGCCTGATGAGGTGATTACCACCTCTTTTTGCCACATCCCTCATTAAAGATATTAGAAGGGGAAAAAAATGATTATTTGGTTGATTTAACATCATTACTTCCAACTACTTATTCCTAGTACTCCTGCCTCCAGAGAATGGTATTATTGTCATGAAATAACGTGGTCAATTGAGAAGAATTCCTTAGAAGTATTTTTACTGGTCTGTTGCAAAATCAGTCTTTGCCCATTAATTTCATTTTCAATCTCACAAGTAATAAATAATATCACTATGCCTTTCACTTTAATTTGGTTTTTATTTTGCTTTGGCTTGATTTTTCATTTTAGGATTCCATGCTATCATGTAAATACCAATATTAATGATGAAAGGAAATTCCTTTGGTGTATATAAATGTAAACCGTATTACCTCTTTTTTTGGATTGTTGGTTTATTACTATTAAAAATGCTAAGAGAGAATTCTGTTTTTTGTGGGTGTTATACACTTTCTAACAGATGGCTTTTATATTTTTCCAGTATGGTAGAGTATAAATTCATGAAGAATATCTGTGAGAAAAACTAAGAGAATAATTGGATATAAGAATCTGCATTTTGAGAAGCTAAACTCATATATTTTTTTCATGAAAAATCATATATAAATGACACTTTCTCTCTGTAACAGTGGCAGGAAGAGCTAAAGATGCAACAAAAGGAAGACGCAATATGTGAGGTGGAAGAACGGAAAGATAAAGAGTTAGAGGGAAAAAATTGCTTCCAAGAAATTATGAAGAGAAGAGAAACTACGCAAGCAAACCAAACTCTATGAGCTTCCTCCTAGGACTGAAGTAATTTCATTAGAAAAGAAAATTAGCCCCCAAAACTGAGGTCCATATGCCAGAAATCCATTGCATGAAAGAGACCAAGATAGCTACAGGCTAGGAAAAAATCCTTAATTAACTGTAAGCCATTTCTTAGAAAGGAGTTTACCCTGGTTCAGATTCTTTAAGAGTCATATCTTAGTCCCAAATTAACAGTTAGCACTTAGTCACATTTGAGTGAAGTATTTTACTAGATAAATGTTTTCAAGAACGTGGCTAGAACTAATTGACTCTTATCTTGTGATCGTACACATACTTAATGATTCTCAGAGTATTGATTTTCATTGGACAGTCAGATGAAAATGAATTGCAAATTATTAATGAGTCACAAATAAGAACTATTTCTTGAAAATGGAATGAACATCAACTGATACTCCTATAATAACTATTATACTAATAAAAGAGGTAAGGCCCCCACTTTGGATTTACATTTCATAGTCAATCTATGCCAAGTCAGATACTCAAGAGACAGATACTTTATCAGGATGTCAAATTCAAATGGCTTCCAGGTCAAAAAGTTCACATAAATTAGTGAGAGGGCTATAGAATACCTACGCCATCTAAAGAAACTTCCCACCATTCCACTATGCAGTGTGTCCAGTGCTGTAGGATCATCTAGTCTTTTAAGAAGATACTCTCAATCATTTTAAAAATAAAAGTTGCTAAATTTCAAAATGTTGGCAATCGATTTAAAAAAAAACCACATACTTTTGGGTTAAATTTGACATGTGGGCCACAAGTTTGTGACCTATATTATGTGAATTTACAATATCATTCTTTAAGATAACAATAACGTATGGTAGAAAAATGGAAGCAGGGAAGGGTGTTCCTGTTTTGATTCCCTACAGAGCTGATTCAAATTTATGTTGCTGCTCCCAAACCTTTTGACCCATCCTTGTCTTCTCATGCAGAGAATATGTAAGTTCTCAGAAATAATATTCCCCAATGCACCTTTCCAAATACTTTCATCAATCTTTGCTTTCCTCACATGTGAAAAGAACTCTCTCCCCTAGAAGGCCAGCCAGCCCCTTTTCTCTGAACCTGATCCCATCCAAATTCTTCCTCCATCAACTATTTACTATCCCCCTTTAATTCCCTCACTTCTATGCAATGAGGTCTCAATTTTCTACCATCCGTCTATCCACACTACTCAGCGTTACCAAACCCTAACTGCCTTTTAAAGTAATAATCTTTCTTATGGGTTGTAAAGAGATGGAATCACTGGTCTGTAAGTTGTGGGTAAAGGACTCTGGAGATCTAACTGCTACTTATAAGAATTTTTAAAAATCCTGCTGTATCACAACCACCTTTTAGAAATCCTATGTCTGCAATATCAGAACTATTCTGGTGTTCTGAGGCAAGGACTAGTCTGCTTTAAAGCTTCTAAACTGCAGACTTAGGTGTTTTTTTTTTTTTTTTCCTATTCTGCTTAGTCTGTTCCCAGTTGTTCACCTGCTTTCTAACTTCCACAGTTTTCTTAGTATTTCTGATGGGCTTTTATCTGTTCTCTTTATGGATTCACATCTTTTTTAAAAAAATAATCCTTTTTCTATCATAGTGGTGGAGATTTGGAAAGGAGCTAAAAAAGAATATATATATATATATATACACACACACACACACACACACACACACACATACATATTCACTTGCAATAAATATATGAAGAATATATAAATTCAAGATTATATATGAATAAAGGCATAAGGATTCTGAATAATTAACTAGATAGATAGGTAAATACCTTTATTCTTAAATTATTCTCTAAATTTTTAAAATTCTTAGGTTATTCTTTAAAATTCTTAAAATTTGGCAACACACATCTCATGGATTTCCTCCTGTGTCCTGGGATATCAGCAAAGACGGGGGCTTGTAGCTCTGGGTTCACTGTCTAGCTGTGCCTCCTGGCAGCTATGAAACACTGAGCATGTTACTGAACCTATTTGAGCTTCAGTTACTCACTTATAAAAAAAATTACCATTTATGTAAAGAGTGGTATCAGTCAGAAGCTAATCAGAAAAACAGAAACATGCCAGTCATTTTAACAGAGAGAATTTAACATAAAGAATTGTTTTAAAAGGTGTTAGAGAACTAAGAAAATGAAAAGGGAACATAAAAATAATACAGAAATAGGAGACTACTACCACCTCTAGGGCCAGAGGATCAGAGAGATGAGGGTTGGATAATCAGAATCTAGAATCATGGAGGAAGCACCACACACAGTGGGACTCAGCCCTCTGAGGGGAAGCACTGCCCAGCTCTTGCTGGTACCTCGGATGGGGCATGGTAGGTAGTTCTGAGAGCACAGAAAAAAAAAAAAAAGGACACTGGAACAAATTGTCTCTTGCTGAAACCAGGGTGCCAAGAGCAAGACAACAAGAGGAATCAAGCTCCTTCTTCTTCACCATCCTAGAACTCTTCCTGGAGTGTGCCTGTCCCCAACATCACAGAGCAGAGAGAAGAAGGGTGGGTTTGGAGCTGAAGGACACTAGTTAAATAACTGGAAAAGTGTGTAGCTCAATGCCTAGAACCTATTAGGCCAAGCAATAAAATTATTCCTTTTTTTCTTCTGCATTTTCGGTCCTCTTTTCTGCTTTTTCTGTAAGCTTTCCCTTTTAAGTTAATGTAAATGGCTTAAAATGAAACTTTTACTACATTTTATCTTTTTAACTAAACCTTAATTCTTCTGCTAAGTACTTACTTTAACACAAATTCAACTGGTACTCTTTGTAATTTACTCTTAATATTATTTCTGCCTCAACATTAACAAAGGGTTCTATGAGTCTTAGGGTGGGTTGGACACCAGATGGATTTTTTTCAGCTCCTCTCATGTTGTTCAGCCTTAGTCATTTATTTTTCTAGTCTTCCCACTTTAAGTGAGAAAGAAGAAGGAGAATGAGACACGTACTCCATGTTTATTTACCCTTTACAGCTCCTACAGCTCTTATTCATCATTAAGTGAGTCTACTATTCGGAAGTGTTAACCTATCTCAGGTCAGAATTTCTTTCTATCTAAACCTTGTTTCTATGATACTCTATGCTCTTTGCTGACTTTTATTTTAAAAGGACAAGTCTAGGTCTTTCTACATTCATTTATTATAAATTCTCTAAAGGATTTCTCTTAGCAACCACCAAAACAATTTCTTTATCATACAGACTACTTCATAGACCTTTTACCTTATTGAGAATGAAATATTTATAGGAATTTTTGCTAGTTTCACTAGGGTATTAGAAATTAAAAGACATATATTAGGGGAGGAGAGAGAAAAGACAAGTAGTAAATTCTGAGTAACAGAAACATAAATATAAGGATTACTTTAAGTGCATTTAAAAAAGGAAAATCAAAAGATTTACAAGGTTTGTGGAGCATGACAAAAAAAAAGTTTAGGGAAGAAAATATCCAAAACAAATAATTTTGACATTAATGAGTGGGTGTTTGAGAGAAAGGGGTATGTAGGGGTAATAGGTAATTTAAAAAGTAACTCACAGCAACAATTTCAGAAACCCTATGGTAATGTTTAGCAATTACAATTCAAGTAATTGATTCTTCTGCTCTTACATGTAAAAATCCTCTCTGGGACATATGACTGTAACTGCCTACTAGTTGATTTTGAATGACTGTTCTAATTTTTTTTTTAATTATCAAAAAAATCCAAAGGGGACAGGAATCAGGATGTTGGAGTAGGAGGATGTGGGGCTCATCTCCACCCACAAACATAAAAAATACATCTACATGTGGAACAATTCTCACAGAACACCACCTGGAAACTGGCAGAAGAACTCCTATACAACCAAAGACGCAATACAGATCTCCATGAAACCAGGTAGAACAGAAAAAAATAAAAAGGGAGCAGGACGAGACTGGTGCCCCCTGGGAGGGATCTCTAAGGGAGAGAAGGTCCACACAGGTAGACCCTCGACCTGGGGAGCATCTTTGCCTGAAGGGAAATCTGCTGGGACAGATAGAGGGGCTGGAGAAGCCTAGACTATTCTCAAGGAGTATGCGCATGCAGGGCAGAGAGAGACTGGTGCCTTGCTGCACTTCCCAATCCAAAGGGGCAAAACCCCAGCCCCACTTGCTCCACATTGTAGCCTGGCACAAGATCAGGGCAGAGAATCAGTCTAGCTGTGCAGAGTCAGACCTGGGTGCCAGGGTATGATCCTGGCCAAACTGTGGAGACCATATTCAGCACACACATGGGGGCAACTGACTGAATGGGGTAGACATTGTCAGCATGTGCACTGGTGGCACAAAAGTACACGAAGCAGCTAAGCTCTGAATCTCAGGCAGACAGGCCCAGGGAGAAGACTAAATCTAGGTGCATGGAGACAGACCAGAGGGCCTGGGGTGTAGTCCTCAGGGAAGCATGGAGACCACGGTCAGTGCACACACAGCAGGGGGTAAGCCACAGCAGACATTGCCGGCACATGCACCAGGGGACACCACAGAAACACAGCTTCTGGGTGCTGAGTCTTGCATGGACAGGCCATGGGCAGGAGTATGCAGCTGTTTGTTCCCCAGTGGGAGCACTCCAGCTCTGCCCACTCCACACTGAAGCTTGGAGCCAAATCTGGGGTGGACAGATTCTGGGAGAGGTCTGCCACAGAGCAAGCCCAGGTCCCAGACAGCAGCACAGTCACCTCAATTCCTGTAGCCACAGCCTAGCACTAGGTCTGGGATAAACACAATGGAGAGAGGGACGCAACCTTGGGCTGCTTCTGGGTGGAACTGTGGACACCTGCAAAGGCGGCACAAATGTTCACTGCGACTATATAGGCCTTGTGCTTCAGTGCATGGCACGGTATGCTCTCAAGGGCAACAGAGCCTGATTGAACCCTTAGTGCTTCTACTTCAGTAACTGGGGAGCAGACCTCACCCACAACAGGGCAGTAACAGGCATGGAGCAGAGGAAGCCCTATCCCACTTCCAGTGCCAGATCTGGACACCCAACACCAACCACATCCCCTATGAAGGGGATAATGGCCAGCACACTGAGGAAAGATGTGGCTGGTATCCATACAAAAACCAGCCTTCAAACCAAAAATATTGGACTCACACAATCTACACAAGGATGCTCCCACATAAACCATCCCTTCAAGACCACAGTAGATAAATGTTTCTCCTAAATTCATAGAGACAGAGAAACTGAAGTCAAGTGAAGAAGCAGAGGAACTACTCCCTATTAAAAGAACAAGAGAAATCTCCTGAAAGAACAAATAATGAAACTGACCTCACCAATCTACTAGACCCTGAATTCAAAAAGGAGGCACTAAAAATGCTAAAGGAATTAAGATTATTGATAGAAATGCAGATCACTGTAACATGGAACTAGAAACTATAAAGAGGAACCAATCAAAATTAGACAATTCAATTGCTGAGATAAAAACCAATCTAGAAGCAATGAATAGCAGACTAAATGACACAGAAGAAAGAATAAGTGATCTGGAAGATGGAATAATGGAAATCACCTAATCACAACAGCAGACAGGAAAAAAAATGAAAAAAGAAAGCAACATACATGATCTAAGGGATAATATAAAACATGCCAACCTACACATAATAGCGATTTCAGAAGGAGAAGAGAGAGAAAAGGGGATAGAAAATGTATTTGAAGACATTATGGCTGAAAGTCTGACACCTAAAGAAAGGAAACAGATATCCAGGTACAGGAAGCACAGAGGGTCCCAAACAAGATGAATCCAAACAGACCCACACCAAGATATATTGTAATTAAAATGGCAAAAGTTATAGAGATGATTTTAAAGGCAGCAAGAGAAAAACAGAGTCAGTTACAAGCAAACCCCCATAAGGCTATCAGCTGATTTCTCTGCAGAAAATTTGAAGGCTAGAAGGGAGTGGCAAGATATATTCAAAATCCTGAAAGGGAAAAACTTGCAACCTAGGATACTCTATCCAGCAAGATTATCATTTAGAATAGAAGGAGAGATAAAGAACTACTCAGAAAAAGCAAAAAACAAGTAATTCAGCAATACTAAACCTACCCTAAGACAAATACTGAAAGTTCTTCTCTAAATAGAAAAGCAGCAAGGATCTATAGGAAAGAGAAAATCACAATAGGAAAGGATTAAAGATCACTTAAATAGGCCAATAAAAAGATCTAAAAACAATCAAAAATTGTAAAAGCATTTATAACTACAATTAACAACAAAAGAATAAGCATGAAGATGTAAAATGGTACATCAAAAAATCACAAAATATGGGGGAGGGGAGTATAAAAATGTAGAGCTTTTACAATGTGTTTGAACTTGTGTGACTATCAGTTTAAAGCAAGCAGATATAGTTAAGGCTTGACATACTTGAGATCCAGGGTAACCACAAATCAAAAATATACAACAGATTCACACAAACCAAAAAGAACTCAAGCATAGTACAAAAGAAAACCATCAAAGCACAAAAGGAAAAACAAAAAGAAGAAATTACTTCTATATATAAAACAGATAAAATTTTGTAATAACCTATAAGGGAAAAGAATCTGAAAAAGAATATATGTATGTATAAAAAACTGAATCACATTGCTGTACACATGAAATTAACACAACATTGTAAATCGACTATACTTCCATTAAAAATAAATAAGTGCTTAATATAAATTAACAAAAAATAAGAAAAATCTCAAATTAACAATTTAACCTACCACCTAAAAGAATGAGAAAAAGAGGAGCAAACAAAAACCAAATAAAACAGAAGGAAGAAAATAATGAAGATCAGAGAAGAAATAAATAAGAGATCAAAAAAATAGAAAAGATCAATAAAACCAAGAGCTGGTTTTTGAAAATATAAACAAAATTGGTAAAGCTCTAGCCAGGCTCACCAAGAAGAAAAGAGAGAGGGCCCAATAAATAAATTAAGAAATGAAAGGAGAAATAAAAACTGACACCAGAGAAATACAAAAAATCCTAAGAGAATACTATGAACAGTTACACACCACCAAATTGGACAACCTAAAAGGACAAGTTTCTAGAAACATACAGCCTGCCAAAATTGAGTCAAGAAGAAATAGATAATTTAAACAGACTGATCATTAGAAGTGAAATAGAATCTGTAATAAATTTTTTATTTCTGCAAACATAATCCAGGACTGTATGGCTTCACTGGGGAATTCTACCAAACATACAAAGAATAATTTATACCTATCCTTCTGAAACTATTCCAAAAGATTGAAGAAAAAGGAACACTCCCAAAGTCATTCTATGAAGCCACCATCACCCTAATACCAAAACCAGAAAAATACAGTACAAAAAAGAAAATTACAAGACAACATCTTTGATGAATATAGATGCAAAATTTTCAACAAAATATAAGCAAACTGAATCCAACAATATGTCATTAACCATGATTACATTGGATTCATTTCAGGGTCACAAGGATGGTTCAATGTACACAAATCAATCAATGTGATACAACACATTAACAAAATGAAAGACAGAAAACCTCATAATCAAGAGATGCAGAAAAAGCATTTGACAAAATTCAACATTCATTCATGATAAAAATTCTCACCAAAATGGGAATAGAGGGAACACATCTCAACATAATAAAAACCTTTTATGACAAACACACAGCAAACATAATACTCAACAGTGAATAGCTGAAATCCTTCCCACTAAATTCATGAACAAGATAAAGATGCCCACTCTCACCACTTCTATTCAACATAGTATTGGAAGTCCTAGCCACATCAATCAGAAAAGAAAAAGAAATAACAAGTATCCAAATTGGAAGGAAAGATGTAAAATTTTCACTATTTGCAGATGACCTGTTACTCTATACAGAGAACCCTAAAGTCTTCACATAAAAGCTATTAGAACTAATAAATGAATTCAGCAAGGTAGCAGGATACAAGATGAATATACAGAAATCTGTTGCATTTCTTTACATTAACAATGAAATATCAGAAAGAGAAATTTAAAAAAACAATCCTGTTTAAAATTACATTAAAAAAATACCTAGGATTAATCTTAACCCAGGAGGTGAAAGATCTATATGCTGAAAACTACAAAACATCCATTAAGGAAAGTAAACATGATTCAAAGAAATTGAAGGATATTCCATGCTCTTGGATGGGAACAATTAATATTGTTTGCTACCCAAAGCAGTCTACAAATTTAATGCAATCCCTATCAAAATACCCATGACATCTTTTGCAGAACAAGAACAAATAATCCTAAAATTATATGGCATCACAAAAGACCCAGAATTGCCAAAGCAATCCTGAGGAAAAAGAACAAAGCTAGACGCATAATCCTTAAAGACTTCAGGCTATACTACAAAGCTACAGTAATCAAAACAGTCTGGTACTGGCACAAAACTATATATATATACACACATTTATATAGATATACATTATATATATATATAATATATATATTATACACACACACACACACACACACATACACACCAATGGAATAGAGAGCCCAGAAATAAACCCACTCACCCCTATGGTCAATTAATCTATGACATAGGAGGCAAGAATATGCAAATGGAGAAAAGACAGTTTCTTCAACAAGTGCTGTTGAGAAAGCTGGACAGCTACATGTAAATCAGTAAAATTAGAACACTCCCTCATACCACGTACAAAAATAACTTTAGGTTTAAAGTCCTAAATTTAAGACGTGACACCATAAAAACTCCTAGAAGAGAAGATAGGCAAAACATTCTTGGACATAAATCATAGCAATATTTTCCTAGATCAGTCTCCCAAGGCAAAAGAAATAAAAGCAGAAATAAACAAGTGGGACCTAATTAAACTTAACAGCTTTTGCACAGCAAAGGAAACAATAAACAAAATGAAAAGACAACCTATAGACTGGGAGAAAACATTTGCAAATGATGCGACCTGCAAGGGCTTACTTTCCAAAATATACAAACATCTCATACAGCTCAATATCAAAAAAAACTAACAACCCAATCAAAAAATGAGCAGAAGACCTAGCTAGACATTTCCCCAAAGAAGACATACAGATGGCCAAGAGGCACATGAAAAGATGCTCAACATTGCTAATTATTAGAAAAATGCAAATCAAAACTACAATGAGATATCACCTCACAACAATCAGAATGGCCATCATCAAAAAGTCTACAAACAATAAATGCTGGAGAGGGTGTGGAGAAAAGAGAACCCTCCTACACTGTTGGTGGGAAGGCAAATTGGTACAACCACTATGGAGAACAGTATGGAGGTTCCTTAAAAAACTAAAAATAGAGTTACCATATGATCCAGCCATCCCACTCCTGGGCATATATCTGGAGAAAACCATAATTCGAAAAGATACATGCACCCCAATATTCATTACAGCACTATTTACAATAGCCAAGACATGGAAGCAAACTAAATGTCCACCAACAGAAGAGTGGATAAAGAAGATGTGGTATATATACAATGGAATATTACTCAGCCATAAAAAAAGAATGAAAAATGTCATTTGCGGCAACATGGATGGACCTAGAGATTGTCATACTGAGTGAAGTAAGTCAGACAGAGAAAGACAAATATTGTATGATATCACGTATATGTGGAATCTTAAAAAAAATGACACAAATGAACCTATATACAAAACAAATTAGGGTCACAGATGTAGAAAACAAACTTATGGTTACTGGGGGGGAAACGGGAGGGCGAAAAATTGGGAGATTGGGATTGACATATACACATTACTATATACAAAATAGATAACTAATAAGGACCTACTGTATAGCACATGAACTCTACTCAGTGCTCTGTAATGACCTATATGGGTAAGGAATCTTAAAAAAAGTGGATACATGTACATGTATAACTGATTCACTTTACTGTACATCTGAAACTAACCCAACATTGTAAATCAACTATACCCCAATAAAAATAGAATTTAAAATAATACAAATGAGTCAATATACAAAACAGAAACAGACTCACAGACATAGAAAACAAACTATGGTTACCAAAGGGGAAAGGGACAGGGGAGGGATAAATTAGGAGTATGGGAATGACAGATACAAACTACTATACATAAAATACTTAAGCAACAAGGATTTACTGTATAGCACTGGGAACTATATTCAATAACTTGCAATAAGCTATAATGGAAAATAATCTAAAAAATATATGTGTATATATGTATATATATATATATATGTAGATAGATATAAAACTGAATCACTTTGCTGTATACCTGAAACTAACACAGTATTGTAAATCAACTATACTTCAATTCAAAAATATCCAAAGAAAGTTAGTGTATAATCTATAAATTCTTATATGGCTTAAAATTCCTTAATTAGTAAGTACAGTTCTTTCTTTCCCATATGCCATCATATTCATCCCATTTAGTTCATACCACAAGGGTCTACAGCAGGGTTTTATCACAGTAGCGCTTTTAATATTTGGGGCTGGAGAGTTACTTACTATGGGGGTGGGGCATTTTGTGCATTAAAAGCTGTTTGGCAGCACCTCTGGTCTGTAACCACTAGACACCAATAGCAGCCCCATCCCTTGTCCCCTATGAGTCCTGAAAACCAAAAGTACTCTGAGGGACAAAATCGCTTCTGGTTAAGAACAAAGGTTCTATACCTTAATTAAACTTGACTTCCCCATTTCAAGGTTAATGTCTTAGTGATTTCTTTCAGGTTGCTTCCAAATTTCATCCAACTGCTCACACAGTTGGTCACAAAAGCTCTCACTTTTGGTCAGCCAGTGACTCTCAATTAAAATCACCATGGGTCTCACGAAGCCTCTTTATCCCTCCTTACATCTCCATTTGCTGAAGTGGCAATATGAACAAGGGCACCCCTGTTTGTTTTTTATGTGATTAATCAATGATATTTACCATCTTCCCCGTGGGCTAAATGCAAAAAATGATAGGAAGTTATGAAAACCTGCTCTGCCAATGCCTATGTAGAAAACACATATCTAGTAATAAATTCAGCCCACACTGTGCTTCTCAGCCTTAGGCTGGACACTTGAGACTTAACAGTGTTTGTAAGGCTCCTTTTACTAATTCTAGCCATTTTCTCTGACATGAAGTATGTGTTTGGAAACTTAGAGCAAAAGTCATTTTAAATTATCATCTTCTATAACATAAATTCATATATTTATATAGTTTTGCAAATTTTGTTGATGATTTGGTTACTTTTGAGCTACATGCATTTTTCATAGTGACATAGATTTCAAGGATAATTTGGCTTTAATGTTATTCGAGCTTACTTTTTCCTCCAATCATTCTAGCTAAGGGACCTATTTACATAATACCTAGTGCCTTGTTATTTTTTTATTACTGCTTCATTGCAAAGCCAAATATAAACAAAAAGAAACGCATTTCCAAAGCATTTTTTAGTTGGAAGATCATTGTGGTATCCAACTTTCTAGTGAAATTTCCCAAGTCAACACTATTTTGGAAAAGGCAGAGTCTCTTTTATGAATTAATGAACAAGATAGAGGTAAAACATTTTAGAATCGCCAGTGACATTTTTTTTTTTTTTTTTTTTTTTTTTGCCGTACATGGGCCTCTCTCACTGTTGTGGCCTCTCCCGTTGCAGAGCACAGGCTCCGGACATGCAGGCTCAGCGGCCATGGCTCACGGGCCCAGCTGCTCCGTGGCATGTGGGATCTTCCCGGACTGGGGCACGAACCCGTGTCCCCTGCATCAGCAGGTGGACTCTCAACCACTGCACCACCAGGGAAGCCTGCCAGTGTAACTTTTAAAATACACAGTCATCCTATTAGAAGTCCAGTGATGCTTTGACCATTTAAGTTTCTTTTTAAGGACATTCATAGCTTTATTTCGTTGGAAAATTGAAGTTGATCAAATGCTAAATTCTCAGGAGGACTAATTATAGGTAGCTTCCTGGTAGGCCCACTTCAGCCAAAAGTCAAAGAAAGAGAAATATAATGCTCAGAAATTGTCTTTCAATTAAGTTAAACAACTGTCAGTCATTCCCCATACCTGGTTGAGGGAGGAGGGTGAAAAGAAAACTAAAACCTAGTTATTCTTTAATTACCAAATAATAAATGTTTGAAGTCCCTTGAAGAAGAACTTGAAAACCAGTTACAACCCTTGGAGACAACACAGAGCCCTTGCTCATGAGAATAGGGAGACGACAAGAGGAATAAAATAGCTCATTAGATGTTACTCCTAGAAGAGATCTTAGAATTAATAATCTAATGCTCTCATTTTACAGATGAGAAAACTGAACACTTGAAATTCACCAAGTTAAACATGAGATATTCATTAGTTCATTCAATACAACTAAACTATGATGTAGGTACAATAATTTCTGTTGAATCACGAGGAAACAGAGACTTTTAGAGGTTAAGTAATGTGCCAAAATGTCACTTAAGTAAAAGATGAGGGTCTGTGGGCTCTTAAGCACCACACTACAGTCCCTCAGAGATTTGGCAAAATAGTGACAATCAGGAATATTACACAGGGCCCCAGCTCTTGGCGTTCTGCAGACAATACTATGATACCATTCTGAGGCTCTCTCTGTCCAAACATATAATACCATTTATGAATATACACTAACAATACAGAAGTAAAAATGGAAGTACATAAAGTTGAATTGATAGTGCAGCTTTAGATGAGCTCTCAAAACAATTGAAAAGTTAAAGTTCTTAAAAAGTTTGACAATTCATGAAATGTATGTGAAATCATGATTGTTTTTAGTAATCATTCAAGAGTGTATATAGTAAGATGCTACTCTCTATTCATTCCACTTTACAGTTATGATTATGATGGTTTGATAAGAGTAAATTATGCCTGGGAAATGGAGGTGTAGCCAGTGAGAAAAGTTTTGGTTGTGCCATTTCTGTGTCCTTGCAGAGTTATTCAATTCAGGCAAATGGAGGCTAGTTCCCTATTCCTTGAGTCTTGCATTTGTCAACTAGTGTTTGAACCTTGGAGAAAATCAGTTTTCAAAAAGGGTTTTGGTAATAGTTGCAGCTGGATATAAAGCCCCCAAATTCAAAAGGCAAGTCTAGGATTTTAACTCAGCTTTCCAAGCTCCTATTCTTATGTCTGTAACAATTCTACATCAATATAACACACATAATTTTTAGCACCACCTTACCTCACAAGAGCACTGATGGCTTTATTAAAAACATGCCACTGGGGGGGAGACCTTCAAGATGGTGGAAGAGTAAGACGTGGAGATCACCTTCCTCCCCACAAATACATCAGAAATACATCTACATGTGGAACAACTCCTACAGAACACCTATTGAACGCTGGCAGAAGACCTCAGACCTCCCAAAAGGCAAGAAATTCCCCACGTACTTGGGTAGGGCAAAAGAAAAAAGAATAAACAGAGATAAAAGAATAGGGAAGGGACCTGCACCTCTGGGAGGGAGCTGTGAAAGAGGGAAACTTTCCACACACTAGGAAGGCCCTTCTCGGGTGGAGACTGCAGGTGGCGGGGGAGGAAGCTTCGGAGCCACGGAGCAGAGTGCAGCAACAGGGGTGAAGAGGGCAAAGCGGAAAGATTCCCACACAGAGGATCGGTGCCGACCAGCACTCACCAGCCCGAAAGGCTTGTCTGCTCACCCACCGGGGTGGGTTGGGGCTGGGAGCTGAGGCTCGGGCTTCAGTCGGATCCCAGGGGAAGGACTGGGGTTGGTGGCGTGAACACAGCCTGAAGGGGCTAGTGCGCCACAGCTAGCCGGCAGGGTGTCTGGGGAAAACTCTGGAGCTGCCGTAGAGGCAAGAGACTTTTTCTTGCCTCTTTGTTTTGTGGTGCGCAAGGAAAGGGGATTAAGAGCACCGCCTAAACGAGTTCCAGAGACAGGTGTGAGCCACAGCTTTCAGCGCGGACCCCAGAGACGGGCATGAGACGCTAAGGCTGCTGCTGCAGCCACCAAGAAGCCTGTGTACAAGCACCGGTCACTATCCACACCGCCCCTCCCAGGAGTCTGTGCAGCCCACCACTGCCAGAGTCCCGTGATCCAGGGACAGCTTACCCGGGAGAACACACAGAGTGCCTCAGACTGTTGCAAAGTCATGCCAGCCTCTGCCACTGCAGGCTCGCCCCACATCCATACCCCTCCCTCCCCCGGCCTGAGTGAGCCAGAGCCCCCTAATCAGCTGCTCCTTTAACCCCGTCCTGTCTGAGTGAAGAACAGACACCCTCAGGCGACCTACAAGCAAAGATGGGGCCAAATCCAAAGCTGATCCCCGGGAGCTGTGCGAACAAAGAACAGAAAGGGAAATCTTTCCCAGCAGCCTTAGGAGCAGTGGATTAAATCTCCACAATCAAATTGATGTACCCTGCATCTGTGGAATACCTGAATAGACAACAAATCATCCCAAATTGAGGCAGTGGACTTTGGGAACAACAATATATATATATATATATATATATATATATATATATATATATATATATATATATATATATATATATATATATTTCCTTTTTCTATTTTTGTGAGTGTGTATGTGTATGCTTCTGTGTGTGATTTTGTGTGTATAGCTTAGCTTTTACCATTTGTCCTAGGGTTCTGTCTGTTTTTTGGGTTTTGTTTTTAGTATAGCTTTTAGCACTTGTAATCATTGGTGGATTTGTTTTTTGGTTTGGTTGCTCTCTTCTTTCTTTCTTTTTTATTACTTTTTTTAAAGTTTTAATAATTATTTTTTATTTTAATAACTTTCTTTTCTTCCTTTTTCTTTCTTTCTTTCTTTCTTTCTTTCTTTCTTTCTTTCTCTCTCTTTCTTTCTTTTCTCCCTTTTCTTCTGAGCCATCTGGAAGAGAGGGTGAAGTGGGAGAGCCGAGTTCAAGACATTGGTCCTCCAGAGAACTCCCAGCTCCACGTAATATCAAATGGTGAAAATCTCCCAGAGATCTCCATCTCAATGCCAAGACCCAGCTCCACTAAATGACCAGCAAGATACCGTTTTGGATGCGCTATGCCAAACAACTAGCAGGACAGGAACAGAACCCCACCCACTAGCAGAAAGGCTGCCTAATATCACAATAAGGTCTCAGACGTCCCAAAACACACCACCAGATGCAGACCCGCCCACCAGAAAGACAACATCCAGCATCATCCACCAGAACACAGGCACTAGTCCCCTCCACAAGGAAGCCTACAGAACCCACTGAACCAAATTTAGCCACTGGGCACAGACACCAAAAACAATGGGAACTATGAACATGCAGCTGGCGAAAAGGAGACCCCAAACACAGTATGGTAAGCAAAATGAGAAGGCAGAGAAACACACAGCAGATGAAGGGGCAAGTTAAAAACCCACCAGACCAAACAAATGAAGAGGAAATAGGCAGTCTACCTGAAAAAGAATTCAGAGTAATGATAGTAAACATGATCCAAAATCTTGGAAATAGCATGGAGAAAATACAAGAGACATTTAACAAGGACCTAGAAGAACTAAAGAGCAAACAAACAATGATGAGCAACACAATAAGTGAAATTAAAAGTTCTCTAGAAGGAATCAATAGCAGAATAACTGAAGCAGAAAAATGGATAAGTGACCTGGAAGATAAAATGTGGAAATAACTACCACAGAGCAGAATAAAGAAGAAAGAATGAAAAGAATTGAGGACAGTCTAAGAGTCCTCTGGGACAACATTAAACGCACTAACATTCGAATTATAGGGGTCCCAGAAGAAGAAGAGGAAAAGAAAGGGACTGAGAAAATATTTGAAGAGATTATAGTTGAGAACTTCCCTAATATGGGAAAGGAAATAGTTAATCAAGTCCAGGAAGTGCAGAGAGGCCCATACAGGATAATTATAAGGAGAAACACACAAAGACACATATTAATCAAACTATCAAAAATTAAATACAAAGAAAAATTATTAAAAGCAGCAAGGGAATAACAACAAATAACAGACAAGGGAATCCACATAAGGTTAACAGCTGATCTTTCAGCAGAAACACTGCAAGCCAGAAGGAATGGCAGGACATATTTAAAGTAATGAAAGGGAAAAACCTACAACCAAGATTACTCTACCAAGCAAGGATCTCATTCAGACTTGATGGAGAAATTAAAACATTTACAGACAAGCAAAAGCTGAGAGAGTTCAGCACCACCAAACCAGCTTTACAACAAATGCTAAAGGAACTTCTCTAGGCAGGAAACACAAGAGAAGGAAAAGACCTACAATAAGAAACCCAAAACAATTAAGGAAATGGTAATAGGAATATACATATTGATAATTACCTTAAATGTAAATGGATTAAATGCTCCAACCAAAAGACATAGACTGGCTAAATGGATACAAAAACAAGACCCATATATATGCTGTCTACAAGAGACCCACCTTAGACCTAGGGACACATACAGACTGAAAGTGAGGGGATGGAAAAAGATATTCCATGCAAATGGAAATGAAAAGAAAGCTGGAGTAGCAATTCTCATATTAGGCAAAATAGACTTTAAAACAAAGACTATTACAAGAGACAAAGAAGGACACTACAAAATGATCAAGGGATCAATTCAAGAGGAAGATATAACAATTATAAATATTTATGCACCCAACATAGGAGCACCTCAACACATAAGGAAAATGGTAATGGCCATAAAAGGGGACATTGACAATAACACAATAATAGTAGGGGACTTTAACACCCCACTTTCACCAATGGACAGATCATCCAAAATGAAAATAAATAAGGAAACACAAGCTTTAAATGACACATTAAACAACATGGACTTAATTGATATTTATAGAACATTCCATCCAAGAACAACAGAATAGGGCTTCCCTGGTGGTGCAGTGGTTGAGAGTCCACCTGCCGATGCAGGGGACATGGGTTTGTGCCCCGGTCCGGGAAGATCCCACATACCGCGGAGCAGCTGGGCCTGTGAGCCATGGCCGCTGAGCCTGCGTATCTGGAGCCTGTGCTCCGCAACGGGAGAGGCCACAACAGTGAGAGGCCCGCGTATCGCAAAAACAAAAAACAAAACAAAAACAACAGAATACACTTTCTTCTCAAGTGCTCATGGAACATTCTCCAGGATAGGTCATATCTTGGGTCACAAATCAAGCCTTGGTAAATTTAAGAAAATTGTAATCATATCAAGTATCTTTTCTGACCACAACATTATGAGACTAGATATCAATTACAGAAAAAAATGTGTAAAATGTACAAACACATGGAGGCTAAACAATACACGACTTAATAACCAAGAGATCACTGAGGATATCAAAGAGGAAATCAAAAAATACCTACAAATAAATGACAATGAAAACACGATGGTCCAAAACTTATGGGATGAAGCAAAAGCAGTTCTAAGAAGGAAGTGTATATAAATACAATCCTACCTCAAGAAACAAGAAGCATCTCAAATAAAAAACCTAACCTTACACCTAAAGCAATTAGAGAAAGAAGAACAAAAACCCCCCAATGTTAGCAGAAGGAAAGAAATCATAAAGATAAGAAATAAATGAAAAAGAAGTGAAGGAAACAATAGCAAAGATCAATAAAACTAAAAGCTGGTTCTTTGAGAAGATAAACAAAATTGATAATCCATTAGCCAGACTCATCAAAAAAAAAGGGAGATCACTCAAATCAATACAATTAGAAACGAAAAAGGAGAAGTAACAACTGACATTGCAAAAATACAAAGGATCATGAGAGATTATTACAAGCAACTATATGCCAAGAAAATGGACAACCTGGAAAAAATGGACAAATTCTTAGAAAAGCACAACCTCCTGAGACTGAACCAGATAGAAATAGAAAATATAAACAGACCAATCACAAACACTGAAATTGAAACTGTGATTAAAAATCTTCCAACAAACAAAAGCCCAGGACCAGATGGCTTCACAGGCGAATTCTATCAAACATTTAGAGAACAGCTAACACCTATTCTTCTCAAACCCTTCCAAAATATAGCAGAGAGAGGAACACACCCAAACTTATTCTACGAGGCTACCATCACTCTGATACCAAAACCAGACAAAGATGTCACAAAGAAAGAAAACTACAGGCCAATATCACTGATGAACATAGATGCAAAAATTCTCAACAAAATACTAGCAAATAGAATCCAACAGCACATTAAAAGGATCATACACCATGATCAATTGGGTTTTATCCCAGGAATGCAAGGATTCTTCAACATACGTAAATCAATCAATGTGATACACCACATTAACAAACTGAAGAATAAAAACCATATGATCATCTCAATAGATGCAGAAAAAGCTTTCAACAAAATTCAACACCGATTTATGATAAAAACCCTCAAAAAAGTAGGCATAGAGGGAACTTACCTCAACATAATAAAGGCCATATATGACAAACCCACAGCCAACATCGTCCTCAATGGTGAAAAACTGAAACCATTTCCACTAAGATCAGGAACAAGACAAGGTTGCCCACACTTACCACTATTATTGAACATTGTTTTGGATGTTTTAGCCACAGCAATCAGAGAAGAAAAAGAAAGAAACGGAATCCAAACTGGAAAAGAAGATATAAACCTGTCACTGTTTGCAGATGACATGATACTATATATTGAGAATCCTAAAGATGCCCCCAGAAAATTACTAGAGCTAATCAATGAATTTGGTAAAGTAGCAGGATACAAAATTAATTCACAGAAATCTCTTGCATTCCTATATACTAATGATCAAAAATCTGAAAGAGAAATTAAGGAAACACTCCCATTTACCCCTAAAACCTAAAGAATAAAATACCTAGGAATAAACCTATCTAAGGAGACAAAAGACCTGTATGCAGAAAACTATCAGATACTGATGAAAGAAATCAAAGCTGACACAGATGGAGAGATATACCATGTTCTTGGTTGGAAGAATCAACATTGTGAAAATGACTATACTACCCAAAGCAATCTACAGATTCAATGCAATCCCTATCAAACTACCAGTGGCATTTTTCACAGAACTAGAACAAAAAATTTCACAATTTGTACGGAAACACAAAAGACCCGAAATAGCCAAAGCAATCTTGAGAAAGAGAAATGGAGCTGGAGGAATCAGGCTCCCTGACTTCAGAATATACTACAAAGCTACAGTGATCAAGACAGTATGGTACGGGCACAAAAACAGAAATATAGATCAATGGAACATGATAGAAAGCCCAGATAAACCCACGCACATATGGTCACCTTATTTTTGATAAAGGAGTCAAGAATATACAATAGAGAAAAGACAGCCTCTTCAATAAGTGGTGCTGGGAAGACTGGACAGCTACATGTAAAAGAATGAAATTAGAACACTTCCTAACACCATACACAAAAACAAAATGGATTAAAGACCTAAATGTAAGGCCAGACACTATAAAACTCTTAGAGGAAAACATAGGCAGAACACTCTATGACATAAATCACAGCAAGATCCTTTTTGATCCACCTCCTAAAGAAATGGAAATAAAAACAAAAATAAACAAATGAGACCTAATGAATCTTAAAAGCTTTTGCATAGAAAAGGAAACCATAAACAAGATGAAAAGACAACCCTCAGAATGGGAGAAAATATTTGCAAATGAAGCAACTGACAACAGATTAATCTCCAAATTTACAAGCAGCACATGCAGCTCAATATCAAAAAAACAAACAACCCAATCCAAAAATGGGCAGAAGATCTAAATAGGCATTTCTCCAAAGAAGATATACAGATTGCCAACAAACATATGAAAGAATGCTCAACCTCATTAATCATTAGAGAAATGCAAATCAAAACTACAATGAGGTATCACCTCACACCAGTTAGAATAGCCATCATCAAAAAATCTAGAAACAGTAAATGCTGGAGAGGGTGTGGAGAAAAGGGAACCCTCTTGCACTGTTGGTGGGAATGTAAATTGATACAGCCACTATGGAGAACAGTATGGAGGTTCCTTAAAAAACTAAAAATAGAACTACCATATGACCCAACAATCCCACTACTGGGCAAATACCCTCAGAGGACCATAACTCAAAAAGAGTCGTGTACCAAAATGTTCACTGAAGCTCTATTTACAATAGCCAGGACATGGAAGCAACCTAAGTGTCCATCGACAGATGAATGGATAAAGAAGACGTGGCACATATATACAATGGAATATTACTCAGCCATAAAAAGAAACGAAATTGAGTTATTTGTAGTGAGGTGGACCTAGAGTCTATCATACTGAGTGAAGTAAGTCAGAAAGAGAAAAACAAAAACTGTATGCTAACACATATATAAGGTATCTAAAAAAAAAAAAAGGTTCTGAGGAACCTAGGGGCAGGATAGGAATAGAGATGCAGACGTACTAGAGAATGGACTTGAGGACATGGGGCGGGCGAAGGGTAAGCTGGGACAAATTGAGAGAGTGGCATGGACATATATACACTACCAAATATAAAATTGATAGCTAGTGGGAAGCAGCCTCACAGCACAGGGAGATCAGCTCGATGCTTTGTGACCTAGAAGGGTGGGGTAGGGAGCGTGGGAGGGAGGGAGACACAAGAGGGAAGAGATATGGGGATATATTTATATGTATAGCTGATTCACTTTCTTATAAAGCAGAAAGTTACACACCATTGTAAAGCAATTATACTCCAATAAAGATGTTAAAAAAAAAACAACAACCCATTCTTACCTGCTGAGTTTCTACTTTAATAGATCATCCAGTACTAATCATTACTTTTATAATTGTGAATATAAGCATTGTTGCCTGTCTAATATTTGAAGTTTCTCCTTTTCTTTTTAAATTCATATTTTTATTCTTTGCCTCTCTCAAGTGGCCCTTTGTCTGATGTTATTGTTTTTGACATTGCTTCCTGAATTGCAAAAGTTTAAACCAACAAACAAAAATCATAATTCCATTGTCAAGCTAGTATCAGCTTTTCACTAAACTGTCAGTATTTCACAATATACAATTAAATTTTAAGTTCTGAAAAAGAAAAAATGTAGTGTGTATTTATCCATAATCCCCTTTATCGTAGCTTCTGGGTACACTTCTAATTATAGTAATGAGAGTAAATAATTCCCCCTAATTTGGTCTTAACACTCAACTGCTGTCACATTGATTGCTACCTTTGTGTAGCTACTGCCTAGTAATACCTTTCTAGACAAGACAGACATTTTAGTGTCTAAATTCAGATGTTAACTTAGCAAGTTTTTCATTTTTCAGTAATTTTCTTTTTTTAGGTGAAAATTTTTAAATTCTGTTGTTAACTTAGTTCTTTATTATAATCTGGGCATATTTTGCCTTAGAGGCATCTCCAGAACTCACTTTTTACCCAATGATGTTGAAAAAAGTGGTTCCACAATATTTTAAAATTTCTAGCTATAAATTATTTTTACATCCCTAAATAAGATATTCCTGCCACCACCACTACCCCCTTGCCACCATGTGAAGCCGTAACTTAAAGATGGCTGTCTGCAAACCAGGAAGAGGGCTCTCCCCAGACACCCAATCTGCTGGCACTTTGATCTTGGATTTCTCAGCCTTCAGAACTGTGAAAAATAAATTTTTATTGTTTAAACAACAAAAACAAACAAACAAAACATGCCACTGAAAGGTGAAATGAAGTATTAATGCCAAGGTTGTAGATGCAGACTTGTCTGTTCCTCCAGGGATGGCAAAACACACTTTGGGAATTGAAACAGGTATTTCCTGCTTCACTTGCCTCCTTAAGCTTACTCTGGATAAATGAATAACATGGCAACAATTTTAAAGAAGAAAAGAGTAAGCAGAAATGTCGACTTGGTGATGGTGATGGTGACAGTGATGATGATGATAAAAGCCAATGTGTATTGAAGCCTTATGCCCTACTCTGGGCTAAATACTGTGTTAATGCTTCTCATTTAATTATTACCTTTTTGAAACTCTGGGTGTATGTACTATTATCTTCTTATAAATGAGGATCTAAGGCTTAAAGAGGCCAATGCTTAAAATTGAACAGCTAGTAAGTAGGCTTTTTGAACCTGCCTTATCTGACTCCCAGGCATGCCTTCCTGAGCACTGTATGACAGTAAATATGCAATTATATTAGCGTGTTTAATTAAGATTGAAAATGGTAACAGTCACAAGGATGATGAACAGAACGAGACTAAATTCTTAAGAGCAAAAATTTTGTATTACTCAATTATGTATTGCTCAGAACTTAAAAGAGTATCTAGTCCATAGCAAGCTCTCAACATGTGTTTCTGAAATAATTGAATGAATGGATGAACGAATGATATTAAAGAGTGCTTAAGATATTTATATAAAAATATATAGGGTTAGGGTAAAATAAAAATAAAAATTAAACTCTCACTTTTAGAGAAACTTGTCCATTTTGTTGTGCTGTGGTTGTAATGGTGACCCTGCTCTCATGGAGCTTATCATCTGCTCACTGCTTTACACAGCTATTATAAATTCAAAAGGCTTGTACGTCATACATAACATATACAAAATAAAATGTAGTTTAGCTTCATTATAACTGACATAAAAGCCAGTATTTATAATACTGGAATCAGGGCAGGGGTGGGGAAAATGCTGTAAGAAAGAAGAATCATCTTGGTCATCTATTAGAAAACAATGCAATCCACAAGTTACCTGACTTCAGGTTCATTAACCGAGTCTGTTATATTTTTTCCTTACATATAAATTATTCTTGTGAGCATACTGAAGCCTTTAGAAAATGAATTTTTATAGGGACTATAAGTAATGGCATATTTTTGATGTTATACAGATATATTGAATCCTATTCATCTCTAGCTCTAAATTTTCATGTGGCTTCCAATCAAAAGAATCCTAATAAAAAGTAATGGCTAGAGGACACATATAGTAGAATTCCTTCCAAAGTATACATGCTCCAACATGATCACTAGCTCATGAGACTTATGGCCCTGGAGGAGAGGAAAGGACGGTCTTGAGGAAGAGAAGGTCCAACCGTATTCCAAGCAGAGATTGTGTGGAGAGTATGAGAGTTAGAAGGGATAGATTTAAGGGTGCTTGATATACTCACCCCTATATCAAGGGATGGAGGTGGTTATAAACATCCAGATAGATAAAGAGCCTGCACACATCAGGTTAGTAGCATTAACTCCTGCACTGCTGGGGAACTGGTAAGTCAGTACGTTGAAGGGAGAGGTGTTGTATGCAGCCATTTCCAGTGACACATGCAATCATGGGGTGGAGATGGGAAGCCAGATATCTGGAGTTAGCACACTAAGCCCAAATTGCTAGAGAGGATTAAATCAACATCAGGGAACATTAGTACAGAAAGCACACCAGTTCATCCATTCTACAGTAGAAGCCACAGAGGATCCAGAGGACACTGGGAAGAATTAGGACCCCGTCTTCCCTCTATGGCCTTACATAAGTCATACCTCTCTCCTCCACATATTCAAACACCATCTTGGAAAAGAGAATCAGGGGTGGGGGGGGAGCTATAATGCAAAGCAGTTATCCAAAAGAAACCAGTTAATATTTAAATGCTCTCTTGATTTCCTAGATTTGGATAATTTTTAAACTAAGTTAGACTGAACTTCATCTTTGCCCTGCCCCAAGAAAAACAGTAGAGGAAGCTTATTGAAGAAGATCCAATTTATGACACTTCAGAAACTAACTTTTCTCTTTAAATTAACATCCTTGCAACACTGATATGAAACAGACATTTCAACACATAGATATAGATGGAGAGATAGACAGTCTAAACAGCTACTTATCAATCTGATATATGCCTTCATTTATTCATTCATTCAACTAACATTTATTGACTTCCTTCGGAGTTCCAGATACTCTTTTAGGCACTGGGGTTATATAAAAGAATCAATGAACATGACAGAAAATATAGCATTCTACATATTAAAAATAATATGTGTGTCTGTGTGCATAAAACCAGTATCAAAATATGATATAGTTTCAGACAGAGATAAGTGAGGGATAAAAACAAAGGAGAAAGAGTGAGGAGGGAAGCACTGTTTTAGGAAGGGAACTTAGGGATGATCCTTCAAGGGATTTCAGCAAAATTGAAATGAAGAGAGAGTGAGGCATCTGAATTTCTGGGGGGAAGAGCATTCCAGGCAATTTTAATAGCAAATGCAAAATTCCTGGGGTAGTCATTCATGCTTTTTGCTAAATATTTCTGCTTCTTCCCCATTCCAGGCACATAGCATCACAGTACTTTTGTGGCACAGTTGTGTTGTGGTGGGTCATATGGCAAATTCTGGCCAACGGACTTGAAAGAAAATGATGTGTGTCATTTCTGGGCTGAAGCATGTGGTAATTGGCTTGAAAATCTACAGTGCTTTTTTTATCCCCCTTCAAAACAATAGTTAACAATGTTCAAGATATTGAGTACTCTCCTTCTTATGGGAACACCAAAACCACAATTAACTGCTGAACAACCACTGACATAAAAATGTTGGAACCTACCGAAAAAGATACCCTACATCCAAAGACAAAGAAGCTACAACGAGATGGTAGGTGGGGTGCAATTGCAATGAAATCAAATCTCATACATGCCAAGTGGGCAACCCACAAACTGGAAAACAATTATATCACAGAAGTTCTCCCACAGGAGTGAAAGTTCTGAGCCCCACATCAGGCTCTCCAGCCTGGGGGCCTGGCAATGGGAGGAGGAGCCTTCAGAGAATCTGGCTTAGAAGCCCAGTGGTGTTTATTCGTAGGAATTCCAGAGGACTGGGCGAAACAGAAACTCCACTCTTGGAGGGTGCACACAGTGTCTCATGCACATCAGGAACCAGGGGAAAAAAAGGGTGACCTCATAAGAGACTGGACCAGACTTACCACCTAGTATTGGAGGGTCTCCTGTGGAGGCGGGGAGCTGCTGAGGCTCACTGCAATGGCAAGGACACCAGCAGTGGCAATTCTGGTGAGTACTCATTGGCGTGAGCCCTCTTGGAGGCCGCCATTTTCTCACCAAGACCTGGTCCCACACAACAGCCTGTAGGCTCCAGTGTAGGGATGCCACAGGCAAAACAGAGTGAGAACACAGCCCCACGCATCAGCAAACAGGATGCTAGAAGTCTTCCTGAACAGCTGCCTGATAAACACAGCCCCTGACATGGCACTGCCCAGCAGAGGGACAAGACCCAGCTCCACCCACCAGTGGGCAGACCCAGCTCCTCCCACCAGTGGGCAGACCCAGCTCCTCCCACCAGGAAGCCTGCACAAGCTGCTCATCTACCAGGGGACAGAGACAGCAGAAGCAAGGAGAACTACAGCCCTGCAGCCTGGGGAATGGAAAACTGCAATCACAGAAAGTTAGACAAAATGAGACAGCAGGGAAATATGTCCCAGACGAAGGAATAAAATAAAACCCCAGAAGAACAACTAAGTGAAGTGGAGATAGGCAATCTACTGAAAAAAGAATTCAGAGTATTGATACTTAAGATGATCCAAGATCTCGGAAAAAGAATGGAAGCACAGATCGGAAGATACAAGAAATGTTTAACAAAGACCTTGAATAACTAAAGAAGAAACAAGCAGAAATGAACAATACAATAATAGAAATGAAAAATATACTAGAAAGAACCAATAGCAGAATAACTGAGGCAGAAGAATGGATAAGTAAGCTGGAAGACAGAATGGTGGAAATCACTGCTGCAGAATGGAATAAAGAAAAAAGAATGAAAAGAAATTAGGACAGTCTAAGAGACCTTTGGGGCAACATTCAGTGCACCAGCATTTGCATTATAGGGATTTCAGAAGGAAAAGAGAAAGAGTAAGCATCTGAGAAAATACTTGAAGAGATAATAGCTGAAAACTTCCCTAACATGGGGAAGGAAACAGTCACCCAACTCCAGGAAGGACAGAGAGTCCCAGCAGGATAACCCAAGGAGGAACATATTGAGACACATAATAATCAAGCTGACAAAAACGAAAGATAAAGAAAAAACATTAAAAGCAACATGGGAAAAGCAACAAATAACCTACAAGGGAACTCCCATAAAGTTATCTGCTGATTTCTCATCAGAAACTCTGCAGGCCATAAGGTAGTGGCACCATATATTTAAGGTGATGAAAGAGAAGAACCTACAACCAAGAATACTCTACCCAGCAAGGCTCTCATTCAGATTCAATGGAGAAATCAAAAGCTTTACAAACAAGCAAAAGCTAAGAGCATTCAGCACCACCAGACCAGCTGTGCAATAAATGCTAAAGGAATTTCTCTAGGAAGAAAAGAAAAGGCCACAACTAGAAACAAGAAACTTATGAATGGAAAAGCTCAGCAGTAAAGGCAAACATAAAGATAGGAAGTCATCCAAACACAAATATGATATCAAAACCAGCAATTGTGAGAAGAGGAGAGCACAAATGCAGGATATTGGAAATGCACTTGAAATTAAAAGACCAGGGACTTAAAACAATCTTGTTTATATATAGACTGCTATGTCAAAACCTCATGGTAACCACAAACTGAAAAGCTACAATAGATACACACAAAAAGAAAAGGGAATCCAAACACAACACTGAAGTTAGTCATCAACTCACAGGGGAGTAGAATAAAAGAGGAAGGGAAGAAAAAAGACCTACAAAAACAAATCCCAAACAATTAACAAAATGGCAAAAAGAACATATATATCAATAATTAAATTAAATGTAAACAGATTAAATGCTCCAACCAAAGGACACAGACTGGCTGAATGGATACAAAAATAAGACCCGTATATGTGCTGCCTACAAGAGACCCCCTTCAGCTCTAGGGACACATATAGACTGAAAGTGAGGGAATGAAAAAAGGTATTCCATGAAAATGGAAATCAAAACAAAGCTGGAGTAGCAATACTCATATCAGGGAAAATAGACTTTAAAATAAAGACTGTTAGAAGAGACAAAGACGGACACTACATAATGATCAAGGGATCAATCCAAGAAGAAGATATAACATTTGTAAATATATATGCACCCAACATAGGAGCACCTCAATATATAAGGCAAATACTAACACTAACAGCCATAAAAGGAGAAGGCAGTACCACAATAATAGTGGGGGACTTTAACACCCCACTTTCATCAACGGACAGATCATCCAGACAGAAAATCAGTAAGGAAATACAGGCCTTAAATGACACATTAGACAAGATGGACTTAACTGTTAGTTACAGGTCATTTTGTCTGAAAGCAGCAGAATACACTTTTTTTCTCAAGTGCACATGGAACATTCTCCAGGATAGATCACATACTGGGCTGCAAAGAGAGCCTCAGTAAATTTAAGAAAACTGAAATCATATCAAGCATCTTCTCCAAGCATAATGATATGAGATTAGAAATCAACCACAAGAAAAAAACTGTAAAAAAAAAAAAAAACACAAACACGTGGAGGCTAAACAATATGCCACTAAACAGCCAATGGATCACTGAAGAAATCAGAGGAAATAAAAAAATACCTAGGGACAAATGAAAACAAAAGCAAGATGATCCAAAATCTATGGGATGCAGCAAAAGCATTTCTAAGAGGGAAGTTTCTAACAATACAATCTTACCTCAGGAAACAAGAAAAATCTCAAACAACCTAACCTTATACCTAAAGCAACTAGAGAAAGAAGAACAAACAAACCTCAAAGTTAGTAGAAGAAACAAAATCATAAAAATCAGAGCAGAAATAAATGACATAGAGAAAAAGAAAACAATAGAAAAGATCTATGAAACTAAAAGTTGGTTCTTTGAAAAGATAAATAAAATTGATAAACCTTTAGCAAGACTCATCAAGAAAAAGAGGGAGAGGGCTCACATCTATAAAATTAGAAAGGAAAAAGGAGAAGTTACAACTGAAACCTCAGAAATACAAAGGATCATGAGAGACTACTATAAGCAACTATATGCTAATAAAATGGATATCATAGAAGAAATGGACAAATTCTTAGAAACGTACACTTCCAAGACTGAACCAGGAGGAAATAAATAATATGAACAGACCAATCACAAGTACTGAAGTTGAAACTGTGATTTTAAAAGTCCCAACAAACAAAAGTCCAAGACCAGATGGCTTCACAGGCAAATTCTATCAAACATTTAGGGAAGAGTTATCACCTATCCTTCTCAAACTATTCCAAAAAATTGCAGAGGAAGGAACATTCTCAAACTCATTCTATGAGGCCACTATCAACCTGATGCCAAAACCAGAAAAATATACCACAAAAAGAGAAAATTACAGGCCAATATCACTGATGAACATAGATGCAAAAATCCTCAACAAAATACTAGCAAACAGAATCCAACAACACATTAAAAGGATCATACACCAAGATCAAGTGGGATTTATCCCAAGGATGCAAGGATTTTTCAATATCTACAAATCAATCAGTGTTATAGAGCACATCAACAGACTGAAGAATAAAAACCATATGATCATCTCAATAGATACAGAAAAGCTTTTGACAAATTCAACACCCATTTATGATAAAAGCTTCCACAAAGTGGGCATAGAGGGAACCTACCTCAACATAATAAAGGCCATATATGACAAACGTACAGCTAACATCATACTCAATGGTGAAAAGCTGAGAGCATTTCCTCTAAGATCAGGAATAAGACAAGGATGTCCACTCTCGCCACTTTTATTTAACATAGTTTTGGAAGTTTTAGCCATGGCAATAAGAGAAGAAAAAGAAATAAAAGGAATCCAAATTGGAAAAGAAGAAGTAAAACTGTCACTGTTTGCAGATGACATGAGAGCATACATAGAAAATCCTAAAGATGCTACTGGAAAACTCCTAGAGTTCATCAATGAATTCAGTAAAGTTGCAGGCTACAAATAAATACACAGAAATCTGTTGCATTTCTATACATTAACAACAAAAAATCAGGAAGAGAAATTAAAGAAATAATCCCATTCACCACCATATCAAAAAGAATAAAATACCTAGGAATAAACCTACCTAAGGAGGCAAAAGCCCTGTACTCAGAAAACTATAAGATACTGATGAAAGAAATTGAAGTTAGAAACAGATGGAACGATATACCAAGTTCTTGGACTGGAAGAATCAATATTGTCAAAATGACTATACTACCCAAGGCAATCTACAGATTCAATATAATCCCTATCAAATCACCATGGCTTTTTTCACAGAACTAGAACCAAATACATTAAAATTTGTATAGAGACACAAAGACCTCAAATAACCTCAACATTGCTAATTATTAGAGAAATGCAATCTTGAGAAAGAAAAACGGAGCTGGAGGAATCAGACTCCCTGACTTCCAACTACACTACAAAGCTACAGTCATCGAAACAATATGGTACTGACACAAAAACAGAAATATAGATCAATGGAAGAGGGTAGAAAGCCCAGAAATATACCCTTGCCCCTATGGTCAATTAATCAATGACAAAGGAGGCAAGACTATATAATGGAGAAAAGACAGTCTCTTCAATAAAGGGTGCTGGGAAAACTGAACAGCTGCATGTAAAAAAAAAAAAGACTGGATACTATGAAACTCTTAGAGGAAAATATAGGCAAAACACTCTATGACATCAATTGCAGCAATATTTTTTTTCAGTTGGTCTCCTAGAGTAATGGAAATAAAAACAAAAATAAATAAATGGGACCTAATTAAACTCAAAAGCTTTTGTACAGCAAAGGAAACCATAAACAAACTGAGAAGACAACCAACAGAATGGGAGAAAATATTTGCAAATGATGCTACCGACAAGGGATCAATCTCCCAAATTTACAAACATCACATGTGGCTCAATATCAAAAAAACAAACAATCCAATCAAATAATGGGCACCAGACCTAACTAGACATTTCTCCAAAGAAGACATAAAGATGGCTAAGAGGCACATGAAAAGATGCTCAACATTGCTAATTATTAGAGAAATGCAAATCAAAACTACAATGAGGTATCACCGCACACCAGTCAGAATGGCCATCATCAAAAAATCTAGAAGCAACAAATGATGGAGAGGGTGTGGAGAAGAGGGAACCCTCCTACACTGTTGGTGGGAATGTAAATTGGTTACAGCCACTATGGAGAACAGTATGGAGGTTCCTAAGAAACTAAAAATAGAGCTACCATATGATCCAGCAATCCCACTCCTGGGCATATATCCAGAGAAAATCGTGGTTCAAAAGAATACATGAACCCCAGTGCTCATTGCAGAACTGTTTACAATAGCCAAGACATGGGAGCAACCTGAATGTCCATTGATTGATGAATGGATAAAGAAGATGTGGTACATATATACAATGGAATATTACTCAGCCATTAAAAAGTGAAATAATGCCATTTGCAGCAACATGAATGCACCTGGAGATTATCATAATAAGTGAAGTAAGTCAGAAACCTGGAGATTATCATAATAAGTGAAGTAAGTAAGACAAATATCATATGATATCACTTATATGTGGAATCTAAAAAAAATGATACAAATTCACTTATTCACAAAACAGAAAGACTCACACATTTGGAAAACAAACTTATGGTCATCAAAAGGGAAAGGTGGGGTGAGGGATAAATTGGGAGTTTGGGATTGACATGTACACACAACTATATTTAAAATAGATAACCAAACTAACACAACATTGTAAATCAACTACACTCCAATAAAAATTAAAAAAATAGATAACTAACAAGGACCTACTGTATAGCACAGGGAACTCTGCTCAATACTCTAATAACCTAAATCGGAAAAGAATTTGAAATAGGATACATGTATATGTATAACTGAATCACTCTGCTGTATACCTGAAACTAATACAACATTGTTAATCAACTATACTCCAATATAAAGTAAGAATTAAAATAAAGATGTCAGTCATCAATGGCCAGATGATGGATCCTTTAAATCTGGAAAAACTTCTAATCTGTTAAATTTTAGAGAACTCTCATTATAAACAGCTGTTTTATTGGTACCTAAGGCAAGACCAGATCAAAAGGTGGATATAAAGAAATATAATGTCTAACCTTAAGAAATCCCTTAATCTAAAACAAATAAACCAAATAAAAACCAAACAAAGAAAAAAAATACTGAGTCCTCTCTCACCCTTGGCTCTCTTAATAAAAATGATGGAACCAAGAAGACAAAGGCTTCAGGTTTTAAGAATTTGAGATTTTTGGAGTTAATTCATTACTACAGAATAACAGCCTATCCTGGTGTGAGAGAAGTCAGTTTAGTCTGTTCAAACAAAAGGAAGCATCTGTGGGGCTGTAGGAGAGTAGATCCCAGATGGATATGAAGGAAAATAAAATTAGGTAAATTTGGGCCAGATCAGGTAGAATTATGAGAGCCGTGGTTCCAGATTTGGACTTAGTTTACTGAGAGTGATGGGAAACTACTGTAGGGGATGATGAAACAAACACACACACTTAGCCTAATCTGTAATGCTTTGAAACTTATGTTAAAAAATGTAATGATTTCTTTCTTTTGAAGCTGATATTCAGCTTACCAGAAGTTTAATATGCTTTGATTAGAACTTAACAAATTATAAAACTGTGATTTAGGAGCTGAAAGGATCTCAGCTTAATACCTTAGATACTTTATAACATAAAACAAGGATGGATCTAAGTATCTTTCCATTGCAAACATTCAGAAATTTATGGAAAGTATGAAACTGACTTGTTAAAAATAAAATAAAAAACAAAAACTTCTTAAAATTTTCTCAGCTGTGTTAAACTTTTATTGGAAAAGGGTGAATTATAATTAAAAATATACATAGCTTTATGCTACAGAAGGATACGCTTCTTGTCATTGTTGCTCTGTTCAAAGGAAAGAGTTTGGCCACTTTATTTTTACTGTGAAGCTGATACAGCAGCATTTTTTTTTTCCTTCTCAATAAGAAAAGCACATATTCAACATGTCAATGGCCATGATTGCTTCAACCCAAGCAGAGATGTGGAAATTGAAATAGGGGCCCAGTGGAACTCTTACAGTGCATACATGTAGGTGTTTCTGTGGTTTCCATTCACTTTGTAGCTGCCATATCAATGGCAAGGAAAATAGGTTTGATTCGATTTGGCAACAGTTTTCCTCTAACAATATTTTCAAGAGATGGGATTGTTCAGGGTTGAATTCCCAATTATTTCCTGCTGTAAGAAGAAGTTTAAAACAATGTCTCCAGCATCAAATATAATTGGTTCTTCTATTGACTTGCGTTTTTAATGTTAAAATTATATTCCTCTGTGGGAAGAATTGACAGATACCATTCTTTCTCACGTATGTACTAATATCCTTGAAAACTGAGTGGGTCTTTTTGACAACTTATTTCTGTGTCTCTGAGATCAAAGCTCTTAAGAGTTCTGAGATCAAAGCGCTAAGGAGATGGGACACAAGATGTAACAAGAATAATATTTTGAAAGTATTCAGCTAAATAGATTGTGGATTTTATTCTCCCCCCCCCACATATCATGTTCCTTTATCATCACTTAAATATTATGGTACTCAAAGAGAAGAGGGAACACTCTTTTTTATACCAGCATTATTCACACTTGTCAAAAGGTGGAAGTAACCCAAGTGTCCATTGATGGATGAATGAATAAACAAACTATGGTTTATACATTTAATGGAATAGTATTCAGCATTAAAAAGGAAGGGAATTCTGTCATATGCTACATGGACGAACCTTGAGGACATTATGCTAAGTGAATAAGCCAGGCACAAAAGACAAATACTGTATAATTCCACTTATATGAGATTAAAAAGTAATTGGGGGCTTCCCTGGTGGTGCAGTGGTTAAGAGTCCGCCTGCCGATGCAGGGGACACAGGTTCGTGCCCTGGTCCGGGAAGATCCCATGTGCCGCGGAGCGGCTGGGCCCGTGAATCATGGCTGCTGAGCCTGCGCGTCCGGAGCCTGTGCTCCGCAACGGGAGAGGCCACAACAGTGAGAGGCCCGCGTACCACAAAAAAAAAAAAAAAAAAAAGACAAAAAGTAATTGGACTCATAGAAACAAAGTAGAATAGTGTTTTGCCAGTGCCTGAGGGGAGGAAGAAATAGGGAGTTGCTGTTTAATGTATACAGAGTTTTAGTTTTGTAAGATGAAAAAATTCCTAAGATTTGTTGAAAATCAGTGTGAATATACTTAACACTCCAGAGCTGTACACTTAAAAATGATTGAGATGGTAAATTTTATGCTATATGTATTCTACCACTATATATATATTTAAAGAGACAAGATGGTGAATATCATATCAAGAACGAGAAAGAAAGAGGATGTCTCTTACTGATAGAAAAATGAAGAAAGTAGACATTATACCACTGAACCCTGGAAAAGCTGGAAAAGAGAAAGAGAAGCATTGATATGAAGACAGGTCCTATACATGTGTTCTTGTTTCTTCTCTGGGGATGTGACCTGACATAAACATCCAGGAAGGGTACAGAAAGAGCTAGGAGCATCAGGGCAAGCTTCCCTGGCGTAGACAGGAAGGATACAGGCCTTTAGCAAAACACCTCATCCTTTTTATTCAGCATGGCACGGGGATGGTATGGCAGCATCTGCAAGGAAATAGCTGGATGGATGAACTGAGAGTGTCCATCTCATTTCTCTTTCTTGTGTGGGACTGGCTAGGGGTGGGAAAAATTCCTGTAGGCTGAGAGGGTTTCATAAAGGATGCTAAAATGATGTCCCAAGAAACGGTACCTATAGATTTCACCTGAGAGATGCAGAACAGCATCACAATAAAGTAAGACTATGCATTCTGAAGCCAGTCTACCTTGTTTTCTATTTCTGGTTCCTCTACCTTCTAGCTGTGTAAACCTGAACAAGTTAATTAACTTCTCTGTATATTAGTTTCACTCCTTAAGATGTAATAATAATAATAATACCCATCTCACTTTGTTTGAGGATTTAATGAGTTTATACACATGAAAATCCTCACACAACACTTGACACACAGTCCTCAAAAATGTCAGTTATTATTATTATAATTATTACAAGTATTATTATTACTGAAAAGGGAATGGGAGGAGAGTGATCAAACCTATATTTGTCAACACTGCTTAAAGACACTAAGTCACCCCCCTTCACATGGCAATTCTAAAGCTTCCATCTTTTGCCACCTAAGCGAATATGGGTTAGGGGAAAACAGATGATCAGGTATAAAAAAAAAATTAAAAGCTAATTTTTTGTACATTGAGTTTAGTGTGAGTAAATTTTCGATTCCACTATTTATGGGGTCCTCTAGTGTTCCAAATCTGTACCTGCACCTAATATTTGTGGGATTTGGGTGAAGGCTACAACTAGAGGCCCATATGCCATCTGCATAAATATTTCAATGATACAAATCAAGCTAACAAACTTAAAAGTTTTTTTAATTTTAATTTTTAATTCTATTTTTATTATATCTTTGGTTTGAAACCTACACATTTACAATGAACTGGAAGGCCAGGCTTGAATTTAGAATTAGCACGCAGTTCCATGCTAGAACCTGGTGGGGGAGAGAAAGTAGGCTGTGTCCCTTGCCTCTCGCCCACCCTCTTCTTTCCCACCAGATGTCTCTGACCTGTACTGCAAGAGGCCTAAGGCGCATGCATTTTGTCAGCCACATCATCAAGCTCCATCTACATACACCTTTGTAAACAGACACCCCTTGCACCCTCCTCAGGCCAAGAGTTATAGACATCAGCTACATGGGCCTCTCCCAGTACTTGAAGCATGGTATAATTGGGGAAGGGGCTTGGGCTTTAGGTGGACACATCGCTTTAGCACAATCAACTCCTTGCCCCATAGAGAAGACCTTGGCCAGAAGACCAGAGCAGTGTTTGCTCCTGGAGCCTAGAGTAAGAGCTCTTCTTGCCTGCATCGGTGAGTGGCAATGTGCACCAGAAACTGATTCCAAATCCCTCAATTACAACTAGAGAGCAAAATCGTCCAAAGTTAGAGGCCATCCCAAACCTGAGAGAAACAGTATACATTAGGGGCTAAAAGATATTCAACAGATAGAGGAATGGAAGTGACACATAGGTTATCTCTAATACCTTTCTTAAAATCAGGCATTTTGAAAAGAATGAACCTCTTCCAGAAAGAGAAACCAAACTCCAGCAACAGCAACTCAGGCTGTGAATGTGGTGACTGGAGATGTACCATTTTCCACTGATTCTAAAAGCACGTTTATTTTACATTTTAACATCTTGAAATTGGACTGTTTCCTATAATTGATGATACTTTACAATGGCCACCAGCCAAGAAACAGTTGTGACATGGTTGTCAGTGCCTGCACAGGCACAAACTTGATCGTAGCTGTTCACCGCCAACCCCTCTTCTCTTGTGTGCATTGTTGGCTCTGTACAAGTTGCATCGCATTGCTAGTTAAAATGTCTTCAAAAAGATAACACTAGGATTTGGCACTGAAACAAGTTAGCTTGTGTGCAGGAAGACACAGAAACAGAACAGCAGGGCATAACTTAGATGTCAGTGAAACAAATGTTCATTATTGGAAGAACACCTACAACTTCAATGTTTGCAAAGTAACAATGAAGTGAATTATGGATCTTAACAGGAAGATAGGCACAAGTAGATGAAGCTAGTGTAACATTTTGTTATTGAGTTTATTGGTTACCTATTGCTACAATAATGTTGCATAACATCAGCGCAAAACTCAGTAGTTTAAAACAACTCATTTATCATGTGCATGTAGCTGAAGGTCATTTGGGGTTCAGCTGGCCTAAGTGGGAGTTACTTAGATGTCTCAGTTTCTCTGTTTCTGCTCTGTATGTTATGTGATTACATCAGGGTTTATTTATACATTCCTCTATTGATCATTGCTTCCAGTTTTGGCACTAGACATTGTCAGACAAGATGTTTTGTGGACAAATATTTTCATTTCTCCAGGTAGATAACTAGTAGTATAATGTCTAGGTCATAGATAAATAGAAGTTGAACTAAACAAAAAAAACTCGAAGGTCTTCCATAGTTGGTGTATCATTTTACACCCACCCCGTCAATGTATGAGGGTTCTATTTGCTCCATATCTTCACCAATATTTGCATGAATGAGTCATCCCACCATCTTTTGGCCTGCAGTGTTTCTGATGAGAAGTCAGCTATCATTCTTAGTTATTCCTTTGTACTTAATGTGTTTTTCTCCCCTCTGCTTTAAGATTGTCTCTTTCTTTTGGGCTTTCAGCAAATTGACTATGATATGCCTAGATATGGCTTTCTTTATTCTACTCAGGGCCTATTACTTGGCATTTGTTAAGCTTTGCAATCTGTGGATTGATATTTTTTGTTAAATTTTTAAACATTTCAGCCATAAAACATGTTTTCTTCCTCATACTTTCATTTTTCTCCTTTTAGAACTCCAAATACACATGTATTAGACAGCCTGATAATACCCAGAAGTTGCATATGCTCTATTTTTTTCTATCTTTTTTCCCATTGTGTCCTTCATTTGGAAATTTTCCATTGATATATCTTTAAAATTACTGAGTCTTTCTTTTATACTATCCAACTTATTTTAATGCCCATACAATGAAATTTCGTTTTCAAATATTATGCATTTCAATTGTAGAAATCTGATTTTTTTATTTTCAAATTCCCACTTCTCTCCCCAAATAGTTCATCTCTTTAATATTTTATTCATCTTTTCCATAAGTTTCTTAACATATTTTTCATAGTTAAGTCCTGGAGCTGCTAATTCTAGTATCTGGGAAATTTCTAATTCTGTTTATATTGACTTTTTTCTCTTGGTAATGAGACATACTTTCCTGCTTCATCACATACCATAAAGTTTTACTATATTCTGAATATTGTGTATAAAATAACAATATAAAATTGTTCCAGAGAATGTAAGCCACTGCCCTGTTTGACAGTTAAGGTGAGGGCACTGGCATTGTGTAGAGCCAAACTGGACTTGTGCTATAGCACAGCTTTAGTTATATTAATTAGTCCTTCCTCAATTTTTCTGTATCACTACTGCCTTTTTTATCTTGCCCATATTTGAGCTGGGAGAAGGTTAACTTTCAGTTTAAGGTTTTTTGTTTCACTTTTGGATTCAACTTTGGCAGTGCTCTGGGATCTAAGTAACACAAGAATATGTGATTTTTCTCTGCTTATCAGCCCCTCCTCCATGGCTGATTTCTTGATGGTATTTAAGTAGGGCAAACTTATTTGACTAAGCAATCTATTTTTTGCTTGGACTCTTTTAGACTTAGATATCTCCTGCCATCTCAATATCACCTAAACTCAGATTTTTTTTTATTCTAACTGCAATGTCATTATAAACATTTTATTAGCTTACAATGGCATTGTATCTTTCTAAAAACCATGTATTATTTGAAATCATAGAGAGGGTCCCAACCTCTGCTAGGAAATGTGAGATATAAAACTAACACATAAATGTAAAAGCCAAAGACCTTCAAAGGCAACATCAACTATAAAACTGAGACAGCTCATCAATACAAACTGATTATGTAAATGTAAACACAATTAACTTACTTCTTTTTTCTTTTGAATTTTATTTTATTTTTTATACAACAGGTTATTAGTCAAAAATTTTATACACATCAGTGTATACATGTTAATCCCAATCGCCCAATTCAGCACACCACCATCCCCACCCCCCTGAGGTTTTCCCCCCTTGGTGTCCATACATTTGTTTTCTACATCTGTGTCTCAATTTCTGCCCTGCAAACTACTTCATTTGTACCATTTTTCTAGGTTCCACATATATGCACTAATATACGATATTTGTTTTTCTCCTTCTGACTTACTTCACTCTGTATGACAGTCTCTAGATCAATCCACGTCTCAACAAATGACCCAATTTCATTCCTTTTTGTGGCTGAGTAATATTCCATTGTATATATGTACCACATCTTCTTTATCTATTCAACTGTCGATGGGCATTTAGGTTGCTTCCATGACCAGGCTATTGTAAATAGTGCTGCAATGAACATTAGGGTATATGAGTATTTTTGAATTATGGTTTTCTCTGGGTATATGCCCACTACTGGGATTGCTGGGTCATATAGTAGTTCTATTTTTAGTTTTTTAAGGAACCTCCATACTGTTCTCCATAGTGGCTGTATCAATTTACATTCCCACCAACAGTGCAAGAGGGTTCCCTTTTCTCCACACTCTCTCTAGCATTTGTTGTTTGTAGATTTTCAGATGATGCCCATTCTAACAGGTGAGAGGTGATACCTCATTATAGTTTTGATTTGCATTTCTCTAATAATTAGTGATGTTCAGCAGCTTTTCATGGGCTTGTTGGCCATCTGTATGTCTTCTTTGGAGAAATGTCTATTTAGGTCTTCTGCCCATTTTTGGATTGGATGTTTGTTTTTGTAATATTGAGCTGCGTGAGCTGTTTATATATTTTGGAGACTAATCCTTTGTCCGTTGATTCATTTGCAAATATTTTCTCCCATTCTGAGGGCTGTCTTTTCGTCTTGTTTATGGTTTCCTTTGCTGTGCAAAAGCTTTGAAGTTCCATTAGGTCCCATTTGTTTATTTTTGTTTTTATTTCCATTACTCAAGGAAGTGGATCAAAAAAGATCTTGCTGTGATTTATGTCAAAAAGTGTTCTTCCTATGTTTTCCTCTAAGAGTTCTATAGTGTCCAGTCTGACATTGAGATTTCTAATCCATTTTGAGTTTATTTTTGTGTATCGTGTTAGGGAGTGTTCTAATTTCATTCTTTTACATGTAGCTGTCCAGTTTTCCCAGCACCACTTATTGAAGAGACTGTCTTTTCTCCATTGTAAATCCTTGCCTCCTTTGTCATAGATTAGTTGACCATAGGTGTGTGGGTTTATCTCTGGGTTTCTATCTTGTTCCATGGATCTATGTTTCTGTTTTTGTGCCAGTATAATATTGTCTTGATTACTGTAGCTTCATAGTATAGTCTGAAGTCAGGGAGTCTGATTCCTCCAGCTCCGTTTTTTTCCCTCAAGACTGCTTTGGTTATTCGGAGTCTTTTGTGTCTCCATACAAATTTTAAGATTTTTTGTTCTAGTTCTGTAAAAAATGCCATTGGTAATTTGATAGGGATTGCACTGAATCTGTAGATTGCTTTGGGTACTATAGTCATTTCCACAATATTGATTCTTCCAATCGAAGAACATGGTATATCTCTCCATCTGTTGGAATCATCTTTACTTCCTTTAATCAGTGTCTTATACTTTTCTGCATACAGGACTTTTCTCTACCTAGGTAGGTTTATTCCTAGGTATTTTATTCTTTTTGTTGCAGTGGTAAATGGGAGTGTTTCCTTAATTTCTCTTTCAGATTTTTCATCATTAGTGTATAGGAATGCAAAAGATTTCTCTGCATTAATTTTCTATCCTGCAACTTTACCAAATTCATTGATTAGCTCTAGTAGTTTTCTGCTGGCATTTTTAGGATTCTCTATGTACAGTATCATGTCATCAGCAAACAGTGACAGTTTTACTTCTTCTTTTCCAGGTTGTATTCCTTTTATTTCTTTTTCTTCTCTGATTGCCATGGCTAGGACTTCCAAAACTATGTTGAATAATAGTGGCGAGAGTGGACATCCTTGTCTTATTCCTGATCTTAGGGGGAATGCCTTCAGTTTTTCACCATGGAGAATGATGTTTGCTGTGGGTTTGTTGTATATGGCCTTTATTATGTTGAGGTAGGTACCAGCTATGCCCACTTTCTGTAGAGTTTTTATCATAAATGGGTGTTGAATTTTGTCAAAAGATTTTTCTGCATCTATTGAGATGATCATATGGTTTTTATTCTTCAGTTTGTTAAAAAGGTGCATCACATTGATTGATTTTCATATATTGAAGAATCCTTGCATCCCTGGGATAAATCCCACTTGATCATGGTGTATGATCCTTTTAATGTATTCTTGGATTCTGTTTGCTAGTATTTTGTTGAGGATTTTTGCATCTATATTCATCAGTGATATTGGTCTGTAATTTTCTTTTTTCTGTGATATCTTTGGTTTTGGTATCAGGGTGATGGTGGCTTTGTAGAATGAGTTTGGAAGTGTTCCTTCCTCTGCAATTTTTTGGAAGAGTTTGAGAAGCATGGGTGTTAGCTCTTCTCTAAATGTTTGAAAGAATTCACCTGTGAAGCCATCTGGTCCTGGACTTTTGTTTGTTGGAAGATTTTTAATCACAGTTTCAATTTCATTACTTGTGATTGGTCTATTCATATTTTCTATTTCTTTCTGGTTCAGTCCTAGAAGGATGTACTTTTCTAAGAATTTGTCCATTTCTTCCAGGTTGTCCATATTATAGGCATAGAGTTGCTTGTAGTAGTCTCCTATGATGCTTTGTATTTCTGTGGTGTCTGTTGTAACTTCTCCTTTTTCATTTCTAATTTTATTGATTCGAGTCCTCTCCTTCTTTTTCTTGATGTGTCTGGTGAAAGATTTATCAATTTTGTTTATCTTCTCAAAGAACCAGCTTTTAGTTTTATTGATCTTTGCTATTATTTTCTTTGTTTCTATTTCATTTATTTCTGCTCTGATCTTTATGATTTCTTTCCTTCTACTAACTTTGGGTTTTGTTTGTTCTTCTTTCTCTAGTTCCTTTAGGTGTAAGGTTAGATTGTTTATTGAGATTTTTCTTGTGTCTTGAGGCAGGATTGTATTGCTATAAACTGCCCTCTTAGAACTGCTTTTGCTTCATCCCATAGGTTTTGGATCATCATGTTTTCATTGTCATTTGTCTCTAGGTATTTTTTGATTTCCTCTTTCATCTCTTCAGTGATCTCTTGGTTATTTAGTAACGTATTGCTTAGCCTCCATGTGTTTGTGTTTTTTACGTTTTTTTCCCTGTAATTGATTTTTAATCTGATAGCGTTGTGATGGGAAAAGATGCTTGATAAGATTTCAATTTTCTTAAATGTACTGAGGCTTGATTTGTGACCCAAGATGTGATCTATCCTGGCGAATGTTCCATGCGCACTTGAGAAGAAAGTGTAATCTGCTGTTCTCGGATGGAATGTCCTATAAATATCAATTCAATCTATCTGGTCAATTGTGTCATTTAAATGCTGTGTTTCCTTATTAGTTTTCTGTCTGGATGATCCCTCCATTGGTGTAAGCAAGGTCTTAAAGTCCCCCACTATTATTGTGTTATGATCGATTTCCTCTTTTATAGCTATTGGCATTTGCCTTATGTATTGAGGTGCTCCTATGTTGGGTGCAGAAATATTTATAATTGTTATATCTTCTTCTTGGATTGATCCCTTGATCATTATGTAGTGTCCTTCCTTGTCTCTTGTAAATTTCTTTATTTTACAGTCTATTTTACCTGATATGAGTATTGCTACTCCAGCTTTCTTTTGATTTCCATTTGCATGGAATATCTTTTTCCATCCCCTCACTTTCAGTGTGAATGTGTCCCTAGGTCTGAAATGGGTTTCTTGTAGACAGCATATATATGGGTGTCATTTTTGTACCCATTCAGCAAGCCTGTGTCTTGTGGTTGGAGCATTAAATCCATTCATGTTTAAGGTAATTATTGATATGTATGTTCCTATGACCATTTTCTTAATTTTTTTTTTTTGTGGTACGCGGGCCTCTCACTGTTGCGGCCTCTCCCATTGTGGAGCGCAGGCTCTGGATGTGCAGGCTCAGTGGCCATGGGTCACGGGCCTAGCTGCTCCACGCCATGTGGGATCTTCCCGGACCAGGGCACGAACCTGTGTCCCCTCAATCGGCAGGTGGAGTCTCACTGCAGGCGGACTCTCCCTCTCACACTGCACCACCAGGGAAGCCCTGGGTTTGTTGTTTGTAGTTCCTTTTCTTCTCTTGTGTTTCCCAGAGAAGTTTCTTTAGCATTTGTTGTAGACTGGTTTGGTGGTGCTGAATTCTCTTAGCTTTTGCTTGTCTTTAAAGGTTTTGATTTCTCCATCGAATCTGAATGAGATATTTGAAAACTCAAATATCTTTGTTGTGCCCCTGAAGAGTCTCTTTATCTATGGCAGACCCAAATCTCCATCCATCCACATTCAGACAAAGAACCATCCCTCAGGTAGAGAAGTTTATATGGTACTCTGTTCATCTGTGCAACACTTGTTTTTCTCTGGAATTCAATTCATTAAGGTTATATCATATCTACTAATCCTCATTATCATCTTAGAAAGTAATATTTATTTCATCCACTTTGTTGATGATGTTGTTCTTATCATGCTTTGGAAGGAAATTTTTGGTTATTCTCCATATAAACTGGAAGTAGAAGTCAATTAAATATCTACCTTTGAATTTAAAATTGCATTCCCAGTTTTATATTATTCTTTATAAAAATTACACCAAATTGAATAAGCCTTATGGCACACATACCTAGCTCTCTCTTTTTTTTTTTTTTTTTTTTTTTTGCGGTACGTGGGCCTCTCACCACTGTGGCCTCTCCCGTTGCGGAGCACAGGCTCCAGACGTTCAGGCTCAGCGGCCATGGCTCACGGGCCCAGCTGCTCTGCGGCATGTGGGATCTTCCCGGACCGGGGCACGAACCCGTGTCCCCTGCCTCGGCAGGCGGACTCTCAACCACTGTGCCACCAGGGAAGCCCCCCTAGCTCTCTCTTAAAAGAATTAAAACACTTCATTCAGGGTGCAGTTTTTCAAATCAAGGAGACATTAAGATAGACACAAGGTAAGTCCTCCCTGGAATCTGCATCAAACATGTTTTCTCACTCCATCATGTAACACCTTCTCTGACATCTTCTATCCCTCTTTTTTTACTCAAGAAACAGAGGTAGAGATAAGGGGAAGAGGTCAGTATAAGGCAGAGTAGAGTCAGAAAGCAAGAAAGAAGCCATGGTGGAGACAAAGAATTTGGGAGGATAGTAGAGAAAGAATTTTGAGGTATATTATAAGTTAAGCCTCTAGCAAATGTAGATGTTGCAGTTAAATTCATGTATTACAGTTTGCTGTGTTCCACATTTGAAATTCCAAACTGGCAAGATGGTGGAGGGGGGAGGGTAGGCAGCCCACAGGGAGTGTGGTAGAAAGAGGGCTGGAGAGATGAAGGTGAGGTTGTGGTCAAGGTGGAAAATAAGAAGGAAACTTGATTGAAAAGTCCTTCACCCAGCCAACAACCCATAACACTGTTTTGGTCTTGTTATTAATTCTTCCTTGCCTTTCCTATCTCCCAGTTAGAGGACTTGCTTAAAGGTACAGCCTTGGGCCTCCCTGGTGGCACAGTGGTTGAGAGTCCGCCTGCCAATGCAGGGGATATGGGTTCATGCCCCGGTCCGGGAGGATCCCATATGCCGCAGAGTGGCTGGGCCCATGAGCCATGGCCTCTGAGCCTGCGCATCCGGAGCCTGTGCTCCGCAACGGGAGAGGCCACAACAGTGAGAGGCCCGCGTACCGCAAAAAAAAAAAAAAAAAAAAAAAAAAATGTAGAGCCTGTTCCTCATCAACACATTCCCCTCCTCCCACACTTCCCGTCCTTACCCCCCATCCCACTGCACACACAACTGAAAATCAGTTAGGACATCTCTTCAGCTCTCCCTGAGAGCCCCAAGCTGCACACGGAATAGTTCTAGTTTACTGTTTTTTTAAAGGCTTTGGGGTTATATTAAGAAATAGAGGTTCCTAGAATATACAAAATTCAACTCAGTTTTGAATTCATTAGCTCAAATCCCTATGTGTTCCTATTGTAATTCTTCCCTCCAGCATAAATAATTCCTCTACTTTTAACAAATCTTTGTAGCAGGTCTGCAGCTCACAAGCTTTAGATATCCTCTGATATCAGTTTTAAATCTCCTGAGCTATGAAAGGTCCCTGGCAGCTCTCTGCCAAGCAACTGTTTTAGCTTCTGACAATCTATAGAGAGCTGAAACTACAGAACAAAATAAGAATATGGGGCATCATTAGTTATCCCAGAAAATCCTGAGGGGAAAACGAGTGTTCTACCCCAAGGCTACCATAAATTAGTAGGTTTTGTCTAGCTGAGAGTAATGATAAAGAGGGCCATTCACATTGGGGGAAAACTGTCAAAAAGATTTTAACACTCAGACCTAGTTCTCTACCTTATGGTAGTTTACGGAGACTATCTAATTCTGCTCACAGTGTAAGAGAGTTATTACTTAAAATTTTCTCCAGGAGGATTGGTTCGAGATGGCAGAGAAGGACATGCACCCATTCCCTCTTGACAGAGCACCAGAGTCACAACTAATTGCTGAACTATCATTGACAGGAAGACACTGAAACTCACCAGAAAAGATACCCCATATCCAAACACAAAGGAGAAGCCTCAATGAGAGGCACAATCACAATAAAATTAAATCCCATAACCACTGGGTGGGTGACTTACAAACTGGAGAACAATTATACCACAGAAGTCCACTCACTGGACTGAAGGTTCTGAGCCCCACTTCAGGCTTGCCAACCTGGGGGTATGGAAATGGGAGGTGGAATTCCCAGAGAATCAGACTTTGAAGGCTAGCAGGATTTGACTACAGGATTTTGACAGGACTGGGGGAAACAGAGACTCCACTCTTGGAGGGCACACACAAAGTAGTGTGCACATCAGGACCCATGGGGAAGGAGCAGGGACCCCATAGGAGACAGAACCAGACCTACTTGTTAGTGTTGGAGGGTCTCCTGCAGAGGTGGGGCGTGTCTGTGGCTCACCGTGGGGACAAGGACACTGGCAGCAGAAGTTCTGGTAAGTACTACTTGGTGTGAGCTCTCCTGAGTCTGCCATTAGCCCCACCAAAGGGACTGTAGGCACCAGTGCTCGGTCGCTTCAGGCCAAACAACCAACAGGGAGTGAACTCAGCTCCACCCATCAGCAGACAAGCAGATTAAAGTTTTACTGAGCTCCGCCCAACAGAGCAACACCCAGCTCTACCCACCACCAGTCCCTCCCAACAGGAAGTTTGCAAAAGCCTCTTAGATAGCCTCATCCACCAGAGGGCAGACAGCAGAAGCAAGAAGAACTACAATCCTGCAGCCTGTGGAACAAAAACCACATTCACAGAAAGACAGACAAAATGAAAAGGCAGAGAAGTATGTACCAGATGAAGGAACAAGATAAAACCCCAGGAACACAACTATATGAAGTGGAGATAGGCAAATTTCCAGGAAAAGAATTCAGAATAATGAGAGTGAAGACAATCCAGGCCCTCAGAAAAAGAAAGGAGGCAAAGATTGAGAAGATGCAAGAAACGTTTAACAAACACCTAGAAGAATTAAAGAACAAATAAACAGAGATGAAAAATACAATAACTGAAATGAAAAAATCACAGAAGGAATCAATACAGAATAACTGAGGCAGAAGAACAGATAAGTGACCTAGAAGACAGGATAGTGGAATTTACTACTGTGGAACAGAATAAAGAGAAAGGAATGAAAAGAAAAGAAGACAGCCTAAGAGACCTCTAGGACAACATTAAATGCACCAACATTCGCATTTAGGGGTCCCAGAAGGAGAAGAGAGAGAAAGGACCTGAGAAAATATTTGAAGAGATTATAGTCGAAAACTTCCCTAACACTGGAAAGGAAACAGCCCAGGTCCAGGAAGGGCAGACAGTCCCAGGCAGGATAAATCTAAGGAGAAACATGCTGAGACATATAGTAATCAAACTGACAAACATTAAAGACAAAGAGAAATTATTAAAAGCAACACGGGAAAACAACAAATAACATACAACAGATCTCCCATAAGGTTAACAGCTGATTTCTCAGCAGAAACTCTACAAGCCAGAAGGGAGTGGGACGATATATTTAAAGTGATGAAAGGGAAGAACCTACAACTAAGATTACTCTACCCGGCAAGGATCTCACTGAGATTCGATGGAGCAATCAAAACCTTTACAGACAAACAAAAGCTACGAGAATTCAGCACCACCAAACGAGCTCTACAACAAATGCTAAAGGAACTTCTCTAAGTGGGAAAGCAAGAGAAGAAAAGGACTTACAAAAAACAAACCCAAAACAATTAAGAAAATGGTCATAGGAACATACATATTGATAACTACCTTAAATGTGAATGGATTAAATGCTCCAACCAAAAGACACAGGCTTGCTGAATGGGTACAAAAATGACACCCATATATATGCTGTCTACAAGAAACCCATTTCAGACCTAGGGACACATTCACACTGAAAGTGAGGGGATGGAAAAAGATATTCCATGCAAATGGAAATCAAAAGAAAGCTGGAGTAGCAATACTCATATCAGGTAAAATAGACTGTAAAATAAAGAAATTTACAAGAGACAAGGAAGGACACTACATAATGATCAAGGGATCAATCCAAGAAGAAGATATAACAATTATAAATATTTCTGCACCCAACATAGGAGCACCTCAATACATAAGGCAAATGCCAATAGCTATAAAAGAGGAAATCGATCATAACACAATAATAGTGGGGGACTTTAAGACCTTGCTTACACCAATGGAGGGATCATCCAGACAGAAAACTAATAAGGAAACACAGCATTTAAATGACACAATTGACCAGATAGATTGAATTGATATTTATAGGACATTCCATCCGAGAACAGCAGATTACACTTTCTTCTCAAGTGCGCATGGAACATTCGCCAGGATAGATCACATCTTGGGTCACAAATCAAGCCTCAGTACATTTAAGAAAATTGAAATCTTATCAAGCATCTTTTCCCATCACAACGCTATCAGATTAAAAATCAATTACAGGGAAAAAAACGTAAAAAACACAAACACATGGAGGCTAAGCAATACGTTACTAAATAACCAAGAGATCACTGAAGAGATGAAAGAGGAAATCAAAAAATACCTAGAGACAAATGACAATGAAAACATGATGATCCAAAACCTATGGGATGAAGCAAAAGCAGTTCTAAGAGGGCAGTTTATAGCAATACAATCCTGCCTCAAGACACAAGAAAAATCTCAATAAACAATCTAACCTTACACCTAAAGGAACTAGAGAAAGAAGAACAAACAAAACCCAAAGTTAGTAGAAGGAAAGAAATCATAAAGATCAGAGCAGAAATAAATGAAATAGAAACAAAGAAAATAATAGCAAAGATCAATAAAACTAAAAGCTGGTTCTTTGAGAAGATAAACAAAATTGATAAATCTTTCACCAGACACATCAAGAAAAAGAAGGAGAGGACTCGAATCAATAAAATTAGAAATGAAAAAGGAGAAGTTACAACAGACACCACAGAAATACAAAGCATCATAGGAGACTACTACAAGCAACTCTATGCCTATAATATGGACAACCTGGAAGAAATGGACAAATTCTTAGAAAAGTACATCCTTCTAGGACTGAACCAGAAAGAAATAGAAAATATGAATAGACCAATCACAAGTAATGAAATTGAAACTGTGATTAAAAATCTTCCAACAAACAAAAGTCCAGGACCAGATGGCTTCACAGGTGAATTCTTTCAAACATTTAGAGAAGAGCTAACACCCATGCTTCTCAAACTCTTCCAAAAAATTGCAGAGGAAGGAACACTTCCAAACTCATTCTACAAAGCCACCATCACCCTGATACCAAAACCAAAGATATCACAGAAAAAAGAAAATTACAGACCAATATCACTGATGAATATAGATGCAAAAATCCTCAACAAAATACTAGCAAACAGAATCCAAGAATACATTAAAAGGATCATACACCATGATCAAGTGGGATTTATCCCAGGGATGCAAGGATTCTTCAATATATGAAAATCAATCAATGTGATGCACCTTTTTAACAAACTGAAGAATAAAAACCATATGATCATCTCAATCGATGCAGAAAAATCTTTTGACAAAATTCAACACCCATTTATGATAAAAACTCTCCACAAAGTGGGCATAGAGGGAACTTACCTGAATATAATAAAGGCCATATATGACAAACCCACATCAAACAACATCCTCAATGGTGAAAAACTGAAAGCATTTCCTCTAATATCAGGAAAAGGACATGGATGTCCGCTCGCCACTATTATTCAACATAGTTTTGGAAGACTTAGCCACAGCAGAGAAGGGAAAGAAATAAAAGGAATACAACCTGGAAAAGAAGAAGTAAAAATGTCTCTGTTTGTTGAAGACATTACACTATACACAGAAAATCCTAAAGATGCCACAAGACAACTACTAGAGCTAATCAATGAATTTGGTAAAGTTGCAGGATACAAAATTAATGCACAGAAATCTCTTGCATTCCTATACACTAACAATGAAAGATCAGAAAGAAAAATTCAGGAAACACTCCCATTTGCCATTTCAACAAAAAGAACAAAATACCTAGGAGTAAACCTACCTAAGGAGGTAATAGACATGTACTCAGAAAAGTATAAAACATCAATGAAAGAAATCAAAGTTGACAGAAACAGATGGAGAGATATACGACGATCCTGGGTTGGAAGAATCAACACTGTGAAAATGACTGTACTACCCACAGGAATCTACAGATTCAATGTAATCCCCGTGAAATTTCCAGTGGCATTTTTCATACAATTAGAACCAAAAATTTTACAATTTATATGGAAACACAAAAGACCCTAAATAGCCAAAGCAATCTTGAGAAAGAAAAATGGAGTTGGAGAAATCAGGCTCCCTCACTTCAGACTATACTACAGGGCTACAGTAATCAAGATAATGTGGTACTGGCACAAGAACAGAAATATAGATCAATGCAACAGGATAGAAAGTCCAGAGATAAATGCACGCACCTATGGTCAACAAATCTATGACAAAGGAGGCAAGGATATACAATGGAGAAAAGACAGTCTCTTCAATAAGTGGTGCTGGGAAAACTGGACAGCTACACATAAAAGAATGAAATCAGAACACTCCTTAACACCATACACACAAAAAAACTCAAAATGGATTAAAGACCTAAATGTAAGACCAGACACTATAGAACTCTTAGAGGAAAACATAGGAAGAACACTCTTTGACATAAATCACAGCAAGATCTTTTTTGACTCACATCCTAGAGTAATGGAAATAAAAACAAAAATAAACAAGTGGGAGCTAATGAAACTTAAAAGCTTTGGCAAAGCAAAGGAAACCATAAATAGGACAAAAAGACAGCCCTCAGAATGGGAGAAAATATTTGCAAATGAATCAATGTACAAAGGATTAATCTCCAAAAATATATAAAAAGCTCATGCAGCTCAATATTAAAAAAATAAACAACCCAATCAAAAAATGTGCAGAAGACCTAAATAGACATTTCTCCAAAGAAGACGTACAGATGGCTGAGCACATGAAATGCTGCTCAACATCATTAATTATTAGAGAAATGCAAATCAAAAGCACAATGAGGTATCACCTCACACCCATTACAATGGGGATCATCAAAAAATCTACAAGCAACAAATTCTGAGAGGGTGTGGAGAAAAGGGAACCCTCTTGCACTGTTGGTGGCAATGTAAATTGATACAACCACTATGGAGAACAGTATGGAGGTTACTTAAAGAATGAGAAATAGAATTACCATATGACCCCGCAATCCCACTACTGGGCATATACCCAGAGAAAACCATAATTGAAAAAAGACACACGTACCCTAATGTTTATTGCAACACTATTTACAATAGCCAGGTCATGGAAGCAACCTAAATGCCCAACAACAGACGAATGGATAAAGAAGATGTGGTATGTATATACAATAGAATATTGCTCAGCCATAAAAAGGAATGAAATTAGGACACTTGTAGATACGTGGACGGACCTAGAGACTGTCATACAGAGTGAAGTAAGTCAGAAAGAGAAAATCAAATATTGTGTATTAACGCATATGTGGAATCTAGAAAAATGGTAAAGGGCTTCCCTGGTGGCACAGTGGTTCAGAATCCACCTGCCAATGCAGGAGACATGGGTTCAAGCCCTGGTCCAGGAAGATCCCATATGCCACAGAGCAACTAAGCCTGTGTGCCACAACTACTGAGCCTGCGCTCTATAGCCCACGAGCCACAACTACTGAGCCCATGTGCCACAACTACTGAAGCCCCTGTGCCTAGAGCCCATGCTGAGCAACAAGAGAAGACACTGCACACCACAACGAAGAGTAGTCACCGCTCTCCACAGCTAGAAAAGAGCCTGTGTGCAGCAACGGAGACCCAATGCAGCCAAAAATAAATAAATAAATAAATGTTTAAAATGGTACAGATGAATTGGTTTGCAAGGCAGAAATATAGACACAGATGTAGAGAACAAACTTATGGACACCAAGGGGGGAAAGCGGGAGGGGTGTGGTGGTGGGATGAATTGGGAGATTGGGATTGATATGTATACACTAATATGTATAAAACAGCTAACTAATAAGAACCTGCTGTATAAGAAAATAAATTAAATTAAATAAAAAAAAAAACCTACCCTCTTTCTCAGGCCACATTTCCTCCTTAATCTGAATTCAGTCAGTCCTGATGTATGTCATACAATGTATACTTTATAATAATAAACCTTCATGTACTGTTCCCCAAGTCAAAAAATTTTTTTTCTCCAGTATTGAAGTACCAAGACTGACCCTTTTCTATTCACACATATTTCTATTTTCTATTCAAAACCTATGTAAGGAGTCAGGCTGACAGTGTATGTCTTTATATTCATAAAGGCAGTGTGTGGAGAATTTGTCAAAAGCACAAAGTGAGTCATCTTATTTTTCTTTATATCAAAGCACTGCAGAATTTAAAGACATTAGAAGTCATCTGCTAAATTATAGTGAACAGATCCTGTAGTGGGCTGCAACTATTCCATGTGCAGCTTGGGCCTGTCAGGGAGAGCTGAAGAGATGTCCTAACTGATTTTCAGCTGTGTGTGGAGTGGGATGGGAGTGAGGACCGGAAGTGTGGGAGGAGGGGAATGTGTTGATCGGGGACAGGCTGTACCTTTAAGGAAGTCCTCTAACTGGGAGATAGGAAAGGCAAGGAAGAATTAGTTGCAAGACCAAAACAGCGATATGGGTTGTAGGCTGGGTGAAGGACTTTTCAATCAAGTTTCCTTCTTATTTGGCACCTTGACCACAACCTCACCTTCGTCTCTCCAGCCCTCTTTCTACCACACTCCCTGTGGGCTGCCTACCCTCCCCCTCCCCTCCACCATCTTGCCATCCTGGTGTTTCAAATGTGGAACACAGCAAACTGTAATACATGAATTTAACTGCAACATCTACATTTGCTAGAGGCTTAACTTATAATATACTTCAAAATTCCTTTTCTTTCTCTACTATCCTCCCAAATTCTTTGTCTCCACCATGGCTTCTTTCTTGCTTTCTGACTCTACTCTGCCCTGTACTGACCTCTTCCCCTTATCTCTACCTCTGTTTCTTGAGTAAAAAAGAGAGAGAGAAGGTGGCAGAGAAGGTGAAAGATGGTGGAGTGAGAAAACATATTTGATACAGAGTCCATGTAGGATTTACCTTATGTCTATCTTAATGTCTCCTTGATTTGAAAAATTGCACTTTGAATGAAATGTTTTAATTCCTTCAGGAGAGATCTAGGTATGTGAGTCGTAAAGCTTATCCAATTTGGGGGAATTTTTATGAAGAATAATATAAAACCGAGAATACAAATTAAGTACAGAATGTGTCAAAAGCACAAAGTGGGTCATCTTATTTTTCTTTTTATCAAAACATGGCACAACTTAAAGACATTAGAAGTTATCTGCTAGCTTATGGTGAACAGATCCTATAGTGGGCTTTTCTTGTCCTTTTGGCAATCATTCTCTTTTTCTTCTGGTCATAGGCATTTGGATTTTCTTTTGCAAAATTATCTTTCCTCCACTGTTTGTAGTTTTGGTGCAACTGTTAATCAGGGTAGCATACCGACCTCCCTTAGGGACAAGTGTCATTCACTTCAGGCCATCTGGACATCTGAACTTTGAGTCTTGAGTTCATGGATAGAAGAATAAAAATCACAACCTTTTAGAGATGCTACTTGTCATCAGCAGCACGTGGATAAAACTGTCACTCACCCCTGTCATCCAATTCCTCTGAGCTGTAACTGTTCCCACCTTGCCAGACCTAGTTCTCTTCAGTCCTCTTAGTAATTATAGTACCTCCTCATACCCTTCTAATAAATTCTCTTTTAGTTAAATTAGCCAGGCTTTGTTTGTATTGTTTACAACCAAAGAAAACCAACTCATACAAGTGCACAAGGTTAGTGAGATGAAAGATGATTTTAAGAGTAATTAGTTACTCTATAATATGCCTCTGCTTTCCTAACAGTACAAATATTATCTTATTATTTAAAGTTCTGAAAGAGCTGTTTAAGTAGAAATTGATACTTTATGAGACTGCAACAAGATGTAAAAGATTTAGTTAGGAAGGAGTTTCCAGCAGCACCTGTAATCTATGTGGAGAAAGTGATGGATTAGTAAGGCAAGTCTGGTGTTCCTTAATTCAGAAGGGTTTAGAACTGGCATTACAAACTGAAATATCTGTAGGGAATGAGCAATGATGCAAATGAGTGAGACATCTGATATATTCTCACTTCCATGAAGAAATAACCTTGCCCATTTTTCTTTAGCTTCTCCTGTCTTTCTCTTCAGTTTTCAACTCAGATAGAGACACTTGTCCAGACACAGGTTGCTGAACTCTTAGGAAAACACCAATGTCAGTGTAGTGATGAAAGGGAACTGAAACACCCTCTTTTTCAGAGAAACAGTAGGATCATAAAGACTCAGGGAATGGAGAACATATGCCCTTTACATGGGGCAACATTCCTGATTTTTTAAAAAGTAGTGAGAATTATCAATATTTTTCTTAAACGTACAATCATCTGTTTATTATATATTGGTAACTAATTTGATTTAAAAAAAACATTGGGTCAGGCCAGGAAAAACAAGTATGCATTCTGTTCCTGGGCTATGATAATTGGTATAGATTTGAGGCATGTAAAACACTTATGGAGCACAACATTCAAGTGAACAAAACATTTTTACAAATTAAGCTCATAAGGTAGGACAAGCCACCACAGTCATGGAATAAATCCCTGGGGGTGGCCTGGTGGATCCCATAGGGCCCAGCAAGTGATGGAGAATAAGCAGAGAGAGGAAAACTTTTCTGGTGCTGACAGCTCTGGAGGGAGTTTCGATGTACTTCTCTAGGCCAGACAGGTGAATCACATGTGGGTCAGTAAGTGGTTTGATCATTTCATTGTATATATTAGAAATAAGTAAAAAAAATAAATATTGACACTCCAAATTTATGAATTTATTCATTCTAGATTGTGGGATGCCCAAAGCTGAAAAAAGAATGTTGTATCCATGTCAAGTTGCTTTTAGATGACTGCATTTTACTACATGGGCTACCCAGAAAAAGGAACCACTGTTTTGCCAGTGAGCATCTTCAAAGAAGAGAATAAGATAGACATCACTGTTCAGATCCACAAGTCAAACTACAGTGGCTTTGGACAGGTAGTTTCCAAAATACATCAGCCTTATTTACACCCAACAGCAGCAACAGACAGTGGGTATTTTTCTACTGTGACATGAGGCTCCCAGATACTAAGGCAGATAGTGGTTTTTGACCTACACTGCTTTGAGGAAAAGGATTGGAAGTGGGAGGTGAAATAATAGAGTGAATTTCTGTATCCTAATAATTATAGAGGAGAAAGAAACAATTTTACTTAGAGACTAGATTAAAATAATTGAGAAAACAAAATAATACAGCAGGAAATCAACTGGTATGATAAACAGAGATCTTCCCAGGAGATATATGCCACATAGGTTTACGTGTGTCTAAGAAAGTAGAAGATTCTGCTAATTCTTGGAAATTTTTGTTCTAATAAATACCACTGTAGTATTTATTGGTTTTAAGTGGTTCATTTCTTGTACCCTAGGCATCCTGTTTGCCCATATTTAAAATAAACCTTATTAATTTGGATTTTGGAAATACGTAACCTGAAAGTGGAAGAATTTGCTAACTTGACTTTTCCTGCTCATTGATGCACTGAGCAGGATGTGTGTTTTATCTGTTTTTCATCATGATTCACCTATGTTCCCAAGCTTCTATTACCTAGGTGAAATATACCAGCTCTAGGAGAGCAAATCTGATTTCTTATTAATACAGAAAAATAATAAGTTATTTATGTGAGCAAAATGGCAATATGGAAGGTAATATGTTCATTATCTCATTTAAATTTTAATTCTCATCAAAATGTCAGCTAAATCATGAGATGTCACTTCTGCTTTTATATTTGAGAAAACTAAGATACAACGTTAAATTATTGGTTCAATATCACACATTTTATAGGTAGAACAGCCTGAATTTGATCTTATGTCTGCCTGATTCCAAATTGTACAGTTTCTACTCGTCTATGCTGACCTGAGGCAGAATGAGTGAGAGCTGACAGAGGAGAGGGGAATTGTTCTAAATAGGATAGTCAACATTTAAACATGTATGATAGCACCGGGTTAAAGAAGGCAGGTCACAGGCACATGAAAAAATTTCCCTTTGTAGAGATGCATGCCAGGGACTTGAGGTCAGGATTATTTTGTGTGTGTGTTCCTGCTTCCATCCCCTCAAAATACACAACTTAGTGGTTTTTGCAAAAGGCTCTCTGGTGAATGTGCACTGATCAAACATTAGTGTCACTGAATGTGGGGAGTTTGGGAAGAACAGCCTGACACTTGGGTTGGGAGTTCACATATAATTAGGTAGTGGCTTTAGAATATCTAGAAAGAAAAGTCCTAGGAGTAGCCGTCTGGTCAGAGAGAGCAACAAGGGAATTTGTTTTGAATCTGAACTTGCATGAAAAGAACACTGGTTAATGTGTTGGGGCTGATGTAGGGGCTGCTGGAAATCAAGAAGATCTTGTATGTTTCAGAGCTCACTGTCTCACTCCAGTGGCCCAAGAGGAAGAATAATGGGGAGAATCACAGGGCATGAGCGGAGGGGTGGATAGCTGTGAGATGGCTTTCAGATTAGCAGCAATGAGTTTGGACTGATACTGGAAGAAGGCTAAAGTGGGTATTGTGGGGGACAAGGTCTGGACACACACCTGGCATTATCTTCAGGGATAGTGCGAAGGAGGAAGCAGCAGTGAAACTGTGGTTAGTTGGCAGTGAGAATCAAACTACTTGAGGGTGGCCTTAGTTACTGAGTCTGACAAAGACTATCGTAGAGGTAGATGGCCATCCTGTACAGCGCAGAGAGATCTGAGTAGTGCTGGGGCAAAGAGGCAGAGAAAGGGAATTGGGCAAAGCATAAGTCAGTCCTGAGGGGATAAAGGAATACCTGTGGGAAATATGTTGTTTTGTTGTTCTAAAGGGGGTTGAGACTGAAGGGACTTAAAGTAACCTTTTCTCTTCTTCATTCCTCATTATTTTCTTAACAAAATCTATTATATTCCCCCATAAACATTTTTTTAAGTCGGTCAATATAAATATTTTAGATTTTCTGTGACCTCATTGTCTCCCAAAAGATTAAGAATTTCTGTAACTTAAAAAAAAGGAAAAACAACAACAACAACAAAAACAACTTATTTTTACTGAAGTTTTGAAACAGGTTTGGAGCAAAGTTAACAAAAAGGAGGTGAGATGCTCTGAAGGGTTATTCTCATTTGCATGTCACCACTGCTCAGTATTACAAGAATTTAGCTTTACACCTTGCTCAGGAAGTATCTTTATTCCTGCTGACAGTAGAATTAATGACTGTGCTCAGAAGAAAATCAACTGTCAAAAAAAGTTTAATTCTTTTGTTTTCCTGCTTTTCTTTGTGCTGTGTAAGCTTTTTCTTTTTTCTGGATTAAATGGTGTGTTATTCAGGGCTCTTCATGGCAGACCATGGAAGCTAAAGGGTGTAAGTAGTTCACAGAATCTTTGGAGGGCTAAGGAAACAGTCTTTAGCCTGAGCCTACAGAAATATACCCCACGTCCACTTTGCGCGGTGGGCCACAGAGCTGCTGCTGCTTCTGCCACACCAAAGCCACTGTTATTGCTGCCAACACAGAACCGTGCAGCTTTTGTTCCTGTTTTTATTATTTATTTACGTACCTATTTATTCATGGTCAGTGAAATAGATAGCTTATATTCTTGCTGGGTCTCCAAACAATAACCCCAGGGACTGTAGCTATTGTTCATTGGAGAATTTCTATGAAATGGGAAGAAATCTCATATTTAAAGGTCTGAAGAGAGATTAAGGAATAATTTTGAATTTCTTAAATATAGCCACGTGGATACATAGATATGGCCTTTTCATTACCTGGACACATTCTGAGACTATCACATCATATATTCTTTACAGCCTCATTAAGCATATAGCTCACAACCAAACTTAACCCAGGTAACTAGTATGTGGCATGAGAGCTCATGGATTATGAAGTGACCTGTGCAATTCTGGCTGGAACAAGAAGCAAGGGAGGCTTGTGGACTCTGTGGCACCAGCCATAGCTTCTGCTCATACCCTCAAACCTGCAGGCACCCTGGGCATCTACAAAACTTGCATGCAACCCTTTCACAGATCTTTTGGAGTCCATGACTCAAGGTCAGAAGCCATTGTGTTAGAAGTCAACGCATCAGTTTCATGTCATCATAATACGGAAGTAAGGATTAAGAAGAATGATACACACCCAATTCCCTTTCAAGGGAGAATAAGACATTTTTAGAATTCGTTATTGCTTAATACAGTAAAATCCTTTTCTTGAGAGATAAAAGTCAAAATAATTACTATAAATCCAGAAGAAAAAGAACCTTATGAAACTTAATCCCGAAGATGTTACTCATTTCAGCCACTTAACTTCAACATCATTAGGCCAAAAGAATGATGACTGACCTATCCTAAACAAAGGCACAGCTATAACTATGGCTTAAATGAAACAGCCTATTTTTAACTGATCATACGTTTATAGAGTGCTTCTTAAGGACTCAGAACATATGGTCTGTATCTTTAAGGAGGGAAATAAGACTAACATACATGAAAATCTTAGCAAAGAAGACAAGAAGTAAATTGTAGTTCATACTGTGAGAGCCAGAGTGATAAGCAACAGGCAAAACTTGACATTATAAGGCATATTCAGGTTGCAAATCAGAGTACAATTTATTGCATTCAGTTTCTCAAAGACTAGCATTATATCTCTTAGGAAAGCATGTTCCCAAAGCAGTCATTCAGAGGTGACTTACTGAATATTTAGACATTACACTCCTGGTATAAATAAATTTCCAAGGTTGAAAAACAAGGGGTAGAAGGAAAGAGAGTTCAAACGTATGTTACCCTCAATATGGCTGCCATCTTTACAATGACAGTTATCGATTCCCAGAAAACTCATCAAATATGTTCTTCAAGTGGGGACTTCGATCCCAAGTATCATTTATACCCCTCCATAAGTCTCTACCTGATGGACTGACATCAGGAATATTTTGTATATCTGAACAAAGATATATGGTCCTTGTTCAAAGACATAAAACAGGAATGGTATAAATATGGTTCCTTTTACGGATGGATATTCTTTTGTGTTATATGTCTGTTCTTGCAAGTTTTTGTCTAGTAAAGAGCATGAATTATACTAAAGAAAAACTGACATGACCTTTTGGTTATGCAAAGTCATCTTTGCATTTTCAATTAATTTTCCACTGATTTAAATGTCTCTGATATTTCTATTTTTGTCACTCTTCTTAAAGAGATGTCTCTGTGTTCTATAAGGAAATTTTCATAAGTGCTTATTCGGCTTCACAGATACACCTGTGTCTTACTGCTACTGTAACAAATTACAAAAAATTTAGTGGCTTAAAACAACACAAATTTTGGACTTCCGGAAGGCAGAAGTCCAAAATCCATCTCAAGGGGCTAGAATCAAGTTGTTGGAAGGACTCCATTCTTTCTGGAGCCTCTGGGGGAAAATCTGTTGTTTTGGTTCATGACCGTGCATTATTCCTACCTCTCCTTCTATTATCATACCTATATTTTTTTAAAACTCTGACCCTCCTGACTCCTTCTCATGAAGACCCTTGTGATTACATTGGATCCACGTGAATAATCCAGGATAGTCTCCCTATCTCAAGAGCCTTAATGTAATTACATCTGCCAGTTCCCTTTTTCATGTAAGGTAACATATTCATATGGATATCTTAAGGGGGGCAATATTCAGCCTACCACAATGGGAACAAATCATCAACCATTTATGACCTTGGTCTTTTTCTTGTAGAAGTTTGTTACATACATTAGCAACAATTTCGACCTTAATTTTTCAGTGTCAGTATAAGACCCATTTTTTTTTCTACAGAGATTTGTTAATGACTGGGTAATGGCAGTATTTTTTAGAATACACATGAGTGAGAAGCATCTTATCCTAGCAGTAGTGGGTAGATTAAAAAAAGGGAAAGGTGAAACAAAAGCAAATAAAAACAAATGAGACCTAATTAAACTTAAAAGTTTTCTGCAGCAAAGGAAACCATCAACAAAACAAAAAGACAACCTATGGAATGGGAGAAAATATTTGCAAATGATGTGACTGACAAGGGGTTAATATCCAAAATACACAAATTGCTCATATGACACAATAAAAAAAGAAAAAAAAATGCAATAAAAAAACAGGCAGGGCTTCCCTGGTGGCGCAGTGGTTGAGAGTCCGCCTGCCGATGCAGGGGACACAGGTTCGTGCCCCGGTCTGGGAAGATCCCACATGCCGCAGAGCGGCTAGGCCCGTGAGCCATGGCTGCTGAGCCTGCGCATCCGGAGCCTGTGCTCTGCAAGGGGAGAGGCCACAACAGTGAGAGGCCCGCCTACCGCAAAAAATAAAAAAATAAAAAAAAAAAAATAAAAAAAAAAAACAGGCAGAAGAGTTGAACACACATTCTTCCAAAGAAGACATACAGATGGCCAACAGGCACATGAAAAGATGCTCAACATTGCTAATTATTACAGAATGTAAATCAAAACCACAATGAGGCATCACCTCACATCTATCAGAATGGCTATCACCAAAATGTCTACCAAAAACAAATGTTGGGGAGGATGTGGGCAAAAGGGAACCCTCCTACACTGTTGGTGGGAATGTAAATTGGTGCAGCCACCGAAGAAAACAGTAATAGAGGTTCCTTAAAAAACTAAAAAGAATCACCATATGATCCAGCAATTCCACTCCCAGGTGTATATCCAGAAAATACAAAAACACTAATTCAAAAAGATACATGCACTCCAATGTTCATAGCAGCATTATTTACAATAGCTAAGACATGAAAGTAACCCAAAGTGCCCATTAACAGACAATTGGCTTAAGAAGATGTGGCATATATATATATATATATATATATATATATATATATATATATTATTCAGTCATTAGTAGCAACGTGGATGGACCTAGAGAATAGTAGGCTTAGTGAAGTAAGATAGAGAAAGACAAATACTGTATGATATCACTTATATGTAGAATCTTACAAATAATACAAATGAATCTATATATAAAACAGAAACTGACTCAGACATAGAAATCAAACTATAGTTACTAAAGAGGAGAGGGAGGGGAAGAGGGACAAATTAGGGTGTGGGAATAACAGATACAAATTACTATACATAAAATAGATAAGCAACAAGGATTTCCTGTATAGCACAGGGAATTATACCCAATATCTTATAATAAGCTATAATGGAATATAATCTGCAAAAAAATGGAATCGCTGTATACCTGAAACTAAATTAATATTGTAAACCAACTACACTTCAGTTAAAAAAAAAAAAGGCATAGGTAATGATGTTAGCTAAAGCTTGGAAATAGGGTAATTTGAAAATGGTTTTAATAAGATGCTTGGAGATAATTTGTGAATTTCATTTACTAGACTGCACTAGTCCCCTTTTCTGTAAATAATTGACAGTCTGTGGAAATCCACAACCTCTCTTGTGGTGAACTATGTTCATCTGAGGTGACAAGTTACTGAGAGAAGAACAGACTATCAATAATGGTTTTATATTCTTAAAACAATAATTTCCTCTTAGTCCAGACAGAAGCAACATGCTGTAAAAATTATATATCATGTAGCAACAGCTGAGAGATCAACATAATCACTATCAATGCTGCTTCTATAAAAGCAAAAAAATTACCATATCTAACAGTAATTTTTACTTTAAAAGAGAGAAAAGGGGATACATAAAGAAACTAACTTATTCTTACAAATGGTTGGTTTAACACAGTGAACAAATTGATGTGTAAATTGGCTTTGATGAATCCTTGTGTTAATAGGGTTATTTATTATGAGTTCCATTACATAAATTGGTTGCAAAATTATAACAAATGTTCTTTATTAATCTTACCTTCTCTGTGGCTAGAGAATGACTCAAGGCAATTATCTTTCAGGGACTTCAGCATCATTAGTGCTGATGTACTGAGGAGGGCAGACAAATTGTAATAATACACAGACAAGAGAAACATGCCTTTTCTTTGCTTCTTACATGAGAGATGTTTTTCTCAGTACAGTTTTCTTCAACTCCAGTGAAATCCCTCAAGTAGTTAGTTTCTGGTATATTTGCAGTAACAGCAGATGTAAGAAATATCTTACATATTATGTTCTTTATGGTACAGTATTTGAAATTTAAACAGATGGCATAGATTCTGGTTGTGAGGAACTCAGAGTTTACCCAGAATGGCACCAGTGCTCTCAGGCCACATTTGGCTACATGGTAGAAGCTTCAAGCATTTGCTCTGTGGTCCAGTGACAGATTGCAGAGCTGTCTTACTGTTTTCCTCTTTGGCATGGGATATATAAATAACTGGAAGATAGTAGCTTTCTGGGAAAGAAAAGGAACTATTTCTTCCAAGGACACTTTTATGGCCCAACATTCAAACAGAATCAATGAGTTAAAGAGTTATCCCAGGAGATGACCTGGAGCTACTCTTAGTTATTAGAGGCCATTTTTTCAGTTATGAGTTTTTTTCAGTTCCCTGATTCTCTTTTTCCTCTCCCCTATAGACATATTCTTGCCTTTTCAGCTCTCCTTACATCCCTAAGAGAGGAAAAACCAAAAGGAAAGAAAAGTAATTCATTCTGTTAATTATGTATCTCTGACTGAAGATTGAAGGTGGGATTCAGTGGTGCAGGTGAAGAGGTGCTTATAAATCATGATTATATAAAAGAGTATAACAAATATAGGCAGGCAGATTTATAGTCTGGAGAAACCACAGTCAGTTGGTATGCCTGCATTTTTCACTACTGAATATTTATTGAGCACCAGTGATGTTTGAGCCCCTGAGCTAGGTGCTGGGTGCTAAAGGTTGGGGGATGGAGAGGGAGAAAATTCTACTGCACCAGCAGACTTGTACCTGAAAACTTGCCTCATCTTGATGTCAGTTGTTCATCACTGTTGTGAATGCTTATAACATGTATAAGTTAGAATTAGTTTTAGCAATGAAAGAGAATATCCAGTAAATTAAACAAGTTAGAAGTTATTTTATTTGTTTTTTTCTCTCTCAGGTGAATATTCGTAAAGGTAACCCAGTGCTTGTATGTTTCTTCTATTGGGTTGGCCAAAAAGTTCGTTCAGGGTTTTCCATAAGATGTTACAAAATCCGAACGAACTTTTTGGCCAACCCAATATATTGCTGTACTACCAGATGTGTGTCTTCTTTTCCTAAATTCACTTCGTGGTACAAGACAGTTGTATCAGCTCTAGATCTCATGCCTGCATTTGAGTGAGCACAACAAGGAACAGGATGGAGAAGAGCATGTTCCCTCCCACTTTAGGAATATTTGTTGGAAGTTCTAGCCGTAGGAGAGACCAGGAAATGGAGCCTTGATTCCAACTGCTCACATACCCAGCTAAATATTGTGTATTCTGGGACTTTCACTTTCTGCTGAGGAGGTAGAATGATATAAAGATCATTGTTCCTGCACTTAAAACAATAACAGCAGCAGCAGTGGTAGAAATGCCTAATAATCTGAATATTCATAACTTTTCTTGAAACCAGCAGAGGACTGATGATCACCAACTAATCTGGAAGCTAAGAAAAGCACATCTAAGATGAGTTAGGACATGAGAACTTGCTTTCCTGGGATAGATACTCTCTGTTACAGGTAAGAATTCAACTTAATATTTTAATGAATTGCTAAAGGCCAACTTTGGGTTCGCAAAAGAATATGAACCCCTGGACACAAACACAGGAGAACTTGCACCCATCACAGGTTTATCTGCAAAGAATCAGATGCTCACACAAAAGATTAGCAACGATCCCAAAAATGTGTTCCTTAAGTTGCAGGCCTGGAGCGGCAATGGCACTGGAGGGAAGCATAGGTTATTCTCTCCTATATCTTCTATGAAATAAAAGATTTAAACCACTGGAGGGAGGGAGACAAAACCTGATGCTCTTAGGGCACTGACAAAAACTCACTGATCCTGAGGGAAGGGAACAAAACAAAACCTTTTACACTGGAAAGAGGGATGGAAATATTTGCTGAACTCAGACCTACAGCTAGGAGTGGGGTAGAATCACTGAGAAAAACCTACCCCCAAGACTCAGGAACACAGCACCTGACTAAGATTAAGACATAAACAAAACAAGGGAAAATGTCACCCCTTCCCCAGGCTAACAAGCACTGAGTAACAAGTAACAGTGGTCTACTACTTGAAGAGGGGCCAGAACTTGCAGAGAGAACCTTTTTGAGGCACAGCACAAAGGGAAGACTTAAAATTCAGTGTGGAGCTGACACTGAAGAAAAGCCCTCTGGCAAACCAGCCCACATGCTACATAGAAAGCAATACTAGATGATTTGAAGCCTATCTTATACTGAGAGTGATCATAGCAACAACTCCAAAACCCAGTTAAACTCCTAACAATAGTGACCCCACCACTCCCAACACACAGACACAGACACACACCACACTAAATCTAGCAGGAGAGATGTGTCTATTTCCAGCCCTAAGCATTTTTTTTTTTTTTTACCTCAGACTCTACTGTACTCCACAAGATGGCCAGCTCCATATCTCAACAAAAAATTATGAGGCATACAAAAACACAAATAAAAACAATCCACTCTCAAGAGACAAAGCAACCAACAGAATCAGGTTCAGATATGATACAGATGTTGGAAATATCTAATAAAGAATTTAAAATGAATCTCATCAGTATGGTGAAAGCTCTAGAGGAAAGGTGAACAGCATGGCAGATTGGATCAGTAATTCAGCAGAGATAGAAAATATAAAAAAAACCTGCTAGATATGAAAAGCAGAGTCACAAAGAATGCCTTCAATGGGTTCATCAGTAGACTCAATACAGCTGAGGAAAGAAACAGTGAAGTTGAAGATGAGTCAGTATAAAAATTGCTCAAACTAAAACATAAAGAGGAAAAAGGACAGACAGAGAACCGAACATAGGAAATATTTAAAGAAATACTGAGAATTTTCTAGGTGAGAATCTACCAAAATTAATGACGTACACAAAATGATACTTCCAAGAAGTTCAGCTAAGAGGGCAACAAGCAGGATAAATACAAATATAAATTAACAAATAAGGAAGCAGGCAAGCAAACAAAAACACCTAGGCATATAACATTCAAACTGCTAAAAACCAAAGAGAAAATCTTGAAAGTGACCAGAGATAAAAGATATATTATATATTGAAGGAAAAATATGCATAAAAATTACAGGCTTCTCCTGAGAAACTATTCAAATCAGAAGGAAATGGAGTGACATTTTTTAGGTGATAAAAGTAAAAAAATCCTGTCAACTCCAACTTCTATATCTGAACTCGATATGAAAACATCTTTCAAAAGCAAAGATGCTTAGAGAATTAATGGCACGAAGGTCGACACAAAGAAATGTAAAGGAAGTCCTTCAGAGAGAAGGAATATGCTATCCAACAAAACTGAGGTCTACACAAAGAAATAAAGTGCCCTGGAAATACAGTAAACATAGTTAAATATAAAGATCGTTTTGTCTTATTTTTTAATTGGTCATAACAGAGAAATGACTGTCTAAAGCAAAAATAATAACAAGGTATTGTGTGTTTATAGCATATGTAAAAGTAAAATATATGACAATAATAGCACAGAAAATGAAAGGAAGGAATTGACAATATACTGTTGTAAGGGCCTTTTAATTCTGTAAAGTGGTAATAAATTATTTGATGTATCAATATACTGTAAATTCTAGGGCAACCACCAAAATATTAAAAAGGGGTATAAACAATAAGCTAATAGTGGTGATAAAATAGGAAAAAATTGAAAACTAAAAAGAAGGTAGAAAAAGAGGGAGAAGAACAAAGAATAGATGTAACAAATAAAAAACAGATAGATGGATAGTAGTCTTTAATTCAAACATATCAATAATTATATTAAATGTAAACTGTTTAAAACACCAATTAAAAGTTTTAAAATGTTACAGTGGAGTAAAAAAGCAAGTTACAATTATATGCTATTTATGGTAAATCAATTTTAGTTCTGAAAACATAGGTTAAAAATAAAAACAAAAATGGAAAAAAGATATACCATGTAAATACTAATCAAAAGAAACCTAAGGTAGCTATATTAATAGCAGCAGAGAACAGAGTATTACCCAGAACAAAGAGATATATTACATAATGACAAAGGAGTGAATACTTTAAGAAGAACTGAATATTTGCATACCTAATAACAAAGCTACAAAATATATGAGGTAAAATGTGATGAAGCTGAAAGGAGAAAAAGAAAAATCCAGAGCTATTGTTCAGTACTTCAACACTTCTCTTTCAGCAGTTGCTACAAGTATGGGGTTGGCCAAAAAGATCGTTCAGGCTTTTCTGTTACATCTTATGGAAAAATCCGAATGAACTTTTTGGCCAATCCATAGATAGAAAATCAGTAAGGATATAGGAGATCTGAAGAGCACTATCAACCAACTTCACCTAATTGATATTTCTAGAACATTCCACCCAATTACAGCAGAATACACGTTCTTTGCAAGCGCACATGGAACATCCCTCAAAATAGACCATGTTCTGAACTGTAAAACAAACCTTAACAAATTTAAAGAAGTGAAATTATTCAAAGGATGATCTTAGGCCAAAACAGAATTAACTAAAAATCAATAAGAGAAAAGTATCCAGAAAATCACAAGATATGTGGAAATTCATCAACTCACCTCTAAATACTAGGTCTTCCACTGTTATTGAAAGAGAGAGAATGTGATATCAAGGGCAACAAATAGTCTTCTCCAGATACAGTTATAGAAATGCAGTAATTATGTTGCCAGAGTGACTCCATGTTAGGTCATTGAAATAAAAGTATTTAATGCAGTTGTTAGGGGCTGAATGTTGTATCCCCCCAGATTCATATGCAGAAGTCACCTAATTTAGAGATGGGGTCTTAGGGAGGTAATTAAGTTAAGATGAGGTCATGAGTGTGGGGCCCACAGGGTGGGATTAGTGTCCTTATAAAAAGAGGAGGAAAGACCAGAGCTCTCTCTGTCTCTTGCCATTATGTGAGGACACAGTGAGAAGGCAGTTGGAAGCAAGTCAGGAAGCAGGTTCTCACTAGGAACTGACTCAGCTGGCACTTTGATCTTGGATTTCCCAGCCTCCAGAACTGTGAGAAATAAATGTCTGTTGTTTAAGCCACCCAGCCTATGGTATTTTGTTAAAGCAGCCTGAATTAACTAAGATGGCAGTTCTTGTTACCGAGATGAAGGGAACGGCCACTTCAGTTTTATTCAGTCAACCAAATCATGTATGTATATCCTTTTAAAAAGTGCTGGACTTCTTAACCTTGTCTTGTTCTTTCTGCTCATTGGATCATTTATCAAGGTTTTGGCTTCTTAATCTATGCACCACCATAAACAAAATGAAAAAACAACCCACAGAATGGGAGAAAATATTTGCAAAAGTGACTGACAAGAGATTAATCTCCAAAATATACAAACAGTTCATGCGGCTAAATATCAGAAAAACAAACAACCCAATCAAAAAATGGGCAGAAGACCTAACTAGACATCTCTCTAAAGACATACAGATGGCAAAAAGCACATGAAAAGATGCTCAACATCCCTAATTATCAAAGAAATGCAAATCAAAACTACAATGAGATATCACCTCACACCAGTCAGAAAGGCCATCATCAAAAAGTCTACCTACAAACAGTAAATGCTGCAGAGGATGTGGAGAAAAGGGAACCCTCCTCCACTCTTGGTAGGAGGTAGGAACAACCACTATGAAGAACAGTACGGATGTTCCTTTAATCACTAAAAATAGAACTACTGTATGATCCAGCAATCCCACTCGTAGGCATATATCCAGAGAAAACCATAACCTGAAAAGATACATGCACCCCAATATTCATTGCAGCACTATTTACAATAGCCAAGACATGGAAGCAACCTAAATGTCCATCAACAGAGGAATGGATAAAGAAGATATGGTACATATATACAGTGGAATATTACTTGGCCATAAAAAAGAATGAAATAATGCCATTTGCAGCAACATGGATGGACCTAGAGATTATCATATTAAGTGACGTAAGTCAGACAGAGAAAGACAAATATCATGTGATATCATTCATACATGGAATCTAATTTTAAAAAATGATACAAATGAACTTATTTACAAAACAGAAACAGACTTACAGATATTGAAAACAAATTTATGGTTTCCATAGGGGAAACGTGGTGGGGAGGGATAAATCGGGAGCTTGGGATGAACACACACATGCTACTCTATATAAGATAGATAACCAACAAGGACCTACTGTATTGCACAGGGAACTCTACTTAATATTCTGTGATAACCTATATGAGAAAAGAATCTAAAAAAGAATGAATATATGTATATGTATAACTGAATCACTTTGCTGTATACCTGAAATTAACACAACATTGTAAATCAACTATATGCCAATAAAATTTTTTTAAAAATCTATGCACCAATCCTCTGCCTCCGGCAGAGTGCTGACCCAGCCTTCTTTTGGGAGGCAAGGGATCAGAAGAGCAAGTGAAACATCAGGCTGCCCCAACTCATTCCGTAACACCACCTGGAGAATGACCTCTGCCACTTCTCAATATCAGGAACTCCTCAATCAGAAGAGTCCAAAAGGCTGATGGGTAGAGCAGACAAGCCACTGTGAGGTCTTTACCATTTCTCTAATTAGGCTAACAACGTACATGCCATGTGATGCATATGGAGGAGACACATGACATGCACCAAGCTCAATACATCCTTAAACATGCGAGCTCGACATGCTTCTTTCATCCATCCACCAAGCCCTTCAACATTTGATTTATCACTCTACCCCTGCCCAAACTCCTGTAAACTCCACCTGAGTAATGCCTGTGCTTTTGTGATCATAAGTGCAGTACAATGTGCATACTTTTATCTTGACTTGATGTCTAAATATCTTGATGATCAAGATATGTTCTTCCTCTGACAAAAACCATTTCTTCTAATTCTACTGAATCAATAGATTCTACTTTTATCAAGAAAATACAATAGGTACAATATTGCTAATCATGCTTGAGCACATAGTTTTAACTTTTTTCCAGAACCTCTAACCAAATTCATTTCATTATTATTATTTAACCTAAGATCTGAGCATTCTCCTTCACACTATATCTCCTTTCCAACTGATGCTGCTTATCATTTATTTGTTATTGAGTAATATCTTTCCTTCCAATTAGATGATAAGCTCTATAAGGGCATGGATAGTCACTTTTTTTTTTTCCTGCTCATTTTGTTCCCAGCATCTGGCACATTGGTGCAGTAAATATCAGTTGCATAAATGAATGAATGCAGGATACATCCCACAGATGTTTCTCTCTCTGTCTCTCTTCACACACACACACACACACACACACACACTAAATCATATGGGAGCCTCAGACTTCTCTGCTAATAGACACTTATCAGGCTTTCTCTAGCAGCCTTTGACACAGTTATCTCATCATATTCATCAGATATGCCAACGTTTATTAGCCTCAGGGCATACTTATAAGCAATGCAGCAAAAAAAAAAAAAAAAGGCTATCCCTGCCATGATAGTTTATTGCAAAACAGAGGGGATTAAAAAAAAGGAAGCATCTAGTGCTACATATACACAAGCTAATAAACAAACAAAAGGTCTAAGGTACTGTGCCTCATTGTGACAGCAGTGTTTTGAAGACATTCCACTGGTTCTAACTCCTGTCAGAGGCAATGAATGTCTGTGGTGTGTGTGCTGTAACAGAGCTGGGGAGAACTGTGGCCAGTTCTTTGAAACTGTTAACATGCAAATGACAGCTGAATCTTCCCAAAGGTGAGCATTGCCAGTACTCAAATTCTCTGCTTTAGTCAAGGTCATGGCCTTTGTGCTGTCACATTACTATCACCAAAGAACATTATTACGAAAATAGCACATGATCAAAACAGTGTATTTTAAGAGGAATTCAGAGTTCTGAGGCCAGCAGAGTAAATGGAAGTTTGCTCATGTTATATATAACCAGGTTCTAATATTCACAGTGTTACTTTGGCTTTCCTGTGTCATAGGGGTGAGGTGCTCACAAGGGAATATCTCAATGTTCCCTTGGCCACTTATCACCCATCATTTGGTCCTGTCTGCTTCAAAATGTTCCTTAGAGGCAAAAAAAAAAAAAAAAAAAGACATGCCAGGGTGTAAAGAGAATGCAAGAGAGATTAATAAAGTCTGACATGTTAGATTCTGCTCAGAATCTTCGTGCAAGAGATGTGATTTGGGACTGGACGCAACACCAAGCCAAGGTTGATCCATCCCCAGAGAGCGGTAATAAAGGGTCACTCTGCAAAGTGTACGAGGTGGCGGACGATGATGTCTTCCAAGCCTTCTCAATTGCAGGGATTAGAGAAAACACTTTTAACCAAATAACTAATTATTTCTTCTATTAGGCAGTACTCTCCTGCAGAGGGATGACATCATTAAATCCCTACAGTTTCCATTCTTACTTTCTGATGTTTAACAGAGATATAATGGTCATGAAATGTGGGAGAGGGAAGTAGCAAGGAAAGTGAGGAAGAGACAAAGCAGTTTAAGACATAAAAAGCTCAGTTCACTATGGGAAGAGTCAGGGAAGAACAGTCATCTTTTATTTCTTAATATTCTCCCAAGGACAGGAGGTAAGATTCTACACAAGTCAGTCCTTCTCCTTCAGAGGGTGAATCCTTCTCTGACAGATATACAAATGTACTAGGATTGCCAGTGTTTTTTGGGGTAGGATCATCTTAGCAGACACTTATTCTGTACCTGCTATGGACAGGTCTGACTTGGTCTTTACTTCTGTGGGCATTTTATTATGAATTTCACTGTGGCAATGGAAAGGATGAACCTGAGCTTCTTAGCAGTGGTAGTCAATGGCCTATTTATTTCTAGTGTCACTCATTTCCTGAGCTCCAGGAGAAACATGGTAATCTTGATACCTGTCTGATATTAGCATTTCAAAAAGAGCCTGCTTCTTGCTCAATTTATAGTACATCCAGTCCTTTGAAAGACTTATTTTAATGCAAGGTCATGCAGTATATTTGTGTGCAATTGATGTTGAATTTCTATGGCAGCTGAGCTTCATTTCAAAATCCAATGCCACTGTTAAAACAAACTCTACTTTTACTTCAGCACAAACTTTGCATCCAGAGTTATCAAGTGCCTTGGGTTTGTTTCAAAAGAGAATGTTTTCAAACTCATTATCCTGTGGCCAGGGATGTAAGAGTTCTTTGCTCAGCCACATACTGGTTTGGTCTTTGTTGTTGTTAGGAAAAACACATGACCAATCAAACTGTATCTTAACCTCCTGGATGTCTTGAAAATCTTTTTTTTTTTTTTTTAATGTTTCTGATGTTGAACACTCTTCTGCTTTGAGATATCTTCCATCATCTCCTTTACAGTTCTCTCCTCCATCAAGATTAAGCTCACACTACACTCTGACTCATTCAGTATGACAGCAGCCACTCCAAATCACTGCCATCCTTAAAACCCCTTGCTCATCTTCACCGTATAGGCCATCCTCTGCCTCTGCCTGCCCCATCCATATTCTCCATGCACTACCTCAACTACTACTGCCTGGAAGTCTTGGCTTCTATTTATTTTTATTCTCCTTTTAAAAAATCTATTGTCTACGTTGTCTCCACCCTCTTTGTATAAGATCCTTCTTCTATGGAAGTAAAAGCCAAGTAGGGCAGTGAAGAAGACTACGTGGATTTTTGAAACCTGTGATTGAAAGACGTAGTGACTCTTGCGCATAAGTTTAGTGCATGAAGCCAGAAGAAAATTGTCAAAGCCCATCTCAGAGAAGCTTCCAAAAGTCAAATTTGTGATGGGTGGCCTAAAAGTTCTTCAAAGCAAGGGAGTTTGACCTTTAGATCCAAGGAGATGTTGAACAGTCAGAGAGTATAAAAGGGATAAGATGCAAATCTGACCCAGTAAATGGGAGCTCAAGGAGAATGAGCACAGGAGCTGGGCCACAGTATGCTGCTGGGTTTTCATAAGCATATAGAAGGATATTATTCTAGATTGACTTTTATGGATATTTTCATTGATTAATGAAGACCATCTGTAAAATGAGTGGTAGTGGAATTTAACCAATCCTTTCCACTTCAATAGAATGTGAGATAAATAAAATCACCCTGGACTAGTGAGTTTAATCTGGATCTGTAAGTATTTAAAGAGAAGCAGGAAGAAGAGGAAGGGGAGGAGGATGAAGAAAAAGAGCATGGCTTTTCCCCCCGCCAGAAGCCAGGGAGGAATACTGTAGGCATATGGAAACAGGAAATATAATTAAATGAACTTTGCACTATGCTATCTAGTCTCTCATGATTCTTTTCTCCCTCTCTCTCTCTTTCTTTTGAATGTGATTATTAATTGATTTGCTGATGACATCTTTTGTATTCTACTGGCCTGGGGATCTTGGAGAAAAGGAGAAGGTACAAGACAGCTGAGAGAAAAGGGAAAATGAGGCAGAAAGTAAGATGGAACTACTGAAGAATTTTGGGACAGTTGAAATCTTGCAACCTAATGGCTCTTTGCCAGAGTTTTCTTATGAGCATGTTTACTCACTAATAAAAGGCAGAACAGGGCAGGCTTATCGCTTATGATGGTATAGATGGGCTACATTCAGGTCTCTGAATAGGGTGAATACTGTATCTTTTCTGCAGGGACCTTTTCATGAAATTCTGAGGATATGTCTAATGATTCATCAGATGTTTTGCTGCATTCCAAACCACTCTTGTTTGTTCTGTCTCAGAAGACCAGAATCAGATTGGTTTGTCCTCAGGTCGCTGTTGACACCTGTATGGTAACCCACGAGGGGACTCTGAAAGAGGCTCCCTCCCACCTGTTCCATCCCAGGGAAGTGCTGGGATCACAGAAGGCCTCCAGCTGACTGTGTGCTTGATCCTTAGCCCTAAAGAGGGACTAAGCCAGATGCCCTTTCCTTCTGTACAGGGACCTATTTGCCAGTCACCAAATCTAAAGGTTCAAAAAAAAAAGAAGCAGTCATTTTCATATCCAATATTCAATATCTACTTTAATTAAAATGGATATCTAAATTATTTAAAGGATGTGGTTCTTTGATCATGAGTGCTTATTTCCAAAGACTGAAGACAGCAGAATTCAGCCTCCCCAAGTTCTAATTAAAGGTGATAGCCTGAATTAGCATGTAACTACTTGCTATGCTTGTCACATCACTAGTAAAAGTAGTTTCAATGTTCTTTTCCTGCTTAAAGAGATTGCTCCCACACAAGCAAAGAGCCTCAGCTCTCCCTTCCCAGAAAAGGCTAGTGGATCTTGTTGCAGTCTAGAGGATTCCTGAGGAATACAAATGGTGATAATTATTTGGAAACAATCTAGAAACCACTTCAAAATTTCCCAAGCATTTTAAAACTCTTTCACATTCTAATCTTTGCTGAAGACTGATTATTTGAAACTTGATGTCACTCACTTATTTCTAAAACAGCTGAATGGCTCCTGCTAACTAGGCACCACTGAAATTTGTAACTTCTTTCCTAATGAACCAATACTTGAGGATTTAAAAAAGAGAAAAATAGTTAAGATTGATTCAGATTTTTTATTACCCCCCTTATAATTACAAACAAGGAAATCAGCTATCCCACAGCATGATGTAACCTCATGGGAGCTGTGATTTGACAGGTTACATCCAAGGGAAGATGAGAATTGCAAGAAGGAGGAGTTCCTCTATAAGCCCTTGAAATAGTATCCCATGGTGAGCTGAGGTTCCCAATATATTACAGAAGTACACAAAGGACTCAGGGGACAAGAAGAAGTTTTCTGTCTTCTTTGCATGTTTTTGTGTGGCCCTTGATTCCCACATCCCCCTGCCCTAGAGATCAATGATTGTTTACTTCTGCCCATCATTATTCCTCTTCATCTGATAACAGCCTCTACCCCCTGGTCACAGGGGTGTGACCATGAACCAAGTCAGAGTAACATCCTGGATATAATGGTCAGCATAGGATATGTTATCAAAGTAAGTGAAATTGGAGTGCTCCCTGGGAATGTTTTAAATTGTAGTTGTCAGAAAAGTGCCCATTTCTTTCCAAATGGGCAGCTAAAAGGAAGTGAGCCAAGAATAGCAGAAAGCCATGTTCCTTCTGCTTAGAGGAGATGAAGATTAAAAAAGCCACAGGGTAGAGATAGATTCATAAATGTATCTGACCTTCTAGTTCCAGATATCCCAATGGCCAGCTGCCCTCTCCTCTTTCTATAGTTCAATTATATGAGCAAATACAGTTCTCTTTTGTTTAAGAAAATGTAGTTTTTGTCACTTGCAACCAAAGACTCCTGACCAAAACAATAACTTCAAATAAGAAAGTGGCTTGCCCTCCTGCTGCTTTGCACGTGAATTGAGTTTTATTTTGTCCAGCATATCTGCTCAGAATGGTATATTGTTGCAAGTGTAATATCTTGGTATTATTCTCTTGCTTAGTGTTTTTGCTGGCTGTCTCTGGAAATGGTGGCTGGGGTAAAGGCTGAGTGTGTTTGGGTAGGGCCTGAGTTTTAAGCACTCACCAAGAAAGAAAACCTTTTTGTTCACATAGCAGACACTGCCAATGCCTTTCCCCTGTCCCTCTGACCTTGCTGTTTTGGTGTGTGCCAGCCTCTTCTAACTGCCAGTATCTACATCTCTGTGCCTAAAATCTCCCTCAACCACTGCAGAGAGTCGCTCTTGTATACACCCCAGCTGGAAGTTCTAGAGAATTAACATCTTCAAGAACATTGATCAGAAGTTATATAAAACGCTGGAGGTCCCTCATTTCTCAGGTAACGTAACTTGGAGGAATGTTTTGGTCACTTCTCACTGTTTCTCCATAAGATTGGACTCCAGTTGCCCACTCTGGGGGATGACTTAATAATACATTCTTTATTGTCTTCTTTCCCTTCCATGTGTCTCTTCTCCACTCTCAACCAATGTTTCCTACACTTCCTAAGTAAGCAACTCACACTTGGGTTCTTAGAATCTTAGAATCTACTTCTAGGAGAATACAACCTAAAACAAGGCTTGAGAACCAGAAATAAAGAATTTTTAGCCCAGAGAATGTGGTTTGAGACTTTTTAGGATAGGCACCTTGAACTTATTACTCCAAAATCAAGATGTTTTCAGAAGATAAAGGGATAAGAAATAGTGTTATACCAGAAATAAGCCCTTACTCCTATGGTCAAATGATTTTTGACAAGGGTATCAAGACAATTCAATGGAGAAAGAATAATCTATTTAACAAATGATGTTGGATCTACTAGATATCCATATGAGAAAGGAAGAAAGGAAGGAAGGAAAGAAAATAAATTGTCATCCTACCACATACCATACACAGAAATTAATTCAAAAATGGGTCACAGACGTAAGTGGAAGAGTTAAAACTATAAAAAATTTTAGAAGAAAACATAATTATAAATCTTTGTGATTTTGAATTGAGCAATGGTTTATTAGATATGACACTAAAATCATAAGCAGCAAAATTAAAAATAGATAAATTAGACTTAATCAAAATTTTAAAAAAGGAAAAACTTTTGTGCTTCAAAGAACACCATCAAGAAAGTGAAGACAGCCCACAGAATGGGAGAAAATATTTGCACATAATATACCTAATAAGACACTTTTATTCAGAGTTTTTAAATAATTCTTACAACTCAAAATTTAAAAGATAAATAACCCAACTTAAAAATGGGCAAAGGATTTATAGATATTTCTCCCAAAAAGATATACAAATATCCAATAAGCACATGAAAAGATGCTCAAAATTGCACCCCAATGTTCAGAGCAGCATTATTTACAATTGCCAAGATATGGAAACAACCTAAGTGCTCATCAATAGATGAATGGATAAAGAAGATGTGATACACACACACACACACACACACACACACACACACAGAGGAATACTACTTAGCCATGAAAAAGAATGAAATTTTGCCATTTGCAACATGGCAAATGAGAGTGTTATGCTAAATAAGTCAGGCAGAGAAAGACAAATACTGTATGATATCACTTATATGTGGAATCAAAAAAATAAAACAAACCAGTGAATATAACAAAAAATAAAGAGACTCATAAATACAGAGAACAAGCGAGTGGATACTAGTGGGGAGAGGGAAAGCAGGACACGCAAGATAGGGGTAGGGGATTAAGAAGTATAAACTACTATGTATACAATAAATAAGCTACAAAGATATATTGTATAACACAGGGAATATAGCCAACATTTTATAACCATAAATGGAGTATAACCTTTAAAAGTTGTGAATCACTATGTTGTATACCTGAAACTTATATAATAGGGTATATCAATTATATCTCAACAAAAATTTCTCAAAATCATTAGTCACTAGGGAAATGCAAATCAAAACCACAATGAGATACCTCTTCATATTCACGAGTATGACTAGAATCAAGATGATGAATGATAAATATGTTGGTGAGGATGTGGAGAAATTGAAACCATTATTCATCATTGGTAGAAATGTAAAATGGTACAGTCACCTTAGAAAATGTTTTGGCATTTTCCTCCAAATTTAAACATAGGGTTATATGACCCAGAAATTCCATTTCTAGGTATATACTTAAGAAAATTGTAAATATATGTCCATGCAAAAACTTGTACACAAGTGTTCATAGCACCATTACCCATAATATCTAAAAAATGGAAATAATCTGGGTTTCCCTGGTGGTGCAGTGGTTAACAATCTGCCTGCCAATGCAGGGGACACAGGTTCGAGCCCTGGTCCGGGAAGATTCCACATGTTGTGGAGCAACTAAGCCCGTGCGCCACAACAACTGAGCCTGTGCTCTAGAGCCCACGAGCCACAACCACTGAGCCCACGAGCCACAACCACTGAGCCCATGAGCCACAACTACTGTAGCCCATGTACCTAGAACCCGTGCTCCATAACAAGAGAAGCCACAGAAAAGAGAAGCCCACACACCACAACGAAGAGTAGCCCCTGCTCGTCGCAACTAGAGAAAGCCTGCGTGCAGCAACAAAGACCCAACACAGACAAAAATAAATAAATAAAATGAATAAATTTATTTAAAAAAATGGAGACAATCTAAATGTCCATCAACTAATAAATGGATAAACGAAATGTGATCTAGGGAATATTATTTGTTTATATGAAAGGAATGAAGTATTGACATCTGCTACAACATGGATAAACGTTGACAACATAGTACATGAAAGAAGCCAGACACAAGATACGCATATTTTATTGTATTTTTTTTAAATACCCATATATATATATATATATTTTTTTTTTTTTTTTAAGAAGATGTTGGGGGTAGGAGTTTTATTAATTAATTTATTTATTTTTGCTGTGTTGCGTCTTCGTTTCTGTGCGAGGGTTTTCTCTAGTTGTGGCAAGCGGGGGCCACTCTTCATCATGATGCGTGGGCCTCTCACTATCGCGGCCTCTCTTGTTGCGGAGCACAGGCTCCAGACGTGCAGGCTCAGTAGTTGTGGCTCACGGGCCCAGTTGCTCTGCGGCATGTGGGATCCTCCCAGACCAGGGCTCGAACCCGTGTCCCCTGCATTAGCAGGCAGATTCTCAATCACTGCTCCACCAGGGAAGCCCAAAATACCCATATTTTATGATTCAATTTATGTTAAGTGTTCAGAACTGAGTCAAAAAGTATACTAGTGCTTGCCAGGGACTGGGGGTAAGGCAAATGGGAGAGACTGCTAATGGGGATGGGATTTCTTTGGCGGATGATGAAAGTATTCTGGAATTAGATAGTGGTGATGATTGCACAACTCTGTGAATAGACTAAAAACCACTGAATTGTACAATTTTAAAGGGTAGATTTCATTGTGTGTGAATTATATATCAACAGAGTTGTTATTAAAAACAAAACAACAACAAAAGAAATAGTTTGGGCTTTACAAGTCCTAGAAGCAAAATTTAAGAGGGGAGGGTTTTTTTCTGTTTTTCTTTTTTAAATTCATTTGCTTATCTTTTTTATTTTTTAAATTTATTGTTATTATTATTTTATTTTATTATTTTTTTTTGCGGTACACGGGCCTCTCACTGTTGCGGCCTCTTCCGTTGCAGAGCACAGGCTCCGGACGCGCAGGCTCAGCGGCCACGGCCCACGGGTCCAGCCGCTCCACAGCATGTGGGATCCCCCCGGACTGGGGCATGAACCCGCATCCCCTGCATTGGCAGGCGGACTCTCAACCACTGTGCCACCGGGGAAGCCCTGCTTTTTTTTTTTAATGGTAAGTTCTTAGGAGGAAAAAAACTGTTGAGACAGAGCTCTGAGAATTTGGAAAGAAATTGTCTAGATAAATGATTAGCTGGGGATCAGTTTTGTTTTTTTGTGTGTGTTTTTTTTTTGCTGTACGCGGACCTCTCACTGTTGTGGCCTCTCCCGTTGCGGAGCACAGGCTCCGGACGCGCAGGCCATGGCTCACGGGCCCAGCTGCTCCGCGGCATGTGGGATCTTCCCAGACCGGGGCACGAACCCGTGCCCCCTGCATTGGCAGGCGGACTCTCAAGCACTGCACCACCAGGGAAGCCCCAGATTTTTTTTTCTTCAAACCAGAGAAGCTACATGCATGGATTAAATTTCCTGGAGAAATTGCAAGGTAATGCCAAGGGAAGGGAGGATCCTAGCTCTGCACTTATCCTACACAACCAGAACTAATCTAAGCAAACGTGGCTTTGAATCTTATCACTACCATTTAGTCTTTATAGACACAATAAAGCTACTGTTCAACAACCTGGTTTCTCTCAAGGGGTGCGCCAGGGAATGTGATATGGCTGTGACATCCTCTCCATGTTAACAACCTGGATGGCCAGCAGACAAGTGGTCCCTTTCCTCCCTCTCCACTCTATGCACATTCCTTGCAGAATGTAGACTCTGCTAAGAGAGGAAAAGCTTCTTAGGAGAGAAATGTGGAGGAACTGCTCTGGCCTCCCTACCAGCAGCTCTATTAATGGATGTACCTTGTGCCATACTGTGCAAAATATGTGCTTTCTCCTTTTCAATTAAAATTGATCAGCATGACTAATACCAAAGGGCCTGGTGCTTTAAATCCACTAAGGATTAACATTTGGGTCATGTGGGAGGCCGAAACACAACCACAGAAGCTCTCACACGGAATTGCCCTAGATACTACAGGAAAAGCCCCAGGAAATGGGGTGCAGGGAACTCAGATAAGAAGCCAGTCCACCTCAGTATCTTTGCATGTTTCTAGCTGCTAGTTGTGATGATAGGCTGTTCTCACCTGGAGGACCCATTATCCTCTATGAATCTCAGGTCGACATGCTATCAATCAAAAGAGGAAGTACAACCCATTGCTGTACTTACTATAATGGCTCAGACGTTAGGGGAGGGGACAGTGACACACGTTCATAAATATAAAATGAAAAGCTCCCTTTTATTTTCTTATGTCCAGCATATGAGAAGAAAGTTTGCCTTTCCGGCTACTAGTCATCCCTCTCCAGGGGAAGACTGATTTACTCATTTTTTGCTTTTGCTGAGGTTGTGAGTCAGGAGTGAGAGCTGCTATTCTGGCTTTGTCATCTCCTTTAATTTAACTTTGCATGAACTGTCAGACAACAGGAACGAATCTACATATTACTGTATGTTTAAGGAAACTGGAGACTGAATGGCAGAGGCGGCAATGAGAAGGAAGCCATATTAGTTTATTCCATGACTGCACAAAGAAACGCATGGTACAAGGAAATCCTAATTCCTTTAAAGAATGAATCTGAAATAACTTTTCTCTGCTATCTCTGAATCTAGAACCGAGGCTGGCCAACTAGGAATACTTTATGAGATTGTATCTTAAGCACATTAATTTATCAACACCCAAAAATGTATATATGACCAAAGTTTCTGAGAAATACACTCTTCTTACAGTGTTTAGTTTTGTGCAGTAACTATGTTTCATCACAGCATATTGGTGTTAATTTTATAGGCTGAATTTCTAATATGACTTGAAGGTGCAATTGTGGTGGCCACATCACATTGCTTTTTTAGCTGTTTATATGACAGTTGTTGCTGAGGGAGAGTTTGGCGAAAGGACTGTTTTCAAGTGATGGGCTTAAGTAAATGAAGGTAGAGACTGTCTTCCTAAGGTTTTCCAAGCTAGTTTCAGCCTCCCTTTCTATAGAAGCAACTGTAAGGCACAAGTACAAATTCTGCAATCACAAATGCATAATGGGTCCAGTTCTCCCTTTACTGAGCGTGGTCCACGGCATGGCCCGCCAGCACAGAAAGGTAAGTCAGCTCTGGGCTCTATTCAAGTTTTTAGAAGCATCTCAGCTGATCTTCTACCATGTCCTCAAAGTGATCTTTCTTGTGACTCACATTTGAAACAACTTATGAAAACTGTTCCACATGTCAAACTTCATTTCATTCAATTTTCTCCTGGTTGAAAATTGACACTAAAGATGTTTTGTCTTTCAGAGCATTTTCCTTTGGGAGCCAAAGGCCTGATGATGTATAATCCTTCCTGAAGGTTTTATGGCAGGGCTTCACAAAGCAAACATTTTTTCACCTTATTTTATATCATCCTGACAAACAGAAATGCTGAGCCATTTAATTACAGAGCCTGTCTGACACATCCAGAGAGTCAAATATTCTAGTGGCATCTAGCTGAAGGGGAAGAATGCACTGAATTCCCAGAGTTACTTGTCAAGACAATGACACCAAGGAAACTAGTAAATAATCTGGCAGGTCCAGCGGTGGATGCTACAATGTGCAAGAGTTGTCCCCACGGCTCTGTGTCAGCACCATTAGCCCTGCAGCATCTCATCCTGTGATAGTGATACTTTGCTTGAGCTTCAGGCTGAGCAGCCAGGAGATAATGGGGGAATAGGTCATAGAAACAAAGTTCAAGCCACAGGCCCATATATCATGAGTTGGTTTGGGCTTTACAGAGATTTCCAGATTGAGAGTTTGCACTCTTAATTCTCAAACTAACTCACAAAAAAAATCTGCACAGATGCAATTGAATATTCCTCCCTCAAACTCCAAGATGTGATAGACAGTCCCCAGGACCAGGCATGAGTGCACTGAGGTATTACATCCTGTAGTGTTTCAAGGCTCCAACACATAATCAAAATGTGTCAGGTTACTTTTATTTAATGCCCTTTCTTCCCTTTAGAATAGTTAATCCCTGTGATAATTTCCAGTCCATTTTATAGCAATAACTAAAATATGACATTCACTCTCTTGAACAGTTTTTGTTTGCATGCTTTAAATTTTTCTCTTTCTTCTGTCAATCATACAGTAAAAAGAAAAAGAAAAAAGTACACCTACTATGAGGCAGCCACTAATCTAAGCACTGGGATTGAACAGTGGAAAAGAGACAAGGTCACTGCCTTTAAGGAACTCACATTGAAGTTGAGGGTTGGGAAACAAAATAAATATGTAAAAAGATAAGATTATTTTGGGGTTGTAAATGTTCTGAATAAAATAGTTTACAGAATAGTTACAGTGGTGGGAGACTTTCTCAGGATGGCCAGGGAAGTTCACTTTGAAGTGATGATTTCTGACTTGAGATGTGAAGGATGAAAATGATGAAAGGAGGCAGCCATGAAGTATTTGGGTGAAGAATGTTGCAGGACAAAGGGATAACATGTGCAAGTGTCCTAAGACAGAAATGAGGGGAGATGAGCTTTGTGGAAAGAAAGGTCAGTGAGGTCAGAACGTAACGAATGAAGAGTACAGTGGACAGAGATGACACTGGGGAGCTTTTCAGAGGTCAGATCATGTAATGCATTGTAGGCATATATTGTGAAAAGGAACAAGTAAAACTGTCTTTATTTACAAACAACGGATCCTGTATGCATAATACTCTAAAGAATTGACCCTAAACCCACTAGAGCCCCCAACCAAATTCAAGAAGATATCAAGATATAAGATCAGTGCATATTACATTATATACTAGGAAAGAAAAATCCAAAAGTTCAATTAAGAAAACTACATTCAAAATAACATCGAAAGGATTTAAGTGCTTATGAAAACTTTTAACAAAAAAGTTAAAAACTTTGAAAACATACTCCAATAAAGATGTACATTGAAAACTATAAAATATTGCTGAGAGAAAATTTTAAAGATTTATATAAATTGAGAGACATACCATATTAAAGAATAGGAAGACCAAATAGCTTTAAGAAGACAATTCTCCCCGAATTGATCTATAATTCAATTCAATCCCTATCAAAATCCTATCAGGCTTTCTTATAGAAATTAACAAGTTGGTCTTAAAACTTATATGGAAATGCAAAAGACCTTTAATAGCTAAAATAATTTGGAAAAATAATAATTTTGAAGGATATACCACTTGATTTCAGGTAATGGTGGTATCAGAACAGACACTTACATTAATTAAACAGCATCAAGTGTTAGAAATATATCCTTATGTTTGTGAATAATTTATTTTTGCAAAGGTGCCAAATTCAATGGGAAAAGAATTGTATTTTCAGAAAACTGCTGGAACAACTGGATATCCATATTTTTTAAATAAGAACTTAAGTCCTTATCTCACACAACACACAAAAGTAAGCTCAAATGGATCATAGACCTAAGTGAAAAAGCTGAAACTATACATTTTTAAAACAAAATGTTGGAGAAAATCTTTGTGAATTTAGGTTAGACAAATATTTCTTAGTTATGACACTAATTGTAAATTATAAAAGAAATTATTGATAAGTTGAATATTAAAAAAACATAAGCACAGTAAAAGACACCATTAAGAAAATGAAAAGGCAAGCCACAGAATGGGAGAAAATATTTTTAAATCACATATTTAGTAAATGTTGTGTACCTTGTATAAATGTACGAAGATCTCTTACAACTCAGTAACACAAAAAAATCAATTTTAAAGTGGGAAAAAATTTACATACAAATGGATAGCAATCACATGAAAAATTTCTCAATATTTTTAGACATTTGAGAAATGAAAACTAAAACCACAATGAGACAACACTATACAGTCACTAGAATGGCCATAAACCAAAAGACAGACAATCACAAGCACTGGGGGAGCATGTGAAGAAACCAGAAGATTCATCCATTGCTGGTGGAAATACAAATTGGTAAAGCTACTTTGGAAAACAGGTAGGCAGTTTTTTTAAATTGTTAAACATACACATATCATGTGATCCAGTAATTTCACTCCTGAGCATTTACCCAAGAGAAAACAAAACATATGACCACATCAAGATTTTGTCACCAATGTTTATAGCAGCATTTTTCATAATAACTCAAAAATGAAAACAATTCAAATACCTATGAATTGGTGAATGGATAAACAAAATGTAGACTATCCAAACAATGGATTACTATTCAGCAAAAGATCAAATTACTAATCCATGCAATAACACATACGTGCCTCAAAAAGACTATGCTATAGCACAGGGAGATCAGCTCGGTGCTTTGTGACCGCCTGGAGGGGTGGAATAGGGAGAGTGGGAGGGAGGGAGACACAAGAGGGAAGAGATATGGGGACATACGTGTAAGTATAGCTGATTCACTTTGTTATAAAGTAGAAACTAACATAACATTGTAAAGCAATTATACTCCAATAAAGATGTTTAAAAAAAACCCAAAAAGCACTATGCTAAATGAAAGAAGCCATATACAAAAGACTATATATAGTATGATTCCACTTATATGAAATTTCTATAAAAGGCCAGTCTATAGATACAGAAAGCTGGTTAGTGATTGTCTGGGGCTGGCAGCGGGAGCAGAAATGGATCAAAAACATGCAGGAGGTAACTTTTTAGGGTGAGAGAAATGTTCTAAAACAGGATTGTGGTGATAATTACACAGCTATGTAAATTTACTAAAATTTGTCTAACTGTACATTCATAATAGGCAAATTCTGTGACATGTCAATTATACCTCTATGAAGCTGTTTAAAAAATCACAATGGTATTATCACCTGAAGTTATAATTATAACCTAAATGTTAAGGATTAATTAAATTATTTTTATCAATTTTAGTTTCATTTTCCAAGATTAAATCCCAATTAAACATTTTGACCCTATTCACTATGATGTTGATGCCCTTGCTATATATGGTTTCACCTTAAGTGGCCTTTTTCAGCACCAATTATCCTCAAATAATCAAGAAGTTTTATATGTATATATTACTTCATAGTGTGCTACACCTGTTAGGAATAGTTTAAAATACAAGTAACATGAAACCCAATTTTCAGCACTGTAAGATTAGGCTTTTTTGTTGGTTTGTTTCACACATCAGGAAGTCTGGAAGTAGGTGGTGGCTACTAGTAGGTTCAGTGGCTCAACATGAAAAGAGACCAGATACTTGCCTCAGCTTCAGGTACCACCATGCCAGTGTTTAAAATAGCAATAAGAGGGGAGAGAGAAACACACGAAGGAAAGAATAACTTCCCCAGGTAACTCTCCTAAACTTTTGGTTACATTTAATTAATCAGATTTGGATAACTTAACCACATCTGCTATGGAGGAGGCTGAGAACGATGATACAGTTTCCCAGACTGTAATGAAAATGGAAATGGAGAAGATTCAAAACGCATCAGCCTAGGCAATAAACAGTGACTATCACCTGTATCTTTAATGTCATTTGGAGAATATCAGAATAGGAGCTAATTGGGTGAGGATCAGCTCCCAGGTTATAGGATGCTATTGGTAATTCATATAAGAAGTGAAATAGGAACAAACATGTAAAAGAACCTCCCTTTGTATCACTCTGCCTTCAGAAATATGATTACATGAGGAAACCAATGCCACAATGTTAGTATAACACTATAATTTTATACTGAGGAATTTGTAGTCCAGAAAGTGACATAATTTGCCTAAAGCCTCCTACAAAAAACTAGCACAGCATGAAGACCCACCCACGTGTCTTGAATCCCAGTTTAGTGCTCTTACTTTCACACTGCAAGAGCTCTGTTCCTTGTTAATCTCTGATTGTTTTTAGCTTGTCTTTTATTCCTAGACTATAAGGGAATGACTTTTTTTTTACACTTTTTCAGCTCCCCTAGTTTTATCCATAGTTTTGAGCACGAATATCCTCAGCAAATATTTAGCTGAGTCATCACATCATAAAGATAACAAGAACCCTCAATGATTTAATGAAATGTATGAAAGAAAGGTATCATAGCTATGTTCAATTTTTATATGGAAATTTTCCATGATCTACTGGATGGTGTTCACTGAGAAAATTCAAGTCCTGAGGCATCTACTTTAAAGACCTTGCTCACTAATGTTCTTGGGATGGATTTATTTAGAGTACCTTTTTTTTTAACATCTTTATTGGAGTATAATTGCTTTACAATGGTGTGTTAGTTTCTGCTTTATAACAAAGTGAATCAGTTATACATTACATATGTTCCCATATCTTTTCCCTCTTGCGTCTCCCTCCCTCCCACCCTCCCTATCCCACCCCTCTAGGTGGTCACAAAGCACCTAGCTGATCTCCCTGTGCCATGTGGCTGCTTCCCACACTCCCATTTACCATTGTAACAAAAAGAATAAAATATCTAGGAATAAACCTACCTAAGGAGACAAAAGACCTGTATGCAGAAAATTATAAGACACTGATGAAAGAAATTAAAGATGATACAAACAGATGGAGAGATATACCATGTTCTTGGATTGGAAGAATCAACATTGTGAAAATGACTCTACTACCCAAAGCAATCTACAGATTCAATGTAATCCCTATCAAACTACCAATGGCATTTTTCACAGAACTAGAAGAAAAAATTTCACAATTTGTATGGAAACACAAAAGACCCCGAATAGCCAAAGCAATCTTGAGAACGAAAAATGGAGCTGGAGGAATCAGGCTTCCTGACTTCAGACTACACTACAAAGCTACAGTAATCAAGACAGTATGGTACTGGCACGAAAACAGAAATATAGATCAATGGAACAGGATAGAAAGCCCAGAGATAAACCCACGCACATATGGTCACCTTATCTTTGATAAAGGAGGCAAGAATATACAGTGGAGAAAAGACAGCCTCTTCAATAAGGGTGCTGGGAAAACTGGACAGGTACATGTAAAAGTATGAGATTAGAACACTCCCTAACACCATACACAAAAATAAGCTCAAAATGGATTAAAGATCTAAATGTAAGGCCAGAAACTATCAAACCCTTAGAAGTACCATTTTTTCTGTGAGTTCTCATAGGTATTGCTGAGATTCCCTAGAAGTCTTCTGCTAATTGCCATTGTAGAGATTTCCTTCAGGAAATCCGTTTGCAGAGCGCTTTCTTTTTCTGACCTAACTTGCTTTTCTTGTTCAGAGCAGCCTAAAGTTCAGAGCAAAGAAGCCACTCTGTTTTTGTGCAACGAATATGAGTCAGTCAGGCAAGTTAGCCTACATAAAACAAAATGCCTTCATCCTTTTAGTCCCTGTGGTCTTGATATAGCCATGCAACACGGTGCCTGGAAGTGAAGAGTGTTTCAGTCAAATGATAGAACACTGGTCTTGGAGTTTTGGAATGAAAGAATGTGCAATGAAAGCCAAGGCCCATGAGACTGGTTTTAAAGAGTGTTCATACCTGGGAGAACGTAGGAGCAGTGCTTACATTTGCAGACAATACTTTAACCAGTTCCCAAGTCTAGTGCAGCAATTTAGTGAGAGAGAAATCTGGTGGGTAAAGTATAGCTAAAGAATAAACATTTCATTGCCAAGCCAGCACATTTGAAACGTTGCAAGTCAAATGATCCTCCTATCTTTGTTTCAGAATTCAAACATCTGCATTACCTCTCAATGAAATACTTCCTAGTAATGGCAATAACTGCATATGTTTCATGAGATAATTACTCAAATCTCATAACCATTGGAAACAATGTAACTGGTTTAAGTTCAGAAACACTTGAGAGGAATCAATATCCCATACAAATCATGCAACTTCTTTATTGCTGTAAAGCATCACAGATCTGTAATTATATAGTATCATTAATCTCAACATTAAAAATGTCATTCCATACTAAAGATAAAAATACAAAGAAAGATCGGGCTTACAGAAGCAGAAGACAAATTAGTACCTCAAAATAACAATCCATATTTCTATCTGAATACTAACTCAATCACTGGAATCATCAGTTGTACTGAGGAAACTAAACATTCAATATATCCCTATGAGCTGAGCACATTCTTGAAGGAGCATTAGACTTAAAAACAAACAAAAAAAGGAATATACAGAGATGACACACAGGAACTTTCTGAACGTCAGGGCTAGGACTGCTTTAATTTGGGGTAATAAAACACTTCTTGAACTTATTGTTTTCCATGTAATGTAAGTGATCCATTGATAGATTCTTGTAATCATAACTAAAAGTCATCAGTTAACTGATAAAGTATGAACTCCCAGCGGGCACTCTCAAGCTTTCAGAAAATACTAAAAAGCCACTGTATTGATTTTTCCCTTGGCTCAGAGAATTATTTCCAGGATCATTTATTACCTCCTACTGACCACTTCTGGGTCAGAACACAGGCCTTATATACTTCAGGTCTTTTATCTTGATAACCACCCTTCCCCTTCTTGCCTTAATTCTTGCAGACATAGTAAGCCAGGTTTATACTGTCAAATTTGCATATTACTCATAAACTTTATTGGCTATTGGTACTACAGTTTCTCTCAAACTCCTTAAACTCCAGGAAATACTAAATCATCTAGTGTTTTCTTTACCCAGATTCCCTCTCTCTATTCCTTTCCAAGCTTTGGGGAAATTTTCCTCCCCCACTTTCTGTGGCCATGATGGAACTTCCCATTATATTTCTCTTCTCTTGGTCAAGAATATCATAGGACAATGATTGGCACACTGGTAGAATTATTTCCCAATATTTTATCTATGGTATTAGAAAGGAGAACTTGCTCTCTCTTTTCCACTGGATCATGAACTGTAAATATGTATTACCAGAGCTGAGACAATCTGACTATATATCGAGTGTTTGGGATGACATGGAGCAATTGGAACATTTATGCACTACTGATGGTAAATGGTACAACTGCTTTGGAAAATATTTTTCAGTTTCTTAAAAAGTTAAACATACTCCTACAATATGATGCAGACATTCCATTCCTGGGTATTTACTCAAGAGAAATAAAAGCATATGTGCACATAAAAACTTGTATACAAATATTCATAAGATCTTTACTTGTAACAGCCCAAAACTAGAAACAATCCAAATGTCTATAAACTGGTGAATGGATGAATTATGATACACAGACACACAGAGACATACACAAACACACACACACACACACACACACACTGAACTACTACTCAGCAATAAAAAGACGTATTAATATACAAATGGATAAATCTAAACTAATTATCCTGAGTGAAAGAAGTCAGATATAAGACAGTATATATTGTATGACTACTTTTTCACACAATTCTAGAAAATTCCAGCTATATATTCTATACTTTACAAATGAACAGCCAAACTTTGTCCATGATGAAAGTCAAACTAGGCTGGAGAAACAGGTCTGTAGATAGTTGTGCAAGTGACCAGATAAGAAAGATCAGTAACAGTAGAGTTGCATCATTCATTTGAATGGGAAGCAAAGGGGCTTCAGCTCTCAACCCCTCCTGGAGAATGGCAGGAATACCTGATATCATATCTTAGAAGCAATGTAGCAGGGACAAAGGCACTGCAAGGTAGTATTAGGATTAGTCTCTTTTGAGGAAGTTAGTCACTGCAAATTGACTAATATCATCTCTAGTGCTCTAAAGGCAGGTGGGAAGCAGGAAGCCCACACACTTGGGGCCAGCCAAGCAGGGGGAATGTTGCAAGTTTTGAGAGTTCTTTTGTTTAAGAACCTAGGCTTGTTCATGTTCCTTCGCTAATGAGTGAGTGTTTTAATGGGCATTTAATCACTTGCTGTGAGCTTTAAGTAATCTCATGTAGAAGTACAATAAAAATCATACTAACATGTCTAAGAGACCAAGCAGTGACACTTATTTTGGTGCTGCCTATTGATTCAGTTTCTCAGTGTGTGAGTTGCATGGGAGAAACTTTTTTCCAAGACAAATACTCAGAAAAGTTGCATTAACTCATTCAGACTTCCAGAACACCTTACAGACAAAGGAAAATACTTGAAGAAATAGTGGGCTTGGGGCCTTAAAGAAGTTTCCAGATAGGGGACAAATGTCACACTAGATAAGATGTTAAGCACTTTTGGAAGCAAATCTTTTCACCTCCACCTCTGAAACATACACCAAATCTATCCATTCTCTTCACCTTCCAAGCCCCTTCAGATCTTACTGGCTTAGTGGCAACTGGTTAACCTGATTTCACTTTTGTCCACTAGCATCCATTAGCACAAAGAAACCAGAGAGCACTTCCTTGCTTACAACATTCAAATGGCTTCTCAATACATTTGGAATAAAATCTAAATTTCTTATCAGGACTTATGATACCCCAAACCACTGGACCCTACTTTACACACCATCTCAGCCCTTATCATTCTTCTCTGTGCTAACTCTATACCAGCCACACTGGGCTTCTATCTGTTCTTTGATTATACCAAGTTCCTACATGAGGGCCTGCTGTTCCCAGGTACTGGAATAATTTTTCTCATATCCTCAAGTAGCTGATTCCTACTTATGAATCAGCATTCAACTCAAAAATATTTGTTCTTGCAGAAGCCTTTCCTGAGCACTCAGTGTCTAGTACCTTCTATCACACTGATTGTGTTATTGTCTTCATAGCACCTATCACTATCTGAGACTGACCTTTATTTGTTTACTTATTTTTTGCCTGTTGCCCCCACTAGAATTAAGCTGTCTGAGAATGCAGATCTTATCTGTTTTAATTGTCACTGCATTGCCAGTGTCTACAACAGCGTCTAGCACATGGTAGATATTCACTAATTATAGAATAAATAAATAAATGAAAAGCAGAAGTAAGAATGAATCCCAGTTGCATTTATCATTACCTGGCAGTCCAATTGATGCAGAAATAGGATTAACCTATTTGCAGCCTCCTATGAAGAATGATTGCTCCTGACCCCCAGTGTCAAATCACAAATGACACTTAACAGATTATCCAAAATCAAGTATTTCAGTGCATACCATTAGGCTGATCCAGTACTTTTCATCAAGTTCAACTATTGGCTTATCATAATTAAATACCAGAGCTGAAAGAGATCTTAGATATACATTTTGAAATGTAACATTAACAACAAAAATAACAATAGGTAACGCTTACTGAATGTATACCATGTGCCAGTCACTGTTCTAAGTGCTTTATATGCATCACCATATTTAATTCTCATTACAGCTTTACAAAGCAGGTACTAATGTTATACTCATTTACAGATGAGAAAACCAATTCAGTAACTTGTCCATGGCCACACAGCTAATAAGATTCAGAACATAGCTGGTGTATACATAGCACTCAATTGGCAAACTCATCCTTCCACCCAAACAACAGACATCATATTCATTTTCTGGGCCAAAGTGTGGCCTCCCAACTTTTATAAGCACAGTGCTCCAGGCAGGACTTGCTGACAGAGCAGTATTGGTACCCAGAGAAAACTTCAGCTACTCTAATCTTAGAGATGATCTGTTCCAACCTTCTTGTTGTACAGATAAAGAAATAAATGTCCAACCAAGTTAAGTAATTTTTCTGAGGTCACATAGTGGCAGGACGGAACCTGATGAGTCACTCTACTCCTTACAAAGCTCTACAAGTAGTCATGCAGGAATGGTAAACATTAGAGCAAGAGTATTGATTTGGGGGTTAGAAAGAGTCACACTTAATGTCAAAAGATGACTCTGACCTGGTATGGTGGGCTGTTCGACTAAAAATGCTTAGAATCCTCCTAGCCACTAAATGGACCCTACTGCAGATATCTCAGACTCAAGTGACTTTCTCTTGTTTTGACTCATACACAGGAAAATAGCACCACTGAGAAAAGTATACAAATGTTTACTGAACACTACATGCCCAGTGCCCTACTAGGTGGTGGTATGAGCTCAAATGAAAGCAGGTGAGATGAAAATTGGTCCCTGATCTCCTGCAAGGCAAAGCAGAGTGGTTTTCTCCTGCCAAGCAGAGAAGATAAATGCAGTGAATAGGAAGCAGGAATATTATCCTTCCAGGAACTGGTAATGGCCTTCAGACACACAGGCAGCTGTGCATAAAGTTTCCAGATGAATTGTTTAAAAACTACTTAGGGGGCTTCCCTGGTGGCGCAGTGGTTGAGAGTCCGCCTGCCGATGCAGGGAACACAGGTTCGTGCCCCGGTCCGGGAGGATCCCACATGCCGCGGAGCAGCTGGGCCCGTGAGCCATGGCCGCTAAGCCTGCGTGTCCGGAGCCTGTGCTCCGCAATGGGAGAGGCCGCAACAGTGAGAGGCCCGCGTACAGAAAAAAACAAAAAAAACAAAAAAAACACTACTTAGGGTGTATCTTCTTTTCCTCATTTGTTCCTTTATTTGCAATTCTCCTGTTACCTTTTGGAAATCATTAAGAGAAAGGAGCAAATCAAAGTGGGCAGGCTCTATCTCAGTTCAGTTACAGAGTCAGCAAGATGAGCATAAATGCGTTTGGGGTGGAGCTTGTGTGGTACAGAGGGCGAAGTTTGCTTCTCCCCAGCCACATCACCTAGTGCAGCCCACTCCTACCTGACAAGGCCTTAAGATGTGACCCCTGATGGATTCTAGGAGTCTGACCTGCAATATCTGCTGATTCTACAATGGCAAAGGAGAATTAAATACCTGCTAAAGCTCTAGAGACCAGGAAGATTTTCCTGCTTACCTTGTGCTTTATCTCCAAAAGTAACTGTAGAGGAAAATCTTAGCCTAATTTGTTGAATTAGGATGAATTCATAGATCAGTTGTGTCTTCATAGAAGTCACCATTAAACCAAAAAGCCCATGTAGTGTGTCTGAATTCCGTAACTTTTTTTTTTTTTTTTGCAAACTATCCCCTCTGCAGCAAATGGCCATGTAGCTGTAGAGTACCAGCTTAAAATAAATCCCCGTCAAAGTTGATTTCCCTGTTCTCTTAAAACAGAGGGGAGTAAAATGAAGCCTGAAAAAAATGTTGCAACTATCTGACTCCAATGATGAGAAGAGGAAGCCCAGATTGCCTCATTTGTCTTTTTTTTTTTTTTTAACTGAGTAGACCTGTTTTTCAAATTTAAAGCACGCTGCCAAGTTTGACAGAATGGCTTCTTGCCTTATCCCTGCCAAGGTTTCTAACCCACAGCAGCGTGAGTCACAAGGCAGACAGGAGGACGACAAAACTTATCTTTCCTTTGTAACTTGGAAAACCAAAACTCAGAGCCAGAGTACTTGGGATTTTTAAACTGGGAGCCTTGTGTTGGCTGTCACGACTACCCAGTGTCTTCTTGAGCCTGAGACCTTTTCTTCATTCATTCAACAAGCATTTTCTGAACAGCTACTATGTGCCGGGCATTGCATTCGGCCCCGAAGGATGCAGAAGTGAATGAATAAATCATGGCATTTGGCCTTGAGGAGCTCAAAATCTGGTAAAGAGAAGGAACTAAAAACAACTAATTACAATATATTGTGATAAATGCACTGAAGAAATATGCTTTTCTAATACAGGATGCTTTGGGAACATAGATTAAAAAGATGCTAATTCTGCAGGCTGAGCATATTTGTTTTTGAATATGGTAGAGAGATTTGGAATCTTTCACAAGAAAAACACTTCTGTATCAACATTGTTAATATCATTATTTAGGAGTAATAAGGAGCCCTCAGTAGTTGTTAGTTTATTATTATTGACTTGTATTGGTGACCAAACACTATGCTAATACTCAAGTTCTCACATTTTACCCATGAGGAAATTGAGGCAAACAATTTAAGAAGGCCTTAAACTTGTCTTCACATTAAATTTCTTCGGGGGAACTCAAGCCATTCAAACTCTGAAAATATACAAAGGAATTAATTTCTGCCATCATCATGAAAAAGGAGAGCTAAGACAAACTGAAGAAGAACAGAGTACAAGAGTCTGCTGCTGCCCACCCAGAGGGCATAAAAAGAGGCTGAGGACAGGGTCAAGAATTTCCATCAGCCCTAACACCAGCTACTCTGCAGGTACTGGACAGCTTATGGCGCATAAACCTATCCCAACTGCTTCTCCCAGAATCAGTCTGAAGAGAAGAAGACAAGGCAGAAATGGAAAAAGAAGTGGAAAGAGTGGCCAGATTCAATCCAACGCCATGACCTGGTTTCTCAAAGATTTGTGCGAGGGCATCCTGGTTCCACCTCTCAGCTAAACTAGCCATGTCAAAGGTTGACCACTTACAGCACAAGTTCCATGGTACTTGAGCCATCAATGCAGGAGTCAGCTGTGGTTGTTAAATAAACAAAGATACCTTGGATGGTCATCCCAAGGCCCAATATGTCAGTCAGATAAGTGGGGTGCGTTCAAGGAACTGATGAGAAAGCAAAACTGAAATTTCTTGTCTTGAAATTTCTAAGTCTTGTCCAATCTCCAGAATCTCTTGGATTCTTTTAAAAGCATCTTCCACTGTGACCTGGATATTTTGCCATTTTGATATTGAAATGTTCTCTTCTGTGATTTAGGATAAGCATTACAGAGTCTAAATTTTCAGTCACATGTTAAAGAAATCATTTTAAAAATTCCAAAGAGATAATGGCAATGAAACCAGTTGTTTCAAGGAGCAGTATGTAAGTGTTGGATTCAGAATGGCCCTGGTAGTCAGAGGCCTGTTCTGCCATTATCCAGCTGTGTTACCTTGGTAGTTGTTTTAACTCCTCTGTCTCTTAACTTCCTTAACTATGAAATGTGGTATTTGGACTAGATTAATGCTTCCCAAATACAAGTTCATGGGACAGTTGCACATAGGTAATTTAAGCAATTCCCAAGCTCTACTGGGTGTTTGGAGGTGAGTCCCAAGATTCTATATTTTTTTACAAAAGGTAGGATGTGCAGCTAGTTTGGAAAACCATGAGGTTTCTTTCACCTTTGTCAAACAATGGTTCAATGAGGTGGACAAGCATGAAAAAGAACCTAAGAATAAATAGGTAAATTCACATTTTTCAAAGTGTTAAGTCTGCATTAAAGCATAAAAAGCAGCAAACACTTGCATAGAATGTCATGCTCTTACTAGCAAGCAAAACTATCTTCACTTAATCACAAATGGATACTTCTCTAATAAACTGTAGTCATGACAGTTAGATTTTAGATGTTTTTTCATTTTAAGTGAGGTATTAATAGCTAAAATATTACTTTTTTTTTCTTACAGCCAAACAAAAGGCAAACCCAGTGATTGAGAGCAAGCAATTAAGTGGGGGCTTGTGATGAAAGTAGTTTTATAAAGCCAAAGGCATTCCCAACCAATGAAGCAGGTGCTTGATCAGCACGCAGAGTTAAAAAAGAAAATTGAATTCTTTGAAAACAATTTGGAAAGGAACTTGGAAACCATATCCAAACAATGCTCTGGGGCTGACATTTCAAAAATGTATTTGCTCTTTATTCTAATCACTGTGGTACTTTCATTAAAGTGAAGGCATGACATATGGAACAGAAGATATTCAGTGAGATGAAGGAGTAGTCAGATGCAAATGGTTGGAAAAGACCCAGAGATTACAATCTGGTTCACCTTACACATCCAATCTCAGCTCCATAAAGACTCGGAAGAGCTGTCATTTATGGAGAGCCTCTGGTAGAACAGGCACTGCATAGCTTTCCATAATCCTCAAAGACACTCTAAGTGAAGAAGATAAACCTTATCTTTTCTGCATGCTTTCACTACGTGTTTAAAATCTATAGTATTTACACACATAGTCAACCAATCAAAACTATCAGCAATAAGCAACTTGTGCATGAAATGGTCTTTGTACACTGAAATCACAAATAACTGATAATGAGTTATTTTACATTCTAGAGCAAACTCATCATGTACTGATGAATGGCATAGACTAGAACATACAAAGGCTCAAAGCAGACAGCTGGTGGGAGGAGATGGACTGAACAGATTACTTTTGCCTTTATGCCAACAGCTTCTTTTCCAGGAGGGGAAACAAACCCCCTTAAGTGGATCATTGATCCCACACAATACAAATCAAAACCAGAAAAAAGATGCATAATATCAATCCGTCAAGAACTAATATGGAATCAGTCACTGATGCCTGGGCCTCACTGGCAGAGCATCTGAGCCTACTGTACATGTCCTGTCCCCAGCAGATGAACCCTGGTTCTACTGGAGTCCTTGTATCTGTACCCTATCCTTCATCCTCGAGTGACAGTAGCCTAGGGGTTACTACAGCACAGGATGGTCCTACAGAACAGGAGCTAGGGCTGGTTGCAAGTAATGGGAATGTAATTTTCTCAGGAGCATGCCCCCTGCCTTGCCCCACAGCCTGGTTCAAGACCCTTCTTTGGTGAACCCTCCCCTCAGGAGAGAGCCAGAGTGGAGGAGCCTTGGGGCTAGGCTTTGCCCACCTCTGAAACCGAAACTGAAGCCTTTCCTGAAGGTGTGGCTCTGGCACCAAGCGTGATCCTCGGTGCCATCAGGACAGTGGAAGCATGCCACCTCCTCTGACAAGGCTGTGGAAGCTGCCCACTGAAGCAGCCCGCAGCCTGCCAGTCTCTGATGCCAGTTCCTTTTATGTCCATGAAGCTACTTAATGAGATTCTTCATGCATAAAATTAATTTTTGCCCTCTTCTATCAGTTTTTACCACTAAAGGATTTACTTACAATTTTGTCAGATTTTATTTATATGTGCAATAAAGGGGACCCGAACCGTAATGTAGGATTTTATGGATAATGATGGGAGATACAAAGGGAAGCTGAGAGCGGGCGGCCATCCAGGCCCCCTTTGGATGCCAGGATGCATTATGCATGAGATACCCCCACCCCCACGCAGAAACGCACACGTGGCCCTGCCTTCCCAGAGCGATACCTCAAGTCAGATCCTAATTTGTTGCTGGGGGAGTGGAGGAGAAGCAGGGCTATTAATAAACAGTGCAGATAATTAGGCTTTAAGGGAATTTGGTTGTTTTCGCAAACACTAGATTTGCTCTCAAACCCTTCACAAATGTGTCCTGAGCCACTGCTTGGCAGCCAGCGGGTTGCTGCATTGATGGCTCCCTGGGAAGCTGTCTGGAGCTGGAAAAGGAGCAGAGCTGGACAACATGCGCCTTGATCACTGAGCATGACCTTGTTCACTGGGCATAATCCCCCAGGCTCAGGCTCTGTGCCACGCACTGTGCGGACAGGATGCCACCTAATCTCCCAAACAGCTGGTAGGGTGGCTATTGTCATTCCCACTTTAAAGATAAGGAAACTAAGGTCCAGAGAGTTTCCATCCCTGCCTAAGGTCACATACTAGTGTTTGTGGAATTCTCCTGGCCTCTGCCTCTGTTTGGGTAAAGGGAAAGTTGCTCTTTTTTCCCCACTCCATTCTCAGCTGTGAGCACTCCTAGCACAGGCTAGAAAGTTCAGTCCAGTGTGTTCAGAACAAGGACTAGATGGGGGGCAAGAAACCTGGCTTCTAGTTCTACTCCCATTTTTATTACTAAATGCAGTGTGACCTTGAGCAAATCACTACACGTCTCTGGCTGTTACATTCTTCTTTTGAAGAACAAGATTATCATCTCAGGGAGCCTGTGCAGTTCTGGCATTCTTATTCTGGGACACGCCTCTCCACAGAGCTGACAACAGAGTGTGTGCGAAGTGCATGTGTTAACTCAGACAGAGACTGAGCTCAGTTTTTAGACTAAAACACTTGGACCGATGCCACTGCACAGAGTTGGGCTGGCCTCCGGATTTCCAAAGCTGGGAGTGACTGCCAAACTGCCGTAGAACATCAGAGGTTTTTTTCTTACTCACCCTTCTCTTGTCAACACTAGAGATGAAGAATCAGAAAGACGATCAAAATGAAAGTTGTGTCAGATGGCTAACGGCTAGCAATTGGAGATCAAGAGCACAGTGGTACAGTTTAGTCCTTTCCAGGATGGGAACCTTGCCATGGAGTCCCAGAGGCTAGATGGGGACTTCATTTTCTGGAAAATTTGACTCTCTTGGCATCTCATATTTCCAATATGGAAAAGATGTAACTGGCCGTTTGAATCACAGGGAGGAATTTCTGCAACACAGTGTGACCTCCCCTACCCTGGGTTCTGTCTCTGACACTGCAACAGAAGGACCAGAGCCACAAAACTTCATTCATTCAACAAGTACTTGCTGAGATTCTACTGTGCTCTAAACTCATGCTAGGTGTCAAGGATAAAAAGAAAAGGAAGACACAACACTTTCCTCGAATGTGCTCACTGTCTAGTGAGAACTATGGCAAAGAGGGTATTGCGGGTGTTTGGAGGATGGTCATTTAGCTAAGGAGAAGTGGGTCACAGGGAAAGGTATGCATTGGAGTTAAGGCAGGAAAAAAAAGTTAATTCCAAAGAAGACAGGTGTTTGAGCTGAATCTTGAAGAATGAGTAGAGACTAGCCAGGCAGTTGCACAAGGGGAAGGTGTTCCAGAAGAGAGAACAGTAGATGCCTCTTCACTGATCATGCCATGCCTAATGGGAGAAAGCAGTGTTTAAAGAGTCAGGACGTTCTTCCCTCAGTGGGGTTTTCAGGAACTGCAATGTGGAATGTCTGGGTCTCTAATATACATAGCTTTTCCCTTTCTAAATGGGCAGCTGTTTTCCCTCTCCTTCCTAGGAAACTGTGAAATCTCTTTCTAGCAATCTCACTGTGAATATTCTTCAATGAGAAAAGATGAAGCAATGTTCCGTTTCTAAAAGGTAAAGAGGAAGAAAGGATGGGAGAGACAGAAGAAACAGGTCCAGTGAAGCCTCAACCACACCCAGATGCTCCATAGACTGAGGTACCAGGTTCAATAAAGCCAAGCATCAATTCCCAAAGAAAGACTCAAGGGTGGAGAAAGCAGAAAAGTAGCTTACCATGGCAGCAATATTCCCTAAGCAACTAGTAGCCCCGACGTTGAGTCAGCTGTGGAAACAGAAAACGTAAGGAGGATAGAAAAGGCACCTTTGCTCTCTTTTGAATTGTTAAGAAACAAACGTAAGAGACAGGAAGGAAATTGGTGGCCATGAGCTAATGGCTAGACCTGAGTAAAAGCAGGTTAACCTTGCTATGGTAGACTGAGAAGTGTTTCCCATGTATTTTGGTGAGGGCCAGAAGAAACTGAGCATCACCAACACCCAGACTAGAGTTGGCACCAAAGGTGTGGAATGTGAGAGAAGGCACATGGCTTCCCTTTTAGGTCCATGTTCAGCCACAAAATGTTAATTGAGCAGATAGGGGAGGGTAAGGAGGTGCAATATAGCGTCTAGACTTACAATCAAAGCTACAAGTTTGGAAGAAGTATTTTGTGTTTCTTCATTGACAAATAGCATCTTTATTTTCCCCTCCATGAACTGTCTCATTACAAGAGTAGAAGCAGGGGTGATGAATGAGGTGGGGCCTTGTAAAAGAGACTTGATGGAAATAAGAATAAAAAAGTGTTGAGCAATTTCTTGTGACTCACATGCAGACAGAAAATGTTTTCGTGGAAGAAAGCCAGAGGAGGGCCTCACGGGAAGTATTGCGAGCTTTTCTTTTGCGATCCCATTATTACTTTAATATTTTTTTCTGATTACTAAAGTGATGGAGGGTCTTTGTATAATATTTAGAACGTACACAACAGCACACAAATGAAAATAAAAACCACTCACTATCTTAAAGAAAAGCATTATTAACATTTTAACTCTTACAGATCAAATAATTTTTTTAAGAGAAAGACAAGAAAGAAAGAGGTGGCAAAAAGCTATGAGAACTTTGAGGGAATTCCCTGGCAGTTCAGGGGTTAGGATTCCTCACTTCCAATGCCAGAGCCTGGGTTCGATCCCTGGTGGGGGAACGAGGATCCCACAAACCACGCAGCACAGCAAAAAAATAAAATAAAATAAAAATTAAAAAAAAAAAGCTATAAGAACTTTGAACTCTAAGTAGATGGCAAATAATTTAGAGACATAAAACATTATCTCTATTAGTAAATATGTATTGAAACACATAAATTCTTATTAGAAACTTCATTGCTAAAAATAAAAATAATTGAGACAATGTTATTTTGATATGGTGGTCATTTACATCAAAATATTGACATAGCTTTATGATCAACTGTTATACACAGTGAGGGTCCTTACCATCATATCCCTGAGCCTCAGTCTCCTTTATTCCATCCATTACTCTTTCCCTTTTTGACAGTCCAATGTTGATGTAAATGACACTGACTTGGCAAGGCTCAGGGATAGAGTGAATATCAAGGAAGGAATGAAGGTGACTGCCAAGAATGATTTTTAGGCCAGATCAAAACTTTAAATAAATACTATTCTCTGCACCCCTCTTACACATGTAAAAATGAGCAGAACTAGAAAGACTCTCTTCTGAGTCTTAATAGGACAGATTTTTTATTGGTGGCTTCCATTCTCCCCTCTTCCACTCAAGTTGAGGATGCTGTTGCCTATTGATAAGATAGACTACCTCCCCCCTACCATAATGGTCTGCACCTGGTAACACAGGTTTTTTTCCAGCTGGCCCTAGTCCAGGCAACACCTCACCTGCCCATTCATAGGTTGACAATTGAATTAAGCCAAGCCCAGATCTGGGCCCTGGGTTGTTTATGGAAAATCCAGAGAGAAATATTGCCATTGCTTCCCCTCATTGGCTGCCACAAATTCTAACCAGCTCTACCTTCATCAGACTCCATGTTCTCAGAGGATTTCCTGGTAGCAATGTTACTATAATCCAGTGAAGGACTGGGAAACCACAGTGACTCCATAGTTCCTGGAGAGAGGTAAGTACAGTTGTTCTTAGGAAAGAGCCCTGCTGTCCGCCACTCTATCACCCGAAGATTGTTGTCTGTAATGTGGGTTCACTAGTAGGAAGCTTGTAAGGGAGACCCAACAATGTAATATAAGAAGGTTACCAAGAAGTTCAAGGGATTCTCTTTTATGAGGGCACCATTTTTACAAATTTCTAGCCTATGGCATAGGGAAATCAGAGCAATATCTTTTCAATTTCCAGCCAAAGTGGGACAAAAATTCCTTAACTATTCAGGATTCACACTGTGCTGAAGTATTTATCTCACTACATTTGCTCATTTGTTAATTCATTTATTCATATATACCCACCTATTAATTCATTTAATAAGTATTTATTGATCATATGACATAATATCCTGCTAGTTACCAAAATGAAGAAGGAAAATTGCTTTCTTAAAAAAAGCTCACAATTTAATAGAGAAAACTATTATGTACCAATAATAGCAATAATAATAACAACACTCATTGAACACTTACTATATGTAAAGCGTTATTCAAGTGTTTTGTGTGATTTAACTCATCCAATCCTCATAACAAGCCCATAAGGTATGTAATATTATTATTACCATTTTAGAGATCAGAAAACTGAGGCACATAGAGGTTGACTTGCCCAAGATCACCCAGATAAAATAGGGAGGCCTCTAGAGCCTATGTCTTGTTATTATGCAGTGTGAAGTAAGTTCTTTGGGCACATAGGGAAGAATCATTCTTCACTAAGTCAATGTCCATGCTTTGTCTCAAGGACTGAGATGAGAACTCTGTGCAACAGAACCACACCCTTAATCACCACAGACTTAACTCCCACAAGCCATGTTGAGTATATTCAGATCTGTGTGTGGAAGGCAAGAAGGCATGATTCCATGCTTGATATTGGGAACAGATGTGTCCCCAAACGACTCTGACTCAGAATTCTGCTTGCCAAGGGAATGAGACTGAATTGTTTGTCCAACGAACAGGTAATATGCTTAAGAAGAAAGCAAGTGTATTAGAAGAAGCTTTCTTCCAAATCACTGCTGGGGATTTGAAATCTTTGGCAGAGTGATTCCAAAGAATGAACCAGCCAAATAGCCACGTTTTATGGTGCACCCAACCCAAACAGGACATTATCTTGCTTATTGCTTTAAGTCATAGCTAGCCTTAAGGAATGAAAGGAATTAAAAAAAAAAGTTTTGTGATATCATGTTTTCTAATTCAGAAGCCCAGCTCAAAAATTTCAAAAAAAAAATCCGGATAATTCATGGTTAGCACTGGGGATATCAGATAAAATTGATATTTTCTACAAGGAAGGCAACGTTTTGGGGGCTTTCTTCTGCTTTTTCTTTCTCTTTAATAGAAAACTTCCTTTTGTAGCTTAAGTCTTGATTTCTTTTTTTTTCTTCCATTTTTTCTTTCAGGACCCTAAAAGACCATCAGTCTACCTGTTTTACTTTCAGCAAAATGCAAATAGGATATATATTTAGAATAACTTAGTAAATAATTTATAGCCTGAACAGTAAATTATTTACTTACTCCAGGCATACATATTTAGAATATGAACATAAATATTTTATAGTCTGTGCCACTGCTAACGAAAAATTAAATCAGCCTGCTCACAGCTCTGTTTGTACTGTACATACTCTCTACGTCATCAATGACCTGTGAGCAATCTCACACCATCATGGACTTCATGTTATTGTACTTGCAGTATTTTCCAAAACATTCAGTCTTTGAAGCCTGTTTTAGCCTCTTCTCCATACACTACCTTCTTGCTCTCACTTACTCCTTTCCTCTTTCTTGACCTTTCTCTAATCTGTTAAGAGTCTGGTTAGACCTTTACCGATCAGCATATATTTACTGAGCACTGACCATATTTATTGCTTGCTAAGAATTGTAGATGAATTCGAGGAAATAACCTTGGGCCTTCCTAGGAGTTTGTATTCTGGCTAAGCTACATATATACACTGCAAACAAGCTAGCAAACAAAAAAAATGACAGAACACATTAAGTAATTGCTATGAATACTTTTGAAAAGTGATAGCATTTGAACAAACTACATGGATGCGATTTGGCTACTGTGGGAATTTGTAGAAACTGAGAATATATATGGGGAAGAATTTGTGACCTCTGAATAAAATGGTTTCTTCTGAATTTTAGAGCTACTCCAAAAACATTAGAGCACTTACCGTCCAGCAGCAACTGGCATTATTATGCTCAAAAACTAGAATACAACTACAGAAAGGGAAAATTACAGTGATTGAAGCACAGGAATAGAATCTTTTGGAATTATATATCTATTATTAAATATTGGACTGTAAATCACAGGACAGAAGCAGAAAAAAAACTTGAAATTATATAAAACCATAAAAATTAGGGACAAATTGAATATAAGCTTATTTTACAAATCCTTGATATATTAGGACAGCTTTATGAAGGCTCTCCTCTTTGAAACCTGGGCAAAGTCAATATTAGGATAATGCATAGATAACATTTCCTGAGTAGTTCGTACCTTCTAAGTGTTTGACATACACTGTTTAATGCAATCCTCACAACAGTCTTACAAGGTAACTGCTATTAGTATCATTTTATAGTTGAGAAAATTGAGACTTGAGAGTTTTTAAAAAACAAAACAAAGAGACAAAAAAACCAACAACAACAAAGTAGAGAAAGCCAGCAAATGACAGACATGAATATGTGGTTAATTTTTACACTTTTCACCTGATTTTGAAAACATTGAGCCCTCAGCCTTTGTTAGGTGGAAATGTCCTTAAATGTTTATTACTTCAAGCTTATTCATTGTGCTATTAAAATTTTCTATATTCTTACATATTTATTTTGTCTGCTTGATCTTTCAGTTCCTGTGACAGGTATGTTAAAAGTCTCTCTCAATTACAGTGTGGACTTGAATATTTTCTCTTAAAATTCTGTCACTTTGGGGTTTAAAAATATGAAATGGCATTAGTAAGTTTATAAAAAATTTAAACTGTTATATATTCCTGGTGAATTAACTCTTCTATCATTATGAAGTGAAACTCTTTATCTATCTTAATAACTTTTTTATTATAGGCTATTTTTTCTGAAATTAATATGACTATCTAAACTGTCTTTTGTGTTTTTATATTATACTCAGCTCTTTTAAATGCTTTTAATGGGAAATGTATTCCCATTATTTAGCTTACCTTGTTGCAAATTCAGAATGCTGTGATTTTATTTATTTATTTTTATTATAATATGGTCACTTGGATTACTTTTTATTAGTATTTTTCTGATATTTTCTTTCCAATCTTCTTACTTTAATACTATCCCAATAAAGATGTTGTAGAATATTTTCTAGTTTGGGTGATTATCATCTGTAAGCTATGACTCTGAGGTTAGTGTGGCAAGAAATGTTTCCAGTGACTATAAATACACATACATAGGCACAACCTGTTTTCTCTTCCCAGTGGCTGAAGAATATGTCTTTTTCATATTTTATTTATGGAGATTTCTACTGTTTTCTCTCTACTAAACTTAAAATATCTTAAACTACTCTGTTAAATTTAGAATAATCTCTTCAAGATTCCTAAGAAGTAAGTCATTGATGCCAAAATAAAAACAAAATTTTGAGCCAAGCAAACAGAGCCAGCCAAAAAAAGAATCAAAGTGAATGGAACTGCCAGAGAAGAGCTTGTCCACTCTCTACTATCACTCTTTGCCTTCTTGTGCTGGCACCATAAAGACAGGTCCTTGCCAAGTAGGTCTCCATTTGGCCCAGAATTAGAACTCAACCTGGCACGGCCAAGACTTTCCAGCATAGAGAGCTTGAGCCATCATTTCCCACCTCCCTTTTCTTTAACATAATTGCATCCCTTAGTCATTCCGTATTTAGTTTGTTTCCTATATGAAATGGAAAACAACAGCAGCCTCACCAGGATGTCGAAGGAACTGTTAAAAAAAAATTACACAGTTTCTGGAAATAGCAGAGAACAAATTACTAGCTTACAAAGTGACTTGGAATCAAATTGGTATCACTCCTGATCCCCCTTTGAAGGGTTAGATTACTGAGACTCCAAATCCTCAGGACTCATTTTGAAAACACCTAGCATACTTTCTAGTTCATCTTTCAACTTAGACTAATGCTTACTTACCAGGTTTGCAAGCATGTACAAATATGCAGACATATACATTCATTCAAGTGTGCGTGTGCACACACACACACACACGCACATTCCACCAACTATAGTAAACATTGTGGCAGGGATATAATTGTGTTATCATTGAATCATTAAGAATAAAAAGGAAAATGCTATTGAGTTCTGGATAGAAATATTTTAGACTTTGAATAGGACTAGTTTTCCTTGCAATCGATCTTCTACTTTTTTACTAGGCAAAAAGAATCTGTATGCAGCTGTATTAATTAAATGAATACAAATGCAGTTGCCTATTTTATCTAGAGAGAATTAAAGTGATTTGGGAGGATAGTAATAGCCTGTTGTCTCCCATGGATCCAGATGAAAGAAAACAGATTTTAGGCTGACCACCTAAAAAGGAACAATTCTCCACAGAATCAAGTTTTAGGCTGGCTTATTTCTAAACCAAGGAATTCAGCATGTAGTCTCTTAATAAATGGGCACTATGTACTCTGATTGCAGATAATTATCCCAGTGGATAGGGTTGAAAATTCTGTTAGCCAAAGAGAGAAAGAGGAAAGGATGTTGCCATCCTGAGAACTTTTGATTATAAAAGTAATCTAGGGCTTCCCTGGTGGCGCAGTGGTTGAGAGTCCACCTGCCGATGCAAGGGACACGGGTTCGTGCCCCGGTCCAGGAAGATCCCACATGCCACGGAGCGGATAGGCCCATGAGCCATGGCCGCTGAGCCTGCGCGTCCGGAGCCTGTGCTCCGCAACGAGAGAGGCCACAACAGTGAGAGGCCCGCGTACCGCAAAAAAAAAAAAAAAAAAAAAAAAAAAGGCATCTAGATGAAAGTAAATTCTGAACAAAAATTTTGGGGCGTCTACAATGACATAGACAAAACTTTCTGAATGGACTATTTACAATGGACCCTGGCACTCTACTTAGTACGAATGCTTATCAAATTTAAAGCAAGTTATATATTTAAAATAAAGCACTATAAATTAGAATTGCGTGGAGTTGAAAACTGATTTTCTCATTAAAATAAAGTGGCATAATGAGAGTTAATATTCCCGAACAAATGTTTGCCACAGCTTTATCAAAATTACCATTAATATTCTATTTTACCAACTCTATGTAGTATACCTAAAGAAGATGAAGCTTTCTAATGTGCATGTAAATCAAAATCACAAGACCACTCAGTAGCCAACTTCCTCAAATTTAATTTACAAGAATATAGTATACCATGTAAAGTTCTTTTCTTCATTCCTCAGAGTTTTTTTTTTTATTTTTACTGCCTCCAATCAGAAACCATCAGAGTCCTTAATCAGGATCAATGAAGGAATCTATGGTGGGGGATTTTCATAGTCAATTTAAGAAGATGTATGGCTGCACCAACTCATTCTAGAAGCTGTTCCAGGATTGTTTGTTCTTATTCTGGCTTATTTTTTTCACTGTACACTTACATATAGCAAATATAAGAATTGGGGATAAAGTTACTGGTCATTTTGCTGCTTTGGAAACAAAAATTGTATGCTTTCCTCAGTTGATATTTTATCATTATTAACAGTGATGATTTATATTTCAATGAAAGATAAATCTCTCTTTAAGTATGTAACTCATTATTTTACCTTAATTCTTTTATTTGAAGAAAAATACAATCAAAGGATTCCCCTCATGCAGACAAATCATGTCTGTCTGCTTTTCACAGTTTACCTCTGGGTCTTGCAATAAGAGGTCGCAAAATTCACTAGAGCTCTACTGTACTTTTTAGTCATTTTAACCAGATCTGTTACTATGAAGAGATGGCACTTTTTCATAAAAATATGTGAAAATTATATAGCCAAATCATACAGTGTTATTATATTCAATTATCATTCTTTAGAAGAGATAACATCATGCATAAATAAAAACATTGTCCTAAATTGTGAGATTTTTAAAAAATTTTAAATTTAATTTAATTTACATTTTTATACAGCAGGTTCTTATTAACCACACATCAGTGTATATATGTCAATCACAATCTCCCAATTCATCACACCACCACCTCCACCCCCCCGCCGCTTTCCCCGCTTGGTGTCCATACGTTTGTTCTCTACATCTGTGTCTCATTTTCTGCCCTGCAAACCGGTTCATTTGTACCATGTTTTTAGGTTCCACATATATGTGTTAATATACGATATTTGTTTTTCTCTTTCTGACTTACTTCACTCTGTATGACAATCTCCAGATCCATCCATGTCTCTACAAATGACCCAATTTCATTCTTTTTATGGCTGAGTAATATTCCACTGTATATATGTACCACAACTTCTTTATCCATTCGTCTGTTGATGGACATTTAGCTTCCATGACCTGGCTATTGTAAACAGTGCTGCAATGAACACTGGGGTACATGTGACTTTTTTTTTTTTTTTTTTTTTTTTTTTTTTGCAGTACGCGGGCCTCTCACTGTTGTGGCCTCTCCCATTGCGGAGCACAGGCTCCGGATGTGCAGGCTCAGTGGCCATGGCTCATGGTCCCAGCCGCTCCGCGGCATATGGGATGTTCCCAGACCAGGGCATGAACTCGCGTCCGCTACATCACCAGGTGAACTCTCAACCACTTCACCACCAGGGAAGCCCACATGTGTCTTTTTGAATTATGGTTTTCGCTGCGTATATGCCCAGTAGTGGCATTGCTGGATCATATAGTAATTCTATTTTTAGTTTTTTTAAGGAACCTTTATACTGTTCTCCATAGTGGCTGTATCAATTTACATTCCCACCAACAGTGCAAGAGGGTTCCCTTTTCTCCACACCCTCTCCAGCATTTGCTGTTTGTAGATTTTCTGATGATGCCCATTCTAACTGGTGTGAGGTGATACCTCATTGTAGTTTTGATTTGCATTTCTCTAATAATTAGTGATGCTGAGCAGCTTTTCATGTGATTCTTGGCCATCTGTATGTCTTCTTTGGAGAAATGTCTATTTAGGTCCTCTGCCCATTTTTGGATTGGGTTGTTCGTTTTTTAATATTGAGCTGTTTATATATTTTGGAGATTAATCCTTTGTCCATTGATTTGTTTGCAAATATTTTCTCCCATTCTGAGGGTTGTCTTTTCATCTTGTCTATGGTTTCCTTTGCTGTGCAAAAGCTTTGAAGTTCCATTAGGTCCCATTTGTTTTTGGTTTTATTTCCATTACTCTAGGAGGTGGATCAAAAAAGATCTTGCTGTGATTTATGTCAAAAAGTGTTCTTCCTATGTTTTCCTCTAAGAGTTCTATAGTGTCCGGTCTTAAATTTAGGTCTCTAATCCATTTTGAGTTTATTTTTGTGTATGGTGTTAGGGAGTGTTCTAATTTCATTCTTTTACATGTAGCTGTCCAGTTTTCACAGCACCAGTTATTGAAGAGACTGTCTTTTCTCTATTGCATATCCTTGCCTCCTTTGTCATAGATTAGTTGACTATAGGTGTGTGGGTTTATCTCTGGGCTTTCTATCCTGTTCCATTGATCTACACTTCTGTTTTTGTGCAAGTACCATATTGTCCTGATTACTGGAGCTTTGTAGTATAGTCTGAAGTCATGGAGCCTGATTCCTCCAGCTTCACTTTTTTCCCTCAAGATTGCTTTGGCTACTCGGGGTCTTTTGTGTCTCCATACAAATTTTAAGATTTTTTTTCTAGTTCCGTAAAAAATGCCATTAGTAATTTGATAGGGATTGCACTGAATCTGTAGATTGCTTTGGATAATATAGTCATTTTCAAAATATTGATTTTTCCAAACCAAGAACATGGTATATCTCTCCATCTGTTGGTATCATCTTTAAATTCTTTCAACAGTGTCTTATAGCTCTCTGCATACAGGTCTTTTGTCTACCTAGGTAGGTTTATTCCTAGGTATTTTATTCTTTTTGTTGCAATGGTAAATGGGAGTGTTTCCTTAATTCCTCCTTCAGATTTTTCATCATTAGTGTACAGGAATGCAAGAGATTTCTGTGCATTAACTTTGTATCCTGCAACTTTACCAAATTCATTGATTAGCTCTAGTAGTTTTCTGGTGGCATCTTTAGGATTCTTTATGTATAGTATCATGTCATCTGCAAAAAGTGACAGTTTTACTTCTTCTTTTCCAATCTGTACTCCTTTTATTTCTTTTTCTTCTCTGATTGCCATGGCTAGGACTTCCAAAATTATGTTGAATAATAGTGGTGAGAGTGGACATCCTTGTCTTGTTCCTGATCTTAAGAGGAAATGCTTTCAGTTTTTCACCATTGAGAATGATGTTTGCTGTGGGTTTGTCATATATGGCCTTTATTATGTTGAGGTAGGTACCCTCTATGCCCGCTTTCTGGAGAGTTTTTATCATAAATGGGTGCTGAATTTTGTCAAAAGCTTTTTCTGCATCTATTGAGATGATTATGTGGTTTTTATTCTTCAATTTGTTAATATGGTGTATCACATTGATTGACTTGCGTATATTGAAGAATTCTTGCATCCCTGCCATAAATCCCACTTGATTGTGGTGTACGATCCTTTTAATGTGTTGTTGGATTCTGTTTGCTAGTATTTTGTTGAGGATTTTTGCATCTGTATTCATCAGTGATACTGGTCTGTAACTTTCTTTTTTTTGTAGTATCTTTGTCTGCTGTTGGTGTCAGGGTGATGGTGGCCTCATAGAATGAATTTGGGAGTGTTCCTTCCTCCACAATTTCTTGGAAGAGTTTGAGAAGGATGGGTGTTAGCTCTTCTCTAAATGTTTGATAGAATTCACCTGTGAAGCCATCTGGTCCTGGACTTTTGTTTGTTGGAAGATTTTTAATCAGTTTCAATTTCATTACTTGTGATTGGTCTGTTCATATTTTCTATTTCTTCCTGGTTCAGTCTTGGAAGGTTATACCTTTCTAAGAATTTGTCCATTTCTTCCAGGTTGTCCATTTTATTGGCATAGAGTTGCTTGTAGTGGTCTCTTAGGATGCTTTGTATTTCTGCGGTGCCCAATGTAACTTCTCCTTTTTCATTTCTAATTTTGTTGATTTGAGTCCTCTCCCTCTTTTTCTTGATGAGTCTGGCTAATGGTTTATCAATTTTGTTTATCTTTTCAAAGAACCAGCTTTTAGTTTTATTGATCTTTGCTATTGTTTTCTTTATTTCTGTCTTTTTTTTTTTTTTTTTTTTGCGATACGCGGGTGTCTCACTGCTGCGGCCCCTCCCGCCGTGGAGCACAGCTCCGGATGCGCAGGCTCAGCGGCCATGGCTCACAGACCCAGCTGCTCCGCGGCATGTGGGATCCTCCCAGACCGTGGCACGAACCCGCGTCTCCTGCATCGGCAAGTGGACCCTCAACCACTGCGCCACCAGGGAAGCCCTGTTTTCTTTATTTCTATTTCATTTCTTTCTGCTGTGATCTGTATGATTTCTTTCCTTCTGCTAACTTTGGGTTTTGTTTGTTCTTCTTTCTCTACTTCCTTTAGGTGTAAGGTTACATGGTTTATTTGACATTTTCCTTGCTTCTTGAGTTAGGCTTGTATAGCTATAAAGTTCCCTCTTATAACTGCTTTTGCAGCATCCCATAGGTTTTGGATTGTTGTGTTTTCATTGTCAATTGTCTCTAGGTAGTTTTTGATTTCCTCTTTTATTTCTTCAGTGATCTCTTGGTTTTTAGTAACGTATTGTTTAGCCTCCATGTGTTTGGTTTTTTTAATGTTTTTTTCCCTGTAATTCATTTCCAATCTCATAGTGTTGTGGTCAGAAAAGATGCTTGATATGATTTCAATTTTCTTAAATTTACTGAGGCTTGATTTGTGATCCAAGATGTGATCTATCCTGGAGAATGTTCTGTGCACACTTGAGAAGAAAGTTTAATCTGCTGTTTTGGGATGGAATGTCCTATACATATCAATTAAATCTGTCTGGTCTATTGTGTCATTTAAAGCTTCTGTTTCTTTATTTATTTTCATTTTGGATGATCTGTCCATTGGTGTAAGTGAGGTGCTAAAGTCCCCCACTATTATTTTGTTACTGTCGATTTCCCCTTTTAGAGCTGTTAGCCATTCCCTTATGTACTGAAGTGCTCTTATGTTGGGTGCATATATATTTATAATTGTTATATCTTCTTCTTGGATTGATCCCTTGATCATTATGTAGTGTCCTTCCTTGTCTCTTGCAACCTTCTTTAGTTTACAGTCTATTTTATCTGATATGAGTACTGCTACTCCAGCTTTCTTTTGATTTCCATTTGCATGGAATATCTTTTTCCATCCCCTCACTTTCAGCCTGTATGTGTCCCTAGGTCTGAAGTGGGTCTCTTGTAGACAGCATATATATGGGTCTTGTTTTTGTATCCATTCAGCAAGTCTGTGTCTTTTGGTTGGAGCATTTAATCCATTCACGTTTAAGGTAGTTATCGATAATGTACATTCCTATACCATTTTCTTAATTGTTTTGGGTTTGTTTTTGTAGGTCCTTTTCTTCTCTTGTGTTTCCCACTTAGAGAAATTCCTTTAGCATTTGTTGTAGAACTGGTTTGGTGGTGCTGAATTCTCTTAGCTTTTGCTTGTCTGTAAAGCTTTAGATTGCTCCATCAAATTGAATGAGATCCTTGCCGATCCTTGCCGGGTACAGTAATCTTGGTTGCAGGTTCTTCCCTTTCATCACTTTAAGTATATCATGCCACTCCCTTCTGGCTTGTAGACTTTCTGCTGAGAAATCAGTGTTAACCTTATAGGAGTTCCCTTGTATGTTATTTGTCATTTTTCCCTTGCTGCTTTTAATAATTTTTCTTTGTCTTTAATTTTTGCCAATTTGATTACTATGTGTCTCGGCATGTTTTGCCTTGGGTTTGTGCTGTATGGGAGTCTCTGAGCTTCCTGGACTCGGGTGGTTATTTCCTTTCCCATGTTAGGGAAGTTTTCGATTATAATCTTTTCAAATATTTTCTCGGGTCCTTTCTCTCTCTCTTCTCCTTCTGGAACCCCTATAATGCGAATGTTCTTGCGTTTAATGTTGTCCCAGAGGTCTCTTAGGCTGTCTTCTTTTCTTTTCATTCTTTTTTCTTTATTCTGTTCTGCAGCAGTGAATTCCCTCATTCTGTCTTCCAGGTCCCTTGTTCGTTCTTCTGCCTCAGTTATTCTGCTATTGATTCCTTCTAGTCTATTTTTCATTTCAGTTATTGTATTGTTCATCTCTGTTTGTTTGTTCTTTAATTCTTCTAGGTCCTTGTTAAACATTTCTTGCATCTTCTCCATCTTTGCCTCCATTCTTTTTCCGAGGTCCTGGATCATCTTCACTGTCATTATTCTGAATTCTTTTTCTGGAAGGCTGCCTATCTCCACTTCATTTAGTTGTTTTTCTGGGGTTTTATCTTGTTCCTTCATCTGGTACATAGCCCTCTGCCTTTTCTTCTTGTCTGTCTTTCTGTGAGTGTGGTTTTTGTTCCACAGGCTGCAGGATTGTAGTTCTTCTTGCTTCTGCTGTCTGCCCTCTGGTGGATGAGGCTATCTAAGAGGCTTATGCAAGTTTCCTAATGGGAGGGACTGGTGGTGGATAGAGCTGACTGTTGCTCTAGTGGGCAGAGCTCAGTAAAACTTTAATCCTCTTGACTGTTGATGGGTGCGGCTGGGTTCCCTCCCTTTTGGTGGTTTTGCCTGAGGCAACCCAACACTGGAGCCTTCCTGGGCTCTTTGTTGGGGCTAATGGCGGACTCTGGGAGGGCTCACGCCAAGGAGTCCTTCCCAGAACTTCTGCTGCCAGTGTCCTTGTCCCCATGGTGAGCCACAGCCACACCCCACCTCTGCAGGAGACTGCCCAACACTAACAGGTAGGTCTGGTTCAGTCTCCCCTGGGGTCACTGCTCCTTCCCCTGGGTCCCAATGCGCACACTACTTTGTGTGTGCCTTCCAAGAGTGGAGTCTCTGTTTCCCCTAGTTCTGTCGAAGTCCTGCAATCAAATCCCAGTAGCCTTCAAAGTCTGATTCTCTAGGAATTCCTTCTCCCATTGCCAGACCCCCAGGTTGGGAAGCCCTGTACGGCAACGAGTACCCAACACAACCAAAAATAAATAAAATTAAATCTTTTGACTTCTGAGATGACTCACTCACATGGCTGTAGGTAGGAAGCCTCAGTTCCTTGCCACATGTGTCTCTCCTTAGGGCTGCTTGAGTGTTCTCATGACATGGCAGCTGGCTTACCCTAGGATGAGTGATCCGGCCTGCGGTCCCCAGGACTGTCGTGGCTTCTGCTGCTGGGGCCCCTCCAGAGCTCGCAGCCTCAGTGAGGCCACCCTCCCCTTGGGCTCCTGGGCAGTTTGGTGACGGCGAAGGGAAGAGACCCCCTGCCAGGAGTTCTAGCTCTGTGGAAACGCAGGCTCCATTCTGAGAAGTTTTAATTCAACCTCCATGATTGCTTCATGTAAGATTTTGCCCATGAACCTTAATATTTCTTACCCCTAATTTCCTCATCTTTGAAGTGAGGAATAGAACTGGATGATGTCTAAGGTCCCCTCTAATTCTAGAATGTTGTGATTCTAAGTCCCATTTATTCAAATAATTTTTCCATTGTTAAAATACTTGTATGATTCTCTCTATGAGGCTGCACTTGGAGAACCAGATTCCCCTTTAGAAAATACCATATTCTTTCCCTTGACACACTTCCTGCTCCTAGGCTGCTGAAGTTGTGTTTTCTTCCCCATGGCTTCAACCAACAGCCTCTTACTGTGTGTTAACCACAACAGGAGCCCATGAGCAGTGTGGTCGATAGAAAGTGTCAACCTGGGACACTGGCCATTGGGCTATGCTGCAGAGGGCACTGGCTTCATGCCTGCACTTCCCACCCTCCTAGTCTAAATGCTGTGAGGTAGGGACTGTGTAGAGTGGAAAGAGCATTGAATCCACATCAGAAGGCTGGTGGTTCAAGTACTGGCTCTGTCACTTACTAGCTTGTATGAGCTTCAGAAAATGTGCTTAACCCTTATAAATCACAGTTTTCTTCATTGTAAAATGAAGGCTGTTGTGAGAATTGATGAGATAATGTGAAAGTTCCTGGCACAGTGTCTGTTACACTGTGGGTGCCCATCAAACATTAGTTGAATCTGGATCTGACACTTGCACCATTGACTGAACAACTGAACCATGAACACTGCTCTTAGGCAAGGACTGTGTGCATTTGTTAAATTTCTACACTGCAACTGCTGCCCGTGACTGATGTTAGAGTTCACAGGGATTTGCAACAGGAGTCCCATAAAACAATAATCTATTTCCCAGTGAGACTCACACAGAGATTGATCTCCTCTTTGGGATTTGTTGACAGAGAGGATGCAATAAACATTGGCTAAGCAATCACCTTGTTTAAGATCATCTGCCATATCCAAGTCTGCTGCTTGTACTTAAAAATGTATAAAGATTTTTCAGTTCAGAATCTATAAGGGAGAAGGACCAGGCTTCTGAAATAAGTTAAGAGGTTTCGCTAATAGACTATTCTCTCCTTTGGAGAATATTTGCTGATTAGCATCTATCAAAGGAGGCAGAGCTCAGGACAAGAGCCAAAAAAGTAAGGGTATGGCCAAGCAATGGTGTTTGTCAATATCAGTTGATCTTCTGGTGAGACATCAATAAATTTAAATTCCAAACTGGAGTTTTGAGCTTAGACCTGACAATCCCATTCCTCTGTACTTATTTTTATTTTGTGTCTCATGGGGTATAACCATAAAGCAGAAGGTACAGCATTGTGGACAGCTGGCTAAGCACTTACTGCTTGAATGGGAAGAGTTATTTTCCTAGTTAAAGAGAGCATAACTGAGGCTAGGCAGAGCTTGGTGCTTGGAAGCTGAAGAGTGTTGCATTGGCTTCCTATGGCTGCTGTAATAAATTACCACAAACTTGGTGGCCTAAACCAACACAGATTTATTATCTTACAGTTCTCAAAGTTAGGATTCCAACATGGATCTCAGTGGGATAAGATCAATGTGTTGGCTGGGATCTTTCTTTCTAGAGGCTCTAAGGGAGAATCCACTTTCTTGCTTTTTCTAGCTCCTACAGGCTGCTGGCTTTCCTTGGCTCTTGGCCCCCTTCTATCTGCAAAGTCAGCAATGGTCACTTGAGTCTTTCTTATATGCTGTCACTCTGGCACTGACTCTTCTGCCTACCTCTTCCACATTTAAAGGACCTTTGTCATTATATCAGGCTTACTAGAGTAATCTTGGATAATCTCTTCATTTTAAAATCAACTGATTAGCAACCTTAATTCCAACTGTAACCTTAATTCCCCCTTGTCATGCAACATAACATAGTCACAGATTTTTGGGGATTAGGACGTGGACATCTTGGTGCAGGGGATGGTCATTCTGCCTACCAAAGATGTGTCATGTTGGTGGGCACAAAACTGGGGAGGGTCTGTGCATAGTGCCTTTTTAAATATGCAGTAGTTTCTGGGAAGTTACAAGTTTAAACTGATCCCTGAATGTGGAGATTAAATAACAAAAGATAGAGGGATATAAACATCCAGCTAGTATTATAAGGCTATATTGAAGAGAAGGTTCACATCCTTCAATACAATGATTACACTTTAGAAATCCAGTCTAACTGTGACAGTAGTAAAGATTCGTGAAGAAAATATTCAGCAGAGTGCTATTGGAAATAGACAGCATGTCCAACAACAGGAGATTATTTAAAAATATCACGACACCATTCATATGACTGCTTGTTATACATTCATAAGGTGCCATTTTTGGGAAACAAGTTTTATTCTCAGCTCTGAGTGGATCCATTTTAACTCTCCCCATGTTTCTCTCTAGTTTCTCTTGCCTTGATCCAATATTCATTAACTTAACTACTAAATGCTAGTCTCTGTATTAGGTGATAGAATACAGTACTAAACATTCTAGATCAAGTTTTTATGGAGCTTACAGTTAAACACTAAAGATAGACACTGCACAGGTAACCATAAGTATGATGAATATTTCAAAAGAGGTGGTGAGAGATACTTGAGGAGAGAACAGGATGGAAATCTGTCTACCTTGCAGCCTCCCCAAACATAGAGACCTTATCTGCTGGCTAAGCCCAACTACCCTAACCTTACTAGGACTTAAATCACCACTGCCTGTAGGTGGCACATTAGCAGAGTTTGATGCTTTAGAATCTACAACAATCCTAAAGGCATCACTTTTCTCTACTTTGTTCTTCATTCTATTGATACTTTATGACCCCTGATCATTTCCTTTCTAATTTTTCACCTGCTTTCAATAAATGTTATCTCATTGTACTTTATATAGCCTACAGCCTACTTTAAAATATTTCTGGAACAAGATGGGATAAACCAATCAATATTTCAAAATAATAAGGACCATACCCACCAGATTAATGTGTTATTGGCAAATGGGCTGAAGACCATCAGTATATGACCCTGAGCTATTCGTCCTTTGTTCTTCACCCTTTGCTTCTCCTTCCATCTGTTTCCAAAGCAGTCAGGCACCCAGTTCTTTGTCTGGGATGTGGAAGTTTGCCCTACCAATCTTCCCCTAGGTCCTTGACTTCTCCATGACTTTTTCTTTCAGAGGAATAACTAAATATGGACCTCTCTTCCTCTTCTTCAGAGTGACTGAGATTAGATTTGCCTGACTTTTCTTGTATATTTCAGGTAGTCTCTAAACGTCACAATGCTTGGCATAGCATTAGTTCTAAATGAAGGTCAGCTTATTTTCCTTCACTTAGTTGAGGCATGCAGAGGAGACACTTCCATGGGACCAGTGGGTGAAATGGTTACCATGAACCCCAGCAGCTGCAGCAACTGCAGAATCCTGGGGTTTGTTTTGACAAGATCTACAGATTCCATCATTATTTACTCTCTCATATGGGAGATCCCTTGGACTATACCACCTCCAAAGTCTATCCAACTCTCCTCTCCTACATCTGAAAAAACTTTTAATGACACAGAAATATGTTTACCACATAATATTTCATTCAAGAACTACAAATCATATAGGGCCCAATTTTCAGCAGGGGCATCTCTGCCCAAAACCTCCTTAAAATTAATTCATAGGAACCTCTTCCTGCAGTTCCCCATACTATATACCATGATGATTGAAACCCAAATCTCAAAACCTCTTTAAATTTCCCCAAAGCATTCATCCACGCAAGAAAACATTGGAGAAGTAGGAAGAAGGCACACGATGCAAACCATTTTTGGTCAAATTCAGGATATTTTGGTCAGATCCTAAGAGCAATGGAAAATCACTGAAATATTTCACTCACGATGATATTTGATATGTATTTTGGAAATATCACTCTGGTTACATGTGAAGATATGCTTCTGAGAACCAGGATGGGATAACATAGGAGGTTAATGTTATAGTCCAGGTAGACTATGATGGTGGCTTAGACAAGGGTAGTAGTAATAGTGAAGGAAAGAAAGAGATTTAACATCTTAAGACAATAACACTGGCAGAGGTTGATGATGGATGGAGGATGGGGAATGAGGGAGAAAGAGATGTCTAGGATGACTGCCAAGTTTCTAGCTTGGTAACTATACTGATTGTGTGCAAGTGCCTTCACAAATCCTTTAAGGGACTCAGGAAAACAAAGCCTTTACAACTAATTGGGTCCATCATTCCTGCAGGACAGTAAGGATTCTAATTAGGTTTTTTTGTCTTTACATATATGTACATAATAAAATCCCAATTATTCAAAGTATGTGTATATATGTTCATTTGTACATATATGTGCTTATACATATATGTACACAATACAAATGTATATGTATGTATATGTACATATATACACACACATACATGGAAAGAGTTTAAATAGAATTATGACAATATGATGAGAGTAGTGACAAAGAATGTTGAGGTTTTATTTTCTTCTTTTATTTATATTTTTTATTTATTTTCCAGAATTTCTATATTGAATAGAAATTATTTCTAGAATCAGAAAAACAAGAAAATATGTAAATTTATTTTTTAAAGTTATTCTTTAAAAGGAAATGGCTTCTCTATGGCCATCTGCCCACATTCTTGTACTTCACCTCTTGGTGATTATAGCATATTTGTACATGTCAAAGATTTTCAGTTATAGTAAAATTTATCAAAGATGTAATGCTTCTGCATTAGTTTTTGTTACCACTGTAACAAATTGCCAGAAATGTAGCAGCTTAAACAGTACACATTTATGATCTTACAGTTCTAGAGGTGAGCAATTCAACAAGATCTCACTGCGTATGTGCAAAGCTGTGTTCCTTTCTGGAACACAGAAATACATTTACTTGCCTTTTCCAGATTTTAGAGGCCACTTGCATTCCTTGGATCATAGCCTCTTTCTTTCATCTTCAAAGCTAGCAAAATAACATTTCTCTGATTCTTCATCTATTGTCACAACTCTCTCTGATCCAGCCAGAAAGGTTTCTGTTTTAAGGACTCGTGATTAGATTGTATCTACCCAGATAATCCAGAATAATCTCCCCATCTCGAGGTCCTCAACCTTAAGTATATCTGCAATGTCCCTTCTGCCATGGTAAGTAGTATATTCACAAATTCTGTATATAGGGATGTGGACATCTTTGGACAACTAGTATTCTCCCTACCACAACTTCAAAGGAATAAACCATTTCTGGTAAAATACTTCTTGACTTAACTGTTTCTCAGTTGCTATGTAATTATTTAACATAGGATTTGTAAAGATGTATGGAAATAGTGATGAGGAAAGATTTCTTCTAATCCTAATTGCCCAACTCCCAGTGTTTAGCTGCCAACCATATTTCTTCCTCCTAATGTATTCACTGATTAAGGTCTTTATCCTCTGAGAATGGCATTTTTTGACTAACCATCTCAGATAACTTAAGGCTCTGAGTTTGACTGCTTGGGAGAATTTCTTTTCCATTTTTGATTTTTCTAAATTAGAAAGGATCATCATATGATCCCAGAAACCACCAAATGTAGGAGAATTCAAAGTGTAAGAGAAATTTGAGACTCAAGTCTCTAGTACCCCAGAGAAGAGAGCTTTAATAAACAAAACAAACATATAAATAAAATCAGTGTATCCTGAATTGAAGTTGGAAGTTGCCTCAACATTTATCTGAGGGAGGTTGGAAGGGCTTCCAGGCTCTTTCCTGTGTAATCCTTTACAAGTGGGTTAAAATGAACCTTTCAGAGGTGAAGAGCTAGACCATTAAAAACCACTTCCTCTGGTAGGATCTTATTTTCAATCAAATTGCAATAATTTTATCAGTGTGCCAATGAACACACGTGCTGCCAGAGTCCATATCTTTGCTGTACTTTTCTGTGTCACAGACAGATTTCCCTGTAACTAATCCCACACTGGCCAGTACCCCTCTTTCATGGTTTTGGCATTTTTCAATATGAATTTAGAAAAATCAAAACTTCCTCTCACTCCCTCATTTTCCCATTTGTAAAATGGTGTGACCATTTCCTGCTCTCTGACATAATCTTCTCTGTCTAAAAGCCAGGCACTTAATGAGGTAGCTGGCTCAGTCTCCCCCATAATCAGTGTGAGGAAAGCTTGCTGACAAACTAGCATTTCAATCTGATGGTTAATTCTTTCAGGGAAGCTGTAGCCGTGCAGTAAGGAGAACCATCTACCCCATTAATGAGTCAAGCAGAGAAGGTCAGATGTTCTAGCCCCTGAGTAATATTAGAGCCATTTCCAGTTAAGTGTGTTTTTCAGGGATGTGTCTTATCTAATTTCCTTGAAAATCCATGATTTATAATGGAAATGGTGGTACCTTCTTCCTCCATCTCCTTCTCAAAATGATTCACCCATGCAGATGTTAAACTCTGAAAGGCAGCTGCTGCCAGCAGCCCAAGAAACAGAGCCATATGGAATATTGAGAAATACGAAGAACTGGAAGAGTGCCAAGCATCTTGACTTGTTCCTTTACTTCATGTTTTACCACCCCAGATGTTGGTTTCATTCTGAGTCAGGCCTTGGTAAGTAAGCTCCAATTACAGACAAATGATTATTTTCCTAATATGTCAGGCTAACCAGGCAGACCAAAAATAAGCTGCTGAAATGTACCAGGGTTATATGCAAAGTCTTAGCTTCTAGCCAAAAAATAAATTTCAACTATACAAGTTTCCATGCTCCTCCAATTTCCTCTTCCATCAAGCCTGCTACTCTTGCAGATTTCAATGTGGTGGTGAACAGTTACATCTTAATCTCATTGTTTGAGCCAAAAATCTAGTAGTCAACATTATCTCTCTTTTTCTCATTCCCTATACAAGATTCATCAGCAAATCCTTCTGGTTATACCTAAAAATATATCCCAAATCCAGCCTGTTTACAAAAATAATAAGAAATAGAAATCATTGATAAATTCAGCTGTGCCTTTCTCCTATGGTTCAGAGCTGATGATATAAAAAGCTATTATTCCCTGATAGTTAACGGGGATAAAGAGGTCTCAAAATAATAGAAGTCAGATGATGATATTTATCCATCATAAGCAAGGTAGACACAATTATTTAAATGAGAGGCATCCAGGGTAACCTAACACAGAGGTGTATGGAATGTAGAATTCTAGGAGCAAAAGAGATGGTAGCCAAGAAGTTTATAGTTTAATTTATACATTCAAAATAAAAGAAAAGTGGAAGATTAGGAAGCTGAAGTCAGTCACCTCAATAAAAACTCATGATCCATTGTCCAAATTCTAGATGTGAGCCCATTTTTAGACCCAGAACCCACTGGGTGAAGAATAGGATTGGTCCTTGGAAGAAGGACTATGTAACACTACAGTAACGACTATGATTTGCCAAATTCTTCCCCAAAGGAATCAATGACCATTTACTTTGCTAATTGTATATGCTATGGACTGAATGTTAATGTTTGCCCCCAATTAATATACTGATACCCTATCCCCCAATGTGATGGTATTAGGAGATGGAAAGGTAATTAGAATTAGATGATATAATAAAATTGGAGCCATCATGAGTGGTATTAGTGCCTTATGAGGGTCACCAGGCAGCTTGTTCCTTCTTTCTGCTCTCTACCAGGTGAAGAGATAGTGAAAAGGTGTCCATGTGTAACCTGGAAGAGGGCTCTCACCAGAACTGGATTATACTGGCACCCTCATCTCAGACTTCCAGCCTCCAAAACTGTAAAAAAACAAATTTCTTTGTGTATAAGCCACCCAGTTTACGGTATTTTGCTATAGCAGCCCAAACTAAGATAATACATTAGTGAAAGAAAATGTTCAATACAGGTTCAACAGGTATCAAGTTGACATTTATACCTGGGGACTCAAAGTGTCATTATAGCCCTCCTGTTAGAGTGGGTTTTGTGGAGTAAGGAAGTAAACGGAGTCTTGGGTGGGGACAGCTCACGGTGGGTACAGTAGATCCATAAACCCTTCCAGGGGTCATTTCCCAAGTCCCTGAATGTAAAATGGCATACTTGGTAGTTGATGGCTTGCTGTAATTTTCCCCTAGCCTGTAGGGTGAGAGCTATCATGAGGGAAGGCTAATTGGAAGCCTCTGAATTCGGCTTCCGCCACCACACATCCCCCACCAAGATAGTTAAGTTGAAAACAACAGTGCATATGGGGTGAATGGAAGAAATTAAGGCCACTCTTAATGGCCCATAGATGGCCCAGGTGGTGACCACATCAAATATCCTTTTACTTCACCAGTGTGACCTACATAAGAAACACCCTGGAGGATGACAGCAGACAATGTCAAATTCGCCCAAGTTATAACCTCAGTTGCTGCTGCTGTATCAGCTGTGGTGTCTAGTAGAGCAAATCAGCCTGGCTTCAGGTAGCTGGTATATGATCTCTGATATGGCAAATGAGATATTTTCTATCCCAATCAGAAGGGAGGGCCTAAAGAAGTTTGCATTCATATGAGATTTACAAAAGTATATGCCTACAGTCTCACCTTAGCCTGTTAATTCTCTTGCCCTCTGCACAATATAATTCTCAGGGATCTACACTATTTGGACATCCAGCAGCAAATTACATTGGTCCATATATCTATGACATCACATTAATCAAACTGAATGAGTAAGAATTGGCCAAATGTTGAAGGCCTTAGTAAGATACATATGCTCCAGATGGTAGGAGATAAACCTGACAAAGTTACAGTCCTGTCACATCAGTTACCTTTTTAGGGGTTCATTAATAAGGGACATACCAGTACTTCACCATCCAAAGTAGAAGACAAATTTTTGCATTTAAAGACTCTCATTACTGGTTGGCTTTAGGTTCTGGAGCCAGTGTATTTCACTCTTAGGAATACTTCTCTGATCATTTTTGAGAGGTGCAGATGGCTGCCAGCTTTAGGGTCCAGGCCACGAAAGGCTTCTGATGTAGGTCCTGGCTGTATGTTAAGTAGCCCTGCTGCTCTGCTTATGCAGCTTGGTAGATCCAGTGGCATTTGAGGCATCTATGGTAGCAAATGCCCTTTGACATCATGACAAGCCCCAGTAGCAGAATCAAAACACAAAACCTTAGTGTTTGGAGAAGGGTTATGCCAGGGTCTTGCTATTTGAAAAATAGCTTTCGGCATGTTAGCCAGTCCTGGGGGAAGCAGAGCAACATCATGAGACATAAGTGACTCATGCAGCCGGACTAACCATTGTGAGCTGGTTTCTCTCAGATCCACCAAGTCATACATTTAGGTGGGCCCAACAGTGATTCATCATAAGATGGAAAAAACACATTTGAAAAGTGGTGTGAACAAGGCCAGAGGGCAGAAGTTGGCTGCATAGGCAGGCATTAAAAATCCCTATGACATTTACCACTGGAGCACTCTCTATCCCTCTCCTCACATGGCTGCATAGGAGTCCTTACGTACAACCAGCTAAGAAAGGGGCAGGGGGCGGGGGGCGGAATCCATGTAAGACTGGTTCATGGATAGGTTAGCTGCATATGTTGGTATGAGCCAAAAATGAATTGCTGCTGCACTATTGCCCTACTCTGGTATGTTGCTAAAAGATATTAGTCAGAAGAAATCCTCCCAGTAGGGGCAAGGCTTCAAATAGTGGGCATGGTCATCCACTTTATACACAGATAGAAAAGTAGCCTGATATAATAATATATATTAACTCACTGACAGTGGTGAATGGCTTGGTTTGTTAATTTGGGAAGAGGATAGAGAAAGATTGAAAGATTGTAACAAGAAAATCTGAAAAGAGGCATGTGAATATACCTATGGAAATAGGCACAAAGGTGAAAAGCTTCCTATTGCATGTGAATGACCACTAGATTTTATCCACTATGGAAGAGACTGACCAATGAGTCAGACAGAATGATTTAGCCAGTTGATTTTCACCTATATCCATTACCAGCTGCTTCAGTACCTATACCATAGGTATGTTAATGCAGTCACTGTGGTGGCAGGAATGTAGGCTACACATGTAACTCCCATTCGCAAAGGCCAATCTAGTTTCTGCCACTGCTGAATGTCCAACCTGCCAAAAACAAAGACTAATGTTGTATCCCTGATACAGCATTATCCTTCAAGAAGCCAGTGGCAAGTTTATAGCATTGAGTCTCTTTCATTCTGGAGGAATCACTTGAAGAGTCAGCGTTTCATCTTGACTAAAATTGACATATATTCTGGGTATAGAGTTACCTTTTCTGTCCACAGGGTCTTAGCTAGCTAGCTTATCTGAGGACTTACAGAGTTTTGATTCACTGACGCAGGATCCTGTATAACACAGCATCTGCCTAAGGGTCCTGCTTTACAGCAAAAGAAGTATGTCAGTGGGCATATAAATATGGTAGCACTAATCCTATCATGTATATCAGCCCTCAGAAGCTGCCAGTATGACAGAGAAATCAAATGGCCTTTTGAAGACACAGTTGAAGTGCCACCTTGGTTATGATACCCTGTGATACCCAGCCATCAGAACAGAATGTATGCCCTGAATCAGCTGCCATTATAAAGTACTGTGTCCTCAGTACGTGAAATTCACAGGTCCAGGAACCAAAAGATAGAAGTAATAGGACTACTTAGCATTATTCCCAGTGACCTACTTGGAAATTTTTGATATTTTTCCCCACGATTCTAAGCTTTGTGTCTTGGCTCCTAGTTCTCAAGAGGAAATACTTTTATCAGGAGACACAGAAAGAGACAAGTGAAACTTTAAGCTATGTGTGCCACCAGATTATTTCAGGTTCCTCGTGCAGAGAGACAAATAAGCAGGGAAGAGTTAACATCCTGTCAGGGCAATTGACCCTAATCACAAGGATGAGGTAGGTTAGCTGTTTCACGGTTGGGGGAAGGGAAGAACACCTGGACATCCAGGTGATTCATGGGAGCATCTCTTTTTACTCCTTGCCCAATTTGATCATAAAGAGACAACTGCAGCAAACATGTCCTGAAAAGGCAAGGCTGACTAGGGGCTCCAATCTTTCAGAGATGAGGATTTGAGTCATTTTATCAAGTAATCAACCCAGACCTGCAGAGATGACAGCTGAGGGTGAGGAGAATCTAAATTGAGCAATATAGGACAAAAAATGAGTATGAATTGCATCCTGAGATGAGTATCAGTGGCAGAAGGCTGTAGTTCATGCCACTCAACTTCTTCCCTTTAGTTCCCCAGGAAGTGAAACCAACCAGAATCCTGGAAATGCTGTTCCCTGATGGGATGAAAATTTATATGAAGCAAGCAGATCTGAGTAGCACAATAAGTGGATGCTAATAACTCTTGTTGGTTGCCATCTCAGACTCCCTGAAACACTCCTTCCACAGCTGCCAAGGCTGTTGGCAGCCAAAGGCCCATAGATTAGTCCCTTCCTGGAAACTGGCCTCAGTTGATGGTAGTGGCATTTACCTCCTCCCCAGGAGCCAGCTACATCCAATAATTGGTCGATGTCAAGGTATAAAGGCCCAGTCCTCTTGGCTCAGTTTAGGCCCATTCTGCAAGGTCTCAGAGTTCCAGAGCTCACTGTGGAGCAGGCTGAGGGCTCTGCTGTACCTGCATTGCACTTCCACATTTCCTCTGCCTAAGTGCTTCCCTCGGTACCTCACTCTTATTGTTCCCAAGAGCACCCACCACTAAACAGTTTGCAAGTGAAACCCTGAGTCACGGTCTGTTTCCTAGGGCACCTAACTTAAATACATTTTATTACATTGTTAGTTAGTTGCTCCATACCCAAATTAAAGAGGTGATGAAAGCACAGGATCTGTACTCATAAGAGCACAGCTTGGACAATGGTCTGGGTCTCATGTTTTAAGAGTGTCTGACAAATTCGAGTGCATAGGTTGATGAAATATCTAGAAAAGAATCAGATAAGGGTAGTTCAGGAGTTGAGAGTTTTAAACAGAGTACATTAGAACTAGTTAGATCAAGATAGCAATCTTCAGATACTTGAAAGACTGACATATGATAGAAGAATTAGGGATTTTTTATGACACTCCAGAACATGGATCCAAGATCAATGAATAAAAATTACAGAGTGGGTTTCAACTCAATATGAAAAGGACTATAGTGTCTAATAATTAAAAGCTTTCCAACAAATGAATGAGCTGCTTTGAAAGAGAATGAGCTCCTTGAACTGAAGGTAAGTAAGGAGAAGCTGCATGATCACCTTCATGGATGTTATCAGTGTAGTTTTTACATCATAAACTAAATGAACTTTGAGGCATATATTAGTTTTCTATTGCTCTGTAATAAGTTACCACAGAAGTAGCAGCTTAAATCAACACAAATTTAGGTAGGTCTCACCAGGTTAAAAGAATGGAGTCAACTAGTTCTGGGGTCTTATCTGATGCCTGGGGTTCTCTTCCAAATACATTCAGGCTATTAGCAGAATTCAGTTCCTTTCAATTCTTGGACTACGTTCTCATTTTCTTCCTGGTTATTGGCCAGGAGTGACTCTAAGTTATTAGAGGCTACCCTTAAGTCCCTGCCCTGTGACTCACTTTAGGCCCTCTCACATTCTCATGCTTCATATTCCCTTTCAGGAAAGGCCTAGGACCTTTTAAAGCTAACTTGATTAGGTCAGTCCCATCCAGATCATTTCATTTTTGATTATCTCGAAGCCAACTAATTCATAACCTCATCATGGGAATGATATCCCATTATGTTTACAGTTTCTGTCCACACTCAGGGGAGAGAATTACACAAGGCATGTATACCAGGAGGGCTGGAATCTTGGGGGCCATCTCAGAATTCTGTCTACTCCAATGTGTTTTCTAGCTACAAAGTCCAGATTTCTAGCCACATGACCATCTACAGATTCTCACTAAATTAAAGGTCTTCTGGGTTAACAAAGTGTGCCTCCTGGGGCTGCTTCTACAGTCTGGCATTAACCTCAGTACTGACTGAGACAACCTGACCATCTCCAGATGAGTGATGCTTCAGAGGTTCCTGGGGAGGCTGGAGTGGGGTCTGAATCTGTAAAACAACATCCATAGCTCTCCAAACTTCCGTAAGTGCCTCAGAAACATCACTGATCTGGAGACAACTTAGAATCACCAAAATATAGAATTTGGTGCTTGGATTTCTGAGCACCAAAATGAACAGTTACTGAGCACCCAGAAGTATCTGGCACTAGTAGACACACATTTCTGGGAACAGACCAGAAATTTTCAGTGGTGAGACACAAAAAGGTCCAATTCTCCTCATTTTTTTCTTTCTCTCAGTTCTCAGCTTTTCATCTGGACACTAAGAGGGTTAGGATTTTGTGCAGAATTATATCAGTAGCTCAACTGAGACCCCCCTGAAGTGAGGAAGGACAGAGTTAATGGGCAGGAGTTTGGAGATGGAAAGCCATACATGCTAAGAATCTGGCTGAAAACACCTCCAGGCCCTGAAGGAGCTGTTGCAGGGACAATGATCTGTCACCCACAATGGGCCAGCCTAATCTACTCTCAATGTGTGTAGCTGCTACCTCCTGTGACTATGCCCCTCCAAATCAAACTGAAAAAGACCTCATTTGGCTTCATCAAGGTGAGGAACTGGGAGAAATGCTGGCCCTCCTGACATTTTGGCTTCCAGTTCCTGTATCATTGGTCCCGAGTGAAGTGAGCTGAGCAAAGAGAGCTTTATCTTTGCTCAGTGAGCTGCTCTTTTCATGCTTGGGCAGGAAACAAACAACCTTTTTAAGGAAGAGTATACCGTTGGGCAGACCCAAAACAATGAACTATGCTTTGTTTAGAAATTCTAAGGATATACCCGTCACATAGAATTACGACCAGATGAACACTGATCTACTCTAATATTCAACAGAATCACAGTGTGTTATTTTCTCAGATAAGCAATGAACATATTTGAGCTATGCTTTTTGCTCTTGCCTTGAAACTTACACCCACAGAATTTGAAATATACTCTACACTTACTTCTTTTTTATTCTTTGGGCATGTATGTTTGTGTGTAAAAGTCTGCATGTATGTGATTGTTCTGATAAAAAAAATAATTATAGAAAATACAGAAAAGATTAAAGAAAAACTAATAAAAGTTACCCAAGCTTTCTCCATTTAGAGATAACCATTCTTAATGTTTTGTTATATCCATCACATCATTGAGATATTTCATATGTATCATGCATGCTGTTTGGTAGACTGATTTTTTTTAATGTAAAAATATATCATGCATGAGATTGACAGACAGCAGGGACCATAACTCCCAAAACCTCAAAGCAGCTACTCTTGTTATTACTATTAGGCTTTAGCTTTATGCTTCTTTGTAGAATCCCATCTTCAGGTAATTTGTCATATCTGATAGGCAACAAGGGACTATGTCAGTCCCTCTGGTTTAGGATTAGACTAACAGTCTTGTTGTTCCCTTTCTCCTAGACCCCTACACTCACCATGTACTTTTTTTTTTTCCTACCATGTACGTTTAAGAGAGAGAATCTAGAGAGACAAGAGTTCCAAGAGCAAGTGTGAAAATTCAAAGAAGCCTTCTATGTAGACACTAGAATTACTGCCTCTTTCTTTGGCCATACCCAAAACTTCAGCCTCCAGCAGAATGGTCAGTGGGCTAGTAGTGGGCCTTGTCCTGTGGTTAGAGAAGAATCTTTGTACACATACCCCCTTTCACCTCAAGAGTTGACACATGCCATTTTAGGTGAGCACTTTCTCAATTAATGAATGTCTGAAGGCTTGCTTTTTCATGGTACAGTGTCCCACTGTTTGGATGTACCACAATTTAATATATTGTGTTGGAGTATTCATTGTTTCCATTTTTTTTCTTTATATATAAGGCTATGATAAATGTCTATGTACATTACTCTTTAAAAATGTTTCCCCCATCATTTCAGAAGACGATCTAACAATTTTGTTGCATTCTGACAACTGACAACAAATTTTTTTCTTATGTAAACTGTTAAAAGTACAATGCATTGTTCTAAATGACCTAAAAAGAATTGTTTCTGGTGTTAAGAATAGAGAAAATTTAAAATGGAAAGAGTACATAGAGAACTAATGTTTGGGAACCTCTTGGTACCAATCATAAACAAGCCTTTTACAGAGAAGATATTAACTACTAACTATTCAAAGTTGTTGGAAAAAAAGAAGCTTTTATGCTTTGGGCTTAAATATATATATATATACTCAAACCAGTAAATTGATTATCAGTTAAAATGAACATAAATAATGGATACCAAATGAGAATAGGTCAGTGACATTAGTAGGTCAGTAAGATACACTTTATTATCCATTCAAACTTTTTGTAATCATTAAATAATTTTAAGTACCTAGTTGCTTTGACTCCCTAAAAAGTACCAATGGTTAAAATAGAGAAACCTGTACTTTTCTCTTTTTGGTGATCTCCCTTTGCTCCTTTTCAGAGTTCAGCATCATTCTTCAGTGTCCTAAGGAAAGAGTTTAGAAACTCAAAGTCTTCACCCCTTTCCAAGTGGAAATAGATACTGATTACACCTGGGGGAAGGGGGAAGGAGACTATGTACCAATGATGAAACAGGAGTAAGAAAAGGCATATATAGCCTCAGAAGAATGTTCCAACCAATCAAAAGCTAGATTTATATACTTAATAATGTAGTAGGAATCCTAAGTTTTCTGTCTATCTATGGTTCATCTGTTTATCTATCCACCTACCCATTCACCTACCCATCCAAGCATATATCCCTTGCCTATATCCCAAAGAATTTGAAGTGGTTCACTTGCCGGCTGTTACAGAAACTGTCTTGGTGAGAATTCATGAATACCAATCTTTCTACTAGAGCACTGATCCTGACCAATATTTTTGAATCAAGTTTGAGAATAACAATGACAGTTTCATGTAATCCTTCTATTTTTAAAATAAGTTATCTTTAAAAATACTGTTTGAAGAGAAGAGGGAGAAAGATAGTGGAGAATACCTACTACTTCCTCTCACACGATGAACATTTACTTTTGACTCCCATATCTCAGATTTTCTTTTTTTCAGCAGACGAGATGCTGAGTATTTTACTCCTCTCTAGTTCATCTTAAGGATCATGCATTAAGAAGTACTGGAAGGGTAGGGTCTAGTGTAAAGCACTGAATCATCAGCATTATTGCTTAAGGGCTTAAGGTGTTTGAGTCGTCGGACACATCACTCATTTCTTGTGCCTGTATTTTCCCATCTTTAGAATAAGATGAATATGTCTTACCTTCCTTTAGAGTGTACCCATCCTGAGTCACTTGCTAGCATCAGTAAATTGCCTCTCAAGAAAGGGGTGTTTAGAAGACTTATCCTAATTTTTAAAGGCCAAATGAAAAATGGATTGGATGAACTAAAATAAATTTTTATGGCATCAGGAATAGCAAAAGGGCAGCACAGGGGCAGAGAGTTTGGGGAGGATTCTAGAAAGTAGAAATGGTAGAACCTTGGAGAAGAAAGTTCTGGCTCTGAGACTTCTCCAAGGCAGCCTTTTCTCTGGACTCTTCTCCCCATCAGGGCAAGGCACACTACAGCTAGCCCCTCTTCTGATTTCGCTCCTCAGGCCTAGTTTCTATAGGAAACCAGTCAAAATATATTCAAGCTACAGTGTGAATGTCACCCTAAGGAGAAACGTTGGAAATAGACTTGCCTATTTCTTAAACAGGTGGGTAAATTACACTCTCAAGAGCATGTCAAACAACCTCTCAGGGCTATTGGGAGTGGAAGAGCAGAGCAGGAGGTGTTTTCATATGTAGGTATATCTATAGCGAAACACTGGAAATAGAAAATACATATCCAAGTGGTTATTAGTACGGTTAAACCTCATCATAACAGACTCCACAGACATGAAATTTCCTTAAAATAAGCATTCCTTGCTAGCTCTTCCTTTCCTGCAGCTTTTCAATATTACACCCACAGTGCTATAGGGTCCTGTCTAAAAATACTGCAGCATATGTTTATGTAAAAATACTGCACCATGAAGATAATAAGGGAGGACTCCCTTGAAAAGCACCATGGGATAGTGAAAAGAGAGCTGGGCTCAAAACTGAGAGATTTTGGCTTCTACTTTTGATTCTACTTGTGAGTAAGTCTGAAGATGTGACCAAGTCAAATGACTTTCTAAGTCTTGATTTTTTTGTCAATAAGAATTTTTTGAACAGCATGCTATCTAAAGCTCTTCTAGCTCTACTGTCATATGAGTCTATGATAGGTGATAGTGAAGGTTCTTTCTGGCACCATGATACATGAAGTCTTGCTTATATTTTCTATTTTATAAATTCCTTTCTTAAAATTATTAAATTAGAAAGTCACTTATTGGGGACATCCAAAAATAGCACTGGAGCAAATGCATAAAAATAAGCAAATACATCCATTTATATTTCTTGAAATATCAATTTAAATTTTAAATTGAAGAAAGCTTTTTTTCATTTAAATGGAAGACAAATCTCGGGCATGAAGATACCTCCAACTATGAAAGGGCAGATAGAAGAACACTATTGAGACAAAGAAAGTTGCCTTAGGGAAATTTTTTTCTAAGTATCAATTTATTAAAACCCAGTGGTCTCAAAAAGGTGCAATTTTATCCCAGGGAACATTTGGCAATGTTTGGAGACATTTTTGGTTGTCACAACTGGTGAGAACTATTGGCATCTAGTGGGTAGAGGCCAGGGATGATGCTAATCATCCTACAAGGCACAGAACAGCCCCCTATAACATAAAATTATCCAGGCTAAAATGTCAATACTGCCAAGGCTGACAAACCCTGATATGATGCTCTCAAGACTACTAACCGTATTATATTGAGCTTGAAATACTCAAGCTGACATTGAGAGCAGTAGCTTCACCACAAAATGTTTATTTTAGTTTTGCCTAGAGAGAAACCACCCTCTCTGATGAAATTCTCTAAAGGAATTAGGCAAAAATATTACTTTTGTGAATACAGGCATTTATTCCTGTATTCTGAGTTATAATCCAGCAAACTCAGCTATTTTGTGTTTCCTATATCACTATTTCATATCTTGATTTCTAAATATTCATCTTCAATCTCTAGCAAAAAAAGCACCAAATATTAGTTATAGTCATACTGAAAAATATTACAATCCAGGAACCTAGTCAGATTTTCAGGCACTCCTGAGCCCTATCAAATCAGAAGGTATTAATGGAGAGACAGGCTGTGGTTTCAAGTAACCCATCTTCAAACTAGTTGTGTTCTCTGTGTCTGATAGACTTTTGTGATGGACATCAGTCTTCTCTATCTTTCAAATAAACACTGGTAGCTGACATTTACAAAGGAGAAAATGACTAGTCAACAATTAAAAAGGGAGTTTCTAAAATCTCCTGAAATAAAGACAGGGGTCTATTTAACCAGAAATCAAATGTCTAATGTTACTCATTCCTCCTTTCAAACCTATTGTCCTCTATTAATTACAGTGTGAGGGCTTTTATGCAAAGATGGTCACTATCCATTTATTAGTTTCTTATACATGCACACCACTTTCTTAACAGATGCTGTCTATTCCTTCACCCTCTTGAAATTTAGCTGGCCTGGGATTTCTTTGACTGGTAAAATACAGCAGAAATGATGCTGTGCCAGGCTGAGGCTGAATCTTTAGGAAGACTAATGGTTTCTGCTTTCTCCCTCTTAGAACCCAGCCCCCATGCTCAGAGGATGCCCAAGCAGCTACACAGAGAAGTCCATGTGAACAAGAATCAAGGCTTCTAACCAACAGCCCTAGCTGACCTACCAGCTGACAGCAAACAATTTGTTCACCAAGTGAGTAAGCCAGCTTATAAATGAATCTATCAGCCTCATTTGGGCCAACTGATATAGCACAGAATAGAAGCAAACTGACCACACCTAATCCTGTCCAATTACAAACTCATGAGCAAATAATTGTTTTATTTTTACTTTTTTTGAGCATTATTGAGGTAAAATTTCCAAAAATTACATACATTAAAGGATATTTTAATATAGGTATACATTGTGAAATAATTACCACAACCAAGATAATTAACATATCATCACCTTATATAGTTATCTGTTTCCCCCCTGCCCCTTTGGTGAAAACATTTAAGATCTACTCTCTTAGAGAAACTAAAAAAAAAAAAAAATCCCATTTAAAATTATATCCAAAAAAAAAAAAAAATCCTAGGAATAAACTTAACCAAGGAGGTGAAAGACCTATATGCTGAAAACTATAAAACATTGATAAAGGAAAGTGAAGAGGATTTAAAGAGGTAGAAAGACATCCCATGTTCTTGGATGGGAAAAATTAATATTGTTAAAATGTTCATACTACCCAAAGCAATCTACAGATTTAATGCGATCCCTATCAAAATACCCATGACATCTTTCACAGAACTAGAACAAATAATCCTAAAATTTATATGGAACCACAAAAGACCTAGAACTGCCAACGCAATCCTGAGGAAAAAGAACAAAGTTGGAGGAGTAAGCCTTCCAGATTTCAAAGTATACTACAAAGCTACAGTAATCAAAACAGGATGGTATTGGCACAAAAACAGACATACAGATCAATGGAACAGAATAGAGAGCCCAGATATAAACCCACACACCTACAGTAAATTAATCTATGACAAAGGAGGCAAGAATATACAGTGAGGAAAAACAGTCTCTTTAGCAAGTGGTGTTGAGAAAGCTTGGCAGCTACATGTAAATCAATTAAATTAGAACAGTCACTCACACCATATACAAAAATAAACTCAAAGTGGCTTAAAGACTTAAATGTAAGACATGACACCATAAAACTTCTAGAAGAGAACATAAGCAAAACATTGTCAGATGTAAATCATAGCAATATTTTCTTAGATCTATCTTCTGAAGCAAAAGAAATAAAAGGAAAAAATAAACAAATGGTATCTAATCACACTTAAAAGCTTCTACACAGCAAAGGAAACCATCAACAAAATGAAGAAACAACCTATGGAATGGGAGAAAATATTTGCAAATGATGCAACCAACAAGGGGTTAATATCCAAAATAAAGAAACAGTTTCTACAACTCAATATCCAAAAAACAGACAACATAATCAAAAAAAAAATGGGCAGAAGACCTAAATAGGCATTCCTCCAAAGAAGATATCCAGATGGCCAACAGGCACATGAAAGATACTCAACATTGCTAACTATTAGAGAAATGCAAATCAAAACCACAATGAGGTATCATCTCATACCAGTCAGAATGGCCATCATCAAAAAGTCTACAAATATTGATAATAAATACTGGAGAGGGTGTGGAGAAAAGGAAACCATCCTACACTGTTGGTGGGAATGTAAAGGTGCAGCCACTAGGGAAAACAGTATGGAGGTTCCTTAAAAAACTAAAAGTAGAGCTACCATATGATCCAGCAATACCGCTCCAACTTTTTCATCTGCAAAAGATGAAAACACTAATTCAAATAGATACACGCACCCCCACGTTCATAGCAGCACTATTTACAATAGCCAAGACATAGAAACACCCAAATGCTCAACAACAGATGATTGGCTTAAGAAGAAGTTCATATACATATACAATGGTATATTACTCAGCCATAAAAAAGAACAAAAAACTGCCATTTGCAGCAACATGGATGGACCTAGACAATATTTGTTTTCTTGCTATTGAGTTACTTGAGAAACTTATACAGTTTGGATATTAACCCCTCATCAGCTACATGGTTTGCAAATATTTCCTCTTATTTTATCTGTTTTTCATTCTACATAACTAAGTTTTGGAATAGGTTTTATGCAGCAATCAAGTACCAAAAAATACATCAAAGTCTGAATTTAAAAGAAAGATTCCTATTAATAGCCCTTGTTAACATCATGTAAAGTATAATTTTATTTCTATGAATAGCAGCTGTCCTATGATTTATTATCTTTCTTATAAGCTGGACTCTTTGGGAGCTTTGAGATGTTCAAATATATAAACAATGCCAATTTCATAATCTACTGATGAGATAAGTACATGGCTTCTGCTAGGAAGCACATAAATGTAGTTTTCGGTAGTATTCCAGGACCAAAATATTTCACACTCAGTTTTAGGTTCTTTCTGTGGTGGCATAGGCAAAACAAGGGCATGGCACTATGTGAATTTAGAAGGAATCCTTTACTTTAACAAAGGAATAAAGCTGAATGCACATCCTGTTGAAACACACAACTAGAAAAAAGTTGGTGTCGGGATGTAATGTAAAGCCACTTAAATTTCTCTTGGTAGTAGGTAGTCACCATTGCTATTTTCTGCTACTTTTAATTTCATGCTCACCACCCCTAAACCAGTAAGCATTTAATCAGATGTCTCCAAATATCAGTCAATGCTTTATATTTTAAATTTATTTATTTTATTTATTTATTTTTGGCTGCACCTTTGCTGCTGCGGGCGGGCTCCCCCTAGTTGCGGCGAGTGGGGGCCACTCCCTGCCGCAGTGCTCGGGCTTCTCATTGCGGTGGCTCCTCCCGTTGCGGAGCACAAGCTCCAGGCACAACTTCAGTAGTTGTGGCTCGCGGTCCCTAGAGCACAGGCTCAGCAGCCATGGCGCACGCACTCAGCTGCTCCGCAGCATGTGGGATCTTCCCAGACCAGGGCTCAAACCCGTGTACCCTGCTTTGCCAGGCAGGTTCCCAACCACTGCGCCACCAGGAAAGCCCCAATGCTTTATATTTTAAACACAACTTAAGGAGCCTATGTTAGAGTGAAAGCACCAAGAAATTTGGAAAGTGTTTCTTTTTTTGCCTTGTAAGAACATTCAGAATATTAATAATTTTTACACATTCTAGTTGGTTGTCCTGATGTCCTTTAAAGTAGGATTTAAACTGGTAAAGTCTTACTTTATCAGGAACTAGAGTCAAATCTGACTGCTACAGATCTTACTGCTCTAATTTTTATCAAATGCAAACCAAGTCTAGAGACCAGAGGTCTTAGACTAGAGCAGCAGTCCCCAACCTTTCTGGCACCAGGGACCAGTTTAGTGGAAGACAATTTTTCCACGGCGGAGGAGGGGGTGGTTCAGGCAGTAATGTGAGCGATGGGGAGTGGCAGATGAAGCTTTGCTTGCTCGCCTGCCACTCACCTCCTGCTCTACGGACCGGTTCCTAACAGGCCGCGGACCAGTACTGGTCCAAGGCCTGGTCCACGGCCCGGGGGTTGGGGACCCCTGGCCTAGAGTCCTGTTTATCTACATCTGAAACTCTTACACTTCAGAAAAGATAAAATGTTCAATGAAAATATCTGGAGTAGACTTTTAATATAAACATGGAAATTGTATTTGTTTTTTGAATCACAGCTTCTTGAATATGGAAGGCACAGGGAAAATTACAAAGTAGGTGGCTTATGTCAGGAAAATGCATTCTACTTTCTAATGGCAATGGCTGGAGCCACCGAAGTGTTGAGCAGCAACTATTTCTGTTGATTCCTTTGTGGCCTCTGTGTGTGACCTGGTAGTTATTTGAACAGATGAAAACAGATAAGTTTCAATTCCACCCAGCTGAAGGAAGGCATTCGCAAGGAATGTAACCAGACTTTTATTTCAGGGACAAGAACTTGGTGTTACATAAAGCTTTGTGAAGTGTGGTTGCTACAATAGTTGGAGTTGTTTGAAGGGAAATGTAGTGACTTCCAAAGGCAACTGAGAGAGAAGTCAGCAGAATGGATCACTGGCGTAGTTCGGACAAACGACAATTTCTGCTAAACCAGTCAGCTTGGAAGGGGGATTGCAATGAAACGGATCATTTGAATGTACCTCATTCTACATGGACTAATCTCACTTTACATGCCTTCCATAGATTCGTTATGTGTACATCACTGGAATGTAATTAAACCACAAATAAGGTGGCCACTCAATGTCATTTTGGAAATAAAAATCATATACATTATAAATAACTGGAATAAATATTGTGCCTATTTGGTACTTAACAGAGCAGTTAGCCTATGACAATATGCACGTGTGCATTTGCATATCTGTGTATATTTTGTGAGAAAGCCAATTTCTCGTTTTTTGTTTTTATTGTAGTAAGAACATTTTATCATAGCAAGTAACATGAGATCTACTCTTTTACCAATTTTCTCAGTAACTATAAATACAGTATTGTTAACTATAAGCTGATTGCTCTTTTTTTGAACATTAACTGGATATTTAATATTAAGGAATAACTTCAAGTATCATGGAGTCATGATTATATTAAAATATATAATACAGTATATATAACAATATTATATTATTGTTAAAGGATCCTTATCTTTTAGAGATACTGAAATATTTATAGATAAAAAATGATATCTTGGATCTACTTGAAAATAATTAAGGGTAGGAAGGAAGTGGGCAATGTTATACAGCAGGGCCAGAAATGATGGCCCAGACCAAATCTGGCATACTACGTGGTTTTTTGGGTTTTTTAAAAAAATATTTATTTATTTATTTATTTATTTGGCTGCATTGGTTTTTTTTTTTTAACATCTTTATTGGAGTGTAATTGCTTTACATCGTTGTGTTAGTTGCTGCTGTATAACAAAGTGAATCTATGCTGATTGTTCTTTTAATTGTTTTTTTCACATCATCATAACCAGCAGAATACAAAAGTTCCATAAAATCAGGAAAACCACCTCTTCTATGGCTAAATTTGGCATATTACCATCTGGGATGAGGCCATGAACACAACTGGTACTAACCAGGTATAGGAGGATCACGATGTTGGTGAGGAAAAGAGTTCAGTTCCCCACCTAGTGAGTGAGCGAATACTGCTGGGGACCGTGGAGTGTGAACTCTAGGAGCGCGGACTCTGTCCCAAATTTAAGCCCCAGCCCTGCCACCTTAGGAGTTGCGTGCCCTTGTGCAACTTCACTTCTCTGAGCCATTGTCTCCTTCTCTATCAAACAGATATATGATTAAATGAGAAGATGCATGTGTGAAGAATATTAACATATAAATAATTAAAGCCTCTTCCCCTCCTTTACCCATCAGAGACAGTGTATGAGTCAAGACAGGTTAGGTTTTCTATGATACAAAACAACCTCCTACTCTCACGCAGCTCTTTCATAAGTTCTCTGCAGACATGTGCTCTGCGGACAAGTTCCTGAGGAGCTGTCCCCAAGGTGTTAGCCCAACATCAGCTCCTTTGATCTTATGACACCTTGATATCAACACATGGTTCCACGACACCCAGCAGCAGAACACAAGGCTAGAGAGTCAAGCACCAGTGGTGATGTGAGGACAGAGGCAGAGATTGGAGGGACATGTGTGCTACCCAAGGAATGCTGAAGATTGCCCAGAGCCACCAGGAGCTGAAATGGCAAGGAAGGATACCCCTTAAAACCTTTAGTGGCAACATGGCTCTGCTGATACATTAATTTCAGACTTGTGCCCTTTAGAACTGTGAGAGAATAGATGTCTACTGTTACAGGTCACACAGTTTGTGGTAAATGTGTTGCAGCAGCTTTAAGAAACTAATAGAGATTTGAAGGCCAGTATCTCTGGCTACCTCCCAATACTTCTCTCTTTCTGTCAAGATAGGTGTCACATCTCCAGATATCATGTCTATGTGCAAGAAAAAATAATAAAGAATGTCACAAATACCCTTTGTCCCTTTAATTAGGAAAGTTAAAATTCTCCATTAAGTGAATCTCTCTAGCAGGCTTCCCTTATTTCTTCCTTAGCTGGGTCAGTAATAATGAGATGTTCCGAGTTCAAACAAACTCTGAGAAAGTGAAGGAAACAATCCCTATGATCGGCTTAGATCTATCAGGCCTCACTGCTTGGGAAAAGCATATTGCTGTCCCAAACAACATCTGTCTTCTACGAAGCAGGAGAGAAGAGGATAATTAATAATGGATAGGAATAAAGTGTCATCCAAATCAGTGTTAGCTATTATTACGGATCTAAAAATGGTGGGTCTTAAGTAAGATATTAGAAGAAGAATTTGGGGTTCAGGACTTCCCAAGTAGCATACCAGAGTACATTAGTTTGCCACACATGGGGTATAGGCTGTCACTGCTCCCCCAGAGACCAGGGCTGGTTATCTCTAGCATCAAACACTTCATCTAATTACCCTAGTGGTACATTTAAATATAATCACGTTTTGTGTGTTGCATTGTGTAGAAAGGCTTGGGATCATTTTTAATTGCTAGAGGGTGGCAGGGACTTCATCTAAACTCCTGGGAAAATCCTAACACAGTCTAGAGCATAAAGAAAGAAGAAAAAAGGAATAGAAGAGTCAAAATACAAGAAGGAATAAAGTCCCCTGACCCTTCATGCCTTCTGTGGTATATTTTCATACTCATAACTCCGATGAATTACGCCTCCAAGTATCCTAAGCCCTGCACATCCTCTTTTCACCTTGACTCTATGCCTGATAATGTGATTTGCTTTGGTCTTTGGGGCATCAAGAAACAAAGGCTTGGAAAGTGCTTGGGAATTGGGGTTTATATTCTTGGAATACTGTCCTACCATGTTAAGAAACTTTGGCTGGGGACACATAACTCAGCCAAGGGCCAGCACCAACCTTCAGATATGTGAGTGAGACCATCTCAGATCAGCAGTCGCTGTTGAGCCACCAGGTGACTGTAGCCTAGACACAGGTAGCAGAAGAACCCCTCAGCTAAACCAGCCCAACTGCACAACTGTGATCAAACATTTGGCTGCTGTTTTAGGAGACTAAATGTGTGTAATAGATAGTACGAGGTCATTGATATTTCTCTCCAAACTTACCTCCTTCCATTTTCCCTTCCCTCATTCCATGTCTGCCTAAGGTCTTCTTGCTCTTCCCTGAACATGACAGGCTTATTTCTGCCTCAGGTCCTTTGACTGGGTGTTGCCTCCACCTGGGAAGCTTCAATTCCTTCACGGTTCACTTCCTCATTGCATTCAAGACTCCGATCCACTACTATCTCCTCAGGGAGGCCCTTGTTCACCACCATTTCTGATATATAACATACCAGTCCCTGTATGTTCCCTCTCCATTTCCTTTTTCTACTTTTTTTTTTCTTGAGATCTTATTTTGAAAACACATGATGTATTTCTTGGATTACGAGGTTATTCTCTGTCTCCTCCACAAGAATATAAACTCCAGGAGGACAAAACCATGTCTACCTTGTTAATAGTTCTATCAGCTGCGGCTAGACTAGTTCTGGTATATGGTGGACACCTTAATAACGTCTTTTGAATGAAGTAATAAATTAATTAAATGAAATTTATTAAGTGTGAATTTGGGCACGACCAGAGGGAATGAGAAGGTGATATTCAGAGCAAGGACTCATAGATTCCTTAACTGGAAATGTATTCCTAATAATTTTCATATAAGTGCAATTTTTACCCTTTGATTTTTTCAATTGACATATTGAATTTTAACCTCTTGCTTAGTGCGGAGCTCTTACAGTATATTTATAATACTTTTATTTAATCCTAATTAAATATTTAGTTACATGTTTGCTATAATTTATACATAAAATTCTAAATAAAGGCTACTATTTTAAATGTACTTTTTTCTTCATGTGGTTATATATATTCTTCCTAACAAAATATCTCATTACCATTATTTTACAACTTCTTGAATGTAAAGTTTCCAAGTAATTATGAAATTATACTTTACTTGTGTTGTAAAAGCTTCATAATTCTCCGCAGTCCTCTCAGGCTTGTTCAACAAACATCTTTAATAATTATATATAATAATTCACTTTTTTCCGTATATGAAAGTCACATACCTGAAAATCCTTACTATCCTGAAAGAACATGAAATGACAACCTGTGAGAACTCACTGTACATATCAAACCATCTGTGGGTCAAATCGCATGCACTTCTACAAACATAATCTCATTCACAGCTGTTTTATCTTTAATGTGAACAGCAGTCTAACAATTTTATTATCTAGATCTCTAATCCCTAGCAGACTCTAAACAGAAAACTGTAGTTGAAGAGAATTTGGGGGGTCTTCTGGAAAAAGGCAGATTGGCAAATGCACCCTGCTCTGTCCTAGGTGCTTTAAATTGTTTGTGTCCATTCACACAAACTTATCTTTTGTTCTTATATGACCAGCCAATGTCATCAACAGTCACTTACATTTAACCAGGCTGCCTCAGTTCACTGACTCTTGTATCTTTACTGGTTCTGTCCATCTCCAACAGGAGAAGGGTCTCCTGTTGCCCTGGTGCCTCTAACAGTCTTATGGATTGACCATTACATCTCCCTCTCTCTCCTTCTCTCTCTCTCTTTCTCTCTCTCTGTCTTTTTCTCAAACACACACACCTACACACACACCATTTTGGTGCTTCCTTTCCTTGTACAGTCACTAGGACTGCAGATAAGAGAAAGCCCCATCTCTGGTTTTAGTTTCTGAGGACCCACTGCAGTCAGCATACTTTTTCCCTCCCTTTCCAGTAGGGGACAACAGATTACAACAGAGGGAAAGAGTTGATGGGCAAATAGGGAGAAAGGAGTTCATGAACACTTAAAAAACAACAACAGAAAAAAGTGAAGAAAACGTGTGTGATACACACACATATATATTTTTATATCTATCATGTATATGTGTATATACATACATAGATCCATATATACTACATAAACAAACATGAGCTGGGTTTTATTTTACAGTTTTTTGTGTCTGCTCTCACCACTGACCTTGTCATACCTCACAGCAACCTGGAACCACTCAGTGTAGGGACAAACGAATCGGTATAACATTCATATTGACCAGCACTAATGGTGTGCATGTGTCACAGCAAGCATGTGGCTTTAAAAAAAAAAAAAAACCCAGAGCAATTGTTACAGGTCAGCTCAAGTTAGTGTCATCCTTTACTGACTTAACTTGTCAAAGACAACATTCACTGAGTGGTTTGGTCCATATGAGACATCCTCTGAAGACATGAAATGTCATTGTCCAACTTACCAGCATGCTCTGCAAGGGCAGAGACTAACTTATACCTGGCATCCAGCATAACATACAAATACTAGAAAGCATACCAGGGGAAAGATCACATGACATGAGCTCAGCCCAATTATTGGTTCGTGAACACTGTTCGCAAGTTGTAGCCTGTCATTCCACAAAAGTGAGATGGTTCCAAGCATCCACTTGAGCAAATAAGAATGTTATGCTTTCACAGTACAATTTAAGGGTGTGACAGAATTGCTATGAGATCCATGTTTAAGGACATGGATCTTAAATTCAACAGGAAAAAAAGGGAACAGTTTCGGGAAGAAATAAGAAGAAACATTTGACATGTTATCAGGGTATGAAGTAACATTTCTCTCCTAAAGTATAAGTCAGTGAAAAGAATAAAAGAAGGTAATGAAATATGTAATCTCCATTAGAAAGGTTTCTACCATAAGCAGTCAAACATGAAAAAACTTTTGATGTTCAAAAATTCAATTATCTTAAGCTGACTAAATTAAACATCATTGTGACTTGCCATGGTTTTTTAAATGGGAAAAGGACAAAACGAAGCACACTATGGACCCTTCATTATAAGACGACAAATTTGGCTAAAAATCAGTTCAGGCACCTTTACACATTTAATTCACTTTCCTCCCTATGTTACCACCTATTCCCTTCCCCCTAATCCCAACACACACTCAGCTCTTTTCTGTTTTCCTAACTTTGTCCCATTTATTCCCTTCTTTCACCTTCCTCCAAGGCTCTGTACTTTGCAAACTCACTTTTCTTCTTCTTCTGAATTTCACCTCTTTTTTACAAATAATAATAACAATCATTTATTGAACACTTACTAGTTACTCAGATTTTTGCATTCAATGGCCCATTTGATGTTCGTAACAACACCAAGAGGTGGACACTTTATTGTGTACATTTCACAGATGAGAAAATTAAGGCTTAGAAGGACGAAATAGTTCACTTAAAATAATACAGCTACTAAGTAGCAGAACCAAGATTTGAACCCAACACCATCAAATTCCAAAGCTCCTGGTCTTCACCACTCTGCTTTAAAGGCAAATTTCTTGCCATATTATGGCAGCGAATTAAATCAAACCAAGGCAAAACTACTGAGCATGTAAGTGCAAGACACCATTCTAGACAAGAAGGGCAAAGGTAGAGGATGCAGGAGAAATTCCCTCTGTGCTTGTCAGGATTCTGTCAGGAGACGGAAACCACATGGGTTACTTTATCAGAGAGAATATCATATAAACAGTGTATAGAATAGTTAACTAGCTCTTGAAGAACCGAAAAATCATAATAAAATAAATGTCTGAGTATCACAAATGTAGTAGTAGGACACATATTCTGCCCCTAGAACTGAAGGATCAGAGGAAAAAGTTTAGAATTTTTAAAACTTAGAATTTTGAAGACGGGGACCCACAGATTTGCCACTCAGACCTCTGAGGAGGGGTCAGCCAGCAGGTGCTAGTGTCTCAACTCAGAGAAAGGCTGTGTGAGGCTGGTGACCAGACTTCTGCAGAGGGAAGCTTGGCTGATGGGAGCTGGATCTCTGTGAGGACACAATGTCACTGGTTCTGGGAAAGTGCAAATGTCAATCAAGTGCTCCTGCTAGAATGACCCACCACAGCTAAGATGCAGAAGTGTTCCTGGGGTGACACTGACAAGAACATGAAGGAAGCAGTAAGGTAAGTGTGCCTTCGTCCTTTTCCAGCCTTCCATCTCCCTCCAGTTTCCTTACTGGCAGAGCCTAACAGAGAGGCGGTAGGGCAAAGCAGATCCTTGACTGTAGAGTCTCAGCACAAAGTAGAACATGAAAGGGTACATGTGAAGCTGAGATAGAGGCTTACTAATTAGTACACCCTTGCGGCTTACACTCTAGCAGAATGACTTAAGCAAACTATTATGTAAGATATCACATAATTGCTAGGACACATAAAAGATGAGAGGGTATGAATCTTATCCCATAACCTAGGGTGTAGGAGATATTAAATGTATGCTTTACGAGTACATTTAAACCCAATTCTGAGTTCCGCTGCAGTCCTTATTGCAGCTCTCCCGTCCCCTAGGGTTTTGCAAGCGTCATCTGCCCTGCCACAGCACACACAAGGTTTGCACTGGTTTCTCCTGAGAGGCCCATTTTCTCCTTCTTCCCTCTGAGGCATAACCATCATTCCTTCAAAGAAATTATGCTGTTACAAAAGGGACGGAAACAACCTTTAGGTGGCTTCTGCTTTGGGCTCTACAAAAACATCCTGAAGTGGGAAAATACTAAGAGGCTGCCTACCTGCTTGGAAAAAACTTCAGAAAATCAAACAAAAATTATTATTTAGCACACAGTTCTGTCACACAAATACAATGCCTATGGGTATAGAACAATTTAATAATATTCAAAGAAACGGAAGTGGAAAATGGCAAATGTGCCTGTTTTAAAGCACGTCCCACTTCGTACCTACTGTGAGCTGTCCTGAGTATATCAGTTCCTGAGAAATAGGCACTGAACCTAGAATATTCCTCCTGCTGTGCCAGGAAAAAAGAGCATATGAGAAAACTTCCTTCATGATCTAAGTTCCACTGACATGATTTACCTGTCCAGTTGTAAATATTACTGAAAAAAGAGCAACAGTTCATAAAAAGAAACAAAATTGAGTTATTTGTAATGAGATGGATGGACCTAGAGTCTGTTATACAGAGTGAAGTAAGTCAGAAAGAGAAAAACAAATACTGTATGCTAACCCATATATATGGAATCTAAAAAACAACAACAACAAAAAAATGGTCATGAAGAACCTAGGGGCAAGACGGGAATAAAGACGCAGACCTACTAGAGCATGGACTTGAAGATATGGGGAGGGGGAAGGGTAAGCTGTGACAAAGTGAGAGAGTGGCATGGACTTATATACACTACCAAACGTAAGGTAGATAGATAGTGGGAAGCAGCCGCATAGCACAGGGAGATCAGCTCGGTGTTTTGTGACCACCTAGAGAGTGGGATAGGGAGGGTGGGAGGGAGGGAAACACAAGAGGGAGGAGATATGGGGATATATGTATATGTATAACTGATTCACTTTGTTATAAATCAGAAACTAACACACCATTGTAAAGCAATTATACTCCAATAAAGATGTTAAAAAGAAAACAGTAACAGTTTTGTTTTTTTTTTTGAGGTACGTGGGCCTCTCACTGTTGTGGCCTCTCCCGTTGCAGAGCACAGACTCTGGATGCGCAGGCTCAGTGGCCATGGCTCACGGGCCCAGCCGCTCCGCGGCACGTGGGATCTTTCCGGACCGGGGCACGAACCTGTGTCCCCTGCATCGGCAGGCGGAGCCCCCAACCACTGCGCCACCAGGGAAGCCCTATTTTTTGTTGTAATCATTATTATGATTTTTAAGATGTATAAATCACTAGTTTCACTAGGGTGAACATTCCCAAATGACAGTATTATTGGTGTCCATGAAAATATTTCCAATTCCCTGCTGTTTTCCTCAAAGCAGAACAGAGGCAGCCTGAAACTCAACTTAATTTCCAGTGCTAATTTCAAGGTCCTTGGAGATAATGAACATGTTATTTGATTTATATATTAAACGTTATTTGCCAACATGATTTGTGCTCTGAGATGCTGGGTGCATTCTAGAGTACACCAGTGTTAGAGTGTTACCTCAAGAGCCTCTCTTTAGGAAGGGCCTTGTGAAAGCAGGCTTATCATCTGCAAAACAGTTCCAGCGACACCTATTAAGGGCAGGTGTGAGGACTTGTAGCAGTGCTGTGAACACTGAGAAATCACTTTCCAAGGAACTTCCCGTGGCTTCAAATGTCTGACGGTGCCGTCTCAAGTGCTGAATGAGATGTTAAAATGTCTGTGCTTTGGGTTTGGTCTCTGCCAGAGATGACTTACGTTGCACCCCATAGAAAACCGGACATAATAATAATAAAATGGCTCTACCACAGTGCTAGGAAATGGGACCATACAGCACTATCAGAAATAAAACCACAGTCCATATGCCTCAGGACTTTTTTAGCACATAGCAAACAAGGGTGAGACCATAGTCTAAAGAGGTGGTATTTTCTACCTAGTTTTCAAATTTTGAAACATCTCCTCCCAGAATCATGACAAACCCCCAAGTAAAAAGGAGGGTACGTGACACATCTCTGCTTATTGTGTTGCTCACTAGATTCTCAAACCCATTTCATCTATTACACATATTACTTCGAGAAACTTCATAACAGCGGGTTCTTATAAAACAGTATACCCATGAAAATGATTTTCTTCAGTTTATCCTGACATAATAGAGAACTTAACCATTCAAAACACCAGCCTATTTCTTTGGTGTATTTGTGCAATCCAGAAGAAAATGAATGATGCTGCAAGACTTCTCAAACAATTATGCGCAAAGATTTTATTTAGTCTTCTTGATAACAAGCAAATGCATGATGATAGCAACCTTTGAATCTTCTCTTCATTCCTTTTTTTTCTAATAGAGGAACAGTGCTCCTTGTAATAAGGTTTCTCCTTCCTACCATCCCTCAGTGGCACCCAGGAAAAATAGTAAATTAAAGTTTGTGCCCATGAATCACTATGATTTCTCCAACCTCACTGAGGCAGAGAGATTTATGTGATGGAAGCAATAGCTTTTTGCAACCTGTCTTACACTGTGCACTGTCTGCTCAATAAGATATGTCTTTCTTTCATCCTCCATGTTAGGTAGCCTCTAAAGGTCACAAAAGCTAAATCCAAATATAATGACATCCAGTAACATTTCTATTGCCAAGAGACTACTAGCTGACTTTAATGCAATGCATTCATTAATGCAGAGTAGCATTTCTCTTAGCATTTATGATACTCCTGTGCATAGACTCAAATCAGTTTATGTTTGCTCTAAAGGATAAGCTATTCTGAACTGAAAGAAAAATGAAGGTGTTAATGATCATCATCATCAACACAAGGCTGGGCTGGATTTTGCTGCTGTTTTAGTTTGGGCAAGAAATTTCAGAAGAAATTACTCAATAGATGACTTTATTTTAATCCTAAGAGCTAAACCCTATGTGTAGATAAAAATATTTATTCCCATGGAAGTGGATATTACCTTACATAAAACTCTAAATTAAATTCTCAACAGAGCTATTAGTTTAGGTGCTCATTAACCTGTAGGAGCTCAGAAATCCCAAGAACTGAAAGTCTGTTTCAGTCATCCCACTGGCACTAGGAATAACTTAAGAACGGTGTTGGAATCCTCTCCCAAAGCATTAAGAAAAAAAGGGAGAACTTGTCTTCCTTGATGTTGCTACTTTCCCGCCATTCTGAACCCAGTAATTTCTCTTGTTCTCTGTGTAATCCAACCTCTTTAGAGAGACTGGCCCTGGTAGCTGAGTTCTCACAAAGACTAAAATTAACTGTAATCACCTTTGTATAGTATATTATTTGAAATCTCGTAATGGCACATGGTAAATGGAAAACCTTCTTCTCTCCTTTCTTCATAAGGCCACAGACCAACTAAAAACTAAAAACAACCCATTTCCTTTTCCAACTCATTTCCTTTTCTTTAATAGTAAAATGAAAAGATTCCAGCCTTCCTTTGCTGCAGCAGCTCCCACGCCTACCTAATTAATGACACTGTAAAGCTCTGGTAGTTGCACTCTGCAGATAACACATTAAAGTGTAGCTCTGGGTGAGAAATAAATTGACATCAAAGCCTCTCAAGAAAAACACATTCATTAGACATGAACACAACAAGAGAGGAAAGCTCAAGTTTGCCCTCGAAAGAAACATCAAGCGTCAAGATTCTGAGGTCACACTGAATCCTAGAAAGCCAAGGCAAACCTTCTATATTTGATAATGCTGCTTTGGTGTGAAGAGGCTGAGTATTTATGGAATTATGTCACATTTAACCTGAATCACAGGGTATGGTCCCTACTGAATACTCATGCTTAAGTTCCAACCCATCAAGTCCCCTGAGGAAAAATGAAAATGGTGATATCTGCTAATGATGCAACTTTTAGTCCTGCCAGGAAGGAAATAGGTAATCCAACAAACATTTCTCTGAGAAGAAAAAGAAGCCATATAAATAATTTTGAGCTTCTCAGGGATCTGTGAAATAAGACACAGTGAGATGAATGAATTTGCTATTTCCTCAACTTGGTATAAAAGAGGGAGGGGGACTCAGAGCCAAGAATCCTAGCTGTCATTTCTATTTATACCTCCTGGCTCATTAAAACATCCAACTCATTTTCCTTGTCTTGGTTTCCATTGATTAAATTCTAAAATGTGTCTTTTTGTGGTAGTTCCCAAGTCACTCAGTCCTTCCAAGAGGCCCATGTACCCCTATTCTGACCATCATTAAGCCCCTAAATAGTAAGTAGAGAACCGAAATATAAAACAGGTGTTTTAGCTTAAGTAAGACCTATTGGGGTTGGTCAAATAGTTCATTTGGGTTTTTCAGTAACAGCTTATGGAAAAACCCAGATGAACTTTTTGGCCAACCCAATATGTTTCTCAGGTCTCCCTTCCTTGCATGGTTCACGTTAGTGTTGCCACAGAAGAATTTGCACGCGATGTGGAGGTGGGGTGTAGTAGCAGCCATTAAGCTCAAGCGGAGTCTCTAAAACTCATGCCTTCTGCTGCTGATTTGATGGTTCACCTCACTGCATCAGACAGCAGCAACTTGGGACTGTAGCCCTTCAACTGCTACATAATCTTTCATTTTTTTTCCAGGTACCTGTGCAACTCTGCAGCAAAGGGCCCTAGATCTTTCTGCAGATCATCCCCATCATCGAGGTTAGATATAGGGAGAGACTCATGTGAGTTCCAGTTTGTCTTTATGGATTCCATTCGTCCTGCAGATTCCAGTCTGTCCCTGCTTTACATCTAGCTTTTCCTTCCCACTGCTTGTCCTGGGGACCAACAGTGATTATACTCCCTCCCAGTTGCAGAAGCAAGAACCTTCCTTAGTGCTGTGGTTTCAATGTTTATGTCCCCCAACCCCACATCGGTATGTTGAAATCCTAATGGCCAAAGTTGTTGGTATTAGGAGGCCAGGTCTTTGGGAAGTGATGAGGTCATGAGGGCTCCCATTAGGTCATTTAGTGCCATCGTAAAAGAAGCCCAGAGAGAAGCCTTGCCATGTGAGGGCACAGTGAAAAGGCACTGGCTATGAACCAGGAAGAGGGCCCTCAGCAGAATAAAATCATGCTGGTGCCTTGATCTCAGATTTCCTAGCCTCCAGAACTATGAGAAATAAATATCTGTTTTTGTAAGCACCCATTCTGTGGGATTTTGTTGTAGCAGTGTGAACAAACTAAGACTCTGACTTCTTTCCCTTCGTGTCCCCTAGTGACTTCTCTGATCCTTTAACCATCCCTGCCAGGCTTACTTCCCCAACTTTTCTCACAGTATTATAATGTCTAACTCTATAATAAATCACTTATTTTAGGTCTTTCATTCCCCGATCAAACCCATCTCACAATTGTGTGAGTCAGGAACTTGGGCAGAGCTCAGCTAGATGATTCTTATGTCCTCAAGTGCTGACTGGGTCACTGGGTGGTATTCAGCTTATAGTTGGACTAGTCTTCAGGGTCCAAAACAGCTTCAATCACATGAATGGCACCTTGGCAGGGGCATCTGAAAAGCTGAACTACACTCATCCCCCTTACATCACCATGTAGTCTCTTCCACAGAATATATGAACTTCTTACAAGGATGCTCAGGGCCTCAAGGGAGCAGGAAGCTGCCAGTCCTCTTAAAGCCTAACCTGAAGCTGGCATAACATCATATCCACTGTACCTCATTGGTCAAAGCAGTCACAAACCAGATGGTTGAAGGGGAAAAGAAAGAGACCTAATCTCTTGACGGGAGGGATGCCAAAGAGTTTTCAGTCATCTTAAATCCACCACAAGACCAAACTGGCCTTGTTTAAGCATTACATCTAGTTTGATTAGAATCAGGCCCTTCCCTCATATTTCTTCCTCACCCCTTTTTCTTCCTTCTCCCACATTTATTTACCTACCTACTCATTTATAGTTATTTCATGTGGTATTTTGAGATTGCCAAATCCTTTCAGGTGGCCATCTTTTTCTTCCCAAACAAGATGATAAGTTTGGGAACAGGATTGGTTTCTCTCCTATACCTATCTCCCATCCCCAAGTGTCCCCAAATCTGTGGCCTCTGGGAAGTTCAGAGATAGGAAACCTAGTCTATGGGAGGCCTGGCGGTCAAACATGGTAGAGTCTCAGTGGTCGAGGAACTGGAAGCAAAGTGTAGTGTTAGACAAGAAGTGAATGTCCTACCATGATAATCGACTGACACCGAGACAGTCAATGGCACCCTCTCACACATCAACCTACGCCTCCTTTTATGTAGCTAAGAGTGTGGAAAAAGACTTCTCTCACTCTCGTTAAAAGCTCTGGATAATTTTTAAATTAATATTTACCATGAGTCTGAGTTTAAAGCAATAAGAAAAGAAGCTTTCTAAAAAAATCTTTTGATTCTGATATCATTTTAAACTTACATAGAATTTGAAAAAATAGTACAGAGCTCCTGTGTACCCTTTAACCCTTTAACCAGCTTCCTCAAATAACATTTTACATAACCATAATAAAATGATCAAAATCAGCAAGCTGTCTTTGGTGCAAATCTATTAACTAAACTACAGACCTTATTCAGATTTCACTTGTTTTTATATGTTCTTTTATGAAATAAAATAAAGGTTAGATTTATGAAACATCATCACATGTATAGATTCATGTAACTACGACCATAATCAGGATACAGGACTGTTTCATTTACCCAAAGAAACTTCCCTATGATACCCTTCTATGGTCACACTCTCCTTCACCCCTGTGGAAGACAAGCCACTCTACAGTGGAGCAGTGGGAAAAGGATAACAGCCAAATAAAGTTCCATTCAGAAAAGGGAAGCATGAGAAACACCACAGACATTAATCCATGAAGTAACTCTACAGGGTGAGTTTTCTGAGGTCCCTCCACCTAGCGGTGAAACAACTTCTTCAATTAGACCCTAATTCTGCTTTTGGAGAATGTCACAGAATGTTTTCTGCAGGAAGCGGACTCTAAAAGAGATTGCACCAGGAGGTTTACTAGAACATGCTCTTGGGAACACCATCTGTGGAGAAAAGCTAAGGAATAGGACTGAGATGATGAAGAAGACCTCCATCTACAGTCTTATTGAAAGCTTCAGCCTCCCAGTGGGGGATCCAAAAGATGGGATGTTTCTTTAGCACTGAGATGGGTTGAGAGAACTGGGCCTTTTATTCCCACATAGAACTGTCACTAGACCTCAGAAGGTGTCATGACCTTGGGTAAGGCAACTGAGGGCTGTCATCCAATAGCACTCCCAACATCAGCGGTAACGAGTTTTATAATTTGGAATGGAGGGCAAAATGGATCATCCCTGCAATCCCCATATGAGAGAAATTGTCTTTTAGACCTGGGGTTGCTGGACCATGAGGGCCCTGAAAATCTTATAAAGAGCACAGTGCACTCTCCAGGTAATTCTGGGCTTTAAGCAGGATGGGGTAACTATTTCAGACTTATGGAAAGGAAAGAGGATTATGTCCACATAGAAAAAGATTTAATAAAGTAAAGATGTCACTTTTCTTACAGTTCTACTAAAGATTAAATGAAAGTCCTAACAGTTGTCAGTGAGGTACTTCATGAAATTTGACAAGCTTCTTATAAATGGATATAGAATAAAAAATGGCCCCAAATAACCAAGACAATCCTGAATAAGAACAAGATAAAACAGCTCTCCTTTCTAAATATAATGATTTTTTAAAACTTATTAGGATTATAACATAGCATTAGTGCAGAGGCAGATAAAGACTAATGAACCAGAATATATAGCCCTGAATCAGACCCATGAATATACTGAAACATAATATATGATGGATCAGGGTGGAAAGAATAAACCCTTTGATAAATGGAACTGGGGAAAGAATTAGTCATCTAAAATTAGATTAGACTTAAAAGAGAAAAGCATAGCTTTAAGGACTTTCAGAAGAAATATAAAATAATATCTTTATAAACTAAGAGTCAAAAGAATTTCCTAAAGTATATAACCCGTAAAATAAATGACTGATTGAATACACTAAAATTATGAACTTCTGGTTATCAAAATATACCACAAAGAAAATGAAAATGGAAGCTCAATCAGAACAATATGAAAAAGAAAACCTGGTAGAAAAATGGTCAAAGCAAATGAGTGAATGTGGATCAATAAGAATGCACATAGACTGCTGGTAGAAGTATTAATTAATAAAACAATATAAAAGATTATTTGGTATCATCTTACAAAGTTTAATTTTTGCTTCACTTGCATGAAAACTATAGAAAACTCATGTCATAATGTTCAAGTTTCTGATAGGCAAATGTTTTTAATAGTGACAAATTGGAAAAAATCTACATGTGTGTAGGCAGAGGATGGATAAATTGAAGTGGACTCATACAATGGAATGTCACTCAGGAGTGAAAATAAGTGTGTTATAGCTACAGGCTTCAATTTGGATATACATCAGACCCAAACTGTTGAATTAAAAAAAGCAAGATTTAGAAGAATCCACATATATAATTTACATAAATTTTAAAACAATATATTCCTTAGATATATATTTAAATGAGTTACAACTATAACAAAAAGTGAGACAATGCTAAACATGAAAATCATAATAGCAGTTAGTCCATAAGGCATTTGTGGGAATATAAAGAAGGGATACCTGAACTCACTGTGGTAGGGTAAGGTGAAAACTCATCCAGGAAAGAATCCCTGAAGACAAAAACACTTGAGGTGATTTTTGAAGAAATAAGATGTGTAAATGATGGGTAAAGGGAGAAGAAAGGAAGGAACTAGAGGAAACAGCAAGGAAGTGAGAGGGAGATCAGGTAATAGTGGAAAAGTGCTGAGAATTTCAACCACTGTGATGGGAGGTGGGTGCAGTTATGCTGGTAAGTATCTAACAACAGGTCTCTAGGGGGAAAAATGTGTATATACACAATATATGGATATCTATATATACACATAATATATACATATGTACATATGTAAGTTTATTATAAAGTTTAATATGAATGATGTGTAGCCCACAATTTACAAATAACAATAATATTAAATACTCTTTATTGCTAATTCCTTACAGCCAAGAGATTCTCAAAAATTTTGCTGGGGGTAGGGGATCAAGATGGCTGAGTAGGAGGATGTGGAGCTCACCGCCCCCCCCAACAAACACATCAAAATATATTTATGTGTGGAACAATTCTCACAGAAAACCAACTGGAAATTGGCAGAAGATATCCTATGCAACCAACGCTGCAAGAACGATCTCCACATAAATGGGTAGGGCAGGAAAAGAAAGTGGGGGGGCACCAGGACAGGACCGATGCCCCTGGGAGGAATCTGTAAGGGAGTGAGACCCTCACCCTGGGGAACCCCCTTGCCTGTGGGAAATCTTCTGGGACAGAGGGGCTGGAGAAGCCTAGAATCTTCTCAAGAGGAGTGCATGTGTGCTGGCTTGCTAACAATCAGGGCAGAAAGAGACCTTTGCTGGTGGCTGCAGCCTCATCACATTTCCCAACCCAGATGTTTGGTCTAGCTGTGCAGAGACAGACCAGGGCACCTGGGGTGTGATCCAGGCTAAACTATGATGACCATTGTCAGCACATGCACAGGGATGATGGGTCTAGCCAGGCAGATATTGTCAGCTCATGTACTGGGTGGCACCACAAGAGTGTGTAACAGTGAAGCACTTTATTTCAGGCAGACAGGCCCTGGAAGAGGACTTGATATAGCTAAGTATTAATATTTTTAAAATGTTAAAATTAAAGGAACAAATAATCCTAAATTTTATATGGAACCACAAAAGGCCCAAAATTGCCAAAAGGCCCAAAATTTCCTGAGGGAAAAGAACAAAGCTGGAGGCATAACCTTTCCAGACTCCAGACTATACTACAAGCCTACAGTAATCAAAACAGCATGGTATTGGCACAAAAACAGACATATAGATCAGTGGAATGGAATAGAGAGCCCAGATATAAACCCACACACCTACAGTAAATTAATCTATGACAAAGGAGGCAAAAACATACAGTGGGGAAAGACAGTCTCTTCAAGTGCTGCTGGGAAAGCTGGACAGCTACATGTAAATCAATGAAATTAGAACACTCACTCACACCATATCCAAAATTAACTCAACTTGGTTTAAAGACCTAAATATAAGGTCTTTTATGACCTTATAAAACTTCTAGAAGAGAACAGAGACAAAACATTCTTGGACATAAATTGTAGCAATATTTTCTTAGATTAGTCTCCCAAGTAGAAAGAAATAAAAGCAAATATAAGTAAATGGGACTTAATCAAACTTAACAGCTTTTGGACAGCAAAGGAAACCATCAATAAAATGAACAAACAACCTATGGAATGGGAGAGAATATTTGCAAACAATGTGACTGACAAGGGGTTAAATATCCAAAATATACAAACAGCTCATGCAACTCAATATCAAAAAATCAAACAATTAAATCAAAAAATGGGCAGAAGATTTAAAAAGACATTTCTCCAAAGAAGACATACAGATGGCCAACATACACATGAAAAGATGCTCAACATTGCTGATTATTAGAGAAATGCAAATCAAAACCACAATGAGGTATGTCACACAGGCTAGAATGGCTACCAGCAAAAAGTCTACAAATAATAAAAGCTGGAGAGGGTGTGGAGAAAAGGGTACCTTCCTTCACTCTTGGTGGGACTGAAAATTGGAAGAGTCACTATGGAAAAGAGTATGGAGGTTCCATAAAAAACTAAAACTAGATCCAGCAATCCCACTCCTAGGCATATATCCAGAAAAGACAAAAACTCTAATTTGAATAGATATGTGCACCCCAATATTCATAGCGGCACTATTTACAATAGCCAAGACATGGAAACAATGCAAGTGCCCATCAACAGATGATTGGCTTAAGAAGATGTGTCATATATATATATATATATATATACACACACACACACACACACACACACATACACACACATACATACATGTATATAGAACTATATTCAATATCTTATAATAACCTATAATGGTAATAATCTGCAAAAAATATGTATAACTGAATCACTTTTTTGTACCCTGAAAATAATACAGTATTGTAAATCAACTATTTCAATAAAAAACCTTTTGCTGAATTCTTATATGCTTGAGCAACCTATAGTTTCAATTTAACCATGATTTGACAATGAGAGTAGCATCCCAATCCACTAACTTTACCTAATATATTTATTGCCACTAAATTTGACGTGTGACTTACTTTTAAACTATTTTTCGTCCTTATACAAATTTGATTTATTAAATAGAAAACTCTTTTGGCTTCAGCACTACCATATCAAACTTCACTCTTTCATCAGTGAGGCAAACAACTTCTTTGCTGAATTAGATGATCGTGTTTAATACTGGAAGAATATTTCCTCAAATAAAGGTGCTATCCTATCCACTATGTAAAGGCTGTAAGCATAAGATACTTTTAAATTTAATCTGAATTATTAACATTTTCTTAAGTCCAGACAATCAACTGAACAATAAATCATCCCCTGATTTGTAGCATTGCCTATTGCCAGATTGAACATACTCCCATATTGGCTGATTTCAAGCTACCAATGTAAAGTCAATGAATGTGAATTTGGGGAAACATACACAGTAGCACTCTGTTCTATGGTGCTTCCACCACGCAGATACTTTAGAGATTACTCACCTCAAGAATTGAGTTAAGAAACAAAGTGGTAGCATAATTTTAAAACGGATGGGTTTTCAGTATTTACCTTTAATCTTAAAGTAGTAGTTAACCTTTAAATATTAGGTTTAAACATTTTAAAATAGTAGGTTTGTATAATTTAGTTTTTAATAATGGCTGTGTTTAACAACCAGCTTTCAAAATTCCTGCAAATTTGGCAATTGGCTCTTCTGGTCTAGAACTAGTCCTCTCCAGCCCACCAGTTGGAGGATAGTCTGAGTGACAGCGAACAGGTGGGAGCAGAAGCAGCCCAGCACCCTGTGGTAGAGCTTGCTGGTACCCCCAGGGAAAACAATGGTACTACAATTTTCTTGCAGCTTGGATACGGTCATGTGCACTGAGTTCTGGCTAATAGAATATGAGTGGGAGTGCAGTGCATCACCTTCAGGCCTAACTGATGGCCCTCCCCACCCACCTCTCTCCCCAAATGAGATGTTAGCTCTCTTTTCTCATCTGCTCGCTTAATGGAGAAGACTCAGTGGTCCCAAAAGACAGAGACACAAGAAGCAAGGAACCTGGTTCCCTAATAGTCCTGTAGAACAGAATCACCTCTCACTTGATTCCTCCACCTACCCACTCATTCACGTGCTGACCAGAATAGCCCCGAGATGAGCAAGAAAAACATTTCACTTTGTTAAATTACAGAGATTTCAGGACTTGGCTGTCAAAGCAACTAGTGTTTCTTACCTCAACAAACACAAAACCAACGCAGAGTTTCCTGTTGTTTCCTTTGTTTTGTTCTGCATTGAGTCTCAGCTGTGTTTTGTATCTATCTTCATTGCTTCTCTATCACATCTTTAGGCTTAGGCTCCAATTTGGAGACTGTATTGAAGATTGGGGGCCAGAGCAATGGATCTTACTAAACAGGCCCCCACAGAGTGAAAATTATATTGAAAAACAAATTGTATGTCAAACCCACCTGAAGTTTGGCAGCCTTTTTTAGGATAAACAGCTTCCAAGCCTGGGGATATGAAACTCCTTAGGGCCATGAGAGAGGAAGTGGGAAATCTTAATACCTCAGGAAGGAAAGCATGTCCTTCAACAATAACATGTCAAGTTTTTATACTTGAATAGTGACACTAAAGGAAGTAGCAAATAACACCAGGATAAAGAAATTAATTTTTAGAAAATCAGGCTTCCACAAAAAAACATTGACCAGTCTTCCAGGGGAGAGCTGTCCCTGCAGGACAGCCTATGGGCACTAGTCCAAATTGAAATAATTTCTTCTCCTTCCTCTTTCACCTCTCCAAGTAGATGTAGCACAGCCATATGACCTTTGAGTTATGTGTGTGACATTATTCCTCTCTGCTTGGGGTGTCTTTATTTCTTGTTTTTTTTTTCTTTTACTGGGACTGCTTCCACATACCTTGAACAATATTATCTTTCACAGTCTGGGGTCTCCCTTTTTTTATCTTTTAGTAGGATCCTTTTAAATGTTTCCTGGCTTGAGTTCTTTCTCTGTGTTTGCTGACCCTCTGCTTCATGGAAAGATAGGCACATCTCTCCCAAGCCTTACCTTGTTAGTGATCGCCAAACACAAACACACAGATGTGTCACTCTTTTATCTTCAATTATGATGTCAGGCCCTCCAGTATCAGAACTTTTCCTCCTGTGTCCTCTGAGCTCGCATTTTTTTCCTTTTTTTTTGAGAATAAGAGGTAGGTTCTTTGAAAATAATCTGAAATTGAAATTAGTTCAAAGATTATTTTATGATATATTTAGATCCCAATTATCGGAGAGATAAGAAATATTTAAAGTGCTTCTTTCAAAACATAAGCCTCCTTTCACAGATGCATAAAATACTAAATAAATATCCTTCCCTATAACAGATTGCTCAGCAAAAATTACTGTAATAATGCCATCTAATCAAGTCCTGCCGAGTATCTTCTTAAAACTTGCTATCAGGTTTCCTATTTTCAACATTTTGCTACCATCGATGCTGTGTATCTGTGCTTTTTCACCTGTATTATTTAAATACAATAAAAATCAAAAGCCCACCACTCCATATCATAGAAGAATAATATAAAGAAATTCCAATATATAAGACCCAGATGCCATTATTTTGGGACCCAACCTTCTTTGGATTTTAAGGAAGAGGAACTATGAAGATGATCCATTATTTATAGCATCTATTACCTATTCATCACTTTTCTGGTAATTGTGCCTCAGTTCCTCTCTGAGCCATCACCCTTCCCCCACAGTTAGCTCCCACGCTTGGGAAAGGTTTGGCTGTTGACTCCAGAGTTATTATGTGCCTTAGGTCACATTCAATCAGAGGATTTCCCTGAGTGATTGCTACAGAGAACCGGCAAGTAACCTAATCAGAGGTGGTGAGAAATGAGATGGCTATTTCTGGAACTTGTATTAGTTTCTACATAGCTATTTCTTTAACTTAGGTCTCTCACTCAGGCTCCCTGGGATCATCTTCTATATACACTACATGCACATTCTTGCCTTAGTCCTTACTTTGGGGAGCATGGGGGAGCCTGGGGGCAGCAGGCCAACATACCTATCATAGTCCATCTTCCTCAGGGCAGCCACATTTAGCTTTTGAAGTCAATTCATCCCTGGCTAAAAACATTCCAGTGGCTTTATTTTACTACAAAATAAAAATTAAAACTCCTTTTTTTTTTTGCGGTACGCGGGCCTCTCACTGTTTTGGCCTCTCCCGTTGCAGAGCACAGGCTCCGGATGCTCAGGCTCAGCGGCCATGGCTCACAGGCCCAGCCGCTCCGCGGCATGTGGGATCTTCCCGGACCGGGGCACGAACCCGTGTCCCCTGAATCGGCAGGAAGACTCTCAACCACTGCGCCACCAGGGAAGCCCTAAAACTCCTTTTTGTGATGGTCTGCAGGAATCCACAAAATGTGACCCTGCCACCTCTGACCTTATCTTCTTCCAAACCTCCTCATTTACAGTTAAAGCCACACCAGCTTTCTTTTTGCCCCTAGAATAGGTCAAGCCCATTTTTGTCTCAGGATGTTTGCACGTGCTGTTTATTCTGCTTTGAACAATCTTTCTCAGGATGTTTTCATGGCTGTTTTCTCATTTAGGTCTGAATTCAAAAAACATCTTCCAAAAGTCCCTACCCCACCACCTTGCCTAGCTCACTTTATCACCAATTCTCTATCACACTTCTATGCTTAATGCTGTTTGTAAATATCTAAACTTGTTTCACTAAGATTCTCTCTTTCCCTCTGGACTGCCAGCTGATAATAAAGTGCAGAACTGTTGTAGTATCTTATGGAAATGAAGAGAGAACCTGGAGGAGAATGGCACCAACAGGAAGAGTGTAGAGAATTGACACAGAGGAGAAACCAATCCTGGTGCCGTTGGTGGCTTAAACAGGACCCGAAGCCACCCTAGGTCTGCTCTTCTCAGTTAAATTATATATTAAATCTCTTAGTAGGTTTGAATTGTGTTTTCTATCACTTGAATTTAACAGATAGTATGAACTCCATGGAAAAATCAGTGGGGATACCATTTAAAGACCAAAAAAGCACAGGATGCTCCTTGGAGAAATTGTTTTAAGTGTCTTAAAAGAATCATACTAGAGCAAAGAGGAGCAAAGCTAATAAGACTTGAAGATATTTGACAAACAAAAATTTTATTTGGTATTTTGACATAAATTACAAAGGGTGTTGTGCAGTGCCCTTCCCTGGAGGTACTCTAAAAGAGTGTCTTACCTGTTTGAGGTGACTGAATTGGCATCAGTCTGATGGTAGGGAGGATCTAAATGATCTCAGACTCCTTTTGACCCTGTGATACAAACAAAACAGGGAAAATGAAAGTTGTTGATAAAAAAGTAGGCATTTTTAGGGTAACACAATGTAATTAGCCTAAGCAAGGACATATACTTGGAGCATGAAGTAAAAAAAAAAAAAAAAAAAAGAGTAATAAAGCAATACTATTAATTAGAGAGGGCAAACTAATGTCACATGATGGTGACTAGTCCAAGATGCCAGCAGGATATGCCGTGAGGGCCTCAGTATCACTTAGGTATATTCAGAAAGTCCTATTCTTTCATAAATGATCTCAACATTTTTAACATCTGATATTTGGAACCAAATGTCATTTCAATAACAGATCTAATAATTATTACAACAATAATAATAACAATGTTTTGGAGCAGTCTCCATATGTCAAGCACTGTTCTAAATACTGAACATTTAGTATCTGTTTTAATCTATCAACAACCCAATGAAGTAAGTACTATTAATTTCTCCAGTTTATAAATGAAGTCACTTAAACAGAGAGGGCATTTATTCTTTTGCTGGATGGAATGTCAGAGGCCCAAGAAAGGATAACTAAGATAAGATGCATAAACTACAAAATATAAAATCAACTGAAGAATTTAATAGCCAGCAAATTTGGTCTTTACCAGATTTAGCTCTGATCATTTTTTTGGACCTCAGCTGTTGAGAGTATGTTCTTGAAGTTTAATATTATGAGTAAATCAGATAAAATCTGAAACTCTCTAGTTTTTCATAGAACTGGAATGTGGTAATTTATATTCAGCATAAGGCAAAAACTCTTAAAGTCAGAGAAGAGGCTGATGAAGCTGGGCTACTTGAGGAGACCAAATGGCAAGGAATACAATAAGGCCAGATTGTGTATGACGGAGGAAATGACAATATGCCAGTTAGGAAATAAAAATAGGGAAGTCCAAAGAACTTAATGCATGCAAAGGTTTTTTTCCCCTGCAAAAGAAGTCAATTTGAAAAGCTTCAGGGAAAATACAAGTTCTGTGTTGAGATGAGGTTTTAGATGAATGAAGAGCTTAAGCTACTTTCAACTTGACATGGCTTGGCTTCAAGGTCTAGCGGTTCATTATGAAGTATAGAAGATGTAACTAAAAGCACAACTCTTACCATGAACCAAGAGAGACCTAAACTGGTGAGGAAAAAGGTTTGATTGCAAACGTGAATGCCATGCTTGCTAGCTTCCTCTGTTTTAAAGGGAAAACCCTTTTCCTCTTAAACTTTTACACTCCCTCATGCACATGACATCTTTTGTAACAATCGCATAATTCTTCAGGGACAACTCTGTACCCAAGGGAGCAGATCTCAAGGACAATACAGAAGAGGAACCCCAGGTGTGCACACCAGTGAGGCTCTGGCTGGAACGGTAACTCAGGGACACTCATTCCATCTACTTCTCTTAGCTTTTAGCCTATGTTGTCCTACATATGTCCCAGTGTTCAACAAGAGGTAGTGGGAAATAAGGTTTGACTAAAAAAAAATCTAATTTCCAAGAAACATTTTCAGAATAAAACAGTAAATAACTGTCTTTCTGGTTGGCTGGTTGCAACAGTGGTCTGGAAAAAAATGGTGTGAGGCCACTTGAGATGTTCCTTACTTCTATTACTGAGATTCAAAACAGTGTGAACTTCCAGATCTCTCCGCTGAGTCATTCACTCATAGGCCTAAGGCTCTGGAAACTTGGGTTGGGTTCTTTCCTTCTTTAAGACAGATAAGGGTGTAGAGGTCTGCAGAAACTAGGGGACCTTACAAAAGCCTCAGTGGGAAGGACAGCCCGAAGCAGAGACCGTTAGAATCTTGAACTTGCCAGTTCTCAGCTTGGGGATCCCAGGAACACATGATCCATCATTTTCACTAGTGCCTTTTTATTCCTCTCTTCCTATATTTTCAGTTTATTGTGATGAACACTAATAACCACCTATGAAATACCATAGTACAAGTACAGTAAATCCATTTGAAATACTGTGATATGATTCCAATCTGTCTGACGCCTTTTCTCGCAGTCTTCTGCTAACACACCTGGTGTAACTCTGAAGGTGCAGCTGGAGTCGTGCTTTTAGTCTTTTTTAAACATCAATTGGAAGCTGCAACTCAAAGCAATGCGACCCGAGGCTCTTCTGTGAATTAAATGGCCAGGTTTCAAAAACACGCACATGGCATTTGAATGAAGTTCAGGGCAGCTGGTCAGAAAAAGGAATTGAACAAAAGAAGGGCAAACTTAAACTCACTAAACGAGCAGGCATACCAACACAAAAGCAGGCAGACAATGGCACCGAGGTCAGGCAGAGCTTCCCAGGCCTCTGACAGAGCTAGGGCTCCCAAGAGTTTGGCAACAGTGTAACTAATTAGGGAGCTCAGGATACCAAGTGTCAAAGCACTATTTGGTCTCCCAGACATGACTTGGACAGTTTCATAGCTGTCGCCTTTTCTGGGGACACCTTGAAACTTTCCGGGTCAACTCGAAGCCAATCTCCTTCAGTAATTCAGTGGCACTTCTAGGGATGGCTCATGTGACCCTTTTCTTGAAAGGTGCCCTAGGGTTAGAACAGAAATTCTGCCCCACCGACCATTCCTTTCAATTAGTAATAAAGCAGCCTGGACCAACTTCTGTAGGGCTCCATGACATTCAAACCACCATTTTTTTTTCCCATGAGGGTCTATTTTGTACCCAGGACTGCACAAGTTGCTGTCACGAAAAATTTAGAAGTATTTCACAGCATCCCTGTAATTTACAATCGTTTTTTTGGACACAAGATTTACAAACCTGAAACAATGCTATAACAATACAATATTGTCCTGAAAACCAACTTAGCCTTAATTATATTCTGTGTTAAATAGAGTTGGTCTCATATATCCTCTCGGGATATGAAATCCTAGAGTGCAGGTCCATGTCATCTGTATCCCCTAGAGCATGTAGCATTGAAGCTGAGCACTGCAGGTCTGCAATGAATAATGGATGGTTTGTAGGATTAGTCAATTGGGAACCTAAAATGCCTGTGTTTCTTCGTGGGTTAGGTCCCCTGGTAGCCCCAGAGGTAGCACTAGGTGGAAAATGGCAGTAGCTTATACAAAGAACTTCATTCTGGGTTGCAAAAGGAAGTTTATCTTATTTTTGCCTTCCTGTTTTGAAATCTGCAGGATGGCTTCCCCTCATGCCTGGGTGCTATCTGGGAAGGAAGTGTTCCAGTAGGGAGTTGCTTGGCAATATTCCTGGCCTACTGTTACCAGCATCTGGCCCATGTCACAAGCATTCTCCTGCTGGATTCATCTGTCAGGAGGACAGATAGGAAAGCACCTTGTAGCACAGAGAGTATGTTCAATGGCACCACACCTGTGTGTGCATGCATGGACACACACACACACATGACACAGGAAAGTACAAGACAATTGTATCAAACAGAGCAATTAGCTCAAAAAGAGTTTATCATTTTTCCTCTGGCAGAATGGGGGGCAAGGGTGGAGGGAGTGCAATAGCCCCTCTCTCAGAACTCTTAGAAGAAAGTTGGTTGGCCACACGATATAACACACGTATTGGTCAGTTGGAGGAAAGAATCTTCCCACTTTTTGACCTTTATTGTAAAGGGAAATGCATACTAAAACTATGCCCATGTTTTGTCTAGTTGCATTTTACAGACTGTTTTTGCTAGTCCTATCCAAAGAAAATAATGGGACTCAATCATTCATCCATCTAACCAATAGTTAATACCTACCTTCTGTATGCCAGGCACTAATTCTAGAAGCTGAGGATATAGTGTTGAACAAAAGACCCCAGTCCTCAAGGAGACTATAACTAGTTATAGTTTTAGTCATTAGTTATATACCATTAGTCATATCATTATAGCTAGTGGTGTAACTAGTATATGTCATTTTAACTAGTGATTTCAGAGAACAAAAGCACTTTCTCTGAAGGAAATTAATACTGTGGGATGATATTGGAGGGAGATATTTAAGGAGGTTAAATCCTGGATGAGGAGGTAACGTTTGCACTGAGAGCTGAATTATAAGAATGGGAGAACATTCCTGGCAGAGAGAAGAGCAAACACAAAGGCCGTCACTTTTCTTTATTTACTTGTGAGTACGAGCAGCCTGATCCCTGACCCAGACAGTCTTCCACAGCGATAAAACTGTGTTAGCATGGCCTCCATTCAGAGGGGTTATCCTTTCAGCTGGCCCAAAGGCATGAGGGCCGAGGACAGGGACCCAGCAGAGAGACTTCCAAGGAAGCTTCCAAGGAAAAGAGAAAACATCAGAAGAGGAAGAATCACAACAGGCCAGGGCATATCTCTTACTCATCCTTGTAGTAATGGTCCCTGCAGTCCTGGGGTAATGAAAATTACCTTCAAGCATCCAGGAGGCAAAGGCCAATCAGTGACAGAGTATTAGATGCTTTTATTGGTCACAGAACAGAGTCCACCATGGGAATCACAGCATGGCCTGGGCCAAGTTCAACACAAAGAGATGGCCTCTCATGTTCCAAGTTGAAATGAACTTTTCTTCCAATTTTCTCCCTCACTGTAACCTCCCATATAGGTGTGACAGAAAGAAGAAGACAGAGAGGCAGCTTGCCCCTGGGGCTCTAACTCTCTGACCTGACAAGTTTCTGATCCTTCCATATACTTGTGAGCTCATATAAACTTCAGTGTCATGGCTAAAAACAAAGAGTTCTGGGGCTTCCCTGGTGGCGCAGTGGTTGAGAGTCCACCTGCCGATGCAGGGGACATGGGTTCGTGCCGGGAGGATCCCACATGCCATGGAGCGGCTGGACCCGTGAGCCATGGCCGCTGAGCCTGCACGTCTGGAGCCTGTGCTCCGCAACGGGAGAGGCCATAACAGTGAGAGGCCCACGTATCACAAAAAAAAACAAAAAAACCCAAAGAGTTCTGGAGTCAGGCTGCCTGGATCCAATCCCTGGCTACACTTCTGGCTGAGTGACCTAGAATAGGTTACATCATCTCTCCAAGCTTGGCTTTCCTCATCTGTAAAATAGTGGTTATATAACCTCATAGAGTGGCTGAGAGGATTAAAAGAGATCATTCATGTAAAGTCAGAACACATGTACTACCTAGCACACAATATGCACTTGATCAAAGCCAGCAGCCATAGCAGTAAGGAGAAGAGAAAGAGGGACAAGTCAGTATCATAGTAATACTCACAGGCTCGGTACTCAGTACCCATTCATAAGCATCAAGAACACCTGGCTTCAGACATGGAAGCAACTTAAGCATCCATTGACAGATAAGTAGATAAAGAAGGTGTGGTATATACATACAATGGGATATTAGTCAGCCATAAAATGAATGAAATAATGCCATTTGCAGCAACATGGACGGACCTAAAGTTTATCATAATGAGTGAAGTGAGTCAGACAGAGAAAGACAAATATTATGTGCTATCGCTTATGTGAAATCTAAAAAATAATAGAAACGAATCTATATACAAAACAGAAACAAACTCACAGACATAGAAAACAAACTTATGGTTACCAAAGGGGAAATGGACAGGGAGAGGGATAAATTAGGAGTATGGGATTAACAAATACACACCACTATGTAAAAAGTAGATAAACAACAAGGATTTACTGTATAGCATGGGGAACTATATTCAATATCTTATAATAACCTATAATGGAAAATAATCTGAAAAAATATATATGTATAACTGAATGACTTTGCTGTACACCTGAAACTAACACAATATTGTAATAAACTATACTTCAATTATAAAAAAAAAGAATGCTTGTGTTTACTGGACATATTGGCCCCTAAAACCAATCTCAAAAACCCTAAATTAGAGAAAGTGAGAAAAAAGTGTAATTTTCCCTTTTTATACTTTCAGCCATATTTTTAGAATACTCTAATAGGGCTCAAGGACTGAAAGTACATTTGTTTCAAATAAATATTAAAACAATTACAAGAATTAGAGAAAAGAAAAGCTGTTTTGCAGATGTCTGGTCATTCATCGTCATCCTGCTTTTGGATTGTACCCAGCCAGTGAAGGGAAGATGGAGCCCAATCTGAAAGATGGGTTCCCTATGAGGTCACTGCTGATTCTATTGCAATAGTAGACCTCCAAGAGACTATTAATTTTTCAACAATAAGCCTGAAAGGAAAAGAAGCACTAATCTAGCTCTCCCTGGCTGCTTGTAAACATTCATTATTTTATGCCCTTCTGTTCTCCCTTTCTATTAGGCTAAATTTTTTTCCAAAGCCAGAGACCAGGCCTACTCTTTTTATGATGCCAACAGCAAGGCTGATTTGTATGGTAGTGATATTCATCTGATGTCACTCACCTGGACTTCTTTAGAATGGGGGATCTGGTGAATGTCTCACACCCATGAAATATTACATTGCTAATCTTTGTTTTCCAGCAGTCTGGCATAGTTTCTGGAACATTGGTTTCCACTGAAGTTTGTTTAAGGGAAAATTTAAAATAGAAGAAGATATGCAATGATGTTAGGAGCTACCATAGAAATTTAATAACAATAGGAGAAACCTGATAACAATAGGAGAAAAGTAAACCCAGTATGTTAGCACATGCTGACATACCGTAGTTAATATAAGATTAACAATAACATTCCAACTGGAGGTGAAAGGGCTAATAAGAGTTTATTTCTCATATACATAAGAAAAAAAGCATGGAAGTTGCCAGGCCTGGGCTGAAGTGATAGCTCCATGGTCACCAGAGACTCAGGCTCTTTTTGCTATTATTAGGATCCAGCCCTCATCATCATAGTCCAAAAAGGTTGCTGGAGTTCCAGCTATCACAGCCACATTTTTGCATCAGTATAAGAGTAGAAGGGAAGAAAGAGACTTCCCAGGATTTCTACGCAACACATTTGCTTACCTTTCATTAGCAAGAACTTAATTACCTGAATCAGCTAAATGCAAAGAAAACTATTGCCCACTGCCCATTTACTGGCTTCAGAACAGTAGGCACCAGTATGTTTGGCAATAGGATCATAAGGATAATAATTCTAAATATAAAAATGTTTAGGGCTTCCCTGGTGGCACAGTGGTTGAGAGTCCGCCTGCCTATGCAGGGGACACGGGTTCGTGCCCCGGTCTGGGAGGATCCCACATGCCGCGGAGCGGCTGGGCCCGTGAGCCATGGCCACTGAGCCTGCGTGTCCGGAGCCTGTGCTCCACAACGGGAGAGGCCATGGCAGTGAGAGGCCCGCGTACCGCAAAAAAAAAAAAAAAAAGTGTTTAGAAGCTTCCAGAGGATTTCACATGTGCCAGTGTTTTGAGAAGGGAGGAAGGAGGGCAGAAGAGGGAACTGGCTCTTGGAAACCTACAGCTTAAAGTAGCAAGAGGAGCACCTAGCTCATCTGGGGCCTGTTCTGATGAAAACAGATGCACTTATGGACATAGTGAGGTAGACTTTATTAAAGGTAAATAGACAATCTTTAAATGGTCACTGTTGGTGTTTTCTAGTACAGTTTATCACAGAGAAACAGAAAGAGAATCAAGCAGAAAGCTCAGGTCCAAGTGAAGATTCAGTCGTTAGCCTGTGTTCTGAATCTCTTTGAACTTGAGTATGACTGAAAGGGTGAAAAGGTGAAGGACCCTAACCCTGGTGCAATGCCAAAGGGGGCAGGGAGAGCCCAGTGCTGCCTCTCTCCCTGCCTATATTTGGGGTCTGTCATGGATTGTCTTGGGCCCCTCATTCTGGATCAGTCCCTTCCCAGACCTTCTGTAGCCCTGAATATTGTGACACTGTCATTTTTACAATGATAATTTTCAGCCGATGCTTGCTGCTGAATGACTAAGAAATGGCCATCACTGTAAATACACTACCACCTGCCCCCATACTCCCACACGCTTCTTATCTCAGAGCAAACAGGTTTCTGGGAATTAATCTGTCAAATATTTTGAAAGAAGACTCCAAAGCCTGGTAACAAGACTTCTCTTTCCCCAGTGAATATTCATTCCACTGGCAGCTATAACTGGGAGACAAGTATCACCTAGATCCTCCTAATTTCTGGCAAGGAGAGGAGGGGAGTCTAAGACAACCAACGGCTGTGGAAGATGGCACCAGACTGAGGCTGTCCTAGAAATCTCTGTCCTCAGGGAAAATAACCCTGAGGCAGAGAGCAGCAGTGCTATTGTGAGGAAAATCATTTACTGAACGGCTGGACCCAGCTACAGGCCCAAATTAAGAATAGATGAAAATGGGAATGGCTGAGTTGGGGGGTATGTGTTTGGGTTTGTTTGTTTGGTTTGGGTATGACTATAGATTTTATCTCTAACCTCTCCTTTTCTACTCTAAAAACTGGGAATTATCCAAGGTATAAAGGGGTGTGGACCAATAGCCTTAAAGGAATTCTATAAAGCTGATCTATTCTCAGTGATTAAAAAAACCCTAGCCTGCATTCCCCCTGCCCTTCAGCAGGTTTCTGAGGGCTCTGCCCTCAGCAGGCACTTTGGCTCAGGAAGGGGGTAATTTTGGTGCTTTTAGTTTACTGCCCATCTCGTGACTTATAATACATTGCCTGAGTTTTGGATAACTCAAAGTTTTGGATAAGACCCATCCCTTCTCTAACCCCCAGCTTTTCCTTTTGACAAAAATCAAGAATTCTCTGAACATTTTCTGTTCTAGGTATTGCTGGAAGGATTATAACAGTCATAGCAGGGATTCATGGCATGGCGGTATTTTCATGATTTTTTTAGAACTCAGTCTGAACTTATCTCCAATGAATCAAAGGGTGGGAGAGTTTTTAAGAGGTGGAATGGTGGGAAATCATAGGTTATCTGGATTCTATAAGGACCTGGGTGAGAGGGAGGTCAGGGGCCAAGGGGCAGAAAGAAGCCTGTCTAAACATGAGTCAAGCCGAGGAAAACATTAAGGTCATCTTGGTCAATCCTTACCATAACCTCATGGAGTCATGTATCAAGATGCCCATTTTAGGGCAGAAGACCTAAATAGAGGTTTTTCCAAAGAAGACATACAGATGGCCAACTCGGACATGAAAAGATGCTCAACATCGGTAATTATTAGAGAAATACAAATCAAAACCACAATGAGGTGTCACCTCACACAGGTTAGAATGGCCATCACCAAAAAGCCTACAAATAATTAACACTGGAGAGAGTGTAGAGAAAAGGGAACCCTCGCTACACTATTGGTGGGAATGTAAATTGGTGCAGCCACTATGTAAAACAGTATGGAGATTCTTTGAAGAAACTAAAAATTGAGTTACCATATGATCCAGCAATACCACTCCTGGATACATATATATATATATATATCTCTGGAAAAGACAAAAACTCTAATTGGAAAAGATACACGCACCCCAATGTTCATAACAGCACTATTTATAATAGCCAAGATATGGAAGCAACCTAAATGTCCATCAACAGATGAATGGATAGAGAAGATGTGGTGTATATATATACAATGGAATATTATTCAGCCATAAAAAGAATGAAATATTGCCACTTTCAGCAAAATGGATGGACCTATAGAATATTAAATAAGTGAAGTAAGTCCAACAAAGACAAATATTATATGATATCATTTATACATATACATGGAATCTAAAAAATAATACAAATGAATCTGTATACAAAACAGAAAAAGACTGACAAACATAGAAAACAAACTACAGTTACCAAAGGGGAAAGGGAAGGTAAGTAGGGATAAATTAGAAGTATGGGATTAGCGTATACAAAATACTATATATAAAATAAACAACAAGGATTTACTGTAACACAGGGAACTATATTCAATATCTTATAATAACCTATAATGGAAAATAATCTGAAAAATATGTGTGTGTATATATGCATATAATTGAATCACTTTGCTGTACACCTAAAACTAACACGATATCATAAATCAACCATACTTCAACTTAAACAAAAATTCTTTAAAAATGCGCATTTTACAGATTAGGAAACTGAGGCACAGAAAGGTTGAGACTTGCCCTATTTCACAAAGCCTCACAAGTCCCAAGGCATCCCCAAGTTCACCTCCCTCCCAATTTTTCACATATGTAAATTAACTTTTTCTTACTGTGGTTTGGAACCAGGTCAGCTGCATTATGTCCAAGTGCTGCCCTGATGAGAGCACCTTTGAAGGCTCAGCCCAAAGACAGTTTTGGGAAAATAGGGAGGAAAAAGGATGGGCAGAGTATAGGAAAGGGTAAGGGTAGTCAGCCATCATCCCCCCAACCTCATTTCACACATGTACACAGTCTTCAACACCATGTTCAGAACTGCGTTGGCAGTAATCTAGGCAAAAAGGAGTAAAATCCTGGATGAAGTCAGTGGGAATAGGAATAAAATGGATGGGACAAATTTAAAGGATACATCAAAAGAGTGGCAGGAACAGAAAACAGAGAGGCTAAAAGGGATATAAGGCAGGGACCTGTCTAACATGACCTTAGTCCTAGAAAGACGGGAACTAAAATAGTTGGGAGAGGGAACAAAATTTAAGGGGAAAGATGTGAATTAAGAATTATAACATGTTGTCTTTAAGGTAAACTGAGGTTTATTACTTTGGAAATATTAGACCTATACTATAGCATAAAATTTATGCTGCTAATGTCCAATTTTGAAGTGCTCATCTTCACAGCGATGCTGCAGATACAAAATAAATGACCTTAATCAAAGAGGAACTTTCAAAGAGAGAAAAGCAAAGAGCAAGATCAGGAACCTTAAAGAGCCACCATCTTTGAGGATCAGGGAAGGAGAGGCAAGAAAGCCAAAACAATAAGGGGGAATAAGGAACAGAAGAAAAATAAGAGAAATAGAAGAGTTCAGAAAGTATCATGTCATAGGAACCAAGGAAACAAGAAGTTTATAGAAGAAACAGATTTCAAAGAGTCAAATAGTGCAGTTAAGGAGAATTGTATTTTATAAGACAGAGGACTATACTGGTGACCTTTAAGAGAGAAGTCTCAATATAGTTAAGAGAATGAAAATCAGACTCCAGAGGTTAAAGTAAGTGGTAGATGGATAAGAAGCAAAGCACTGGGTCACAGCTAAGTAGTAAAAAGAAGAAAGTTTGGATGCTAGTTGGAAAAACAAAGATTTTTTTTTTTTTTTTTTTTTTTTTTTTTTTTTGTGGTACGTGGGCCTCTCACTGTTGTGGCCTCTCCCGTTGCGGAGCATAGGCTCTGGATGCGCAGGCTCAGTGGCCATGGCTCACGGGCCCAGCCGCTCCGCGGCATGTGGGATCTTTCCGGACCGGGGCATGAACCCGCGTCCCCTGCATCAGCAGGCGGACTCTCAACCACTGCACCACCAGGGAAGCCCCAAAGATCTTTTTGTTTTCCAATAATAAGGGAAAATATGTTGAGAACCTGAAGCATTAACCCTCGAGCCAGTATATACAGGAGCTCCTATACAGATTACTGATGTGTACATAAAAAGTGTATGGTTCCGTAAGAATATTCTGTTTCTCTACCATACTTTGGTCCCATCTCTGATACACAGCATTCATAACGGGGGAGCTCTAGCCCAGGGATTTCCAGCCTTTTAGTTAGTAGAGCAGGGTGTTGCTCTCAGCCTGCTTGCCAGTCCAAGGCCCTGTAGCTTGTTACTATCTGAAGAGATTTTATTGTGGGCCTAGAGACAACTATAGATGACTAGTTAATCTTGGTGTCTTAATCATTTCAGACTGTTATAACAAGTTATCACAGACTGGGTGGCTTAAACAGCAATTTATTTCTCACAGTTCTGGAGGCTGGGAAGTCGAACGTCAAGGTGCCAGTAAATCTGGTGCCCTGACTGAAGACAGCCATCTTCTCACTGTATCCTCACTTGGCAGAGAGAGCAGAAAGGAAGGAAGCTTTCTTGTGTCTCTTCTTATAAAAGCGCTAATCCCATTCATGAGGACCTACCCTCCTGACTTCACTACCTTTCAAAGGCCCTACTTCCTAATACCACCACACTGGAAGTTAGGATTTCAACATATCAGCTTTGGGGATGAGACAAACATTCAGTCCATAGCACTTAGCAAGATGAGTCAGAGTTTCTGGGGATTCAAGGAAGGATGCTGATGCTCTTAAAACGGTTCAGGATGTGGCAGTAGTTGTCACACTTGCAGGTGATGCAGAACATTATGTAAGAGATTTGTTGCTTTGTCTAATGGGTTTCCCTGTGAGAAGTAGCCGTTTCCAAATGGTGATCATTTGCTAGCTCTTGACAACCCCCAGCTATTTGCTCTGAGGCTGTCGGGCATATATCTTTGTCTAAATTAACCTTTTTGTGTACATACATCTTTTTTCCAGCTATGGCCAACAAATGCACTTGGAGGAAGGTAACATATCTTTCTATCCCTGCATTTCTGCACCCCTTAAAGCTATGCGCTTCTTTAAAGCAGGTCCACACCTGATCAACAGCTTAGTAGATTTATTCCAGTTCCTGCCTCTGATCATTTCCTGTTCTTAACTTCTGTGTCCATCTCTCCTCTGTAGTTGTCCTGAGAGCAGACCTCCTCTCACCTCCACATCTCTCACCTGGCAATTGAACTCTTGGTTCTTCCATTTTATGTTTTCACTTCATCTCTCCCAGTAACCATCCTAAATCTGCTCTCCCTGGAAAAACTCTCAATGATACCTCTGTCCTCCAGGGCCCAGAGTAGTCTGAGGGGCAAGGAACAATTAAAAGCAGAGATCAAGTGTTTTCAATTACATGTTTGCTTTTGGCTATAATGGAAACAGCCAGCATATCAGTTCTGTGTGTGCATGTGCGCATGGAGAATCTTTAACCAAATGAGCAAAAACAGCAACTACACTCAAAACGCTATAAATTGGTATCAGAAATAAGTGAAAATAACTAAGTATAAAAAGTATTTCTGATCCAGTGTTAGATAAAACTTCACCTGAACCATGTGATCTCTTTAAACATGTTATATTTAATTTCACATCAGACAGTAGATCGAGGAACCTATGATATCAGTAGCAGAGATGATCTGCTAAATGTTCTGGAGATATTCGAAAAGTTAAAAGCTATTCAGATTCCTATTTCAAGTCGTGGCTTAGAACTGGGTAAGCTATGTTACTGCCCACTCTCAAACATTGCTTAGGATGTTAATTATCTCCCCAAATTGTCAATGTCATATAATGATGTGAGGCCCCAGTTTGTCTTGGGAGGGCAATGGGAAGTGGGGGGACTGCCCAGGACACTGCTGCCCTGACCACATGGCATTAGGGAAAGGCTGATACCCTTGGTGTGGCCAAAGAGAGAAATGCAGTTTTCATAGTTCTCTGTCTCTTTCACACATACACGTTCTCAAAAGATCCGTTACTGTGCATGTGCTTCTCCTCTCCTTTTGAAAAGCTACATAATGAAAAGAGATTTATACATTTTAAAATGTCTGTGCACAAAGTGAGCCCTGTGTGCATCCTCTGGCTTTTGACGTTGCTCCTTCTCTGAAACTTGAAAAGCCTGCATGAGCCAAACCGCTTGCCGTTTGCCCTTAGATGCTCAGGCCCTGGCTGGTAGAGGCAGCTAGTGTGTGCAATTGGTTAATAGCTATTGCACAGCCCAATGAGGCTGAAGAATAAAGGTGTTCCATGTGAACTTTCTTCCCTACATCTGAGGCTCTGAGGAAGTGCTTTTCAGAGTCTAGGCAGTCCAAGGAGAGTGCTGTGTAGGCCTGCCATGTTCCTCTGGCTGCAGGAGTGACCTGAATGAAGTGATTCTGCCAAACGCTTGGCATCCCCTTGGACCAGTATGTAAGGTCTGTGCTTATCCCCAAGGCCAGACTCACCACAGCTAAAGTGACCTCTCCCAAAGCTTAATTCAATCCATTATGGGGTGGGCCCTGTGAGCTGATATCCACTGAGAAAGAGAGACAAAGAGAAAGTGTGGTCTGAGAGAGGGGGTACTTAAAGGAAAGGAGCCAGGGAGCAAGACAGACATGCCGCTAAGGGTTGCTCTCCAGGACCTTCAAAGAAAGGGTTAGAACTAAGCTTGAAGATTCGTAGAGCTGCGCTGTGGGCAGCTGAGGTCTGAATGTGTGCAGACCAGCTAATGCAAAAGCAAAGAGTACAGCTGGACCTGGGAGCAGCACCCCATGGCTGTTACTGAAAAATCTGCAGGGAAATGTCAGCTGCACCTGCAAGCATAATTGAAAGGGTGGGGATGATAGTGGCATCTTATTTTTACTAACATAAATGAACACTAGGCTTTCAAATAGGGTGGGAATAGCAAGTATTAATCATATCTCTAATATGGTGGCTTGTGGCACTGGCGTGTGTGTGTGTGTGTGTGTGTGTGTGTGTGTGTGTTTTCCTGGGTGCAGCAAATAACAGTTGCTGCATTCTTTACGGAAGCATTAATAAATTAAAAGTTTGGAACAGAAAAATATTATCAGTGGGCAGGGAGTCCGGAAAAAATATTAAAATGAGGAAGGAGCTGGCGGCTGCATTGAGCCATGCTGGGAGCTATAAATATGGAGAGCAGAGGCAACCTCCTAAATGGCATCCTTCCCAAGCAGGCAGGCAGGCAGGCAGGCAGGCAGGCAGAGTGTGAACACGTGTCTGCTCCCAGCAGGCCTGCACAGTAACCTCTCTCTCCATGGCTGTGCACACTATCATAGAGCTGATCTCTCTAAGATGGAGATGTTCAAATTTGAGTGTTCAAAAGATCACATGGGAACTTACACAAATTCGGACTCTGAGTCCTGCCCACCCCCATCAGAGAACTGATTCAGTACCTGTGCGATGGGGCTCAGAAATGTGAATTTTTAAAGCTCCTCTAAACTTTAAGAAACACTCTTCTAGCCAATATCGAGGCCGATGCCGGATGAAATTAAATGATAAATGTTTCCTTCAGAGATCTTACTATCTCCTCTCTCGAGGGCAATCTACTTACTGTCAGCTCCCATGGACCAACATCCACATATAAAAAGTGGTTCAGGAAATTAGCAGCTGATAGACATTTACATCTTGGATTAAATTTAAGTCAACATACTATCTTAGGATCAATGTTGGGCATATAAATCACAATAAATGTTGATGCATAAAGTGAAATTGTTTAGAGAAAATAAACATACACCAAGGGATCCATAAAAGAAGATCAGATTCCTCTATATGGAATCATTAGTACATTTGCCTCCTTATTGGGCTGGGGACTGTCTTGGCCCATGGAGAAACTGGCCTCCATAAAACCCTACCACAGTGATTTTCCACCTACTCAGCTCTAGGCCACATGCGAAGCCTGCTTTTTTCCAAATTAAAGCAGGTTTTTATGCCTGTAGCCACCAAAGGAAAACAATAAATATTGATTAACACCCTTTCCATTCTGTCTTCTTTTGTTAGAAATCTAACTAAATTTAAGTAGAAGGGGAGCCTTGCTATTGTGGTCAGTGTCACTGTGCTTTAGAAGAGCCTGGTGGTTGGACTAGGTAAGGAGGCCAGCAAGATGAAATGACCTTTATCTAATTGAAAAAAAGAAAATATTTGTTGAGAAAGTAGTGGTTACTGGAGCCAAATAAAAATGTCCTCAATACTCCTAAGATGGCTTCTTTTGTTGTTTTCAAGAAAGTAAATGGGAATAATGATTATTATATAAGTTAATATTTACTGAACACATAATATGTATGCACTGGCTACTGCATTAAAAAGTTATGTAAATTTTCTCTTTTAATTTTCATAATTATTCAATGAGTATGTTACTTTTAGTATTCTAACTTTACAGATGAGAAAGATAATTGGATTTTTCTTTGGAGAGTGTCATTCCACTGATTTGTAGGAAGTTGTACGTAACAGAGTTCACCAGGGCCCAAATCTCCCTTATAAAATAAGCAAGGCAAAAAAAGTTTGAGAATCAGATAGCTTAGATTACAACTAATGCAAAGCAGAGCAAGGACTCAAACACTGGTATGGTGATGCCAAAACTCATGTTCTTAAGGAGTGCCCTATAACGTCTCTTATGTTGTTTCACTGTTTGGATAAATCAACAGTGGGGGATATTATAGTTCATATGTTAAGCACATACATAGATCATTTTTTTAAAAGTCTCTTACTGTATATATTTGGGGCAACTACCATCAGATAAATAGATAATTGCTGTATTTCTTTGAAGTGGAAATTTTCTTAAAGTTGGGGCATATAAGGGAGTCAATAAACTATAGTTTGATTTGTCTTTAAAATCGTGAATCATGGGCTTAGGGAGTTAGAAGCCACATTAGCCATCTTCTTGTAGGACCCTGGATCCAACCAGGAGCTCCGTCTGTAACATCCCCAGTGGAAAATCCTAGTAGCTCAGGCAACAGACACTCCTTTTCTTAGTAATGTTTCAAGACCCAAATCAAGAGGTAGCTCCTGCACAAGGATCTCCCTGATGGATGAGTCAGAATTTCTTTTAATGATTTTCATCAGACTGTAGCTTACCTGAGATGATCATATAATTTTTTTCTCTCTCTTATTTTCTTTCTAGGTTCACTGAGCTATAACTGACATATAACATTGTATAAGTTTAGGTGTACATTATGATGATTTGACAAGTGTATATTTTGTGGTGAGAACTTTTAAGATCTAATCTCTTAGCAACTTTCAAGTAAACAATACAGTATTGTTAGCTGTAGTCACCATCCTGCACATTAGATCCCCAGTTGGCTGGGCTCCACGTTCACGTGGGAACACTGGGTGGGCTCCCTGCTCAGGCAGGGTTGCTGACTATGTTCTGCTGTTAGGTGAGGCTAGCAGCTCACCTAACTGGGCTCTGTAATCACCTCTAGCCTGGTGGGGTTGCAGGCTATGTTCCGTAGCAGGGTGGTGGTTGTATTCCACGATTGGACAGGGCTGTAGGCTGTGCTCCACAATTGCTCCTGGTCTGGTAGGACCTCAGACTGTGCTCCCAGGTGATGGTGCTGCCAGCTATACTCTGCATTTAAGTGGGACCACAGGCTGTGGCTAAAGTTGGGGAGGGGGGAACAGGCTGGGCTTCACTCTCAGGAAGTCTGTTGGCTGTGCTCCACTTTTGGGCAAGGTCACCAGCCAGGCTCTCTGTTTGGATGGTGCCCCCAGCTGTGTCCCACATTTGAGTGGGGCTGAAGACTGTTACACAGTCATTCAGGGTCTCTGTCTGAGCTCTGTGGTCTGATGGGGCTGCAGGCTGTACTCTGTAATTGGGTGGCAAGGCTGCAAACGTTTTTCAGCATTAAAGAAAGGCTATATGCCTGACTTCACTGTTGCGTGGGCTTGAGTGAACAGAAGAATTCACTGGTGAAGCCATATGCATCATTGAAAAGTAATTTTTTAAAAATACCAGATTTCCATTCCATTAACAGAACAAGGTTATTCAGATTTTCTATTTCTATTTCTGTTAGCACTGTGATTGGAAATTTTTCACAGGTATTGTCCATTTTATTCAAATTTTTGAATATTTTGCCTAAAGTTTATAACATTTCCTTTGTTTGTAAAATAAAATCTGTAGCTCACTTTCTCTCTCTCTTTCTCTCTTTCCCATCCCTCCTTCCATCCTTAATCATGCTTGATGATTAAAAGTTTATCAATTTCAGTAATCTTGAAAACAAATTTGTCTTTGTTGATTTTCCCCTGTGTATTTTTTTCTATATCAGTTATTTCTGCCCTTACTGTATTCTTTATTCTACTTTCCATAGTTTTGATTTGCTCTTCTTTCTCTCATTTCTTGAAAGGAAAGGTGAATATATTTATTTTTATCTTTCCTATTTTCTTTAAATATATTTAAGCTAAGAATTTTCCTGCAACCACTGATTTAGATTTATTCCAAAAGTTTTGATACTCTAATATACTTTGTCATTCCATATAAAATATTTTCTGATTTCCACTTTGATTGCTTTTTACCCATAGATGATTTAAAATTTTGTTAAGTTCAGTGAACATAGGGTTTCCCTCATTATGTTTTTGTTTTTGGTCCCTGGCTAAATCTCAATGTAGTCATAGAAGAAACTGAATAATTTTAATTTTTTTAAAGATTTTTTTTTATGTGGACCATTTTTAAAGTCTTTATTGAATTTGTTACAATATTGCTTCTGTTTTGTGTTTTTGGTTTTTTTGGCCCCGAGGCATGTGGGATCTTAGGTCTCCCACCAGGGACTGAACCCATACCCCCTGCTTTGGAAGGCAAAGTCTTAACCCACCAGGGATTGAACACATACCCCCTTCTTTGGAAGGCAAAGTCTTAACCACTGGACTGCCAGGGAAGTCCCCTGAATACTTTTAATTATTTGAACTTTTTGAGGCTTTCTTTTTGGTCCAGAATATAATTAGTTTTGGCATGTGCACATGAAAACGATTTGAATTTTATTAGGGCTGATTTCAGTGTTCTATAGATGTTGTTCAGATCTCCCATACCATTACTGAGATTTGTCTGTTTGTTAAATCAACTTTAATTAAATGAATTTTCTGCAGGTCATTTTAGTTCTGCTTTGTGTATTTGTTCACTTTTGCTTTATCTATTTTGTAACTGTGCTATTGAATACATATAAATTTAATATTGGGATATATTTCTGTTAGATTAACCTTCTTATTGTGATAAAATATCCTTGCTTCTTGCTATTTGTTATCTCTCGGTACAGCTATTTTCTTTCGGTTGGTGTTTGTAAGGTAAAATATTTTTCCAACCTTTTTTTTTTTCCAGGCTCAGTGGCCATGGCTCATGGGCCCAGCCGCTCCGCGACATGTGGGATCCCCCCGGACCAGGGCACAAACCCATGTCCCCTGCATCGGCAGGCGGACTCTCAACCACTGCGCCACCAGGGAAGCCCCCTGCTATTAATTTTTAATTGTATGCCAGATATAATGAATAGACTTATCATAGATTGTTAAACATACACAAATCAATGAATGTTACATACCACATTAACAAAAGAAAAGATAAAACCATTGGATCATCTCAATAAATGGAAAAAAAGATTTGATAAAATTGAATATCCATTCATGATAAAAACTCTCACCAAGGACTTCCCTGGCAGTCCAGTGGTTAAGACTCTGCACTTCCAATACAGGGGGTGCAGGTTTAATCCCTGGTTGGGGAACTAAGATCCCACATGATGTGAAACGTGGCCAAAAATTTTTTTTTAAAAACTCTCACCAATGTGGGTACAGAGGGAATACACCTCAACATAATAAAAGCCATTTATGACAAACCCACAGCCAACATAATACTCAATGGTAAAAAACTGAGAGCCTTCTTGCTAAGTTTAGGAAGAAGACAAGGATGCTCACTTTCATCACTTCTATTCAACATAGTATAGCCACAGCAATCAGACAAGAAAAAGAAATAAAATGTATCCAAATTGGAAGGGAAGAGGTAAAATTGTCATCAATTGCAAATGACATGATACTCTCTATAGAGACCTCTAAAGACTCCACACAAAATCTATTATAACTAATTAGTGAATTCAGCAAGGCAGCAGGATACAAGATTAATATACAGAAATATGTTGCATTTCTTTACACTAACAATGAAATATCAGAAAGTAAAATAAATAAATAAAATAACACTCTCATTTAAAATCACATCAAAAAAAATACCTAGGAATAAACTTAACCAAGGAGGTAAAAGACCTATACGAAAACTATAAAACATTGATAAAGGAAACTGAAAACTGAAGACGAGTCAAAGAAATTGAAAGATATCCCATGCTCTTGGATTAGAAGAATTAATATTTCTAAAATGGCTGTACTACCCCCAAAGCAATCCACAGATTTAACGTGATCCCTATCAAAATACTTGGATATTTTTCACAGAACTAGAAGAAATAATCCTAAAATTTATATGGAAACACAAAGACCCAGAATTGCCAAAGCAATCTTGAGGGAACAGAGCAAAGCTGGAGGCATAACCCTTCCAGACTTCAGACAATATTACAAAGCTACAGTAATCAAAACAGCATGGTATTGGCACAAAAACAGATATACAGATCAGTGGAACAGAACAGAGAGCCCAGAAATAAACCCACATACCTATGGTCAATTAATTTATGACAAAGGAGACAGGGATATACAATGGAGAAAAGACAATCTCTTCAACAAGTAGTGTTGGGAAAGCTGGACAGCTATATGTAAATTGATGAAATTAGAACACTCCCTCACACCATATACAAAAATAAACTCAGAATGGTTCAAACGCCTAAATATAAAACATGATACCATAAAACTCCTAGAAAAGAACATAGGCAAAACATTCTTGGACATAAATCACAGCTATATTTTCTTAGGTCAGACTTTCAAGGCAAAAGAAATAAAAGCAAAAATAAATAAATGGGACCTAATCACACTTAAAAGCTTCTGCACAGCAAAGGAAATCATCAATAAAATGAAAAAATAGCCTATGGAATGGAAGAAAATATTTGCAAATACTGTGACTGACAAGGGGTTAATATCCAAAATATACAAACAGCTCATGCAACTCAATATCCAAAAAACAAACAACTCAATTAAAACAATGGGCAGAAGACCTAAATAGACATTTCTCCAAAAAAGATATCCAGATGGCCAACAGGCACATGAAAAGATGATCAACATATCTAAGTATTAGAGAAATGCAAATCAAAACCACAGTGAGGTATCATCTCATACTGGTCAGAATGGCCATCATCAAAAAGTTTACAAACAATAAATGCTGGAGAGGGTGTGGAGAAAAGGGAACCTTCTTGCACTGTTGATGGGAATGTAAATTGGTGCCAACCACTATGGAAAATAGTATGGAAGTTCCTTTAAAAACTAAAAATACAGCTACCATATGAACCAGCAATTCCACTCCTGGGTACATACCTGGAAAAGATGAAAACTCTAATTGGAAAAGATACATGTACCCCAATGTTCATAACAGCACTATTTATGATACCCAAGGCATGGAAACAATCCAACTGCCCATCAACAGATGATTGGTTTAAGAAGTTATATATAAGGGAATATTACTCAGCCATAAAAAAGAATGAAATATTGCCATTTGCAGCAACATGGATGGACTTAGAGAATATCATACTAAGTGAAGTAAGTCAGAGAAAGACAAATATTATATGATATTGCTTATATGTGGAATCTAAATAAAATACAAATGAATCTATATATCAATACAGAAGAGAAATAGACTCACAGACATAGAAAACAAATTTATGGCTACCTAAGGGGAATAGGGAGGAGGGGTAAATTAGGACTAGGGGATTAACAGATACAAATTACTATACATAAAATAGATGAGCAACAAGGATTTACTGTGTAGCACAGGGAACTATATTCAATATCTTGTAATAACTTATAGTGGAAAATAATCTGAATATATATACCTGAATGACTTTGCCATACACCTGAAACTAAAACAATATTTTAAATCAACTATATTTCAATAAAAAAAGAATCATAGAGGGTCCAGATCATTTTATCTTTTACCGTACAGTGTTCTCTCCACAATTAAGCAAATATAGTGAAATATGATCATCTTAACCCATTTAGAAATTTATTAGGGACAAAACTAGATTTCAATATTTATAATATTCAGTCCATTTCTGATTTTCACTGCTCCAAGGGCATAAACCACTCAGATTTTTTAATAGAACCCTGACAGGATTCTGCCTACTGAGCCCCAGAACAGTAAGTGGTTTCCATCTCTGCTCTTTATAAGTTTCAGTCAATATATCCAGTTCCTGACAGATGTTGTTCTTGATGAAAGCTCTCTTACTGGCAGATCTTAGTTCCTAAGCACCAAGAAACTCTAGATACTTTCCTCTGTATTTTAGAAGCTTTTAGCTTAGCTCCCCTTCAGCTCCAGAACTTGTCTGGGAAAAACAAATGTCTGAGTCCCTTCAAGTTTCCAAATTGCCACATCAGCCCCATTAAACTGCTAAAAGCTTAAGTGGTTACTCTTACCCCCAGCAGAGCCCTGCTGCATCAGCAAGACTAGTCCTTGAGTCATGCCCCAAATTGGCAGATGACTCAGGTTGAAAAATGACTGGAGTAGTCAGCTTACTTCTCCCCTCTCAGAAGTTATGGTTTACCTCATCTCTGTTCCTTCTACAGCTCTCTCATGCAATCAGAAATTATGAATTTCACAACTTATCTATTTATTTCAAGTTGTTGCAGTGGGAACATTACCCTGTTAGCATCTACTGTATCTTACTTAGAAGCAGACGTCTACTATACTCTATGTAGAAGCAGAAAAACCCAAGTTAGGAATCTTTTGGTTGCAAGTAGCAAGCAACCCAATGCAAGCTGGTTTAAGAAAAAGGAAATTATTTTTTCACCTAACTGAAAAGTTCATGTATTAGGCTGGCTTCAGCTACCGGCAATCTAGGAATTTTTTAAAAATCTAATTGGCTATAGTCAGTTATGCACCCATTCCCGTCTCAGTCATCACCCAAACTAAATGGCCTAGACTGGGGGATGCATGATTCTTCAGAGCAAAATCTGCATCGTTGTTAGAAAAAAAATAAGTAGATTGTGGGCAGTGAGAGCAATTGCCCACTATGCCTGGCCAGTCCAGCTGTCATTCATCTGTCTTCTCAATTGCCATAGTTTCTACAAGCTATTTAAGCACTGAAATGCATTGTTTTGACGTGTGTATTGCTCAGATTAAGCTAAAACCTTGTTCTCAGTACTCTTTTGATATCCAAAGCACAAAAATTCATATTGGGCTGCTAACAGATGTTTAATAAATACTTGTGCCTTGGTTAGTCCTGGGGTAGGTTACCTGACTGCATCTCATAATGCAGATCAGCAACTGAAGAAGGATAATTTTCTGTTTTCAACTCTAATCATGTGCTAATAAGCACTGTCAGAAGAAAGCACTTTAAACTAAGATGTGGGTTATTGTTTTATATTTTATACACTATCCTTTTGAAGAAAAACTAAATGTGAAAATGGGTTGAGGATGCCTAGCTAATCCCTGAGCCATTTCACTGATGTGGTATATTGGCTTCAGCATGCCCGCATTTGCTGTGACATCACACATTCCAATTTTCCACCTTCCAGGCAGGCAATTATGGGAAAGACTTCAGTGCTGCTCTCTAAGAGACTACACTATGGGCTGAATGGAACTATGTCAGAAAGGCAGCCCCATTTCCTCCCAACTACTTGATGTGTTTCTCCCAACAAAGGACATGGTTTTGAATTCTTCCTTTCACCTGCTTGCTGTCGGAAATCGCATAAAAGAGTCTAAGCTTTGAGCCTGAGCTTGAAACGAGAAACTGACTTAGTCAGTGGAGGGTTGGGATTAGCAGCTCATGCTATTTCCAGTATGTGTGCAGATCTCACAGTGGCTGTGTTAACTAAAGCCACCTGAAAGAGGAAAACCTAAGGGAATTAATAAATTAGAGCAAATGCATAGTGTGATGATAAAGAGTCACCGGAGTCAGAATCTTGGCTCTGCCGCTGGGTGGCCCCGGGCCTCAGACTCCTAATTTGCATCATAGAGCTATTATGATTAATTGGAATAATGCATGTGAAGTGCTTAGCATGATGTCAGACATAAACAATAACAAATAGTCATTATTGGTATTTTTATTGAATTACACAGGAAACTTTATGGATAGCACCACCAACTATCACCATGGTAATGAGCTAGCATGGCAACAGCTACAGATAAGTGCTACAGATAAGCAGAAAAGGCTTAAGGATTAGGCTTTTTGAAATGAGTCCATATTTACTTTTTCTGCACATTAAAATGCCGAAACAAATTATTTTGAATGCCTGCAGACCCAAGGCAGAGGTTACCATTAAAAGTTAACACCATTAAGACAGGGGAAAAATTAGGAGTACATTCCTCTGAGTACCTGTGTTGCTCAGGACTAATACAGATGCCAAAATCTCCTTAAACTGCAGCATACAAACTCTTATATTAAATGCTATTTTTTCCAAAAAAAAATAGGAAGAAGCTATGTGGAAGGACTTATATTTTATTTACTTATATACCCTGCATCTATTGTTAATCCATAATTCATCCTAGACTGAAAGCAGTTAGTATCCAAGCTCAATCTATTTTCTCTGTTCCAAGTTTTGACTTCTTTCCTCTTTCCCTGTCATGAATCTCATCCATAAAAGCATTCTGTTCACCTAGTTATCACAGATACATATTCATTTGTGACTGATTTGTGACATATATAGTATATGCCAGGCCCTATGCCACAGACATAAGAACACAGGTCCTGCTCACAATCCACTTGAGGTGAAGGTAAGGAAATAATGCTTTAACACAATGAGAGAAATGTACACTGACTGTGAGAAACTAATGGATTCTGAGTCTTAAATGATGGATGAGAGTCAGGCAGACAGGTCAAGAAGTGAGGATCTTGGCATGCCCAAATGTACAGAGGCAAGAAAGAGCTCAGCATGGAAAGAAACTAAAAACCATTTGATGTTACTCAAATAGGAAGTTCAAAGTAGTCAGTGGCAAAGGAATTCTGGAGAAGTAGACAAAGGCAAAATAGTGAGGTGCCTCTCTTTCGCCTTAATAACTTTGAGCTCTTTTCTGTACATAGTGGGGAGTCACTGAAGGTCTTGAAGCAAGAAGTGGTCAGATTTCACATATTAGATAGATTACAGAGTGGAGGAGGTCATCCAAGTCTCTGGCCAGAGGCAACAAGATCAGCTATGAACCTGTTCCAATAATCCAGGCTAGAAACCTGAGGACCTGAATGCAGGCAGTGGTAGTAGACAGAGAGGAGACTAGGCAAAGATATGTTTAGGGAAGATGAAATTTGAAGTCTTTCCAAAAGAATCTTTTTTGGGGAAAAAAAATGAGGAAAATACTTAAAAGCGAAAGAAAGATAAAGTATAAAAATATAGAAACCAATAAGTCTACATACTATGTATCCTAAGGTAGTTAAGTTATGCCAGCCTCATATTTTACCAGATACTTAAGCCTCAGAAAATTTCCTGGCCTCTATCCTATCTCCCTTTGATCCTGGGACAGACTTGGGATGGCACTGCAGCTAGAAATGGAGGCTCCTCCATTTTTCTCCTCTAAGAATCATGGATCAGGTCTTCAGGCCTTAAATCATGAAGCCATTGCTATGCATCTTCCCTGTCTCCTACAACTGACAGTCAGGATCCTAGGCCCTGAGCCCTCAAAAGAGAAAGTTGCTTCCTTATCTGCTTCCCAATACCTTTTCTTGGACTTTAGGCTATTCTTCTTCATTTTTATATTTACTTCCAGCACCTGGCCTGATACCTTTCTTCAAAGTAGAACTTCTTGGAATTCCAGTCAGAGAAGTTCTTCTTTGAACCCTGACCAATCTTTTTACTCAGCACTGTTTAAGAGAAGCACAGTAAATGGTAGGGAGACAAGTTATACTCTTCAGTGGCAAGTGTTTTGTTCACCTATGGTCCTAAACCAAGGTCCCACAGACTATGGCCCACAGCCAAATCTGGTCCACTATCTGTTTTAATAAAGTTTTATTGGAACACAGCCACACTCATTCATTCAAGCATTTTCTCAGTTGCATGTGTGCTACTGTGGCAGAGTTAAGTAGTTGTCCCCACGACTTGAGAACATGTGTCCCAGAACCTTAAAATATTTACCACATGGCACTTTACAGAGAAAGTTGGTTGACCCGTTTTCTAAACCATTATTAAGACTGATTTTTCTCGGTAGTTACATTTATTCTATAGTAAATGCCCATCTGCTTAGAGTCTTTGGAACTCTCCCCAACTCCCTACTACAGCTGCTATGTCCCAACTCAGTGCCTGTTTCCCATGTGAGGACAGTCTTCAGCTTCACCACCTCCTCACCCCATAATCCACCCTAGTGACCATCCAGAATTCAATTAATAAATTCTACAAATTTTCACACAAAATTGTTTTTTATATATGGTATCAATTTTTAAAATTTGCCTGGCAGCAGGACATGGAGGAGTACTGAGTGGTTAGGCCTCTATGAAATGGTGCAATTAGTTTTTCTCCTTTGTTTCCTTTCTTATAAGTCATATCAGCAGAGCAAAAGACATGGGAGAGGAAGCAAAGCTGAAATACTTCAATTATCCATATTCCAGAAAATCAACTCATAGTAACTAAAATTTAGCTGAACCATTTTTCAAGGCATATAAAATGTCCTTGATTTCCTGTAATGTAGTAAGATAATTTACATCTGCTTTTACTTAAAGAAGTATTTTGTTAAGAGACAATATCATTTTATAATTCAGGACAAGGACTCTTTTGTTCTACCTTTGTTAAATCCTACCTTCATCACTCATTTGCTTACATCACTTCTTTGTACTTAAGTCTTTTCACCTGTAAAATAGGAATAATACTACTGTTTATCTAATAGTGTTTTATGAGGTAATATTTGCAAAATATTTAGAACAGTATTGTACGATAAATGCTGTTTGTTATTGTATTTATTTTTCTTTCCTGCATTTTGTTTGTTGCTGTTCTCAAAATGATGAGTATTTCCATTTAGAAGAGAGCTTAGCTAGATTCTGGCTGAATTTCTCCTTATTTTCTCCTTGCTAGGCAGGCCTCTCTCACACTGCTTCCCTCTGATTTTGCTTACTACACCAGCCACACCAGACCCTCTCCTAACCCCTTCACACTTACAGATCACAACCAAAGTTCGTATTCTTGGCAATTGATCTCACCAAGAGTGGAATCAGAAGAGTGGAGGTGGAGAAGCCAAGACCTCAAAACAGTGGCTACTTGTGCACTTTTCCAATGCCCACTCCCCCCACCCCATGAGGAAGGGAACTGTGTCTTTCTTGTTCTAACCTCTGTACCAAACCCATAGAATGATGTCTCATAGAAGGTGTCCATGAATATTCATGGAAGGATGAAATAAACTGCACAGAGAAGCAGAGGCCAGTGAGGGAGAGAAGGATGAGGACTGAGTGCTGAGCCTTCACCAGTAGCTGTTCTTCTGGCCTCATGGTCAATGATCAATATGGAAAATGACTACACCAGAGGGACATGGATTGCTGAAAGCATCAGCAAAAGTTGAAGGTAGCAATTAAGCAAAAGTCAGGGGAATGCATTCTGGGAAGAATGGCTCGAGGCCAATTTTGGGTACTAACTCCAGATATATACATTTGTATATATGTGTGTGTGTGTGTATATATATATATATATACACATGCACACACACGTATATATGTATATATGTGTGTGTGTGTGTATATATATATATATACACATGCACATACACGTATATATGTACATATGTGTGTGTATATATATACATATGTATATGTATATATATATACACATTATATATAAAGTAATTAGATGAGAAACACAGGTATCACCTTTAAGTTTAAGTAAATAAGTACCATTTATTTCTAATTTGTCTGGTAATGTTCCCACTCTTCTAGTGTTTGGTAATCCATTTGTGTTGCTAACCATTTATTTGCTATTATTAACTCACCATAAGCTTATCAAGTACATATTTGATACCACACATTCTGCCACAGATGGGGCATATTTTTAAAAATGAGTAGCACATTGTTCTTGCTCCTGTTCTGAAGGAATGCCACTTGAAAGATAGAGATATTCAAAATGAAAAATAATTCAACATGGTAAGTGCTAATCAGGGCAAGGAAGAAAGGCATTGGAGAACAGAGGAGAGAATAATTCTGCTCTCCTGCAAAGAAGACATCTATGACCACTTTAGAAATAGGAGATATTTCAGTTGAACTTTGAAGTTGAAACTTGCCAGGCAGTGAAAGAGTGAAGGAGTATTTCAGATGGATGTGGATAGGGTGGGACAAAACAAATTTTGGAAATGGCACATCATCTGAGTTCCTAGAATAGAGTGTACTGTGTAGTAATAGGGGATGAGACAGAGAAGATGGTTGAAACCAGATTGGTAAGGATTTAGTTGTCACATGTATTGGAAGTCATCAGAGAGATTTCTAAGGAAAAGAGTGTTGTGCTGCATCCCAGAAATTTCAGGTCTTTGACTTGGGAAGATTCCTTGAGTTCTATCTCTATGAGTTAGTTTCCTCATCTGTAGGAGATCATAACAGTGGCTCTGCTCTCTCTTATGGTTGTTGTGAGGACTAAATGAGTAAATATATGCAAAGTATTTAAAACAGTGCCAGATTCATATTAAGCAGTCTTTTAAAATATCTCCTATTATTGTCTTCAAGAATGAACTTCTCATTTGCGACCAACTGTTAAGGCATTTTGGAAGATCTACCATTTCCCTACTCCTAGGTAACCCAGAGCGGCACACCAATAGAATATATGCTCTGTCTTGAGTACTGTTCCTGTCAAGATCCAGTGCCAAAGTAAGAGCTGTGTTGGCTGCACATACATCAGTGTGCCCAGAGCCCAGCGTGTGAGATGACAAATTATGGGCTGAACCAGCTATTAATCACTCATGCCAAACAAAAGAGAAGGCTGTCTACAAGTTTCTGCAAGGTGAACCCTAACTTCATTACCTAAACCAACATTATTTTATGCTGTGTTTTGCTTCCTTCTGGAACATGTTTTTTTTGTTGTTTTTTTGTTTTTCCTTCTGGAACATTTTTTTTAAAGAAATCTTGCTTATCAGGTTAGTTGTAACTTTCAAGAAGCTTCTCCCTCTCATGTTTTTCATCACGCAGCTATCTTTCAACATCCTGAGCGCTGAAGTTCTAGGGATTGTCGGCAGAACAAATTGATTTCCTTTATTATATGAAATTTGACCTTTATTTTCTGCCATATTAGATTGGTATTTGATGTGGTTTTCCATTTTTAAAAGCACCAATATGGTAAAAAGAAACTATCAGTATCTGATATGCTAAATGCCAATTCTGGGAATTGACTGCCCAGAGGCTAACTTGGAAATAGCTATCTTTGTTTACCCACTGCAACTCCCTCAATTGAGAAATTATCTCATTCTATTGCTCATCTAGGTTATAGTCCAGAGAGCAGGCCCCTAAAATGATTAAGTCGCAAAGTAATTCCATTTTAGCCCAGAACATTTGCATTTGCCCACATCAACACACCATGGTGCTGACCTTCCTGCTTTTCCGGCAGGCAATCTGTTCTACTCAGGCAGACCACAAGGCCCAAGTGCCACCTACTTGTCTTTCTAGGGCCCTCAGTATCTACCCTAGTCTGGATTTCACTGAGCTTAAGTGATTTGTTCTTAAATTAAAATGAGTGGTGAGATAACGTCCTTGACTGGATTCGTTATTTGATAGTGCTAATATGTACTAGACTTTGATCAACTTTTTTGTGCAAGAGAAGCTTCAAAATCAATAGTAGATTCAGGATAGAGTAAAACTAATTGTCTAGGTATAAATGACACATGTTAATATAAAGCACATTTCTAAATACAGCACTCAACTATTTTATTTATGGGCCATACATGAAAGGGATTTGCAACAGGACTGTTTGGCTCATTCATTGAATCATTTATTTATTTACTATTTACTAAATCAATATCTGAGGAAAGCCACCCTATCAAAGAATTCTTTCCTTTCTCCTCTGCACTCTCATAGCTCTCTGTAAGTCACTTATAATACTATTTATTTTTAATAGACATATTTTAATAGATATATTTTAATAGATAACCCCTAAATATCTCTAATCTTAAGGAAATAATATGCTGAGGATTTTTTTTGTGATGCTAAGAAGATTTTTGTGCAATTATTTTTACTACAATATTATTTATAGTTAAAAATGTAGAAACATCCTAAATATTCAGCAATAGAGGATTCGTTAAATAAATGATGGCACGTGTACAATAAAGTGCTATAAAACCATCTCAATGCTTATGTGAAGTTTTTAATAATGGCAAAATATTTGTTTTATGATGTTAGTAGAAAAAAATGAAATACAAAACTTTATTGCTATTCCTAATTCAAGTTATACTTAAATGTTCATGAATAAATTGATTGTTATTAACTGATATGTTAATAGTGATCCTTTCTGAATTAGAAAATTAAGAATATTATCTGTTACTTTCTTATATATGTGTATCATAAGTATATATAACTTTCACGATTAGAAAACAAAACCACAAAGGGTTTTTTTTCTTTTTCTCTTTCTTTTTTTTTAGTATTATAATTACATTATATATGTCATACTGTGTTATCTCTGTAAAGGAATCAGAAGAAAAAAAGTTTTAAATAGACTGGTTCTCTTGGAGCTTACAATTTAAAGAGGGATGCTAAAGAGACAGATGTGATAAAGAAAAAGGAGCAATACAAAAGAGGAATAAAATTGAAACTGAGAAATTGTTCACTGCAGGCTACTACCACTGGAAGAGTTAAGAAATATGGATTTAGTGGGGACTCAGAAGCAGGACATGTTGCATGGAGACAGACTTAGATGGATTTGAATGGGTAGAAAAAAGGGAGAGACAAGATAGTCCACCGTCATATGGAGTAAGTCCATGTTTTACCTTTGGTTTTAGACATCTTCATTAAAGGAGGGTTTATATTACATAGTCAGGGTTCAGTTAGAAAAAGAGAAGCCGTTCTATGTATTTAAAACAGAAAAGAATACAGTAGTACAGGAAATTAAGAGCTTAAAAATTATGGAATGGATTGGACAGAGTCAGAAACTCACATCCAGAGGCTAAGAACCTGCAGAAAACCAGCAGCACTTCATAGTTCCTCCACACGCCTGTGGCAGGTGAATAGCAAACAAAAACAGAGATCATTAAAAAATTCATCTTTGTAAAACCCATAGTCTAGTGTCAAAGTAAGAATAAAATAGCTTTTGCCTCTCTTCTTCTTTCTAAATCTTGCATTGTGTGACTACTAGGCAAAAGGTCACTCTATCTAAAACACAGGCGCCAAAGTGGTCTAGAAAATGTAGTTCCAAGGCTTGTAGCCTCTGCCACACAGGAAAAAGCAGAAAAGGCATAAGAATGAGTGCTGAGTCCCTAACTCCCTCCCCAGACATTTATCATAGATAGTTCCATAAATCATTGAAAGACAGGGTAAGAGGCTTAGCCTTAAAAACAATAGGGTTCTTTAAGCAGATGAGAAAAAAAATACCATGCTGGAAAAGTAAATTGGTTAAGGAAAACTATCTTATTGTGGCAAATATGTTTCGAGTTGCTTCATCAATACAGAGTATCATGAAAAACACAAAAAACCACAAAGAACTAAAGGGAAATCAAAAGTGCAGTCAAAGTTACGTAGGGTCGAGTTAAGGGCCATGTGCCCAAACCTCACTATGGTTCTGGTCTGGAGGTGTTTTCTGTGCATCACGCAACCACCCTGACCCTTTTAACCCATCTATTTGCTTAAAAAATGAACTCAGTTAAAAAAAAAAGCATTAAATCCAACTGGTTTTTAAACTGTTGTTCTGGTTGCACCATGTAAACCCAATTTAACAGCTTCTACAGTCAACTCTGGTCAAATGAGAAATGTCATACTCATGCACACCAGTCTCCCATGGTGATGCTTTCACTCAAATACTATTTTCATATCATCCCATGTCTGGTTTTCAATATTTCTCCCAATGTGGTTTAGGAAAATTATATTTTAGATTTCTAATGCATTATGAATAGAATGAATTTAATATAAACTCCTACTTGCTGAAAGATAATTTCTGTTTAGAAACAAATTTCAAACAGACAGAAAGAAATGAAACACTTTAACTCTCCTCCCTTTTGGTTATGGGTGGAGTGAGGTAACTTTTTTAAATTTAATTTTATTTATTTTTATTTTATTTTTGGCTGCGTTGGGTCTTCATTGCTGCACATGCACTTTTCTCTGGTTGCAGTGAGCAGGGGCTACTCTTTGTTGCGTTGCATGGGCTTCTCACTGCGGTGGCTTCTCTTGTGCAGAGCACGGGCTCTAGGCGCGCAGGCTTCAGTAGTTGTGGCACATGGGCTCAGTAGTTGTGGTGCACGGACTCTAGAGCACAGGCTCAGTAGTTGTGGCGCATGGGCTTAGTTGCTTCATGGCATGTGGGATCTTTCCGCATCAGGGCTCGAACCCGTGTCCCCTGCATCGGCAGATGGATTCTTAACAACTGTGCCACCAGGGAAGCCCGAGGTAACTCTTTATAAGGGAGAAAGTCGTGTAGGATTTTGAACAATGTACCCTACTCTCCTACTATCCTGTCTTTACAACATACTTGCCTGTAAATTCTTTGGATGCAGATGGTGTGCTTTAGGTTTCCCAACACTACTGACCTCAGACACTTGCCTACAAGCTCTAGTTTGATGCATAAATGTACTCTAATAGCCTCCATATCACTGCTGCTATGTCAGCAGTACCTTTTAAAAGGTACTCAACAGCAGTGTTTAAAAGAGTACCTTTTAAAAGGTACTCAACAGCAGCGTTAAATGCAGTGGATGAGGAAAAGGAGGAGTAGGAAGAGATCAAAGAAGGAAAGAAGAAGGATGATGAAAGGAAAGTAAGTATGATATAAAACTTTTACCAAGAGCTTGAACAGTATCTTACCCAAAGGAATTATAATAAGAGCTGAGATGAAACATGGAATTGGGCAAAATGAAGTCATACACAGTTCTGACTAGACTCCATTAAAAAAGATCTGTGTTTGGGCTTCCCTGGTGGCACAGTGGTTAAGAATCTGCCTGCCAGTGCAGGGGACACAGGTTCGAGCCCTGGTCCGGGAAGATCCCCCATGCCTTGGAGCAACTAAACCCATGCACCACAACTACTGAGCCTGTGCTTTACAGCCCACGAGCCACAACTACTGAAGCCCGCGCGCCTAGAGCCCATGCTCCACAACAAGAGAAGCCACCGCAATGAGGAGCCCCCACTCACCACAACTAGAGAAAGCCCGCACGCAACAACAAAGACCCAATGCAGCCAAAAATAAATAAATAAAAATTTAAAAATTTTTTTAATTTAAGAAATTGAAAAAAAAAATCTGTGTTTCACATGCCCATACTCAGAAAGCAAGGCTGAGACTATGGAAAATTTATAGGCCATCTCCTAAAGTTGTTTTTGAAGACATTTTGAATCATGACAAATCTCTTGAGTGGAAGTAAACAGAAAATTCTATACGAAAAGTCATGATAAATAGTGTTCTCTGTGATCTATAATTTCCTGATTTTTAATAAGTGTCCATATTATTGTCATTAATATATGTCTTATGACCTTATCTACTCAGCTCATCTATCAGAAACTACAATTAAAGTGGCACATCTGCTACTTTTGGAGAAATCCTTTCAAGTCAATTTTCCTTGGATCAGCCTTCAACATAAATTTTGACTCTTGTGGAGAAATTCAGTACAATGTATGCAGGCCCATAAAATAGGAAAGCCTATCTTTATCAAGGAAGTGGGGCGCTGCATATTTATGCACAATGCCCTATGTAAATCAGGAAACCACAAAACTAAAGGCATTAAACACTCCAGGTCTTTCTACAGAACACTGTGGTTGGTGCATTTTTATGTGAAAAAAAGTTAAAGCTGAGACTCAAATCCTTCTGTATTGCAGCAATGCTTTTGCCTTAATAAAGATCTGGGGCCAGAAAGAACTGCCATCAATTCACAACATATTTTTCTTTCCAAAATTACATTTCTCTTATAAATATCCCTGGAAAACAACCTTAAGAATCCAATAAACCCTGAATCACTTTGCCCGTGACCTTATTTCTGGTTGAATGTTCTCGTCAGCATCCTGGAGGAAAAACTGAAATTTGTGATATTTTGATGAGCCATGCAGATGAAACCTGTGATTTAGAACTGAGGGTTTTGAGAGACTTTCTAAACAGAGAACAGAGCTTCTGTACCCAGGATTCTCTAAAATGTCCACCTGTGCGCTCTTGTCACTCTGTTCCTTTTTGGTCACCAACACGGACTGGAAAGAACTTTGTGGTAACACTATAATTAAACATCAGGCTTAGGTTTCAATGCACCAGGATGGTTTTTATCCCCCTTTCTGTGACCCTCCCCCGACTACTTTTCCACCCCACGGGGCAGCAGCTTTGCAAAGTCCGCCTTTATTGTCCACTTGGGTTGTATTTTTATCTGATTGGGAAAGACATACCCACAGAGGCTTTGCTTTTTATCCTCTCCTATATTTCAAAGATTGTTTCTCCCTCAGTCCCGACACCAGCAATCCTTTGTGGTTTTTCTTGGACCTCAAAGGCTTAATGGTCTGGCACAGAACTTGAATCTTTGGAAATATACCCCAACTACCTCTAACAGCAGCTTCAGATAAGTTCAGGGAGCAGCCACTCAGAAAAGCAAAAGTGGTGCCCGTGGTTAAATGTTCCAGGGAGGTTTTTGTCTTTAAAATCAAGTGAATATATTAAAAGATGGCTTTAAAGCCTGCAGCACTCACCCAGATCGCATAGAGATGTTTCTAGATTCGCTGTGGGTAAGAAGATGAAACCAAGTTTAAAAGTTAATTAGTCAGCTCTCTTCCTGAATGTTTGGTGGTCCCTTCCCTGGGGAAGAGGGGGTGGGAACAGCATGACTGGGGAGGGGAACTCGTATGAAGCTAGTTACTTGGAAGTCGGGTAATATTAAAAGACTAGTTACGTCACAGGGGCACAGATATAACTACAATCAATGCACTTAAGCAGTTATGATGAAAGGAGGCCTCCTATTATTCTAATTAAGGCTGTCATTTGATACTTTTTTTAAACTCCAAATGAATTAAGCTACCATCTAAAATCCTTGCAGGTTAGTATTTTGCTCATTTCTTTGTCATGGATTATCTCTTAGGGAAGGCCTGACATGAGAGGGAGGGAGGGAAAGAGGGAGAGAGGGAGAAAACTAACATTTATATGTTATCTGTGTGTCAAAAACTGTCTTTAACACTTTACAAATATTAACTTATTTAATCCTCACAACACTGTGCAGAATATTATTATTCTTCCCAGTTAAGTATTCTTTATTTTGCTCCCAAATAAGGAAACTCAGGTACAGAAAGGCAATTAACTTGCCCAAGACTGCATAGCTGGTCAGTGGCAGAGCTGGGATTCCAACCCAGGAAATCTAACCTCAGAGTGTCTGAGCACTCCATCAGCTAGACTTCTGATAGCAACTTAAGGCTCTATTTTTTTTTTAAGGCTCTATTTTTAAGGCCTGCTGAAATCCAACACACACACACACACACACACACACACACACACACACACACACCTCCCAAACCTCAACTGCTCAACACAACAGATGTCAGCTTCTCAATCATTCTGTGTCCCACGCAGGTTGTTAGGGAAGCTCTGCTCCTGTACTCACTCAGGGACTCAGGCTGAGGCTTCATCTTAAGCTATGCTCCCACAAAAACCACTCCAGTGGGAAGGGAAGGTGGCAAGTCACACCGTGGCTCTTAAAGTTACACATATCACTCCCACTCACACTGCAGTTGTCAGTGTAAGTCATACGGCCACATGCAATTTGAAGAGGACTGAGAAATGCAATCCTACTGTATTTCCTCGAGTAGGGGCGATATATTGGATGGAATTAGAGACTGGATATAATGGGATACCTGGGATGAACAGCTCTAGTGACTACCAGAACACCTCTTTGGGACCCAACCAGATCTCTTGTCTCAACAGTTCCCCTCTAGTCCTTTCTTTCCTTTAACTGGGAATTTATTTTTAAATCTCCAGGAGAAGACCCATTTTCCTTAAACTTTTGGCTCTCTAGTACAGATTTATTGAGAATATTTTTGTCCATGTTACCTTAAAGCCCAAGGATTTTTAAACCTACAATTCAGAGAGAAACTTAAAATTGATGGGCTTTCTGCTCTGCATTTCTTCCCTGTAGCAATGTGTGTAGGCTATTATCTGCTTGAAAGGGAGGAGGAATGTCAGTTAACATTTTGAAAATATTACTCTATCATAATGCTACTAGGTGATACTAAAATCTTAGAGTTCAGAGGTTGGTGCAAATTTTTCTTTACTTTTTCAGTCAAATCATCTTTCAGCTCATTAAATTCAATCTCAGCTGGAAATTTATGAATCTCTGCTCCTTCTTAGTCTCTCTCCCTCTCCAGAATTTATGTGTACTTTCTGCTCCCCACCTTCCACTGGCATCACTGTCAGGATCCGAGCTCTTAACATTCGGTTCTGAGGGGCAAGGGTAGGCCCTTCAGAGCCTATACATCACTGATGGAGTCTTTAGCAACTTCGAAGTGAAATTTTCTATGGCAGAAAATGAGCATTTCCCATGTTAGTAGTGATGGTCTTCTTCAAAATGTCCTAATCCTGTTTTCTAGCGGGATTTTTATCCCTTTCCTCCATATGGCCAAGAGACCCCCTCCCAGGAGGAATGAGGTAACAAAAAGCCTGCAGCCTACCACTGTGTCAAAGGACTTGGCATGTCCCAGGTACACGATCAACTGTTCTCCACACCCACTGCTGGTCTCATCTCTCTAACACTAACACATTTCTGACCCATGAATTAAGTAACTGAATCGTGGGCACTAACTCTAATATCTAAGTAGTATTACCTAGCTTAGTCATTTTAAATATGCCTAGGTCAGTAGTTTTAAAATACAAGGATGCTTTTCAAGATAAAAATATAGTTGAAAAAAGATATACAGATGGCAAACAAGCATATGAAAGATTCTCCATATCCTATGTCATCAGGGAAACGAAAATTAAAACAATGAGATATAACTATATACCTACTAGAATGGCCAAAATCCAGAACACTGGACAAGCCCAAATTCTAGCAAAGATGTAGAGCAACAGAACTCTCGTTCATCGCTGATGAGAATGGAAAGTGGTGCAGCCATTCTGGAAGACAGTTTGGTGGTTTCTAACAAAACTAAATATACTCTTCCCATAAGATCCTGCAGTTATGCTTTTTGGTATTTATCCAAAGGAACTGAAAATTCACGTTCACAAAAACCTGCACACAGACGTTTATAGCAGATTATTCATAATTGCCAAAACTTGGAAGCAACCAAGATGTCTTCAGTAGGTGGAGAGATAAATAAACTGTGTTGCATCCAGACAATGGAATATTATTCAGTGCTAAAAAGAAATGAGCTATCAAGACATAGAAAGAGATGGAAGAAACTTAAATGCATATTACTAAGTGAAATAAGCCAATATAGAAAGGATCTCATGACTTACATCATGTCCAAATGCAGATCTTTGCTCTTAATCTGGAGATCTATGTACTAAACAATATAGGATAGCTGACCCCTACACACCTAAACATAAAGTGAATACAGTCTTCATATGACATTAACAATGTTCCAACTCCCAGAGTCCAATTCATTCAAAGTTAAGAATGTTTTTTTGTCATCATTTGTGCAATAGTACCTAAATAAAATAAACAAGCTGAGCTCCATAAAATTCTATTAGTTTCTTTTATACTACTTTTGTTTACATCTGAATTTGTCCTGGTTGTATTGTTCATTGCTATATGACTTAATAGAACTAAGTGTATTTGATAATGTCTGACCATTTTTACTAGAAGGGCAATGGGCTATAAACTAGAGAAGTAGCATTACCAGTTACCACTTGCTCTGAGGCCCCCAAAACAGAGACTTCCTTGGAAGACTAATAAAGGTCGTGAGAGCCGGTATAGAGGATGCTTTTGGTACTAAGCTACAGAACAAAAACTAAAACTTCAAAAATTGACATGGATTCTAAATTTCTGGAGAGCAGTTGTGTTTATAAGGACTTCGTTAGACTTCTAAAACTCTGTTTTAACATAAATTTCTTTTAAGAGGAAAGAAAGTGTATAGCACAATAGCTCCATGGTATAGTTATGTTTAATAGAGGTGCTGTTTTTTATGTTACTTGTGGTTTATTTATTCTTTTTGTTCACTGTGGTAGCTCTCTGTAAGAATTTTAGAGTTATTTCCCAGTTACCCAATGAAGCTTTGTTCATCCTTTGGTTTTTTTCTTATTGCTTCCTAATACATTTTCTAGCAGTGAGAATGGGAAAATCTCTTGGAAAAAGAAGACAAGAGCAAGCAGAACTAATTTATCTTCAATAATTATTGGCAAGGAATTGGATAAGAGAGCCAATAACTTCTGTTAATTTTTCTGGGTCTCAATCTAGAATTATTTTTTTGAAAAGCTGAAATTCACACGAATTTTCCTGAACCCCGGCACCGCAATACTGCATGGCAGAGAAAACACGTCATTCTTCCGTATCAGTCATTCATTTTCTGATGCATGTCTTAGATTGGAATAAAGTGAGTCTCTTTTGTTCCAGAATTACAAGGAGCTCTGCTAATGAGAATGAAACATTCTAGAGTTACATGAAGAGTTGATGACTTTAGAACACTGACAATTAAGGTAATGGTCAAAAAAAAAAAAAAAACCCACCAACCTCTGGACTTTAAAAAAATCTAGGCTAATCAACAAAAATATATCTCAAAAACATGTTGAATAGGGCTTCCCTGGTGGCACAGTGGTTGGGGGTCCGCCTGCTGATGCAGGGGACACGGGTTTGTGCCCCGGTCCAGGAGGATCCCACATGCCGCGGAGCGGCTGGGCCTGTGAGCCATGGCCGCTGAGCCTGCACGTCCGGAGCCTGTGCTCCGCAACGGGAGAGGCCGCAGCAGTGAGAGGCCCGCACACCACACACACACACAAAAAAACATGTTGAATAAAAAATATATTACAGAGAAAAATATATACCATGTGATATAATGTAATTTTCAAAACACATAAAGCTACATACTATTTGTGAATACATGTGTATGGAGATATATATACCAGTTTCAGCAGGGTAGTTGTCTCTGAGGGGAGCACACAGTGGTTCGGAGAAGCATTTAGAAATGGCTTCAACTGAATCTGCAACATTTTATTTGGTGGGTATAATGGATGTTTGCACTATTATTCTTTATACTTCTCTATATGCCTGATGTATTTTATAAGTTAAAAAATTTACAAAGATTCAGAATGCTTTCCAAATAATCTGTCAACCCTGATATAAGGAGCTGGCACTGGATGCAGACTAGCATAGACTCTAAAAGAAAAGTTCACAAAAAGGAACAAAAGAAGAATGATGGGGGGGAAATGGATAAGAATGAAGAGAAAGTGAATCCCATTAGCCTCACCCTCTATAGGTTTCATCAATTCCTAAGAGTCTTAGCCCACACTCACCCCAAAATCAGAGCACAAAACAAGAGGATATGTGCAATCATTTAACTTAACTATTTCATTATTTATTCTGGATTGTCTTACCCTTAATTAGCACTGGATTTGATCAGCAGTTGATCTAATTTGCTTGCCTGGCAAGGTGACCCAGACCTTCAATCCTGAGGCTTCAGAGTCCTCAGGTGCTTTACCTTGGGACTACTGCTGCTACAATTTTCAATGTGTGATTATCATTGAGTTTAAAGGTATCAAAAGATGACTTGGTGAGTTTCCTGGATTTTAGACCTACTTCTTTCTGTCCTCATTTGTGTAGTGGTAACCCTAGATCCTCACTGGGACATAATGATAAAAGCTCATCAAAATTACCAGTAGGGTAATTCCTTTTTTACTGGTTCAATAGCACAAGGATCCCAAAATGTTCAAGTGGGAGTCATAGCTTCAGGCTTAATGGATCCACTACTATATACCTTTGTCAAAGCATGACTTCACCAGCCCTGAGAATGAGGACTTTTAATCTAGCAGATCCTAAGTTTGCATAGATGAGCAACAAATTTCCCAAGCGAGTCAGTGGAAGAGACAGTGAGAGAGCCAATCCTACTTCCACACATAGTTCCCAAATCCATGTAGTTTAGCTATTGCGTACATAGTAAGAAATATTCAGTGTACAAACTGCATCCTTGAGGATAGGTCCTGTACCTTTCAGGGTGTGATACTCAAGCTGGTTCCTTAACTGAGCTCTTAATAAGCCATTCTATCATCCTATTTGGCAAGTTTTTTCCACATGATGTAGACAAGGCAGTAACAGGGGATCCCATGGGTGGTCATGCAGCCATAGTCATACCTCCTTTATGAGAAAAAGTATCCTGTGGTCTGAGGCAAAGTTATGCAGATAAGATGTTGGTAACTCAGGCATTCAAAGCCCTCAAAGAATAGTGTTGGCAAAGGCACTGCAGATAGAGAAAGCAAACCCATATATGAAATATGGGATGTGGATCGACAATTCCAGGGTTGAATGGGTCTGGTATAATCATCCTTCCCCTAAGTAGATACCTGGTGTTTCTGAGGGCTGATATTAAATCAAGGGCTTAGTGTCGATCTCTGCTGGCAGGAGGGCAGTCAGATATCATCAGCTTTAGTGATAGGCAGCCATTATCACTACTCTGTTCACAGGCCCATTGTCTAAGTACTAGGATAACCAAGGAAAAAGACTGGCTAATATCCACAAAATGAGTCATTTTATGCAGCTGATATTTAGTGACTCCTCTGAGGTACATGCTAGTAGGACATGAAGCACAAACATTTTCAGTATTTCTGCCCATTCCACATGGGCAGAAAGTCTATCCACGTGTCTCTTCCTTAAACTTGTTTCTGGGTGTCTAATCTTGCTCTTACAATATTCCTGAATAACCAAACTATTTACCATGGCACAGAAGTCCATGTATAAACATAGATTAGCCCAGTTCTTTATTTATACAGCATGAACATCCAAGTACCTGGTTTGCGGCTCTGCCCACTGGGAAGATTTATTAACTTTTCTTCATGACCACCTGTGAGAAGGTTTAATGCAGTGATGATTCACTCTTGCCCAGTAGTTACATATTGAACTCTGTTGGTTGTTGAAGGAAACCACACAGAAACCATAAATGTTTTTTGAGACGGGTGATGTGGAAATTTGAACCACCTGTTCATGCAATTAATAGTGCCTCCTGACTCTGCTTGAACATTTCTATCACTCAACAGGGATTCTTTTTCACATGGTATACGGGGGAATTCTCTCAGGAAAAGGAGAGTGGTGGTAAAAGATATGTTTAGCTTTTTAACTCCAGTGCATCAGAACATGACCTTATTTGGAAATAAGGTCTTTGTAAATATTGTCAAGTTAAGATGAGACCATTAGGCTCTTATGCAATATGACCCATGTCCTTATAAAACAGGGAAACTAGGACACAGAGACATACAGGCACACAGAGAGAATGCCATGTGAAGATTAAGGCAGAGATCAGCTGATTCATCAACAAACCAAAAAACACCAAAGATTGCCAGTAAGCCAACAGAAGCTAGGACAGAGACAAGGAATGAATTCTTCCTCACAACCCTTAGAAGGAGCCAACCCTTCCACCACCTTATCTCAGAATTCTAGCCACCAAAACTGTGAAACAATACATCTGTTGTTTAAGCTACCCAGCTGGTAATGCTTTGTTATGGCAATCCTAGCAAATTAATACAGAGCATGAGGGAAATTTGGGGTGTGGTAAAAATATTCCTTTTAATTAGTATGGGGATCCAGTGAGTTAAAAACTCACTGAACTCCATACTTAAAATAGGTTCATTTGTTGAATATAAATATTATTCTTCAATAAAGTTGATTTTAACAGGTAAAATTAATGGATTAGTTAATATTTCAAAGATATGATGGCTGTAAAAAGAAATGAAATTGAGCTATTTGTAATGAGGTGGATGGACCTAGAGTCTGTCATACAGAGTGAAGTAAGTCAGAAAGAGAAAGACAAATACTGTATGCTGACACATATATATGGAATTTAAGAAAAAAAATGTCATGAAGAACATAGGGGTAAGACAGGAATAAAGACACAGACCTACCAGAGAATGGACTTGAGGATATGGGGAGGGGGAAGGGTAAGCTGTGACAAAGTGAAAGAGCAGCATGGACATATATACACTACCAAACGTAAGGTAGATAGCTAGTGGGAAGCAGCCGCATAGCACAGGGAGATCAGCTCGGTGCTTTGTGACCGCCTGGAGGGGTGGGATAGGGAGGGTGGGAGGGAGACGCAAAAGGGAGGGGATATGGGAACATGTGTATATGTATAACTGATTAAATTTGTTATAAAGCAAAAAATTTTTTAAAAAATTAAAAAAAAAAAGATATGATGGCTGTTAGTCATTTTTTGCTTTTCAGGCCTGTAGGCTACTTCATGCCAGTTACTACTCTGATGACTAATTAAAAATTAACTCTGTTACTGTAAGAATGTAGGATGACTACTGCATAATGAAGTCAGGGAAGTTTGTCTGGAACTCAGTGATGCCTGTTGGTGTTTCCATGTAAAGTAAGAATTCAAGCAAAGCAGATACAAAAATACCTCCCTCTATTCCCCATCAGTTCTTCGTACACAAACACTGCAAATACACAGCATTCTGGGTAACTACATTTAATTTTTTAAAAATCTGCAGGAGCCAGATTGCTGTTCATGAAGTTTGGGATGAGGTTTGAGGGAGGTAATAAGAGAAAGCTAGGACAAAGGAGTAACTAGAAAAGACAGTCCTTAATTAAAGGCTGGGGTTTTATATCTATCCAAAGTCAGGAGTTGTAGGGCTTCTTTGAATATAGTAGGAAATGAGATCTAGTCTTCTTATATAAAACTGGGAATGCAGATAACACTGTCCTGCCCCTGAACCTGGACCAAAAACGTATCTTTCTACTACTCAGATATGATAGCAATTGCTAAATTATTCTTTATAAATTTTGGTACTTATGAATTTGTAAAAAAAATGCTGGGGGAATAGTGATTCTAAATTCTAGTTGGAGGGATTAATAAGTTTAGTTTGGGACATATTGAGTTTATGGAGTGTGTGGGACATCTAAATGTCCAGCAAGCTTACCTAGAGCAACTTAAAGAAAAGCATAGCCTAAAGATATGCACTGGGAGCCATGGAGGAAAGGGCTGGAGCTAGATGATACCACTAAAGGAGAATATGTAAAATTAGAAGGACATTGGGCAAAAGTCAGAAGCCTGGGCTTCACCAACACTTGAAAAATTGGGAGGAGCATAAATAGCCACAGGCAGAGGAAGGCAACTGGGAGTACAACACCAAGCCCACAGAGCAGGCAAGCATGCACAAGAGAAGCCTGGAAGCTGCAAATTGGAAAATGTTCACTGGAATTGGCAATTAGATGTTAGTTCATAACCTTCAAAAGCAGTTTCCAAAGAGTGTGGGAGGCTAAAAGCAAATCACAGCAAATTTAGGAGTAAAAGGTAAATATTAATAGTTAATATTATAGGAAGAGAGGAGTAAAGACAGTAAGAAATTACGTGAGATGAGAGTTTATACAGTGTCAGGTAGGAAACAGTGTCAAAGATAGGTAGTTTGAGAATGGGATACATTTGAGTCTCCTAAAAAATGAGGAAAATGAGCCAGTACAGAAGATAATTTCATGATGTGGGAGAGGGAAATGTTTGTAAATGTAATGTCTGTATGGATGAGGAAGGAGATGGATTTAAGGGAACTGATGAAGAAATAAGCTGGGGTAAGAAGAGAGGTCCTTATTTTTAAGAACTGGATGAAAATCTGTGAGATGGATGTAAGTACAAGTAAGCATCTTGGTAGGGAGATGAAAGGTTATCTAAAAGAGAATGTGGACCCCGGAGGAAGATGGCGGAAGAGTAAGACGCGGAGATCACCTTCCTCCCCACAGATACATCAGAAATTCATCTACACGTGGAACAACTCCTACAGAACACCTACTGAACGCTGACAGAAGACCTCAGACCCCCCAAAAGGCAAGAAACTCCCCACATACCTGGGTAGGGCAAAAGAAAAAAATAAACAGAGACAAAAGGATAGGGACGGGACCTGCACCAGTGGGAGGGAGCCGTGAAGGAGGAAAGGTTTCCACACACTACAAGCCCTTTCGCGGGCGGAGACTGCAGGTGGCGGAGGGGGAAAGCTTCGGAGGAACGGAGGAGAGCACAGCAACAGGGGTGTGGAGAGCAAAGCGGAGAGATTCCGGCACAGAGGATCGGTGCCCTCAGGCACACACCAGCCCGAGAGGCTTGTCTGCTCGGCCGCCGGGGCGGGCGGGGCTGGGAGCTGAGGCTCGGGTATCGGCTTTCAGTCGGAGCGCAGGGAGAGGACTGGGGCTGGCGGCAGGAAGAGAGCCTGAGGGGGTTAGTGCACCACGGCTAGCCCGGAGGGAGTCCGGGGAAAGGGTCTGGAGCTGCCGAAGAGGAAAGAGACTTTTTTCCCTTTTGTTTCCTGGTGCGTGAGGAGAGGGCATTAAGAGGGCTGCTTGGGGAAGCGCCGGAGACGGGCGCGAGCCGCGGCTAAAGGCGCGCACCCCGGAGACGGGCGTGGGACGCTGGGGCTGCTGCTGCCGCCGCCGCGAGCCCTGGGTGCGAGCGCGGGTCACTGTCCGCCCCGCCTTCCGGGGGGCCTGTGCACCCCACCACTGCCGGGGTCCCGAGACCCGGGGACGGCTTTCCCGGGAAAGCACACGGAGCGCCTCGGACTGGTGCAACGTCATGCTGGCCTCTGCCGCCGCAGGCCCGCCCCACACTGCACGCCCCTCCCTCCCCTCTGCCTCAGTGAGCCAGAGCCCCCGCATCAGTGGCTCCTTTAAACCCGTCCTGTCTGAGCGAAAAACGGACGCCCTCCGGTGACCTACGCGCAGAGGCGGGGCCAGGTCCAAGGCTGAGACCCGGGAGCTGTGAGAGCAGAGAAGAGACAGGGAAATCTCTCTGTGCAGCCTCGGAGGCAGCGGATTAAAGCTCCACGGTCCATTTGATGTGCCCTGCGTCTGTGGAGTACATGAATGGACAGCGAATCATCCCAAATTGAGGAAGTGGACTTTGAGGACAAGATTTAAGACTTTCCCCCCTTTTCCTCTTTTTACAACGAATTATCCCAAATTAAGGAGGTGGACTTAGAGAGCAAGATTTCAGACTTCTCGCCCTTTTCCTCTTTTTACAACGAATTATCCCAAATTGAGGAGGTGGACTTGGAGAGCAAGATTATTGATTTTTCCCCCTGCTCTCTTTTTGTGAATGTGTAATCTTCTGTGTAAGATTCTGTCTGTATAGCTTTGCTTCCACCATATGTCCCAGGGTTCTATCTGTCCGCTTTTTTTTCAATAATTACTTTTTAATTTTAATAACGCTACTATATTTCACACTTTATTCTATTTTACTTTACCTGCTCTTTCTTTTTTTCCTACCTTCCCTTCCTCCTTCCCTCCCTCCGCTCCTCCTTTCCTTCTTTCTCTTTCTTTCCTTCCTCCCTCCCTCCCTCCCTCCCTTCTTCCTTTCACTTTCTTTTTCTTTCCTCCCTCCCTCCTGTCTTTCTTTCCTTCCTCCCTCCCTCCCACCCCTCCCACCTTTCTTCTTTCCACTTTCTTTCTTTCCTTCCTCCCTCCCTCCTGTCTTTCTTTCTTTCTTTCCTTCCTCCCTCCCTCCCTTCTTCCATTCACTCTTCCTTTTGCTTTCATTCCTCCCTCCTTTCTTTCTTTCCATCCTTCCTCCTTCCCTCCCTTTCTTTCTTTCTTCCTTCCTTCCTTCCCTTCTTCCTTTCTTTCTCTCTCTCTTTCTTCTACTAATTCTTTCTTTCTACTTTTTCTCTCTTTTATTCTGAGCCGGGTAGATGAAAGGCTCTTGGTGCTGCAGCCAGGAGTCAGTGCTGTGCCCCTGAAGCGGGAGAGCCAACTTCAGGACACGGGTCCACAAGAGACCTCCCAGCTCCACATAATATCAAGCAGCGAAAATCTCCCAGAGATCTCCATCTCAACACCAGCACCCAGCTTCAGTCAACGACCAGCAAGCTACAGTGCTGGTCGCCCTATGCCAAGCAACTAGCAAGTCAGGAACACAACCCCACCCATTAGCAGAGAGGCTACCTAAAAACATAATACGGCCACAGGCACCCCAAAACACACCACCAGACGTGGACCTGTCCACCAGAAAGACAAGATCAAGCCTTAACCACCAGAACACAGGCATTAGTCCCCCCCACCAGGAAGCCTACACAACCTACTGAAACAACCTTAGCCACTGGGGTCAGACACCAAAAACAACGGGAACTACGAATCTGCAGCCTGCAAAAAGGAGACCCCAAACACAGTAACATAAGCAAAATGAGAAGACAGAAAAACACACAGCAGGTAAAGGACCAAGATAAAAACCTACCAGACCTAACAAATGAAGAGGTAATAGGCAGTCTACCTGAAAAAGAATTCAGAATAATGATAGTAAAGATGATCCAAGATTCTATTTCCAAGATCCAAAATCTTGGAAATAGAATAGACAAAATGTAAGAAACAGTTAACAAGGACCTAGAAGAACTAAAGATGAATCAAGCATCGATTAAAAACACAATAAATCAAATGAAAAATACTCTAGATGGGATCAATAGCAGAATAACTGAGGCAGAAGAACAGATAAGTGAGGTGGAAGATAAAATAGTGGAAATAACTGATGCAGAGCAAAATAAAGAAAAAAGAATGAAAAGAACAGAGGACAGTCTCAGAGACCTCTGGGACAACACTAAATGCACCAACATTCGAATTATAGGGGTTCCAGAAGAAGAAGAGAAAAAGAAAGGGACTGAGAAAATATTTGAAGAGATTATAGTTGAAAACTTCCCTAATATGGGAAAGGAAAGAGTTAATCAAGTCCAGGAGGCACAGAGAGTCCCATACAGAATAAATCCAAGGAGAAATACGCCAAGACACATATTAATCAAACTGTCAAAAATTAAACACAAAGAAATCATATTAAAAGCAGCAAGGGAAAAACAACAAATAACACACAAGGGAATCCCCATCAGGTTAACAGCTGATCTCTCAGCAGAAACTCTACAAGCCAGAAGGGAGTGGCAGGACATAATTAAAGTGATGAAGGAGAGAAACCTGCAACCAAGATTACTCTACCCAGCAAGGATCTCATTCAGATTTGATGGAGAAATTAAAACGTTTACAGACAAGCAAAAGCTGAGAGAGTTCAGCACCACCAAACCAGCTTTACAACAAATGCTAAAGGAACTTCTCTAGGCAAGAAACACAACAGAAGGAATATACCTACAATAACGAACCCAAAGCAATTAAGGAAATGGGAATAGGAACATACATATCAATAATTACCTTAAATGTAAATGGACTAAATGCTCCCACCAAAAGACACAGAGTGGCTGAATGGATACAAAAACAAGACCCATATATATCCTGTCTACAAGAGACCCACTTCAGACCTAGAGACACATACAGATCGAAAGTAAGGGGATGGAAAAAGATATTCCATGCAAATGGAAATCAAAAGAAAGCTGGAGTAGCAATTCTTATATCAGACAAAATGGACTTTAAAATAAAGACTATTAGAAGAAACAAAGAAGGACACTACATAAAGATCAAGGGATCGATTCAAGAAGAAGATATAACAATTGTAAATATTTATCACCCAACATAGGAGCACCTCAATACATAAGGCAAATACTAACAGCCATAAAAGGGGAAATCAACAGTAACACACTCATAGTAGGGGATTTTAACACCCCACTTTCACCAATGGATAGCTCATCCAAAATGAAAATAAATAAGGAAACACAAGCTTTAAATGATACATTAAACAAGATGGACTTAGTTGATATTTATAGGACATTCCATCCAAAAACAACAGAATACACATTTTTCTCAAGTGCTCATGGAACATTCTCCAGGATAGATCATATCTTGGGTCACGAATCAAGCCTTGGTAAATTTAAGAAAATGGAAATTGTATCAAGTATCTTTTCCGACCACAATGCTATGAGACTAGACATCAATTACAGGAAAAGATCTGTAAAAAATACAAACACATGGAGGCTAAACAATACACTACTCAATAACGAAGTGATCACTGAAGAAATCAAAGAGGAAATTAAAAAATACCTAGAAACAAATGACAATGGAGACACGATGACCCAAAACCTATGGGATGCAGCAAAAGCAGTTCTAAGGGGGAAGTTTACAGCAATACAATCCCACCTTAAGAAACAGGAAACATCTCGAGTAAACAACCTGACCCTGCACCTAAAGCAATTAGAGAAAGAAGAACAAAAAAAGCCCAAAGTAGGCAGAAGGAAAGAAATCATAAAGATCAGATCAGAAATAAATGAAAAAGAAATGAAGGAAATGATAGCAAAGATCAACCAAACTAAAAACTGGTTCTTTGAGAAGATAAACAAAATTGACAAACCATTAGCCAGACTCATCCAGAAAAAAAGGGAGAAGACTCAAATCAATAGAATTAGAAATGAAAAAGGAGAAGTAACAACTGACACTGCAGAAATACAAAAGATCATGAGAGATTACTACAAGCAACTCTATGCCAATAAAATGGACAACCTGGAAGAAATGGACAAATTCTTAGAAATGCACAACCTGCCAAGACTGAATCAGGAAGAAATAGAAAATATGAATAGACCAATCACAAGCACTGAAATTAAAACTGTGATTAAAAATCTTCCAACAAACAAAAGCCCAGGACCAGATGGCTTCACAGGCGAATTCTATCAAACATTTAGAGAAGAGCTAACACCCATCCTTCTCAAACTCTTCCAAACAATATCAGAGGAAGGAACACTCCCAAACTCATTCTACGAGGCCACCATCACCTTGATACCAAAACCAGGCAAGGATGTCACAAAGAAAGAAAACTACAGGCCAATATCACTGATGAACATAGATGCAAAAATCCTCAACAAAATACTAGCAAACAGAATCCAACAGCACATTAAAAGGATCATACACCATGATCAAGTGGGGTTTATTCCAGGAATGCAAGGATTCTTCAATATACGCAAATCAATCAACGTGATACACCATATTAACAAGTTGAAGGAGAAAAACCATATGATCATCCCAATAGATGCAGAGAAAGCTTTTGACAAAATTCAACACCCATTTATGATAAAAACCCTGCAGAAAGTAGGCATAGAGGGAACTTTCCTCAACATAATAAAGGCCATATATGACAAACCCACAGCCAACATTGTCCTCAATGGTGAAAAACTGAAACCATTTCCACTAAGATCAGGAATAAGACAAGGCTGCCCACTCTCACCACTCTTATTCAACCTAGTTTTGGAAGTTTTAGCCACAGCAATCAGAGAAGAAAAGGAAATAAAAGGAATCCAAATTGGAAAAGAAAAAGTAAAGCTGTCACTGTTTGCAGATGACATGATACTATACATAGAGAATCCTAAAGATGCTACCAGAAAACTACTAGAGCTAATCAATGAATTTGGTAAAGTAGCAGGATACAAAATTAATGCTCAGAAATCTCTGGCATTCCTGTACACTAATGATGAAAAATCTGAAAGTGAAATCAAGAAAACACTCCCATTTACCACTGCAACAAAAAGAATAAAATATCTAGGAATAAACCTACCTAAGGAGACAAAAGACCTGTATGCAGAAAATTATAAGACACTGATGAAAGAAATTAAAAATGATACAAATAGATGGAGAGATATACCATGCTCCTGGATTGGAAGAATCAATATTGTGAAAATGACTCTACTACCCAAAGCAATCTACAGATTCAATGCAATCCCTATCAAACTACCACCGGCATTTTTCACAGAACTAGAACAAAAAATTTCAAAATTTGTTTGGAAAACAAAAGACCCCGAATAGCCAAAGCAATCTTGAGAACGAAAAACGGAGCTGGAGGAATCAGGCTCCCTGACTTCAGACTATACTACAAAGCTACAGTAATCAAGACAGTGTGGTACTGGCACAAAAACAGAAAGATAGATCAATGGAACAGGACAGAAAGCCCAGAGATAAACCCACGCACATATGGTCAACTTATCTTTGATAAAGGAGGCACGAATGTACAGTGGAGAAAGGACAGCCTCTTCAATAAGTGGTGCTGGGAAAACTGGATAGGGACATGTAAAAGTATGAGATTAGATCATTCCCTAACACCATACACAAAAATAAGCTCAAAATGGATTAAAGACCTAAATGTAAGGCCAGAAACTATCAAACTCTTAGAGGAAAACGTAGGCAGAACACTCTATGACATAAATCACAGCAAGATCCTTTTGGACCCACCTCCTAGAGAAATGGAAATAAAAACAAAGATAAACAAATGGGACCTAATGAAACTTCAAAGCTTTTGCACAGCAGAGGAAACCATAAACAAGACCAAAAGACAACCCTCAGAATGGGAGAAAATATTTGCAAATGAAGCAACTGACAAAGGATTAATCTCCAACATTTATAAACAGCTCATGCAGCTCAATAGCAAAAAAACAAACAACCCAATCCAAAAATGGGCAGAAGACTTAAATAGGCATTTCTCCAAAGAAGATATACAGACTGCCAACAAACACATGAAAGAATGCTCAACATCTTTACTCATTAGAGAAATGCAAATCAAAACTACAATGAGATATCATCTCACACCAGTCAGAATGGCCATCATCAAAAAATCTAGAAACAATAAATGCTGGAGAGGGTGTGGAAAAAAGGGAACACTCTTGCACTGCTGGTGGGAATGTGAATTGGTACAGCCACTATGGAGAACGGTATGGAGGTTCCTTAAAAAACTACAAATAGAACTACCATATGACCCACCAATCCCACTTCTAGGCATATACCCTGAGAAAACCATAATTCAAAAAGAGACATGTTGGGCTTCCCTGGTGGCGCAGTGGTTGAGAGTCCGCCTGCCGATGCAGGGGACACGGGTTCGTGCCCCGGTCTGGGAAGATCCCATATGCCGCAGAGCGGCTAGGCCCGTGAGCCATGGCTGCTGAGCCTGCGCATCCGGAGCCTGTGCTCTGCAAGGGGAGAGGCCACAACAGTGAGAGGCCCGCCTACCGCAAAAAATAAAAAAAAAAAAATAAAAAAAAAAAAAAAAAAAAAAAAAAAAAAAAAGAGACATGTACCAAAATGTTCATAGCAGCCCTATTTACAATAGCCCGGAGATGGAAACAACCTAAGTGTCCATCATCGGATGAATGGATAAAGAAGATGTGGCACATATATACAATGGAATATTACTCAGCCATAAAAAGAAATGAAATTGAGCTGTTTGTAATGAGGTGGATAGACCTAGAGTCTGTCATACAGAGTGAAGTAAGTCAGAAAGAGAAAGACAAATACTGTATGCTAACACATATATATGGAATTTAAGAAAAAAAAATGTCATGAAGAACATAGGGGTAAGACAGGAATAAAGACACAGACCTACTTGAGAATGGACTTGAGGATATGGGGAGGGGGAAGGGTAAGCTGTGACAAAGTGAAAGAGCGGCATGGACATATATACACTACCAAACGTAAGGTAGATAGCTAATGGGAAGCAGCCGCATAGCACACGGAGATCAGCTCAGTGCTTTGTGACCGCCTGGAGGGGTGGGATAGGGAGGGTGGGAGGGCGACGCAAAAGGGAGGGGATATGGAAACATATGTATATGCATAACTGATTAAATTTGTTATAAAGCAAAAAAAAAAGAAATCTAGAAACAATAAATGCTGGAGAGGGTGTGGAGAAAAGGGAACACTCTTGCACTGCTGATGGGAATGTGAATTGGTACAGCCACTATGGAGAACAGTATGGAGGTTCCTTAAAAAACTAAAAATAGAACTACCATATGACCCAGCAATCCCACTACTAGGCATATATCCTGAGAAAACCATAATTCAAAAAGAGACATGTACCAAAATGTTCATTGCAGCTCTATTCACAATAGCCCGGAGCTGGAAACAACCTAAGTGTCCATCATCGGATGAATGGATGAAGAGATGTGGCACATATATACAATGGAATATTACTCAGCCATAAAAAGAAACGAAACTGAGCTATTTGTAATGAGGTGGATAGACCTAGAGTCTGTCATACAGAGTGAAGTAAGTCAGAAAGAGAAAGACAAATACCGTATGCTAAGACATATATATGGAATTTTAAAAAATGTCATGAAGAACCTAGGGGTAAAACGGGAATAAAGACACAGACTTACTTGAGAATGGACTTGAGGATTTGGGGAGGGGGAAGGGTAAGCTGTGACAAAGCGAAAGAGAGGCATGGACATATATACACTACCAAACGTAAGGTAGATAGATAGTGGGAAGCAGCCGCAGAGCACAGGGAGATCAGCTCGGTGCTTTGTGACCGCCTGGAGGGGTGGGATGGGGAGGGTGGGAGGGAGGGAGATGCATGAGGGAAGGGATGTGGGAACAGATGTATATGTATGACTGATTCACTTTGTTATAAAGCAGAAACTAATAAAAAAATAAATAAAAATAAAAAATAAATAAATAAATAAAAGAGAATGTGTATCGAGTCCTTGCAATAATTAAGGATACTTGAAAGTCATCAATCCCAAAGGAATGCTTTGCATGACAAAAGTCTATTTCTTTGATAAGATAGTCATATTACCTCAGCCATGCTAAATCCAGTATATTTAGAAAATGATTGTACATAAAAACATATTCACAAAATAAGTCTCACGGGTAAAATTAACTTTGTCACTAAAAAGTCCACATAGGAATATAAAACATGATTTTCTAAGTTATATCTTTCTGAAAGGGACCTACTTTGATAGAAGATAAAGTGTTGGATCATGGTGAGTCATGTAGCCTCTGTATTACAAAAGTTGCTCTTACAAAATAATATCCTTTCTCTGGTTAAACATATTAGGTAAGGGGGATGTTGTCTATCTATGCCAAAAAGCATTGTAGTTGCATGTTAGTGGGTGTGTGCATGTATGGAAGAAAGACAGTGGTTGGAAGAAAGCCCTATCCTGCTGCATTTCTATGTTTCTTACTGCTTGGATCACAGCAAAGAGACCCAGCTACAATCTCAGCCACTGCCACAGAAATGGATTCTCCATTAACTCTTCAAAGGCCTAAATGAACTCTGTTTCTTGAACTCCTTTTTCTTCAGGTCAGGTACCTAGTTACACCCCCTTTGTTAGACCATTCCTCTAATCCCTCCTATAGAGAATGGAGGCTTCCTTATTTGCCCACAAACAGTTAAATATTTTTGCCTATTAATGCAGAAATCATGCAGATTAAACTATATGCCATAAAGGGCAATGAAAAGCAAGTTATAATGGTTGTTTCTTTGTATTGGCAAATAGCATTTTTAGTTAGTAAAAACATGTTTCCTGACCCCCGCCTTTACCTAGTATGTGACAATTTGACAAGTAGTGTCAGTAAATCAGGCAGTTTACTGACCTGATTACAATGTTGAGGCCATCAATTATACTGTTATGTCCTTTACGCAGATGGATTGTATCAACATATCATGGGGAAAAGTGTTAGCAGCTAATGTAAAATAAATGTGTTGGCAGGTTAAATATTTGGTTTTTCAGTGAAACTCCCTCTCCTGTTGTTATGATGGTCTGTAACAATCAACAATTTAGTTGGGGATTTTGGGAGGCTCTCGTAACCTAATAAGAATGATACATTGCTGTAGGTCTGGAGTTTGCTTTTTTTTTCTTTTTTTTTTTTTTTACATCTTTATTGGAGTATAATTGCTTTACAATGGTGTGTTAGTTTCTGCTTTATAACAAAGTGAATCAGCTATACATATACATATATCCCCATATCTCTTCCCTCTTGTGTCTCCCTCCCACCCTCCCTATCCCACCCCTCTAGGTGGTCACAAAGCACCAAGCTGATCTCCCTGTGCTATGCGGCTGCTTCCCACTAGCTATCTACTTTACATTTGGTAGTGTATATATGTCAATGCCACTCTCTCACTTCCTCCCAGTTTACCCCTCCCCCTCCCCTTGTCCTCACAATTTCATACCACTTTCTGTACCTCCATACACCCCAAAGTAGGAGTTAATTCATCCTGGACACAGTTTCCTAGAACCCACTGTTTTGAAGGAATCAGGTATGAAGCAAGTCTCCTGTCCAAGAGTTAATGCCTTACTGCCCCACCTGCCACGGAGGGCTGTGAGTCTGAGATATGGTGCCCAGACCAAAAGGGATTATATGAGCAGACATTCTTCAGAAATAATGACTTATGAGTGCCTGTCTCATTTCCCTTTCCCTGGTGATATCCCCACAAAGACCAGTTAGAAAACATTCAGCAACTTGCAGGAAACAGAATTTGAGTTCTGAAACATCCAAAGATGAGTGAATGCCCCTTTTTGCTTCTCTGGAGCATTTCTAATCACAATTTACTTACCACAGCCTAGATGATGAGTGAGATGAACTCTAAAAATAGCATCTTCTGAGCCACTTCTCTGTCTTGTGAGGTGCCCAAAGCAAAGCTACTGAATGACTTGCAGCTCATTGTAACCAGAATCTTCACAGATGTGGAATTATTATTTTTTTTAATCCTGGAAGGTGCCAGATGGATGATGTTTATGGCTGGGGTCTTGATTTGGGATCACGGTAAGAAGGAGGCTAAAATGGTGGTGAGTCCGTCAGCCTCTGCCTTCCACAAAAGCGTTGGAAAGCAGTTTTCTCAGTTTGAGCTGAGCAATGTCTGCATTCTATATTATCTGGCCAGCTTCCTGGGGGCCAAACAGACTTACCAGTTGAGATAATTAGGGCAGAGCCAACATCTCTGCCTCCTGGGCAGCGAAGCCTCCAATGTTTTAACCAAAACTTAGAAGGAAGTCACCAGTTCTATCGTGCTTCCTACATATCATCATTTATAAAATTGAACCATTTTATTATCCTATTTCCTGGCCTATTATTTATGGGGTATTTATTTCAGAAATAAAATATGGGGGCATCAAAGGAGGGGAGAAGGATCTTGTTTCCTTCCCTGTCCTAACTATCAAATTAAGTCCTGGCTTTACCATTCCTGAAACAAATGAGTGTGATATTTACATCCATGTTCACTGTTCATTCTTTCCACCACTCTCAGGAGCTAGCAAACTGTTAATTGCCTGGTAAGTTCCAAACAAGAATGACATGAAACAGAATTTCTAGAAAGTGAGGGAACATTCTAGAAGTTTCTGGTGAGGTGGCTAATTATTTTTTAGGGATGGTTTTAAGAATAGACCTGCTACTAACAACATTAAGACTGGATGGGACATCAACTTCAACTAGAAGAAAACAGTACTCCTGAAACTTTTAATTAATTAAGAAATCTCCTCGCATCAAGACAGTTAAAAAAAACTAATATTCTCCTACTGATAGAAATGCAACTTCTCCCTCTTGTGCAAGAGGGAGGAGATATGGGGATATATGTATGTGTATAGCTGATTCACTTTGTTATAAAGCAGAAATTAACACACCATTGTAAAGCAATTATACTCCAATAAAGATGTTAAAAAAAAAAGAAGGAAATGCAACTCCTCAGAGCATATGAATGTTTCCTATAGAACATCTTGTACTAGCTTAGCAAGGCTATATATAGCTTTACACTCTGCTGGGTGTGCTGAGCTGTCTTCAGTCACCGTGGATAGGGTACCTTCTCCCCTATCCTCCTCACCCCACTAGTTTAAAAACAAACAAGGAAAGTAAACAAACAAAAACAATGCTTTCCTCACCCACTTTACTGGTGATTAAATTTTCCTTATTAGGACATCAACATTTCATTTCCCAATTAAAAAGATAACCAATCCAATACCTTTGCAAGGTAAACATCAGGACCTTACCTGAGATCTGGTTTTCATAGGCCAGGAGGCATAAGGGTAACTGTTTTGGAAGGATGGATGCCAAACTGTGGTGAAAATGAGAAAGAAACAGGAAGTTAAAGAATATTTAAGACAGAGTTTGGGCATCCCTCAAAGTAACCCAGGGCCAGATTTCACACTGAGAGTGGCTTGTTAGAGAAGTTCTTGGAGCCTAGGCATTGTGGTCAAACACACTTTTGGTCAAAATCCCATCTTTGTTGTACTGATCTATAAAACTTTAGGCAAATCATCTAATGTCTCTAAACCTCATTTTCCTCTTCTATAGAGCACATGTCAGCTACCTGGCCATTAATGGGTATTTCAGTAAATGATACCCACCATAGATACATCACTGTGTCAGAGATGCATAGAGACCCAGAGAAATATTCAGGTGAGAGACATTGACTATTCATTAGAAAATAGCATAGAATCTCATACTGAGTGAAGTAAGACAGAGAAAGACAAGTATATGATCTTTCTTATATGAGTAATCTAAAAAAAAGCTACCAATGAACTTATCTACAAAACAGAAATAGAGTTACAGTTGTAGAAAATAAACTTATGGTTACTGGAGTGGGAAGCAGAAAGAGGGATAAATTGGAAGACTGGGATTGACACATACACATTACTATATATAGAATAGATAACTAATAAGGACCTACTATATAGCACAGGGAACTCTACTCAATACTCTGTAATGGCCTATATGGGAAAATAATCTAAAAAAGAGTGGATATATGTATTTGTATAACAGATTCACTTTGCTGTATACCTGAAAATAACTCAACATTATAAATCAGTTATACCCCAATAAAAAATTTAAAAAAAGAAAAGAAAATGAACTATACATAGAAACAGAGACTTTTTCCCCTAAGAATCCTTAAAAACTTTTTGAACAGTTATTAAAATATTAAACTGGTTAAAATATTCTCCTCTCTGACAGTGATTATGTGAAGAAGATGTTTCGCTCAGGCAACCCTGTGCAGAGGTATAAAACAGGGTATTTTGCTTCTGGACAGCTTAATCAAGATTATGTTAACCATCCCCTCAGCCTGATTAAACAGGGCTTCTTCCTGACACTAGGTCCCTGACTTCCCTTTTCTTAGAGCATTTATTTTAGAAAACTTGTCATTGTAAATCCTTTCTCTGCCCCCTTTGAATTGTATGTAAATCTTCTCCCAGACTCTTGTCAGTTTTACAACCCAGGAAATGTTTTTCTCAAGGACCTAGGAATCATTTTGAAAAGTAAACAGTGAAGGATAAAGTGTCCCAATCTCCCAGTTTCTGTGGAGGGTAGGTTGAACTTCCATGGGTGCCAATTAGCAAACACAGGTTGACTAATCACAGAAAAAAAAAATTGCAAACTCAGGAACAACTAAATGCGCTCACAAACCCTGGTGATCAACCTGTTCTCTCACATCATCCAGTACTTTTCCACTAGCCCACCCTCTGCCGTGGGCTTCCCTGGTGGCGCAGTGGCTGAGGGTCTGCCTGCCGATGCAGGGGACGCAGGTTCGTGCCCAGGTCCGGGAAGATCCCACATGCCGCGGAGCAGCTGGGCCCGTGAGCCATGGCCGCTGAGCCTGCGCGTCTGGAGACTGTGCTCTGCAACGAGAGAGGCCACAACAGTGAGAGGCCCACGTACCGAAAAAAAAAACAAAAAAAAACAACCCTCTGCCATTTGTTCCAGTGAGGCTAAGGATCCAGACTTGCTCTGGGCTCTCTAACTCATTGCTGGGAATAGTATCAGAATAAAATCAACTTCTGTCTGCTCATCTTATCCTGTGCCCATTTTTTTTTTTTCTGTAATAAGCTCCACTCTGGCTTTGGAGCCTCTCTCTTGGCCATGAGTGTTCCTGTCAACATCTAGTCTAGTACAGTTTCTAAAACCTTCAAGGGGTAATGAACTGCAGGCTGATGAAACTTGCAAAGGAAGGGAATTCCATCTACACTTGGAGCCCTTTAAGGTACAAGAATGTCTATCCCCTAATATCTTCCTCTTGTGAGTCTACCTCCTGCTGGCCTCCAGGGGTGAATTGGCGTAGCAAAGTGTAGTGGTAATGGTCTCATATTTGTTCCTAATATGCATGGCCTTCTGCAGTGTGACTTTGTCACCTCTCCTGTCAAGAGATGCAGTCTTCTTCTCCAACTCTTGAATCTGAGTATGGTCTTATGCCTTGCTTCAGTTAATTGGACACTAGCCAATATGCCAGAAGCAGAATCTTCAAAAGTGTGCAGTGGGGCTTGCCCTTTCTTGCATGCTATGGGACCCATACCGCCTCTAAATAATGAGAAGCCATGGGAAGAGATCCCAGCCATCACAGCTTCTCCGGCTGAGTTCCCAAGCATCTTAGTGAGGCCATTCTAGTGTGATCTATTACATCCCAAAACATCTAGCCAGCCTACAGAATCATGATACATGATACATATCTGAGTTGCACTTTTCAAAAAATATAGTAAAAGCTGATAACATTAGGATGTTACATTTACTAAGAAACCATGAATGAGTTCCCAACCATGAGAAATTATGAGAAGTTAGCTGGAGAAGGAGGGGTATCCAAGAAAACATTCCTTCATATGGTGAGCTTCAAACCTGAAATGTTAGCTGGAATTTAAAAGACTTTTTTTAAGTTAATTCAGAATCTCACAGAAAATCAATCTCTCTGTAAGACTAAAAATATCTCAGCTTTGAACACTTTTTTCATTCTTATTAGACTTGAGAGCATGCCCATTGATCTAGCAACAGCAATTTGCTAATAATTAGGCTGGCAAGGCAGGCTTGAGATTATTACCAAAAGGGTGGGTGAGGGGCCCCTTTAGTTCATAAAAGTCATAGGCCTAGAGAGAGAAAAGATGAAGAAACAGCAGCAATCAAAAATGCCTCTGTTCCCTAAAATTCAGGTGAGATTAAACTCTATCACAGAAAAAAGTCATCCCACGCAGTATTCAATGCCATCTGCAGAGAAGAAACAGTCTTTAAGTTCCCCTCCCAAGAGATCCTACAAACTCTTACATTCCTTTCACACTACACTTACCTCTCCTCCTCCTCCTCTTCCTTTTTTTTTTCTCCTTCTTCTTCTCCTTCTCCTTCTTTGCTTCCATGAATATAAACAATATGCACTTGTCCATATCTCCCATTAGACCTGAAGTTCATTGAGTGCAGGGTCTGTGCTTAATTCATGTTTTTATCTCCTTCAATACAAGGTACAGAGAAGGTGCTCAATAAATGTGTGCTACATAAATGAACGGAAGAGGACAAGTTCTATGTAATACAGGGAGTAATATCCAGATAACTCTGTTCCTGTTCCTAAGGCCTGAACAGGGAGCTTGGCAAACAGCGGCCACCTTTCTTCATATGAATTAAAGTTTATATTACAGAAAGCTGCAATAATGCATGAAAATGTGTCATATTTTTTTCATGAGGGCACCTGAAATTCCTCCAGAAATCATGACATGACACATCTATAACATGTCTATTTGAATGAATTCCTTTGAGTAAATTCCAGATAGTATTTGTTACTTGTATCCCTTCTTTTCATTTGGGAGAACAAAAGCCTTAGCAGAGGACAGACTTCATGATGTTCCAAGACAAAACTTTCTGAGACAGCACATGCCTAACAAGCTACAACCCGAGGTAAATATTTTTTGGAAGCGCAAACTTATTAAAAACAGTATTGTTTGCTTTCAACTGGTTAATAAGGTGAGATTATTTTTACTGTTTCAGTTTGCTTATACCCCAAAAAAGAAAAAAAAAACCTACCCTTTCCTTATAAAGTATTTATTGTTTTATATTTTAAAAGAAAGAACCAAATCAACTCTATTTTGAAAGGCACATTAAAAATGTAAGCACAGGGCACATTTCACAGAAGATAGGAACAGCTACAGTTTTTTTCCATCTACCAGAAGAAATCAAATGAAGCCAGTTTGCCTCTGGGGTTTTAAACATCATTACAATTCATCTTAATAATGAAGTTAAAATGAACTGAAAAAATAGAATATGGGTAAAAAAAAATCCCTCACATCACTTACATGGGTTTACTCATGGGAAATGGATAAAAATAATATCCTTTGGGTATGGTTAAGAAAAAAATCAAAATAACCAGTATATAGGTGACCCATGAGTGAACCGCACCTTAGGCATTTTCTGTTTATGGAAACATAAACTAATGCATAACACACACACTTTATACCCGTATGTAAACATATGTTCAGAATACACACATATACACCCAACAAAAAATAAATGCAACCAAGAGATCTTTAAATTATATTCAAAAATACTACACTCAAGATGATCGACTTACCATGGAATTCTGTCTCTGGTATCGCATATAACTAACCACAGGAACTCAGTTCTGCTTCATGTAAGCTTCCCAGTTGTCATTGTGGAATCTTTCTGTTGAGGAATGAAAAGACAGATGAAAAGGTCAAAAAGGTGCATCTCCACTCCACAGGGCCCTCAAATGTCTCCATGAGCATTCCTGCTTTGACTTCCGTCCTCCCCCCTCTGAGAGAAAGAACAAAACAGGTGCTTGCTCCTTGGAAATGGATAGGGGATTTGTTTTTTAACCAATTAAATCCTTTTCAGAAAACTAAAGCTGTCACATTGAGGATATAATGATGGCAACAATAATGAATTACAGAGCCAGGTTACACACTAGAAGATGCAGTGTTCGCTTGGCTATCAGATGGGAACTCGGCTTACTGATTCATACTCTTCTGTGGTACAGTTCAGAATTCAATCATTTCTCTTCAAACCAGCAAACTACAATATTTTGGTTTTCATTGGAAAAAAAAAAACCTGTAAGTTTCCTGAGGAGGTATGTAAAGTTACAAATTACAGGAATGAACCTATTGATTTTTTGTGTATGTCTTGCTTTTTTTGTTGTTGTTGTTGTTTGCTGTTATTGTTGAAAGTGAGAGAGATAATTGACTTAATATTTCTTAATATTAAGCTTAGTATTTCTTCAGTGTTCTGGAGAAACCAAACATAAAGAGCAAAGTGTATTAGGAAAGAGAGAAAGCCCAAAGTCTCATGGAGTTTTTGCCTTTTCAAGTAAACAATTCCAGAAAGGTTGAGGATGAGATCAAGACTATTTGTTCCTAACACGGAGGGATCATTCTCTGTCTCTCTCTCAATAACCATCACCTCTAATTAATCTGAGTTTTCACTCTGTCATTCTGATTCCTTTAAATATTTAGCCTTTATTTCATACTACAAATGCAGAATAATAATAAGGTGTCAAAAAGTCACAATTAACACATTATTTGTTCCAAGATTTTACCACTGGTGACCTAGTTATATGGTTAATTGTAAGTATGGTTTGAGGAAACACTCCAAAATTTACATGCTACCTGTATAATTGAGTGATATATGTACAGAAAATAATACATGCAGAGAAAATTTTCCCACAAAGTACTTATTTACATAATGAAAACAGAGATGACAACAGATGGAGAAATTAACATGAATGGGGGGCTTGATATCTAAGTAAAGATTTTAAATGATTTAACACTACTTCTCCATTGAAAAGATAAGGAATCATAGCAAGTTCAGAATATATGTGATGGAAATCTATGGAATCATAGAGTTCTAACATACATACTTAATGGCTTAGATGTCACCCCCAAGTTAAGAATAAAAAAGGTGCTTTGTATCACTCAACTGGTTATTTCATAGAACACAGTATAATAACTATATTTTCCTGTACAAGGCAGTTTAGCACAGTGGTATATGCATAGGCTCTGAAGTCATACCGCTTGTATCCAGATCCAGTTATTCACTTGCTACCTGTCTGATTTTGCACAAATTTATATTGCTTCCTGACATCAGTTTCATTTGTAAAATGGAGATAATTCTATCCATTAGTGTCCAATCAGGAGATAGGAATTACATAGTAATGTGAAGGGGAAAAGTTTAAAATAAAGGATGGACCATAGCAGGGTGTTGGAGTTAGGAAGGAATGGGGAGCAAGCATGAGGACTCTAAAGAACACAGGAATAGCAGATATAAGGAACAGACTTCAGGGTGAGATTGAACACCCAAGGAAGCAGCTGCGCCAGGGCTGAGATCCAGACCTCAATAGAGAGGACACATCCATGGCTTGCTGGATGACAGAGAAGTCACTGTGGTTTCTTACTAGTATAACTTGCTGAAAATCCAGCATCTGCAATTTACCAAAAACTTACTTTCTAGGGTTCCAAGGAAAGCTGCTCATGAGGAGGTGTCTCAAGAAAACACTCCACTATAAAGGTGCGCAAGGGGAGAGCCAGGAGAACCTGAGGGCCATCAGTTGCTAGAGAAGCTGGACATGCTTCAGCAACCTACCTACTGAACACACTGAAATCAGAAATCACCTCCTAAAGCCTCATAAAGGCTGCACCTCCTAATACTATCATACTGAGCACTAGGATGTCAACATCTAAATTTGGCGGGGGGGACACATTCAGATCATAGCAGGCACCAATTTGTTTTCACTACTTTTTAAAACTCTGAAATAATAGTCCTAAAGATCACCTCACCTCCGTGAATGGAATGAATAAGACTGTTACCTCCTTGAGGACATGAATGATGTCTTCGTTTTATTGGGTGCAATAAATCCTTGCTGTACTGTTGCAGAATGCAAGAGTTGGTGCAAAAAAGAAAATTCAGCTAATACAATCTTCAATCCAAAAGAGCCTTCAAAGTCCATGCATTGAATTACTCTGTCCCACATCTCCAGTAATGAATGCATGATACTAAAGAGAGTGTACAGGTATTTAGCAATAACTAATAATGTCCCAGAGAACTCAGTACTTGGAGAACTCTTGTGTAGTACATAAGTCTCTTCACTTACAGGGAACTTTTCCTCGCCTCCAATAGGTAACCATCCCTCCTCACTCTTTGCTCTTGACTTCCCTTCTTATTTATCTGAACGAAAGGGCACAATCAGAAGAAAAAGACTTATTTTCCCAGCATTACATCTAAGAACCCACAGACTCTGTTTACCTACTATTTCAACTTTTGTCCTGTCCATGCCCATTTTCAAAGGTCAGTTCCTCAAAATATGCACTGGACCACACTCTCTCACCTATTCAAGGAATGTATCTCCTCTTCCTCCCACATCATAATTCCTACTCTCTTTACAGTTCTAATAACATACAAACATGCTATAATATTTCCTATTTTTAAAGTCTCTCTGCTGCCCTCATACTTTTTATCAGCCACTCCCCTTTATAGTAAGAATCCCTGAAAGAGTTGTAGGTATGCTCCAATTTTCTCTTTAACATTTTGATCCCACCACTACTTTGAAATTCCTTTAGTTGTAGTCACAATGACTGCATCTTGCTAAATCCAATGATCACTTCTGCCTCGATTTGTCTGATCCTCCAGTACAATAATATTTGACAAAGTGAACATATTTTCCTTCTTGAAAAACTTTCTTCACTCAGCTTTAAAAATATCAAATTCAGGGCTTCCCTGGTGGCGCAGTGGTTGAGAGTCCGCCTGCCGATGCAGGGGACACGGGTTTGTGCCCCGATCTGGGAGGATCCCACATGCCGCGGAGCGGTTGGGCCCATGAGCCATGGCCACTGAGCCTGTGCGTCTGGAGCCTGTGCTCCGCAACGGGAGAGGCCACAACACTGAGAGGCCCACGTACCGCAAAAAAAAAAAAAAAAAAAAAATCAAATTCGTATGGAAATTTCCCCATTCACTGATTATATTTGTTGACTTCTCTTTCTCTTAATGTTACAGTGCCCTAACCCTTACTCTTAAAATGATTATTTCCTATCAAAATAATCTTATCCAATTTGACTGTATAAACTGATGATGTCCACGTGTGTAACAGCATCACTTACTTCTTCTCTTAGTTTCAGACTCATTTATACAGCTACCTTCTTGGTATTTAAATATTTGGTAGGAAGTTCAAAAAGAGAATGCTTGATTTCTCACACCTAAAACACAAATCTGCCCATCCCCATATCTCTCTCATCTCAAAAATTGGCACTACCCTTTAACCAATTTCTAATGCCAACAGGATAACCTTTGATTTTTCTCTTTTCTTATCATCCCATATCTAATCCATCAGCAAGATAGGGTCATCTTGACCCTCTCTTCAAAGCATATCCTGATCCCAACAGCTTCTCACCACCTCTACTCTTATCTCTCTAGTCCCAGGAGCCATCATTTTCTGGCTGTACTACTTTAATAGTCATCTAACTGGACTACCAGCTCCTGCTTTTTCCTTCCATAGTTTCTTGTCCCCATGAAGGCTAATATGAACTTTTCAAAGTTACCTCGTGCTCCATAGCAAACAATAGCTAGTTTGAAAATCTAGTTTTTCTTCTTCTTGCCTTCACAACTAGAGTACATGTTACAGTTTCCCCTGCAGTTAGGTTTAGTTGTTAATGCCTTTTTAGCCAATGAAATATAAGGAGAAGTGATATTTACCACTGCCAAGTCTAAACCCCAAACCCTTCTATATATGCTTCCCATGCTCTTTTTCCTTCTTCTAGCTTGATATAGTAAGCATGCAACTTGCCTCCATATGAGTTTTGTAGGGAACAGGTAAGAGTAAATTCGTATGTCCTAACCATTCTCATAGTCATCCTGGATGCAGGGTATGGCACCATCAGGACTGGAATAGTACTATATTTTCCCTTTATCCACAGAGCTGTGACATCTAGGAACACAAGCATTAAGGCTCTCCCTCTGAGAAATTGTCATGTATTGGATGACTGGCTCCACCTCTTTCTTCCTTCTTTTTTTTTTTTTTTTTTTTTTTTTGCGTTACGCGGGCCTCTCACTGTTGTGGCCTCTCCCGTTGCGGAGCACAGGCTCTGGAAGCACAGGCTCAGCGACCATGGCTCACGGGCCCAGCCGCTCTGCGGCACGTGGGATCTTCCTGGACCGGGGCACAAACCCGTGTCCCCTGCATCGGCAGGCGGACTCTCAACCACTGCGCCACCAGGGAAGCCCTTTCCTTCTTAAAAATAATATAAAGAAAAAATAGAAAGTCAGAGTTACTTTGCCCTTGATGCTTATATCCTTACCAGATTTGTAAGGAAACTTTAGGGGGAGACGTAGTATGGAAAACTCAGCTTTTGTTTCAGATATATTGATAAGGTTTGGTCTGGTTGTGCACTTCCAAAACACTTTGTACCACTAAATAATATTTGAGAGCTACAAGTAAAAACTCTTGATTCAAAATGTTTTAGTCTTTCTATGTTAGAATATTCCAAAGATGAAAATCAATCTCTACTCTAGAAACAGAGAATGATATCAAAAATTGAATTAAATAGGAAAGTAGTGACAAATTTTCACTTTGAAATAAACGTGTGAGACTAGCTGACAACAGGAGAGCAAGTTCAGATTCTCACTCCTCTAGTGGTATAGTCTAACAGGCATTTAGCTAGCTGAATAGGGCAGGAAAAGAGGGTTTTCAGCCTACACCTGAGAATGCACTGAAGTCACTAAAATTATCATCGAAGACTTGAGGTTTCCTATCAAATCTGGGGATTTTTTTTCTTTCAAGGTGATCAGTCTAGGCAAATAAAAAACTTTGTCTCAAATGGCCCAAAGGCTAAGTGCTGGAAACTAAAAATAATCTCTGATAACATGAATATAAACTATCAAAATTGCTATGTCTGCACAAAACTTGAAGGTTCTCATTTCTCACAATCAAGTGTCCATTGGAGATTTTAAATCATTTTCATTTTCATTTTGCTGTTACCAAGAAGAATAAAGTCTAACTCCTGTGTCTTCAAGTAAACCACCAGACAGTTACTTAGGTTTAGAAAACATAATGTTACATCACCACAGTGCAGGAGTAATACCTACGCTTCAGTGCCTAGAGGAAAAAGAGTACTACAGCAAAAAAAAAAAAAAAAAAGTAAATTACTTTTGATTTTTCGTTTGGTATTGGGATTTTTACTCTTTACACAATTCATTGCACATGTAACCAAAGGGGGAGAAAGCATCAACTACATGGGCGTTTTAGATGTGCTGTAGAATTTATGCAGCTGCAATGGACTTAGTAAATTAGACAGTAAAAGTTAAACTTTTTCCTCAGGAAAACTATGAACATCAATCTTAATCCAGATCCATGAAAATGAAAGGAAGGAAAGTTAGGCATTAAGGTCTATTTGAATACATTCTATCTGCAGGGTGAAAAGCAAGGATAGAAAGAATATTTTATCTAATAAAAGATTAATGTGAGAACACTTCTCTGAGTGATAACTGCATTGCTTCCTCTCAGAGCTAATTATGACTTTGAATCACATTCAAACAGAAAGATACAAAGTTACCTTCAGCAAATACTTATTTTAATTGTTTAATAGTGAATACTTTTTTTGAGATGATTGAGTTATTTCTCTGAGAGGTATACAATCCATCTGTCCTCAGTGGAATATTGAAGATGAACAATGTTATTCCTCCGGAAGAAAGATTTGGAATATTGTAACTACTGACATCAGACTGTTTTTGTCAGGAGAGAATTTTAAATTAAACTTATTTTGGCCATTAAATTATTCTATGGAGTTTTTGAATGGACGAAACTCAGGAATTAATCCACAGCTGTGGTCCGTATCTTCACATAGAAAGATATGAGGTCTTCTGTAACCTAATTTCTATATACCCATACAGAGCACTGAAAAGCTAGGGCTGAGATTGTCTTATCATCCAATCTCACTTGGAACTCCAAGAAAATACATATACATATTAGTATCTCTTATAAGAGAGACTGATATCTTCTAACTGCTCAGTGGTAGAAGTGGCAGAAATGATGGCAGGGGCTTATCTGGCAGGGTGGAGTACTTTGTTACTGAAAATGTCTAGAATTTATGGTACACAGTGATAATAAATTATAACCCAACTTTTAGTAGGTATTATTATTTTAAAATTCTCCTCAGGCACTGCACCCCTCACAGGTACATATAGGGCAGACCACTCCACCACCACTACCTGGGTATATCATTTAGTGTAACTACTTGATGCTCAGTATCATATCAAATTCTCTCAGCCAGGGAAAGGAAACTCAGAGGGCAAGTAAACTACCTCACACAGTTACTCAACTACTTAAGCAAACTACTACAGTTACCAACTATTTAAACAAGTTACTGAACTTATTCGACTAGAAACTGGAAGAGCCAGGATTAACACCAATTAAAACCAAGAGCTTCCTGATGCCAAAGCCTGTATATTAACCATTAGTTAGGCTGTTCAAATGAGCCACTTGAATCTCCCAACTATCATCTCCTTCTTCATTCCTTAAACGTCACTTTCCCAGTATGGAAGTAATCAGTCTGACACAAAACTAACCAAAATGACATTTGCACCCTAACTTTCCTAGCGATGCGGGAAATGTTTTCTTATATGAGTCCTGCTGTAGAAAAGAGCCATGCATGTGAGACAGGGAGTATATTGGCTTTTCCTCCTCTGCCAAGGACAGAGCAGAGAGCGGAGAGTGAGTCTGCAGGAATAGTGTACATATCATCAAACTGCTACCCTATGTGAAGCGTGCCCCCTCCCTTAATTTGAGGAAGGTGTAGACCCCTCACCACCTATCTCAGACTCAGTTTACTCTCCCTGAAGTCAAAAAAACTTTATAGGAAGTAACACATCAGATAAAAGTGTACAGTGGATTTTCTACTTCCCTTATTGTCTACTGATTTCAAAATTAAATTCATTAGAACATTTTCATACCACAATGATGAGATTAAATAACTCACATTTTAAGAAACGTACTTATGAAGACTTCTATAATTTCTTCATCAGGCTGTAAACTAACCAGAGCACTCCCAAGTGGGTAGTTTACCTAAAAGGGAATGGATGTGTCCTCACAGCCAATACTGTGGGAAGGATATGAGGAACAAAGTCTTAGACCGAGGTGGAGAGAAACCTGCTTCTTCCTCAGGGAATGGGGTTATCTGGACTCCTAGATGTGAAAATACGTGGTGCACTTACGGTGATGGTTAGTGAACTGCTGCAGTCACAGAGAGCCATGCAGCGATGAGACAGGAAATTAGCTCCCTGAGGTCCCTAGCTCAGGCCTGGGCCTAAGTCTGTGCAATAGTTGGACTCAGTTAATATACCACACAGTTAATTAGGCCACGATGCTGAACACAGGCAATCCTCTCTGTAGCTTGCGTCATTATCACAGATATGAGAGTCAGGATGCTGCACCCTCGTGTCTTCAGTTAGATTTTCCTAGTGTTTCTCAGTTGAGACCTTCCCCCACAGTACTTCCCTATCTGATAACTGGCTTTTTTTTTTTTTTTTTTTTTTGCGGTACGCGGGCCTCTCACTGCTGTGGCCTCTCCCCTTGCGGAGCGCAGGCTCCGGACGCACAGGCCCAGCCGCTCCGCGGCATGTGGGATCCTCCCGGACCGGGGCATGAACCCACGTCCCCTGCATCTGCAGGCGGACTCTCAACGACTGCGCCACCAGGGAAGCCCCTGATAACTGGCTTTAACACATGTGTTTCTGATCCTGAGTACCCGAGAGACAGTCAACAAGTCTTACTGTGCAGCCTTTATTTGGATCTCCGTTTTCTACACTATATAAGCTGCAGAAGATTCCCTTTCAAAAATTGGAGACCTATACAACCCCTCTGGAAAGATAGTTGACAGTCTCTATCAAAATAAATAAATAAACACAACCTATGATACCATAATCCCACTCCTAGCTACACAGCCAAAAGAAATGTGCACTTATGTTCACCAAAAGACCTTCACACCAATGCTCATAGCAACACTATTTGTAATAGCCAAAAGCTATTGGAAACAATCCAAATAGAATGGATATATAAAAGGTGTTATATAAAAATAATGGATTACTATACAGAAATAAGAACGAACAAACTACAGCGTGCAATAACATGGGTGAATCCCACGAATATACAAAGAAAAAATAAATAAATAAAGGCAGACACAAAATAGTACATTGCATGATTTCATTCTTATAACATATAAATACAGCAAAAGTAATTTATGATGTTAGAAATTATGACAGTGGTTACCGTGATGGAGAGGGATAAATAATGACGAGGAGGGAGCATAAAAAGGATTTCCTGTTGTGCTGGTAATACTCTCTTTATTGAGAGATAGGTCTTTTTACATGAGCTTGTTCAGTTTGTGAACATTCATGGAACTAAATGTTTAAGAGATGTACACTTTTCTTAATATTACTGTATAGTGTTACAATACCTGAATTTTAAAAGTATACTTCAAACTAACACAACATTATAAATCAACTATACCCCAATAAAAATTTAAAATAAATAAATAAATAAAAAGTATACTTAAAAGTGATAAAACAATTGAGTCCTTAAAAACCCGGAACTCTGCCTTGCTCTTGCCAATATCCTTCTCCCCATCCCAGGCCTCATCACCTTTTGCTTTTGGAGTCATGAAAGGACTGATGGACAAATCCTCTGGAGTGAGTCTTGCTAGCCTCCCTGAACTGATAAATACTGCCCTTTGCCAAACTCAAATCAACAGCTGGAATCAGGATTGCCTCACTTTTATTACTATAAAATATCAAATTCCATACAGACCATATCTTGCTTTCTCAGCTGAAAGTCTAACGTCAGGTCAACCTCCCTCGATCCTTCTTCTTTCCATTTATTCACACAGTTCTTATTAAATTATCCTTTAATAATTTCACCTATGTTGGGCATTATGCTCAACTATGGGGATAAATGAATTCATGGTCCATATAACCTTCCTCTGCCTCACTTCATTCCTGTAGCTTCATAAGCTTCCCCTCAAACTAATCCACCTGATATGGCAAGGCATCTCTGTCCACCATAGTTCATGACAGGTGATCACAGAGATGCAGATGGACCATGGCTGTCATAGTGACTGAATCATTCAGTCAATCTATTCTGAAAGAGGTAAGAAGGTATGTGAATTAAATGAGTCCATTACATGATTCTAGTGTATGTAAATAAAATTTTCTTTAAAAAGAGTTAGAACCAGAAATGTACTTTTATTGTCTGCTTGTAATTTACTTTTTCTTGTTTGGGAACCTAAACGCCTAAGCAGTTTTTAAATGCTTTTTCCTCTCATTCCCATGAATTAGGGAGTCCAGTTAAGTGGAATGTGGACTCCAGGAAGCATGTTTTTAAGGCCTAAAAAAAGGAGTCCATAACATTTTTCTGTGAATTTATCAGCTTCATCAATTAACAACTTATTGAGTTTAATAATGTCAAGTAATAATACAGCCCATTAACTATGATTTCAGTTTTTCAGAATAACACACATAGCTATAAATATACCAACCTTTTGGGTAAAACTCATGAAAACTGTAATAATATTACCATATTGCCAGTTTCAGTTTCATTCCCAACAAACCTAACAACTGAAAACTCTAAAAATACTTTATATTTGTTGGAATATAGATTTGGAAAATATTTGACATATCAACACCTAATGGGAACTGTAAATATCCTTCTGAACTTATCACTTTTCAGGCCAGTCTCAGTGATGACTCCTACTTATATTATAAATAATTTTAGCACAAAAGAATAACCAGACTCTTAAGGTTACAGATTATCTACACTTGTTCTCAAAGAAGCTTTGACATTTCCAGTTACATAGGCATTCACTGATACACTTCTGCCCTTTGCTCAGAAAAGATACATTTCCAGACATATAACCCACAGCTGACAAAGATTTTACTTTACCTCCAATCTGATCTTTATTTTAAATTCCTTTTAATTAGTTTCAGGAATTTTTAGGCAACCTTACAAACGAATGGTCCCCTCCCCTTCCCTCCCTTTCCCTTTCCTTTCCACAAACATTTACTGAGTGCTTCCTATTTTTCAAACATAGCTGATACAAAGACAAATAAGACTCTCTGATCTCTACCACTATAAAATTTCCACCAATCTACCAACTTCAAAACACAAGTTCCCTTAGCATTCTGGAACTTGACTGACTTTAGTTTCTAATGAGTAATCTAAGCTTCTTTTAAAATCCAGCTTTACAACAGATTTTGCCTGTTCTTACATGCTGCAAGTGAAACAAAGGGTAAGCATTCCTCCATCATCTCCTTTCTTAACAATATCTCTTTGACCACTATCCTCTCATCCACTCACCCATGGACTTTCATGGCCAGGTTGGTGAGGTGATTTCACTAGGAATCCCAAACTATTGGAAAAAGTTATACATCCTCCCAGAATCCCCAGAGTAAATTTTGTGCTAAGATTCTTTGTACAATTATATCTCACAGATGAGGATTTGGGATAAAAAGCAAGGCACAGAAAACTAACATTGACTATGTGATGAACCATACTGCCTGCATCCTACTTTGGTTCTCCTCTACTTAGTCCTAGAACATCTATGGGTATCTGTTGTTATAGAGATATAGTGATGAGAGAAACAGCCTCTAATTTCTTAGTAACTATAAAATCATGAATAAATATGTTATAACTATCCCATCTGATTCTTCCCAATCAATTTTCAACTTGATTTCATTTCAGGGTTAATACTCAGGGTCATTTTATATGCAGAAAATGTCCCTGAACTGAATTTGTTGCCTCTCAGTCTCTCAACAGGCTTACTACTCCTGGATCAGAATTTTAATTGCGCTAACATCAAGGGCTACATTTTTTTTCTGGTTAGAGGGCTGGCAATTAACACTAATAATATGTGAGTTGTGGCACAGCCTTAAATTCTTTCAGTAGATTGAGAGCTGCTTAAAGGAAAACACAGTGGTGATATATTTTTTTCTCTTTTTGCTTAAACAACAGACATTTATTTTGTCACAGTTCTGCAGGATAGAAATCTAAGATCAAGGTGTCAGCAGGAATGGTTCCTCTTAAGGCCTACACCCTTGGCTTGTAGATGACCATCTCCTCCCTATACCTTTACATGGTCTTCCCTCTGTGCAGGTCGGTGTCCTAATCTCTTCTTTTTTTTTTCAAATTGAGGGATAATTAACATGTAACATTATATTAGTTTTAGGTGTACAACATGATTCAATATTGGTATATACTGCAAAATGATCACCACAATAAATCTAGCTAACATTCGTCACCATATATAGCTACACATTTGTTTTCTTGTGATGAGAACTTTTAAGATATCCTCTCTTAGCAACTTTCAAATATGCAATACAATATCATTAACTGTCATCGCCATGCTGTACATTATACCTATAGGACTTATTTTTTAACTGGATGTTTGTATCTGGTGATCACCTTCATCCATTTCACCAACTCCCTCCATCCTCCATTCCATACTTCTGGCAACCACCAATCTGTTTTTTGTTTTTAAGTTCATTTTTGTTTGTATTTTTGTTTCAGATTCCACATATAAGTAAGATCATACAGTATCTTTGTCTGACTTGTTTCACTTAGAATAATACCCTCAATGTCCATCCATGTTGTCACAAATGGCAAGATTTCATTCTTTTTTTTATAGCTGAATAATATTCCGTTGTGTATAAATACCACATCTTCTTTATCCACTCTTCCATCAACGGACACTCAAGTTGTTTCTATATCTTGGCTATTTTAAATAACGCTGCAATGAACGTGGGGATGCAGTTATCTTTTTGAGTTGGTGTTTTCTTTTTTTTCAGATAAATACCCAGAGTGGAACTGCCAGATCATATGGTAGTTCTATTTTTAATTTTTTGAGGAACCTCCATATTGTTTTCCACAGTGGCTATACCAGTTTACATTCCCAGCATCACTGCACAAAAGTTCCCTTTTCTCCACATCCTCACCAGTACTTGTTATTCCTTGTCGTTTTGATAACAGCCATTTAACAGATGTGAGTTGATAGCTCATTGTGGTCTTGATATACATTTCCCTGATGATTAGTGATGCTAAACACCTTTTTATGTACCTGTTGGCCATTTGTGTTTCTTCTTTGGAAAAATGTCCATTCAGGTCCATTGCCCATTTTTTAACCAGACTATTTTTTTTGTTTTTTGATATTAAGTTGTATAAGTTCCTTGTGTATTTTGGATATTAACCCCTTGTCAGATACATGGTTTGCAATGGATGTGTTAACTAACCTTACTGTGGTAATCATTTCTCAATATACACATATATCAAATCATAATGTTGTACAACTTAAACTTACATAATATTATATGTCAATTATATCTCAATAAAGCTCCTATACTATTACGAGATGTCTAAAATAAAAAGATACAGAAACCTCGAAAAGAAAAAAAAAGACCCTATAAATGTTAATCAAAGGAAAACTGATATAGCTAGATTAATATCAGAGTAACTAGACTATTAAGAAAAAGCATTATCAGTGATACAGAGAAAGATTTCAAAATAATAAATTCAATTCACCAGGAAACTATTTATATCTATCTAAAATTATGTTTTCAAAATATGCAAGGCAAGAAATAACAGAACTAATAAAATATGATCTAAATAAATGGAGAAAGAAAATGTTTCATAGATTGACATACTCAGTATTGTAAAGCTGATGATTTTTCCAAACTGATTTTAAGAATTAATGCACTCATAATCAAAATTCCAACAAGTATTTTCTGGAACTTCAAAAGTGGATTTTAAATTTTATGTAGAAATGCAACCATTATCTGTAAATACATTTTTTTCAATCCCATATTTTATTTATACATCCATGTTTTAATTTACTGATTTTAATCTTCAGAATGATATTGAATAGAAGGAGCTCTGCTGGACCTCCTTGTCTTGATACTGATCCCAGAGGAATCAATATCATTAAACTGATGCTTTAAAAAACTTTTTTTAAAATCAGAGTTACGGGAGTTCTCTTATAGTCATTGTTTTCTACATTTTTCTATAATGAATATACAATATACGTTTTTCAAAAGTGTTTTCTACATCTGTTTAGATTATATACGGGTTTTCTTTTTTATTCCGTTACTGCAATGAATTACACTGACAGGCTTTCATATATATGTATCAACCTTGTTTTCCTAAAGTAAAGCCACACAGTCATGGCATATTATCATTTTTATGTATTGCTTGATGTGACTTGATAACATGTCATTTTAAAAGTTTTACATCCATGTTTATGGGTAAGATTGACCTATAATTTTTCTTTTAATGTCCCTGTCAGGTGTTAATATTAAGATCTGCTAACTTTATAAACTGAGTTGGCAAGTATTTCCTCCTCCTTCCCCCTTTATTTTTGGTCTCAGAGTTTCGTTTATTTTTCCTTTTTTTTTTTTTGAGATTGTTGTTGTTTCTTAAATATATAGTAGAAGAAAGGTATGGTAATATATCCCACTGTGAATATGATTTGTCTAGTTTTCCTTTTAATTTTGTCAATATTTGTTTTATGCAACATATACATTTAGAATTATTACCCCTTACTAATAAAATTAATATATATCATTATAAAATAACCCGACTTGTCTTTAATAATGTTCCTTGCCTTTGTCTGATATTAATCTAGCAAGATAAGCATTTAGATAAGCATTTAGATTATATATATTTCTACCCTCTTTGCATTCAAATGTTCCATGTCTTATATTATATGTGCATCACTTGTAAGCAGCATATAGCTGTTGTCTCTTAATATAGTCTCACAATCTTTATTTTCTGGTAGCATCAGGTAGTTCATTTACATTTAATACCATGACTGATATATTTACAATTAAATCTACATCTTACTAACTTTTATCTATTTGTCTTGCCTATACTCTGTTCCTTTTTCTCTCCTTCCTTGTCTAATTTTGGATCGATTATCTTTTAGTATTCCATTTTCCTCTCCATTAACTCAGTAGTTGACCATCATTTACTCTTCTGTCAGTGATTTCACTAGATTAAAACATTCCTCCTATCTTTACCAAGTCTAATGTTCCTTGCTACTCTCCCTCTTTTTCCATGTCAACTCAGGAACCATACAACTACCGTATTTCTTCTGTCTCTTGACCTACATGCTATTCTTGTTATGTATTTTAATTCTGTATCTATTGTGAATGACAGTTGACTTGATTTCACTGCTTTATATAGAAATATTAATGGATTTACCCTCATAGCTACAAGCAAAAAGGCCATATATGATAAACCCACAGCTCACTTAATACTCAACAGTGAAAAGTTGAAAACACTTCCTCTAAGATCAGCAAAACAGATTGGTTCAAGACGGTGGAATGGAAGGACATGCGCCCAATCCCTCTTGCAAGAGCAAGATCCACAACAAACTGCTGAAAAATCATCGAAAGGAAGACACTAGAACTCACCAAAAAAGATACCGAACATCCAAATACAAAGGAGAAACCACAGTGAGACAGTAGGAGGGGGGCAATCATAGTAAAATCAAATGCCATAACTGCTGGTGGGTGACGCAAAAACTGGAGAACACATACCACAGAAGTCCACCCACTGGAGTGAAGGTTCTGAGCCTCACATCAGGCTTCCCAACCTGGGGATCAGGCAACATGAGGAAGAATTCCTAGAGAATCAGATTTTGAAGGCTAGCAGGATTTGATTGCAGGACTTTGACAGGATGGGGGACACAGACACTCCACTCTTGAAGAGCACACACAAAGTAGTGTGCTCATCAGGGCCCAGGGGAAGGAGCAGTGACCCCACAGGACACTGAACCAGACCCACCTGCTAGTGTTGGAGGGTCTCCTGCAGAGGCGGGGGTGGCTGTGGCTCACTGTGGGGACAAGGACACTGGCAGCAGAAGTTCTGGATGTACTCCTTGACTTGAGCACTCCCAGAGTCCGCCATTAACCTCAACAAAGAGCAGGGTAGGCTCCAGTGTTGGGTCGCCTCAGGTCAAACAACCAACAGGGAGGGAACCCAGTCACACCCATCAGCAGAAAAGCAGATTAAAGTTTTACTGAGCTCTGCTCACCAGAGCAACACCCAGCTCTACCCACCACCAGTCCCTCCCATCAGGAAACTTGCACAAGACTCTTAGATAGGCTCATCCACCAGAGGGCAGACAGTAGAAGCAAGAAGAACTATAATCCTGCAGCCTGTGGAACAAAAACCACATTCACAGAAAGATAGACAAGATGAAAAGGCAGAGGGCTATGTCCAACATGAAGGAACAAGATAAAACCCCAGAAAAACAACTCATTGAAGGGGAGATAGGCATCCTTCCAGAATAAGGATGAAGAATAATGATAGTCAAGATGATCCAGGACCTTGGAAAAAGAATGGAGGCAAAGATCGAGAAGATGCAAGAAATGTTTAAAAAAGAACTAGAAGAATTAAAGAACAAACAAACAGAGATGAACAATACAATAATAGAAATGAAATATACACTAGAAGGACTCAATAGCAGAATAACTGAAGCAGAAGAACGGAGAAGTGACCTGGAAGAGAAAATGGTGGAATTCACTGCCACAGAACAGAATAAAGAAAAAAGAATGAAAAGAAATGAAGACAGCCTAAGAGACCTCTGGGACAACATTAAACGCAAGAACATTAGAATTATAGGGGTCCCAGAAGGAGAAGGGAGGGAGGAAGGACCCGAGAAAATATTTGAAGAGATTATAGTCGAAAACCTCCCTAACGTGCGAAAGGAAATAGCCACCCAAGTCCAGGAAGCACAGAGAGTCCAAGGCAGGATAAACCCAAGGAGAAACATGCTGAGACACATAGTAATCAAACTGACAAAAATTAAAGACACAGAAAAATTATTCAAAGCAACAAGGGAAAAATGACAACATGCAAGGGAACTCCCATAGGTTAACAGCTGATTTCTGAGAAGAAACTGTACAAGCCAGAAGGGAGTGGCATGATGTACTTAAAGTGATGAAAGGGAAGAACCTACAACGAAGGTTACTCTACCCGACAAGGATCTCATTCAGATTCAATGGAGAAATCAAAAGCTTTACAGACAAGCAAAAGCTAAGAGAATTCAGCACCACCAAACCAGCTCTACAACAAATGCTAAAGGAACTTCTCTAAGTGGGAAACACAAGAGGAGAAAAGGACCTACAAAAACAAACACAAAACAATTAAGGAAATGGTCATAGGAACATACATATCGATAATTACCTTAAATGTGAATGGATTAAATGCTCCAAGCAAAAGACACAGGCTTGCTGAATGGATACAAAAACAAGACCCATATATATGCTGTCTACAAGAGACCCACTTCAGACCTAGGGACACTTACAGACTGACAGTGAGGGGATGGAAAAAGATATTCCATGCAAATGGAAATCAAAAGAAAGCTGGAGTAGCAATACTCATATCAGATAAGATAGACTTTAAAATAAAGAATGTTACAAGAGACAAAGAAGGACACTACATAATGATAAAGGGACTAAACCAAGAAGAAGATATAACAATTATAAATATATATGCACCCAACATAGGAGCACCTCAATACATAAGGCAACTGCTAAGAGCTATAAAACAGGAAATTGACAGTAACACAGTGATAGTGGGGGATATTAACACCTGACTTACACCAATGGACAGACCATTCAAACAGAAAGTTAATAAGGAAACACAAGCGTTAAATGACACAACAGACCAGACAGAATGAATTGATATTTATAGGACATTCCACCCAAAAAGAGCAGATGACACTTCTTCTCAAGTGCACAGGAAAATTCTCCAGGATAGATAACATTTGGGTCAAATACTAAGGCTTGGTACATTTAAGAAAACTGAAATAATATCAAACATCTTTTCCGACCACAACACTATGAGATTAAAAATCGATGATAGAGAAAAAAACTTTAAAAACACAAACACGTGCAGGCTAAACAATATGTTAGTAAATAAGCAAGAGATCACTGAGAAAATCAAAGAAGAAATTAAACAACATCTAGAGACATATGACAATGAAAACACGATGATCTAAAACCTATGGTATGCAGCAAAAGCAGTTCTAAGAGAGAAGTTTATAGCAATTCAATCCTTCTTCAAGAAACACGAAATATCTCAAGTAAACAATCTAACGTTATACCTAAGGAACTAGGGAAAGAAGATCTAACAAAATCCAAACTTAGTAGAAGGAAAGAAATCATAAAGATCAGAGCAGAAATAAATGAAATAGAAACAAAGAAAACAATAGCAAAGATCAATAAGACTAAAAGCTGCTTCATTGAGAAGATAAACAAAACTGATAAACCATTAGCCAGACTCATCAAGAAAAAGAGGGAGAGGACTCGAATCAATAAAACTAGAAATGAAAAAGGAGAAGTTACCACAGACACTGCAGAAATACAAAGCATCCTAAGACTCTACTACAAGCAAATCTATGCCAATAAAATGGACAACCTGGAAGAAATGCACAAATTCTTAGAAAGGCATAACCTTCCAAGACTGAACCAGGGAGAAATAGAAAATATGAACAGACCAGTCATAAGTAATGAAATTGAAACTGTGATTAAAAATCTTCCAAAAAGCAAAAGTACAGGACCAGATGGCTTCACAGGTGAATTCTATCAAACATTTAGAGAAGAGCTAACACCCATCCTTCTCAAACTCTTCCAAAAACTGCAGAGGAAGGAAGACTCCCAACCTCATTCTATGAGGCCACCATCAGCCTGATACAAAAACAGACAAAGATACTAAAAAAAAGAAAATTACACATCAATATCACTGATGAACACAGATGCAAAAATCCTCAACAGAATACTAGCAAACAGAATCCAACAACACATTAAAAGGATCATACGCCATGATCAAGTGGGATTTATCCCAGGGATGCAAGGATTCTTCAATATATGCAAATCAATCAATGTGATGCACCATATTAACAAATTGAAGAATAAAAACCATATGATCACCTCAATAGATGCAGAAAAAGCTTCTGACAAAATTCAACACCTATTTATGATAAAAAAAACTCTCCAGAAAGTGGGCATAGAGGGAACCTATCTCAATGTAATAAAGGCCATATACGACAAACCCCCAGCAAACATCATTCTCAAGGGTGAAAAACTGAAAGCAGTTCCTCTAAGATCAGGAACCACATAAGCATATCCACTCTCAGCACTATTATTCAACATAGTTTTGGAAGTCCTAGCCATGGCAATAAGAGAAGAAAAAGAAATAAAAGGAATACAAATTGGAAAAGAAGAAGTAAAACTGTCACTGTTTGCAGATGACATGATACTATATATAGAGAATCCTAAAAATGCCACCAGTAAACTAGAAGAGCTAATCAATGAATTTGGTAAAGTTGCAGGATACAAAATTAATGAACAGAAATCTCTTGCATTCCTATACAGCTATGATGAAAAATCTGAAAGAGATATTATGGAAACACTCCCATTTACCACTGCAACAAAAAGAATAAAATACCTAGGAATAAACCTACTTAGGGAGACAAAAGTCCTGTATGCAGAAAACTATAAGACACTTATGAAAGAAAGATGATATCAACTGATGGAGAGATATAGAATGTTCTTGGATTGGAAGAATCAATATTGTGAAAATGACTATACTACCCAAAGCAATCTACAGATTCAATGCAATCCCTATCAAATTACCAATGGTATTTTTTACAGAACTAAAACAAATCATCTTAAAATTTGTATGGAGACACAAAAGATCCCGAATAGCCAAAGCAGTCTTGAGGGAAAAAAACAGAGCTGGAGGAAGTAGACTCCCTGACTTCCGACTGTACTACAAAGCTACAGTAATCAAGACAATATGGTACTGGCACAAAAACAGAAACATAGATCAATGGAACAAGATAGAAAGCCCAGAGATAAACCCCTGCACCTATGGTCAACTAATATATGACAAAGGATGCAAAGACATACAATGGAGAAAAGACAGTCTCTTCAATAAGTGGTGCTGGGAAAACTGGACAGCTACATGTAAAAGAAGGAAATTAGAACACTGCCTAACACCATACACAAAAATAAAGTGAAATGTAATAGAGACATAAATGTAAGACCAGACACTATAAAACTCTTAGAGGAAAACATAGGAAGAACACTTTTTGACATAAATCACAGCAAGATCTTTTTTGATCCAACTCCTAGAGTAATGGAAACAAAAACAAAAATAAACAAATGGGACCTAATGAAACTTCAAAGCTTTTGCAAAGCAAACGAAACCATAAACAAGACGAAAAGACAACCCTCAGAATGGGAGAAAATATTTGTAAACAAATGAACAAAGGATTAAACTCCAAAATATATAAACAGCTCATGCAGCTCAATATTAAAGAAACAAACAACCCAATCAAAAATGGGCAGAAGACCTATATAGACATTTCTCCAAAGAAGACATACAGATGGCCAAGAAGTACATGAAAAGCTGCTCAACATCACTAATTATTAGAGAAATGCAAATCAAAACTACAATGAGGTATCACCTCACACCAGTTAGAATGGGCATCATCAGAAAATCTACACACAACAAATGCTAGAGAGAGTGTGGAGAAAAGGGAACCCTCTTGCACTGCTGGTGGGAATGTAAATTGATACAGCCACTATGGAGAACAATACGGAAGTTCCTTAAAAAACTAAAAATAGGATTACCATATTATCCAGCAATCCCACTACTGGGCATATACCCAGAGAAAACCGTAATTCAAAAAGACACATGCACCCCAATGTTCACTGCAGAACTATTTACAATAGCAAGGTCATGGAAGCAACCTAAATGCCCATCGACAGATGAATGGATAAAGAAGATGTGGTACATATATACAATGGAATATTACTCAGCCATAAAAAGGAACGAAATTGAGTCATTTGTTGAGACGTGGATGGATCTAGAGACTGTCATACAGAGTGAAGTAAGACAGAAAGAGAAAAACAAATATCGTATATTAACGCATGTATGTGGAACCTAGAAAAATGGTACACATGAACTGGTTTGCAGGGCAGAAGTTGAGACACAGATGTAGAGAACAAACATATGGACACCAAGGGGGGGAAACCGCAGTGGGGTGGGGATGGTGGTGTGCTGAATTGGGCGATTGGGATTGACATGTATACAATGATGTGTATAAAACTGATGACTAATAAGAACCTGCAGTATAAAACAAAAAGAAACAAACAAACAAAACAACTAATACTAAACTTTCTTTGGCCTATTTGTATGGAAATATGTTGATATAAATGTTTCAGACATTACATGAAATTTCTAAAAATCTTATATGTTCTGGTATAACGTTATAAGTCATAATTCTAGTTATTACTTTAAAATGTATATCTCAGAAATAACTAAATTTCCTTGTCAATTGCATTATTATGAACTTTCATCAAATCTTTAACCATGGTCATTTTTAAGTCTTTGGTCATTTACAGACAGTTCTGGGTGTACTCTGATGCTTTTTCAAAAATATTCCTACAAAAGGGTTTGATCTTCAAGGAATTCATGGAAAAGACTCTGACAAGTACAGATTTCTGGTGACTGACTATACTGCTGAACTGAATGAATAAGCATGTTCAGAACTCTAATGGAAAACTGATGAATTCATAAAAGTGCTAACAAAAGACCAAGATTTAAAAAAAATTAATTACATGGGACTGAGTGAACTGATGAGGATGATTATAAATTTTGAGACTGTGTTTCAATAATAAATAAATAAATAAATAAATAAATAAATAAATAGAAATAAATAAAAAATAAAATTACAACAAATGGGCTTCCCTGGTGGTGCAATGTTTAAGAATCTGATTGCCAATGCAGGGGACACAGGTTCGAGCCCTGGTCCAGGAAGATCCCACATTCAGCGGAGCAACTAAGCCCATTCACCACAACTACTGAGCCTGTGTTCTAGAGCCTGTGAGCCACAACTACTGAGCTCAAGTACTGCAACTACTGAAGCCTCGCACCAAGAGCCTGTGCCCCACAACAAGAGAAGCCACTGCAATGAGAGGCCTGTGCACCACAACGAAGAGTAGTCCCCGCTCACTGCAACTAGAGAATGCCTGCGCACAGCAACGAAGACCCAGCACAGCCATAAAAAAAATTAAATTAAAAAATAAATTTTTAATTACAACAACAACAACAAAAATATGTAGTAATACATCTAATAAAGATGTAAAACACTTGCAATCTGAAAAGTATAAGATATTGATGAAAGAAGTTAAAAATGACACAAACAAATAGAAAGCTACATCATGATGGTGGATTGAAAAAAATTAATAATGTGAAAATGACCATACTACTCAAGGCAATCTACAGATTCAATGCAATCCCAATGGCATTTTTTCACAGAACTAGAACAAATAATTCTAAAATTTGTATGAAAACACAAAAGACTTCAAACACCCAAAGGAATCTTGAGAAAAAAGAACACAGCTAGAGGTATCACATTCCCTTATTTCAAGCTAAACTACAAAGCTACAGTAATCAACCAGTATGGTACTGTCACAAAAACATAGATCAACAGAACAGAGTAGAGAGTCCAGAAATAAAACTACATTTACATGGTCAACTTATCTATGACAAAGGAAGTAAGAATACACAATAGGGAAAAGACAACCTCTTCAGTAAATGGTTCTGGGAAAACTGGACAACTACATGCAAAATAATCAATCTAGACTACTTTCTCACACCATATACAAAAATAAACTCAAAATGGAAAAAATTTAAAACCTGAAACCTTAAAGCTCCTAGAAGAAAACATGGGTTGTATGTTCTTTGACGTCAGTTTTAGCAATATTTTTTTGAATCTGTCTCTTCAAGCAAGGGAAACAAAAGCAAAAATATGCAAATAGGATTACGTCAAACTAAAAAGCTTTTGCACAGTGATGGAAACTCTCAACAAAATGTAAATGCCACCTACTTAATAGGAGAAGATATTTGCAAATGATATATCTGATAAGGAGTTAATGTCAAAAATATACAAAGAACGCATATGACCCAACATCAAAAGAACAAACAACCTGATTAAAAAATGGGCAGGGGACCTAAATAGACATTTTTCCAAAGAAGATATCCAGATGACCAAGAGACACAAGAAAAAATGCTCAACATCAGTAATTAGAAGAGAAATGCAGATCAAAACCACAATGATATTACCTCACATCTGTCAGAATGGCTATTATCAAGAAGACAACAAATAACTAGTGTTAGCAAAGATGTAGAGAAAAGGGAATTCTCATGCACTGTTGGTGGGATTATAAATTTGTGATGCTACTATGGAAAACAGTATGGAGGTTCCTCAAAAAATTAAAAATAGAACTGCCACACAATCCAACAATTTCACTGCTGGATATTTACTGAAAGAAAAGAAAAACACTAATTTAAAAAATGCACCCCCATATTCATTGCAGCATTATTTGCAATAGCCAAGACATGAAAGCAATCTAAATGTCCATCAATAGATGAATGGATAAAGATGATATGATACACACACAGACACACACCCCCACACACACACAGGAATAGTACTCAGCCATAAAAAAAAAAGATGAAATCTTGCCTTTTGCAACATGAATGGATCGAGAGGGTATTATGTTAAGTAAAATAAGTCAGACAGAGAAAGATAAATATTGTATGATTTCACTTATATGTGGAATCTAAAAAATAAAATGAACAAAGAAAACAAAATGAAAGTGGAGTCATAGATACAGAGTGCAAATGGGTGGTTGCCAGAGGAAAGCAGGAGGAGGTGCCAAATAGTTGAAGGGGATTAAGAGGTACAAACTTCCAGTTATAAAAAAATAAAATAAAATAAAATAAAGAAAAAGCCATGGGGATGTAATATTCAGCATAAAAAATATGGTTGATTATACTGTAATAACTTTGTATGGGGACATATTGTTACTAAACTTATTGTGGTGATCATTTTGTAATGTATGCAAATAACAAATCACTATGTAGTACACTTGAAACTAATATAATATTGCACATCAACTGTATTTCAATTTTTAAAAAAGCAAAAAAAAAAAAAAGACATCCTGTGGCACTCAGCATTGGGAATATGTGATTATGCAAGAAAAAGTTTAAAAAACCCAAAAAACGAAAGGGAAAGAAAGAGAGAAGAAAATAATTAAGAAAGAAAGAGAAAGGAAAAAAGAAAGAGATTGAAATGTACAAAGCCAATAGTAGTAGGTGGGAAATTCTCTGATTCATCAGACATGTAAAATCATAAATGGAAGATTAGATTTTAAATGATGCTTAATAAAAACAAAAAGTTTCTCTTATCAGGAATACATTTAATAATGGAACATTATAAATAAACAGTATATCCATTTTTCTTTATGGGAATTGTGTGAAATAAAATGTATCAGAATTTTTATGCATGTAAAGTATAAACATGCAGTAGTTCTATAAACATCAATTTTATTTGTGTGTGATGTTTTATGCATCTCAGTAGAAAAGATATTTTAGAGTATTTGATGCATGTTTTCCTGATAATATCTAGTGGTCTAAATGAAACAGCTGGTAAAAATTGGCCCAAAAAAGCAACTCAGAAATAGTTAAAGAAGGATTAGAGATTTGCTTAATAGTTATTTAACTAAAATAGATAATTTGGATTTGGGGATATTTGTGGGGATTTTTGGCTTTCTTAGAAGGATTTTCTTGTGTTTTTTTTGTTTTGTTTTGTTTTTTGTTTTTGCGGTACATGGGCCTCTCACTGTTGTGGCCTCTCCCATTGCAGAGCACAGGCTCCGGACGCTCAGGCTCAGCGGCCATGGCTCACGGGCCCAGCTGCTCCGCGGCACGTGGGATCTTCCCGGACCAGGGCACGAACCCGTGTCCCCTGCATCGGCAGGCGGACTCTCAACCACTGCGCCATCAGGGAAGCCCCTTCTTGTTATTTTTTAATTCTAATAAATATTTACTTTTAAACCTAACTTTGTATACAAAATTTGAATTCCTTCTTTTAAAAGAAGGACCAAAGTTAATGAGTTCCAAGTTCCACACACCCTGAACACAAACCCTCCTTTTATTGGTTTATTCAGTGTTAATAAACACTCTGCTTTTGTTTGAACATAAATGTCTTTAACTCTGCATTTTTTAAAAAGATGTATTGGGTTTGAATTCTATGTTTTGAACTATTTTAACCCTTTGAAGATATTTCTCTTTTTTTTTCTGGTTTTCTTTTTTTTTTTTTTTTTTTTGTTGCGCAGCACGTGGGATCCTAGCTCCCCAACCAGGGATCAAACCTATGTCCCCTGCTTTGGAAGTGCAGCATCTTAACCACTGGACCACCAGGGAATTCCCTTGTCTCCATTCTTTCTGTTGAAGTCAGCTGAAATTCCAATTGTTACATCTTTTTAGATAAACTTTTTTTTTTCTGGCTGCTTTAAGGCTTTTACTTTTTCGTCAGATTTAGCAGTTTTACTATGCTATGACATGTCCTATTTATTGTTCATAGCATCTTGAATCTGTGGCTTGGTGTCTTTCATCTTTTATAGAAAATTCCTAACAGTTTTTTCTTTCCTATTTTTCCTGCCTCCATTCTCTTCTCTCCCTGGAACCTTAGAAGTATAAACCTATATTAGAATTTCTTTCATAATATTTTCTGTATTTTCCCTCTTTCTGCCTCTGCATGCTTCATTCTGGACACTTCCTTCTGAAATGCCTTCCAATTCATCATTGCCCATTCAACTCTGAATATTTTTAACTCATCTCTTAAATTCCTAAATTTAGATGTTATATTTTTTCAGTTACAGAAGTTTTGTAATTTGTTGCCTTTTATGTCTCCAGCCCTCTTTCAAAATTACCACACTTTACTTATTTCCTTTAACATGTTGAACAGAGTTATTTTAAAATCTGTATCTGATTTTTCTATTATTTGTATCACTTATGATTCTATGCACCACCTAGGTTATACTATGTTTTTACTCTTGGGTTTTGGCCACATTTTCTTCTCCTCTTTTATGTTAGGGTATTTTCTGTAGAATGTCACCCACTATATATACAAAAATAGTAGAGACAATTTGAGGCTTAGGGTTATATTTTTCATGAAGAAATTAATTTTTCCCGTGGCACAATGCTAGTGGCACTAGCAAGTCAAAAAAGAAAAAAAATTAATTCTTTCAAAGAATAGAAGGATTCAAAACAAGTCTCCATCCCTGAGAGGACAGGGCTGTTTACAACTTAATTTTACCCTCAAGGTATAAATGTTCAGAGTTCTAACCTATGGAGTTGACCAAGGTCTCACCATCTTGGAAGGCCCTGAAGTCCAATTTTATAATACAAGCCTCATGAGCCTGTCAAAAACTCTGCTTAAATGAAAATGAAATAAGAGGGATACAAAGAAGAATGGAAGAAATAAAAATGTCCCTACTCAAGGACTACAAGCTGTGTAGAAAAGCCCAAAGAATCCATAAGAAACTCTTAAAAAAATCATAAGATAAAAGGTCAGCACACAAAAATCAATCATATATACTAGATGTACAACTGGAAAGAAATGAAAAGCAACACTATGTATAGTTGTAATAAAAATTAAATATTATTACTATAAACCTAACAAAACATGTATAGGAGCTCTATATTGAAATATTTAAAATGCTGATAAAAGAAGTAAAAGACAACCTACATAAATAAAGAGACATACCATAATCATGGATGAGAAGATTCAACATAATAAAGAGGTAAAAAAATCCCCAAATTCATCTATAGATTTAATGGAATACCAATAAAAATCTTAGAATAATGTTTTATAGATATGAACAAACTGATTCTAAAAGTTATATGAAAGGGCAAAGAAAATGGAATAGCTAAAACAATTTTGAAAAAGAAAACAGTGGGAGGAAGGGAATTTAACACTTACCAAAGACAGTGTAGTATTGATAAAGGAATAGCACACAAATCAATGGAAAGGAAGAGAAAGTCCAGAAATATTTCCACACAAATATGGCAATTTGATTTTTCACAAAGATACAAAAAATTTAATGATTAATTATAGTGTTTTCAATAAATCGTATTGGAGCAATTGTATATCAATGTGCATGAAAGATTGTGAACTTTGACCTGAGTATCTCATTTTATACAAAAACTAATTCAAAATAGATTACAGATCTAAATATAAACATAAAATTATAAAACTTTTAGAAGAAAACAGGAAATATATTTATGACCTAGAGTTGGTTAAGAGCCCATAGACATTATACTAAAAGCAAGACCCATAAAGGGAGAAAAATTTTTTAATTAGACTTCATCAAAGTTAAAAATTTTGCTATGACAGGCACTGTTAAGAGAATGGAAAGACAAACCACAGACTGAGAGAAAACATACACAAATCATGTATAAGATAAAGGACTTGTTACTAAAATATATAAAGAACTCTTCCTTCCCTACCATGAGGTGGAATGAGCAAAGGAGAAAGAATACGAATAATACAATTTGGGTCTCCTCCTCAAGGAAGAAGTGTTTGCTGCCAACATTCTCTAGTTTTTTCTTCTCTTAATCATTGAGTTTAATCATTAAGCCTGTGGCCAGCTGGGGCTGGGACTTTTGCTTTCAGGAGAGAAGAGCAAGCTATCAGGGCAGAGACCTGCTCCCACCTTCACAAGACCACTCTCCTAAGATGACCACCACCACTGCTCTTTTGTGTATTATCCTAGGACACCTTGTAGACAGTTTAGACTTGGCTCTGGCATATTCTGAAATTGATCAGAAAGGAGCATTAATTAAATCAATTCCACTCTGTACTCAAGAATGAAAATAAAACTCATTCTCTTCTCTATTGTGGTTCTCAAGTTACATCCAGCAACATTACCTAAAACAGCACATCATAAATCCTGCAATGAAATTAAGTGACAACATGAAGATGCTCCAATAATAAAGTGCCAACATAGAGATGCACCAAAATTGAATATAAACCCCTGCCTATTATCAAATTCCCAGAGAGAAAAGATCAGAGATTAAATACCCTGGCAAATATAAGTCCCAAAACATTCAAGTCCAAAGGAATTGAACTTCAAAATGAAATTTTCTTGCTCTTGAAAGTTAAAAGCTCAAAAAGTCCTAAGAGCTTCCTCCCTACTTTTCATTCTGCTCAGTCTCAGTCAGAGGCATTCTCAGTGCCTGGGTGCAATTACATACCACCTTGCATATTCCAGGCAAGATTATGTGCTCAAAACAGCACTTAGTTTACCAGACCATACAGAGATACAAGATTATCTGAATAAAGAAGATGGGTGGAGAAAGATGTTGGTCACTTGTGAACAAACTGAATTGAGAAAAATCTTGCATCAAACAGTTAATTTTGTCACTATGCCCTTACCATTATCTGGAGGAGGGGAAGGCATCTATCTAGCATGTTGCCTCATTTCCCAAAGAGTGGCATTTGAGATATACTTGCCTTCTAATGATTTTAGAATTTGCAGTGGTGGCCTGAGGTATGTATGTTTGGTAAAGCCCAAGCACCTTTACTGTAGCACAGAGTGGAAAATTCTCACAGGCACTCTCCATGGAGCATCAGAGTTCCAGAAACATGATGCTTGTGTTACTTAGGCTAGGTTGCTTCCATCAAGAGACAATCAAGTCAGTGGGAGATACAGTGAGGTTTACAGGTACACAGAAGTTCCTAAGCATGTGGGCTGAGAACAGCCTTATGTAAAACAAAACCTAAAGGTCTTCTCTTTTGTATCAGATCCCTTTAAGCTGCACAAACGTTCCTAAACTTTTCTCCAAACCACCTTCTCCAAGATGAAGCTCCTATAGGACAAGTTGATTTTCTCTTTATTAATATCTATTTTGTTTCCCTGAGTCTTGCTGTTATTTTAGAATCAGTTACATTGGGAAGGGGCCTGCAGTGAAAGCAGCCAGGAGCTAGGCCTGCAGAGTGCAGTCCTCGTGCCTCCCTAAGTACATTTAACCAAACTCCATCTGGGGTCACAGATGCATATATTTTGCAGTCTGAAGTCTCACCTTCCTTAATTGCTCTGCTTTACCACTGTCTTAGAATTTATGCTGCCCTTTTTGTTTTGCTAGCTTAATATGTTCAATTTCTCCTAATGAAAAATAATATTTATTTTTCCTCCATCATAATGCATTTTCATTCTGATCAAAACTATATAATATTACCAAGTGAAAAGAAATAAGGATTTAAAAACTTGTAGAAGCCATCCATTTTAATAACTATCACAAATTTTTAACTATATTATATACATGTAACTATGTTATATATACACACATATATATATATATTTAGTATTTTTCTTCTAATTCAAAAAAATTGGCGACTAATTTGTTTTTCAAAATTGTATTCACTTCTGTGTTAAACTGTAATAAGCCAGTTAAAGAAATCCATAGAATCTGGTTGTAAATATTTTGACCTGTTATAAGTCCTACACTGTGTTATCCTAATATAATTTTATCAAAATAGAATTCCAGTTTTCTTAATAATAAAAATATATTTTGGCTCTGTATGCCTCTTTACAAAGATGTCTTATGTATACAAATTCTCTTAAGCCTTAGAACGACTATATGAGCTAGTTTATTACTGTTCCCATTTTATAAATGAGTAAACTGGGATTCAGGGGTAGATTTTCCACACTCTGAATATTTAATATGTGGCCAATTTTGGACCTGAAAACAAGTCTGATGACTCTTAGTTCTTTTCTTTTCCTACAACAGTAGTAAGACTTGGAGAATTTTAGGGAATCATCATTATCAGTGAATTATTTAGCAAAGCCTTAATAATGCTGTATATAAAATCACCACCTGAGGGCTTCTCAATCTCCACAATATTGACATTTGTGTTAGATAATCTTTGTTGTGGTGCCCATTCTCTTTACGGTAAGATGTTTAGCAGCATTAAAGGCTTCTATGCCCTAGAGCCATCTGTGGTAGACAGAATAATAGCTGCCCATGTATGTCCACATCCTAATCCCCAGAACCTATAAATATGTTACCTTTGCAAGATATGATGAAAGTGATGGGATGTTACTCTCAGGATCATCTTTCATTTTATGATATTCATCTTAACAGACTGGGTGGGGGGAGAGATTCTTCTACTGGCCTTGAAAAGTAAGTAGCCAAATGTTGAACTGCCCATAGACTGGGTCACAAAGTAAGGAACCTCATATGACCTCTAGGACCTGAAATCATTCTCCAGATGACAGCCAACAATAAGCCAAATACGTTTGGAAGCAGATTCTTCCCTAACTGAGCCTCCAGATGAGAATACATCCTGACAATACTTTCCAGCCTTGTTGAGATGGCAGAGAACCAACATAAGCAACGCCTACAATCTTGACCCATTGAAACTGAGATAATAAGTGTGTTGTTTTAGTTCATGAAGTTTGTGGTAATTTGTTATGCAACATCGAAAACTAATGCACCACGACCACGAATGAGACAGGCCTTAAAGCTATCAATGGTAGTTCTGGCAGGGAAAGCAACTCAGTATCCAGAGTAAGTATCTATTCCAATGAGAACAATGTACTGCCCTTTCCATGATATAAATAGTCCTGTACAACCAGCTGACTGGCTCTCCTGGAGAACAGTGTCCTAACAGGGGCTCAGTGTTGGTCTGCTGTTGACAGCCACTCAGCAGTGGCTGAAGCCCAATCAACCTTGGTGAGTGGAAACCCATATTGCTGAGTCTAAGGATAACCTCTAACCCTAACAATATGGACACTGTGTGAGTCCACTGGGCAAGGATGGGTGGTTGAGGAAAGGGGCCTGACTGATATCCTTAGGACAGATCACGTGGCTTTACACAATAAGAGTGATTTTATTATCTCTTACTGTTGCTTTTTGTCAAGAATCTGGTAAGAACTTTGCTTCTTATTTGGGGTCTCTCATGGGGTTTCAGTCAATGTCAGCAAGGGCTCTATTCATCTGAAGGTTTGACTGGGTCTGTAGTGCCCACTTCAAAGATGGCTCACTCACATAGCTGGCAAATTTGAGTCCTGACTCTGACCCTTAATACCCATATTATTTGGAGATAGTTGCTCAAATTCTGTGAGCTCCAGTCTGCTTGGCTATCAAATAGAGATAGTAATATTTAATTTGTAAGGTTGATTTGAGAATCAATGATCACATGTCAAAGCACCTGGCAAAACTTATACTAAACAAAGGACACCGTTCTACCATAGAGGAGAGAAATGGGAGCTAATATTGGGAGTATGACTAGAAGTTTGTTCTGGGGGAAGAAAATGATTTAAAAGGCCAAATTTAAACAATTATCAGAAGGGGCCTCAAACATAAGAACCCAGACTGTCCCAGGAAGCATTCTCTATCCCCCCCCTTATCTCCTCAGTGTGCTTCCAGCCCCATTTCCTTTCTAATGAAATACAGCATAATGGTCTAGCAGGAAGGGCTCAGCACAAAGGTCTGTCCATGCTCCCCAAGGGGTCAGCCTCCTTCTTTCCCAAAGATATACCAGAAATTTCTACATAGCTTTTTGCTCTACCTCACTCACTACTAGTGAAGTCCATGGTAAGGCATGCCTACCCCATGTAGAACTTATTTTTTCCAGTTAAACTGTTATACCTGTTGCCCCTCGTGCTCCCCTATCTCTGTCCCTTTGCTCATGCTGTTTCTTCCATCTTGAAACCCTCCCGTTCTTTTCTTGCTAGAAAATCTATACTTGTTTCAGGGTCCATATCAAACATCACTTCATCTTTAGAGTTTTCCTTGACAGATTTCTCTTTCTTTGGATACCTCTTAGCATATTAAGCCTATATCAAAGTCTTATCAATGAAAAGAATGTTGCCTGCCATATCAGTAAACAAAGGATGTTGCCACCATCAAGCCATCACATTACACCCACCCCTGACAGTGAGCCCTAAAGGAACTCAGGATAGAAACAGGATGCCCATCATCTAGCAGTCAGCTGCTGCAGCCACCCCTAATGACAGTGCATCCTGAGAAGACTCAGGATGAGAGAGCACAGAATACTGGCCCCAGATAGCTCAGGTGCATATCAAAGGAATGACTTCAGTGAGCCCAGACTCTTGCATCTTCCCATACATAGAAAAGTGTTAAATTCCTTAACCTGAGACATCTGGTTTTCTTTACTTTTTTTCTTTATTTTTTTTAACATCTTTATTGGAGTATATAATTAACAGTAATCTTTTGAAGTTCCAACTACCTGGTCTTTGTTGCAAAAACTCCTATTTCTCCTGGCTCCTCCCTTACCTCTTCTGAGCAGTCTCTCAGAGCTATCTGAGACGCTATGTCCTGGGCTTAAGTCCTCAGTTTTGTCTGCCAAATAAAACATGAAAAGATGCTCTCTAATTATTAGAGAAATGCAAATCAAAAGTACAGTGAGGTACCACCTCACACCAGTTAGAATGGGCATCATCAGAAAATCTACAAACAACAAATGCTGGAGAGGGTGTGGAGAAAAGGGAACCTTATTGCACTGTTGGTGGGAATGTAAATCGATACAGCCACTGTGGAGAACAGTACGGAGGTTCCTTAAAAAACTAAAAATAGAACTACCGTATGACCCAGCAACCCCACTAGTGGGCAAATACCCTGAGAAAACCATAATTCAAAAGGACACATGTACCCCAATGTTCACTGTAGCACTATTTACAATAGCCAGGTCATGGAAACAACCTAAATGTCCATCGACAGATGAATGGATAAAGAAGATGTAGTACATATACTGAATGGAATATTACTCAGCCATAAAAAGAAATGAAACTGGGTCATTTGTAGAGATGTGGATGGACCTAGAGTCTGTCATACAGAGTGAAGTAAGTCAGAACGAGAAAAACAAATATCGTATATTAACACATACATGTGGAATCTGGAAAAATGGTACAGATGAACCTATCTGTAGGGCAGAAATAGAAAGGCAGATGTAGAGAACGGACATGTGGACATGGGGGGGAAGGGGAGGGTGGGATGAATTGGGAGACTAGGTTTGACGTATATACACTACCATATGTAAAATAAATAGCTAGTGGGAACCTGCTGTATAGCACAGGGAGCTCAGCTCAGTGCTCTGTGAAGATCTAGATGGCTGAGATGGGGTGGGGGGAGGTCTAAGAGGGAGGGGATATATGTATACGTATAGCTGATTCACTTCATTGTACAGCAGAAACTAACACAACATTGCAAAGCAATTATACTCCAATAAAAAAATAAAAACATAATCCTCAGCTTTCAGGTTGCGTGTTTTCTTTTCAGTTGACAATCTTATCTCCCATTAGTCTAGAAGCCCCCTGAGGTGGTGACTATGTCTTTCATATTCTCCACAATGCCCTGCACAGCATGTTCTTCCTAATATATGTTTGAAATTCTATTTTGCATATTAGACTTTATTTCAAGAATTAATTCGCATCTTTGCAGTAACTGACATTCATCTTCAGTGTGAAAATCACAATGCTAAATATTTGCATTCCCATGAAAGTAAACATTGAATGGGAAAAACTTTCTTTTTTTCTCTTTTTTCTTGTCTTTGAAACATTTTTTTTTCCTTTTTGTGCTAGAACCAAGAATGCATATTTAGTTTTCTGACTGTATTTAATGCCTTAAGCATTTTAGTAGAATCACAATAGTCCTGGAAGGAACTTTAAAGGGTGAAGTAAGGTACTCTCTTATTTCTAAATGAGACTATAATTAACTCTCCCTAGAAAAGTGAATACATTTAGTTTCTTAAGAATTTGTTTTAGAAAAGAACTGGATTAGAAGGTAAGGTAGAGTAGGAAAACTCAATCTTTCATCCCTGATTACCCCTCTCCTGTTCCAACAGTTCCTGTCTTTATAGTGATCATCTCTGTGAGGTCTTTTGTTGTTCTCAAGAAGAATATGCTTGAGGAGAATACAATTTTTTTTCTGATAATTTTGGTTGCTATTTCCCCCCTTCAAATTCAGAGAATGGCATTCCCTTTACAGTCTTTAAAATAGTCCCCATGGACCAGCACATTTGTCTCTAATAAGCATCAACTATTAGGCTGCAGCAGTTTTTCATTTGGGGTAAAGTCACTGCATAGAACAACCATTGAGGCAAAGCAAAATATTAGAATGTGAGGACCTTAAGGCTTTAAGAGGTCTTCTAATTCATTCCTCTGACTTCATGTATGAACACACAATCCATCACAAGGGAGACTCCTATGTTTCAAGATTTCAGGGGAAAAATCAAATCTCCATCGTTAACTGATTTCTAACTTCATTGGGTTATATGCCACAAGTCACTATGCTGTTTTCCGGTGGTAATGGTGGTGGTATGGTTTAATCTGGCTTTCTTAAGTTAGATTTGTTTTGTTCCTTGCCAATCTCTTGTTTAAATTATTTAATTATTCTTCAGCATTTATTTCCTAATTCAAGTCCATGATATCAATACTTGCTCAGAAATCATGCTTGTCCACTCTTTAACTATCTGGTTAATGCCTTCTGATCTGCCTCTATATTGTCCTCACCCTCTTTGGGTACTACCAGAAGGCATAGTAAGTCAGTATATAAGTGTGGGTGAATTTGCTACTGTACTTTTCTCCTTGTAAGTAATTCCAGCTTCATACTTTTACTGCATGTGTCCTACCTGTTAATGTTCGCACCACAGATTTGTCAAAGTCTGGTCAAGCTTCAGACTAGATTCAGATGTTACGATCTCAAGTGAATTAATTGCTCCCCCTCCTGTGTTCCAGTTGCTATTCATACTTACCTCTATTAGATTACATATATTTTATTCTTATTTTTAGATACATATCTGTTTCCTATACCTACTAAAATACCAACAGTCAAGATAGCAACTGGGAAAATACCTGTTTAGGCTAAATGCTTAATTAATGTGGAAAAAACAAAGGATGCAAGAAAGAAAATTCATTTAGAACTGGAAGAGATCACAAAGATTATCAAGTTTAACCATATTTTACAAACAGGAAAAGTCAGACAATAAGAAATTAGGTGAGCCAAAGCCAGATGCCTAGTGAGAGCTTGTTGCAGACATTTTGAATCTGGGGGCACCAAGTACTTATTTCCCAGTTTATTTGGTAAGAGCACTCTGACTTTAGATCCTTGCCCTTACAGAACTTTTACTTGAACTCTTAAGGGAAGAGGAGATTTTCTATCTGCGAGTCTTGAGCCTGGGAAGATTCAGGACAGGAGCTGTTGGCAGCCAATGTGTCACCATTTGGAGTGTGAGAATAAAGTCAACACAGAGCAGACAAAAGCTTGAAGAGAGACTAGGTGCACTGATGCTTCTCCAATCCCTGCATCAAGACAGTCCTGCAGAACAAATACTTTTCCTTTTTTACTTAAGTTTGACTTGATTTTCTGACTTGGGTCCTAACTAAAGTCATGCAGGGCTTGAACTAAAGTACAAGTCTTCTAACTCTTAACGTGTACTCTTTTCACTACCTCAGTATTGCCTGATCCCCTCCCCAATATCTTTCCTTTTCCTTTATCAATCAAACAACAAATCTTCTCTAGCAATTATGCCCTCAGGTAGGAAGCTTCCAGCTTTTAAAGACAACCTTGGTATCTTTGCATGGCCCTGCACCTGACAGATGGAAGGATTACCTCACCATCCCTATGTAGCTAGATCCCTATGTATCCATCCCCAAAACGTGTTTGCTATTTAAGAAATAAAAGTACAACCTCCAATATTCCCAGAGCCTTCAATCTCATTTCATATGAGTTCCAGTTTCTATTTATTCAGAGTTGAAAACTAGAGCCCTAGGGAACCCTGAGTTCTGGTACATACATCGGTATGATCTTATCAATGCAGAGGCAGAAATTCTATGCATCCAGAAAGCCCTGAGTCAGAGGTGGTTCCTAGATATTGTTGGAATTGATTTCCTCAGGTTGTTAAGGTGACTTTTGTGACCTTACCACTGTAGCAGAAAGGGTCACATTCGCTCAATGACTGATCTAGTGGCCATGTGGAAACACAGATAAAACTTTTGTCTTCCCTGGCTGGGTTGGTAACAGCTAAACTAAACCAGAGAGAAATCCCACGTCCAGAAATCAGCACTGTACTCTGACATGTAGTTAATATTTTAAAAATAAAATACAATTAAGTCTGCTAAAGTTTTCTGCTGAGCCTGGGAGAAACTTGCAACCACTGAAGAGGAGAGATGTGAGAAGCAATTTACAACATGTCAGTTTAAGATTCAAAAATATTTTACATCATAAGGTATATGTAGAATATTCATTCCAACATTGTAGGAGCAAGTGAATCAAAAGAGCCTAAGTTCCCACCAGTAGGAAGCTGGTTAAGTAAATTATGATACATACCTCCGTGCACTTCTATAGAGATATTAAAATGAAGAAGACTGGTCTCTACGTCCTAATATGAAATTGTCTCTAAAACATCTTTTTTTTTTTTCTGGGGTAGGAGGCTTTATTCTTTTGGCAGATCCTGTCAGTCATTATAGATATTGCTGCACTGTTAATAAAAAATATATGCTTCTCTGTAAAGCATTAAAAAAAAAAATCCAAGGATGAGATAGCTGAGGTCTCAGCTCAAGTATTTCCAAATACATTGTTGTCCATTCCCTGACCTTTCCGTGTGTTATTTCTTGGTTGTTTTCTGGATCAATGCCATTCTCTGTTTGTGAGCTTCTGTGGTACAAGCCTTTTTGTAGGGTCGGATTTCTTCAGAGCCAAACCCTGGGATCCACATGTTCCACTGGCATTCTAGATGCAGCTGGACATCTTTCACCTCCAGGGCGCTGGACTTGCGGTGCCGAGCAAGCTGGTAGGCTGCTGTCACCACGCTCTCGATAAAATCATCAGCAATCTGCAGCAGCATCTCCTCTACATCTTCATCCAGTTGCTCATTAGGATCCACTTCTCTTACTAAGTCTTGTAATTTCTTCTTGGTCAATACCTGATTGTTTTCAGGGCTGAGACACTCTCCCGTCCCAGTAGCGCCTGGGATCTTTACCACTGTAGTGCTATTGGCCATGGAGCCTTGTGGAGGGGTGCTAGCTGGTTCCGGTTTTATTGATGAGAAACTGGACAGGTTGACTGGGACTGAGGGGCCAAACTGGTTCATAATCTAATGCGCTTTGGACTTCAGCTCATAAAGCTTATCGAGATCTTGTTTCTTTTTGGAGCTATGAGGACCAAGCCCAATCAAAGGCAGCAGCATCTATCTCCCCATGATATGCAGAGACTGCCCCAGTGAAGCGCTCATCTCAGCAGCCAGTCCGACTGCTCGGCCCTCCCCGAGTAAGACATCTTTTTAAGTGAAGAAAAGCAAGGAGCAGGAGAGTGTGAATAGGAAGCAACTATTCATGTTAAAAGAAGGAAGTCAGAGCTCTGTAAAGGTGCCTATGCATAAATACATCAACACACACACACACACACTTTGATATGCAGAGAATGTCATCTCTGGAAGGATCCACAAGAAACTGCCATCAGAGATAGCCTCAGGGAAGGGGAACTGGAGTGCTGGTGGGCAGGGTTGGAAGGGAGAATAACTTTTCAATATATTTCCTGTTGTGCCATTTGAATTTGTGTTACCACGTCTTCACATTGCCTAGTAAAAAAGATAAATAAAGAGTATTCCAAGGTCTGACTTTGGTTTCGAGTTCAAAAATGAAAACATTAAGATTTTATATTCCTTTTTTCCCTTTAGGCAAAAGCAGGGCCCCTTCCATCTTTGTTACCTTTTGAACAAATAGTCTATAGTATTTTTAGACTTTCTCCCCGGAGTCCAAAGCTCACAGTGTTAAAGTAACCAGGGAAATAGAGAAGAGATGGAGTCCAGGTTCTGTGTCCTAAATGTTTTTCAGTCATGGAGAAACAAGCTTTTTTCCTAATACTGCTATTTATACCAGTAGGAGCATGCACTGAGGTAATTCCTTCTTTTCTGCTAGGTTAAAGAAAGAGGGCTTTTTTTTCTTTCTTTCTCTCTCTTGCAGAAGGATCTGTTGTTCTTTTGCTCAAAGTGAACATGCCGCGAGCGGGGGCTACTCTTCGTTGCGGTGCGCGTGCCTCTCACTACTGTGGCTTCTCTCGTGATGGAGCACAGCATCCAGGTGCATGGGCTTCAGTAGTTGTGGCACATGGGCTCAGTAGTTGTGGCTCGTGGGCTCTAGAGAGCAGGCTAAGCAGTTAAGGTGCATGGGCCCAGTTGCTCGGCGGCATGTGGGATCTTCCTGGACCAGGGTTCGAACCCGTGTCCCCTGCACTGGCAGGTGGACTCCCAACCACTGCACCACAAGGGAAGTCCCTGGATAGTGGTATTTTTTTTTTCTCCCTATCCCTCCACCTCCTCTGAGGTTCTTAATGGTGCCAGCCTGGGACTGTGGCTCTGAAACATCTAGCCTGAGTTCACTCCCAGACATGTGGAACTAGATCAGAAGAGTGAAATGAAGGACTAAGCCTAAGACTTTGTGGCTTGTGAATCCATTTGCTTAAGCTCCAGATTCTCATCCCAAAGCTGTTCCTTAGGCACAGAACTTAACAAACTGGTGTCAGTTCCAAACAGACTCTAGCAGGTAACAAAATGGTCTAAGTAGAAATGGATTTGCATGGCTCCTCTCTATTTCCTCTCCTCCTTTTTCTATCATCTCCTAATACTGTAGTGCTCCAAATGACGACAATAGGTGAAGTTCCACTGTGACCTAGTTAGTGCTTTAAAGAGGGCCTAGAGAGGGTAAATACAGTTCAAGTTGAACACTTTCCCAAAAGATATGTAGTTTGGGGCTTCCCTGGTGGCGCAGTGGTTGAGAGTCCGCCTGCCGATGCAGGGGACACGGGTTCGTGCCCCGGTCCGAGAGGATCCCACATGCCGCGGAGCGGCTGGGCCCGTGAGCCATGGCCGCTGAGCCTGCGCGTCTGGAGCCTGTGCTCCGCAGCGGGAGAGGCCACGACAGTGAGAGGCCCACATACCGCAAAAAAAAAAAAAAAAAAGATATGTAGTTTGGGGGAAGTTCATTTCCAACAGTTGTGTCAGAGATGATTTCCACTTAATATATGGGGAAGGAAACCAAGATTCAAGACTAGAAGGTATATCTGTCAAGCTTAATAAGAAGGTGACAGCAGGACAGCCCCTTACACACTCTATCCTTGTCGGCACCACACCTCAGGCATCAGATGTGAGAAGAGACATTATACACAATGAATATTAGGATTTCAGATCAAGAGTGGCAAGATTTCCTTGTCTTCAGATCACTAGTTCTCAAATCAGCCTTCATGTCCATTTCATATGCCTGATCCTTTCCCCTAGAAACTCTGCTTGGGTGGTATTGAGGGTAGCCTGGGAATCGTATCTCTATAGGATTCTGCAGTGCAGCTGTGGCTAACTGCAGATACTCAGGGACTGGGACCAGCTTGATGCCACCTCCCTGACTAAAAGGACAGATCAGAAAAACCTGGTAATTTATCAGCCTCTGTACTGATTAGCACTTTTCTGAGTGCAATACATTCTCATCACAGCCCTGCAGGGTTAGCAAGACAGGATATTCATCTCCATTTTTCAGATGTGGAAACTGAAAATCCAAGAGATATGCCAAAGGTAAGGTGCATGTTAAGTTAAAGGCAGATGTGGAATTCCAAACAAACCCTCTGAGGCCACTACAGTTTTCACTATAGCATTGCAGCTCCAGGCTTCAGGTCCCTAATGAACAGCCTGGGAGCTGGCAACTGTTTTACTTCCTAGAACCAAAGGAAAAAGGGTGAAACCCAGGCTATAGCTAAAGGGTACATCCACTTAATTGTATAGATAAGGAAACTGAAGCACAGTGATTTGCCCAAAGTTACATAGCCAGTCAGTGGCAAGAAAAATAAGCAACAGTGGGATTACAGTTAACACAGACCAAAAACAGAGCAAGATGTACGGGAACTGTATATCGTCTGCTTGGGGTTTCAATGATGTCAAGTGATTACTGCATAGAGAACTGCTGTGTATTTGGAAGACTGCCCAATGCATTGAGAAATGGACCATGGCAAGGGGTAGCCATACACATCACTTAGGTCACCTTGCATGTTCTTTATGAGTGTGCCAGCCAGTCTGTGCCCCTGCGTGTGTATGTGTGTGTGTGTGTGTGTGTGTTGGTTAGCTGCCAAGGGGATGCTCAAGCAAGCAGTAGCCTATATACATTTGGCAAAGATAAAGAACAAAAAAATCTCCCCAGAAAGTGTTAGCCTAATTATATAGCCAGTCTGTTTCTTACCTGGAGGTAAATGCAGTCTCCACAATCCCTGGCAATTGTGATAATCATTCATGATACAGGAGTGTGGGGGGGAGAGCCCCCCCCCTTCTATCTAATTTCTCTAACCCTCTAGCATAGCTAGAGATTAACCCAACTCCTATAAAACAGAAACAAACTTCAAATCCACATCAGAGCCTGCGGGAGAGAATGATTTACAAACTGCCAGCAGAACATTGGTGTAAACAAGATAATGCACGTAAATTCCCAGCAAGTCAATTAACATTCAGTTATTCTGAACAGGACCTGACCTTGATGCTTAAGGATCTGAACAGAAGGCAACCTGCGGCTTAAAGGAAAATGGCACCTCTTCCACTCAAACTGGCAGGTCTCTAGGGTTCAAAGGCTCAAGAAGAACTCTTCCTCAAAAGGACGCACAAAAGTACAAAAACTGCCTCAGCACAACTCTTGTATTTCAGAACTGATGTCTCTTTGCCTTTGAGCCCACAAACACTTTGATGGGCTTTGATCTAAATATCTGAAGGATCTAAGTGTAATGCTGCATTCCAGAGGCATCTCTCCTTTCAAGACCTTTGAGGGTTAAAAAGTCTCAAAATGAAGAATTGCACACGTTTCTTTGTATATTTCTTCAATTGCTAATTCAAAGAAGAGGGTTTACTTGTAATTGCTATGCTTATTAGCATTATCTGTACTTTCTGGGGATGCTTTTCCTTGAACTTTGGGAAATGATCAACCGGAGTCTTTCACAGTGCTTTGCAACTCCAGGCACCCAGAAAAGGTGCGTGACCCATTTGAGTCCATGGGAACAGAGCTGTTCAAACTCTGATGCACACCTGAGTCTCCTGGGACCTTGTAAAGGGAGATTCTGATTCAGTAGGTCTGGAAGGAAACCTGAGATTCTGCCTGTCTTATGAGCTTCCAGGTGGCACTGATGCTGTGGCCCACGTACCACACTGTGTGGCGCTGCCCCACAGCACATGTCTGAGGAGTTCCTTCCACAGAACAAGCAGTTCTTTAAAAAGGGGTCCTTCTCTCATTACAAGACTCAGCCATTTGTAACAAGAGATGTTACAATATAGTATTACAGTTCGGGGGCCTCAGACTTGTCCGAATCAGGTACCCTAGACATACAGGTTAGAGGAATTCCCCCAACATCAATTCTTTGGTGCCCATGGTCCCCTTTTGGAGACAGGTGTTCTGAGGTTTCTTGTGTGTTGTTTGCAGACTTCATAGTTGTCCACACTAGGTAAATTTGATGGAGATAAACCAAATTCTTGTGACATTAATGGCCCATACTTCTGTTAGACTACCAATTGATAAAGAAAACACATATAAAAACAGCAGATGTGTACTATTCCTCCTCTCAGTGGTTGCAGAATCAACTGGCTGGATCCTGGGTGTACGCAAAGTAGATTCTTCATTAGACACAGACAAGGCAGCTGGCTGCTGGGGAGAAATCTGATTGTTTGGTACCAAAACAATGTTCTGCATAGAGTCCTTCTCTAGTGTACTCAACAGACACTGTCCAGGCAGCACTTTGTCTCATTTCCGGGCTCTCTTTCCCCAACAGACAGACAGACAGACAGACACACACACACACACAATTTCCTAGGCAATTACCCTGGAATCATTTAGAAGACTCTGTGGTCCCATCTGTCTATACCGTCTACTTCCCATCCCTTCCCAGGATTCCAGGACAATATTGACAATAAATAAAAATAACAACAATAATAATAACCACTGTTTTAATCCTCATTACAACCATTTGAGATAGGTACTATTATTATTCTCATTTTATGGATGAGGCCTCCTGGGCACAGAGAAGATAAGTTTAAGCAATTTGCCCAAGGTCACACATCTAATACCAGGGGTACAAACACAAATAGCCTGGCACCAGCATCCATGATCTTAACTACTACATGATACTTGTCCATAGCCTTTAAATCACTTTACCAAAAAAAGAGAGAAAAAGTCTTATTATCCTCTTTATCTTTTACAGTGGATGGCTCATTAAAACCAGACCCATAATAATTAGCAACCAAATAAATTGGTTTCCTTTCCAAGAGAGTGTTTTCAAATACTCCCCTGAGGTGAGGGAAAATATTTGCATTCTGTCCCTGTTGGCGGGGTGTGTGCAGTGAAGAGCATTCTTTTAGAATGGGTGGATCCTTTTAAGGAAGCACATAAGAAGAAAAACAAGACAATTGTTGCCACAGTAAAATATATTGATTCTTCTTATCCCCTTATATTTGATTAAGTTTTATCCTCTCACAGGGCCTTCAGGTTATACTGCCTGTGAAACTTCATTGATACCAACCCCTGTCCTTTCTCATTTTCTTAAAAACTGTGGCCAATATTATTAGACTCTCTCTGCATGTCGTTTGAGTATACGCATCATATGTTTTTCTTTGTTTTACATATATTATGATCTCTTCCACTTGATTCTAAGAATTCTGGTTTAAACACTTATTCCTAGAATACCATATAATAATTTTGGCTCTTATATTGAATAATGGATATGTTCATGCTTTATTGGGCAAATATTGCCACTGTCCTTCTGTAACACAGGGTAACATAGCTATAGTGATGAGCTTAGGTGGTTAGTGCATCAGTTTAGCTGTACTCTCCTCTATGCAGCTTAGATATCTGTACCATGACAGAGTTACCCTTGACAACTCGAAGCCCAGCTAAACATCTCATACCAATGCATGATGGTCATAAGGATACTGGGCAAGTGATATAGGCTAGAACAGAGCAAATTTAGGAATTGTAGTGCTGAGAAAACAAACTCAGAGTTCAGGCTCCATGGATAAAGGCTCAGAAGGGTCATCTCCGTATATGAAGGGCAACATTTATTGGTAAAATTTTGATTTAGGCAGTGAAGAAATCTAGCCCTTGAGGCAGAATCAGAAGCCCAAGAGGACACAATTAGCAAGTGGCAGAGCCAGAATTGAAACCCAAGCAGCCCGACTCCACAGCCATCTCTTTCAACCACCATGTTCTACTGCCCACTTGGTAAAAAAAAAAAAAAATTTAATGAATCCTCCCATCCATAAAACAAAGTCAGTCTTCAGTGTAATTTCTTCCAGCTGTGATCTCAATCTACATTCTAAATTTTTTTCACTTAGTTTTATACACTCTAGAATGGTGGTTTCCTACCTTGGTTGCATATTAGATTTATCTGGGGAACTTGGGAAAATCCTGATGCCCAGGCTATGCTTCAGAACAAGTTCACCAGAATCTCAGGGGTGCGGCACTACAAGCAGTATTTTCAAAAAATTCTTATAATTCCACATGCAGCTGAGCTTAATAACCTGTGCTTTATAATTTAACCAAAATGACTACATATAATTTTCTACCTCCACCTCTTTGTTCATGTTACCCATTATTTAGAGTATTCCATCCCCATTCACATTTTAGGATTATTTTTCTACTTCTGTGGAAAATGTCACTGGAATTTTAATAGGAATTACATTGAATCTGCAGGTAGTTTTGTCCTATGGACATTGTAATAATATTAATTCTTCCAAGCCATGAACATGGGATATAATTCCATTTATTTGTGTCAGTGGGAAAAGGATAGTCTCTTCAGTAAATGGTGTTGGGAAACCTGAATATCCACATACAAAAGAATGAAATTGAACTCTTATAATACAACATACACAAAAATTAATTCAAAATGAATTAAAAACTTAAACATAAGAATTAAAACTGAAAAACTCCTAGAAAAAAACATAGAGGAAAATCTTCCTGACATATGTCTTGGCAATGGTTTTTTGGCTATGACACTGAAAGTACAGGTAACAAAAGCAAAAATAAACAAGTGAGACTACATCACACTAAAGTTTCTGCACAGCAAAGGAAACCATCAACAAAATGAAAAGGCAACCTATGGAATGGGAGAAAATATTTGCAAACCATATATTCAATAGAGGGCTAATATCCAAAATATAGAAGAAACTCATAAAACTCAAGAACAAAAACGACAAATAACCTGATTTTAAAATGGGCAAAGAAATTGAATAAACATTTTTCCAAAGAAGGTATACAACATGGAATCTAAAAAAATGTCACAAATGAACTTATTTAGAAAACAGAAATAGACTCACAGACACAGAAAATAAACTTATGCTTACCAAAGGGGAAGGGGGGTGGGGAAGGGAGGGATAAATTACGAGTTTGGGATTAACAGATACACACTACTATATATAAGACAGATAAACAACAAGGACCTAGTGTATAGCACAGGGAGCTATATCCAATGTTTTGTAATAACCTGTAATGGAAAAGAATCTGAAGAAGAGTGTATATATATGACTGAATCACTTTGCTGCACATCTGAAACTAACACAACATGGTAAATCAACTATACTTCAATTTAAAAAATGAATGAATAAATAAATAAATAAAAGAAGGCATACAAATGTCCAAGATGAAAAGGTGCTCAACATGACTAATAATCAGGGAAATGGAAATCAAAAGCACAATGAGATATCTCCTTATAGCTGTTAGGATGGCTATTATCAAAAAGTCAAAAATTAGCAAGTGTTGGTCAGGATGTGGAGAAATTGTAACTCTGTTGGTGAGACTGTAAATTGGTATAGCGACTATGAAAAAAAACAGAGCTTCCTCAAAAAATTAAGAATATAACTACAGGGACCCCGGAGGAAGATGGCGGAAGAGTAAGACGTGGAGATCACCTTCCTCCCCACAGATACATCAGAAATTCATCTACACGTGGAACAACTCCTATAGAACACCTACTGAACGCTGACAGAAGACCTCAGACCCCCCAAAAGGCAAGAAACTCCCCACATACCTGGGTAGGGCAAAAGAAAAAAAGAATAAACAGAGACAAAAGGATAGGGACGGGACCTGTACCAGTGGGAGGGAGCCGTGAAGGAGGAAAGGTTTCCACACACTACAAGCCCTTTCGCGGGCGGAGACTGCAGGTGGCGGAGGGGGGAAGCTTCGGAGCAGCGGAGGAGAGCACAGCAACAGGGGTGTGGAGAGCAAAGCGGAGAGATTCCGGCACAGAGGATCGGTGCCCTCAGGCACACACCAGCCCGAGAGGCTTGTCTGCTCGGCCGCCGGGGCGGGCGGGGCTGGGAGCTGAGGCTCGGGTATCGGCTTTCAGTCGGAGCGCAGGGAGAGGACTGGGGCTGGCGGCAGGAAGAGAGCCTGAGGGGGTTAGTGCACCACGGCTAGCCCGGAGGGAGTCCGGGGAAAAAGTCTGGAGCTGCCGAAGAGGAAAGAGACTTTTTCTTCCCTTTTGTTTCCTGGTGCGCGAGGAGAGGGCATTAAGAGGGCTGCTTGGGGAAGAGCCGGAGACGGGCGCGCGCGCGGACCCCGGAGACGGGAGTGGGACGCTGGGGCTGCTGCTGCCGCCGCCGCGGGGCCTGTGTGCGAGCGCGGGTCACTGTCCGCCCCGCCTTCCGGGGGGCCTGTGCACCCCGCCACTGCTGGGGTCCCGGGACCCAGGGACGGCTTTCCCGGGAAAGCGCACGGAGCGCCTCGGACTGGTGCAACGTCACGCTGGCCTCTGCCGCCGCAGGCCCGCCCCACACTGCGCGCCCCTCCCTCCCCTCTGCCTCAGTGAGCCAGAGCCCCCGCATCAGCGGCTCCTTTAAACCCGTCCTGTCTGAGCGAAGAACGGACGCCCTCCGGTGACCTACGCGCAGAGGCGGGGCCAGGTCCAAGGCTGAGACCCGGGAGCTGTGAGAGCAGAGAAGAGACAGGGAAATCTCTCTGTGCAGCCTCGGAGGCAGCGGATTAAGCTCCACGGTCCGCTTGATATGCCCTGCGTCTGTGGAGTGCATGAATAGACAGCGAATCATCCCAAATTGAGGAAGCGGACTTTGAGGACAAGATTTAAGACTTTGCCCCCTTTTCCTCTTTTTACAACGAATTATCCCAAATTAAGGAGGTGGACTTAGAGAGTAAGATTTCAGACTTCTCGCCCTTTTCCTCTTTTTACAACGAATTATCCCAAATTGAGGAGGTGGACTTGGAGAGCAAGATTTTTGATTTTCCCCCCTGCTCTCTTTTTGTGAATGTGTATGTGTAATCTTCTGTGTAAGATTCTCTCTGTAAAGCTTTGCTTCCACCATATGTCCCAGGGTTCTATCGGTCCGGTTTTTTTTCAATAATTACTTTTTAATTTTAATAACACTACTATATTTCATACTTTATTCTATTTTACTTTACCTGCTCTTTCTTTTTTTCCTACCTTCCCTTCCTCCTTCCCTCCCTCCGCTCCTCCTTTCCTTCTTTCTCTCTTTCTTTCCTCCCTCCCTTCTTCCTTTCACTCTTTCTTTTTCTGTCCTCCCTCCCTCCCTCCTGTCTTTCTTTCTTTCTTTCCTTCCTCCCTCCCTTCTTCCATTCACTCTTCCTTTTGCTTTCATTCCTCCCTCCCTCCCTCCTTTCTTTCTTTCTTTCCATCCTTCCTCCCTCCCTCTCTTTCTTTCTTTCTTCCTTCCTTCCTTTCTTCCCTTCTTCCTTTCTCTCTCTCTTTCTTTCTTCTACTAATTCTTTCTTTCTACTTTTTCTCCCTTTTATTCTGAACCGGGTAGATGAAAGGCTCTTGGTGCTGCAGCCAGGAGTCAGTGCTGTGCCTCTGAAGTGGGAGAGCCAACTTCAGGACACGGGTCCACAAGAGACCTCCCAGCTCCACATAATATCAAACGGTGAAAATCTCCCAGAGATCTCCATCTCAACACCAGCACCCAGCTTCAGTCAACGACCAGCAAGCTACAGTGCTGGTCACCCTATGCCAAGCAACTAGCAAGGCAGGAACACAACCCCACCCATTAACAGAGAGGCTGCCTAAAAACATAATAAGGCCACAGGCACCCCAAAACACACCACCAGACGTGGACCTGTCCACCACAAAGACAAGATCGAGCCTCAACCACCAGAACACAGGCATTAGTCCCCCCCACCAGGAAGCCTATACAACCTACTGAAACAACCTTAGCCACTGGGGACAGACACCAAAAACAACGGGAAATACGAATCTGCAGCCTGCAAAAAGGAGACCCCAAACACAGTAACATAAGCAAAATGAGAAGACAGAAAAACACACAGCAGGTGAAGGAGCAAGATAAAAACCTACCAGACCTAACAAATGAAGAGGTAATAGGCAGTCTACCTGAAAAAGAATTCAGAATAATGATAGTAAAGATGATCCAAGATTCTATTTCCAAGATCCAAAATCTTGGAAATAGAATAGACAAAATGCAAGAAACAGTTAACAAGGACCTAGAAGAACTAAAGATGAATCAAGCATCGATTAAAAACACAATAAATCAAATGAAAAATACTCTAGATGGGATCAATAGCAGAATAACTGAGGCAGAAGAACGGATAAGTGAGGTGGAAGATAAAATAGTGGAAATAACTGATGCAGAGCAAAATAAAGAAAAAAGAGTGAAAAGAACACAGGACAGTCTCAGAGACCTCTGGGACAACATTAAACGCACCAACATTCGAATTATAGGGGTTCCAGAAGAAGAAGAGAAAAAGAAAGGGACTGAGAAAATATTTGAAGAGATTATAGTTGAAAACTTCCCTAATATGGGAAAGGAAATAGTTAATCAAGTCCAGGAGGCACAGAGAGTCCCATACAGAATAAATCCAAGGAGAAATACGCCAAGACACATATTAATCAAACTATCAAAAATTAAACACAAAGAAATCATATTAAAAGCAGCAAGGGAAAAACAACAAATAACACACAAGGGAATCCCCATCAGGTTAACAGCTAATCTCTCAGCAGAAACTCTACAAGCCAGAAGGGAGTGGAAGGACATAATTAAAGTGATGAAGGAGAGAAACCTGCAACCAAGATTACTCTACCCAGCAAGCATCTCATTCAGATTTGATGGAGAAATTAAAACATTTACAGACAAGCAAAAGCTGAGAGAGTTCAGCACCACCAAACCAGCTTTACAACAAATGCTAAAGGAACTTCTCTAGGCAAGAAACACAACAGAAGGAATATACCTACAATAACGAACCCAAAGCAATTAAGGAAATGGGAATAGGAACATACATATCAATAATTACCTTAAATGTAAATGGACTAAATGCTCCCACCAAAAGACACAGATTGGCTGAATGGATACAAAAACAAGACCCACATATATGCTGTCTACAAGAGACCCACTTCAGACCTAGAGACACATACAGATCGAAAGTAAGGGGATGGAAAAAGATATTCCATGCAAATGGAAATCAAAAGAAAGATGGAGTAGCAATTCTTATATCAGACAAAATAGATTTAAAATAAAGACTATTAGAAGAGACAAAGAAGGACACTACATAATGATAAAGGGATCGATCCAAGAAGAAGATATAACAATTGTAAATATTTATGCACCCAACATAGGAGCACCTCAATACATAAGGCAAAGACTAACAGCCATAAAAGGGGAAATCGACAGTAACACAATCATAGTAGGGGACTTTAACACCCCACTTTCACCAATGGACAGCTCATCCAAAATGAAAATAAATAAGGAAACACAAGCTTGAAATGATACATTAAACAAGATGGACTTGATTGATATTTATAGGACATTCCATCCAAAAACAACAGAATACACATTTTCCTCAAGTGCTCATGGAACATTCTCCAGGATAGATCATATCTTGGGTCACAAATCAAGCCTTGGTAAATTTAAGAAAATTGAAATTGTATCAAGTATCTTTTCCGACCACAATGCTATGAGACTAGACATCAATTACAGGAAAAGATCTGTAAAAAATACAAACACATGGAGGCTAAACAATACAATACTCAATAACGAAGTGATCACTGAAAAGAGGAAACTAAAAAATACCTAGAAACAAATGACAATGGAGACACGACGACCCAAAACCTATGGGACGCAGCAAAAGCAGTTCTAAGGGGGAAGTTTATAGCAATACAATCCCACCTTAAGAAACAGGAAACATCTCGAGTAAACAACCTGACCCTGCATCTAAAGCAATTAGAGAAAGAAGAACAAAAACCCCCCAAAGTTAGCAGAAGGAAAGAAATCATAAAGATCAGATCAGAAATAAATGAAAAAGAAATGAAGGAAACAATAGCAAAGATCAATCAAACTAAAAGCTGGTTCTTTGAGAAGATAAACAAAATTGACAAACCATTAGCCAGACTCATCAAGAAAAGAAGGGAGAAGACTCAAATCAATAGAATTAGAAATGAAAAAGGAGAAGTAACAACTGACACTGCAGAAATACAAAAGATCATGAGAGATTACTACAAGCAACTCTATGCCAATAAAATGGACAACCTGGAAGAAATGGACAAATTCTTAGAAATGCACAACCTGCCAAGACTGAATCAGGAAGAAATAGAAAATATGAATAGACCAATCACAAGCACTGAAATTGAAACTGTGATTAAAAATCTTCCAACAAACAAAAGCCCAGGACCAGATGGCTTCACAGGCGAATTCTATCAAACATTTAGAGAAGAGCTAACACCTATCCTTCTCAAACTCTTCCAAACAATATCAGAGGAAGGAACACTCCCAAACTGATTCTACGAGGCCACCATCACCTTGATACCAAAACCAGGCAAGGATGTCACAAAGAAAGAAAACTACAGGCCAATATCACTGATGAACAGAGATGCAAAAATCCTCAACAAAATACTAGCAAACAGAATCCAACAGCACATTAAAAGGATCATACACCATGATCAAGTGGGGTTTATTCCAGGAATGCAAGGATTCTTCAATATACGCAAATCAATCAACGTGATACACCATATTAACAAGTTGAAGGAGAAAAACCATATGATCATCTCAATAGATGCAGAGAAAGCTTTCGACAAAATTCAACACCCATTTATGATAAAAACCCTGCTGAAAGTAGGCATAGAGGGAACTTTCCTCAACATAATAAAGGCCATATATGACAAACCCACAGCCAACATTGTCCTCAATGGTGAAAAACTGAAACCATTTCCACTAAGATCAGGAATAAGACAAGGCTGCCCACTCTCACCACTCTTATTCAACCTAGTTTTGGAAGTTTTAGCCATAGCAATCAGAGAAGAAAAGGAAATAAAAGGAATCCAAATTGGAAAAGAAAAAGTAAAGCTGTCACTGTTTGCAGGTGACATGATACTATACATAGAGAATGCTAAAGATGCTACCAGAAAACTACTAGAGCTAATCAATGAATTTGGTAAAGTAGCAGAATACAAAATTAATGCACAGAAATCTCTGGCATTCCTGTACACTAATGATGAAAAATCTGAAAATGAAATCAAGAAAACACTCCCATTTACCATTGCAACAAAAAGAATAAAATATCTAGGAATAAACCTACCTAAGGAGACAAAAGACCTGTATGCAGAAAATGATAAGACACTGATGAAAGAAATTAAAGATGATACAAATAGATGGAGAGATATACCATGCTCCTGGATTGGAAGAATCAATATTGTGAAAATGACTCTACTACCCAAAGCAATCTACAGATTCAATGCAATCCCTATCAAACTACCACTGGCATTTTTCACAGAACTAGAACAAAAACTTTCACAATTTGTATGGAAACACAAAAGACCCCGAATAGCCAAAGCAATCTTGAGAACAAAAAACGGAGCTGGAGGAATCAGGCTCCCTGACTTCAGACTATACTACAAAACTACAGTAATCAAGACAGTGTGGTACTGGCATAAAAACAGAAAGGTAGATCAATGGAACAGGATAGAAAGCCCAGAGATAAACCCACGCACATATGGTCAACTTATCTTTGATAAAGGAGGCAGGAATGTACAGTGGAGAAAGGACAGCTTCTTCAATAAGTGGTGCTGGGAAAACTGGATAGGGACATGTAAAAGTATGAGATTAGATCATTCCCTAACACCATGCACAAAAATAAGCTCAAAATGGATTAAAGACCTAAATGTAAGGCCAGAAACTATCAAACTCTTAGAGGAAAACATAGGCAGCACACTCTATGACATAAATCACAGCAAGATCCTTTTGGACCCACCTCCTAGAGAAATGGAAATAAAAACAAAGATAAACAAATGGGACCTAATGAAACTTCAAAGCTTTTGCACAGCAAAGGTAACCAGAAACAAGACCAAAAGACAACCCTCAGAATGGGAGAAAATATTTGCAAATGAAGCAACTGACAAAGGATTAATCTCCAACATTTATAAACAGCTCATGCAGCTCAATAGCAAAAAAACAAACAACCCAATCCAAAAATGGGCAGAAGACTTAAATAGGCATTTCTCCAAAGAAGATATACAGACTGCCAACAAACACATGAAAGAATGCTCAACACCATTAATCATTAGAGAAATGCAAATCAAAACTACAATGAGATATCATCTCACACCAGTCAGAATGGCCATCATCAAGAAATCTAGAAACAATAAATGCTGGAGAGGGTGTGGAGAAAAGGGAACACTCTTGCACTGCTGATGGGAATGTGAATTGGTACAGCCACTATGGAGAACAGTATGGAGGTTCCTTAAAAAACTAAAAATAGAACTACCATATGACCCAGCAATCCCACTACTGGGCATATACCCTGAGAAAACCATAATTCAAAAAGAGACATGTACCAAAATGTTCATTGCAGCTCTACTCACAATAGCCCGGAGCTGGAAACAACCTAAGTGTCCATCATCGGATGAATGGATAAAGAAGATGTGGCACATATATACAATGGAATATTACTCAGCCTTAAAAAGAAACAAAACTGAGCTATTTGTAATGAGGTGGATAGACCTAGAGTCTGTCATACAGAGTGAAGTAAGTCAGAAAGAGAAAGACAAATACCATATGCTAACACATATATATGGAATTTTAAAAAAATGTCATGAAGAACCTAGGGGTAAAACGGGAATAAAGACACAGACCTACTTGAGAATGGACTTGAGGATATGGGGAGGGGGAAGTGTAAGCTGTGACAAAGCGAAAGAGAGGCATGGACATATATACACTACCAAACGTAAGGTAGATAGATAGTGGGAAGCAGCCGCAGAGCACAGGGAGATCAGCTCGGTGCTTTGTGACCACCTGGAGGGGTGGGATGGGGAGGGTAGGAGGGAGGGAGATGCATGAGGGAAGGGATGTGGGAACAGATGTATATGTATGACTGATTCACTTTGTTATAAAGCAGAAACTAATAAAAAAAAAAGAAAAGAAAAGAAAAAAAAGAATATAACTACCATATGATTCAGCAGTCTTACTTCTGTGTATATATCCAAAGAAAATGAAATCAGTATCTTGAAGAAATATCTGTACTCCCATGTTCTTACAGTATTATTCACAATAACCAAGATATGGAAACAACCTAAACGTCCATCGGTGGATAACGAAAATGTGGTATACATATACAATGCAACAATTAAGCCATAAAAAGAAAATCCTGCCATTTGCAACAACATGAACGAAGCTAGAGGACATTACGCTAAGTGAAATAAACCAGACAAAGAAAGACAAATACTGTATGATCTCATCTGCATGTGAAATCTAAAAAAGCCAAACTCATAGAAATATACAACGTGATCGCCAGGGGCTAGAGACTGGAGGAAATGGGAAGACATTGGTCAAAGGGTACAAACTTTCAGTTATAAGATGAATAAGTTCTGGAGATCTAATGTACATCATGGAGACCAAATGTACAGCATGGAGACCACAGTTTATACTGTATTGTACACTTGAAATTTGCTAAGAGAGTAGATCTTAGGTGTTCTCACCACAAAAAAAGAAGGTAAATAGGATAGGTTAATTAGCTTGATTGGGGAATCATTTCACAATGTATACATATATTAAACATCAAATTGAACACCTTAAATATATATAACATTTATTTTTCAATCATACATCATTAACACTGGAGGAAAAAAAAAAACCTGTGGGCTTTATCCTTAAAACAATGGAACCCCTTAGAGGGTTTTAAGCAGTGGTGTGATGTGGATTAGAATTGCATTTTGTTATGATGATGAGGTTGGGGTATGGGAAAAGAATTTGAGAACAAGTTAGGATAGAAGCAGAAGACCAAATGGGAGGCTACGACAGAGTGTAGTGAAGAGGTGATGACGACACAGATTCCCAAAGCAGCCATGGGATAAAAAGAAGATGTTAACATGGACAAGTTTTTATGAGGTTGAATCAGTAAAGGATTATTGAAAGGTATTTGACCAAGTTTAATGTGATATTGCCAAGAGACATAATGTGATGCACGTTTATCCTTGTTTCACAATTCTTGGAGTAAGGTAGCCCCAACAAATGAGTCATCAATTGCAGTTCACCTTTGTAAACAAAGAGTTTGAAGATATTTAGACTGAATATGAACATACCTTGCCCATTTTATCAATAAAAACAGTCCATGCTTCTAAAATTCAAGATGATGAAGTAAAAAAGAAAAGTATTACTCTCCCTCAAGTGCAAAACCAAATCTCACTTAAATAGGGATTTATGACTTTTTTTTTTTCTCCCATTGGAAAGGAGTAGCTTTTGAAAATTTGATTTTGGTCAGCTAAAAATGACATTGCCAAAGACTTCCAAACATGTTTCTCCTTGGGGAAAAAAAATTAAAAAAAAAACAAATAAGTGACTTACTGAAGAGATGTAAAATGTATTTTACAACCCATTCTCTCACCCAGTGTCAACACTGTTGATTTGGGGGGACAAAGTAGACCCTAAATGTGCCATAGAGAGAGCAGAATTTATAATACCCTAAGTCTTTGATACCTAAAGGAGTTTGAAAATGAGAATGCACTGCACTTTTAAAAGCAAAGGCAGAGTACTTAAATGCCACGTTTTCAATAGCACCCAGAGGTTCTGAGAATTAACCACTTCCAAAAATATATTATGTGTTTTCTGAAGGAAAATTAAAACACAAATCAGAATTGTTGGGGAAAACATTAGTGCCCTCCAGCTGCTGAGGGGGTCGCACATATGTGCTGTGTTCACAGTCCCTTGCAGGCCTAAGGCCAGTAACCCAGAAACATTTCAGCACAAGCCAGCATACAAGGGGAAGGCCAGAGGGTCATCTCCCTGGAGGGGTATCAAAATCTCCTCCCTTCAAGCCCTCTCTCTCTAGCAGCTCCCTCACTCCCTGCCTACACAGAGAGGTTAGAGATTTTTCTGTTTCTCTGAAAGCTCAGTTCTCCCTTTCCTCTCATACTTACCAACATGGCAGCTTTGTTGTTAGTTACCAGGCTGCCTGTCATACACCAAAGACTGTGTTGGGAGTGAGTGTGATTTAGTTCAAAGGTAGAGTAAGTAAACACATGGCCTTTTGTAAATAATTTAAATTCAAAGTTGACTAGAGAAAGAGCCAGGTATATACCCTCTTTGGAGTTGTATAATACACAGTAATATAATTGCTGTGTAATACACATTACAATAAATTATCATCAGAGTATAATGCTGATGTAAGCAACTTCTGATTCTCTCTACCCTTTGCCATCACTATTATATAATTTTACCCTCAAATTTAATATTTACAGATCCATCCATTCAGCTAACATATACTGGAGCCATACTATGTACAAGACACTGTACTGGATTCAGTGAGAAAATTCAAGATGAATAAGACCCAAACTTTTAATAAAGGAGCTTACAGTATAGTGTAGAGGCTAAATCCCTTGACTTCTGGAGGGAAAACAATCTGAGTTTAAATATCAAGTCTGGTTGTTAAGCTTCGGCAAGCTTAGTAATCTATCTGAACTCTGGTTTCCTTGTCTGTAAAATGAAGATAATAATAAAATATGTCATGTAGGGTAGGCATGACGAGGAAGAGACTTGGCGCCACGGAGCCCAGCACAGAGAATGGACAAGTCAAATCGATCTGCCATCAAGACCACCAGTTCAGTAAGAGCCAAGAGTAGTCTGGAAATGTTGTTTGGGATAAGAGTATGTATGGCCTTGAATGTCAGGCAAAGAAATGTGGACTTCTAGGGTATCCCTAGAAGTTTTTTTTGTGTGGGAATAGAGACGTGGATAAACCTATACTTCAAATGTATAACTTCATATGCACTGTGACAAAGGAACTGGAAAGAGGCCAGAAGCAAAGAAGTCAGTTAAAGGGCAAATAAAGCGCAAAAGCACAGGCCAGACCACAATGGATACCCTCAATGTAATCATGAAAAAAGTGAGATAAACCCAAATGAAGAGACAGTCTACAAAATAATTGGCTTATACTCTTCAAAAGTGTCAAGGTAATAAAAGATAAGGCAAGATTCAGGAAGTGTCACAGATTATTGAGAATCAAGGATTCACGACAACTAAATGCAATGTGGATCCTGGAACAGATCAAGGACATTCATGGGAAAACTAGTGAAATTCAAATAGAGACTACAGTTCAGTTAATAATGTTGTACTGATGTTAATTTTGATAAATGTGTCATGGTTAGGCAAGATGTCAATGTTAGGGAAGCTGAGTGAAGGGATAAGAACTTTCTGTATTATTTACATAACTTTTTTCAAATAAAAAAGTGGGGTTTTTTTGTTGTTGTTTTTTTTTAAAGACTAGGCAAGAGAAGATAAGGATCTGAACCCAGGTAGGGGTTCTGAGAACTGGAGAAGAGGAAGCAGAACTGCTAAGAGTTGGATACTGACTAGGGTTGGTAGGGTGATGGAGGAATCACTGAAAATCTGATTCAAGCCTCAGTGACTGAGAAATTAGCAGAGTTATTACCTTAAGGAAGTCCTGGGAAGAAACAGGTTTTAAAGGAGGGGTAATGAGTTCTATCTTGCACATGTTGAGTTGTAGATGTTGAGAGGTTTATTGTAGGTGTTGATAGGAAATGATATGAAAGACAAGGTGGAAAGGTGGGGTTAGAGTTATAGACTTGGTCTATATACATCCAATACACAGGTAATAGTTGGAAATATGGGAGTGAATACACTTACCAAAGGAGCAGGGAAAAGGATGAAGACTGACACTTTTTATTTTTAGGAAATATCCACATTTAAGAGGAAGAGGAAAAAGAGAGGAACCACATTAGAGCTCCATTTCTTTCATTAGGAGAAAGCTAATTTCTAAAAATGTAATAGATTTGGAGTAAAATGAGGTTTTAGAAGACATCAGTTTTTACCTCCATAATGGAGGTAATTAGTGATAGGAATTAAACAAGAAGAAAAGAGAAAAGCAAGGATCATATGCAAGTGCTTTCAAATAAACAGACAAACTTAAAGACCTATGTTAACGAATTGATCCAGCTTGGGATTTGAAATCTCAGTAGCATGTTTTTTTTTGTTATGGATATTTTTTTATTAGTTTCTGTTTTATAACAAAGTGAATCAGTCATACATATACATCTGTTCCCACATCCCTTCCCTCTTGCGTCTCCCTCCCTCCCACCCTCCTTATCCCACCCCTCCAGGCGGTCACAAAGCACCGAGCTGATCTCCCTGTGCTCTGCGGCTGCTTCCCACTATCTATCTACCTTACGTTTGGTAGTGTATATATGTCCATGCCTCTCTTTTGCTTTGTCACAGCTTACCCTTCCCCCTCCCCATATCCTCAAGTCCATTCTCAGTAGGTCTGTGTCTTTATTCCTGTTTTACCCCTAGGTTCTTCATGACATTTTTTTTTTTCTTAATGTTTTAAAAGAATTTATCTGTGCTTTTTACCATTAACCTTAAACGGTAAAGCCTTATCTCCCCAAACATCCTTGTTTCCTGTAGAATTTCACTAACCATTTAGAAGAATAAGAGACTGCAAAATGAGATGAGCTCAGATAGTCTGATAGTCATGCATTTTAGGAAAATCTGCTCAAGAATAGTAAGATGTTTTAAGTTTTCCTAAGAGTTCCCCCCACACATATTTTAAACATGTTTGCCCACATTTAAGCCTCACAAATCATAAGTTTATACTTCAGTGAGCCTGTTTTGCAAACAAATGGCCTCCAATTTTCCAGCTTCCTGAGGTAGCTGGAGAGTAGCCTCTCTATAAACCCTTCCTTTTTAGAGAGTTGCTCCTCCTCCAATTTTAAGTGGTTCTTAAGGCTCTTGTCATGTTCCCTTAGCCCTTGACCCCTGGGCCTCAGTGTGGTCAGCCAGAGCTCTTCTTTGGGATTTAAAACGGCAACTGAGTAAGTTATTTAGACTCTGTGGCGATGAAAGCTGAGAGCTGCAAGGCGTGAAACTTGGAAACTTTTAGCAGCCATGTTCTCTGCAAGTCTGTACTTAAAAATAATAATAAAGCCAAAATACAGATTAAAGCTGGCATGTGAAATGACCCAAAGGCGTTCTGATGTCATGTGATTACCCAGTTCCAGCTGTTGCTGAAGCACAGAAGTATCACTGCCCCCTCTCAACTCTACACGTGAGCACATTATCTACTCCAAGAACCTTCCAACAAACTCCCCTTTTTTGCCCAAGGTAGTTAGAAGTGGATTTCTGTCAGTTGCAACTGTTAAGAGTCGAGCCTAATAGTAAGGATTATGCCTGGCTAAGAGGACTCTGGCTCTGGGTTATCCTTTTTAAACCATTTCTAATGAGTCCTTGTATCCTAGGATAGGATTTGTTTGTTAAATTTGAACTCTTAAAGGCAGGGGCTTCCCTCCTTCCTTCCTTCTTTCCTTTCTTTCTTGGTTGGTACTGGGGTCAAATACATCCTCTGATATCTAATCTAGATATGGAATTCTGGACCTATGAAAGCATCTCTCTATCTCCAACATGACTCTGCATGTGGGATTTGGTTTTCAGAAGAAACAGTCTTATTTTTAAAGACAAAGGAAAAACATATGATTTGTGGTACAGCAAAAAAAAAAAAAAAAAAGAGTTTTTGAGCCAATCAAAATTGGATGTGAATCTCTCCTCTGCCACACACTAACTTTGTGACCTTGACTAAATTGCTTAAACTGTCTGAACTTCTAATAAAAACTTGCACTGAACAGTTTCCAATGCGCCAGGCATTGTGCTAAGCAATTCACAGGCCATCCTTACAAGGCAACTACTGTTATCCCCGTTTTATAGATGAGGAAACTGAGGTTTAAAAAAGTTGTCACTTGCCAACAGACACTGCACAGCAGACTCAATGTTATACTTAACCACCAGGTGACATTATATGACAATGTCTGTCTCATGAGAATGTTGTAAAAATTAAGAAGATATTGTAGGTACTGTGCCTGGCATTCCAAATGTGGCAGTAGCAATTATGATTTGTTCCCAAGAACCAAGTCTATGTTTTTCTCTTTTCCTTTTTCCTATGTTCAACTCTGTAGGAATCAAATATTGATTCTTTTGAAAAACGTGCAACAGAGTCAGGTGTTACTTGGGCAGGGTATTTTTGCTGTTGTGTTGTTTTAACATTCACATCAAGAAACAATAGTCAAATTAACCCTTCTATAGACAGTATCTACCCACTAAAAGTGGGTTAACGAGCAGGGTCACTAGCTAACTACTGTACAGCCCATGGGTTGGGTACTGACCTTCTCTATTCAGAAAGACCACAGGAGCCAGAAAAGCAAGGTGGACGAGGCCCAACTGGCTGCTCAAGGAACTTATTCCCAGCTTCCCCGAGTTATTCTCACACTGCCTCCTATCTTACCTCTTCATGCCTTTGGGTTTGTCACTCCAGGCCCTGTTCACTTGAGCCCAGAGAATCCAGGGCTTGCAATGGAAACAGACTTCTTTCCACAGCTAACCAAATGAGTAAAGGAAGATATGGTATGTGCTCACGTAATCAGGCAGTTTGTCTCTTTGAAGACATGAACACATTAAATGACCAAATTTGCTTGTCCGTTATAGACTAAATTGTACCTTCTTCTTTCCTATCTTGCTCAGGATTTTTCCCCTCAGCTGTGCCCCTGGTATATGTGAAAATTTAAAACTTTCTTTCCGACACTCAATATCAAATACTTTCTCTCTGTGCTCAGATCTTTGGGACAAGGTTTCACTCTGTTACCTGATTTCACACACAAAAGTTGTCCACATTTCCCTTTCTAAAGAAATAAAGGGAAAATGTAATTATAGGTTCTGTCATATCATCTGCAGTACAACATTAGCTCACTATAACTGTCACATAGGCACCATTACATTTCAGTGGTGACCATAGAGATGACAGGGCAAAAATGTCCCTCATTCTTCTTGCCCTTTAAAAAATGACTTGTCATGAAGAGGTTATTTTTTTAGTAAAATAATTCATCTCTTTTTCAACTTTTCTATGTCAAATGAATCACTGCCATTTGACAATGACATTTTTTGGCCAATCCACTATGGACTCAGACAAAATAATTAAATAAAAATTAATTGAAGAAATAGAAATTATTTTTATTATATAGTACTACTGCTTATTCTACAGGCAATTCTAATGAAAGCCTGAAACATAAATTCAGATTTCTGACCCCACCTGACATTATCGATAGTTGTGTTTACATGAGTGTATCTGTGTTCGTATCATAAGACAATATATTCAGTGTCTGAGACAGAACAGTCGACCAAAATACTGTTATTAGGTTTAGGGAATGAGACTCAGTTTCTTCCTTTATGAAATTGGGTGATAATGTCTTTATAGACTTAATATCAAGATTAGATTTAGTATCATAGATACATCCCAAGGCATTCAGTATTTAGCGAACGTTAGCTCTTGTTATATGGCATATGTCTATGTTTAATACTACCTAGACACACACACACTCACTAAATTATCTAAAGGTTATACTCAGAGATTTAAATGTGGAATTACTGACTCAGCCAAACCTCAGAAAATTATTCAAGGTCATTCAAGAGATGCTTCAGTGTCATCACCTTCTGCAAATAGCAGTCCCCTTGGAAGGTAGTGGTGAAATTCACTGAGGCTTCAATGACTTTGGGTTGATGACTTTGAGAAGCAAAGAAGAGAAGCAGAGACACTTGCCAACTTTATTTTACTTATCTCCAGTCAGAACAAACAGTGCTATTCATTTTGAGTGACCCTACACAGTTCTTTGCATTTGGGTTGTGCTTGTGTAGCCATTAAATCGACTCTCTAGGAACAAATGAGAAAACAAATCAGCAACAGGCTATGCTTCTGTCAGTTTCTATCAGTTTCAGCTGGCACTGTCTTTCCATTTTTGGTCTCCAAGAGACCATGTGACCCACTGGGCAGATAACTAATTTGAGAGTCACAGCAGGTAACTTCACTTTTCAGTATTTCCTCCAAATTTGCTCCTACAAGAGTGCCATGGGTAATGGGATGAGTTTTTAAATCAAAAAGACTAAAATTGGAACCCCAGGTGGACATCTCATGGACTGAGTAACTTTAGACAAGTTATACAACTTTCTGAATGCCAGCTTCCTCATCAGAAATATTTTCTACCGCAAAAGTTTGTTCTTACAATTTCATGTTCACGTTGTGCAATGCACCCATTGTAGGCCTGGCAAATGGTAGCCAGTTGTTAACAGCCTATTTCTTACCAACTACTATTAGCATTTTCATCTATTCTATGACACTGTGCTAGGTAACTGCTGTATCTAGTACTATTCTGACCCAACAGAACAAAAGCATGGAAAGGTAAATGTCCTCAGAAAGGAACACTGATTACATTTATTAATCAAAGATTGTGTTCACACAGCTATTGAAAACTCAAGATGTTTGCATGCTCTAAAGCCATCTATATTTAATATATTAAGTAAAATATTCAGCAAATGTTATATTTAGATTTTACTAATAAGAGGACTTTTTACACATCTGCTTTGCTTACATGATATTGAAACATAGCTAATAATTTCAGAAAAGGTAGATTGTAATTAAGGATCAATTTTCATGTCTTTAATATAGGAATAGTAGTGCTTACCTAATAGGGTTGTTTGAAACTTAAGACAATGTCCAGAAAGTGCTAAATAAAACTTAAAGCATACTATAAGTTATGAGCTCTTTTACTATTAAGTCAAAAATGGTCATTCTTTGTAATAGCAAAGCACCCAATTTAGTAATTTGCTAATTGTTCTTCCAAATTACACTGATTATTTATGCATGACATTTTAAGTAGTTAAAATAGATGTCACAACAATAAACATTCCTAAAATGGTAAAATGTAGCAAAACACTTTCCCGTATTGGAGGACATCCTAGTTTCTAAAAAGTCAAAATAAAGTTATACAATGAACAAAAATAGCTAGATTTGTAAAAAGTAGATCAGTGGCTGGTGGTGAATCAGATTCTTTTGTTTTGCAGTATTTATAGTACAGTGTGTTGAGCAATCACTTCTTATACAAAGCCCCAGATGCCTGATGAAATGTGCAAACAAGATTCTGTCTGCTCTGAAGCAGTTAAGAGACTTTTGCACAACCGTTTGGTCTGTCCCTTTGGTCCTAAAGTTTGTCAACTTTTAGCTTGTAGGTGTAATCTGATTTCTAAAATCTGCCAGTTTAATCAAATACATCCCCATATCTACTCAAATTACCAGAAGCAATACTTTTAATTATAAAAGATTTATTCCCTGGACCCATTTGAAAATGTGATGAAAGCTACGGGTCTTCTCTGCATATACACACACATACAGACAATTTTGAAGCCTGCTTCAGGAATCAGCCAGCCAACACAGTAGAGATTAAGCACCCCGATACAGAAGAAGCAGGTGTGTGCTCGGGAGTTCGGGAAGGGCAAATGGTGAGTTCCATCTATATCACATTCGTCTCTATATACCTAGTGACTGGCACAGTGGCTTGCCGAGATAGGTTCTCAGTAAATATTGGATCAATAAAAGAATTGTGAAAAATAAAGTATAAAGAATAGATAGAGGACAGTAGAAGAGCCTTGATTCTCTATTTTATAAAAGTATAACCAAATTCTCCCTTAAAAAATATTCATTCCCAGGGCTTCCCCGGTGGCGCAGTGGTTGAGAGTCCGCCTGCCGATGCAGGGGACACGGGTTCGTGCCCCGGTCCAGGAAGATCCCACATGCCGCGGAGCGGCTAGGCCCGTGAGCCATGGCCACTGAGCCTGCACGTCCGGAGCCTGTGCTCCGCAACGGGAGAGGCCACAACAGTGAGAGGCCCGCGTACGGCAAAAAAAAAAAAAAAAAAAAAAAAAAAATTCATTCCCTATGCGATAGGCATTCTCTTAAGCTCTACTGACACTCATTTGGCACTGCCGCCTTACTCTAGGGGTCTGGAAGAGTTAACACAGTTTCACAGCAAAGAAAGAACTTGTGTCTGGGATGTATGAGTCTCTAGAGATCACAGGTTTTCCCTGGTTGAGCAGAGTGATGTGTCGATTCTTGACTCATTCACAGGTAACACTCTCGTTTGCTGGGCAGTGACATCACAGCCATTTTCTGCAAATCACAGAGGACTGAACATGCTTTCTGCTCCCTAGGACTGTCTGACGGCTCCTGGTACGTGTATAGAGGAAATCACTCACTAACTCACCATCCTCCCTTTGGGGCAGGGACATTTTCTGAGATGATATTTTAACCACCTTGTTGTTACACCTATCTAATTGTTTGTCTGTTGATAGCAACCAGCCCTGGAATCTGTGTCAGCTTTTCCTATCCCCCTGACACCACTGGTATTCCAAGGAAACCCCAAATCCCCAGAGAAAATGTAAACAGGCTCTTGTTTACGAATTTGTACTGTGTACAGCTGTGAACGTGAGGAGAAAGTACAAAACAAAGATGTCTCTGGAAAGCAGAAGAGAAAGTAAAATTTCCCCAGAGACCATCCACCATGGCAGCTTCTCCTTCACCACTCTTCACCCTTCCCCTCATTTCCAACACAAAAGTACATCATATTTCTAACTTTCCCAATACCTTTGGCTACCAGAAATTACAATGACAAACCAAGCAAACAGCAGTAGATATAAATAAGGCTGCAATTTGTCCTGATTATTTAAATTGTAGGTGTCAATTCTATGCAAGAGTAGCAATATTCCTTTCATACCCTCAAAATTCCATGAGAAGGACTTACAAAGGTCTAACAGATATAAACCACAAGTTGACAACTTTTGTGATCAAACGTTCAAAGCAGAAACAACTTCTCCCTCTTGTTGATTCTTCATATTCCTTTTTTCTCTTTTGCGAATACTCAAAGTCATTAAATTTTCTCCAGGTATTAATACCTACCCATCTGATGGTGTTTAAAATGGGATAGGACTTAAAATGCTCGTTCCTCTCTCTATGGAATCTCTACCACCACCTAACTCCAAAATGGCGCTAGGCTAAGAAAATAAGCAAGCCAAAAGACTGTGTCAATTGTCATTTTCCCTTTCATTTAAGATGCAATTTAACAGCTGAAAGTGAAAACTAAGAATGAGAAATTATTTTTATTCAGTACTTTGTAGCAGCAAAACAATGTTAGGCAGCTGTCTCGAGGAGACACAGCAAGCTTATTTACTGTGAGAGGCAGTACAAAGACTGCTGGAAAAAAAATAGCAAAACCTGTGTGTTCCTCCAGCCTCTTAGATTTTTATGATTTTAATGTGATAATATTCCCTTCCCTCCAAATGTTCACATACACATTCTTGTGTGGACTCGGTACACAATGTCACTAAATGGGATTGCACCTGGTAGCCCAGTTCACAGGGTCTAGAGGGTTAATTTTATTCTCTTTCACTTAAAAACAGAATTAGATATCATATTATTATTCTAACAATGACAGTTCTGAAGCTCCTTGGGTCCGGGTGTCACTGCCAGCCTTAAAGGGACAGGCTGCAAATGACCTTGGTTTGGGTCAGTCTCCAGAACATCTATTTTCAAGGTGCTCCCTCAGGTTTATCAGCCTTTATTCACTAGTATCCTTGACATAGAACGTGGACTATATAACCCTGACCTGTCTATGAAGACAGAAGGGATTCCATCAATAAATCTCATCATACATAAATACCTGAGGATGTCCCAACAGACCACCTGAAGAGCAAGTGCTGAATTTCAAAGATATGCTTCCTGATTCTATAATTACAAAACTCATTTTATATGGTCATTTATTTTCACAATGTATAGGCTTTGTGGGAGCATGGGGGAGCAGTCCTGGGCAATGTTGGGACCTAACTCTCTTCATGGACCACAAGGCAATACACTGAGGTAGATGCTAAAGAAGACAGACATCAGGACTTGCCTGGTGGCGCAGTGGTTAAGAATCCTCCTGCCAATGCAGGGGACACGGGTTCGAGCCCTGGGCCAGGAAGATCCCACATGCCGTGGAGCAACTAAGCCTACGCACCACAGCTACTGAGCCTGCGTACCACAACTACTGAAGCCCGTGCACCTATAGCCTGTGTTCCGCACAAGAGAAGCCACCCTGGTGAGAAGCACGTGCACCGCAACGAAGAGTAGCCCCCGCTCGCCGCAACTAGAGAAAGCCCGTGCATAGCAACGAAGACCCAATGCAGCCAAAAATAAATAAGTAAAATAACTTTAAAAAAAAAAGAAGACGGACATCAACTTCTGAGGGAACTCTAGCACTGTCTCAAGTGCAATCTGAAAAACTTTAAGCAGAGGAGGGCTAGTTTCCTCAGATGGGGAAGGGGTAAGAACAGGCTCCCTCTTCCATCAAGAGAGGTTCAGGGAAATTCAGAAGTAAAAATTTCTCGGCCTTGTTGATGTCTAATCCCATTCAACTTCTCAGGCTCTCACCCCGTCTCCACCAATCCCCTTACTTTAGTACAGGAGAGTTGACAGTGCTGTGTATTTAATTAGCATGGCAATTCATCATCCGGTACAGTCAGAACCCAGGCTTAGTTGAGAGACACAGCAGCCCAAAGTTCACTTCACAAGGAAGGGACCAAGCGACACGATCTCACTCTCCTCCTTCCTCTGATCTACTATGGAAATTCCCTTTTGTCAAAACACAACCAGAAACCAGAGAAAAAGAGAAGCCTGTTGATATAGTTCATTCAGGCCAGCCTCCTGGACAGAGAGCAGAGTGGAGGAGGGTAGGAAATAGGTCTGGAACAGGAAACAACAGATGTTCTACACAGCACCAAAAACCCAACTCTAGCTAACCTACAAAAGGTGAAGATTTTGAAAAATATCCTCTGGGAGGTTAGAGAACTAGACTCAGAAAGGGAAGAAATAGAGACACAGATGGAGAGAACAAACGTATGGACACCAAGAGGGGAAAGCAGGAGAGGCGTGGTGGTGGGACGAATTGGGATTGACATGTATACACCAATATGTATAAAACAGATAGCTAATAAGAACCTGCTGTATAAAAAAATAAATAAAATTCAAAAAAAAAAAGAAAAATGAAATGAAAGGGAATCAAGACTAGAAACAGAAACCATAGTAACAATCCAGTGAGGATGAACTATGTCACTTTGCTCTAAATTCAAATTCTAGAATGGGACTAGAGGTTTAGCATGTGCCAAATTTAGTTAAAAAGGACAGGACCTCTATTTCAGTACCGTCAGATTATACTCAATGGGTAAGAAGTAATATTCCAAATGAAAGCATAAGAAAAATATGCCAGACTGCCATAAAACAGCAATTGCCTACTTTAAGTGTGGAGGGATCCCCTGGTGGACACCAAAGGCAGTCTGTGGCTGCACTCCAGGGAAGGTCTGCTGTTTGCAATGTAGCTGCTCCAACCACACAAGCAAATGGAAATGGAATAGTAAGCAACAGTTTGAAAGTCTAGTCAAGGTGGGATTATTTGGATGCTCTCCCCACACTGAACATCCGTGGTGCTTCAGGTAATCTCTCTTATGTTTCTCACTTCCACCTCGGATTATTTCAGTTTAAGAATGTGTCACATCATTCCTACTCAACCACACTGCTTGTGAGGCAGGATCCAGAGTAATTTGTTTTTATATCCCCCTTGCACCTAGCTTAATGCCTTAAGCATGAAGCTCAATAAATACCAATTGAACAGATAAATGAATGAATGAAAAAGGCAACCTCTTGAGCCGTCCAAAAAATATTAAGTTTGATTTAGTTTGAAAGGCAAGTACAGGGCTTCCCTGGTGGCGCAGTGGTTGAGAGTCCGCCTGCCGATGCAGGGGACACGGGTTCGTGCCCCTATCCCGGAAGATCCCACATGCCGCGCAGCGGCTGGGCCCGCGAGCCATGGCCGCGGAGCCTGTGTGTCCGGAGCCTGTGCTCCGCAACGGGAGAGGCCACAGCAGTGAGAGGCCCGCGTACAGCAAAAAAAAAAAAAAAAAAAAAAAAAGAAAGGCAAGTACATTTTACTATGTCTTCCCATCCTTTACTCATGATATACATGCTACGTTTTTAAAGTGAGAACTTGCTTAGAAATAATCCAGTCCAGAAAATAAGTGAAAGAAGGCTTCAGTGTGGACTCCTATAGCAGGTGGAGACTCTGATTGAAGTGGCCATTTCATTTCTACTGTCTCTGGGAGCCAAGGGAAAATCCTTGGTGCAAGCTTCCTTTTCTCTTACCGGATCTCTCTATAGGTTTTCTCAAAGGAGCAAAAGCTCTTTGATTTTTTTCTTCTGCTGAGAAAATCACTCTATGTGAGTCTTCTATCAATGTTTATATTAAAAAAAACAGTTTTAGCTTATCTAAAAACAAGTTAGAATTAGCTAAAGTTATGATTCAATTGATGACCCACAGCATCTTCTGGTTGAATTTTAAATGACCAGAGTTTAAAAATAGTCTCTTAATGGGACAAAAGCAGCTTTATTCCCATCCTAAATTACTCAACCACTATAATATCTCAAACAAAAATTTTAAAAATAAAATAAAAAGGAAAAGAGAATGCATGGGTGACATACAAAAAAAGTTCATTGAGTTTAAAACACATTGCACTGGTCACTTTTTGCATATAAACACTAGCTGTGCCCTTTGGTATCTTGCCATTATGTACATTTTGCCATGGTATGCCACTCTGTATATACATAGGCTAGCTGTGCCATTTGGTATCTTAAAGGGAGGCTTACCTAAGTAAAATACTAAAATTCTAATATATATATATATGTGTGTGTGTGTGTGTGTGTGTGTGTATACACACACACACACACACACACAAGACCTAAACAAATAATTTTGAAAGAGGAAATAGAAGCCCATAGAGTTAGTCAAAAACATTTGATTCACTAATAATAATAGAAAATAAAATTGAAACAGTAAGGCAACATTTTGGCTATTAGGCAAAGAATTTTTTAAATAATAAAAAAGAAAAAAGTAATTGCTAATACTGGCAAAGATTCAATAAAGTAGGAACCTTCAGACGCTTCCAGTTGGAGTACAGATTACAGTTTGACTTTAGGTATCAAGAGCCTTAAAATATCAATATCCTCTGACCCATTTAATCTCTTTGGGGGATTCACCCTGGGAAATGATTCTAAACGCCTATGATACAATTTGTAAGCAGGTATTCATTTTGCCAAGCCTCTCCTTCATTACAATTTCATAAAAGGCCAAATTTGGTTGACATCTCCCTTGTGTGCCTTTCACCTCCTCACTGACTCCCATTCCCTTCTCTCAAGTTCTCAGTGTCTTCTAATTCTTATTCCTTGGCTGTACCCTTCCCCTTACTAAGGCATAAGCTATAGACTAGGAGAGGTGTTAGACTGAGAAGAGAATAGACATGGCTAGCTTCTCTGAAATGACACTCAATTCTCTAATCCCACAACAGTTACTCTGTCTACTTAACTCAAAGTCTTGCTCATACCGGGCCTTTACAGGCTCACACTTGCCATATAGAAAGAAAAGAAATCATTGATGGAAAACAGGGGATATGAAAATTACTTCCAAGAAACAAGAAATAAAGTAGACCAGGGGGACAATCAGGTACACACACACACACAAAATCCCTGAACATAATTTCACCCGGAGCATTAAAACCATGCCCACTGGCACCTAATTGCCTTATCCATTTGTGCAGACCATCATTTCCAAAGTTACTCTCTTGACTGAGTATATGTGTGCTGCCTTTGGCATTCTTTGTCCCTACAAAGATTGGAGAAGATTGAAAAAGGAGGATGTAATCTGAGGTTGGCCTTTGGGTTTTAACAAAAAGGCAGAAGGGCAGTGCTTTGTAGCGATTCAAGGAAAAGTAAAAATTTATTCCTAGAGCCAGAAGCCTAACATTCACTATGGGAATGTATTGGTAGAAGTAGGGGTGCTGACTGAGATTGTTTGGCATGTGTCTACACAGACCCACACCTGGTATTTGCAGGGTGCAGGGCAACACTAGAGAGAGGCCCCAGCTCACAGGACGCCTGCCCTCCCATTCTCCCACTCATCACATGGTGAGGGACCACACAAGCATACCTGGGACATGCAACCCAGAAATCTAAGGCTTAACCACACACCCCTGAAACAACTGTCGCTTGTCCTCAGACTTAGAGGAATCTGGTAAAAATGCACACAAAATCAATGGAACTGGATTTGGAACCAATTGATATCAGGTTGTGGTAGCTTGAGTGTGTTCTATAAGGGGAGAGTGGGTTTTAAGTGGATATGTCCCCTTGGTCCCCAGTGCACTACTCTCCTTGTGGGGAGTGAAGCAACCAGAAGAAGACTACAGGGGTTGCTACAAAAGCACTGAGCCTAAGGCAAGAGTCACAGCAGTGGAGGTCTACAAAGGTCTTGGATTTATCGTACACTCATTCATTCTGAGTGTGGAAGAAAATGTCCCTACCCTCGTCTTGATGACCCATAGTTATTAATTTCTTTCCATTCCTTCATTCTGATGGTGATGACAATATGTTGGCAAGTTATTCAATATGGTAACTGGTGTCCTATTTGGGGTTTGATCTTGAAGGTTTTATTGGATTTTCTCACATACAAAACTAAGAGGATTATCATTCTACCTATAAATAACAGGCCAAGCTAATGACAGAAGAGAAGGAATCATTGCCCTTAGGCCATGTACCAGAAAGGCATCAGGAAGAGGGGCAGGTAGGAGGGGTGATTTTCAACGCCATTAGTTTGTTATAAATAAGTGTCTATCCTGGAGACATTACTGTTATGTGGAAATCATGGCCACGTGTTTTTCTGGGTTCTGAGGATGCTGTATACTTCATAGCACAGTCAGGGAAAGCATCGATACACATATCCAGAAAATACACTGAGAAAAACTCAATATACATCCCTTTGATATATAGGGGTATTCCACTACCCCCAGTAAATGTGTTAAATTGCTGCACTGGGAGGTCTGCCAGTTCCCAGATAGCTTGGACATGTCTGATGCTCCCTGAGCCACAAATTTCTCCTGCCTCTGTTACAGTTTTCTCCCACAAGTAGAGCTGTGGCATGATATAGATTTAAATAAGCATAGTTCTTTTACTGTGTCATGATGAGTCATTGACACACAGGAAATACATGGTGATTAGACTGGACCAACAATTCAGACAATCTTTCTCTTGATAACTGGTCTCTAACTTTACTTCTTAATAATAATCTATAATGCCTAGTCTTTTTTTTTTTTTTTTTTAATACTACCAGCCATGAGCACTCTATCCTTGAACCTAATTTTACACTGAATGTTGTTCTGGAGACAAAGCCCTTTCTGATGGCCGGCCCAAGCCTCCTTGCCTTTAATTCATCATGTAGCATTGCACTTAAAGCTCAAACTTGGGGCTGGATTTCCAAGTACCATTCTGTTTCTACACTCAAAGCATGCAGTTTGGCTGGATTTGCACAGCGGTCACCCAGTGGCTGCAGGGGCTTGCGAAATGTAATCAGGGAGTAATGTTGTGTGTCAGCACACACAACAGTGAGGTCCCTGGGGCCAGGTGCTACATAAATACAAGGTATTAGAATACTTTGACCTGTAGGGGTGGATGGTACTTTGGTACATCCCCATTATACTGTATTGTGACAGGCCTCTGCACAACAGCACAAGACAATCAGCAGCTGAGTTTATCTTGCTACATAAACTCAGTGGGAGGCAATGTTACCTGTGTTGCAAGCTGCCTTTCATAGAAGCCATGATTATATCCATCTCTTATTAATTTCCTTTTGCACAACTGAAAATATGCAGTTCCAACTGCCTCTCTTTATTAAATAGATCCTGATAAGCTTCAAATGATCCATAAACTCTTTTGTGCTTTCTCTGAATAAATGAACATTTAAGAAGAAACAATTGCAGTCAGATTCTTCTACAGATTAGATCTTATTAGTTCAAGAGATGAGTCTTGACTATGTTCACTTTAAATACGGGGGCATTAAGAGATCGCCTTAAGAACAGAATATGTAAAGCAGAAGCATCTAAGTGATCTAGCTGAGTATCATATTCCTCACCTACATAATAGCTAGATGATAAGGATCTTGGTGTAACTCCAACCAATACTGAATCTGTAATAACAGAAACACCATAACACTATCTCCTATAAATGAAATTTCAGATGATAGTGGTATACAACAGTTATTTTTATTTATTTATTCATCTTAAAGCCTTGTGAATTTTTAAAGGACAAAAATCCTGGCTTATTCATGTTTGCAGAAAATGTACTAGACTAGCCTTTTAATATATGTTGACTAACAGCAACAGAAACTGTTTAGAGCCCATCACCATCTTCATCAAATACCTTGGCAAGGGAAGAGAGGGTAAGTGAGTGCTTTACCCAGCATTCCATAATTACCCAATGTAGAGCCAGCATTGGGATCAGAATTACAATCAATCAGACTGTGGGAAGAACAATAATGGTATCTATAGCAAGATCTGTATTGCACTCCTTCTTTACTCTTTCTGCGTCTCATCTGTGGGTGCACAAGCACACTTTTAAACACGGTGCATATTCCAACTGGAGACTAGAATGCAAGTAGAGTCGTACCTTCAACCAGAATTTTAGGAAGAATGAGTTACACAGTCAGCTGATAGAGTTATAAGCTACTCTAATTCAAAGGTCAATGTGAACATGTGAACCCAGAGACTTATCATTCAACATCAATAACAAGATAATCCATTTTTTAAGAAGAGGTAGAAATATGGGCATTAACAGGGACAGAGAACCTCCAGGGAAGCATTTTGGAAGTATGCCATGAGGTTTAGCAATGGTAGGTAGGTGATTTTTTCCCTTGGGACCCAATAGTAAGCCCCATATAAATGTGCCTTTCCAAAAGTCCCCTTAATTTAAAATGTTAGCTCCTACCAGATAGCAAAGCTTTGAGTTGAAATCTAATTACCTACACCTTTCTTTAAATGAATGGATTTCATAATGAATGGCTCCAATAGCAAATGAAACATGACTGAAAAGCTACACTTCCCAGAGAGTTGTCCTGACTAAAAGTTCAATGTTCCTTCTTTAATCAGAAAGCTGACCCACCAGATAAATGTGTTAGGTTTCAACATGACCCTGCATTGATTACATTTTGCTCAAACTCAGGGAATTAAATGGAAAGAAAGGAAGAATTGATTTTACTTTGTTTTCAGCTGAATTGACTTATTTGTCAGATTGCTTTGAGTAAAATTTTACATGTTATAATTTAGAATTTATCTGAAATATAGAAAGTTTATTTGTAGTCAAAATGGATTTTAGTTCTTGGGTTGGCAATGGCTTACATTCATTAGATCAGCAATCTTTATTTGCTGTGCAGTTTATCAGATAATGATTGCTAAAAATGAAAACAATGGTGAAACAGCACTGTTTGAGTATTTAGTCATGGGTAGTTTAAAGCATTAAACCTAGGAGTTACATTTACATACACATTAGATTCTAAAAGAGTTATATATGCCAGGGGTGGCCAGTGGGAGAAAAAGATACGTATTTCTAACCATTAAAATAAAACCATAGAAATAGCCCTCAATGTTAAAGATGAAGTGATTGAGCCATATAAAGATTAAGTGACTTTTTTCAGAATCATATCACAAGCTAATAATAAAAGCAGGACTAGGATCTAATCTTCTAGGTACTAGACTAGGTCAAGGGGTTTATCCATGGAATATACATTCAATAAATATTCCTTTTTTTAAATTAATTTTTATTGGAGTAGAGTTGCTTTACAATGTTGTGTTAGCTTCTACTGCACAGCAAAATGAATCAGCCAGACATATACATATATCCCCTCCCTTTTGGATTTCCCTGCCATTTAGGACACCACAGTGCATTAAGTAGAGTTCCCTGTGCTATACAGTGTGTTCCCATCAGTTGTCTATTTTATACATAGTATCAATATTGTATATGTGTCAATCCCAGTCTCCCAACTCCTTCCACCCCACCCCTTTCCCCCTTGGTATCCATACATTTGTTCTCTACATCTGTGTCTCTATTTCTGCTTGGCAAATGAGGTCAGCCTTTTCAATAAGTGGTGCTGGGAAAACTGGACAGCTACATGTAGAAGAATGAAATTGGAACATTCCCTAACACCGTACACAAAAATAAACTCAAAATGGATTAAAGACCTAAATGTAAGGCCAGATACCTTAAAACTCTTAGAGGAAAACATAAGCAGAACACACTTTGACATAAATCGCAGCAAGATTTTTTTGACCCACCTTGTAGAGTAATGAAAATAAAAAACAAAAATAAACAAATGGGACCTAATGAAACTTAAAACCTTTTGCACAGCAAAGGAAACCATAAACAAAATAAAAAGACAACCCTCAGAATAGGAGAAAGTATTTGCAAACGAAGCAACTGACGAAGGATTAATCTCCAAAATATACAAGCAGCTCGTGCAGCTCAATATCAAAAAAACAAACAACCCAATCCAAAAATGGGCAGATGACCTAAATATATATTTCTCCAAAGAAGACATACAGATGGCCAAGAGACACATGAAAAGTTTCTCAACATCACTAATCATTAGAGAAATGAAAGTCAAAACTACAACGAGGTATCACCTCACACCAGTCAGAATGGCCATCATCAGAAAATCTACAAACAATAAATGCTGGAGAGGGTGTGGAGAAAAGGGAATCCTTTTGCACTGTTGGTGGGAATGTAAATTGATACAGTCACTATGGAAAACAGTATGGAGATTCCTTAAAAAACTAAAAATAGAACTACCATATGACCCAGCAATCCCGCTACTGGGCATATACCCAGAGAAAACCATAAATCAAAAAGACACATGCACCCCAATGTTCATAGCAGCACTATTTACAATAGCTAGTACATGGAAGCAACCTAAATGTCTATCAACAGAGGAATGGATAAAGAAGGTGTGGTGCATATATATAATGGAATATTACTCACCATAAAATGGAACGAAACTGGGTCATTTGCAGAGATGTGAATGGACCTAGAGAGTGTCATACAGAGTGAAGTAAGTCAAAAAAGAGAAAAACAAATATCATATATTAATGCATATATGTGGAATCTAGAAAAATAAATATTCTTTGAATGAATGAATGACATGCAATGCTTTTCAAATAAATCCTTGCCCTGCCATTAGGGATTCAAATTTTAGTCTCCTAGATCAAAAGCAGAAATTATTACCTATACTAAAGATTAGATAGATAGATAGACAGACAGACAGACAAATAGATAGATAGTAAAAAGGGATGTTCAGGGAAAGAGAAAGAGAGGGAGGGAGGGAGGGAGGGAGGGAGGGACAGTGAAAAGATCAATGGTTGCCAGGGGTTAGGGGAGGGGCAGGGAGGGATGAACAGGCAGTGAAAATATTCTGTATGATACCATAACAATGGATTTATGTCATTATGCATTTGTCCAAACCCAAAAAATATACACCAAGAGTGAACCCTAAGGTAAACTATAGACTTTGGGTGACTATGCTGTGTCAGTGTAGGCTCATAAGGTGTAACAAAGGTCCCACTCTGGTGGGGGATGTTGATAACGGGGAGGCTGTGCATGTGTAGGGCAGGGGGTATATGGGAACTCTCCATACCCTCCCCTCGGTTTTGCTGTGAACATCTCTAAACAAATTAAATCTTAAAATACTGCCATTTACAGCAATGTGGATGTGCCTAGAGAATATTACGCTTAGTGAAATAAGTCAGACAAAGACAAATACTATATGATATCACTTATATGTGGAATCTAAAAAATAATACAAATGAATGTATATGCAAAGCAGAAAGAGACTCACAGACATAGAAAATAAACTTGTGGTTACCAAAAGGGAGAGGGGTGGGGAGGGACAAAGTAGGGGTGTGGATTAACAGATAAAAACTACTAGTTTTAAAATAGATATGCTACAAGGGTTTACTGTATAGCATACGAAATTATACCCATAACCTCGTAAAAACCTATAATGAAATATAATCTCCAAAAATACTGCATCACTATGCTGTACACCTAAAACTAACACAATATTGTAAATCAACAATACTTCAATAAAAAACAAACCTGGTTGCTGAAGATTAGCAAAGAGGGGTGCATGGCTGCAGGTAAGAGTGTAGGATCAAAGGTGGCCATGAACTAGACATCCACCTCCTCCCAATTCCAGGACGGTTTTCAAGCCCCAAAGGTAGATTCGGAGCTGAAGAGAAGCAAAGAAAGGAGCAGAACCTTGAAATACCTTAGTGCACGCTCTGAATCAACTGAGAACCAGAGTGGGGGAATTAAGATACAATTTAATCTCAATTATAGGAAATAAAATTGAAATTTGCACATTTGTTTATTGCCTGTCAAATTTATGTCTGCTGCACCCAGCAAATAAAATGGTTGTACTTTGCTGTTCGTGGGTTAGAGGCTCAGGCTCATACACATCTTCCATGGCAAGTTTTCTCAACCTGCGTGCTGTCGGTATTTTAGGCCACATAATTCTTGGTTATGAGAGCTATCTCATCTACTGTAGAGTGTGTAGCAATATCTGTGGCCTCTACCCACTAGATGCCAGTAGCAAACACATTCCCCAGACATGATCAAAATGTCCTCTGGGAATGAGAGTAGGAAACTGGCCCTTGTTGAGAACAACTGTTCCAGAATATCCCCAGCAACGCTGAGAAAGAAATCACAGAACTCCATGGAGCAGCTTATGAACAACAGATATAGCTGATTTCTCAGTCACAAGTATGGAGTTGAAGCCAAGGTAAGTAAATTAACTTTTATTCCGCCTCAATGTAAATTAAGGAAAGAGCCAGGATTATAACACAGATTTTCTGACACTAAATTCTGCGCTTGGCCTTCCTAGAATTTGAAATATCTTCAGAAAGCTAGCAGAGAACCTGACACATAGTAGCAATTCTGCTTACACCGAATGAAGGGTTTAGCTATTTGGGCCATGCCATGTCACTGAACATTTCGGGACCAGTGAAGAACAATGACCCAAGCCTTACAGCATGTGGCAAAGACACTTCTAGAAGTCACCCTGTACCTTGCAGTACTGATTCTAACACTCATCTGCACATCTATGAATCCAAAGTCAATGCAGAAAAATATCACTGGCCAATTTTTGTCTCAATGCTGATAGTCATGCTGTATTTCAAGGCTTTGAAGATGGTAAACATGGGATGACATTTTATATTTCCCAGGGCTTGTGGATGATGGAGCTGTTGAAGCAGCCACGTGTTTCCCCTGTGTTAGGTCCAGTCTCCACTATGCAATACAAAGCTCCCCTAATAGTCATTTTCTGAACAGCACACCTTGAACCTTACTCAAATGTGCTCATGTACTATTACTGCCAGTGTGTTGTCATATTTCTCCGACAAAATTGTAGGTGGCTCTAAAGCTGCTAATAGTATTTTTCCGCTTCTTTTATGTTTTCTATTATGTCTACCTGGCACAGTACTGGGCACAAAATAGCAGATGCTCAGATTTGAAAACTGCTAACCATAATTCTATAGAAATGTCTTTAATTTGTTCAGAAACTGGGTGCCCTAAAGTCCATAGTCTTTCTCCCACAGAAAGGCCAAAAGCTGTGATTCTATTTCCTATCCTTATTTATTAATGTGTAGCTGGATGGCACATTATCTGACATCAGAAGCCAGTGGCAACTTTCCAATCTGTGTTTCTAATAGAGGTAAATGTCAAGCAGAGGTGGCAAACTGGCTGATAGCCCACCAAAGGCAGCCCTAGGATAAGTTCTGTTTGGCCGTTTATTAAAGGCTGCACAGTGAAGGCAGCACTAGTTGTGCTCAGTGAATACAAGCAACTTGGCGCCAAGCCCACTTCACAGTTACTTAACTTCTCTGTGCCTCTGTTTCCTTATATGAAAAATGGAAATAATAGGAGTTCCTATTACTGAGGTTGTTATGAAGATGAAATTAATCCACATAAAGTTCTCAAACACACAGCACAAATCAGCTTCTCCATAAATATTAGCTATCATCATCATCATTATCATCACAAAGTCTATTGGAAGGGATCATACCATGAAACACTTGCCTATCAGCCTTTCCAAGGACTAAAGAGTCCTTGAAACCATTTAGGAACCAAATAACCAAACACATAGGCTTAAAGTATAAATTAATTAAAATGCTAAACTCTTACACATGAAGATTGTCATAAAATTATTCATCACTCAAAATATTAAAAAAAATATATTTTAGTATTAAATGACAGTATTAAATGATATGAAAAGCCTTTATTCTTCCTAAGTCTCTTTGTTAACTCCAACTCAATTCTGCAAGTTCTCAGGAGACACACTTCCATTACAAGATACCTTAAATTAACCCCAGGCCTCAGCCACCCCTGGTACCCTGGAGCTCCTCTGAAAGACAGAAAACAGCACGATTTTCTTATCTATTTTTAGAAGGAGGTGATGTATACCTAGAGAAAAGACTGTAACCATTAAAAAGTTATTAAACTATGCATAGTCCCAGCCTTCCTTCCCTCCTGCTAAAGAAAGTTCTGTGGCTTCCCCCGCTCCTCTGCCCTCTAAGCAGAGGAGCAAGGATAGTTCCTGCAGAACTCTAGCAGTGGTTAAGAGGCAGAACTGGAAAAACAATCAAAGAAAAGAGCCTTTGCATCAAAAATATATATTCCCAATTTTTTTTGTTTTTTAAAGGACTGAATGGCAACCGAACAAAAGGAGAGGTGATTTTGAAGAAGAAAAGAAAACCTGGTGGCTCGTGTGTGCTGGCTGTTGGGGTATAATTCAGTTGGAAGATGAGATTTAATGATGGAGAGTTTTGGGGTAACAGCAGCTATTCATGCAGCAGCTGTTACAATGATAGACACTGGGGAAGATTTCTAATGTGTGTATGTGTGTATTAACATACAGCTCTCTCTCCTTCCATTTCCCATGTGATCTTTCCTTAAGAAGAGTAAATTTAAAAATTTTTTCAAATGTGGTTTTCTGTCAGACCATTTACCTTTAAATCAACACCTAGAAAAATACCTAGGCCACGCAAGACTTTTCATGACGGGTTATACAAAATATCACACAGTGGTCAGGGAGGAGTTACATTTGAATTGTAAAAATATCCAGCAGTACATATTTAATCAGATTTCAAAGAAGGTGGCATTGTGACTGATATTTAAATTATAGAGGATGATTCTTTTGGAAATGGTTGCTTGGTTGCTGCACTGAAGTTTCTGACAAAGCACAATAGGAACTCTGGGAACCACTGGAGGAGGACTGACATGGCTTCAACCAAAACCCTGGAGGGAAGCTCCAGAGAATCCTCTGCGCCTAACGGTTCCATTTGTGCTTTCAGAGGAGGCCGTGGCAGCAGCAGCTTTATTAGCAGATCCAGCCAGTGCAGCTCCATGGGCTAGAGCCCAGCTGCTTTCTTCCTCCTCTGAAGTGCAATACAAATTAATTTGCCAAAACATCCAAGAGTCCTCTTTGTACTAAATGATGCATGATTAAAAAAACACACACTGGCTACGTTTGCCCTGGCCAGATTCATTATCATGATTTGCTGAACGTTTATGAGCCCACCACTATTTTTGGGTGGCAACAGCTCCGTTAAAGCCAAGAGGATACTGGAAATGCACCATGCTGCCGCTTCTGGAAGGCAAAGCTTCAGGTTTATTTGTTGCCATTTTCAAACACAATATTTCAAAGCCCTCTAAAGGCTTGGGAGCGCAGGCTTCCCTAACAACACTCTCAATCCTAAACCCCACAGATGCCATGGTCTCAAGTGATCTAGAAGATAATAATAATAGTACCATAAAGTAGCAGCTAAATATCAGCCAATAGAAAAAATTTTGAACACATACACATACACACACACACACAGAGACAGAGAAAGACTATGTAAGAGATTAGTCACAGCTTATAAAACATTGATGACTTTTGGTTACTGTGCTTTACTCCTGCAAATGGGAGAAATTCATGCATAACCTATACTGTAGGATGCCTTTAGAATAAATGAAAGCGGCTGAATAATACAGTTTCATTCGACTTTGAGACTCCTTTCATCTTACATAACTATCAGGCAAAGCATTGCTGCTCATACCTCTTGGGTTGATTAAGTTGTAAAACGAGGCCTGTCGTGTGTGTCCCTCAGAAATTCTCAAGAGAGGGATTCACTGTATCTCTGTCAGTCCCCAGAAAGCTAAAGTCTGGATAGGGACAGACATTGCTCAAGCAATTCCTCCTGACATAAGCATCTGAGGCTCCCATTTTCAGGAAGACCGAGATGCCCTTGTTTTCTTACCTACACCCTTGTCTGCTTTCTGAAAGGAAAGGCCATAGCAGGCTTTTACTCGGGAGGCCATGGAAGTCTCCGCTGAAATTAAAAAGTACAATGCCAAAGTTAGCTCTGCCTCTAGCAAGACAGAGGCTGTGTTAGTCAAAGGTCTTTGTCTCCTTCTTTATAGATCATCACATTTTATTTTTTAAAAAATGCAAATATGAAAAACCCCTACAAGGCAGAACAAGAACTGTGTTGAAGAAAAGTCAATAAAACAATTTGCTCTTCAAGGGAGCAGCAGAGGTAATTTCCACTTTGATCCTCTGTATCTGCATCCTGGTTTGTACTTGATTTATTCAACTTCTGAGGAGGAATCTCTGCCTTCAACTTTTTTTTTTTTTTTTTTTTCAATTTTGTTTCTTTTTATGGCTGAGTAAAATTCCATTGTATATATGTGCCACATCTTCTTTCAGGTTTTCACTTTTTTTTTTTTTTTTTTTTTAATTTATTTATTTATTTATTTTTGCCTGTGTTGGGTCTTCGTTTCTGCGCGAGGGCTTTCTCTAGTTGTGGCGAGCGGGGGCCACTCTTCATCGCGGTGTGCGGGCCTCTCACTATCGCGGCCTCTCTTGTTGCAGAGCAAGGCTCCAGACGCACAGGCTCAGTAGTTGTGGCTCACGGGCCCAGCCGCTCCGCGGCATGTGGGATCTTCCCGGACCGGGGCACGAACCCTTGTCCCCTGCATTGGCAGGCGGACTCTCAACCACTGCGCCACCAGGGAAGCCCCAACTTTTTGATTAAAGCCTGTTTGGTTGGTTGAGGGCAAAAGCTTTCAATTATCCTCATGAAGAATGTCGTTATTGTATTCAAAAAAAGAAGTTGTCCCTAAGCCCTGGGATAGGAAGAGTATAAGGGTGTATTAATTCATAGGGATGACATGAACTCCTTATAAATCACTTGAACCTGTGAGTCAGGGAGTACATTAGAAGTCAAATGAAAACTGCACAGAAGCCAAATGCATGGCTTTATGCAAAGTTATTCACAGAGTTCTGAGCATTTTTCTTGCCAATTAGCTCTATATTTAAAGAATTTTATAATCAATTTAACTTGCAATTTATAAAAGAGGAAACTGAGGCCCACACACATTAATTTACCCAAAATTATCCAATTTACCCAAACTTACCTGCTAGTGGTAGAGCCAGCTTTGCCTCCTAACTCCCAGCCATTCATTCATTCACCATGAGACGGCAGTAGAGAGCTCTTTAAAAATCACTGCATGCTGAGGCCATGGACAAAATGTCAAAACATCAAGATGATGTGGTCTAGTGGTTTAAAAATGAAATCAATCATCTGTATGTTTAAGTGGCATAATGCCAAATAACCAACTGACTAAATGTTTAAAGCTTGGCCATCACCTAAGTCTTTGTACACTGCTAGGGTAGTTTTAACAAATTGCAGTTTCCCTGTATTAAATGGGGCTCCTCTTGTCCTTTTGGGCTCCTTCCTTCTCAATAGTTCAAAAGAGTCTGTGTCTCCAAAAAGTGAAAAATCATTGCCTTTTTATGATTGCTAATAAGGTTAATTACCGACATCTTATGGTTGAAACTAGGAAAACATTACATATTGTAGGATTTCTTGAGGAAGGAGGAAACTGCTGACTTGCAGTATCATATTCTACATCAGTGATTACCTCTAGGTGACTCATTATTCTAAATACATTTACGTAGTAAAAAGCATGTGTGTGATTAGCTGTAACAGAGATGTTTCACGTAGAGCAGGTTGGTGGTCAGAGAACTCATGAGAAAGAGAAACTCTCAGAAGCTTCTTGGGAGTAGGGGAATCACAAAGGTTTCAGAATGGACCCTAACCAGCAAAGGAAAAGCATCTGAGGAAAGTGAGAAAGATGATGGTGATCACAAGCAAGAAGAAGCAAGCTACGCCACCACTTATGACCTTAATGGTGTAGTGCTGTATACCTACCTACCGTCAGCAAAAGTTATCAACCCCAGAGATTTGGAGAATCAAGCCCAAGTATCAGGAAGGCATGCCTTTGTGGGGGGGTAGCACAGAAAGGGTGCTCTCTTATTCAGCCCTCATAGACTAGATGTACGTAGCAGAAGTTCTAGAATTTGGCAGAATATTGCAAGGAAGCTTTGCTAGATTAATTAATATTGCTTATGTTCATTAAACTTAAGGCTGTGTTAAAAGTGCTTTTCAGATATTTTCAAGAGGGCTGGCAGAGAAGAGACCTTCCAATTTCTAGCTTTTTGCTTTCACAGTGAATTTTTAGACTTTGACAACTTCAATCAAATGAAATTTCACTGCAGCTTCCTCCCAGCCTCCTGGAGGTAAGGAGTCTTAGTATTTGTGCGTAGTAAAACATACTGTGAAATTAGAAAACAAAAGAAATACAGTTGACCCTTGAACAACAAAGAGGGTTAGGAACACTGACTCCCAGCACAATTGAAAATCCACCTGTAACTTTTGACTCCCCCAAACTTAACTACTAATAGGCTTACCAATAACATAGTCGATTAACACATATGTTTTATGTTATATGTCTTATATACTGTATTCTTATAATAAACTAAGCTAGATAAAAAATGTTAAGAAAATCATAGGAGAAAATATATTTACAGTACTGTACTGTGTTTATTGATAACATAAGTTTATATCGTCAGTTCACAAGATGAATTGTCTGTCAGTACCTATATCAATATTGTCTTAGATGATACAAAACACTGAAGGTGTTATACATATTACTAACACTAGACATCAAAAATGAAAAGATAATGTGAAACAGAAATTCATATTTATTTACAGGTTAAATGATTCATGGATTGATAACAAAGAAGCAGCAACATGATTGCTTTACAGTAGCCTAGTGTAATCGATATGATTGCTTCATGGTAGCCTAGCCTATACGCTAATGAATAAATCATTATAAAATTTTTATGGCATACAGTATTACAGTCACATTCATAATACAGTATTAAAAACATTGCTACTCTTTTTAAAAAACCACTTACCTGTGATGATAAGCTGATATGCAGATTCTCCAATTATAAGAGAAAAGCATACTGTACAGTAATGTAATTCTTTAAAAGCAAAACTATAAAACCATAAGAAAACTAACATATTATTAATTTTATATTAAATATCACTCACTTTATGCCTATGTAAAAATAGGCTATCCACTTTAATACAAATCTCACACATGATGTTCTTCTGCATGTATATTTTTGTATGTACTGAAAAAATTCTACATATAAGTGGACCTGCACAATTCCAACCCATGTTGTTCAAGGGTCAACTGTACTACGGAAATATATGTGCAGGGTATGAAAGATAAATACTACCCTCAGTATGAGTGAGCACTCACAAATCAATAAGAAAAAATAAAACGCAGTGCAGCCTTTCTGAGTTGAACGCTTTTTCACCTTTGGACTTCTTAAATTAGTTGTCTGTGTAAGGGTATATAAAAATTTAAAATAAGAGGTTTAATTCTCCCTGTTGAAAATAAAGGATGAGAGTACCTCTCTTCTTTTTCTTAGACTGTTCACTTTAGATAACGTAATTTTAAGTGCTTTCTCCTCCTTTTGCAATGTATATAAAACCTTTTGAAAACTAGATAGACTTTTTGTCATCCTGATAACCCCAAAATGCCTTTGTCAAGAACCTGAGAGCTATCTCTTTGAAATGCAAACATCAGGAGAGATAGCACCCCTGTCTGCCAGATTCTGTGGGAAGGCAGGGACATAACTTGGGTGGGCACTTCCTTCCAAGTTGTCCGAAAGGTATGAGAAGTTTGTTTTTCTTTGGGATAAAGCTAATGAGCTAACATAGATGGTTTCCCCAATTACCAGGTAAAGTTAGGATGAACTGGGTGTGACAAATGGTGCTAGCAAGTCCTCTTATTTGAGGACTAGTTATGGTTTTTCTTGAAAACATGTATATAATGAGTGTAACGGTAGTACAGGATATAGCAAAGTGGACAGTCTAATTACCACTGTAAATCTGGGAAGTAGGTAAGGATACCATTTCCTCTATAAAATAATAGTAACAGTAATAACCCCCCCACACACACTGGTAAACATCCTAACAATTTGCAGTGGATTTTATAGCCCTCATTTCATTTGATTTGGGAAACAACTGTATGCGGAAAGGAGGATAGGTGTGATTATCCCACACCAGAGATATGGAAACCAAGGCTCTTAGGACTTATAACTTGCACAACATCTGGCAAGCAGAAAAAAATAGACACTAAGTCTCTGACCTTTTGATTCTCCTTCGGCACCTCTTCATTTCCTCACATTATTTCCTAACCCTTAACAATGGAGAAAATGATAGCCACAAAGCCTTTCTCCAAATGATTGTTGCTCACAGTTTTAACCCAGGGACTGACTCAATCCTACCTTGGCTTTCAGAGGCTCCTTGTCTGTGTCCTAGACCTGCTTAGTCTTCACTTGCGTCTGACTGACATGAAGATGACGCGAATTTGCCACATGGGATTCCTGATGCCTCCTCTCATTTAGTTGCCCCTGTCCTCCAGTTAGAACTCATAGGTGTGATGGCACCACAAACAGACAGCATGTACTCTTCTTAGTGTCTCCTTTTCCTAGTTAAGAAGGGGGAAATTTTATAAGCAGAGATTCTTAAAAGACACAAGAAGGTGGGATCTAAAGAGTGTGGAAAAAAGGAGTCAATTTCAGTACTTTTACAAGGAGGTGAGAGGTTAGTTGGAAAAACAGGATATGTATTTGTATTCATTCAATAAACATTCACTGAGCACTTTTTCTGTACCAGGCATCAGTTGTGCAATAATGAATAGGATGTGGACCCTACCTCTGGGACTTCATAATAGAGTGAGATAGATAGAGAAGCAAATGAATAATTAATATAATTCCATTTTATAAGTGCTTCAATAACAACATCAACTATTAATAATCATCCAACTAGAAAGAGCAATTCATCCAAATAGAAATGAATAGAAAGCTTCACAAAATTCTATAATCAAATAATAAATGTGCCCAAGATAAACACTTCTAAAAGTGAGAAAAGTAAATAAACAAAGCAATTATTTATTTTGGACTTAATAGAGGGGCCTGAAAAATATTGAGAGTTAAATCCTTTAAAGCTACCATGTTCATACCATAAGCCAGACCCTGAGCTGTGCTGTGAATGCAAAAATTGAATAAAACAAAAGGAAGCAGACATGTAAACTCACCATTATAGAAGGTGTGATAAGTGCTATGGCAGAGCAAATTAAATAATGCTATAAGAACAGAGAAGAGAATTTAAATAAAACAGAGAAGTCAAGAGGAATTCCCAGGATGTATGATTCTTAAACTGAGTTTAAAGGGTGAAAAGGAGTTTCCTACTTGTTAGGGACTGAATGTTTGTGTCTCCTCAAAATCCGTACATTGGGGCTTCTCTGGTGGCGCAGTGGTTGAGTGTCCGCCTGCCGATGTAGGGGGCACGGGTTCTTGCCCCGGTCCAGGAAGATCCCACATGCCGCTGAGCGGCTGGGCCCGTGAGCCATGGCCTCTGAGTCTGCGCGTCCGGAACTTGTGCTCCGCAACGGGAGAGGCCACAGCAGTGAGAGGCCCGCGTATCGAAAAAAAAAAAAAATCCGTACGTTGAAACCCTATTCGCCCATGTGATGGCATCAGGAAGTGAGGCTCTGGGGAAGTAATTAGGTTGAGATGAGGTCATGAAGGTGGAGCTCCTATAATAGGGGATTAGTATCCTTATAAGAAGAGGAAGAGAGACCAGAGTTCGTTCATTCCCTCTCCCTCTCTGTCTAAGTGCACAAAAAGAAAAGGTCATATGAACACACAGTGAGATGGCTGCTCTCTGCAAGCCAGGAAGAAAGCTTTCACCAAGAACTGAGTCTGTCGGCCCCTTGATCTTGGACTTTCCAGTTTCCAGAACTGTGAGAAATAAATGTCTGTTGTTGAAACCACTCAGTCTATGGTATTTGTTAGGACAGCCCAAGCTGACTAAGAAACCAGGTTAAAATGAAGAAAAGAAACCATTTAGAAAGGAAAAAAAAAAAAAGGAAGTGAAGAAATCACAGATGCTCAAGATAGCATGCCAGGTTTGAGTACTAAAAGAAGATTGTCATGATTAAAGGGTGGGCATGTATATGGCTTAGTGCAAGAAGAGGAAGCTTCAGAAACAGGAAGCTCAGGAAAGCCTTAACTGCTAAAGTGGGCCCTTCATGCTGAAAGCTACTGAAGGATTTTAAACAAAATAGGATTTATTCAGAACTGCATCTTAGCCTACTCTAGAGGAGGGCTACAGGATGGAGGCAAGGTAAGTGGGAAATGGAGTGGACACATGTTCTTTGCTTTAGGGACTACTCTTCCCCAATTTTATAATCCTGGTCAAGCCTCATGGTTCAGGTGGGCTGATGGGTCCTCCCCCAGCCCTAGGGATGGACAAGTGGCTTCCTTTGGGGCTAGTTAGAATACTCTTTCACCGACATACAAGATATGCTTAAAAACATTATTGAATGTTATTAGAAATAGCATTGAAGAAGTGATCCAAGGAGTTCCTGGATTCTTGAGGCTTAGGAGTTGTAGTTTATGGCACTATAATAAGCAGCACTGTAACAGGAAAAGATAAAGAGGCAGGTGTCATCATTCAGTCCTCAAATTAGCATTTATTAAGTGCATTCTGCATGCCAAGTGCAAAAGGAGGTGCTGGAATAGAGTTGACAGAAATATAAATATGAATAAAACACAATTCTGGGCCTTAAGTATCATACTTTTAACAAGGGGAAACCTTTATTATTCAAGATCAAAAATTTTAAACACATAAAATGGTACAAATAAAGGAATATGGTCATCCAGGAAAAAAAAAAATAGGCAAATTGTAGTTGTTGCTGCAGGAATCAGGAAAAACTGTGAAGAAGGGATAGTTTTTGAGTTGAGCCTGGCATGGATGAAATTTGGACAGATGGAGATGGGGACAAAATTAGCATTCAATCGAGTCAAGGAGGATGAGATTAGGGTCATTAACTTGAATCCCAAGATGGCAGAAAAGAAAGAATTGCACAAGACATTAAAATTACTGAGGAAAAGGAAGCAAACAGACGTAGTGGGAGACAATAGTGTAATCACTTGAAGCATTCAAATTGTAAGAATCAGAATGAGCCAATGGCTCAGAAGGAGCTCTGGAAAGCAAGGAGACTTGTACATGGAGGGAGAGAGGGAGGGAGGGAAGCAGAGTTTCCTCAAAAAGAGGAAAAAGAGGAGGAAGGCACCAGATGAAGGACTGCCTCTCCACAGTACAAGCAGGGTCCCGCAAGCCATGGCAGAAGAGCAGGCGCAGGAGAGAGTAAGTGGAGGAGCCTGTATGCTGGTCACATCAGGATCCATGTAAGCCTCAGGCTGAAGATGACAGGCGTGAGCAAATTGTTGGCAGAATGCGAATGAGGTCAGCAGAGACCTGCAGAGTGGAGCAAAGACACCTCAACCAACAGGGAGAGTTTGACTTACAGAAAGACAATCATTCATCCTCTCATTCCTGCTGGATCCCTCCACCACTTTGGTTGCTCAGTCCGCAATTCCTCTTTGCACTAGTAAGCAATCACATACACAGTAGGTAGGATTTAGACTTTTCTTGCTGCGTTTCTTTCACCCTGATGTTAGCTTTCACGTATTGGAAGTTAAGCTTACTGCCATGTTGTAACTGTTGTAACTGTCGATGGCAGAAGGCCCTTGGCATAGTGAGCTTCTGCAGGCAGCAGCTGTCATCCATGGGCTTCCCTAGCTCCTAACTCACCCTTGAGCTGCTCCACCTTACCACCCTCATCCTTTTCAGATGGAACCATTTTCGTCTTCCATAAAGCACAACAGCTGGTATTCCAGTCTAAAACTCCCAGCTTAAAATCCTACCTGGCTGGTATTTCACAACACTGATAAACTCCTGCAGAAAATAAGGAATGAGACACCGAGGGAAGGAAAGTAACATGATGGTGTTCCTGCTAAGCACACTGATACATTGCTATTTCATTTCATCTGAATCTTACTAAATGCCGCAGCAAGAATTATGGAGTAAAACTAGGGTAGGAAATGTTGGGGGAAAAGAAATGTTGAAAAAGAAAATGTTGGGGGAAAATGGGGAAAGAAATGGGGAGTATAAGATCAAATCCTACCCTGTTTAGGAGAATGAAATGAAAAGGAGGAGAAGAGAGGAATGAGACTTAAACCTACACAGCCTCCCTCCCTGTAGGGAAGTGGTGTGTGGTACCTAAGGCATGATCTGAAGTTGAGGCCTTATGAAGATGTGTGAGAAGACCAGGTTAGTCCAAGCCACAGAGCCTCTAAGAGAGTCTGTAACAGTGTTTTTCTCAAAGGGCATAAGAACAGGCAGTTGCCTCGGTAACCCAAGGGGTAGCCAAAGAGGCACCAATTACAGTTGCGTAAATGTGTCAATGACCCAACTGGCAGAGCAGGCCTGAAGGAAGAAATGAATAAAAAGTAGAGTGGTAGGGGAGCAGAAAAGGCATTTTGTTACTGCTGTTTTCTGGGTCACTCATGACTGGGTGCTTTAGATATTCTTACTCTCTTAGAAAACATACCGCAGTGACTCACCGGATGCCATAAGCAGAGCAGAGAGGAAATCTGCTTCCATTCTTGCCATGCTGTTGACATAATGAATTCAAACTGCAAAGTTTCGCCATCGTTGCTTGATGAAAGGTGATGTCATGGCAGTTGAGTAAATCCAGTTCTCTTTAAAAGGCATATTTATGAATTTGATAGGGCTACATTAACAGTCCCCTCAAAATATTTCTAAATCTGCATATATTTATTTTTGTGTCATAATTGATTTATTAGCATTTGTCTTCTCAAGTTATTTTAGAGTATTTTGTGTGTTTTTTAAATTATTGATACATTTCCTCATAACTGGGCCAAAAACCCTAATTTGGGAATTATTCCTAATAATCTCTACTGATTATGGGATATTAGTGAACAGGGCAGGATGAGAAGCTTTTATCTATTTTCCTCACATAAATGAGGACAGAAACAAAAATGAGAAGTTCGAGCCAAGCAATTGCCCAGGGAGCCAATCCAATTTCTTTTATAATTTTAATCACACAAGTAATACAAGAAATATTCTCCTCATAAAAATTTCAATAATACAAAGCAGAAGTCTCCAGTTACCACAATACCCAATCCCATTTCACTCTTTGGAAGCATTCACTATTGTTAGTTTGGTGTTTACCCTGCAAAACTTTGTCTGTGTTTATACATATATATATATATATATATATATATATATATATATATATATACACACACATATAAATGTTATGTAATCTACGTGATGCTATATGCTCTCTTCGTTAATATATCTTTGAGATATGGTTAAGTCAAAACATACTAACCTACTTTTTCCTTTTTAACTGCTACGTATCATTTGTACTCAGGTAACACTAGCTACCTTAACAAATAAATCCCCAAATGTCAGTGGCTTGATATAGTAGAAGTTTATGTCTTATTCACCAACTGGTCCAATGAGAGTGATGCAGATTGACAGGTTGTTTTCCTCCATTCAGGAACCTAAGCTCCTTCCATCTGGTTGCCAGCCACGTCCTAGGGTCTTCTGATTAAATTCATCCTATAAGTGGAAGAGCATGGAGAAGGTACACATACTTGTTAAAAAACATAACCTGGAAGTGACCCATATTCCTTCCACTAATACCACAACACTAACTTCAAGGCAGATTTGGAAATTGCTAATTTAACTCTTCTGTCACTGATAGGTTTTCTCTAGCTTTTGTTCTCAGAGGCAGTGCTGCAATGAATGTCTTTGGCCTGCCTTTGTAAGTACATGGACAAATATTTCTCTAGGGTAGAAATAAGAGGTATAGAAATGATGGCTCAAAGAATGTGCACAGTTCTTGTCTTAATGGAGACTGACAGATTGCTTTCCAGAAAAGACTATCCCAACGCATACTCCACCAACAATGTATTATTTCCCTACACGCCACTACTACTATCTGTATCAATCATTTACATTCCACCAATATGATAAATAAACATATCTAATTGCTCTAATTACATTTCCAGGATTTCACAATTATGTCGAGCATCTTTGAATATGTGTATTGGCTATTTATATGATTGCATCTATGCACTGATTAGTCATAACTTTTGCCAATATTCTGTTTGGTTGTAGGTAAAACAAAATGTTAAAATGGAGCTAACAGAGTGCAGTTTTGACTGGGGCCATTAGACAAGAGCTCAACCTCATTTACATCATAAAGTGAGTTGTGAGAAAGCAAAAGCAGGGACTTTCAAAATAGGTAGCTGAGGACCAATTTGGGGATTTAGCTGAACACCCACCTCCAATCCACAAAAGAACTTGGAGAGGCTGAGAAAGAGTGGAAATACTAGAAGGAATAGAAGGGAATTTTGAGGAATGTTTAAGAGAGGTGTAAGAATAAGAGATATGTTTCTCTTGCTCAAAAACAGTGAAATGGGCTTTAAAGATGCCCTCCCCTAACCTAAGCCAAAACTTAACCCTTGTCTCGAGCTTGGGGCAAAGGGGCCCACAATCAACCTCAATCACTCCTGAGAAACCTAAAGGGAAGTTGTTGTGGGGAGCCAGCCACTTTGCAGGCAGAAGAGAAGGAGGTCCCTCCTTAGAGTTTCATGGAACAAAGCAGAGATGTGATTTCCCTGGACCAGGAGTGTTCCATGCAAAGGGGAGAGTTGGTTTGAAGCTATCTTAAATCCTGTTCCACAGACCACTGGCAGGGGTCAAGGAATCCTAGCAGAGAGAAGCTGGAAGTACATTACTATACGGCTCGAGGCTGAGGAAGGAATAAGAAGTAACTTGCCTGAAGAACTCATTTACCATTATCAAGGTGAACTGTCAGAGAGCATATCTCAGTGATGGGGTGGGAGGTCTCCAAAAACTCCACGAACGGAGTGTACTCTACACTGTGCTGACGCCAACACATGACAATATCAGTGAGCGAGAACATATGTATATACCCCTTTCCCTCCCAATCTTTCCCTAATTTCAACCCTGGATGAGCCACAGTATCCTGGTAAGTGGAAGAAAAAGAGGAAAGCACAGGTTGAGAGTATGGGAATTATGGGAAGGTTTACCCACATACTAACTCCCGTGTAGGCTCCTGAAGTTTATACTTTCTACATCATCCAGGTTAAAAACCTCAAGGACAGTGGCAAGGTGAGACCAGGAGAACAAGGCAGGATGCTCTTCCAAAGTTGCCAAATCAAGTTTTAGCACTAAATTTGTACCAAACTGCAGTGTTCATGAAGATAGAGTGGTGCTAAGGAGAGGAGACACACACGTGTCAGTTTGCAACAATGAGGAAGGATGTGAAAGAAACAAAGAGCAGCCGCTCCTCCCAGAGAGGGAGAGGGCCACATGCTCTGTGGGCTTCTCAGGGAGACTCTTTCTGCCCACACTACTTCCAGGTCCTCTGAAAAAAAGAGGAAAAGAACTTACCGTAAACAACCAAAGGGATATGAGTTTCCAAGAAAGTACGATATTGTTAACTATCTGAATTCAATGGACACATAGTGTCTGCCTACATTTGACATCCTTTCAGCTTGATTTAGTGTGTTTTTAAAGGTGCTAGTATATTTAAACTGCTTAGAAATGGGAATGCCCAATAAATGATATTATTATCATTATTACTGTTATTAAAAATAATCAGATTCTGTATGAACAAAAACTATCTGGTAGACGATTTTGGTCAATGTTCCTATAGTCACTGAATTGCAATGCAAGTTTCTATTTCATTAAAAATTGTCATTGTTATAGTCTTCTGGAAAGGTGTGTGTATGTGTGTGTGTGCATGTATAAAATTTCAAATGATTGCTGAAATAACCCAGGTGAAACCATATTATCAAAACAGAACCTATAATTCTGCAAGGTAGAGACTGCTGCATTACTGTGAGAGCCAGGTGTTGATGTTAACAGTATACCTCAAAGCCACCTATTCTTTCCTAGTAATTGTGTGTTTAAAATAGCCATGAAAGAATGGATATGGAGTAAAGCAAGCTGGAGAGAGCCTTACTATGGGTAATGAGTAGCCAAGGCATAATAAACTCAGGCAGGGAGAAGTGATTCAAAACAAGAAGTCTGTGCAAAAACAGACTTGGGTGCAATAGGTGACTGACAGTCTCCAGCTAATCATGAGTTTTCAGCAATTGACGGCAGCAAAACCCAACTCTATTCAGAGTCACCGGTCCCCAGGGAGACTCATCTGGACAAAGAGGCCTGGCAAGGCTGCCTGCTCCGGTGGAGGCAACTTAGAGCAAATGGTGGGCAGGGCCGGGAACGGAAAGCCTGGTAGATGTGCCATCATGGACTCGTGTGGACTTGCTCTTTCACTTTGCTTGCTGAAACTGGTCAGAATAAAACCCTGGAATGCTCAAAGCCTTCCTGGTAATTGAGATCAGTTTATCTAAATGAAGGGGGAAATGGCACTGATTTATTTAGTACTATCCGTTTTAAGAAAAGTAGTAATAATCAGCATAGTCACCTCTTCTTGGCAATTCAGAAAAATTTCTGAGATGCCAGAAACTCAAGTTCTTAGGAACAGGCCTTCCTAGAAACGTCAGATATAGGAAACTAAATGTCTCCCACTTATGTCTAGAAGGTGAGTATTGTGGGAAGAGAGAAGGGACAAAGGCACCAGCCACGACTAGATCAGAGTCTAGCAGACCTCACTAGCAGGCACATAGTAGGTACTTTCTTAATATTAATGTTAACCGTTTGACCCGTAAAGGCTTTATTTTCTTAATATTTTATATTCGTCAGCATAAACTTGCTATCGGACAATTATGAGGTGGTGGTTAATCTCTCAGAGTCTGCAGACAGAGACATTGAGTATTCTTACTCAGTGAACAGGCAGGCCATCACAAGAGACCCTGTATTTTCCAATCTACAATCTCGATATGTACAGAAAGACTCACTTGCCTTCTTCTGTATGGGCTAGAATAGAATTCTGCCCAGTTAGAGGCCCAGGAAAAGCAAGACTGAGGGGGTAGAAGGTGTGGGTAGTGGAGGAAACGCTCCTGGAGAACTTTGGGCATGGTTCAGAGGTGATCAGACAAGGTGGCACAATCTCTTTGTCCTTTCTACAGGCTCACCTACACTGCACTGTGTTATCAAGGATAGACAAGGTTTAGCATGGCAGTGCTATATGATCACAACACCTATCTCATAATATACAGCATAAGGCTTGTGAGTGTTTAACAAATATTTTTTTGAAAAAAGAAGGAAGAAAGAAACGAAAGGAGGGAAGAAAAGATGTAGGGAGGGAGTGAGGAATGGAGGGAGTTGTGGAGAAAAAGAAGAAAGAAGGATTACATTGCCTTTGATATCATCTAGTGCCACTCTCTCATTTTGCAGATGAGTTAACTGAGACCCTAGGAAGTTGGCCAAAGAGAGAGCAGAGTGGTGCCCAGGTCACTGCTGTGCAACTCCAATCTGGCTCTCACTCTCGCTCTCCCCCATGTGAGGACACAGCAGTCAGAAGGCAGTTGTCCATAAGCTATGAAGAAAGCTCTCATCAGAACCCAACCATGATGGCACCCCAATTTGTACTTCTAGCTCCCAGAACTGTGAGAAAATAAATTTCTGTTGTTTAAGCCCCCGTGTATGACATTTTTGTGGCATCCCAAGCTAAGACACACACATATGTGGAATTCAACCCTACACAAACCACAACAGTCTTTTTTCTTCATTTCCCATCTGGAATACCTTTTCTCATATCCATCCTCCCCCCTACCACATGCCTGCAAACACACTCTGTTACAATTATACACATTCTCCTTGGCCCTGTTTGCATTTCGTCACCTTCTGAAACTTCCCAGATCCTGTTCCAGTCAGAATGAATCTGCCATATCTCGACCTACCTAAAATCCAAGATATGATAGAATTGTTGCCTCTTATTAGATTTTCAGGCTATTCAGAAACATGTCTTACTAGAACCCTCACTAGGCTTTCAGCTTCCAGAGGGAAAGGGTCTGGGTCCCACTCATCTTTCATGACTTGTTTTGCCTAGCATCATGTCTGACCCCAAGCAACTTCTCAATAAATATCTGCTGAGTTAAATGGAACCAATGATTGAGCACTTATTCAGTCCATAGATGAGCTTCTTCCCAGCCAGAAAAGAGACTAGCAGGTCCCAAAAGAGTTAGTATGCAGCCTTTCCTCCTCTAAGATTCAGGAAACTGCCTGCAGATTTCACCAGCCTTCCAAGCCTCAGGAAACCGATGACAACAAATGGTGTTGTCAAAGGGCCAGGTCACGGGCGGGGGAACGCACACACTGTGGAGGCACCAATGGCTGGTCCACCGGTGCAGTGGCCACAGGAGCTTATCAAAGCCGCCTCCACATGCCACACCCTGCTTCCCACCCCCCACCGCCCGCGGAGCCAGTTCAGCCTCGGGCAGAAGGCAGCCTGCTGACTTCTGTCCTCACTCCTAGAGTGATGTCCGTGTCTGTCAATAAGGAAAGGAAGGGTGAATTATTTCAGTGCTGGGCTGCAAGGCATAGAGAGAAACAAATAGCCATTTGTACTCCTGCAAGATAAGGGAGGAAGAGGAATGGCGAAGCAAGAACAAGAGGCTGGCAAGCCAGGGGTGCACAAATGAGCTGAGCTCCAACTGTGCAGAGAAGGAAGATGGAGAATGACATGCTGCATGTGGAATGCATCGTTCATTTTAATTCCCAGAGGCAGAAGGAACTATCCAGTATTAAAATGTGAGGTGGGCATAACATCACTAGCCTTGCAATATATACTTTAACATACTGGCTAAGAATTAGAACCCTGAACTGAGTTATAATCTCAGAAACACTCTAATTGGTGCTTCTAGTGAGGTGCTGTGATACATGATAAAACTCTTCCCGTCAGTATGCTGCTTTGTCTTCTTATTCCTACCCCTACCTCCACCATCCTTCTCCCCTTCCCTCCTGTGAGGGCTACCATTCCTCCTAGAACAGCCAACTCAGTTAATGTAGCAGAACAGATGAGAGTCTTGAGAAAGATGCTGGGAACCCTGGGGTAGAAAGATTGAATAGACAAGGAGAGAAAAAGAAGAGAAACAATCAAAGTTAATCTAAGGCCTGAGAAAGCTACTTTGACATTCTCATTCCTGCATTATCTTTGCCTGGCAGCTGCACCTGGTCACCCACTTTCATCCCTGACATAAACAGTCCATATCTGCAATTACCAGTGCCCAGGGAGCCAGCATTAGTATGCTGCATACGGTCTGAGAAAAGGTGTAATGCTGGGCTTCCTCCTGCCTTGGAAGTCCCTAGCAGACAGGCCCAGGAACAAAGGGAAAAGAGATACAGAAAAATCGAGCATCTGTTGGAGGCCAGAGCCCATATCTGATGCACTGGGGTCAGATGGCTGTGTCAGAATCAAAGTGGAGGTGAAGAGAGGAGGAGACAACATACAGCTGGTGGCTGAGACTGATTTTTTTTTAAATTGGTCTTAAAGAATTAACAGCAGGGCTTCCCTGGTGGCGCAGTGGTTGAGCATCCGCCTGCCGATGCAGGGGACGCAGGTTCGTGCCCCAATCCGGGAGGATCCCACATGCCGCGGAGCAGCTGGGCCCGTGAGCCATGGCCGCTGAGCCTGCGCATCCGGAGCCTGTGCTCCGCAATGGGAGAGGCCACGGCAGTGAGAGGCCCACGTACCACAAAAAACAAACAAAAAAAAGAATTAACAACAATAAGACCTTTGGGCTAACTTTAGGGGTAAGTAAAATGGTAGTAACAGGGAAGGGAAGCCAAGCATATGGGGACAAAAAAGGGAAAACTGCAAAGGAAAAACGATTTAATATTCTCTCCCCTTTACTCTCATATTATCTATCAGCTGATATTTTGTCATCACTTCTTGGCCTAGTTAAAACCACATGCCATTACACTGAGCATAGAAAAGTCCAATGTATCCCACCTAGACAGACGTCAGTCTTAATAAATTCAAGCTCTCTAAACATCTCAGCTTTATGCAGTAACTAAGTCTTATAGGAGGGTGAGAAACTTTTAAAAGTCACCCAATGAGAAAATGATATGAAAGAAAATTGGTAAGAAATATATCAGAAATTAAATGTCCAATAATAGGGGCTGGCTAAAATCAATCGTAAAATACACATTTACTAGAATACTATGCAACCAGTACTTTAGCTCTATAGTTTTGAGCTAGTGATATATTTTCACAGAACACAAGCTTCATAAGGAAGCTGTTATAGTGTGAGAGTTGCTGAAACTTATAAAACAAGATTTTGTTAATAGTAGGTAGCAGCGTTTCTGGCCAGGATGGGAAAAAGTCAGTCCTTGCGTCTATACCATGTGCTTGCACAAACACACAAACATTGACTGGCTACTTAAAGCAATTAACCCTAATTCCTCACTGAGGACTAGAGTCCTGGCTCTGATAAACTTTGGGAGATTCTGCAGAGTCCTAGTTTGCTCTTGCAATATCTACTTTCCCTCTTTCCTTACTAAATGAAACTTCATTTGTTCTAGTGCAGTAATGTGTCCTGCTTAAAAAAAAAAAATTAAAAAGAAATAAAAAATATTCCCACCTCCCTGGCACATAAGTTGTCTCTAGACAATGAGATTTAAGTGAAAAGCACTGGATAGGACCTCCAGGAAAGCTCTGTGGAAAGGAGCTGCCAGTTGGTGTGTATTTTTTGCACAAGTATGATGCTGAAGTGGAGTAGGCATCTTGTAACCACGAGGCAGCAAGCATAAGGTCAAAATCCCCACACTGGGCTTCCCTGGTGGCACAGTGGTTGAGAGTCTGCCTGCCGATGCAGGGGACACGGGTTCGTGCCCCGGTCCGGGAAGATCCCATATGCCGCTGGAGCGGCTGGACCCGTGAGCCATGGCCACTGAGCCTGTGCGTCTGGTGCCTGTGCTCCACAACAGGAGAGGCCACAACAGTGAGAGAGGCCTGCGTACCGCAAAAAACAACAACAACAAAACAAACAAACAAACAAAATCCCCACACTAAGGGTGACAGAGTGGGAAGACAAGGAGCACCTGGCCCTCAGCTGGCACTGGGAACCACAGTACCTATTCTGAGCCATCTGTCTCCAGACTTCTTGTCACATACAAAGAAAGAGGATAAGAAAAAAAATGTTCTTCGGGTTTTCTCTGACTTGCATCCAAGTCTGTGTCTAGTTTTATAGGAGATATCAATCAAAAACTGGGAGAAGTAAAATCCTCCTCTCCCTTCTGCCCAAGCCCCAACAAGAGAAGCTAAATGAAGGTTTGTTGGTTGGTTTGTTAGCATACTGGGTTGAATAATGTCCCCCCAAAATTTTGTCCACCTGTGAACCTGACCTTATTAGGAAATAGGGTTTTTGCAGATGTAATCAAGTGAAGATGAAGTCACACAGGATTTGACTGGTGTCCTTATAAGAGAGAAGTTTGGACATGAACACATATAGAGGAGGATGCCATGTGAAAAATGAGGTAGAGAGTGGAATAATAAACCTACAAAACAAGAAATGCTCAAGGATGGCTGGTAAGTACCAGAAGTTAGGAGAGTGGCATGGAACAGATTCCTCCTCAGAGCCTCCAGAAGGAACCAACCCTACCAACACCTTGATTTTGGACATCTAGCCTCCAGAACTGTTAGAGAATAAATTTCTATTGTTTTGAGCCACTGAGTCTGTGGCACTAGGAAACTAATACAATTGGTTGGTCCCCTATTTGCAAAGATATATTTGTGTACACCATGTTTCTAGAATGGGAAATTGAGGAATATTAAGAAAACTGAATTATCATCCTTATCCCTATGAGGTAGGTCAGAATTCAAGACTCCCTGAAAAATTTTAACTGTTTATTCTGTCTTCTCTCTTATGGATGTGACCAAGAACAGGAAAGAATCTCAGTTTTGCATTTAAAAGTAGAGGCACTAGAGCAATTCTCTGAATGAGACAGCTCTGAATTTTTGGTGATAAGTTAAGCAAACACAGAAATTACATAATATGAATAATCTAAATGAACAATCTACAGTACATTGCTTGTTGAGTACCCAAATTACATGTCTGAATAGAACTTAAAATGTACTAAGGGGGGGAGCTTTGAAGATGGCGGAGGAGTAAAATGTGGAGATCACCTTCTTCCCCACAGATACATCAAAAATACATCTACATGTGGAACAACTCCTACAGAACACCTACTGAACGCTGGCAGAAGAACGCAGACTTCCAAAAAGGCAAGAAAATCTTCATGTAACTGGGTGGGGCAAGAGAAAAAAGAACAAAAAGAGGCAAAGGAATCGGGATGGGACCTGTGCCTCTGGAAGGGAGCTGTGAAGGAGGAAAAGTTTCCACACACTAGGAAGCCCCCTCCCTGGGGGCAATGGTGGGGAGCTTTGGAGCCTCAGGGGAGAGGGCAGCAACAGGGCTGTGGAAGGCAAAGTACAGTAAATCCCACACAGAGGATCGGTGCTGACCAGCATCCCACAGCCTGAGACTCTTGCCTGCTCTCCTGGGCAGGTGGGGACTGGGTACTGAGGCTCAGGCTCAGACCCCAGGGAGAGGACTGGGGTTGGTGGAATATCTGAAGAGACAACAAGTGTTCCCAAAATTAAGGCTGTGGACTTTGGGAGCAACTGTGGACTCTGGGGTGAGTACACACAGGAGTCGGGCGAGGTCAGAGTCTGAGCTGGTCCCACAGGGCCCACAGCAGGGCCACAGACCTACCTAGAGTTTGCTTTCTGTTTATCATTTGTTTTTGGTATTTTGTTTTGTTACTTAGTTTAGTGTTGGTTTTCGTTTTGAGGTTTATTTGTTTGGTTGCTCCCTTCATTTTTGTTTTCTCTTTGTGTGTGTGTGTTTTTGTCTATTTCATTTTGCTTTTACCATTTGTCTTGGGGTTTCATTTGTCTGTTTGTTTTGTTTCTTTTCTTCTTTTCTTCTGTGCCGTGTGGCTTGCAGGGTCTTGGTGCTCTGGACAGGGCTGGGCATGAGTCTCTGAGGTGGGAGAGCCGAGTCCAGGACATTGGACCACCAAAGAACTCCCAGGCACAGGGAATATTAATCAGTGAGAGTCTCCCAGAGGTCTCCATCACAACAGCAAAACCCAGTTCCACCCATTAGCAGACAGGCTGCCTAAAGTCATACTAACCTCAGAGACACCACAAAACACACCACCAGATGCGACCCTGCCCATCAGAGGGACAAGATCCAACTCCACCCACCCAAACGCAGGCACTGGTACCCCACACTGAGAAGCCTACACAGTCACTGGACCAACATTGCCCACAAGGGGCAGACAATAGAAGGAACAGGAACTCTGACACTGCAGCCTGTGGAAAGGAGACCCCAAACACAGTATGTTAAGCAAAATGAGAAGACAGAGAAACATACAGCAGATGAAGGAGCAAGGTAAAAACCTACCAGACCAAAAGAAGAGGAAATAGGCAGTCTACCTGAAAAAGAATTCAGAATAATGATAGTAAAGATGATCCAAAATGTTGGAAATAAAATGGAGAAAATACAAGAAACATTTAACAAGGACCTACAACAACTAAAGAGCAAACAAACAATGATGAACAACACAATAAATGAAATTAAAAATTCTCTAGACAGAATCAATAGCAGAATAACTGAGGCAGAAGAATGGATAGGTGACCAGGAAGATAAAATAGTGGAAATAACTACTGCAGAGCAGAATAAAGAAAAAAGAATGAAAAGAATTGAGGACAGTCTTAGAGACTTCTGAGAAAACATTAAATGTACCAACATTCGAATTATAGGGGTCCCAGAAGAAGATGAGAAAAAGGGACTGAAAAAATATTTGAAGAGATTATAGTTGACAACTTCCCTAATATGGGAAACGAAATAGTTAATCAAGCCCAGGAAGCACAGAGAGTCCCATACAGGATAAATCCAAGGAGAAACATGTCAAGACACATATTAATCAAACTATCAAAAATTAAATACAAAGAAGAAAGTTTAAAAGCAGCAAGGGAAAAACAACAAATAACATCCAAGGGAATCCTCATAAGGTTAAAAGCTGATCTTTCAACAGAAACTCTGCAAGCCAGAAGGGAGTAGCAGGACACATTTAAAGTGATGAAAGGGAAAAACCTATAACCAAGATTACTCTACACAGCAAGGATCTCACTCAGATTAGACAGAGAAAGTAAAATATTACAGACAAGTAAAAGCTAAGAGAATTCAGCACCACCAAACCAGCTTTACAACAAATGCTAAACGGACTTCTACAGGCAGGAAACATGGGAGAAGGAAAAGACCTACAATAACAAACCCAAAACAATTAAGAAAATGGTAATAGGACCATACATATTGATAATTACCTTAAATGTAAATGGATTAAATGCTCCAAGCAAAAGACATAGACTGGCTGAATGGATACATAAACAAGACCCATATATATGCTCTCTACAAGAGACCCACTTCAGACCTAGGGACACATACAGACTGAAAGTGAGGGGATGGAAAAAGTTACTCCATGCAAATGCAAATCAAAAGAAAGCTGGAATAGCAATTCTCATATCAGACAAAATAGACTTTAAAATAAAGAGTATTACAAGAGACAAAGAAGGACACTACATAATGACCAAGGGATCAATCCAAGAAGATATAACAATTGTAAATATTTATCACCCAACATAGGAGCACCTCAATACATAAGGCAAATGCTAACAGCGATAAAAGGGGAAATCGACAGTAACACAATCATAGTAGGGGATTTTAACACCCCACTTTCACCAATGGACAGATCATCCAAAATGAAAATAAAAGGAAACACAAGCTTTAAATGACACATTAAACAACATAGGACATTCCATCCAAAAACAACAGAATACACTTTCTTCTCAAGGGCTCATGGAACATTCTCCAGGGTAGAGCATATCTTGGGTCACAAATCAAGCCTTGGTAAATTTATGAAAATTGAAATCATATCAAATATCTTTTCCAACCACAACGCTATGAGACTAGATACCAATTACAGGAAAAAAAATATGTAAAATATACAAACACATGGAGGCTAAACAATATACTACTTAATAACCAAGAAATCACTGAGGAAATCAAAAAATACCTGGAAAGAAATGACAGTGAAAACACAACGAACAGAAGCCTATGGGATGCAGCAAAAGCTGTTCTAAGAGGGAAGTTTATAGCAATACAATCCTACCTCAAGAAATAAAAACATCTCAAATAAACAACCTAACCTCACACCTAAGGCAATTACAGAAAGAAGAACAAAAGAACCCCCAAAGTTAGCAGAAGGAAAGAAATCATAAAGATCAGATCAGAAATAAATGAAAAATAAATGAAGGAAACAATACCAAATATCAATAAATGTAAAAGCTTTTACTTTGAGAAGATAAACAAAATTGATAAACCATTAGCCAGACTCATCAAGAAAAAATGGAAGAAGACTCAAATCAATAGAATTAGAAATGAAAAAGAAGTAAAACCTGACACTGCAGAAACACAAAGGATCATGAGAGACTACTATAAAAATCTACATGCCTATAAAATGGATAAAATGGAAGAAATGGACAAATTCTTAGAAAAACACAACCTTCTGAGACTGAACCAGGAAGAATAGAAAATATGAACAGACTAATCACAAGCACTGAAATTGAAACTGTGATTAAAACTCTTCCAACAAACAAAAGCCCAGGACCAGATGGCTTCACTGGTGAACTCTATCAAACATTTAGAGAAGGGCTAACACCTATCCTTCTCAAACTCTTCCAAAACAAAGCAGAGGGAGGAACACTCCCAAACTCATTCTAAGAGGCCATGATGACCCTGATACCAAAACCAGACAAAACGTCACAAAGAAAGAAAACTACAGGCCAATATCACTGATGAATACAGATGCAAAAAATCCTCAAGAAAATACTAGCAAACAGATTCCAAAAGCACATTAAAAGGATCATACACCATGATCAAGTGGGGTTTTTCCCAGTAATGCAAGGATTCTTCAATATATGAAAATCAATCAATGTGATACACCATATTAACAAATCAAAGGATAAAAACCATATGATCATCTCAATAGATGCAGAAAAAGCTTTTGACAAAATTCAACACCCATTTATGACAAAAACCCTCCAAAGTAGGCATAGAGGGAACTTTCCTCAACATAATAAAGGCCATATATGACAAACCCACAGCCAATGTCATTCTCAATGGCAAAAAACTGAAACCATTTCCACTAAGATCAGGAATAAGATAAGATTTCCCACCCTTACCACTATTATTCAACAGAGTTTTGGACGTTTTAGCCATAGAAATCAGAGAACAAAAAGAAATAAAAGTAATCCAACTAGGAAAAGAAGTAAAGCTGTCACTGTTTGCAGAGGACATGATACTATACATAGAGAATCCTAAAGACACTACCAGAAAACTACTAGAGCTAATCAATGAATTTGGTAAAGTAGCAGGATACAAAATTAATGCACAGAAACCTCTGGCATTCCTATACACTAATGATGAAAAATCTGAAAGAGAAATTAAGGAAACACCCCCATTTACCACTACAAAAAAAAAAGAATAAAACACCTAGGAATAAACCTACCTAAGGAGACAAAAGACCTATATGTAAAAACTATAAGACACTGATGAAAGAAATTAAAGATGATAGAAACAGTTGGAGAGATATACCATGTTCTTGAATTGGAAGAATCAACACTGTGAAAGTGACTATACTACCGAAAACAATCTACAAATTCAATGCAATCCCTACCAAACTACCAATGGCATTTTTCACAAAACTAGAACCAAAAATTTCACAATCTATATGGAAACACAAAAGACCCCAAATAGCCAAAGCAATCTTGAGAAAGAAAAAGGGAGATGGAGGAATTAGGCTCCCTGACTTCAGACAATACTACAAAGCTACAGTGATCAAGACAGTGTGGTACTGGCACAAAAGCATAATATAGATCAATGGAACAGGATAGAAAGCCCAGAGATAAACCCACGCACCTATGGTCAACTAATCTATGACAAAGGAGGCAAGGATATACAATGGAGAAAAGACAGTCTCTTCAGTAAGTGGTGCTGGGAAAACTGGACAGCTACATGTAAAAGAATGAAATTAGAACACTCCCTAACACCAAACACAAAAATAAACTCAAAATGGATTAAAGACCTAAATGTAAGGCCAGAAACTTTAAAACCCTTAGAGGAAAACTTAGGAAGAACACTCTTTGACATAAATCACAGCAAGATCTTTTTAGACCCATGTCCTAGAGTAATGGAAATAGAAACAAAAATAAACAAATGAGCCTAATGAAACTTAAAAGCTTTTGCGCAGCAAAGAAACTGTAAACACGACGAAAAGACAACTCTCAGAATGGGAGAATATATTTGCAGATGAAATCAATGGACAAAGGATTAATCTCCAAAATATATAAAAATCTCATGCAGCTTAGTATTAAAAAAACAAACAACCCAATGAAAAAATGGGCAGAAGACCTAAATAGACATTTTTCCAAAGAAGACACACAGATGGCCAAGAGGCACATGAAAAGATGCTCAACATCACTGATTATCAGAGAAATGCAAATCAAAACTACAATGAGGTATCACCTCACACCAGTCAGAATGGCTGTCATCAAAAAATCTTCAAGCAATAAATGCTGGAGAGGGTGTGGTGAAAAGGGAACCCTCTTGCACTGTTGGTGCGAATGTAAATTGATACAGCCACTATGGAGAACAATATGCAGGTTCCTTAAAAAACTAAAAATAGAACTAACATATGACCCAGCAATCCCACTACTGGGCATATACCCAGAGAAAACCGTAAATCAAAAAGACACATGGGGCTTCCCTGGTGGCGCAGTGGTTGAGAGTCCGCCTGCCGATGCAGGGGACACGGGTTCGTGCCCCTATCCCGGAAGATCCCACATGCCGCGCAGCGGCTGGGCCCGCGAGCCATGGCCGCGGAGCCTGTGTGTCCGGAGCCTGTGCTCCGCAACGGGAGAGGCCACAGCAGTGAGAGGCCCGCGTACAGCAAAAAAAAAAAAAAAAAAAAAAAAAAAGACACATGCACCCCAATGTTCACTGCAACACTATTTACAATAGCCAGGTCATGGAAGCAACCTAAATGCCCATCAACAGATGAATGGATAAAGAAGATGTGGTACATATATACAATGGACTATTACTCAGCCATAAAAAGGAACGAAATTGGGTCATTTGTAGAGACATGGATGGACCTAGAGAGTGTCATACAGAGTGAAGTAAGTCAGAAAGAGAAAAACAAATATTGTATATTAATGCATATATGTGGAATCTAGAAAAAAGGTACAGATGAACCTGTTTGCAAGGCAGAAATAGAGACACAGATGCAGAGAACAAACATATGGACACCAAGAGGGGAAAGAGGGGGTGGGATGAACTGGGAGATTGGGATTGACATATATACACTAATATGTATAAAATAGATGACTAATGAGACCCTGCTATATAGCACAGGAAACTCCACTTCGCTGTTGTAGTAGAAACTAAAACAACATTGTAAAACAACTATACCCCAATTTTAAAAATAAATAAATAAATAAAATGTACTAATATTTAAATGATCAACAATAAAAAATGATTAAATAAATATGGAAACCAGCATCAGTGGAATACTATTATAACTGACACAGAAAATTGTTGGAATGAAATAACGTCTAGGTGAAGAACCAAACTGGTTACAAAACAGCATTTATATTATGTTTTTGTTTGTTGTAAAGAAAAATATAAGATGATAGAAAGTCAAAAATAAAGAAACTGATAAAAATAAAGTACCAGTAGATCTCCTATCCGAGAGAAGCTTAAAATTAATATGACTTAACTAGACCCAACTGTGAGACTTTGCTGATACCTCCAGATCCAAGACAGAGTGTGCAGTAACACAGTACTTTATAGGACAATGACCAGAGAACATTTTTTTTAAAGAACAGGGCCGGTAACAAGGAAAACATGCCTTCTTCAGCAAGGGTTTAAGTAATGTGAACTATAGAAGATTAATGTTTATCTTCAGATGCAGGTAATAAATAAGTCTCCCAATCCCTGGCAGAGCAGTGGGTTGAGCCAGAATAGGAAGAATCATATTCATCTTCAGTTATGGGACCGGAGTCCCCCATGAGGCCTGGGACTCTGAGTGTTAAGGAACGTTAATGTTTATCTGCACGAAATTCTGGACTGCTAGACTCAAGAAAGACCAGGAAATGAGAGTTTGCTGTGGCTGGAGTTTTCTAAGGGTAGATGGCAAGCTTGATGGCCTGACAGAACTAAAAAGAAGCTAATTAAGGTAGTCACAAGGACCCTGTGGACTAAATCAGGACAAGCGTTATCCAAACTCCCTGAGGCTGCAGAGTTCAAATATGTGAGAAGAGAGAAATCTAAGTTGTAGCCGGGAAGCCAAGGAGCCAAAAATGTTCTATTAAAGGGATGCCAAAGGAGGAAAGCAGGTCAGTGATAGAGAGAGAGGGAAGAGGTATGAAGAATTAGGTTGAACAAGACTTTCTTCTTGCAGGTAGGAGTTGGAGGAGAAGATAAGAAGACACGATTTGCTTGGACTACTTGGCCCTGAAGCAATTCTCTAGCTCTGGAACACAGCCTCCTTCACTACCTTCTGATATGCACCAGGTCTTTCCCAGAGAGAGAGAGAGAGAGAGAGAGAGAGAGAGAGAGAGAGAGAGAGAGAGAGAGAGGAGAGAGAGAGAGAGGAGAGAGAGAGAGAGAGAGAGAGTGTTGAGTTATAGCAAATGTCTGCCCTGACCAACCCACCAAAACTGAGTACTGGTCTATTCTTGCTTGATAATGTTCTCTTCATCACCTAATTGTATAGAAGAAACATGTGAAGCCCAGGAGTCGGTGGAAGAGCCAGAAACAGATCCAAGTTTCCCTTATGGGCAATGCGGTGCCCTCCCACCTGTCCAGGTTGCCTCTCCTGCGTCTAGTAAAGCATCTTCGTTTGAAGGATGTAGGCATTGTCATTGGAAACTGAATTGAAGTTCTCATGTGAAGGAAAGTCTACAGATGTCAGGTTTCTTGTAGATAATAAAGATTGCTCCCAGAGTAATTAAAGGCTTAAGAACAAAAGTAGATTGAATGTGAAGAAATTATAGAAAATATAACCAAGTTTAGGCAAAAAGGTTGAGGCAATAAATGCCTTTGCTTTCTCAGATTAACATACTCATTTGGCAATATAAGCTCACTTAATGAAGACCTAGAGGCCATCGCATGTAAGATGAAATATTGACGATGGTCATATATACCACCAAAGGCTGAAAACTGAGAGGATCACAAAAATAGAATATGGAAGAGAAGTATTTAACGTCAATAATTCGTACTACTTCCAGATGGTCAAACTAAAGGGCTCTTTTTACAAGTCAGACTATAAACTATGCAAATTTGCCAGTAAAAGACAACACCAAAGACTGAGACTAGAGCTTATACCCAGTGCAAAACTTTAAATCATTCAGAAGCAAGTTCTTATCTGGAAACACAGAGAACTACAAGGACAAACAAAGAGAACTTACTTTCCCAGGTCTCAGCAACCTATGGATATAGAGGAACCCACATAAAAAAATTTTTAAACCTTCCAATTCCACTGCTCTGCACTCTTCATGCACAAGACAGGGTTCATAGGGTTCCCAAATCTTAGTTATTTCTACCTCAGGCTGTCTCATGGGAGTTCACATGTTTTTTTTCTTCACCCAAGCTCCTCTTTATTCTGGATGCCTGCCTCAGAAAACTACCTGAAAGCAGTGCCTGGCTGTTTACACTGCACCGGACGTCAACGAGGGAATAATCAAGTCCATCCTCATTCAGTCACCCGGCACCAAAAACACCATACCAGATTCTTCAGGGGCAGGAGAACTCCCAACTTTTCTCCAATTTGTGTGACTATGACAACCATGCCACAAAGCAGTACATCTGAGTTTCCCTCATGGAAAGGAGTGCTTCACCCTGTGCCTGTAAACCTTCTCTCCTTTAGACTCAGACGTAAGTCTGGGCCAGGAAGGGAGAGCAGTAACTGAAAGAAGCACCATGCTATATTCCCCATCTTCATCTCTACTGCAGGTGCCCATGGAATCCTTTGAACAGGCCATGTAGCCCTCACACATGCACTCAGGTAACAGAGTGGGCTGTGCATCCCCTACAAGTCCATTCTTATGCCCTGAATTCCAGCAGTGCTCATGGTTCATTCAGTCAGTCAGTCGGCAAATATTTATTGAGCGTCTACACTATGCCGTATAGTAGAAGTGCAATAATGAATAAAGGCAGACCTGGTCCCTATACTCATAGAGCTTACAGTCTAGCTGGAGGACCAAACATTATTCAAAGAATGATACAAATTGACATAAATGCACAACTACAATGAGAGAAATAAACGGTGCTATGAAAGAGCACACAAGGAGGAAAATCATCTACTCATAGAGAACAAAGAATGTTCCTGAGGAAGCAAGTAAAGAGTTAATTAGGTGAGGTGAGTGGGAGGCGCACTCCAGCCCTAGGGAAGAAGAGTGGAGGAAAGGTTAAGGTAGTAAAGGAGTTCAGACTCAAAAGTTCAGACTTTCCCCATACATGTTGATTCAGTTAATATTATTGATAAGCACTGGATAGCACTGCTATAATTATTTTTTTAAAAGATATAATCTTTGATCGCAAAGAGCTTAAGGTCTAATAGGAAAGATAGGAAAATTAACTTCTATGGGACTGTGATTACTACCACAAGAAAGTTATACAATAAAGGACTAAGGGATCCCTCACACTAAAGGGCCAGGCAAGACTTCCTAGTGAGAGGTCAGTGGGAAAGATGGAAAGGATAGGATTTTCAGGAAGAGCAAACTGACTCGGCAAAGGCACAGAGGCATGAAACAGCAGGACCTACTCAGGGATCCACAGGAAGTTAAGTTTGCTTTATGGGAAGGGCGTGAGCAGGTAGAGACCAGGAATGTGACAGGAGGTGGGGCTGGACAGGCAGAGAACCAGAGACCCTAAGAGAAGAGGCCTTGTGTGTAACACTAAGGCATTGGAACCTTGTTCAAAAGGGAAAAGGGAGATAATGCAGGATTTAAAAGAGAGATAATGAACTATTTCCTCTTTTATTTCATTTTGCTTTCTCTCCCACTACCTCCAATGGCGAAATACACTGATTTCAAAAGAAAGCCAAAAACCCACAGTGACTGATCCTGACTCTACTTTGTCATTTTCACAGGTTTATTTCCCCTGCCGGATGTTAGCACATAAAATCCCCAGGTGCTTTGCAATGAATGTCACATTTCCCCCAGTTTAGTAAATCAGATTTTTTCCCCTGATTTATTTGCTTTCATTGCACTGCTTTCTGTTTTGGTGGGTAGTAAGCCATTCTGGCACTGAGGGAAAATGAATATTTTTAGCAAATGGGTGACCACATGTGTGATATAGATAGATGACAGTAGCTAGGAAGCAGTTTTTTATTTAATATCATGATGTATTTGTTAAACATCAAAAATGAAATAAATATTAAAAGATAGCCTTACTCTTAAAACAAGCTGAACATCCTAGAATACAGATCATTTTTTATTTAAATGTTTAATACAATGTCAGTCACATACAAAAGAGTTTATTAACATATTTATGTTGTAACACTCTGGAAGCTACTATCCACTGAACACTTCATAAGTTGCATCTACTTCTCCTCTACCTCATCTCATCTCCTTCCCAATAAACCAGAGATAAAGCACTATTCTGAATTTCATGTTTACCTTTACTTTTAAAAATCAGCTTTATTAAATGTTTATCTCTAAAAATGTTGCTTAACTTGTGTGCTTGAACATTATCTTAATGGTGTCTTACTGTTTAGGATCTTTTAGAACTTCTCCTTTACTCGACACCAGATTACTAAGATTCATAGGTGACTGAGTATGGCTGTGGATCATTCATTTTCACTGCTGTATAGCATTCCATTGTGTAAATGTAGCACAATTTATATATCCATCTCTTGATAATGGATTTTTTAAATTCTAGTTTGGGCTATTACAAACTGTTTGCTAAGAGCCTGTCTCCTGGGCACATGTACACACATTCCTAAAAATTAAAACAAGCTGAACATCTTAGAATACAGATCATTTTATATGTTAGGTATATATTAGGTATGGATTACTCAGTTATAGTGTGTTTCCATATTCAGATTTCCAAGATAATCCCAACTTGTTTTCCAAAGTGATTTTCTAATTTACCCTTCCAAACCATTATATAAGAATACTTATTGATCCATATTCTCTCCAAGACTTTGTGAACTGAAGCAATGACAGTCAAAGTGAAAAGGAAAAAAAAAAACAGATTTAGGCTGTATTTAGGAGATGAAACATACAAAGATGTCATGGGTAAGAAGGAAAAGTCAAGATGACTCAATATTTACTTATTAATATATACCAATATAATAAGTATAATATTTCAATTTGATTATAATTTTTATTTTGCTGATTGCTGAAGAGATTAAAAACCTTTTTATGGTTATTGGCCATACACTTACATGTCACTTACCCATTTTTCTATTTTATCTGTGTGTGTATGTTTTTCCTATCGATTGGTAAAATGTTTCTTTTTATAATCTGCATATTAAACTTTTGCTGGTTACATGTGTGATAAATACATTCTCCTACTTTGTTGTCTTTTCATTTCCTTTATGGTATTTTTGGTAAATAGAAGTTATTTAATATATTAAAATTAATCAATCATTTCTTTTATGGTTAGGACTTTTTATACCTCATTTATCAAAACCTTCCCTATCCCAAAACTAGAAAAACATTCTTCTATATTTCATTCTTAAAGTGCTTATCTCTTTAAGTTGAATCTTGTGTATGGCATGAGGCAGGAACTCAGTTTCAGTTTCTGGGATGGATATCCAGTTGTCCCAGCACTGTTTATTGAACAGTTCTTCTTTTCTCCACTCATCTTCAATGCATCCCATGCTAGATGTTTTCTGTGGCCCATGGCACCCATTGATTTCCCCTTCTTGCTCTCCCTTTCATCACAAAAGCTAGAAACCTAGGAAATGAATTCTCCAAACTTCTTTGCCAGCAAGGTTTGAGATGTGGTTTAGATGCTCTCAGAGAAATGCACTTATGAAATTTGGAAAACAGGAGGAGGAGGTGGAAACGAATCATTCCCAGCAACAATGGCAGAAGAAATACAGACCTGGGTAGGTAGGAAGGTTTTTTTAGGAGCCAAATGGACTCAGAATTCCTATGCTAGTCACCTGTCTTGGGGTTGCAATTTGGAGATGCTGAAGGAGTGTTCCAAAGTTTGCTGACCACTGGGTAGCAGCCAAATATTTCTGACTCTCTGGATGGTTGTAGCAGTGAATTATACAGTTAATTCACCCTGGTATCCCAAACCTTTGTACTTCTTGCCCTTCAATAATTTACATAACTCTATTGCCCTGTTTAAATCCTTCCTACTTGAAATACTGAATAGTTTCTGTTCCCCCTATTTTGCCCTAAGAGATAGCCCTCTGTCAAAGATCATTGTTCCATTTATAAGTGGGTTTCCTGGGTTTTCTATTATGTGTTGTTGGTTGGTTTGTCTACCCATGAGGCAATAACACATGCCTTAATTATGGCTTTCAAATAAACATTGATATCAATAAAGCAAGTATTTACACCCTAATCTTCACAAATGTCTCTGTTGTTCTTAGCTCTTTGCTATTCTACATCTACTTCAGAGTCACATTTTTAAATCTATTTTTTTAAGAAAAAGGTCATAGTTTTTATTAGACTTGCATCAAATCTATAGATAAGTTTTGGCGAAATTAGCACAGATCCACCTTTTAGAAGCATCGTTCTAGTAATGGTAAGTGTATTAGGTTTGGTGGGTTCAAACCAAAGAAAGAAAAGACCAGCTAGAAAGCTATATAGGCAATTAGTGAAATAAAACAATGACGATGAGAAGGAAGAGATTTATGCTCTGTTCAGGAGATAAAACATGCAAAGATGTACTGGCTAAGAAGGAAAAATCAGGAATGACTTACGTTTTCTTCTGGGCCTCTGGGTGCTATTCTTTAAGTACAGAAGCAGTCTGCTTAGGAACAAGGACAATATGACTAGTTTGGAGCATATTGAATTCTGGTGACTAATAGATATTCAAGTGAATGAGAGCCTATGAAGCTATGCAGAGAGGAATGAGCTGTATATTTAGCGTTATGAGTCACCCATATGAGTGGTTGTGGAGCTCAGTGTGGAAGAACATACACACACTTGGGAAGAAATCTTTGCGGACCCTGTCATTTTAGAGGGATCACAAGAAAAGGAGCCAACGAGGGAGATTAAGAGGGGTGTCCAGAGACATAATAGTAAAACCAGAGAAGAAAACTGTTAGGAAAGTCAAAAGAAGAGAAGTTTAAGAGGAAGTTGTTAACATTGTGAGATAATTAAAAAGAAGAAGAAAAATATCCACTGGATTTAATTACATGAAGTTAATTGGTGGAAATAATTTCATTGCTGTTTTGGGGACAGAAGACAAATTGTTGTCAGATGAACAGTAAATGGCTAGTGAGGAAGGGAAATGGAGAATGTAAATGGCTGTTCAAGAAGTTTGGCTTCAAAGGGTAAGAGATATACAACAGTAGCTAGAGGGTGATATGAGGGGTCAGAGGATTTTTTTTTTTAAAGAACATGTTTATATTTGAAGGGAGCAAACAGAATATAAAGCAAAGACCTTGGCTGATGGCCCAAGGTCCCTATCTAGTCAGAAGACAAACTCCAAGACAGGTAGTTAGGTAGGTGAATTAGACTTTGGCAGTGAGAAATAGGAAAGACTGTGAAAGCATGGGTCTTGGTGGAAATACATGTTATAGGTGGCTTTGGGTTGTGGGGGTGAGTGACTTCTTGTTTTTCTGAATGAATAAAAAGGCAAATTTATGTGCTGAGAGCAAGAGAAGATGGGACAGAGGAAGGAATTTGAAGAAAGGAATGAAAGTTCAGAATAGCCATGAAGACAAGAGGGAAAAGCAGCCGACGAGCTGCGTGGAGAATGACTCCAGGCAGCACTGAGAGTCCAGCTAAGGTCGAGGGGATTGTGCGAGCTCCTGCTGATCTTCCCCAGTAGAGCACAGTAACCTGGGGACAACGTGCTTCACTTTATCCCAAGCCCTGCGTACAGAATCCTCCATATTAGAGTGAAATTGGATACATGTCATGTGATCTCACTTGACTTTTATTGCAAACTGGTGTAGGCTAAATTGTAGTTAAGATTGCCACAATTAGACGCTCAGAAAACAGAAGAGAGATTGAACGACAGTGTGTGGCAGACTAAAAGTACAGAATACGTGTGTAGGAGAATGTTCTTTACCTTTTGCTGCTTTGGGCTACATCAAGAGGCACTGACATGTGGCCAGGAGCAACAATTATTCTTTAAATAAGGTTTTCAAGTTGGACAACACTATTACTAATGTCAACTGGAAAACCTGTGGGAAAAACCACCATCCAAAGGTGGATTCATATAGGATGGTGATTAACCAACTCCAGCCAACAGATCAGATATCCTGCTCTTTAAGAAACTTAATAAAACTGTAGGACTTATTGATTTTGCTCTTCCTCTAGGCAGAAATATGCCAAGAATATACACAGAGAAAATAATTTTGAACTTTCATAAGAAACCTCAAGCTAATGTGGAGTTATAGACTCTCAAAGTGAACCCAGGGATAGGCTGGTTCAGCATGGAGCTAATATTATAAAGATTCATTGCCAGGTGCTTGTCTTAACAAAGATGAAACACCTATCATATGACCTGGAGGGTTTTTTCCTCTAAAATGTACCCTGGAGAATGGAGAGAGAAGAGCAAGTTATTACTTGATGTGCAGATAAACCGTCTGTGCAGTAGAGATCCATCAGATGTCCCATGAGAGGCAATTCTAGAAGGTTCCACGGGAATGGTTTGATACTTTGTTAATCACTGAGATGCCAACAGCACAGCTGTTATTAGAAAATGTAAGAGGTTGGGACAGAGAGTTCCAGAGGGGAGCTGTGAAGCACCAGAGCTTATCTTGTTGCCCTGAATGTGAGGTCAATGGGCATCTGCTACAGTGGCCCATGGGACAGTATTGGCTGAGCTGGTCACCAGTCACCCACACAGCAAATTAAAAATGATTTCCCAGATGAAAGGGAGATTGTAATGACTAGAAGAATGCTTCTCTCTTCATTTTATCCAGGGCACATGTAAACTGTGATCTAGAGTAAAAATTAAGCAGAAAAAAGATACAAAAATGTTGAGAGGAGTCAGACCCATTGAGAGGCTGATGGTAGAAGAAATGTGACTCAGGAGCGAAAAAGAAAGAGAAGAAATTCCTTTGTCTATCCCTACTTAGGCCTCTCTCCTCTTCTTCTACTTCTTTGTTATGGGCAAATTCCTTTTTCCCCTGTGTGCCACTGGCCAGGAGGGAGCCATATTGGAATAACATTTCTAGAACTTGTTGCCAACTTTCATCTGCTTCTCCCAGAAGAAGGGATGATTTATCTACCTAGTAGATACTCCACTCTTAGCAAGCTAGGAATAGAAGGGAGCATCTTTAATCTGATTATAGATTATGGAAACCTTCTACAATAAATGTCATATTTAATAAGAGGCTTCTATAGTGACATATTAAAAACTTTCTTCCTGCCTAAGATGAGGAGCAAAACAAGGATGTCATTATTACTGACTCTTTATCACTCACTGGAGGTGCTAGGCAGTGCAATCAGAAATAAAAATAAAACATAATAAGTCTCAGAAACTGTCTTAGTCTTTTTGGGCTGCTAAAACAGAACACCACAGACTGGATGGCTTATAAACAGCAAAAATTTATTTCTCACAGTTCTGGAGGCTAAAAGTCCAAGATCAAAGCACTGGCAAATTGGTGTCTGGGGAGGGCCCGCATCCTGGTACTCTCATGGCAGAAGGGGGAAGGGAGCCCTCTGGGATCTCTTTTATAAGGGCACTAATTCTGTTCATGAAGGCCTGCTCTCATGACCTAATCACCTCCCAAAGGCACATCCTCCTAATACCATAACATTAAACATTATGAATTTGGAGGGAGAGATACAAACACTCAGTCTATAGCAGGAAAAAAGAAAACTGCTCTAATTCACAGATGATGTAATTATGTTCACTGTAAACTTCTTAAACTATAACCAACAAATTAATAAATTTAACAACATTTCTCACTATAAGCTCAATATTAACAATCAATAAATTATATACATAATAGAAGCATATAATTAGGAAGGGTTTTTAAGTCAGAACTTTTACAATAGCATAAAAAAATCCTCAAATGCCTAGAAACAAATTAAAGGAAAAATGTGTAAAACTGCCATACAGAAAAGTAAGAAACATAGTGGAAAAAATTTAACGCTTAAATACATAGAAGGGTATATCACATTATGGATTGGAATAAGCATTATTATAAAACTTCATTTCTTCCCAAACTGATTCAGTACAGTCCCAATTAACATTCCAGCTTTAGGGATGAAGTGAGAGTGGCATGGACATGTATACACTACCAAATGTAAAATAGTTAGCTAGTGGGAAGCAGCCACATAGCACAGGGAGATCAGCTCAGTGCTTTGTGACCACCTAGAGGGGTGGGATAGGGAGGGTGGGAGGGAGTCGCAAGAGGGAGGAGATATGGGGATATATGTATATGTATAGCTGATTCACTTTGTTATAAAGCAGAAACTAACACAACATTGTAAAGCAATGTTTATCTTCAATAAAGATGTTTTTAAAAATTCCAGCTTTATTTGTGGAAGTGGCAAGAGCCAAGAATAGGAAAGACTATCTTGAAGAAGAACAACAAAATGAGAAGCTTTATAGTACCAGATATTAAGACACTACAAATCTTTAGTAATTAAGGAAGCACTGTGCACATGGACAGACAATTAGATATCAGTGAAACAGAATGGAGAACCTAGAATTAGAATTGAACTTACACGATCTCCTGATATTTGACTAAAGTGCTACTATAATATGGTAGGAAAAAGATGGTCTTTTCAATAAATGGCACTAGATCAATTGCACATACACATGAAGGGAAAATGCAACTTCACCCCACTACACATTATACACAAAAATCTATTCCAGATAGATTGTGGATCCATATGTGAAAGATAAAACAACAATTCTAGAAGAACATATAGAGAATATATTAATGACCTTGGGGCAAGCAAAGATTTACTAAACAAAACACAAGTAAATTACTAGTCATAATAAAACATACTGAAAAATTGGACTGTATTGAAAACCATGTGTCAGTAACTATTGAAGCTGGATGTATACATATTCTACGAACCAGAAATTCTTCTCCTGGGGTATACCCAACAGAAATATGCCCATATGTTCACCAAAGATATGCCCGCAATGTTCTTAAAAATATTATTCATAATAGACTCAAAATGGAAATAACACAAATGTTCATAGACAAGAGAATAAATAAGTGCGGTATATTCCTACAATGGCATATTATAGAACAATGATAACCAAAATTGCTACTACATGTTGTGACTTGGGTGAATCTCACAGACATAATATTGAGGGAAAAAGCCAGACACAAAAGTGCGCATATTACGTGATCCCATTTTTATAAAGCCGAAAAACATGTTAAACTAATTTATTTGTATAGAAGACAGAAGAATGGTTAATTTATATGTGGTGTAATTACTAAGAGTTGACTTGAGGAAGACTGTGGAGTTTGTAGTGCTCTAATTCTTGATTATGGTCATGTCTACTTAATAAAAATTCACCAAGTTATCCACTTAAGATTAAGACTTCACTATGGGGCTTCCCTGGTGGTGCAGTGGTTGAGAATCTGCCTACTAAGGCAGGGGACACGGGTTCGAGCCCTGGTCTGGGAGGATCCCACATGCCGCCGAGCAACTAGGCCCGTGAGCCACAACTACTGAGGCTGCGCGTCTGGAGCCTGTGCTCCGCAACAAGAGAGGCCAAGATAGTGAGAGGCCTGCGCACCGCGATTAAGAGTGGGCCCCGCTTGCCACAACTAGAGAAAGCCCTCGCACATAAATGAAGACCCAACACAGCCAAAAATAAATATAAATAAATAAATAAATAAATAAAATACTTCATTATATATGGTTTATATATCAGTAAAAATAATATGCAAAGTAAAAACTACAAATAGAAGTTAGATTTCGCTCTCTCTCCCTAAGACTTCAAATACCTTCTCATATGCAAGCAAGATGAACATATATACCTCTTGCTTTTACAGAATTACGAAGTTTTGAAAAATCCATATGTGTTGTTGATTGGTGTAGTGGGATGTAACGGAAAAAGAATGAAACATCTAGTCCAAGTACTTGAATTTTCATCTACCAGCCTCATGACCTTGAGAAGTATTTTAATTTTGTTAACCTCAGTTTCTTCATCCATAAAACAATGGTAATAGTTCTCCAACTTTGATATCCTCCTTTAACCAGTGTGGAAAACAACTTTCTTTTCACATCTTACCCTAAATTCTTGTTCTTTTTGAAATCTTTTCCTGTTCCTATTAAAGTCCAAGCAGACTTTAACAAACCTTCCCTGCTTCCCCATCTACACTTTGTACATACTTACTTTACAGTATTAGATTTTGTTAGCTTCCACCAGAAGGGAATATGTAGAAGCTTCTAGAAGACAAGGATGGTGCTTTTTCATATTTTTTATCCCTGGAACCTAGCCCAATGCCTGACACATCAGTGCTCAATAAATACACAATTAAATAAAATAATTAATGAATTAATTAATAGGTTTGCCTTACCTATCTAACCAAGTACTGTAGCTTGTGGATTAATATGAATGAAAGGGAAATACTATATATATGTAAATTATTGTATTCCACTGCACAGGAATAAGTCACAGAATCGTGTCCAGTTTGTCTTATTCACTCATAAGGGAATACAGAACATACTAGTTGGTTTTTTTTTTTTTTTTTTTTTGGCTGCGTGGCATCTTATTTCCCCGACCAGGGGTCAAACCCTTGCCCCCTGCAGTGAAAGCAGAGAGTCTTAACCACTGGACCACCAGGGAAGTCCCTTGAACATACTAGTTGATTATTGAAGAGCTATTTATTTATTTATTTATTTTTTTGGTGGTACACGGGCCTCTCACTGTCGTGGCCTCTCCCGTTGCGGAGCACAGGCTCCAGATGCGCAGGCTCAGTGGCCATGGCTCATGGGCCCAGCCGCTCCGTGGCATGTGGGATCGTCCCGGACCGGGGCACGAACCCGTGTCCCCTGCATCGGCAGGCGGACTCTCAACCACTGCGCCACCAGGGAAGCCCTTGAAGAGCTATTTTAACCGAAGGGTTTAAAAAACATTCTCAGAGCCTTCACTGAAACTTGTGAACTCTGCAAAGACAGACAACTGACTGAACAAAATAGAAATCCAGACAGAAGTGACAATAAAACACTTGTCATGGAGACAGAAGCAATGTTTAAGACAAGCAGCCCTCAGGTTTGAAATGCAGTCTCACTGTCTACTGCAAAACTCAGCAGATGGGTAAATAATGTGAAAGGAAACCAGCATGTCCTGCCACTACAAATGAGGCAATTAGACTATCTGTTGAACACACATTTATGAATAGCAGTGCTGAATAGCCTCTTTAGAAAAAGTTATCTGTTTCTTCTGTGCAGAAATGTGTCACCAAACTGTCCCCTCTTTATGTAGACTGTGGCCTACCTTTCTGATTTTTTTAAATTTATGGTATATTGGCTAATTTATATTTTTTATCTTAATAAAATAGAAAAACTCTAGACAAACTACATCACACCAGTATTGCCATCAATGCCAACAGCAGCAACATCATCATATTTTTCCTCCAGACCATTTAACATCACTTTTCAGAACCCAGCACAATAAAAAATGTATGGGAAGGAGCTTAGCTGACTCCAGGGACTGGATCTGAGCTGTAGAACACTTCACCTCCAAGTCAGTAGTTCAAATCCAGCCTGGAGCGAAGAGGATAAAAATATTTCCAGGTGTTACGTGCGTAAATCAAGTTTAAGCCTTGATGCAGCTCCCTGAGGCAAAGGATCAGCAATATATTTCAGCATCTGTTCACAGCCCTGAAGCGAGAACAAGGTCTACAGACCCAGGAGTCTAAACCAGCTCTTTATCCCAACATCCAGAGGCACTATTTAGGCCTCACTAAGTGTCCTATCGGCCCCTCTCCAGAGGTGCCAAGAAGATTTTCACTTAACATGGCTTCCAAATGCTTAAACCATTACCTCCCACCACTGGGATGTGGGAAAACAAAGCTGAGAATTTATAAAGAAAAAGCTATTCCCTGTTTTGCTTCTCAAAGACCAAGATGATTCAGAAAGAACAAGGGGGGGAAAAGAAATTTAAATTCAGAATTACATACTTGCATGTACGTGGCCATGAATACATAATAATTTCCCTGATAAACTTTAAGATGTCGCCCAGGGAAAATATTCACCCTATTATGAATGTAATGGAGTTCCTATAAATATGATACACAACCTCCTTGCATACTGAATTAGATGCTGGAAACATTGCTGAATCACAAACACCTGTTTCTGAATTTCTGTAAGAACATCAGCTATTGAATCAGTGATCACCAGTGGTAGTAAATCATAACAAACTCAAGCTTGATATATCTTATGGGGGAACAGATACATCACCAAGCAAATTAAAATCTTGATATATTACCACTGTTCAAATTTGCCAGATACAATTACATAGACCCTTACATTTCTACTGTCACCTCATGCAATTCCTAATGTTTTATTCAGTTCCATTTTCTGAGACAACCTTATCACTTGACTAAAGTAGGTGGTAAAAAGGAATGATGGTTCGGCTATGGTTTGATCAAAAGGAAAAATCCCTAGGCTGCAAATCAGTAATTATCAGAGGTCCCACCCAGATTCTGCCATCACTACATTGCATAAAAATGTCAACTATCTGGTCTATCTCTTCATCTGCAGAACAAGGGTGGCAAAGGGGAATAATGTGGATTTCTGGAAGTTTCCTTCCAGCTCTACATTCTAGAAAATGTGAAACAGGCTTTTAAGAGCCTCTTTAAAAAATTTAGTTATTGTAAATCAGCTCTATAAGGCTTTCTTAAGAGATATTAGAATGTTATTTCTACATATTAAGTTTGTATTTTAAAAGAGTGAATATATATATTAATTGCCAAGTGATGTCTAGGAATATTTTTTTCTTCAGTTTACAAGTCTATCTTTATTCCAGATATAATACTGTAAATTAAAATATGCTGGAGTCCAAGAATGTCACTTAGTTACAATCAAACAAAAACATTAAAAATCTAAACAAAACAACTAATGCTTGCCTCAACTTGGCAAATCATCTGATTCACATTTCTTAATTTCCTCATTTACTCAGCCAATCAATCGGTGTTTATTTAGCACCCAGTAGATGCTGCATACTCTGTCAGATGCCACAGTTATAAAGAAAAACAAGCTGCTGTTCCAAGGAGCTTACAATCTCCTGAACAGTTTGACAGAAAACAGAAAATAATCTGTCTACTTAGTTACCCCTGAGGAGGACCAACCCACAAAACCAAATTCAGTAAATCAGGAAGAGATGGTAATTACACATAAGTTTTTTTCTAAGTCAATTATCATTTATTCTGTGCTAACTTGGTGTCAGGAATAGATACAAGTATTGTCTACCTTTTGTAGGTGTGTGGTGTCTCCATAGCATTTGTCTTTGGGCTTATTCTAAAGCCACTTTGTGTTCATCCCTGTTTTTATTTTTTATCCCACTTTAACCCATGTTATTTTGGGGTATTTCATGTATCACTTTAGTCTGCTAGAAATCATTTCTAAAAAAAGGCAGTGTATAAATAAATAAATCCAGACACTACCAAATTTATACAAATATTTAATTCCAGAAGGCTTTGCACAACTTGAATTTTTCGTAAGTCAAAAAATATCTTCCTTTCTTTAAAATCTTAATTTCCAATTTTAAATTGCCCTTCTTATGCTAAGGAACTGTCCCTGCACTCTGGATGCACTTGGTCCTTCCTCTGTCATGATTAAAATGAGAAAAAAGAGGGGAAGTAATTACCCAGATAAAATTGTGGTGACGTGAGCTTATTCAGAGAGTCTGCACAGAAACGGAAACAGGAGACTTGAAGCAAAGGCCAAAGAAGTTGCAGTCAGCTTTATGCATTCACTTGGAGACAGTCCTCATGCTTGTGTTTCCAGTTATAAAACAAAATTTTCTCATCTCTTAAAATGCCACAATGCTCTTTAGCGTAACCCAGGGAGACATTGTCAGGAACTCTCAGACCACTGCCATATGTGACCTCATTTTACTTCCGCATGACCTAGGATCACACATGGATTATTCTAAGTGCCTTGGGTAGACTACAAGCAATGAGTTCCTGGGGCAAGGAATGTGTCTATACACTGTAAACTTCCAAACCTAGAACAGTGCCTGGTGTACAGTTAATGCTTGATCAATGATCAGGATTAAAAACCAATATGCCTCCAGATGACAGTTCAATCAGTCAGAAGGTTCCAATGCCTATAACAAGTTCAGAAATATATGAGGGCATAAGAAATTTTTGTTCAGTGTTTTATGATGGGTACGTGGGTTTTATTCCTAACGAATGCTTTGCTGATAAACGAATGCTTGTCTGAAAGTGTATCTTCTTAGGCCTAAATGTTTCTAACTTCTCTGAGCAAGTTCAATAAATGCTGCAAAGATGATGAAATTATCATAAATTGGTTCCATAACTCACCCTTTCTATAAAGTTATTAATACTAAAATAAGCTTGGATGGGGAAGAAGAGGCAGGGAGTAGGGATGAAAAGGGAGGTTTCCTTTTTCTGTAAATTTTTGCATCATCCAGGTAAGTTATTAAAATACTTATCCTTAACTTGATCAAAGCAGTATTTCCTATGTAAATTTTCAAAGGTGTAACTTTCCATTAAAAAATGTCATTTGATTCAGTGTGACTACCATCTGTGGAGATTTAAGGCTATGTATATAGACTACTCACATACTTCAAAAACATTTTAGGAGCTAAAACATTGATAAAATAACATTTAAATGCTGATTAGAATGCAAAAATTTAATGGTTCAGAATAAAACTGCATTAATGATGAAAAGCTCTAATGGAGCTAAGAGTATAGAGTAAAGACTTAAGGAAGAATTATGGTTAAATCAAGAGTAAAATGAATCCTTTTGCAGCTGGGATGACCATTATCCAGCAAAAGGGAAGTCCAGGCACCTGGCCTGATTCCAAGGGATGAAGAAAGTGCTTGCTGTTGTGGACGAGGTCCAAGTAAAGCCACTAGCCTGGGAGATCTACTGTTAGGCTTTAAACACCTGGTGCCACCTTCCCCTTCCCCTGGCCTAAGAGGTGATGCATAGGATTTACTTAAATATGAATAGTTCAGAAAGAGAAAAACAAATATCATATATTAATGCATATTTGTGGAATCTAGAAAAATGGTACAGATGAACCTATTTACAGGGCAGGAAGAGAAAGGCAGATGCAGAGAATGGACATGTGGACACGGGGGGTGGGGGAAGTGAAGGGTGGGATGGATTGGGAGATTAGGTTTGACATGGATACACTATCATGTGTAAAATAGATAGCTAGTGGAAACCTGCTGTACAGCACAGGGAGCTGAGCTCAGTGCTCTGTGATGGCCTAGTTGGGTGGGATGGGGACGGGGGAGGGAGGTCCAAGAGGGAGGGGATGTGGGTATGCATATGGCTGATTCACTTCGCTGTGCGGCAGAAACTAACATAACATTGTAAAGCAATTACACTGCAATAAAAAAAAATTCGACTAGTTTATATTCTGAACTTTATGGGAGTCTGGAGTCATTAAAATCAAATCAACGGGACTAAGAATTTTTCGCTCAGTCTAAGCTTCACTGGCAGGTCAATCAAAATTTCTGGACCATTCTATCCAGATCTAACTAAATATCCTGGAGACTGGAGGAAGGGGGGACAGCAGGGTGATAAAATCAGTGTTTCTAGCACAGACCAGACTAAAAGACAAATGTGAAGCCAAAGCCCATTCTTGAAATATTTTATTGTTAGACTCACAATGATGGTCTTAGAACTAACGACTAGGAAGCACCATGAGCAATCCGGAGTCTCCTTAAGGTCATACAGGAAAGAAAATGGAGCCTATTTTGAACTAATTACACTGAAAATGACACCATCGTTTTTAATTTGTCATATCTGCTTACCCTTTTCTTGGCCCCTAACTCTCATACATAAATGATGCAGAATCCTATGTGAACACTTTTTTTTTTAAAGGAAACAGAACAAAAGGCTTTTTACTAAAAATTTTACAAAAATACTTGATCTTGTCACAGGCATGTAGTTTGCCCAACAAACATTTATGGACTATTATGTGCCAAGTCTAGTGCCGACAACAGCTGCAAAGAAGAAAAAAGAAAAATATATATATATATATATACAGTGCCTGCCCTCATGAAGCTTGTGTTCTGATGACAAAGATAATGAAAAAATAACTATAAATATAGGAGGAGGGTCAAAAGTTAGATAGAATATTAGGGGCATAAGTCACAAGGGAACCAGCCTCTTCTGTGGTCCAGAAGAGGACCTGAAGTTTAAGTTGAAATTGGAAAAGTGAGAATGAACAGTGGGGCTGTTCATTAGATGAACAGTGGGCTAAGAGTTTCCAGGCCAGAGAAATAGCACATGTGGATTCCCGGAAGCAGGAGAAAGCAAGGCAGACTCCAGGTGCTGAAAGACTGCACGATAACTAGAATGTTTTAGCTCCTAACCCCAAGGGCTACCCTTAGAGCCCTGGAGCAGTCACCTGGAAATCCCAGCTTTCACCAGCTCTATTTATTATGCTTATGTTATTTGTTCTTCTAGGTCTCTTCCTCTGGGAAAAGACTCCCAACACAAAAACAGTCCCCTCATCCTGCTCAAAGAGGAATTCCTTTCACTGGGGACAAAACTTTTCATTCCATAGCCAAAGCTTTTAAGACAAAAGCTCCCAGAGGAGGTAAGAGTTCTAGGTCAACTATTTCAAGGAGGCTCCTCTACAAGCCTTCCCAGAGTCCTCAAAGATCTCTCTTTACTCTGAAAGCCCTTCCTTACACAATCTTTTTCTTGAACAGGAAGGGACTGCAAACAGGGGGAAGAGGGATTCAAGGTCACTGAGTGTCTTGGGGATGGGGGAAGAAGAGACAGAAATGTTTGTCTGGATCCTGGCTCAGGAGGGACTCCTCACTTTCCAGAGGTAGCCCTCTAAGAAAACCATTGGTTTGGTTATTGCTAAGAATATCCTCCAAAATAACAAGAAATACCCAGAGGTTTTTCACCTACCTGGGAAAATTTATGCCAAGACTATTATGGTCACTGACAGGGGAACAAATAATGTCTTGCCAGGAAATCAAAGCAAGAGAAGAAAAACAAAAAAGTGCCCCCCCACCCCGCTGCAAACTGCATCATTGTAAGTAGGTGTTTGGCTTCACTGTATTTCAAATTAAAGTTTCCAATACAGTTTTGTTCTCTTCTTGAAAGAGCTAATTATACTGATGTTTCCAAAGAAACATGTGATTGTTTCAGTGGTTTTATTAGCATGTTTTCCAGAGAGCTGCTGTGAACTAAAAGCAAAACCAGTTTCATTCAAATAATATTTGGTTGTTTTATTTTCAAACTCTGAAAATAAGAGCATTCATATTTATAGATCCCTGTGTACGCATAGAGATGGGCAGAGAAGCAGCCAATGTCTGCCTTTGGCTTTACTTCCAAGGAAACTGGAGGAATTATTCATGCACAAATAAGTACAAATAGCTGTCTTTGCAATAGTATGGAACAAACTTATGAAAATACAGAGATTTCAAGTGTTATCAGTGTGCAAAGGCATGTATTTGTTTAGCTGTTTATGAGATTTGTGAAATTGCACTTTTTTTTCCTTTGGTGGTACAGACTCTTCAGGGAGGCAGTGCCAAACAATGTTTAATTTAAATAGACAGCAAACAACATTGACTGCCGTATATTAGCACCAGAAACTCACCATAATAAAAAGAAGGTTTTTCTCACTGGGGCTTTGCAATCAGGGCAGGCAGAGAAAATTCTACAAATGAGGACCCTTCAAGGGAAGTCTCTGCTCCTCTTTCCCAGAAGACTGAATGAATTTCTGAACTGTAGCTGGAGTGCTTCAAGTCATTTTCATTGTGATCATGGCACAAGGGGAGAGGAGCAATTTCCAAGACTGTGGTTGGGTTATTTAGGGACTTAGAGGCCAGCGTCTTACATAGAATTGTACTAGGAATGGAAAAGGCAGCCTAACCACACTGGGGCCTAGCATCCCCATAGCTCACCCCACTTAGCAGTCATGGGGGAAAGGCTACATTCCCAGAGGATCTCAAAGATACAATACTCAAACTCAAATTATAACGAAGCCCTGATAGACCCAGGGAAAATTGTTGGCAATATAAAATCACCTAAAATGTTACACACCCTATCTTCCCAGTCCATTTTGAAGTTTAGATGGTAATTTTGAAAGTACCCTCCTAATAACCTCAATCACTGGTTGAAAGAAAAGAACAAGCACTCAGCAGCCATGCAGGAGGAAAGACCTAGCAGCCACCAAGGGGAGCAAAGGGTGAGGGCGAATTGAACTTAACCAGCAGTCAACGGTTGAAGTGAAATGGCCCAGAGTTCTTAAGTTATAGGACTGTTTTCTCTAAGGTATCTAGTTCTTTTGAGGTTAAGCCAATTTTTGGAAATAAGGAGGACTTCTGTTGGTTTTGCCTTCCCAATAATCATTCTTCTTTTCTCAGTTTTCCTTTGGGAGCAACCTCTTTTGCACTCAACACCACTGTAAGATGTGCTGAGGACTAGCCCACTCTGCAGCTCCAGGATAGGGCACTGATCCATTTCTGGGCAGTCAGAAGATTTGGGCCCCTTGGCTACAATAACTGGTTCAATAATATGTACACACATACACACACACACCACACACTGGACCTATAAGAGCATGGGAGTGAGTTGTTGGATTTTCGCCATAATTAGGAGGAAAGATGTTCCTCTGGGCAGGTGGTGGGAGATGGTAAACTAAGGAGATATGAGTTAGTAAATCTGAAAACAGAGATGACCAAGGCTAGAGAAATTCTTATTTTGCTTAAGCCGTTTGAATAGTTTCCTGTCACTGGTGATCTACGGAGTAATGACAAACGTAGGAAGGAAAGTGGGATGTCCAAACTTGATAAAGGTTGGGGGGTAGGGGGACAGAGCATTCTGTTAAGAGTCAGGGACCCCAAGATCTTATTCTCACTCTACTACTAACTGTGTGATTATGTGTGAATCACAGCCACCACCCCCATTTATGAAATTATGGAAAGAACTGGAAAGTGTTAAGTCCTAAACTTTTTATAAAAATCCCATTCTCAAATCAAATTTTATCCACATCCCATTATCTGAAATAAATCATAATAACAACAGCAACAATAAGAGTGCTCACTGAGCATGCACTCTGCAGATATCTTAGTTCTAAATGCTTCCTGTGTATTTTACTCATCTTAATTCTCACAAAATCCTATGAGGTAAGTCCAGGGAAAGAAAGTTAAGAACAGAGGGATTAAGAAACTTCCTTCCCCAAGGTCATGCAGCCATACACGGTGGGTCTAGGAGAGGATCCAGTTCCAGGGTCTGTGCTCTCAAGCACTCCGCTTTTAACCAAAGCTCTTCCTCCGCTTTTAACCCAAGGGTGGTGGACAGTCTAGAAGCCCATTCCTGAAGCTTCACTTGGAAACCTTAAGGCTCTGAAGAGTTTGATAACTGCAAAATTTTTGACAGCTAATATTTATCCCAACTCAAAATGTTTGCTTATATATATATATACACATAAGCTCAAGCATACTGGGCCAAACATGCTGCAGCAACCAGTCCTAAGACAATCTGGACAACATTCTGAGGACACCTCTACAAAGCCTCGAAGGGATATTCCCAGCAGTTCAGTGATCCCATTTGGGGGCAGCAGCAAGTCTCGGAGCCAGTTGTCAGGAAAACCATAAAATGGAGAATGTTTGACCTCTGTCAGTATTGTACCTTCTTCTCCCTCATATTTTTTACCTGAATGTACCACATCTGAAATTACAGACAACTTTAGAACATTGGAAACCAAAACAAGCTTCTGGCCACCACTTCTGTAGACCATGTTTTCTGCAAGATCCAGGCACTTGGAGCTGTGCTCATTGCACTTAAGGACTTAGGGTGGGGGAATCTAGCCACCAGGTGGAATTACAAGACCAGGAAACAGGAGAAAGATGGAGATGCTCATTTGGCAATAGGTTACTGTTGACATCCTGGGTGTGCTGAAACGCTTACCAAGCAATAAGAGAAAAGAGTCAATGATTAGAACGCCAATATTTAAGTGCTAGTTAAGAGGTAGAAACCTAAGAAGGTTTGGTCAGAGAGGTAGAAGAAATATGTTTTGCCTCAATGTGGAGAATTGAGTTCCACTTTTTTTTATTTTTTCACCCCTTTCCTGAATCCCTACTCTCATTCCCACCAACTGCCCAGTAGGTGGTTATGTAATGTGTTTGATATATGCTCTTATATCTGCTTATATTATTATAAAATGTATAGTCTTGTTTTATGAATAGGTGAGCTTTTAGTTTACATAAATATTTTTGTGTTGAAATCTTTTTTATTTCTTAATTTTGCCAGCTAATTCTTTTTATTTCTTTTGGTGAAAATCAAATTGGTATTTTACATCAAATTCGTGGCTTCCTACTCTCATGTAGCATTCTATAGTTACACTTATCACATTTAAATTTCCCATTTTCATAATGATGTACACCCAGGTCTCTATAAGCAAACATGCTTGTTCCTGCTTCATCTTACAGTATCTCCTCTTATCCCCTTAAAGGTAATCATTATGTGTATTTTAAATTCTTGATATCTCTGTTCCATCCATTCTGCTTCCATATAGGCTGTTTTGTCTTTTTTCTTGGTTATGCTGTTCACTATTTGATTACTTAGCCTGTGACTTTTTCTTCTCCTGGAGGTATCAGCTATCTTGATTGGTAATGTGTTCACAGTCTGGGTTTGATCACCTCTCACTATTTTCTGCTTATCAGGTGGTCCTGTGCCTGAGAAAGCCACTCCTTTCCTCAGGCCCAAGCTCTGCTCTTCTCTGAAAGGTTTTACCTTTCAGCTATAACTGCCTAGACCTGAAAGTATGAGGAGGTAAAAGAAAAAAATGCCTGAAACCGGGCCAGTCAGACTGCATCTGTGATTATCTGCTCCAAACCCCACCCTTCTCCTAGGTTTTTATCCCTCTAATCCCTCCACCACCAAACTGGGGCTGGTGTTGAGATGTTTTCCTATCCCACTATGGTGGGGAAAAAAAGCACCCATTAGCCATTCCAGGCAGTGTGACAGCAAAGTGCACATCGGGACTCTTCCTGATTATGGCACCTAGCCTTTCTCTACCTTTGCTTGTCATTTCTTACACTTTCTGTCACAATCACACTCCCTCTTCCAGGATTTCTCACAGTTTTTTGTTTTCATTCTTGGGAATCTACAGGGTTGAGCTGTATAGAGCCATCCAGGAAGTTGTGTTAACTATCTTGTCAGGCCCAAGACACAATCAAGGACTGGGTTCATCTCCCCACTAGACTCTGTGTCCCTCTGTAGGTAGGCACTGGGTAATTTTATATCCAAACTACCAACTCCTAGATCAATGTCAGTTGAATTACAGAAACCAAAACAAGTTTGTTGAGTGTTATAGGTTGAATTATATCACTCCCCCAAAAAGGTATGCTATAGTTCTAACTGCCAGTATCTCAGAATGGGACCTTATTTAGACACAGGGTCTTTATAGAGGTGATCAAGTTAAAATGTAGTCTTTAGGGTGGCTCCAATCCCAAATGACTGAAGTCCTTATAAAAAGGGAAAATTTAGACACAGAGAAAGAAATGCATAGAGAGAAGACAATGTGAAGAGACACAAAGTAAAAATAGTTGTCGACAAGCCAAGGAGAACAGATTCTTCCCTAACAGTCTTCAGAAGGAACCAACTCTGGGACACGGACACCTTGATTTAAGACGTCCAGCCTCTAGAGCTGTGAGACAATAAATTTCTGTTGTTTAAGCCACCCAGTTTGCGGTACTTTGTTACGGCAGCCCTAGAAAATTAGTACATACAATGAAAAAATACATGAAGGTGTTGAACAAAAGAGGAGAAGGAAGAGAGTACTACAGCAGCATCTGAGGTGGGAGAGAATTTCAAGAAGAAGGATACAATCCTCAGAGCCAGATGCTGCAGATGGTTTAGTAGCATGAGGCAGAAAAATGTCCTTGGACATGACAGTTGACAGTTTTCTTGTGCTTTCTTTCTTAATGTTCTCAGTGAAATCGTTCTTAGTGGGATGGTGAAGGCAGAAGTCCAGTTATAAGGGGATGAGAAGTCCAAAGAGAAGTGAGAAAGTGGGAGGAGGATACAATTCTTGGAAAGTTTGAAAATTACGGAAAAAGGAAATAAATCTATAGCTTACAAAGTATTTTTATGAAAGTTGGAGAATGAAGTCTATTTGTGGGGTGAAAAGAAGACACCAAAACAAGGAAAGGCTGACAGTACAATAGTACATAATTAGACAGCCTTTTCCAGACTGCCTCTTTGCTTAGGCATAAACCACAGCACTAACGACAGATTCAACTTTCATCACTGCTAGGCAGGCAACCCTTCTTCGTGACATATCTACAGAATTTTCCTACTTCCATCAGGCCTCAGAATACAGTTGCCAACTATCTGTATCAAAAGGTAAGTTAATAGGGGAGAAGGGAGCCTCCTGTAGAGCGCGCTTTACCCTGCTCCTTGCACACCCTTCACTTCTCCCTGCTCTTGCCCCAGAAGGTGAGTCTATCTGTATTCTATCTCTTAGGCTCTGGTTCAAAAATTCATTCCAGCTCAAATGGTAGCTAGCTGGCTGGCAATGGCTAAAGGCATGATGGTCTCTGATATAAACATACACACAAGTACACATGGGAATCTGAACTCTTGGAATCCAAAGCCTTCTGGCCCCAAAGAATATAATCCTAAATGATTTCTTGGGAAAATAAGAGTTTGGGGCTGGTGATATTTTAGGGTGGGGCACTGTCTTAGCTTAGGCAGCTGTAACAAAATACAGCATCTTAAATAACAGACATTTATTTCTCACATTTCTGGAGGCTGGGAAGTCTAAGATCAAGGTGCTGGCAGATTTAGTCATTGGTGAGGGCTTGCTTCCTGGCTTGCAAACAGATGCCTTCTCCCTGAATCCTCACATGGAGAAGACAGAGAGCTCTGGAGTCTCCTCCTCTTCTTGTGAGGACATTAATCCTATCATGGGGGCTTCATCCTCAAGCCCTCATCTAAACCTAATCACCTCCCAAAGGCTCCACCTCCTAATACCATCACACTGGTGATTAGGACTTTAACCTGTGAATTGGCAGGGTGGGGCACAAACATTTACTCCATAATGGGCACATATATAACCTCATCTAAATAATATTCCATACCTCTTCTGCTTAATCCACATTCTCTGTCTTTACTGGGAATTCACTAATTTCCAGAGGTGGTATTCTGACCTATCTTTGAGATCTCAGAGGCAAGCATGAAAGGAGCCAGCAGGCAACTAGAGAGGATTTTGGAGTCAGAAACTCCTGGGTCAAGTTTCTTGTCCCACCACCTATTAACCAAGTAAACTGGGAAGAATCACCTAGCATTGCAAATCCTCAATGTCCTCACCTGTAAAACTGCATAATAATAATACCTAAGCCTAAGATCTGTTATTATGTTTACTAAATGAGATCATACAAATACAGTCCTGGTAAATTTAGGTGAATTGATGGAAGGTGTGAATGACTGATGGTAACACTTTGAGGAGCACATACTGATGAGGGAGGAAACACAGGAGGGTGGGACCTCTGGGACTACATGGAATAAAAGTATTAGAAGAAAAGATGTCAGCTGCAAAAGGTAAATTTAAATTTACCTTTTTGCTGATATGACCTGGCCTCCCTGTGGATAAGGTAAACACTGAGGAGAGAGTGTAATTTATGAACCAAGTGCAGTGGGACACAGCCCACCCGGCCACAGCTACTGGGAGGACAGAAACAGATAAATGTCGCAGAAAAGTCTAACATCCTAAATACCAGGGACCAGGAAGGCCACTCCCCTCAAAAGGACAATACTGCCCCTGCCAGACTCAATCCCTCCTCAGTAACACTGGCTCCAACTCAGCCTTCTGCAAATCAAGCCACCATGGCAAAGTCTGTCCTAAGGAGATTAAAAAAATAAATCCAGATCCCCCTTACATAGATTTCCACTTTTCCTGACTTGCAGAGCACACGAGAAGCCTCAGACTCATGTTTATAATGTAATTGATCATCCTTATTTTTTTCAGTATGAAAAGAAGAAATAATACTATCTAGAGAATTCAGTGATAAAATTCAATGTCAGACTGCAAGTAGTCATTTGGAGCCAAACTATCAAATCTCTTTAAATAGTGAGGTCAAGTGGAGAGCTTGAGTTTTAGAATATGATTCCCAGTTTTATTACCTAGCAACTGTTAAATCCTGTGTAAGTTCAATTATTTCAACCAATACTTATTATCTGCATAATATGCTACTTAATCTCTCAGAGCCTCAGTTTCCCCAACTGAAAATGGGAGAAATAATCCCTATTCCTAAAGTTGTAACAGTTCAATTATAAAAGGCATTTATGACTAAACAACATTTTGAGATAGTAACTTTAGATGTCTACCCACCTTATTCTAGGTATCTACCTGAGTAGTATCACTTAAAACAAGACAAATGAGGGCCTATCCTACCCTAAAATACTTAGTTTTCCCTCCCAACAAGCAAGGAGAAGGCTCTATGCATATTGCGTAGGAGGAAGTATATACTGTGGCAGAAACAAAACTTGCTTCCTTATAAAACATTTGCCTTCATGGCTTTTGTTTCCACAGTCTTAATCCCCACAGTTGAGGATGGGAGAAAGAAAGATTTGGGGGGTGGGAGAAACATGAAGAGAAAAAGATTTGTCTCAGGCTAGATTCTCTAGCAATTAAAGGAAAAATAGAGAGATCCTAGGGTAGTGAGGAAGGTAGACTGGGGCCCAACCACGCACTGGGGTCAAAGCAGAACAAAACAACATATGGCTTCATGATGCCCCTATTGCAGATGGAATCCTAAGGAACCACAAAAAAGGTTTCTGTGTCCAAGAGGGGTAGAGATAACTGTGTACATCTATTGGTCATGTGGACCAAGCTGCTAGATGCCTTAGCAGTGGATAATTCAGGGACCAGACAGCTTAGTTCCTGACCCACCAATATCTAGGTACTGGGTAAGTCTCCTATGACCCTGACGTGACTTTACGTAGAAAACACCAAAAATCACTGCGTTTAAGCCTGGCAGGATGGAAGCTTACAATAGTAAGTAAGTTGCCTCACAGACAATAAGAGACTACACTTCACACCCACTCGAACGGTTATAATATGAAAGATATATCCGACCACAATGCTGTAAGACTAGATATCAATTACAGGAAAAAAACCTGTAAAAAGTACAAACACATGGAGGCTAAACAATACACTACTTAATAACCAAGAGATCACTAAAGAAATCAAAGAGGAAATCAAAAAATACCTAGAAACAAATGACAATGAAAACATGATGACCCAAAACCGATGGGATGCAGCAAAAGCAGTTCTAAGAGGGAAGTTTATAGCAATACAATCCTACCTTAAGAACAAAAACATGTTAAATAAACAACCTAACCTTACACTTAAAGCAATTAGAGAAAGAAGAATTTAAAAACCCCAAAGTTAGCAGAAGGAAAGAAATCATAAAGATCAGATCAGAAATAAATGAAAAAGAAATGAAGGAAATGATAGCAAAGATCAATAAAACTAACAGCTGTTTCTTTGAGAAGATAAACAAAATTGATAAACCATTAGCCAGACTCATCAAGAAAAAAAGGAAGAAGACTCAAATCAATAGAATTAGAAATGAAAAAAGAGAAGTAACAACTGACACTGCAGAAACACAAAGGATCATGAGAGATAACTACAAGCAACTGTATGCCAATAAAATGAACAACAAGGAAGAAATGGACATATTCTTAGAAAAGCACAACCTTTCGAGACTGAACAAGGAAGAAATAGAAAATATAAACAGACCAATCACAAGCACTGAAATTGAAACTGTGATTAAAAATCTTCAAACAAACAAAAGCCCAGGATCAGATGGCTTCACAGGCAACTTCTATCAAACATTTAGAGAAGAGCTAACACCTATCCTTCTCAAACTCTTCCAAAATATAGCAGAGGGAGGAACACTCTCAAACTCATTCTATGAGGCCACCATCACCCTGATACCAAAACCAGACAAAGATGTCACAAAGAAAGAAAACTACAGGCCAATATCACTGATGAACATAGATGCAAAAATCCTCAACAAAATACTAGCAAACAGAACCCAAAAGCACATTAAAAGGATCATACACCATGATCAAGTGGGGTTTATCCCAGGAATGCAAGGATTCTTCAATATATGCAAATCAATGTGATACACCATATTAACAAATTGAAGAATGAAAACCATATGATCACCTCAATTGATGCAGGAAAAGATTTTGACAAAATTCAACACCTATTTATGATAAAAACCCTCCAGAAAGTAGGCATAGAGGGAACTTGCTTCAACATAATAAAGGCCATATATGAGAAACCCACAGCAAACATCATCCTCAATGGTGAAAAACTGAAACCATTACCACTAAGATCAGGAACAAGACAAGGTTGCCCACCCTCACCACTATTATTCAACATTGTTTTGGAAGTTTTAGCCACAGCAATCAGAGAAGAAAAACAAATACAAGGAATCCAAATCAGAAAAGAAGAAGTAAAGCTGTCACTATTTGCAGATGACATGACACTATACATAGAGAATCCTAAAGATGCTACCAGAACTATTAGAGCTAATCAATGAATTTGGTAAAGGAGTAGGATACAAAATTAATGCTCAGAAATCTCTTGCATTCCTATACATTAATGATGAAAAATCTGAAAGTAAAATTAAAGAAACGCTCACATTTACCACTGCAACAAAAACAATAAAATATTTAGGAATAAACCTACCTAAGGAGGTAAAATACCTGTACTCAGAAAACTATAAGACACTGATAAAAGAAATTAAAGATGATACAAATAGATGGAGAGATATACCATGCTCTTGGATTGGAAGCATCAACATTGTGAAAATGACTCTACTACCCAAAGCAACCTACAGATTCAATGCAATCCCTATCAAACTGCCACTGGCATTTTTCACAGAACTAGAACAAAAAACTGCACAATTTGTATGGAAATACAAAAGACCCCGAATAGCCAAAGCAATCTTGAGAACGAAAAATGGAGCTGGAGGAATCAGGCTCCTTGACTTCAGACTATACTACAAAGCTACAGTAATCAAGACAGTATGGTACTGGCACAAAAACAGAAATACAGGTCAATGGAACAGGATAGAAAGTCCAGAGATAAACCCATACACATATGGTCACCTTATCTTTGATAAAGGAGGCAAGAATATACAGTGGAGAAAAGACAGCCTCTTCAATAGGTGGTGCTGGGAAAACTGGACAGCTACATGTAATAGAATGAAATTAGAACACTCTCTAACACAAAAATAAACTCCAAATGGATTAAACACCTAAATGTAAGGTCAGACATTATAAAACTCTTAGAGGAAAACATAGGCAGAACATTCTTTGACATAAATCAGAGCAAGATCCTTTTTGACACACCTCCTAGAGAAATGGAAATAAAAACAAAAGTAAACAAATGGGAACTAATGAAACGTAAAAGCTTTTGCACAGCAAAGGAAACCATAAACAAGACCAAAAGACAACCCTCAGAATGGGAGAAAATATTTTCAAATGAAGCAATGGACAAAGGATTAATCTCCAAAATCTACAAGCAGCTCATTCAGCTCAATATCAAAAAAAACAAACAACTCAACCCAAAATGGGAAGAAGTCCTAAATAGACATTTCTCCAAAGAAGATATACAGACTGCCAACAAACCCATGAAAGAATGCTCAACCTCATTAATCATTAGAGAAATGCAAATCAAAACTACAATGAGATATCATCTCACACCAGTTAGAATGGCCATCATCGAAAAATCTACAAACAATAAATTTTGGAGAGGATGTGCAGAAAAGTGACCCCTCTTGCACTGTTGGTGGGAATGTCAATTGATACAGCCACTATGGAGAACAGTATGGAGGTTCCTTAAAAAGCTAAAAAATAGAACTACCGTACAACCCAGCAATCCCACTACTGGGCATATACCCTGAGAAAACCATAATTCACAAAGAATTATACACACCATTGTAAAGCAATTATACTCTAATAAAGATGTTTTCAAAAAAGTCATGTACCACAATTTTCACTGCAGCTCTATTTACAATAGCCAGGACATGGAAGCAACCTAAGTGTCCATCAACAGATGAATGGATAAAGAAGATGTGGCACATATATACAATGCAATATTACTCAGCCATAAAACAAAACGAAATTGAGTTATTTGTAGTGAGGTGGATGGACCTAGAGTCTGTCATACAGAGTGAAGTAAGTCAGAAAGAGAAAGACAAATACCGTATGCTAACACATATATATATGGAATCTAAGGGAAAAAATGTCATGAAGAACCTATGGTAAGACGGGAATAAAGACACAGACCTACTAGAGAATGGACTTGAGGATATGGGGAGGGAGAAGGGTAAGCTGTGACAAAGTGAGAGAGTGGCATGGACATATATACAGTACCAAATATAAATAGATAGCTAGTGGGAAGCAGCCACATAGCACAGGGAGATCAGCTCGGTGCTTTGTGACCACCTGGATGGGTGGGATAGGGAGGGTGGGAGGGAGGGAGACACAAGAGGGAGGAGATATGGGAACATATGTATATGTATAACTGATTCACTTTGTTATAAAGCAGAAACTAACACACCACTGTAAAGCAATTATATTCCAATAAAGATGTAAAAAAAAAAAAAAGAACCTACGGGCAGACGGGAATAAAGATGCAGACCTACTAGAGAATGGACTTGAGGACACGGGAGGGGGAAGGGTAAGCTGGGACGAAGTGAGAGAGTGGCATGGACATATATACACTACCAAATGTAAAATAGATAGCTAGTGGGAAGCAGCCGCACAGCACAGGGAGATCAGCTCGGTGCTTTGTGACCACCTAGAGGGGTGAGATAGGGCGGGTGGGAGGGAGACTCAAGGGGGAAGAGATGTCGGATATATGTATATGTATAGCTGATTCACTTTGTTATAAAGCAGAAACTAACACACCATTGTAAACCAATTATTCTCCAATAAAGATGTTAAAAAAATAAAGAAAAAGAAAAAATATGAAAGATAATAACGTTGTTGACAATGTGGAAAAATTGGAACCTTCACATATTGCTGATGGGAAAGTAAATGCTGCTTTGGAAAACTGTTTGGCAGTTCCTTGAAAAGTTAAAATGTAGTTACCATATGGCCTGGAAATTCCATTTCACGTGAGAGAAATGAAAACATATGTAACATGAATGTTCAAAAAACTGCACACAAATTTTTACAGCAGCATTATCCATAATAGCCAAAATGTGGAAACCATCCAAATGTCCATCAACCAGTGAGTGAATTAAATGTGATATATCCATACAATGGAATATTATTTGGCCATAAAAAAGAGTGAAGTACTGATTCTTGCTGCAATGTGGATGAACATTATGCTAAGTGAAGGAAGCCAGACACAAAATTTCATACATTGTTTGATCAATTTATATGAAATGCCTAAAATAGGCAAATCCACAGAGACAAAAAGTAGAATAGAATCTTCTTCTGGGGAGAAGGGGAAATAGGGGGTGACTGCTAATGGGCATCTGATTTTGGCGTGGGGAGGGGGGATGAAGAAAGTTTCCGGAATTAAACAGTGGTGATGGTTGCACAACTTTGTGAATATGCTAAAAACCACCAAATTGAACATTTTAAAAGGGTAAATTCTGTGGTATGTGAATTGCTATCTCAGTAAAAAAAAAAAAAAAAAGGATATGATATGTTTGTATATTTGAGCTATAGACTCAAATTCACAACTGCAATATATATATATATATATATATATATTTATATATATATAAAAGACACTTTTATACAGACCTAGAGCATAATAGGATTTCAATAAATGTGAGCTATTATTAGAAACTAACTCAAGGCAGGATGTGATCACTACAAAAGCGTCAACACTGCAATTTCCCACTAGGTACAAACTGTTAGCTCTCTTGAGACAAATTAAAATTCTCTTGGTTTCTACTCCCCAAAGCTGAGGAAATGTATTTCACTCGATATGGGATCCTGACCTGGGGAAAAATGTTGCTTTTCCACACCCCCAGCGGTTCTTGAAGAGCCTGCCCAAACAGCAGTGGTAAAGGAAATTTAATCTAACTCATCCCCACTTTGTACATTATCATGACTGAAACCCTTTCTGTGCTGATACCCAAAGACTGTCCTAGAAAGGAAAATATTTCCATTTCAAAGTTTTCTGATACTATCATATGGGCAGAAGAGCAGGAGGCTTGGAGCAGGACTGTGTGACTTAAAGGATCAATGTTTTAAAGGGACTAAGAGAGCAAGAGTAGACAAATGAAAGCAATAAACTGAGAGTCAGAACAGCACAATTGACATAGACAGCTCATGCAGGTATTAGGGAGGAAAGAAAATGTCCTTGGAAATGCCCTTCCCAGTTCAAAAACAAGCTTCAGTTCTCCTGAAGAGAGGGAAAGACTTAAAGACTGTAGCACAACTCTGAGATGAAGTATGGGTCCTTTTCTTATGATTGTTAAATGTACAGTCCCCTTATGATGGAAATAATGTTATTACCCTGGAGGGGGCACCATTATGGTGCATACTGGCTCATATTTTCATTTAGAGCAAGAGTTCTTAAGAGTATGACTTATTTCTGAAGGAATAAAAAGGAATTTGCAAAGAATAGGAGTAGTCAACATCATTATGGGGCATTGACATAGCAATCTGCTTGCGAATGATTTTTAAAACTGCTGCTAATAATATACCTCTTGTATATAGTATTCTCAACAAAGCCACCTTGGGTAATCAAATTAATACAGGGCAGTGGAAAGGGAAAGGGAATAGGAGAACCTATACCATTACCAGCAATGACTACAATTAATACAAGTACATTAAATAACCCAATGGGACCACTGGACAGCCCTGGGCAATGAAAGAGTCATTTAGTTATTTATTGTGGTGTGTAGTAGAGCAACATAATGGGGGACAATAGTATTACTAAGAAAAGAAAGATGCAAAGACTGAAAACTCAACAATGGAGGTACATCTGTGTGCTCAACTTGGGAGTAATGTTCTTTTCTTTACCTTTGATCAAATCACAGCACAGTCACATACAGAGCCCATGTTCAGAATGACTAGTTAATGGAAAACCAAACTCATTGTTATCTAAGCTACTGTAAAACTTACCTGAATGAGGAAGTCACAGTTATTGCTATCAAAGAGCACAAAAATAATATAGAAACATGTTGGCAATAAGTTGGAAAAAATCATGACACACACGTACACAGAAACACATCTCTCAATTTAAATGTCGCCATGGGTAAAGGGTGAAGAAGTCAGATCCACTGTACACTCCCAATCAGTGAATGCTAGTTCTTACCAATGCGCAAGAGTTGCCAGATCTTGTGTATCTATGAAGTTGAGTGAATCAGGCCCTCACCTCTAGTCACATGCTTTGAGAAACCAAGAACATAGGAAGTGTTACAGAACAAAACCCCACACTGAGGGCTTCCCTGGTAGCACAGTGGTTGAGAATCTGCCTGCTAATGCAGGGGACATGGGTTCGAGCCCTGATCCAGAAAGATCCCACATGCTGTGGAGCAACTAAGCCCGTGTGCCACAACTACTGAGCCTGTGCTCTAGAGCCTGCACTCCACAACAAGAGAGGCCGCCATAGTGAGAGGCCTGCACACCGTGATGAAGAGTGGCCCCCGCTTGCCAGAACTAGAGAAAGCCCTCACACAGAAACGAAGACACAAGACAGCAAAAATAAATAAATTAATTAATAAACTCCTACCCCTAACATCTTAAAAAAAAACAAAACCCACACTGAGCCCAACTAGCCACCTAATCCAAGCCCTCCAATTCTCCTACCACTGCTCAGGTCACTAATGGACGATAACCTTCCCTGGTGAGTCTCCTCTATTCACACAGCATCCTCCATTGAACACTAATGGAGAGTGTTCACCCTGAGCTATCTATCACAAACTGAGTAGATCACAGTATCTATCACAAACTGATAGATAGCTGAGTATCTATCACAAACTCTCTGCAACCTACCCTTAACCTGATCCTCAACCTCTCCTGGTTGCCTTGTAAATAATATACAGACCCACATTCAGTCCATTCAACCAAAAGTAGAGAACTAGATTAGGCAGCGATAGAAATTTTTGACATCCTGTACGACCACTGCCTGGAGTAATTGAAAGGGTAAGGGCTAAAGGACTTATTTGGGAACAAGAATCGTTCTGTAAGAATGTACTAAGCCACATCAAGGAATTCCACTAGGAAAACATAAAGAGGGGCTGTCCAAACTCTGCCTATGACAGAGTCTCAGGAAAGCCATGTGACTGATCCATCTATGGTTTTAAAACCAGACTGACTACCCATGCATCACGCACCTGCCAGCTCACAAGGGCAATCCTCAAACACCAGCCAATGTGCAGGCTGTCGTTCAGATCTATCTCCCACAACCTCACATTCCCTGATCAAGTCCAATTGTTCTTGCTGTAATAATGTCTTCCCAGCTCTATTAGTGGCTCTATAACTCCAGTTATGATCCTTCCTTTATCTCCCCCAGGTTTGGCATTTACCTCAGTGGGTGGTCTTCCAGACTTGATAAGAGCCTGCATCTCCAACTCCCAGTCAGTCATGAATACAATCAGCCTCTTTCATCTTGGCCTTGTCCTGGCTACTCTGTCAGTGTTCATCTCAGTCATCACTTATTCCTTCATGAAGTCAGGGAAGATGCAGGCACTAAAAAAACAGAAGGAAAAAAATTCCAAAGAGAAAGTGAATACCAGCAACCTGAGAAGAACAAACAGCAATTATGAGTTATTAGATTTGATGCCTGAGAGTCCACCAGGTGACTGGAGGGTGAAGGAGTGAGGAGTTAGTGAGGAAGTAGACATAGGAAGTATACACTAAGCTTTTAAGAAGCAAAGGTACAGAGAGAATAATGTCCTGAGATAGCATTTGGATTAAAAGAGGGGGTTTTGAAGACTGCAAAGACTTGAGCACTATATGGAGGGTTTATTTTGTAAAATAAGAAGGGCCATTATCACAGACATGCAGAGATAACAGAAAACAGAAAACAATACAGAGAAATTTTTACAAAGAAAAAGGGAAGCTGAGGGAATTTATGTTCATTTATCTGGATATCTTTAAAGTGAGAGATAAGTCATCTTCTGGGAATAAGGGAACCTGTAGCAGGGTCAGTATCTGACTGCAGTTGCCAGTCAAGTAAGATGAATAAATAGTCTGCCAAACTGTTGTAAGGATCCAGTTACAACTATAGAGTATTTAAGAATGCAGTAGTGATTTTCCTCAGTAATACTGAGAAGACAGATCAGACATAAGGAATCCAGAAAGCACTGAAGATTGATCCAGTGAGGACTGAGGGATCTGAAGGTTCTGGTAAATGGCTTTGTTAATGGCTACGGGCCATGAGTCCACATAGAAAGTGCTAAAAGGCGATGGACCCTGAGAATAGGCAAGGAGCTCATGGGGAAGCAAATTCTAGGTTCAGAATGACTAAGTGAAAGGGGAAGAGATGAAAGAACAGGAATTGCCACCAAAGATAAATGGAGACAAAGATGATTGGAGTTTTGTAGGTGAAAGGGCTATGAAGCAAAGGTGATAAAAAGGTCTCAGTGGAGTATGAAAAACCCTTGAGAAGCTCATGCCAGAGGGGAAAAAGGGGAAAAAGGGAGACCAAAAGGCTGATACTGAGGAAGACAGGAAACTATCCCCATGAACCCATCACCTAGCTCCAACAATTGTCAACATTTTGTCAATTTAATAGGGATCTTTAATCCTTAGCCTCAATATGGCAGGAAGCCCTTGGCAGGGCTGGAGGAAAAATATGGAAAAGAGGAAAACGTTCAATAGCCTTAAAGTCAACTAGATAATCAAGAGCACGTTGTTGATAGAGTTCTGTGAGTTGACGCTGACATTTTTCTAATTGATACAGATGAGGAGTTATGAGTATGGTAGTGTGGCAATGTGTGGTGATAGGTCTATAGCGATCCAGAAAAACCCAGGCTGTCATTTTATATCTTTATCTCTTCTTTCTCTCCTTCAGTGTGTGAGGAATTAGGTAAATGCTATCTGGATGACTAATTCAATTTATTTAATGGTATGTTTGTTTTTGTAAATGGCATGTTAACTATAGTGTGTCATATCAGACAGAAAAGATATGCAAACCAGATTTTAAGTTCAATATTACTGTGATTTAGAGATCATGATTGGCAATCCCGAAGCATGAGAAAAACATTCACCAAGTAGTTTAAAAATTATTTCTAAATTCCTCCATTATTTATTCCACCTGTTCTCTGGGTTGTACATGTATATTTTTAACATTGTTCTAGTTTTGTCAATTCTTTGATAGTTTTCTCAGGGAAATACTTAGTGAGTTCAATCAATAACCATTCTATTGCTAAAAATTGGCCTTCTGTGAAAAAAAGTTTTGACTGTCATTCATGGAGAAATAATCCTTTTCATGTGTCCTTTAAATTTCAAGGCAAGGAATCATTATTAAAGAGTTTGACCTTTATATTATATAAAACTTGATAAATTTTTGTATCAAACTTGGAATACATTCCAAGTATCCTTGAAGAATATAACAGAATAACAGAATTCCTCTCCCCAGTTCAAGGGAAAATTAAATCTTAGTTAACTTTTACTTAGACTGGCCAATGTTTCTGCTTCCATCCATGACAGAAAGACTGACATCAGCCTTGCCTCTCTCTGTAAACAATTCAGAAACTGAACAAAATATATGAAGTAATTATATGCAGATAGTGAACAATAGATAACCTGACTGTGATCTTTGAAAAAGGGAAACAGAATGAGGTAAGATTTGCAATATCACTAGCTTTCTACCTAAAGGCATTTTTCAAACTGTGATGCAGGAAGAGGGAACCTAAGCAAGCCTGGTGGTCCCACTGAGTTGAGGAAAAAGAGAAGGGTTTATGGAGGCTGATGCAGTGGGATTTGAGGGGTGGAAAAGAAAGCTATACACAGAACTATGTCCAGATATCTGCAGAGGTGTCCTCTTAAGTCTGCATATCAATATGTACATGTACTGGGAGAAACTTCCAATGGATAACCAAAAGTTGGGTAAAGAACAACTGCCAGAAAGCAGTAAGTTTAACAATGCTCAGATCCCAGATCTGGAAGATGTTTGAAATTGGACCAGTTAAAGTGAAAAGACCTGGTTGACCACCCAAGACATTCAGTAGAGAATCCAGATATGTCACTCCTCAGACATAGGACTAAAGTAACCCTAGAATAAAAGTTCTTCTAGATACACTTTAAAAACTTACAAAACAATCCTAAGAATCAGGATTACTTAAAAGCTCACTTGCCTGTCAGACTTTTCAAAGGAAGACAAAAATAAAACATATTAATCGACATAACATATCCATCATCCAAACAAAAACTGAGAGACAAGTAACTGGAAGTTTGTACCTTTTGACTGCCTTTATCCAATTCCCACTCCCCCCATTCCCACCGCCTCTGGGAACCACAAATCTGATCTCTTTTCCTATGAGTTGGTTTTTGAAAAATAATTGACTTATAACACTATGTTCCTGTTAGTGATCACTATGTTTCACATAGTGAGCTGATATTTCTATACATTTCAAAATGACCACTACAGCAAGTTTAGATAAGACACGTCACCATATGAAAATTACATAGTTATTGACTATGTTCCCTACACTATACATTTCATACCTGTGATTCATTTATTTTGAAACTGGAAGTTGGTACCCTTTAATCTTCCTCACCTATTTCTTTTCTCCCCTACCCTATGGCAACCACCTTTTTGTTCTCTGTATCTATAACTCTGTTTCTGTCTTGTTATGTTTGCTCATTTGTTGTTTTTAAGATTCCACATGTAAGTGAAATCATACGGTATTTGTCTTTCTCTGACTTATTTCAGTTAGCATAATGCCCTCCAGGTCCATCCATGTTTTCACAAATGGCAAGATTTCACACACACACACACACACACACACACACACACACCACATCTTATTTACCCATTCATCTACTGATGGGCACTTAGGTTGCTCCCATATCTTGGCTACTGCAAATTATGCTGCAATGAACACAGGGGTGTTTCTAATTAGTGTTTTCTTTTTCTTCAGATAAATACCCAGGAGTGGAATTGCTGGATCATATGGTAGTTCTTTTTTAATTTTTTTGAGGAATCTCCAAACTGTGTTCCATAGTGGCTGCACCAATTTACATTCCCACCAAGAGTGCACAAAGGGTTTTGTTTTCTCCACATCCTCACCAACACTTATTATTTGTTGTCTTTGGTAAAAAAAAAAAAAAAAATTCTTACAAGAGTGAGGTGCTATCTCATTTTGGTCTTGATTTGCATTTCCCTGATGTTTAGTGATGTTGAGCATCTTTTCATGTGCCTAAATGGCTCCTGAAGGGAATCATTTCTGTATCATCAGGAGGCTAAGATTTGTCAAGGATGGAACAGGCAAGAAAAATAATCACTAGGTAACTTGTCTCTATGCCTTCAGCCCACAATCAAATCCATTCCAGGCATTTAAAAAACAACAACAACAACAAAAAAAAAAAACGTGAGAATAAAGACAATGCAGATGGATTCTCATGTGCAAACGGAGGATTTGTTCAAACTAGAGAAGAAAATTTTGTTAAAAATACTGCAATAGATCAGAAAATAGCTATGACATCTCTGTAGTGTACATCTGTTTGAAGGAAATATATTATGTTTTTTATCTTGATATATTTATTGTTTCTTATTTAATTTATTGTGATGGGCAGAACTGGATTTGCTTTTCCTACAGTGGCAGGTAATTTGAAATGGCCCTGCATTCTATCTCAAAAAGAAGAGAACACAAAAGGGAGGAGAAAGCATAGATTAAAATTTAGAGCAATAAAAATAGAATTAGCATAAGAAAATAAGTAAATTATAAGCCACCACCATCCCACAAAAAGGGAACTAGATTATCTCAGGAAAGTAATACAATTAGCTGTCTGTTTTGTTCACTGGTAGCATGAAAACATCTTGATAAATCTAACTGGATCTACCTTTTAGGCGAAATGCTTACTGTTAGTTACATGGTTACGAAGTTACTAGGAGTACTAAAGTTACAAGGGCTTCCCTTCCAAAATAAACTCATAGAAATCGTTTATAAAATGTATTTTTAAATTATAATCATATCACTGAGCGACAGAGAAAAGAAAGGAAAAAAGGAAGGAAAGAAGGTACAGAGAGAGAGTAAAGGATGGGAGGAGGGAGAGAGAGAAAACTAAGAACGTTTTTGGCAATAAATTTGAAAACTCAGATGAAACAATTTTATAGAAAAATATACATTACCAATACTGATAACACAGACATTTAAAAAACTTAGTGATCTTATAACAATTTAAAAAATTAAATTAGAAATTTTACAAATCTACCCACAAATTAAGCACCAAATCCAGAGAGATGTAAGTTTTTATCCTCTAAAATTTTCAAAGATCATATCATTACCTTAGGTTAGCAGGAGAAGGGAGGGGAAAGAAAATAAAAATTCTTTTGCAAATAATTTCTTTAAAAACCTAGGCTAATTACTAAAGCTGTGCTAAAAAAAAAACCAAAGACAAAGAAAAAATACGAACTATTCAGATAAAAAAGACATTTTATCTTCAAAGGTGCTACTAAAAGATTAAAGCAAATTTTCAACAGAAATAATGAAAACCAGAAAACAAAGGAATGACATACAGCCAACCTAGAATTCTATATCTGGAAACAATTTTCAAAATTGAAGGCAAAATAAATACATTTTTATTACAAATTTTTAAAAAATTATTACCAGTAGACCTGCAATTAAAAAAAAAAAACTAAAAGCATTTGTCAAACACATGAAACAACAGAAAGAAAAAAGAAAAAAAAAAGGAAGAACAATGAAAGAAGTAAAAATGTGGATAAATATAAATTACTATTAGCTGTGAAAAAATTAAAGTGTTTTGTGGGAATTAAAATATATCTAGATTTAAAATGCATGACAAAATATAAGAGGCAGAAAGGGTGAATTAGCTAAAGTGTTCTAATGTTCTAGAATCTTAAGGAAGTTGTAAAATAATATTAGCTTGTAGCAAAATGAATACGCATACTTTAGCCTCTAGGAATTGAAAAAGAACAAATAATTAAACTATGTAGAGGGGAAAAGGAAATAATAAAAATATATTTGATTAATCCAATAAGGGAAGATTTAAAAAATTAAAAGAAATATAAAGCAAAGAGGTCAAATAAAGTAATTTAAACCCAAATATATACGTAATTATGTAAGTGTAAAGGGATTAAATATTACCACTTAAAAAGTAAGATTATCATCTAATTTTTGTTTGGCCTCACCATGCAGCTTGTGGGATCTTAGTTCCCAACCAGGGACTGAACCCATGCCCCCTGCAGTGAAAGCATGGCACCCTAACCACTGGATGACAGGGAATTCCCTATCATCTAATATTTTAAAATACAATATCTAACTGAGTTGCTTTAAGAAACAAATTCAAAATATAAGGGCATAGAAAGGTTGAAAGCAATAGGATGGCAAAAGAAGCACCAAGGAAACCTATACACAGAGTCAGACAAAGAAAATTTTAAGACAAGAATGCTACCAGAGATTAAAGGAGCATTTTATAATGATAAAGGAGCCAATCTACCAGAAAGAAAAAATAGTTCTACATCTGTATTCATTCAACAACATAGCTTCAAAACATCTATTGATAGCTTGGCTATCAATGAAAGGTTGACATTTGGAGAAAAAAAACCTGCCAAGATAAAGGAGAAATTGATAGTTCTATAATACTAATAGCTGATAAAACAAGCAGTTAAAAAAATAAGTCAGGATATTGAAGATGTGAATAATATAATTAATACAACTGACCTGATTGATATATGTAGATCACTGAATCCAACAAGTGAACAATACGAAATTTTTGAAGTGTAGAAATGAAATATTTACAAAAATAGACCATTTTCTGCCACATAAAACAAATTTCAACAAACTGCAAGGGATTTAAACAATTTCAGAGTATTTTTTCTGAATATAAAGATCAAACTAGAAATAAATTTTAAAAGGTTGAAATAAGTCACATGAAGATAATTAGCAAAGCTCCCGTTGTTTGAAAACTAAGCAGCACACTTGTAAATATCCATAAATTGAGAAGAAAACTGTTAGTTTGCAAAGTAGTCCCCATATACAGAGGGCAAGGAGAGACCAAAGAAAGAGGCAGGCCACTCCAGAGTGGCAGGTGGCAGGTTTAATAAGCAAGGAAACATACATAGGAGGGGTGTCTTAGGCAGCTGCAAGACGAGTAGATCTCTGCTCCTGCCCACCTGAATTTTTAAAGCTTATTTGGAGACCTTAACAGGGTTCAGTCACATATATCAATACCACCCAGATGGTCTCAACAACACCTAATTCTCTCAAGGCTGAGTCCTTGAAACTGCTTCCCACTGTGGGGAATGGTGGGTGGAATGTAAATTCCAAGGATGGGGAGGAGGTGAGGAACCTCCAGTTGCCCAGATCCAGTTCACAGGTCAACTGGTTGTCATGTCCTCTGATGACCTCCTCCAACAAAACACAAAAGATATCAGAACAGACATTAAAAAATTACGAAGGGGGCTTCCCTGGTGGCATAGTGGTTGAGAATCCGCCTGCCAGTGCAGGGGACACGGGTTCGAGCCCTGGTCTGGGAAGATCCCACGTGCCGCAGAGCAACTGGGCCCGTGAGCCACAACTACTGAGCCTGCGCGTCTGGAGCCCGTGCTCCACAACAAGAGAGGCCGCCATAGTGAGAGGCCCACGCACCGCGATGAAGAGTGGCCCCCGCTCGCCACAACTAGAGAAAGCCCTCGCACAGAAACGAAGACCCAACACAGCCAAAAATAAATAAATAAATAAAATTTTTTTAAAAGCCATTTAGAGCTAAAAAAAAAAAATTACGAAGATATGACATATCAAAATTTTAAACTTGTAGGATGCAACTAAAACAGTACTGGAAAGGTACAATCTTCAAAAGATAGACTAGAAAAGAAAAGGCTAAAAAACTCAACAATCTGATTTTTCAATTCAAAAAGCTAAATAAAGCAAATCTACTCCAAAGAATATAGAAGAAAGAGCATAGTAAAGATAAGTTCAAAATTCAATGCATTTTAAAATTTAGATAAAATGAACAACTTCCTTTAAAAAGAGCACTGATCAAAACAAAACAAAAAAGAAATTCTAAATAGTTTGGTATCTATTAAAGCAATCGAATTCATTATTTACACCTTCCCACACAAAAAAATACCCCAAGTCTGGATGAATTCCTGGGTGAATTATTTCAAATATTTAAAGAACTAATGCCAATATTATACAAATACTTTCAGAGAAGAGAAATAGTAAATGCTTTCAAATTCATTTCCTGAAGCCAGCTTAACCTTGATATCAATATCTGATAAGAACACTATAAGAATGGAAAATTACAGACCATATATTCTTAGAAGCTTAGATGCAAAAATCCTAAACAAAATATTAGAAAATACCACTCAGAAACAAATAAAGATGGTAATACATCACAATCAAATGCAGTTTCAGGTAGGCAAGAGTGGTTTAACATTCAAAAATGTATCAGTATAATTTCCCATATTATTAACAAAAAAGTAGAGACATACAATTATGTATAAACAGAGGCAAAAAAAGCATTTGACAGAAATTCAATACCCATTTATTATCTTTAAAAAATTGTGAGCAAGTTAGAAAGAAAAGAGAACTTCCTTAATCTAAGTTATCTACAACAGTCTAATATCATACATAATGAACACTTTCTCCCTGAAGTGGGGAATACACCAGGAGATTCACTAACACTGTTTTTGTCCAACACTGATTGGAAGTTCCAAGCAATGCAGTGAGGCAAGATGAAATCAAAGGTGTAAAGATTGGAAATAGAAAGCTAAAACTGCCATTATTCACAGAAGATATGATTGTGTATATAGAAAATTCAATTAATTAGTTAATCGAAAATCCAAAAACATTTGTGAAGAATTCTGAAGTGAATTTATATAGGTTTGAAAAAAATCCTCCATGAATATTTTAATTTCTGCAACGTCTAGGCTATCCAAGCAAGGAGGCAAGTTGGAATAGCAAAGGCCTTGGAAGCAAGAGATAATGCATGGTTCCGGAGAGATTTAGACTTATCTCTCTGGAGCCATTTGCTTACATTCCTGGATAATAAAGCCAATCTCTCTCTCTTGAGGGGAGAATGGACAGGTTTGTAGCAGCCTCCAATGAGCTTAGGTGGTTCTAATACTCAATATTGCTCAGCTGCAACACAGCCCTGTGTGGGCAGCATACCCCAGGCCCACTCTGACTTACTCCTATGGAACTTGGGGAGGAGGAGCTAAGGGAACTGATGTAAACATGTTGTGCCATGAGTAATAAATCATCTACATCCATTTTGGCTCATTCCCTTACTGATCAAATTTGTAAAAACGTGACAAGCAACTCTTAGGAACTGCTTGACCGTTTGAATTAATATATAACGCAAACAAATTTTACATTGGCACTGAAATACATCAAATGCCTAGAATTGTATCTAACAAAAATGTAGGAAGACATCTGCACTAAAATATATGAATAATGCTAACAAATTAAAGTTCTAAGTAAATGGAGGGATTTATCATGTGCATGTTTTGTAAAGTTCAAAACTGAATTTGTCAATTATCTCTAAATTAAGCTATAGATTTAATGTATTCCCAAACAAAATCCTCAAATGTTGCTCAAATTAACAGGCTTCTAAAATTCTACATTTCATATAAATTCTAAAATGTATATGAAAATGCAAAAAACCTACAATACAAAGACAATCCTGAAGAATATGAGCACTGGGAGACTTGAAGATACCAAAAACAAGAGAATCTATAAAATAGACTAGTAGAATACAATAGATTTCTGAAGATGACACTGTAGTGCAAAGAGAAAGAATTATCTTTCAAAACACTGTGTTAAGTCAATTAATCCATACTAAAGTATGAATTTAGAACCCTACCTCATACCTTAACACACACAAAAAAAAATGATTTCAGATGGATTACAGACCTAAATGAGAAAACTAAGCAAAAGGTTTTCAAGGAAACATAGAAGAATATATATCCGTGACTTATGAGTAATCAAAGATTTCCTAAAATAGGACACAAAAAGCATTATTCCTAGAGAAAAAAATGATAAAATTTGACTATATTGAAATTAAATACTTCTCCTAAGTAATTAAAATAATGAAGACAACCCACAGAAAGAATGGGAAAAGATAGTTGAGATGAATAGATACATAGATAGATACATACATACATATCGATACATATATCAGTCCAGAAAAGGACTAATATCAAGAATACACAAAAGACTTTTACAAATCAAAAAGAAAAGACATAGGGGGAGATAGAGACAGAGAGAGGGAAGAATTTCACAAATGAAGATATCTAAATATCTAATAAACATATAAAAATATACTCTTTTTATTCATCATCAGGGAAGTGTAAATTATTACCCATGATGTGATATCATTATAAACCCAGTACAATAGCTAAAATGTACCAAGCATTGGCAAATATGTGGAGAAACTGGTCCACTCATTATCTGTGGGGGGGAGCATAAGTGTTCTAATCACTTTGGAAAATAGTTCCAGTACCTATTAAAGCTGAACATCAACATACCCAACAATTGCACCACTAAGTATATACCCAACAGAAATGGTACACAAGTTCACTAAGAGACAAGTACAAGAATGTTCTCAACAGCACTACTTGTAATAGCCAAAAATGGAAACAATCTGAATGTCCATCAGTGATGGAACAGATAGGCATTCTGGTATTGTCATAGAATAAAAGGTGAGATAGCAACAAAAAAAAACTTCAGCTACTAGCAACTACATGGATAAATCTCATACACACAGTGTTAAGCAAAAGCAGCAAGACACAAAAATAACTTAATGTATAATTATAATTACATAAAGTCAAAAAGCAAGCAAAATTAATCTCTAGTATTAAAAGTCAGTATACCTTTGGAGGGAAAGATGACTGGAAATGGGCAAGAGGGAGGTTCAGGGTGTTGGCAATACTGTTTCTTGACTCAAGGGGTTGTGAATATTTCTCACGCAGTATGCTTATATTTTGTACATACTTCTCTGTATATAAATATTTCTTCTTTCTTCAATAAGAAGAAAAAAAGAATATTTCCTAGTAACCTCTACTGACAAGATCTAGAAACAACAACCACATGGTAGCAATCAGCACCTCTAGTGCCCAGATTGTGGTCTCAAAATACCAATTTCAACTAAAAGGATCCAGAACTTCTTAGAGATATGTATGATTTCAAGTCTGGGACAGAAATGCCCAAGATGAACCTGGAATATCTTGTCATAACAGATGCCCAGGAAGCTGTAGATGACGACTAGGGTCCTATCCAAAGGACTCAGAAACCATCATGATTGTCTAAAGACGGAACCAGGGCCAATTATATAATTTACAGGGTAAAATGAAATCGCAGGGGCCCTTGTTCAAAACAGAGGGGAAAAAAATTGGCATTAAAGGGACTAAAATATAATGTCTTTTTCTTTCTTCTATACTCTCTTAACTTGTTATGACATTTCATTTGATATTTAATGTCATTCTAAGCAATGAAAAATTAAAAATTCAGATTATTTGCATGAATTTTGCCATTCATCTTTATATTGTCCAATTCCAGTTTTAAATGCAAATATAAAGGCATTTTACTCATATGCCGAAACACCTGCCTTCTTTACACACTAGAAACACATTCTTATTTGAATGGAAAGTGGAGCTCTCAGGGCTGTCAGTAGTCCACTACTCAGTCATAGACCCTACACACTTACCTTGTATTTGCTTTGAGTCTCACGGAGTTCCCACATATCATGGGTCTAATCTAAGTCTGTGCTTGTGACATTGGAAAAACTATAAGCAAATGGGGTCACAGAGAACAGTAGACACAGATGGTGCACATACCTCCTCTGCTCACGTGCATGCTCCATTGTCACATTGGACTTTGCTTAGAAAACACAACTTCAAAGATAAAATTATTAAGAATTTAAAGATAGCAACAGTGGAGCATTAAATCAAGCCTGAGGCCTACAGTGGGTTGAATAATGGCCCCTCAAAAAGATATGCCCATATCCTAACCCCCAGAACCAGAGGAAGTATTTTATTTGGAAAAAGAGTCTTTGCAAATGTAATTAAGTAAAGGACGTTCAGATGAGATCACCTTTGATGGAGCCAGGCAATCAGGAAAAAAAAATCAAACCTGAATCTGATCATCTAGCTCTAACTAGCAATTTATAGGAAAAACAAGGGCCAAAGAAACATGTTAAAGGATGCCTTGAAATGCAGTCAGGAACTACCATACTGTGTTTTTGTGAGAAACTCAACAGTTCACACACGTTTGCTTGTGGTTTTTTTTAAAATAAATAAATTACAAAAGAAACAAAAAGAGAGGAGAGAAGACCTATAGATTAAAACAGACTTGAGAGGACGAGGGGAAGATGGCGGGAAGAGTAAACGCAGAGATCACCTTCCTCCCCACAGATACACCAGAAATACATCTACACGTGGAACAACTCCTACAGAACACCTACTGAACGCTGGCAGAAGACCTCAGACCTCCCAAAAGGCAAGAAAGTCCCCACGTACCTGGGTAGGGCAAAAAAAAAAGAATAAACAGAGACAAAAGGATAGGGACAGGACCTGCACCAGTGGGAGGGAGCTGTGAAGAAGTAAAGGTTTCCACACACTAGGAAGCCCCTTCGCGGGTGGAGACTGCGGGTGGCGGAGGGGGAAAGCTTCGGAGCCGCGAAGGAGAACCAGCAACAGGGGTGCGGAGGGCAAAGCGGAGAGATTCCCGCACAGAGGCTCAGGGCTGAGCGGCACTCACCAGCCCGAGAGGCTTGTTTGCACACCCGCCGGGGCGGGTGAGGCTGGGAGCTGAGGCTTGGGCTTCAGTCGGAGCGCAGGGAGAGGACTGGGGTTGGCGGCATGAACACAGCCTGCAGGGGGTTAGTGCACCACGGCTAGCCGGGAGGGAGTCCGGGGAAAAGTCTGGAGCTGCCGAAGAGGCAAGAGACTTTTTCCTCCCTCTTTGTTTCCGGGCGCACGAGGAGAGGGGATTAAGAGCGCTGCTTAAAGGAGCTCCAGAGACGGGCGCGAGCTGCCCCAGAGACGGGCATGAGACGCTAAGGCTGCTGCTGCTGTTACCAAGAAGCCTGTGTGCGAGCACAGTTCACTATCCACACCTACCTTCCGGAGAGCCTATGTAGCCAGCCACTGCCAGGGTCCCCAAATCCAGGGACAACTTCCCCAGAAGGACGCACGGAGCGCCTCAGAGTGGTGCAACGTCACGCCGGCCTCTGCCGCCGCAGGCTCACCCCGCACTACGTGCCCCTCCCTCCCCACCGGCCTGAGTGAGCCAGAGCGCCCCAGTCAGCGGCTCCTTTAACCCCGTCCTGTCTGAGCGAAGAACAGACGCCCTCTGGCGACCTACACGCAGAGGCGGGGCCAAATCCAAAGCTGAGCCCCGGGAGCTGTGAGAGAACAAAGACGAGAAAGGGAAATCCCTCCCAGCAGCCTCAGAAGCAGCAGATTAAAGCTCCACAATCAACTTGATGTACCTTGCATCTGTGGAATACATGAATAGACAACGAATCATCCCATATTGAGGAGGTGGACTTCGAGAGCAAGATTTATGATTTTTTCCCCTTTTCCTCTTTTTGTGAGTGTGTATGTGTATGCTACTGTGTGAGACTTTGTATAGGATTGCTTCCACCATTTGTCCTAGGGTTCTATACGTCCGTTTTTTTTTGTTTGTTTTTTCAGTTTTTTTTCTTTAAAAAATTTTTTTTCCGTAACAATTATTTTTTATTTTAATAACTTTATTTTATTTTATCTTCTTTCTTTCCTTCCTTACCTCCTTCCTTCCTCCCTCCCCCCTCCCTTTCTTTCTTTCTTTCTTTCTTTCTTTCTTTCTTTCTTTCTTTCTTTCTACTTTTTCTCCCTTTTATTCTGAGCTGTGTGAATGAAAGGCTCTTGGTGCTCCAGCCAGGAGTGAGTGCTGTGCCTCTGAGGTGGGAGAGCCAACTTCAGGACACTGGTCCACAAGAGACCTCCCAGCTCCACATAATATCAAACAGCAAAAATCTCCCAGAGATCTCCATCTCAACACCAGCACCCAGCTTCACTCAACGACCAGCAAGCTACAGTGCTGGACACCCTATGCCAAACAACTAGCAAGACAGGAACACAACCCCACCCATTAGCAGAGAGGCTGCCTAAAATTATAATAAGTCCACAGACATCCCAAAACACAACAACAGACGTGGACCTGCCCACCAGAAAGACAAGATCCAGCCTCATCCACCAGAACACAGGCACCAGTCCCCTCCACCAGGAAGCCTACACAACCCACTGAACCAAATTTAGCCACTGGGGACAGACACCAAAAGCAACGAGAACTACAAACCTGTAGCCTGCACAAAGGAGACCAGAAACACAGTAAGATAAGCAAAATGAGAAGACAGAAAGACACATAGCAGATGAAGGAGCAAGGTAAAAACCCACGAGACCTAACAAATGAAGAGGAAATAGGCAGTCTACCTGAAAAAGAATTCAGAATAATGATGATCCAACATCTTGGAAATAGAATAGACAAAATGCAAGAAACATTTAACAAGAACCTAGAAGAACTAAAGAGCAAACAAGCAATGAAGAACAACACAATAAATGAAATTAAAAATACTCTAGATGGGATCAATAGCAGAATAAATGAGGCAGAAGAATGGATAAGTGACCTGGAAGATAAAATAGTGGAAATACCTACTGCAGAGCAGACTAAAGAAAAAAGAATGAAAAGAACTGAGGACTGTCTCAGAGACCTCTGGGACAACATTAAATGGACCAACATTCGAATTATAGGGGTTCCAGAAGAAGAATAGAAAAAGGCACTGAGAAAATATTTGAAGAGATTATAGTTGAAAAATTCCCTAATATGGGAAATGAAATAGTTAATCAAGTCCAGGAGGCATAAAGAGTCCCATACAGGATAAATCCAAGGAGAAATACACCAAGAAACATATTTATCAAACTGTCAAAAATTAAATACAAAGAAAGTATATTAAAAGCAGCAAGGGAAAAACAACAAATAACACACAAGGGAATCCCCATAAGGTTAACAGCTGATCTTTCAGCAGAAACTCTGCAAGCCAGAGGGACTGGCAGAACATATTTAAAGTGATGAAGGAGAAAAAGCTGCAACCAATATTACTCTAACCAACAAGGATCTCATTCAGATTTGATGGAGAAATTAAAACCTTTACGGACAAGCAAAAGCTGAGAGAGTTCAGCACCACCAAACCAGCTTTACAACAAATGCTAAAGGAACTTCTCTAGGCAAGAAACACAAGAGAAGGAAAACACCTACAATAACGAACCCAAAACAATTAAGAAAATGGCAATAAGAACATACATATTGATAATTACCTTAAATGTAAATGGACTACATGCTCCCATCAAAAGACACAGATTGGCTGAATGGATACAAAAACAAGACCCATATATATGCTGTCTACAAGAGACCCACTTCAGACCTAGAGACACATACAGATCAAAAGTAAGGGGATGGAAAAAGATATTCCATGCAAATGGAAATCAAAAGAAAGCTGGAGTAGCAATTCTCATATCAGACAAAATAGACTTTAAAATAAAGACTATTAGAAGAGACGAAGATGGACACTACATAATGATCAAGTGATCGATCCAAGAAGAAGATATAACAATTGTAAATATTTATGCACCCAACATAGGAGCACCTCAATACATGAGGCAAATACTAACAGCCATAAAAGGGGAAATCAACAGTAACACACTCATAGTAGGGGACTTTAACACCCACTTTCACCAATGGACAGATCATCCAAAGTAAAAATAAGTAAGGAAACACAAGCTTTAAATGATACATTAAACAAGATGGACTTAATTGATATTTATAGGACATTCCATCCAAAAACAACAGAATACATATTTTTCTCAAGTGCTCATGAAACATTCTCCAGGATAGATCATATCTTGGGTCACAAATCAAGCCTTGGTAAATTTAAGAAAACTGAAATGGTATCAATAATCTTTTCTGACCACAATGCTATGATACTACATATCAATTACAGGAAAAGAGCTATAAAAAACACAAACACATGGAGGCTAAACAATACACTACTTAATAACGAAGTGATCACTGAAGAAATCAAAGGGGAAATTTAAAAACTACCTAGAACAAATGACAATGGAGACAAAACTACCCCAAACCTATGGGATGCAGCAAAAGCAGTTCTAAGAGGGAAGTTTATAGCAATACAATCCTACCTTAAGAAACAGGAAACATCTCAAATAAACAACCTAACCTTGCACCTAAAGCAATTAGAGAAAAAAGAACAAAAAAACCCCCAAAGTTAGCAGAAGGAAAGAAATTATAAAAATCAGATCAGAAATAAATGAAAAAGAAATGAAGGAAACAATAACAAAGATCAATAAAACTAAAAGGTGGTTCTTTGAGAAGATAAACAAAATTGATAAACCATTAGCCAGACTCATCAAGAAAAAAAGAGAAGACTCAAATCAATAGAATTACAAATGAAAAAGGAGAAGTAACAACTGACACTGCAGAAATACAAAAGATCATGAGAGATTACTACAAGCAACTCTATGCCAATAAAATGGACAACCTGAAAGAAATGGACAAATTCTTAGAAATGCACAACCTGCCAAGACTGAATCAGGAAGAAATAGAAAATATGAACAGACCAATCACAAGCACTGAAATTGAAACTGTGATTAAAAATCTTCCAACAAACAAAACCCCAGGACCAGATGGCTTCACAGGGGAATTCTATCAAACATTTAGAGAAGAGCTAACACCTATCCTTCTCAAACTCTTCCAAAATATAGCAGAGGGAGGAACACTCCCAAACTCATTCTACGAGGCCACCATCACCCTGATACCAAAACCAGACAAGGATGTCACAAAGAAAGAACACTACAGGCCAATATCACTGATGAACATAGATGCAAAAATTCTCAACAAAATACTAGCAAACAGAATCCAACAGCACATTAAAAGGATCATACAACATGAACAAGTGGGGTTTATTCCAGGAATGCAAGGATTCTTCAATATATGCAAATCAATCAACGTGATACACCATATTAACAAATTGAAAGAGAAAAACCATATGATCATCTCAATAGATGCAGAGAAAGCTTTTGACAAAATTCAACACCCATTTATGAAAAATACGCTGCAGAAAGTAGGCATAGAGGGAACTTTCCTCAACATAATAAAGGCCATATATGACAAACCCACAGCCAACATCATCCTCAATGGTGAAAAACTGAAAGTATTTCCACTAAGATCAGGAACAAGACAAGGTTGCCCACTCTCACCACTCTTATTCAACATAGTTTTGGAAGTTTTAGCCACAGCAGTCAGAGAAGAAAAGGAAATAAAAGGAATCCAAATCAGAAAAGAAGAAGTAAAGCTGTCACTGTTTGCAGATGACATGATACTTCACATAGAGAATCCTAAAGATGCTACCAGCAAACTACTAGAGCTAATCAATGAATTTGGTAAAGTTGCAGGATACGAAATTAATGCACAGAAATCTCTGGCATTCCTATACACTAATGATGAAAAATCTGAAAGTGAAATCAAGAAAACACTCCCATTTACCACTGCAACAAAAAGAATAAAATATCTAGGAATAAAGGTACATAAGGAGACAAAAGACCTGTATGCAGAAAATGATAAGACACTGATGAAAGAAATTAAAGATGATACAAATAGATGGAGAGATATACCATGTTCTTGGATTGGAAGAATCAACATTGTGAAAATGACTCTACTACCCAAAGCAATCTAGAGATTCAATGCAATCCCTATCAAACTGCCACTGGCATTTTTCACAGAACTAGAACAAAAAATTTCACAATTTGTATGGAAACACAAAAGACCCCGAATAGCCAAAGCAATCTTGAGAACGAAAAACAGAGCTGGAGGAATCAGGCTCCCTGACTTCAGACGACACTACAAAGCTACAGTAATCAAGACAGTATGGTACTGGCCACAAAAACAGAAAGATAGATCAATGGAAAAGGATAGAAAGCCCAGAGATAAACCCACGCACATATGGTCACCTTATCTTTGATAAAGGAGGCAGGAATGTACAGTGGAGAAAGGACAGCCTCTTCAATAAGTGGTGCTGGGAAAACTGGACAAGTACATGTGAAAGTATGAGATTAGATCAATCCCTAACACCATACACAAAAATAAGCTCAAAATGGATTACAGACCTAAATGTAAGGCCAGAAACTATCAAACTCTTAGAGGAAAACATAGGCAGCACACTCTATGACATAAATCACAGCAAGATCCTTTTTGACCCACCTCCTAGAGAAATGGAAATAAAAACAAAAATAAACACATGGGACCTAATGAAACTTCAAAGCTTTTGCACAACAAAGGAAACCATAAACAAGACCAAAAGACAACCCTTAGAATGGGAGAAAATATTTGCAAATGAAGCAACTGACAAAGGATTAATCTCCAAAATTTATAAGCAGCTCATGCAGCTCAATAACAAAAAAACAAACAACCCAATCCAAAAATCGGCAGAAGACCTAAATAGACATTTCTCCACAGAAGATATACAGACTGCCAACAAACACATGAAAGAATGCTCAACATCATTAATCATTAGAGAAATGCAAATCAAAACTACAATGAGATATCATCTCACACCAGTCAGAATGGCCATCATCAAAATATCTAGAAACAATAAATGCTGGAGAAGGTGTGGAGAAAAGGGAACACCCTTGCACTGCTGGTGGGAATGTGAATTGGTACAGCCACTATGGAGAACAGTATGGAGGTTCCTTAAAAAACTACAAATAGAACTCCCATATGACCCAGGAATCCCACTACTGGGCATATACCCTGAGAAAACCATAATTCAAAAAGACTCATGTACCAAAATGTTCATTGCAGCTCTATTTACAATAGCCCGGAGATGGAAACAAACTAAGTGTCCATCATCGGATGAGTGGATAAAGAAGATGTAGCACATATATACAGTGGAATATTACTCAGCCATAAAAAGAAACAAAATTGAGCTATTTGTAATGAGGTGGATGGACCTAGATTCTGTCATACAGAGTGAAGTCAGAAAGAGAAAGACAAATATTGTATGCTAACACATATATATGGAATTTAAGGAAAAAAAATGTCATGAAGAACCTAGAGGTAAGACAGGAATAAAGACACAGACCTACTAGAGAATGGACTTGAGGATATGGGGAGGGGGAAGGGTAAGCTGTGACAAAGCGAGAAAGTGGCATGGACATATATGCACTACCAATCGTAAAATAGATAGCTAGTGGGAGGCAGCCGCATAGCACAGGGAGATCAGCTCGGTGCTTTGTGACCACCTAGAGGGGTGGGATAGGGAGGGTGGGAGGGAGGGAGATGCAAGAGGGAAGAGATATGGGAACATATGTATATGTATAACTGATTCACTTTGTTATAAAGCAGAAACTAACACACCATTGTAAAGCAATTATACTCCAATAAAGATGTAAAAAAAAAAGAGAGAGAGACTTGAGACACATGAACAAATAAAAATGTATGGCTTCAATTTTATTTTGATTCAAATAATGCATTGTTTTCTTAAAAAGCCCAATATATTTTTAGATGGAACTTACTTGGTAAACTGATCTTAAAAATTCATAGTACAACAAAGAGCAAAGAAAATTTATTGCAATTTTGAAGACCAACAACAAAGTATGGGAATTTTTCCCCCATATATAAGGAAATTATAAAACTATCACAATTAAAATAGTAAATATTATCAGGAAGGATAGTCTAAATATTCAACAGGTGAGTACTGCAATCAAATAGAGGACTTCAGCACTGATCTCAGAAGCCCCTCAGTGTACCAGATACTAATCCTATAATTTCTAGATCAGAAGTGGGTATGAGGAGACAAATTAGGGTGATGGGGAAGACTTATATTAGATCCCAGTCCCCACACATAAAATTAAACTCCATATATTTTAAGAACCTAAACGTAAAAAGCAAAGAATTTAACAATCCTTAAATAAGAAAAAGAAAAACCTAAAAAGGAAAAGATTAACAATTCTGATTAGAGTGAAATTTAAACTTCTGCATAAATTGATACCATACAGAAAATATTTTAAAGGCCCAAGGATAGGGCAAGGATATTTACTATCACACACATATGTGCATGTTTAAAAACAAGAGATCCATTGGAAAAATGGGCAAAGATTATGAACAGGAAAGCCAAATTGTCAAGAGTATAGAAAAAGATTCTCAGACTTCATTGTACTCCTGTAAATACAAATTAAAGCAATAAAATACCATTTCATAAACATCAGATAAGCAAAATATTTTCAAAGTTAAAGACATGTAGGTTGAGCTATATAAAACTGCCATATTTGTAGGTTTAAAGTGATTAGATACCAGCAATTTCACATGGTGCAACCAATATATACCCTATAATCTAACATTTCCCCTCCTGTGTACAACCCTTGTCAATCATGGTTCTGTGAGGAAACTAAGTCCTACAGAAAATAATTTGAGTAACTATTTTCTCAATTCTCCCAGGGTCCATAGCTAGTTCCCTTCTAGATTGATATGAGAGAATTAATTCATTACACATGGTGGATGTTTTAGAGCAGTAGGGCTTAATTCTCTCTCAAAATAAAGAGAAACTCTTTTACAGGTACCTAATAAGACGTGTATTAGGATATTCAATGAGTTTTGTTTTTAACAGCTAAAAATTTTTTTTAAATAATAAATATTCATAAGATGAATTGGTAGTATATCCACAGAATGGAATAAACAAGTTACATATGTACCCAAAGAGGTAAATTTCAGTAATGCAATATTAAATGAATAAGCAAGTTGCAAAAAAAAAAAGGTATAAAGAATACTGTAATGCAAATTTTAATAGCATACAAAACACCTGTATACATTGTTTTCAGATAAATATATGTGTAATAAAAGTATAAAAAATATTGAATAGAAAGAATGAGTTCAAATGTCAGTATAGTCCTTACCTCTGGGAAGGGAGGCATAGAAAGAGATCTCAACAGTAACTGTAGTGTTATTATGTTATGACTTTATCTGTGAAAAGGATTTATACTTTGTTAATTTATGTTATATCTAGGTGTTAAGTACATGGAGGTTAGTGTTATTGTTTTTCTGTCCTCTTTTGTCTATTTAAAACTTTCTGTAATGTTTTGACAATTAAGAAAAAGAAGGAATAGAAAGAATTCCTATTGTGATTAAAGATAAGAGCAATTGCTGTCGCTTACTTAGCACTTACCACAAGCCTGACACTGTGCTAAGCACTTTCCCTGGGTATCTCATTTAATCCTCACAGCAAACCTATGGGAGGTACATCATGGCCTCCTTCTCATGAATTAAGACCAAAGGCCTTGCCCAAATTTCTAGCCAGTTAGAGTCAGCACAGTTCCAACAACAAATCATCTCCTCCATGGTGAAAAAATAAGGGCAATTGAATTCAATGAAGTTAAATTTTCTGAATTCGTCCATTCAGTCTTTCATTCTCTTAAACATTTGTTTGTACTCACTGTCCAAGTTCCATCCCTTTTCAACCTGGGTAAGCTTGGGCTAATAAGTCAGATTGTTTTTAACTTGATTACCCTACTTGTAAATGGAGAAAATAGTAATACCCACCTTTTGGGTTGCTAACAGAATTAAAAACATAAAATATTTTGAACAGTTGCTAACATAGCACTCAATATATCTTGATAACTCTATATTTACTCATTCACGTATTCATTTGCAATGAACTATTTTACCATGTGCCAGACTTAAGAGTTGGCCCTGAGGATGCAGAGATGAGGAATGAAACAAAGTCCATGACTTCAAAGCATTTCTCATCTAGTGGGTAAGATGCTCGTATGATGTAACATGTAAATGTGATGAAGGGGTGCAAGGGTGAGACTCAAGACTTAATAAGGTACAGAGGAACACAAAGGTGGGTCGTGTCACATGTGGAGAATGTCAAGAATGTTTTCAAAAAATAGAGTTGATGTTTGAGTTGATTCTGGGAAAATTCATTAGTTTTAGCCTAGCAGAAAGGACAGGGGTCCTAGATAGGAAGAGTGGAAGAAGAACGTTCAAGCACAGGAGAGTGCATGAGCAAAAACAGGCAGTTGTGATGTTGGAGAGAGAAGAGAGATACTAGTGTTGAGAGAAAGAATTGAAAAGGCCCTCAGGGACCAGAGTGTGGAGGACCTGGTAGGCCTCACTAGGTTTGGTTTTTTTATCCTAAAGGAAATGGGAAGATACTGAAAGATTTTAAGCACTGTGAGGAGATTTGCATTTGGGAAAATTACACTGGCAGCTGAGATTCTGTGCTCACATGTTTTTTGATCATTTGATTCACATTTCCCTCCCCTACTAAACTACAGAGTCTGTTAAGGTGCAGATCACCAGTCGTGCTCAACTTGATAAACACCCAACAGAGTTGGTGGTAGGATCTCAAAAATATTTTTTTAATAAATAAAAAAGGAAATGAGAATAGAAGCAGGAGGCAACCGAAATAGTCCAGGTGGAAGATTATTAGGATCTTTTATATCATGTCAGTGGCAGTAGAGCTGGGGGTGGATATGAGAGATGCCAGAGGTTGTATACAGTGAAGTACTTAGAGATACAAAGGACTTGCAAAATAAGGAAGAGGTGTCAGCCTGGGGAATTCTATCTTGGGTGACTTGATGAATGGTGGTTGCTATTGACTAAGCCTGGAAAAACTAGGGGGGAAGCACCCTTGTCCCCATGGGAAATGGATCTGCATTGTGATAGGGGGAGTAGAACGACAACATAAAATTCATTTTCTTTCTTCTTTTAGTCTTATAAAGAAGTAAAAAATATGAGAAGACATTTGAATGCAGATCATTGTTCCCATGGATATAAGGTTCTTATGCATATATTAATGCATATATAATGCATAGACTAATGCCAAATGGGAGCAATATTTGAAAAAAAGAAATGTGGTAATAGGGAAGGAACGGGAGAAATTAAAGAGAGAAAACTAAGACACAAGCATTTGAAAAATTTCGACATAATGGGGGGAATTAAGGTGGAATGAATTACAAATGTGAGATGAAATTTGTGTGAAAGAAACATCAAAAGGAAGAAAGAGTGAAGGCTCTATTTAATAACACTTTAACCAAAAATGGTGACGAGGCATCACTTTAATTTAATGGGTGTTGTCAAACTTTCAGTGGTGGCAATTTTCCAGGCCTTTCAATAGAGTTAATAGAGGTGTGGATCCCAATTTAGGTGTCCCCTGCTCAGAGAACTGAGGGGTGTCATATTGGGAGAGGAAGGCCTTACACTGTCACATTAAGGGAGCTCTGATCCTGCTAGATTTTAAGCAACTTTCAAAATTGAAGCCTAGGTGCTGTCTCTGGAATTCTGCTTACTATTAGTTGCTCAGTTAATAGACTCATACCTTCTTTCAACTAAAAGGGTCGATAAGATGTATCAAGTGATGATCATATCAACATTTTTTTTTCTAATTTTTAAAAGCTCTTGGCCAAGTTTTATTTTCTAAGAATTTTTACACATCTACCTTCTCTATACAGGTTGCTCTAATTTTATGAAAGAAAAGTAATTAAATTTTTGTCCTTCCCAACTTTAACTCCATTTCTGCCCAGCTCCCACACAATGGACATTGAAGCCTCCATAAATTGCAGAATAAATATTGATTGGTGCAGTCCTCTTTACTGTGGGAATAATGCTGTGTTACCACCCATGCCTGTTTTAGATTTATGTTGAGAAATGGTACCCAGCCATGCTTTCTAGGTGTGGATGTGGGACAAATATTATATAGTTATGAGAGTAACACTGCTATCTTTTTCTCTTCCCGTGATATTATAGAAGCTTATATATGGGGTGATTTCTGGACAACTGTATGCCTATGCCCATTTTTACTTTGAATACAATTGGAATAAGCCAGATCCTACTAGTATCAATGTTACATCCTGAGATCATTGTTTAACGCACTAATGGATTTTAGGATTTTATTTAAAAGGTGGCAGTGCAGTGAGAAAAGAGTGTATCAAATAATTCTCAAGGATCTCCACACACTGTACTGACAGAGAAATGACAGCACAGAATAACGATTCCCCAAAGTGCCCCATGAAGCTATGTGTTCTTAGTGGCAGTCATGTGAGCACCATGGATTCTGAGCACTCAGGATGGAATTTCAGCAGACAGCTGGCTTACACACCCTGGACTAGAAGGAGAAAGCATGCAGATCTGAACCTCATCTCTAGATGTGGATATAGGAAAATCTCAGCAAAAGATGTTCAGTAAAAGCTTAGAGAGCTGGCATGAGGCTGTTCAACACAAAACACGAAAATGTGGGCCCCAAAGGACCCCCAATGAAATTTCTGCAGTAATAAATTTTCTCTCTCCCATGGTTACACATGGAGACCTTTGTGACCAGCTAAACTTCAGCCAGCCTTTCCCTGCAACATTAAGAACACTTCCTGAAATGGCAGGATATGAAGTATCATGAGAAGAGGGTAGCAGGATCTTGTTGTTGTTTGACTTTTTATTCACTTATTTGTTATTTATTTGTTTTTCCTGAATAAACTCGGACAATTACTCATACTTTTCATTAGAGAATCAACTTAAATGAGTGAGAGGGAAGATCCTAGAGAAAAATCCAGGGAAGTAATTTCCTTTGGGTTCCTTTGCCGGGTGCTTCATATACTTCTCCCATTCAAACCACACTTTTCTTAAGAGGTAGGTATCAGTTTCCTCATTTTTTCAGACCCAGAACCTCGGACTCAAGTAGGTTAAATGATCTTCTGAGGTCACCTGCTGGTGAGTAGGGACATAGGAATAATACCTCAGGTCTCTCTGACTCCACCGTCTCATCATACCTCCCATGTGGTGCGCTGTTGAGGATGGTATACGAAGAGCCCTAACTGGACTTGTGTATTAGAATACTTTACACTGCCATGATAGCTCTCCAGAGTCTGTACTGCTGTGAGGACCGTGAATATGTTTAGTTAACCCATGCCCTTTGAGCAAGACATTACATGGCACAAATGACAACAAACCTAGTGACACATGACTCAGAAATCATGCATTCTCATTTGTGCTCTCATCTGTGACCAGGATAGTTGCTAATTCATTCATTTGGTTTTCTCTTTGCTTGTTCCAGATGTCGTGAGAAGGTGGTATAATAGCCAAATTTGATTTGCAGACAATTTTTGTTTGAACCTCCACCACCCTCAATTCTGCACAGTGTTTTAAATGTTTTTAGTTGCCAATGCTTAAAAAATCAAGAGCTCTCACAGGCAAAAAATCAATTTCCTGCTTTCCTTGAAAAGTCCAGATTTGGCAACATTATTTCTCATTGCCCATAAGGCAAAGGGAAGCCACAGGTACATGCACTTTGAAAGAGTTTGGTTCTATTTCATCACAGTGCCCACCCAGTCCACTTTGCTCATTTATATTTCCCACCTGCATATCCCCTATGCCCTTTAGAGTATTTTTTACTCCACTCTTGGAAAAAAACATGTGGAAGTAGTTCTGAGACTGGGGCAGTATAAACAAGTTTCTTCACAACTCAATGTTAGCGTGCCCAACAGGACAAAGAAATTATTTTGACTCTTCTTTTTAGGACATTCTGAGAGCCCATGAGATTAAACCTCTTGCCCCTACTCTGTAACCTGAAAAATATCATACAGCCCTTTCTTGAATACTGCAGGGAAACCTGTTCTTTTGTTAAATAGCTACAATTCTTAGGAATCTTCTCATTAAATTGAGTCTAACTATGGTCCCCCTGTAAACTCTGCCTCTATTGGTTCTACCTCCAGTTCAGTTCTTGGGGGTCCTCTTCACCTGACAACTCATCAAATATTTGGGGACAACTCTCATATCTTCTCTAAGCCTTAAGCACCTGATGTTTCCTATAAGAAGACCCTTGTTTCCTACAGTGGGGTGTGCATGGTTTCAACGTTGTGTGGCAGGGGAAGTGGTGTAGAACTCTATCAGAAGGGAAGGATGATGCCTAAAGAGCTCTTCTTTTTATTTCATGGTATTTTAATAACATGAAAGCTCTGACAATGGAAAATACTTTTCCAGGCCCACAGGACTGGATTCCCTGAGGGGTTTACTCACAAGGATGCCTTAGCGAGCACAAACTGTCTTAACCTCTGAACTACATAAAAGTTCTGCAAGTTTTCAATTTCACAGTATGTTTAAGATATTTCAGTCTTGTTGATAAGCATGTGTTCACACAACCTAAACTCAGTTCAAAATTAATCTAAGATGACGAATTCTAAATTGTTGCTAATTTTCCAGGAGTGAATTCCAGGAGCACAAACACGTGCTCCTGGAATAGATATCACAAATATCTATTTGTGACAGTCCCATCAAAAGGAGTATTACCACACATTATGATACTTGCCAGACAGGCTGTGAACATCAAAGACATCCCAGGTCAGGCTAGGACAGGTAAAAATGTTGATGTGCAGGAGGTAAAGATTAGAGAGGTTAGAGGGGCAAGGAGATAGTTACTATTCTTGCATGTGTGTCATTTCACATATGACAAGTATGAGTCTAGTTTTTAATACATAGTTACTATTTACATGCCCTTTAGGAAGTTAAAAATCTGTGAAAGGAAATTCAGTGATTCTTTAAAATAAAAATTGTGCTCAATAGAAATTTAGAATGAATTAGTAAAAGCTTCTTTCTACTTAGAAAACATCAGAGGGATGTTTTTCAGGCAAAAGTTCGGTGACCATAACTCTTCCCTTTCAATAAGATTGTCTCTGGCTATCTCTTACTATTACAGGCATAGTAATAAGCAAGGAAAAACTGGCGTGTAGCACAAACACACGGTATACTACCTTTGCAATGTTGCTCAAAACAAAGATATTTTTAAAAATCAAATGTTTAAACACACTATATCAATCCAATATAGAACTATGACACAGATGTAGAGAATGGGCTTGAAGATGCAGGGAGGGGGAACGGTAAGCTGGGACAAAGTGAGAGAGTGGCATGGACTTATATATACGACCAAATGTAAAATAGATAGCTAGTGGGAAACAGCCGCATAGCACAGGGAGATCAGCTCGGTGCTTTGTGACCACCTAGAGGGGTGGGATAGGGAGGGTGGGAGAGAGACACAAGAGGGAGGAGATATGGGGATATATGTATGTGTATAGCTGATTCACTTTGTTACAAAGCGGTAACTAACACATCATTGTAAAGCAATTATACTCCAATAAAGATGTTAAAAAAAAAAGGTACAAATGAACTTATTTACAAAAGAGTAGTAGAGTTGCAGATGTAGAAAACAAACTTATGGTTACCAGGGGACAAGGTGGGGGGAGGGATAAACTGGGAGATTGGGATTGACATATACACTGTACTAAATATAAAATAGATAACTAATAAGAACCTACTATATAGCACATGGAACTCTACTGAATACTCTGTAATGGCCTATATGGTAAAAGAATTTTTAAAAAGAGTGGATATATGTATAATATTTGTATAACTGATTCACTTTGTGGTACACTTGAAACTAACACAACATTGTAAATCAACTATACTCCAATAAAAATTTTTTAAAAAAGAACTATGATAATGGTTCTTTCCTGTATATTTTTAAATAATAAAAACATAGGGTGGGAGGGAAATGCAAGAGGGAAGGGATATGGGGATATATGTATACATATACCTGATTCACTTTGTTATACAGCAGAAAGTAACACACCATTGTAAAGCAATTATACTCCAATAAAGATGTTAAAAAAATTGGAAAAAAAGAAAACACCTACAATCTACCACCTCAGCACAATTATTATAATTCTTACTGGTGTTCATTCAGTCTTAGGCACTGATTTTAAACTGCCTTAACAATTATTCTTTATACCCCTAAATTTCATTTAAAACCAATCTTAGAAAGACTTTGTTCTGAAAACTCATGGGACTAATTAAATCACTGATAATTATGCATGGTGGCAATGGAACTTGTCTATGTTAGCACAGTGGTGAAGACAAATCTTAATCTGCATAATTTCCAGCTTCAGGCAAAAAGATTGGGCAAAAATGTATAGAACAAAAAGGTGAAGGTGGGAGATATCAGCAAAAGGATTTGATTTTACTTGAAACTTTTTTTCAAAGAGGTATATAATCACATAGCCATCAAAGTGTGTTTTTCAATTGTGTGCAGGGCAATAGAGGTCTCTTCCAGTCTTATCACTAACGGTGTCAAGGAAGGGTTGTAATCAGATGAGGTGTGAAATTGATTGTGCCTAGTCTCAAGACTGAATAAGTGATTAAAAGTTCGAACCATATAGAGGGCCACTTATTTCTATCCCAAGGGAAAGTTCTGGGTGGAAATGGCACTGTTCCTGCAACCTAGGCTAGTTTGCCTTCTACTGTGTTTATCTGTCTTTATGCCCGTTCCCCTCTGTAAGGAGTAAGAACCTTCAAGCCCAGATGGCCATTCGGTCATCTCTGCCCATCACCTCCTTCCCACCTTGAAGGACTCAGTGTGGTCTGCTCCTAGTTGGGTGCCCTTCGAAATCATCAAACACCCACTTCCTCATCTTCCTCATCAAACTGGCTTCTCCCTTAGCAGGTCCCATCCTACCAGTATAGGACAGCTCCACTGTTCAAATTCCTTAGGCCAAATCCTATAAACATCCTTAACTTCTTTCTCTTTCCTTTCTAAATAGCAAATCTACCTGACTCTACTTTCAAAATATGTCAGAAGTTACCAGTTCTCACCACCTTGCTGCTCCTACCCTGGCCCAGATGACAGCAATAGCCTCCTAACTAGCCTCCGTTTCTGCCTTTACTCCCGCACCTTTTCCACCTCAACACAGCTTCTTTTCAACAAGGAATCCAAAAGCTAAGTCAGATCATATCACTTCTCTGCCCCAAATCTTTCACGGTTCCCACTGCAACCAGAATAAAAATCAGAGTCCCTTCAGTGGCCTGCAGGACCCTATGTTTACTAACTGTCCCTCCACTATCTCTCTGATCTTATCTTCCACTACTCTGCCCTTTCTCAAGACACTCCAGCCACACTGGCTTCCTGGCCTTTTCTTGAATATGGCAGGCACGTTCCTGCCTCAGGAATTTAATACCTACAGTTTTCTTGGTTACCTTTGCCCCCAGATACCTGCATGGCTCACTCTCTCATCTCCTTTAGGTCTTTGCTCAAATGTCACCTTCTGTGTGAAGACTTCCTTGCTCACTCAATTTAAAACCAAAACTCTGTAACCCACCTCCCTACTTAGCTTTTCTCTGTAACATCTATGATCATCTGACATACTATATAGCTTAATTATTATAACCTGTTTATTTTTCCCTACTAGAAATTAAGCTTTATAAGGGCAAGCATTTTGTTTTGTTTGCTGCTTTACCCTCACTTCCTGGCACATGTTAGAAATAAATATTTTTTAAAAGAATGGTTGATAGATAGATGGATGGGTAGATAATTGAATGAGTGAATTAATGAATATATTTCATCTTTTGTAAGCAACTCTATTTTTGGACCCAGGTGCTTGTTTTAAAAAGCTATTATTAGCTTTAAAACAGACAGATAGATCAAATAACAGAATAGAGAGCCCAGAAATAAACCCACGCACTTATGGTCAATTAATCTATGACAAAGGAGGCAAGAATATACAATGGAGAAAAGACAGTCCCTTCAATAAGTGGTGCTGGGAAAATTGGACAGCTACATGCAAATGAATGAGATTAGAATATTTCCTCACACCATAAACAAAAATAAACTCAAAATGGATTAAAGATCTAAATGTAAGCCCTGAAACCATAAAACTCCTAGAAGAGAACATAGGCAGAAAACTCTTTGACATAAGTGGTAGCAATATTTTTTTGGGTCTGTCTCCTAAGGCAAAAGAAAAGCATAAATAAACAAATGGGACTTAATTAAATATTAAATATAAAAGATTTGCATAACAAAGGAAAACATCAACATAAAAGACAACCTACTGAATGAGAGAAAATAGTTGCAAATGATTTGACCGATAAGGGGTTAATATCAAAAATATATAAACAGCTCATACAACTCATTAAACAATAGGCAGAAGGCCTGAAGAGACACTTTTCCAAAGAAAATATACAGATGGTCACAAGGCACATGAAAAAATGCTCAACATCACTAATCAGAGAAATGCAAATCAAAACCGCAATGAGATTATCACCTCACACTTGTCAGAACAGCTATCATCAAACAGTATACAAGTAACAAATGTTGGAGAGGATATGGAGAAATGAGAACCCTAGTACTTTGTTGTCGGGAATGTAAATTGGTGCAGCCACTATGGAAAACAATATGGAGGTTCTTCAAAAAACTAAAAATAGAACTACCATATGATCCAGCAATTCCACTGTTGGGTATATATCAGAAGGAAACAAAAACACTAATTTGAAAAGACACACACTTCAGTGATAGCAGCATTATTTACAATAGCCAAGATATGGAAGCAACCTTAGTGCCAATCAACAGATGAACAGATAAAGAAGGTGTGGTATTTATATACAACAGAATATTACTCATCCATGAAATTCTGCCATTTGCAACAATATGGAAGGACCTAGAGAGTATTATGCTTAGTGAAATAAGTCAGAACAGAAAAAGACAAATACTCTGTTATCACTTACATGTGGAATCTAACAAATAAAACAAATGAATGTATAAAACAAAAATGAAACAGACTCAGATATAGAGAACAAACTAGCGGTTACCAGTGGGTACAGGGAAGGAAGGAGGGGCGAGATAGGGGTAGGGGATTAAGAGACACAAACAATTGTATATAAAATAAATAAGCAACAAGGATATATTGTACAGCACTGGGAACTATAGCCATTATTTTGTAATAATTTTAAATGGAGTATAATTTATAAAAATATTGAATCACTATGTTGTACACATGAAGCTAATATTGCAAACCAACTACAGTTCAGTAAAAAAAGATATTATCTTTAAATTATATATAGCAAAGTAAATCATGTCGAATAACCTACCCAAATTTCAAATCTAGAATCTTGAGGCTAGGATATCTGACAAATGAACAAGGGCTCTTTCTATGCTTCTAATTTTAAAGCTCCCCCTGGATTAAACTTGAAATTTGGAAAAAGATTAGACTTGTATAGTTTGGGTGAATAATCACCTCCTGTGCACATCAGTTATGACAAGCAAACAAAGAAGAAAAATTCAGGACAAAAAAATTTACCCTAATCAGTTTCAGGACACAAAACATATTAAATTCCAACCAACTAACCAAAACAAAGGAGAAGGAGGCAGAAAAAAATACACATGGAGGGGTGAGTATTGTTGCTTGGCTTTTTACGCTGATAAAAATTAAGTTTTCAGTGCTTTATTTTGCACTGTAAGGATGCAGACTATGTGCAACGAAATGCTGTCCTTTCCAATTTCTGATCAATAATATTTCATGGTCCTTTAGGATTAGTAGATACTACAGTTGGTTTCTCAGGGGTGTGACTAATAATAAGCAAGAAAAGCTGACAGATGGCTTTAATGCAGATGGTTGCTTGAAAAAAGACGATCTTCAGAGAATGTGTCAGATCTTATCATTTTGTGAGATGATGACATTCTTTATTGGGGTGAAGAGAAGGAGGGCATATATTGGTCTAGATCTTTTGCTTTGTCACTTTAAGGTTATAAAGAGGAAGCACATGGCCAAGGTATCTGTAGTTTGTGGTTTAGGCTTGGATGCTGCCCCCTTTCCCACAGATCCAGGCCATTAGTCATTCTTCTTTGTTCTACAAGTCAGGGTTGCCCCTCCTCTCTGGAAAGCTGCTCTTAGAGTCATGTTACTCTGAGACTTGGAACTAGTGAGTTTATCGTGATAAGGAGGAAGGATAAAAATTAAGGAGGGGAGAAGAACATGAAAGAATTGTTTCTCTCCTTATCTATCATCACATAAGTATGTGTTATATTTGTGAAGCAATGTACTATACAGGACAATTGGGAGGAACTGAACAGGTACATGGAAATGATTATTGCTTCAAAGTCGATGGAGAGAAGTGTGACAAAGTGAGTACCTGGAGTTAATATATTTTATTCTTTTTATCATCCCATAATTTTGTATTGGGAACTAACACAATTGGGGAGAACTGAGCAAGAAAGAATATGAGTAAATATAATTTTCAAAAATGTGTTCAAATAGCCGAAAGCAAAAAGATACAAAATATGGTATCTCTCAAAACTGCACTCCAGTAGGACATTTTATTAATTTACTCCAAATGTTCATAAAAGGCTTTTAGGCTATTACATTGATGTATTCATATATAAACATTGTTGTTTTGTAGTTTTTCTAAATAACTGATAAAAATGAATTTTTCCCTCACCCCTCCTCCTATCACCACCTCATGTACACTCACATACATACACTTTGTTGCAGGTGTTTGGATTTATCTTGTATTTTCTCTGCATTTCCACTTTCCCCTATAACTTATGTCTCCCCACAGATTGCATTCACAGATCTTGTTTAACTAATTTCAGTTTTGTTCTCACTCATGTAGAAGAGTCTATTTTCAGCAGACAACTGTTCTTAGAATTGTGATAAAAGGTTCACATCTTAGGGCTCATTATTCAGGCATTAGTATAAGTCCTTATCGTTCTCTAAACACTCTCCATCACTTTAGTATAGACAAGGCTTCATTGTAACCTACTACTTTTCCTGTTATGCTTCTGAGTGGATTTTGCCAAACTAGTGAATGAGCAGATGCTTTATTTACCTGAGGGCTTTCCACCAGTAAGTCACTATCTTACTGAGAGTTATCAAAACCCTCCTTGATTAGTTCTTAAACCATCCACTGTCCTTCCCTACATCACTTCCGAATTCCTTATTTCTCATTGGTCACTAATAGAGGAAATAGGTTATTCTGTAAATAACAATGTAAATTCTCATAAGTGAAAATAGTTAAAATGTTGTACCCATATTACCATTATCTATATTGTAATATTTTGGATTAGAATGAGAAATTGTGTGATGAAGTGGAAAGAACAATGGATTTAGAGTCAGATCTGATTTCTAGGGCCAGATATGCTATTACCTAGCTCTGTGACCTTGGCTAAGTCATTTAACCTACAGGCCTCAGAGTTTTGTTTTGTTTTGTTTTTAACATCTTTATTGGAGTATAATTGTTTTACAATAGTGTGTCAGTTTCTGCTGTATAACAAAGTGAATCAGCTATACACATACATATATCCTCATATCTCCTCCTTCTTGCGTCTCCCTCCCACCTTCCCTATCCCACCCCTCTAGGTGGATAGAAATCCCTGAGCTGACCTCACTGTGCTGTGCAGCTGCTTCCCACTAGGTATCTATTTTACATTTGGTAGTGTATATATGTCCATGCCTCTCTCTCTCTCACTTCGTCCCAGCTTACCCTTCCCCTTCCTGGTATCCTCAAGTCCATTCTCTATGTCTGCATATTTATTCCTGTCCTGCCCCTAGGTTCTTTGAACCTTTTTTTTTTTTTTTTTTTTAGATTCCATATATATGTGTTAGCATATGGTATTTGTCTTTCTCTTTCTGACTTACTTCACTCTGTATGACTCTAGGTCCATCTAACTTACTACAAATAACTCAATTTTGTTTCTTTTTATGGCTGTGTAATATTCCATTGTATATATGTGCCACATCTTCTTTATCCATTCATCTGTTGATGGACACTTAGGTTGCTTCCATGTCCTGGCTACTGTAAATAGATCTGCAATGAACATTGTGGTACATGACTCTTTTTGAATTATGGTCTTCTCAGGGTATACGCCCAGTAGTGGGATTGCTGGGTCATATGGTAGTTCTATTTTTAGTTTTTTAAGGAAACTCCATACTGTTTTCCGTAGTGGCTAAATCAATTTACATTCCCACCAACAGTGCAAGAGGGTTCCCTTTTCTCCACACCCTCTCCAGCATTTATTGTTTGTAGATTTTTTGATGCTAGGCCTCAGTTTTTGCAACAGAAAACTGAAAGGATTGTATCAGACCCGGTTTTTCAAGTTGTATGAAAACTATTTTCATATAGTAAGAACTTTTTTTTAGTTCAATATTGCATTTCATTCAACAAAGATTCACTGAATGCCTACCCTATATTAGGGAAATAAGACAGGATAAATGATCCTGAATTCAGCATCAGGAGGAAAAAAGAGGCAGAAAATACAGAAGAGGGGGTAAGGGATGGGGAAAATACAATGACAAGGTATAAATATTGAAGAACTAAAATGAGAGAAGAGACAGCAAGGGTCAGGGCAATATTTGAAAAGATGACACAGGTATACCTTGGAGATATTGTAGGTTCAGTTACAGACAAATAAAATAAAGCAAATATTGCAATAAAGCAAGTCACACAAATTTTGTGGTTTCCCAGTGCCTATGAAAGTTATGTTTATACTATAGTCTATTAAGAGTACAATAGCAGTATGTCTAAAAAAATGTACATATCTAAACTAAAAAACACTTTATTACTAAAAAATGCTAACCATCCTCTAAGTCTAACCATTCAGCGAGTCATAGTAGTAACATCAAAGATCACCATAACAAATATAATAATAATGAAAAAGTTTGAAATATCTCAAGAATTACCAAAATGTAACACAGAGACACAAAGTGAGCAAATGCTGTTGGGAAAATGGCTCCAATAGACTTATTCAATGTAGGGTTGCCACAAATTTTCAATTTGCAAAAAATGCAATATCTGCAAAGTACAATAAAAACAAAGCTCAATAAAACGGAGTATATTTATATCTGAAATTTTTTCAGGGACTAATCAGACAGCAATCCAGAGAGTCAAGAAACCTACTGCATCAGAAATAGAATAAATTAAAATAAATTCCAAAAAAGTACATTATATTAAAAATTGCTGAAAATCAACAAGAAGAAAAAAAAAATTTTTAAGCTGGGGGGGAGGGTGGGGAAGCCAGGTCATATGCAAAGGAATAAGTTACACAGCTGATTTCTCAGCACATCAATGGAGTCCTGATAATAGTGGAATAAAGCCTTCAAAGTGCTAAAAGAAAATGCCTGCCAACCTAAAAGTCTATATCCTGTGAAGTATCTTTCAAGAATGAAGTAACAATATTTATCATGGTGATCATTTTATAATATATAAAGGTATTGAATCACTACATTGTATACCTGAAACTAATATAATTTTCTAAGTCAATTATACTTCAATAAAAAAATGAAGTAGAGCTTCCCTAGTGGCGCAGTGGTTGAGAGTCCGCCTGCCGATGCAGGGGACACGGGTTTGTGCCCCTGTCTGGGAAGATCCCACATGCCGCGGAGCGGCTGGGCCCATGAGCCATGGCCACTGAGCCTGTGCGTCCGGAGCCTGTGCTCCGCAACGGGAGAGGCCCACGTACCGCAAAAAAAAAAAAAAAAAAAAAAAAAAGTGAAGTAAAAATACAGACATCTATCTATCTAAGAGAGACCATCACTAGCATACTCTTACTAAAGGAAAGTAATTCTAGATGTAGAATCTGAAGTGCAGGATGAAATAAAGTAAACTAATATTAATCAACATTGATTGTGTAAGACAGTAATAATAATAATGTTAATTTTTTTTTTGTTTTTAGGTAGACTTAAAAATACAACACAGCAACAAGAGTCAAGAGGGGATAAATTGAATTAAACTTTGAAAAGAACTTGTATTACTGGGAGGAGGGTCAAGGTTTTGGTTAACTTTAGACTTCAATAATTTAAGTATATTTGGTAAAATTTCTAGGGTAACTACTAAAAGAGAGAAACAGAACGTGCAACTTCCAAATGGGTACAGGGAAAAATAGAAGATGAAAATTACTCACTACATCAGAATAAAAGGCAAGAAATGAGAGAAAAACAATCCCAGAATAGTCCTGGCATATAGTAATAGTTTTAAAATATTGGCAAGATAAATGGCTGCATTCATGAAGAAAAGAATGAATGAATGCACATGTTTACATGCCTATACTGAGGAGAGCAGGTCAGAAGATATCAGTTCCCAGATACTGCCTAGTTTAGAGGTTGTGATTTAGAGATAAATGGATAAATGAGGTTGCTAGAGTCACAAAAATCAGTATTTTTCCTAAAATTTATACAGCCCCTTGAAGTTTTGAATGTGAATTCTCATTCCTACATCTACAAGTGGCATCCCCTTGAGGCGAGCCAGCTAAAAAGACAGCGTCTGCATTCCACAGCTCTGATATATGTTTGCTGGTATCCCAGGATTTCCCCATTCCCACATGTTTAGGCAAAAGTCATTTTAATTTTTCACTTCATTTCAGTATTTCTGAATGCTACTTACTATGTAAGATTTCATTTTCAGACTGCCTTGATCAGTAAAGGATTTTCGGTTGTGGTGGCCCATTTCTCTACTAGATCCCCAGGCGGAACAGCTGCAAAACTTAATCTAGCTTTTGGTAATAAATTCATTCACCTTATTAGTATGCAGCTCAGGAAGACTAACCCCAAATCTAAAGGAAAATGAATGCTGATCTTTTTAAAGAGAGTGAATATGGAGCAGCCTGATCCCTGAGAGGCTCCAAGAGATTGAAGTTGTTCAAGTCTCACCCCCAGGCCTTACAAGGGTAAGGTCACACAATTGGGGGCAATTTGACTGTCCTGCCAATCAAAGATGCTGCAGCAAACCTCACTCATTCAAACTGATTAGCCAGAGGGACTTACCTTAGGATGGTAAAAAGAACACTGTACTAAAAATCACCAGCTCTACTCAGCCTCTTAATCTTTCTGGGCCTCAATTTACTCATCTGTGAATTAGGATGAGTTCAAGCATAATCATCTACAGCCTTGGTTCTAAAACTTTAGAGTGCATCAGAATTACCCAGAGAGCTTGTTAAAACAGACTGCTGGGCTCACCTCCAGGGTTCTGGATGTGGCGTTTCTCAGGTGGAGCCTAAGAATGTGCATTTCTATCAAGTTCCCAGGTGATGCTGATGCTGCCGGTACAGAGACCACACTTACATTGATCTTTACAGCCCTTTTTAGCCTTCTTATTATTCTCTAGAGTAGTGTAAATTCAAATTATGGAAATACTTATTTTAATATTAAGTTTATATGTAAAATAAATTTTACTAGTTTTTATAAGCACATGTATTATCAGACCATACTGATACACTGTATTTAAGAATCATTTATAATTACTCTCTTCGTTTGTCTTTAATAGTTAACAAAAAGACTTGGCACACAGTTTATTTTTCTCAACAAGTGAGCATTTAATATGCAAGGTCAACCCTTCAAGTATGCAGTGAAAGTGGTCATTTATGTGTTCATGGGTACCAGAAAGAAATATTCAATTTCAAAACTATACTTGCTTGATCAGTTCCTACTTCTAGAATGCATTTATTCCTTTGGATAAAGACTTCAGTTCTATTAAAATGCAAATGTTCCAGAATATAGTAAAAAAAAAAAAAAAAGTAAAAAGAAATCTTATCAGTCAATTGCCTATTACTGCAAGTGATTTTATCAAAGTATTTCAAAAGCCCCAAATTTGATAGGAGGAAGAAGATGGAGGCGTAGGCATGATTCACCGGAGAGAGAGAGGTGGCATCATCATGGCAGGAAAAGGAGATGCTGATTGGGAAGGTTCAACACAGAAAAGTTCACCAACATCACCATTTTGCCTAGGCCTTGACTTGTCTATATATTTAGCAAGGCCTTCTCCCCAGTGGGCAAAGTCAGGTCCAGTGATCTTAAGTTCATGATGTGGAATCCAAATGAATGAAGTTCCATGGATTCAAATTTGCCTAATAACAGATGGTGTACTCCAAATTCATGCAGTTCCCTGGATGCGTTGCTGATTACAACTATATAGCTCAGTATGGTATTGTGTCATCTGAATCATAGCCTCCTTATCCATTTGGTAGAAATAATTAGGCCAATGGTCTCTGCAATTAAGGATGGAAATCCAGAACCCAATCATTCTCTGTGTTAGAGAAAGGAGTTCAGCATTACAGACCCCTAGCTCTATGCTATAAATGAGAACAAGCAGAATGAAATTTAATATCTGTTGTGTTCTCCCAAGTTCTTACTATGTTGCTACTTGTTTCTTTCTAAATGGAAAGCATTAAAACATTTCAGAACTCCCAGGGCATGGACCTTCTTAGGCTACCTATCCATTTGAACCAAAAATACACTCTCTGTTACAAGCAAGGCAAATTTGTGAAAGGAAAATAAGCAACATGCAGATCATAAAAGAAATTAGAGAATGTGTAAATCAGACACTCAAAAACACGAGTTCCTATGAAATAACATCACAAAAGCTGGCCTATGTATAGCTAACAAAGATGATATACTGTGTGGCCTTGCCATGACATTGTATCCACTTATCATATCATTAAGGCAAGGTATATTTCCAAGATAACAAAAAGAGTAGGCATTTAATTTGATTTCAGTAAATATGGGTTAGAATCCCTGCTGCTACCTAACTGCTCTAAAATTAGATGCCAGTGACACAATCCTGAGAAGCATGTCTTTAACTCTGGGTAGCAAAGCCTTTGAGCTGCTGAGTTACATGGACTCTTTCTGTTAGCTGCCATTTTGCTTTGTACACAACTCTGTCACCATGATGTGAAGCCTGTGGGGCTGTAAATACCAATTATTGCCTCCAATTGTGCAAGACTTTTGGAGCTGGACTACCAGAGTTTAAATGGCAGCTCTGCCACTTAAGAACTGTGACTTTGGACAACATAACCTAAATACTCAGTGCCTGTTTCTTCAACTATAATCTGAGATAATGCTAGTATCAACCTAATAGTATTATTGTGAGAATTAAATTATTTAAAGACTAATACATGTAAAGCATTTAAAAAACGGTGACTGGCACAAAGTAAGTGCTAAGTAAATGTTAGCTGTTATAGTTTATCATTTCTTTGTTCCCTATATCTATCCACGTTAACAAGTGTATGTATAAGCTCCCCTTGGGAATGAAAATTCTCATTCAGAGAGAAACCAAACCATTCAATCAAAGAGAAAACTCTGTCCTTAAAAGACGCCAACATACAAAGGACTGGGTACCTTCAGCACACACAAGAGAATGGACCAAAATGGAGAACTGCCCAAAGACTGACTACACCCCAGAGCCAGAGCATGCTCGCTCCAGCTGCCTTGCCAAAGTCTGTTCGAGCACCATTAAAGGGTCCTATGGATCACCCATGTTACAAAATATGGGGAGGGGAGACTGCGTGCTCTCCCCTGGAACCTTACTACCCCATTCACCAGCAAAAGGGAGGCCATTTCCACAGGGAATCTCTGTGCTGCTAACCTGTGAGCCACGTATTCACACTAGGTCTCTTTTGTCCCTCTACCCAGACCACTGCACATTTTCTTCTGTTTAGGTTCAATGACCAACAATTTCTTATAATTCATGTTGCTGATAAAAATAGCTACCTGCAGTTTAGGACCTGCCATGTGCTGTGTGCTGCTTTTCTCCAGAACTAACACTAACGCTGCAAGGCAGGCACTGTTGTCACCATTCCAGAGCTTCAGAAACAGGCTTGGTGAGGTTAAGCAACTTTCCCAAGACTACAAAAGTATTAAGTGGCAGGTGTGGAATTTGATCATAGATTCAACTAGCTCCAAGGCCCATGCTCTTTCCCCAAAGTATGGGGCCTTCTACCCGGTGCAGAGCTGACACCATAAAGCTCTCTCTGTGGCCTCTGGTGTGTGGTTTGGGAACATCTTTTGGTGGTCAATGAGTATTGTATGGTCCTCACAATTGCTGGGGTAGGCATATGTATGGTACCTATTTCTAACTGCAGCTCAGACTGTCCCCCACCTTGCACTAGAGAGAAAGCTCCTTCTATCTGCCGTTGAGTACGATCAGAGGCATCCTCACTGGTGATTACTAAAGCAGGCACTGGGAGTCAGCCAGATCCCGGTTTAAATGCAGCTCTGCCAATTATCAGTTACTGTCTCTGAGCAAAGCTACTTAGTCTAAGCTCTTTGTTCTGAAAATGAGGACACTGGTACCTAGTAGGTCTGGTGGTGAGGGTTATAGGAGAAGATCTTTGTCAAGTGCCTAGCGCAGTGCCTCACACAGTGACTGCTTGTTAAGCTGAGGACAGGAACCACACCCCTAGCCAGCAGGAGAGGAAGGCACATGCTACTGAGTGTAGGACCCTCCCAGATATGAGAGATTTATCATCCCGTTTTTCCCCTTCAACCCACCAACTGCCCAGCTGTCCCAGTTGTCACTAAGCATCCTGAAACTTCAGCCTAGCTCAGGAAGGTTAACAAATCTCCATCAAGAATAAGACAATTAAGGGTAAAATATTACTCTTACTAAGTTTTTTTCTATTTGTGATGGTCACTCAATTCACCATACATTTATTGATCATAGGTACTGATTTGTTGGGATCTATATACATATAATCTATCATTTATATATATAAATATAATGTATATTTATATTTCATCATGATATATGTATACATATCACATATGTTTGTGTCTCTGTGTTTATGTGTGTACATGTATGTGTACCTGTATGTTATGCACATAGACATATATATAGCTACATAATTTTAGAGGCATAATTTCAAAGGATTTTAAAATGTCCACCTCAAGACCTATTCTTAGGAACCTAGGCAGACTTGGATTTCAAAGGAACTTCCCTCTCTGTGAGTTAGTATTAAAACAACTGGGCCCTCCTTTCTTGGAATCAATTGTTCTTTATATCTCCTCAGGCTGAACTTGGCTGTAAGGTCACACAATCTTGTTGAATCAGCTCAATTTGTCCATTTAAAGTTTTCCAGTGATGTGAGTTTAAGTGACAGCAATTCAGACCTTATAGGTTGGTCATGTCCTTGGGTCCTTCTGGCCCGAGATCACTGCTGACCCCCTCCACCTACCCCATCCTCTTGGTTTTTACGGGAATGTTAATGATCAGCCCCTTGACGCTGTCTACCTATTTGTAACTCTCCTGAGTCAGTATCGACTTTAGAATGGCAGGCATTAAAATTCAGGCCCCATATATTCCACCTACTGGTATAACTAATGCCCATTAACCTCACCTGAAATCATACAGTTCAGAAAAGGCAGAGAGGAAGCTGCAGTTCATTTAGAGAGAGTTAGCTGAAGCCCTCCAGCACAGTGTCCATATTATCTCATGAAGCCTACAGTAAACCAAAGACCATGCAAAGGCCACAGGATTTACTTTTACTAGAATTGTCTCCTGATCTGCAAGGAGCTATAATAGCAAAATAGCAGGGGCTGGAATATTTTACAAGAAAAGTTTTCTACTCACAATAATTGAGCTGTTCAAGCTCTCTCCACCTTCCTTGTCTCCTTTGCTCCTAAATGTTCCAGCTCTTGAACACACATGCAATTTCTGTGTGTGTGTGTGTGTGTGTGTGTTTAGGTGTTTGAGAAAAAATTTCAAAGAGAGAAAATTATAAGGAATAATACAACAAACAATCCCACAACATATTAACTGTTAGAAAAACAACACTTACCACTGAAAATATTTTATCTTATATGCTTTGGATTTTTTACTTTGTAAAATAAAAATAGACTACATTGCAATTTTCTTTGACCTTCCTCTCCTAATGCAGAGACACCCATTAGCATGAATTGCATGTATACTTCCAGTCCATTTTTTAAAATTCTTTTACATACATATGCCCAGTAAAATATACATAGTATGTATATACATTTAAAAGATACATAAATAGTATCATGCTGTATTATTCTGGAAGTTGCTATTTCCACACTATATTGTGTTTCAGTGATGTATACATGATATATACAGATCTAGTTGATGCTTCTTAATTTCCCCAGGTCACAGGATAAGTTTGTGTAGGAGAAATAAAACCTGCCCATTTTACTACCTAGTTGTACAAGCAGCTAGGGACTCCAAAATACAATCAGCATACAGCAGTGGCCTTGAAAAAAGTGTCCAGTTACTATTTATCAAATTATAGTACTGACCAAGAGTGTTCATCATACACTACACTGAGCTAGACAAATTAAAATCATGAAGGGTTACCTACCCTTACCAAATTCACAAATGAGTTGAAAATGCAACATTAACACTTGAAATAAATAAAAGGTAACGGAGTAGATTCTTAAGGTATGTTTTGAAGAACAATATCAATTTGGAGCTAGGAGAGATCACTGTGAACAGGTATAGTTAGAGAGGTCTTCTTGGTAGAGGCAGTAGTTGAGACAGGCAATGAAAAGTGGGGAAAAGTTCAAATATCATAAGAGAATAGGAAAGGTATTAAGGATTGGGAACATTATGAAAAAATGGTTTACAGGTTGGAATAAGTATGGAGCGAGTAAGATAACTCTGAACGGAGGGGAGAAAGATATTAGAGGGAGGATGAGATAAACATGTGGAGAAATCTGAGCGCTGGATGACAGAGCTGTGCTTGTATAGTTACCCACATGGAGTCATTTAAGGATCTCCCTGCAGGACTGGCTCTGTCTGCTCTGTCTGCAGCTCCTGGAATGTTCCATGCCCTCTAACACCCTTGCACCTTTGAACATACTACTCCCTCAGCAGGAATGCCATTTCTGACCCTTTTTTTTTTTTTTTTTTTTTCCTGTGGTACGCAGGCCTCTCACTGCTGTGGCCTCTCCCGTTGCGGAGCACAGGCTCCGGACGCACAGGCTCAGCGGCCATGGCTCACGGGCCCAGCCACTCCGCAGCATGTGGGATCCTCCCGGACCAGGGCACGAACCCGTGTCCCCTGCATCGGCAGGCGGACTCTCAACCACTGCGCCACCAGGGAAGCCCCTGATCCCCTCTCTTTATCTTCAGCTTTCATCTCAGGCAGCACACTCACAAAGCCTTCCTTGACACATGCTCTAGTCAGGATTAGGCTCCCCTTCTCCCATACTGCTTCAAGATCCTGGGCTTCCTTCTAGCACAGAATTTGTCAAACTGGGTTGTAATTATGTTTAGTTGTCTTCCTCACTGAATTATAAACTCATTGGGAAGAAGGACTTTGCCTTATTTATCTTTTGGGTCCAGATTGTAGCCCAGTACCTGTTTCACAGATGCACTCAATTAACATTTGAATGAATTAAAACCTTAATTAATGATTAATCAAGTAACTATGGGTATAGTCATTTAATTTTATGTCTTTTAAAATATTTATATGTAAATATTACCCACTTAGGCTTAAAAAATAAATCATTATTTTGATGCCTATTGACTTTTAGAATACTTCCCACGAGAAAAAAACACATTACAACTGGTAGCAACAGAAAACACTATGAAAGATAAGCCCAAGTTCTATTTGTCCTGCAGCTCTTCAGAACTCAAAACATTCTCATCTATAGAAAAGAAAAACTATGAGCACTTTGATATAACTGACTATGACACTTCAATCATGTCATCTCCAAACGGATGTGTCCCCAGCAAAGCCCATTAACAAATCCCAGGAAATAAAAATAGAATCTGAGTAATAAAATAAGGTCTAACCTTTCTTTCCTGTGAACTCGGTCCAGCTTCACTTGCTCACAGGGTGTTGTGTGCGGAGGCCTTGCACCCAGCGCTTCAGGCCAGAGCTCCTGGCGTGAAACGGTTGGGCCCACGCCTCAGCTCGGCAGGCTATGTGCACAAGCGCTGCCCACGAGTAAGATGGCGGCAGCGGACCGGGCGCAGAGGTGCTGCACCCGGCACTGCTATCTGGCGTTTGGAGAGCAGCACACCTGCGCCTAATGGGCAGGAACTCCACCTCACCCCCCAGCCCCGCCTTCAGCTCTCCCAGCTGAATCCTATAAAGCAGCCTCACCCATTATCTGTAAGGGAAAGCAGGTGCTCTAGAGTGCAAGGTCGCACATCTCCATTCTTTGATCAAAGAATTAAACTCTCCCTTGCTTCTGAACCAAACTAGGTCTCATTCTGTTGGCTCCAACAACACCAGGCTGTAACCGCTCTGAACGACCTAGCCGATAAAGGATATAAGGTGTCCAAGAAAAAGGCTCAAATATCACAAACTAGGGTGACCTACATAGGCTTCATTCTCACAGAAGGTCAGAGAAGCCTACCCCAGGAGCCTGGCCCCTCCTAAAACTAGAAGACAGCTTAGATGTTTCCTGGGGAGGCCAGGTTTTGCCACATATGGATCCCTAACTAGGGTCTAATAGCAAGGCCTCTACATGGAAAGTTGAAAGGAAAGGGTAATGATCCTTTTGAATGAAATTCAGAATGTGAAGGGGTCTTTCAAGAATTGAAAAAGCGATTCCTTCAGGCCCCTGCCCTGGCCCTCCCAGATTTAGCTAAACCATTTGACCTTTACATTTAGGAGAGAAGGGGGATCACCCTCAGGTCATTAGCTGGAAAACTAGGACCCCTTGCTCAGGTGGTTGCTTATTTCTCTAAACAATTTGATGGAACAGCTGAGGGATGGCCTCCTTGCCTCCCGGCAGGAGCAGCTACTACCACCCTGCTAAACAAGGCTGAAAAGTTAACATTTGGTCAGCCAATCACTATATGGACTCCACCAGGTTCAGGTTTTAGTTAAGTTCTAAGGGAAGGGAATGGCTGTCCCCCAGAAAGTTGATTCAAATTCAGGCTATGCTCTTAGACAACACAGTGGCTACCATACAAACCTGTCACCTGCTAAATCCTGCCACCCTGCTACCCACAGAAATGGGGCCCCCAGAGCATGATTGTATAGAAACCATAGTCACAATCTATCCCAGTCGCCTGACCTAGGAAGTAAGCCTCAACATCAGGGCACACTTGGGCCTATAGGCAAAAGACCTAGACACCTTCATTTTTAGGAAAAATTTGACACATGGCCACTTTTCTTTTGCTGATATTGGGCCATGTATCTTAAATTGTCTGGCGTCCTTTGTCTCCAAAAGGTTAGACAAATGGTGGTTGCTCAGGGATACGAATAGTTAGGGCTGAAGCCTAGTGACCATACACACATCTAAATGCAGCTGAGAAGTTCTGCCCCTCCACCCAGATTCGTAGGATGCCCAGACTCAGCAGGAAGTAGTTATAGAAGATGAACTTCACCCCTCAGCGCCCCTCAAGAATGAGGAGCAGGACAAAAGACAGAGGAGGGATTTGACACCATTAACAATTCTCAGGAAATAAAAATAGAATCTGGGTAACAAAATAAGACCTGACCTTTTTATGTTCTTTTCATTTGTGCTTCATCTAGTTTCACTTGCTCATAGGGTCCCCGGTACAGAGGTCTTGCACCCGACATTTCAGCTTGGCAGACCAGGTGCAGAGATGCTGCCCTCGGCGCTTTGTTTGATCTGGACCGAGGGGAGCAGCACAGCTGCGCCCTGTCCCCTTCCCGGCTGAGGCGATACCTATAAAGCAACTTCACCGAACTCAGTCTCTTTCTATTAGCAAGGACCCTTGTTGGGGCCTGACTCAGAAGGATTGGTAACAATTGAATTTCCTGGGCCATCACAGGGTTGTTTGAGGACTGATTTAGTGAAGTGCCTAGAACAGGCCTTATTCCCAGTAAGTGCTCCATATGTGTTTTAATTAAACTCCCTGCATATGTTAGGGTTTTCCATCACACTTAAAATACTATCCTAAGTCCTCCCCCACGGCTTACAAAGCCCTACATGATCTGGCTCCTTCTCTTACTTCATTTCCCATGACTCTTCCCTTTATCACCAGTTTCTGGTCATTCCCCAAGCACACCAGGTATGTTCCAGTCTCAGGGTTTTCCATGCTGTTTTCACTACCTAGAATATTCTTCCCCTAGAGAGCAGCCTGGCTTGCCCCCATCGCTCATTGGGGTCTACTTAAATGCCCCCTCCTCAAGAAACCTTCCCCAACACCCTATCTAAAGCTGCACCTTCCATCACGCCATCTACTCACCCTGCTTCGTTTTGCTTCTACCACTGCTCAGGACCTGACAGTCTTAGATTTCTCTGTTGAGTTGGTCATTGTCTGTGTCCTCCATGGAGGCAGAGATTTTATTTTTGCACTGATACCCTCAGCACCCAGAAAAAAAAATAGATGGATGAATAAATGAACAAATGAATGCATGGTCTCGTTTAATACTCACAAATGCATGAGTATTGCTGTGTCCCAGGTGAGAAAACTAAGGCCTAGTAAGGAAAATTGATCACCTAGGATCAGCTGTGTTCTCTCCTGTAGTTTTAATCATGACAGTGCTCCCATTTGCATTTGGCTCCACACTCAGCCAGCCAACTTCAGCCACACCCAGACACCTGCACCCAGCCCACAGTGATGCTACTAGCACCTGTCACCTCCTGGCAGGGAAAGGGAGAGCAGTCCCCCGTGACCTCTGCCACCTCGCAGCCCACCCAGAGTGACGGCCACATCAGAGAGGCACACACAGTTCTGCTGTGTCCTTCCCTCATCAAACATTCATGCCATTTCTCCATCACATCGGTGCCTGCTGAGCCACCACTTTCCCTCCACTCCCAGCTCTCTCTCTTCTTGATCTTTTCTGGAATAGGAAGTTGTAAATAGATAATCTCCTTTGATGCCTTTCCCTAGCTGCCTACATTCTTCAATAAAAAGGCTACCTCCTTCCGCCAGAAATCTCTTGGTGGTACCTGACCTTCTGTGGTTTGATCTTTTCTCAGCCTGTCTTTGCAATTCCCTCAAACCTAGTTTCCCTTTCAGTGTCTGGAATACTGATTTATTTTGAAAGAGCACCATCAGCTGTGTCTTCTCTGCTCTGTAAGTTAATCAATAACTGAGTCCAACCCAGCAGCGGATCAACTAATATTCCGCTTCTGCTCAGCCCAGCCTTCCAACTCTGCCTTGCCCTGGGTTAGGAGGTCATTGAGTTCCAGGGCCTGGGAGGGGCAGGGCATACCAGGAAGCAGAAATGCAAGAGCAGATCAGTCCATCTGCAGAAAGTAGGGTACACCCAACTTTCTTTTGAGGGTAAACCTTTACTCTGTTAGCTTTTTCAAAAGGAAATATAGAAAGAAAAATTCATGCTGCTTCCACTCCCCCTATTTCCATGGAGCCCTGAACATCCTGTGAAGAGATGTGATAGCTAGACGCTTCCACCCCAGCTGAAGGGACTATTTCAGGCTTCATCTCCCACTTACTTCTCCAAGCCTGCAATCTGTGGGCTTACCAGGCTTTTCACTACATTAGCTTCAAAACCTAGAATTTCCCTCTCTGCTTAGCAATTTCAGGTTCATGACTGAAGCAGCCACATCATGTTTTGAGGTATTAATTTAAGTAGATTTCCTCCCTGTGCTTTCCCCCTTTTCTTCCCTCATCAAAGCAGGTAGCCAGCTTTTTGATTCATTGCCTTAGGGCAGGTACACAACAGAGTGCAAAACAGGATGGCTACCAGATTTTCTGCTTTCAGTTTCCTTAACCTGAAACCCACTGAGAAGGAGAGGGCTGCTGGAAGAAGTCGAGGGACTTGGAGAAGTAGTGAGGGCAGTAGGGGATTCCCCTGGGCTGGAGGGCGGAGAGAGAGCTTCAGGTGCCCAGAGAAAATGGAGAACTACATGGTCCTGCTCTGCAGTGGCACTTTGGTGCACAAAGACCTAAGAATGAGACAGGTCCATGGGCATCCAAGGGGTAGGACCCTAGCCACAGACAGCCTTGGCTTCATCAAAGCTGCCCACATCCCATGTGATGTGGAAACAGAGAGCTACTGGATGTCAGGAGACACTGAGGGGTTTGGATGTCGACGATGCCAGCCATGAACACAGTGGACTTAAAACTAGAGACTTCTGTGGTTTTTTTTTTTTTTTTTGCAGGCATCCTGTAAGCCCGCACCCCACCCCAAGCTTTCGTTCCATCCCAAGAGAAAGAAGAAACCCCAATGACAGAGAGGGAATGTGCCCCCAATTGAACAGGAGTGGACACTCAGAGTCCTAATCAAGTTGGCCTTCAAAAAACAGGGATTTTTTTTCTCCCATGGAGCCTATTAGAATGGGATTCATAAATAGCTTTAGACCATCCTCCTGGCTTTTCAATATGCTTTCGCCCAGATGCTCTCTCTTAAACCTACTCAGACACTCATCAGTGCCAGAAACTGGTACTGGGATTTCATGCCCAAACCTGGCCTGCAAGGCTCACTCCTCCTTATCTGTGGAGGAGAGGAGGCATCTTCAAACAGACAACTTAATTTACTAAGACTTACTGTGTTAAGTAGTTCATTTTTCATTTTCATGTCATGTAGATACCTTGAAGCAAGCATCCCCAGCACGCAGTTAATGGTGTCTCCCCAGAGCAAAAGTTCATTGTTATCCAACTCCTTCTTCCTCCTCTACATAGAATCACTTTCCTAGGGATGTTCTATTAGAAATGTCTTTCAGATCTTTCCTCTCCTCTTTATCTCCACCACTACAGCCTTATTTAGGACGTTATAATCCTTGCTAGTAACTATCTTAATTAATACACCATGGGGCTTCCCTGGTGGCGCAGTGGTTGAGAGTCTGCCTGACGATGCAGGGGACACAGGTTCGTGCCCCGGTCCGGGAAGATCCCACATACCGCAGAGCGGCTGGGCCCGTGAGCCATGGCCGCTGAGCCTGCGCGTCCGGAGCCTGTGCTCTGCAACGGGAGAGGCCATAACAGTGAGAGGCCCACGTCCCGAAAAAAACAAACAAACAAACAAAAAACACCATGGCAGACATTTAGTGAGTATTTAAATGAATACTCAATAAAAATGAAGTAAAGAACCATACAGCATGTATTTTATTGCCTGAACTTAGAGTCAACAAGTTCTAATATTTATTGATATTACTGGAATTTATTCTATAGAATGAGCTTTACATTTGATAAGCATCTTAATTTTACCATTTTCTAACGTGCGTCTGTTATCTTTGCATGTTTAAACCTTGTTTTATCCAAATGCTAACATTACTTGAGGTAAAACATCATGGTCAGGGAATCTGTCACAATATCCAGTCTGTCAACTACTCATCAGCCTTAATTCAGCTTGGGAAGCCAACCAAGGTCAATGATTGCTACCAAATAAAATCAATGCCCCAACAACCACTGATTTGCAAAAGTGCTCTCAAAAAAAAAAAAAAAGTCGATACTAGAACTAGGATGGTTATTCTTTCTTGGTGGAATTGTATTTGAACAGACAACTTGCCAGAAATATACATTCTTTTTCCAGCACTACAGCAGTCAGGAAAAGGGGTTTGTTTCAATGGATGTAAATTCATTAGGTTATAGTGAAGATGGCAGGCTTTGGTGATTAATGGCAGGAAACTTGGACATAATAAGTTGTGAGAACCTATAAAATATGACACTGCCATCGAGCAGACATGGCAGTGTAAGGTGTGTTGGCAAGCCTCAATAAGCAAACCTCCAACAGAATCCTCCAACAGGAGAGAGACCGGCCTTCTGGTGCCAGAAGAGAGCACGTAAGGAAAGCAGATGCTTCACTGAGAGCCTCATGCCTCCACTCTTCCAAGCTTGGATGTAACAAGTGACATTTTCAACATTCATAAGGAAGAAGGTAACCATTGCGTTCCCAAATGATTCTCTACCTTTAACTCATTTGCTATCTATTTATACTGTTTCAAGAAGGTGGCAAAACTGATTTTCTTGGATTTTACATAGATTTCTACTGCAGATGTATTTGGAATCAATTTTCTGTTGATTCTTCATAGCCACAATAGTTAGCTCTTGTCAGTATATCCTTTTCCTCTGGTTTGTGCCCATGCTTTCACCATCCTAATAGAACAGATGTTTTATCTAATGTTTTACTTTGTGTAACTCCAGAGCTACAAATGACTCATGGGCTTCACTTAGGACATGCTGTTCACTTAGGACTAGCTGTTCTCCTTCAGGGACCTCTAGCTAGGCATCCAGCAGCCACAACAGTCAATGCACTCTGACCTGTTCAACCCTGTCACCTCCATCCCCAAGCATGCAATGAACCCCTAGGACTTGCAGTCAATGTTTGAGAATCATCTTCTGTGATTTTATTTCACCCTGTGCTACGTGAAGCAGAACTCATTATCTTAAAGTTTCCTCATCTAAAACTTGCAGATATATGTTTTTTTTTAATTTAGACTATGTTTTAGGAAAGGGGGCATCTGTTGAGTAAGTGCTTTCATGGGGAGAAGTTCTTTGTAACTCACCCATTCCACTCCCTTAACAAAAATGGGTCCGATGAAGATAAAACCCCCAGTTTTGAGAATTAAAAAGTAGAAATACTGGGTTTGCTAAGAATCAGAGATTTTAATATCACTTAAGAGGGAAATTATGGCTCTTCTTCCCTCTCCCTGTTTCACAACTCCCCCTTCCATGCTTTCTTTCTTAATTTATACCTCTTGAATTCAAATACCTTCTATAATACTTTGTCAGAGTGTCTTAGGCTTCTGAGACAAGGAGAATAATGACCCTGGTCAGAAACTTGACTGAGTTTGGAAAAGTACATATAAATCAAGCCAAACATTTTTGATAAACTACATAAAGATAAATTGACTGGTAGATAAATTATGGCTAGATATGGATTTATTAACACAGGCAAAACTTCAAGCATACATATCAAAATGTAGCAGTGCTTATCACTAAGAAGTATATTATAAGTGATTTTTATTATCTTATTTATGCTTTTTTTAAGACTTTTTTTTTTTAGGGAAGTTTTAGGTTCATAGCAAAATTGAAAGGAAGGCACAAAGAGGTCCCATACAATCCCTGGCCCACACATGCCTAGCTTCCCCCATTATCAACATCCCTCATCAGAGTGATACATTTGTTATCATTGATGACCCTACATTGATACATTATAACCATCTTAAGTCCATAGTTTACCTTAGGGTTCCCTCTTGGTGTTGTACATTCTATGTGTTAGACAAATGTATAATGACATGTTTCCATCAGTATGGTGTACAGAGTATTTCCACTGCCCTAAAAATCCTGTGATCTGCCTATTCATCTCTCCCCTCACCCCCTTTATTTTTTTGTATTTTCCAGATTTTCTACAATGAGAAACTGTAATTTTATGAAAAAAAAGTTTTATAGTAGAGTAAAACTGGATTGCTCTGCAAAACTTTGAAATGCTGGATCAGATTAGAACCACCACTTGGACTTCTTACATAATTACTCAAAAGAAAATGGGGAAAACTGCTTAAGTTCTTAAGTCTAAGTCCAAAAGTGGGCAGTATCACTTCTGGATCACTGTACTCTGTTGGACAAAGTAGTCACAAGCTGGCCCAGATTCAAGTAGATGAAGGCAGTGGAAGAATGACATGTTCATACAGGCTGAGAAGGAATTGAAGGCAGCTGGTTCTCAAGACAAGCTATCTCATTCTAGTAGAGGAGTCTGATAGGGAAGGGAAGAAGGCACAAGTCTCAGGTAGTGTTGACTCCTACCTGATTCTTCAGAGGGACTCTGGAGAGAAAGTCATGTCTCAAGGTACCTCAACCTGAGGGAATGCAGCTTTCATGTTCTCACACCAAAAAGTTATTGGTCAAAAGGGTGGGTGGGGGCTTCCCTGGTGGCACAGTGGTTGAGAGTCCGCCTGCCGATGCAGGGGACACAGGTTCATGCCCCAGTCCAGGGAGATCCCACCTGCTGCGTGTCCGGAGCCTGTGCTCCGCGATGGGAGAGGCCACAATGGTGAGAGGCCCGCGTACCGCAAAAAAAAAAAAAAAAAAAGAGTGGGTGAACCCAAGTGAAAAACAAGCAAAGGATATGTATAGACATTTATCCAAGGAAGATATGCAAATAGCCAATAAGCACATAAAAAATGTTACACATCGTTAGTCATCAAAGAAATGTAAATTAAAACCATAACAAGATACAATTTCATACTCACTAGAATGGCTAGAATCAAAAAGTCCAATAATAACAAGTGTTGGTGAAGATGTAGAGAAATCAGAACCCTCATACACTAATGGTGGGAATATAAAATGTTGTGCAGCCACTTTGGAAATTGGTCTGCCAGTTTCTCAAACAATTAAGAGTTATCTATGACCCAGTCAATTCTGCTCCTAGGTATATACTCAAGAGAAATGAAAATATATGTCAACACAAAAACACATACATGGATTTTTATAATAGCATTATTCCTTGGTGCCAAAACATGGAAACAACCCAAATGCCCACCAGTTAATGAATTAATAAACAAAATGTGGTATATACATACAATGGACTATTATTTGGTCACAAAAAGGAATAAAGCACTGGTAAATGCCACAACATGGATGAACCTTGAAAACTTTACACTGAGTGAAATCAGCTGGTCATAAGATACCACATATGATCCAATTTATATGAAATGTCCAGAATAGGAAAATTAGAGAGATAGAAAGTTGATTAGTAATTGCTTAGGGATGGGGCAGGGATTGGGGATAGAGGAGTAATAGCTAAAGGGTATAGGTTTCTTTCTGAAATGATAAAAATATTCTAAAACTTACTGTGAGGATGGCTTCATATATCTGTGTATATACTATAAAACATTGTACTGTACATTTAAATGAGTAAAGACGATGATATGTGAAATATATTTCAATAAAATTTTTTTTTAAGTGGTCAAAAACAAAAACGGGGGGCGTAATATAAATTCCTGGGTACCTCCAGTTCGCTGTGGTTGGGACAAAGTGACTGGAGGTAGCCCAAGAGTGGTCCTCAGAATAATTGCCCTTGAAAATGCATTGAAACTATAGGGGCAGAGAGGGGGGAAGGCTCACAGGAATGGTAAAAAGAGGTCTCAGGGAATGTAAATTGGATTAGCTTGAGGCCTGTACCCATTCCTTAACCAATTACCAAGAGATACAAAATTCTGATTGTTCAGGGCTGGGTCCTGTGCCCACCCCAAAACTAGACCGAGGATAGGAGAAGAAGGAGCCCCTAATGGAAAAGTGCCAGAAAGGAAAGGGAAGCTGGGAGGTCACAAATGACCATGCCCACTGGTCTTATGGTTCACTCTAAGAAATTCTAAATGTGGAATGGAAAGAGCTGCCTCAGAAGCGAAGAAGCTTCCTGTGCAAGAGGTATACAAGCAGAACAGAGGTGTGGTTGAACTGGATGGCTTCACGGTAGACAGCTTCAAAAGAATCCTCAGTGACTCCCACTTCCTGGTATCCATGCCCTTGTGTGATCCCCTCCCCTTGACTATGGGCTGGATTTAGCGACTCCCTTGTAGAGGAGAGGATGCAGTGGAGGTGATAGGAAGTTGTTTTCGAGATTAGGTGGCTTCCATCTTGGGGGTCCTCTCTCTCTCTCTTGACCTCTTGGGTACTTGCTTACTTACTCTGAGGGCATCCAGCTGCCATATTGTGAGCATCTCTATGGAACCCTTGCAGAAGGAACTGATGTCTCTGGCCAGCAGGCAATGAGCACCTGGGACCTGCCAACAGCCTTATCTATGAGCTTAGGAGCAGATCTTCTCCCCTAGTCGAGGCTTGAGGTGATGCCGGCCTCAGCTGACACCTTGGTTGCAGCCTTGTGAGACATGCTGAGCCAGAGGCCCCCAAACCATGCCGGTTTCTTGACCCACAGACGGTGAGATAATTAATGTTTGTTCTTTTTAGCTGTTAAGTTTGGGAGTAATTTGTAATGCAGCAATAGATGACTAGCACAGACTCTAAAGCCCCTTCTCTTCCTAATATTACATTAGTTTGAAAATGTATTTTATCAAAGGGACTACTGTAGTTGTGTGAGAATGTATATGCCTGTGTGTGTTTGTATGTGCTTGTATGTATTTTGAAGGGGAGGCCAGGAAGGTAATGTATAGATAAGGAAAAAGGACAATAATTTCAAGGCCTCCAGCCCTTTTTGATGTTGATGTGTCCTGGCTCTCCCTAGCAACACACTGGCTTCTGCAAACAGAACTAGTCTCATCCTTCAGAACGAAGAAAACTGTTGCTGTGTCAATGGTCACAAAAGAACTAGAGCTTTCCCTCTTCACCAGGCTTCATGCCCTACGAGAGACTGCAGCCAGCCCCTGCATTTTAGCAGGCCAAATTAGGCCCCAAATAAATTGTTTAAAGTTTAATCAGCATCGGGGCTTCCCTGGTGGTGCAGTGGTTGAGAGTCCGCCTGCCGATGCAGAGCACACGGGTTCGTTCCCCGGTCCGAGAAGATCCCACATGCTGCGGAGCGGCTGGGCCCGTGAGCCATGGCCGCTGAGTCTGCGCGTTCGGAGCCTGTGCTCCACGACGGGAGAGGCCACAACAGTGAGAGGCCCGCTTACAGAAAAAAAAAAAAAAAAGAGAGAAAGTTTAATCAGCATCATTTAGACTTTTTTCTGACTAGTATGGGAATGGTCAGGAGCTTCTCAAGTACCATTTATCCCACTAATTTTATTCTTTGCTTCACAAGAATACATTAGCTTTTTTATTCTGTCCAGAAATCTATGACTGCCCATTCTAAAGCCATAAATTAAGCAGGGAGCTTTTCTATGCAGAGGTCAAACCTGGATCACTACATGGCTTTTATTCATGCCAAAAGCACACAGTCTGCCCTGTCCAGGAGAGAGGGCCCTTCCCACAGCAGGAGCTACAGAAACACTGTTGACACAATCAGAAGCCCAGTTTTGCTCCTGTTTCCCTCCTGCCCCCAACAATTAGCCTCATTCAGAATGTCAGCTTGCCCTTATCCTAATGGCACACAGTAGCAAAACAAGAGCTGGCATCTTAGAGCAGTGAGGGCCTGTCTGGGATTCTTCTCCTGCAATGATTCTCAAGTAACCCTTCCAAAGAGGTAGAAGGCATCACCTTCGTCACGTGAAGCCTCTCAGGTAAGGGCTCCTAGAAACTGACCCTGAGGTGGTTAGAAGTCATGCAGGAATCAGGAGTGCAATGGTCCAAGGGTTTTTCAGACCTGCTGTTCAGACGGGCAGGTGGAGGGGTCCACAGCACTGATTTCTGTTCCAGTCTGCGTGAGGATGAGCACTGGGCACCAGCAGATCATCCATTTTGGGAACCATTTGGGGCAAAGGGCTGAAAGGTAGGACCATTCAGGGTCCTGGCCCCACCAGGACACAGCAGAGCTGCCAAAGAAAAGAGGTTCTGCCTTTGCAGCCTGGAGTCCAGCTAACAGGCAGAAGGTCCAGTAATGCAGAAAAAATATTTGCCTGGGGACAGGGGGCCTGGATTCCAGTTTTGAGTCTTTCTTTAATCAGCTTGTCTTAGTCAAGGTTTTTTACAAAAGTATAATTAAGTAAAACCCACTCAAATTGGGTTAGGCCAAATAGGGTCCTGTGTGTACGTCTTACACAGAATCCAAGGGAAGCAAGCAGAATCAAACCATAAAAGAAACTGGAACTAGAAACTAAAAAACCACGAATCAAGACAGCTTCTCTCTCTCTCTCTCTCTTTTCACGTTCTCTCATCTAGTTTTGCTGTGTGGCTATGTCATTTCTGTCCCTGCTTTTGCATGCTCACAGAAGTTAGCCCTCCAAGAGTAGATGTCCCAAGTTCAAACAACCAGCTGAATTGACAAGTATTGCTGAATTTCATTTCCAAATTCCCAGGTGAGAAAATATGACTAGACAGATGGGGTCGGGGGCCTCATCCTGGTCCAATCAGCTGTGGCCTGGAACTGGGGTTGGAGGGTGGGAGTCAGATGGTACTGTATGAAGAGAGCCGTCAGCAGCAACCCCTGAGAATCAGGGAAGGAGGGTGGTGAGGGCGTAGGCACCCTCCAAGGAGGGGCTTCTTGGGCAGGATACACCATCAAAATGTACCTGCGCTAGTACATAACCTGCTTGAAATCCAATCCTTTGGGGAGCTTAAACTTCTCTTCCCTAAAGTCCTCCCTGCGGGTCTTGAGTTCTGTTCAATAAAGACATCAGCCTTGCAGTAAGATAACATTTCCTAACGTTTGCCCTCAGGAAGAGCAGACAGTCGCTGCACCAAGGTAGTAAGCCCTGCGGTCACAAAGGCGATACGGCACTGCAAGGACAAGTCTGAAAAACTAGGAGACAGATGATATTAACCATGCTCTTAACCACGTTGCCTACCTCTCCCCAGTGCCTAAAGGAGAAGACAGTAGGAGTCTGAGGGAGGTGTTTTAATTAACCTGTTAAAGCCCTAAGGAGACCAATGACCGCATTATCACTGCACTAAATGGATCAGAACTTCCAAATGTCCTACAAAAGTGATTGGATCCCCAAAGGCCTAGAAAGAGTTAGTGTGCCACCCTAAGAGCCCAGCTTCCTACTCCACCAGAGCAAATGGAGCACTGAGGAGAAGGAGACTGTGCAGCTGGAAGAGGTCCCTTCACAGGAGCAAAGATGCATCTCTAGCTCATATGGAGACATGTGCCCCACGTTATATAAATGGGCCCCTTTTAGGGATTTCTTACTATGGTACATTCACGTTGGTTTACTTCCCAGTTTAGCCCATAAATCATCTCTTTTTCACTACCCTGTCTTCCCACAAATGGTGGAGACGTTATATGACCCAAAGACACCATCCTTGGACTGGGGCTTCCTTCAGTGTCAGTCACTTTTGAATCAAATACATTTAGCTGTCGTCTTGTTATTTTTTCTAACTTACTGTCTTCAGTAAATGCTTCAATAAAACGATCTTTTTATTATTCTGATGGAATTCAGCAAACAGTGTCTATGGGACTTTTGTTTTTGTGAAGTACTCTGTTGCCAGGATACCCAGGGTGAAGATGTCAAAAGAAGACACATTGAAAGGACAAGCTATAGTGAATATCCCAGAATCAGCCCCTTGCATACTAATCATTCGGATTCAACCCTATGCAGTTTCTGTTTGCTATAGGAAAGATCCTAGAGTCCATAGTTTCTAAATAATAAACTATCTGGAGAACAGAAAACATGCATTATTAAGGGGGGCAGTGCATGCTTAACTCCCTTCTTTTTCCTTTTATTCTTTCCTTTAAAATGTAGCACTAAGACCATCAGAGACAAATTCTGGTATTTCATTAATGCAAGTCAGGGGATGAAAGAGAAATAGATTTCTACACTGACAACTTCGGGAAGAATTTAAAATAGAGTGAAAAGGATGAGAAGAATTAAAGCTACTTCTAACAATAGCAGAAAGACTCCATGATCACGTAATTATTTAAAAAGCATATATTAAGCATTTTGTTAACAAGAAGTTTTTAAGCACCTTCTAGGGACATCATATAATACTAAATAAGGCTTTCCTTAGACTTAAACTAGATACATTTGAAATAAGATAGATGTAAAGTTCTATATCCAAATAAATAAAGACAAGGCAATTCTACAAGTTGAGAATAAAGAGAGTTGAGATTGTCTTGGCAGTAACTCCCAAGGCTGTAGCAGACAACAGATATATTATAAGCAAATAGTATGATGTTTCAGGGGTGGGGGGGACTGTTAAATGTTGGACTCTCTCAATAATATTATCCTGATCACATGAATATATTGTACTATTAGAATGTGGGCTAGCTATGCTAGATGATACACAAAGTATCATGTTAATGCAGACACAGTATTTCAAGAAAAATGGGGCTAACTACATACATTCCAGATGAGACCAACAGCGTTGGTGGAGATGTGGAGGAGGGCTAACCAGAGGGAAAATTCTAGAAACTACTCTATCAGAATAATCATTGAAGAAACTGAGGATGTTTAAGCCAGGAGAAGAGAAGTTCGCAATGTTGGTGAAAATGCTACTGACACTGCAGGAATCACCAAAATCAACTCTAAATACATCCATCTTGACCATAAATTGGCCGAACAAAAAACTAGCATTGTTCTCTCATCATTCAACAGTGAGAACTTGAATGCTATATTTCCCCAAAGAAACTAGGTGGCAGTCACCCCTTCGGCCATTCACTGCTAGGTCATAGCACAGGACCTCGGGTCTAATGGCTTCTTGCTCTTGGAGGTGCCATCACGGTCTGTGTCTGGGGACTGAGCTTGGTTCTGAAGGAGTCTCCTCTCTTGGCCAGGTGCTTTTATATTCAACAGAGAAGGAGAAAGACGATTCAGAGGGTTATTGTCTTCTGCAGGGAAGAGGTTTCTCTCCGCCAGTGACAAGTTCTGAGAGAGCCTCAGAGTGCTGGGAGCTGTCACTTTGAACCTGAGTTTTACCTCAAAGAGACACAAAGCAACCACAGATTCTGAGCCTCCACTTATGGAAATCCATTCCAAGATTTCTGCCCAATTTTACAACGCTCGTCCAAAGAAGGGAATAGAATATAAAAATGATTCTTTTTGAAACGAAACGATCTTTTCCACAATTTGTGTAGAAATATGCTGCAAGTACCAGAAGTGTAGCCCACCTGAGACTACTTAAGGTGTTTCTAAAGGAAGAAATTTCTGCCCTTCCTCCAGTCCTGCTGTCAGCCTGGCATTTAAAATAATTTGAGTACAATCATGAACAAGAAGAGGGATCATCAAGACTTCCAGAAAAACATCGGGCCATGAAAAATCAAAAGAATAATAGAGTCAGCCTACACCAACAGTATGGAAAAACCAGAATTTTTACATTGAAAAATCCAGGTTAATTTATATACTGGGTAGACCAGCGTATCTTACAGAGTGATGTAAGGATTAATTGCATTGATTATACTTAGAGAGTGCTTACTACTTATCATTAAAATGATTATGAAAAGAAATAACAGTTCATTGTGAACTGATAGCAGCATTTTAAAATAGCTTCTTAGCTTTTCAATATGCATAACCTTAAAAGGTTCATGACTTTGACCTTATAATTCCTCTTAATTTTCACACTAAAGAAGTTATCCCAAATGCATACAAAGAATGATATTTCCAAAAGTTGAAAAAAAATGAAATCTAACATTTGAAGAATAATTATATAAGTTTCAGAAAAATTCATCCAATGGAATTTTAATATGATAAAATTATAATATGAGCCAAAAAGGGTGGGAGGGGATAGAAAACTGTAGAAATATGACCAAGTAAAACATGCCAAAACAGTAGATGCATTTGAATGGTAGAAACACGGATAATATTTCCCATAATAAACATGATGAGGACCGTTAAGTAAAGGCATGTTAAAGGCATAACTTCTCCTGTAGTTATCTTTATTCTAGGTGAAGTAGTAAACGGGTCACAGAGAAAGGAAAAAATAGAATCTGGTTGTGTCTAGACCTTTACATCTTGCAGGTACATGACACTGGTCACTTTAATTCATGTTTAACCAGCTGAAACCAACTGCCTCAGAATGGTTGTGTCTGGACCAACTTTTCTGTTGGTCTTGCCAGCACAGCAATCTGCCACTTTTTTTTCTTTCAGATTAATTTTCTTCTGTTATTGGAGACTGAAGTCCCAGAAACCTCACCAGCCTTTCCACAGAAATGCCATGTTTTCAGAGGAAGCTGAGTTTGCTTCAATAGAACACGAGAGGGACTTCCCTTGTGGCGCAGTGGTTAAGAATCCGCCTGCCAATGCAGAGGAAATGGGTTTGATCCCCGGTCCGGGAAGATCCCACATGCCATGGAGCAACTAAGCCTGTGAGCCACAGTTACTGAGTCTGGGTTCTAGAGCCCACAAGTCACAACTACTGAGCCCACAAGTCACAACTACTGAGCCCACATGACACAACTACTGAAGCCCATGTGCCTAGAGCCCGTGCTTTGCAACAAGAGAAGCCACCACAATGAGAAGCCGGTGCACCGCAATGAAGAGAAGCCCCCCACTTGCCACAACTAGAGAAAGCCCGTGCGCAGCAATGAAGACACAACACAGCTGAAAAATAAAATAAAAATAAATAAATAAGAGAGAGAACACGAGAGATGGGCTGGGGCATAGAAAAGCATCAAAAGCCTCAATACGTGAAATACACTGAGAAACATCAAACGTGCCCTGGAGGATCCAAGTGCAGATATTACGTACCCCTGAGTGGAAACAATTTCCATGCTACTTTTAAAATTGGCATTCCTGGGCCTCCCTGGTGGCGCAGTGGTTGAGAGTCCGCCTGCCGATGCAGGGGATACGGGTTCGTGCCCCGGTCTGGGAGGATCCCATATGCCGCGGAGCGGCTGGGCCCGTGAGCCATGGCCGCTGGGCCTGCGCATCCGGAGCCTGTGCTCCGCAACGGGAGAGGCCACAACAGTGAGAGGCCCGCATACCGCAAAAAAAAAAAAAAAAAAAAAAAAAAAAAAAAAAAAAAAAAAAAAAAAAAAAAATAAAATTGGCATTCCTGTGTCTTGTACCAGAACTACTTTTAATTCATTTCCTCCTTTGCCCTCTAGTTCTCTTCTTCACTTAATTCGCTGCCCTATTTCCATCACAAAACTTTGTTTCAACTGTAGCTAGATACAATCCAGCCCTACCCTCACTTCAGGTGAAAAGACTTTGTCCTTAAACAAACTTCATAACTCCCTGTTGGGATTCAGGCACACTTCTGGATGTTTTCACTTACACATATATTGATCCAGTTAATTCTCATAAAAACACTGCTATTATTTATATTCTCTAGATGAGAAAACTGTGGCTCAGAGATTTTAAATTACTTTTCCATCATCCATGGAAAATCCAGGGTGTAGAAGAAGATTGTTAATTCTAAACCTCATTTTTCTACTCTACCAAAATGGATGTTCCCTGGATGACATCAGCTCTGGCTTCCCTAGAAATAGTACAACCATAAAATTTACCATCCAAATGTGGACAACTTTTAGAGGGAAAGGAGCATTGTTCATAATTGTGCTGGGACAAACCGGCAAAAATTTGGACCAGTCGGGGAAAACTGGAATAGTTATCCTAACTAACATGGGAAAGGTACAAAATGTAGCCAAGAGCCTCCTACAGTCCACCACACACACAACTATGTGTGTAAGGAACATGTCACAACCTGACAAACAAAAAGTTTTTGGCTGAATGGGAGTCACTGAGCCACTGATGTGTCCCAAGGAATGATACCTAACAGAATATGGGCAGGGACAATTCAATCAGTGAAGCCAGGCAAAATAATCATGCCTGAAAAGAAGCCACACTATTGGGATATCATTAAAGACAATCGGGAAGCAATGGACAAATTCTTAGAAAGGTACAGTCTCCCAAGACTGAACCAGGAAGAAATAGAAAATATGAACAGACCAATCACAAGTAATGAAATTGAAACTGTGATTAAAAATCTTCCAGCCAATAAAAGTCCAGGACCAGATGGCTTCACAAGTGAATTCTATCAAACATTTAGAGAAGAGCTAACACCCATGCTTCTCAAACTCTTCCAAAAAATTACAGAGGAAGGAACACTCCCAAACTCATTTTATGAGGCCACCATCACCATGATACCAAAAACAGACAAAGATACTACAAAAAAAAGAAAATTCAGACCAATATCATTGATGAATATAGATGCAAAACTCCTCAACAAAATACTAGCAAACAGAATCCAACAACACATTAAAAGGATCATACACTATGATCCAGTAGGATTTATCCCAGAGATGCAAGGATTCTTCAATATAAACAAATCAATCAATGGGATACACCATATTAACAAACTGAAGAATAAAAACCATATGATCATCTCAATAGATGTGGAAAAAGCTTTTGCCAAAATTCAACACCCATTTATGATAAAAACTCTCCAGAAATTGGGCATAGAGGGAACCTACCTCAACATAATAAAGGCCATATATGACAAACCCACAGCAAACATCATTCTCAATGGTGAAAAACTGAAAGCATTCCCTCTAAGATCAGGAACAAGACAAGGATGTCCACTCTTGCCTCTGTTATTCAACACAGTTGTTGAAGTCCCAGCCACAGCAATCAAAGAGAAAGAAATAAAAGGTATTCAAATTGGAAAAGAAGAAGTAAAACTGTCACTGTTTGCAGATGACATGATACTATACATAGAGAATCCTAAACAGGCCACCAGAAAACTACTAGAGCTAATCAATGAATTTGGTAAAGTTGCAGGATACAAAATTAATGCACAGAAATCTCTTGCATTCCTATATACTAACAACGAAAGATCAGAAAGAGATATTAAAGAAACAATCCCATTCACCATTGCAACCATGGCAACAAAAAGAATAAAATACCTAGGAATAAGGTATAAGAAGGTAAAAGACCTGTACTCAGAAAACTATAAGACACTGATGAAAGAAATCAAAGATGACACAAACAGATGGAGAGATATACCATGTTCTTGGACTGGAAGAATCAATATTGTGAAAATGACTATACTACCCAAAGCAATCTACAGATTCAATGCGATCCCTATCAAATTACCAATGGCATTTTTTACAGAACTAGAACAAAAAAATCTTAAAATTTGTATGGAGACACAAAAGACCCAGAATAGCCAAAGCAACCTTGAGGGGAGAAGAAAGGAGCTGGAGGAATCAGAGTCCCTGAATTCAGACTATACTACAAAGCTACAGTAATCAAGACAATATGGTACTTGCACAAAAACAGAAATATAGATCAATGGAACAGGATAGAAAGCCCAGAGATAAACCCACGCACCTATGGTCAACTAATCTATGACAAAGGAGACAAGGATATGCAATAGAGAAAAGACAGTCTCTTCAATAAGTGGTGCTGGGAAAACTGGACACCTACATGTAAAAGAATGAAATTAGAACACTCCCTAACACCATACACAAAAATAAACTCAAAATGGATTAAAGACCTAAATGTAAGACCGGACATTATAAAACTCTTAGAGGAAAACATAGGAAGAACACTGTTTGACATAAATTACAGCAAGATCTCTTTTGCCCCACCTCCTAGAGTAATGGAAATGAAAACAAAAGTAAACAAATGGGACCTAATGAAACTTAAAAGCTTTTGAAAAGCAAAGGAAACTATAAACAAGACAAAAAGACAACCCTCAGATGGGAGAAAATATTTGCAAACAAATCGATGGAGAAAGGATTAATCTCCAAACTGTATAAAAAGCTCATGCAGCTCAATATTAAAAGAACAAACAACCCAATCAAAAAATGGGCAGAAGACCTAAATAGACATTTCTCCAAAGAAGACATACAGATGGCCAAGAGGTACATGAAAATATGCTCAACATCACTAATTAGAGAAATACAAATCAACACTACAATGAGGTATCACCTCACACTGGTTAGAATGGGCATCATCAGAAAATCTACAAACAACAAATACTGGAGAGGGTGTGGAGAAAAGGGAACCCTCTTGCACTGTTGGTGGGAATGTAAATTTGATACAGCCACTATGGAAAACAATATGCAGGTTCCTTAAAAAACTAAAAATAGAATTACCTTATGACCCAGCAATCCCACTACTGGGCATATACCCAGGGAAAACCATAATTCAAAAGGACACATGAACCACAATGTTCATTGCAGCACTATTTACAATAGCCAGGTCATGAAGCAACCTAAATGTCCATCGACAGATGAATGGATAAAGAATATGTGGTACATATATACAATGGAATATTACTCAGCCATAAAAAGGAACAAAATTGGGTCATTTGTAGAGATGTGGATGAACCTAGAGAGTGTCATACAGAGTGAAGTAAGTCAGAAAGAGAAAAACAAATATCATATATTAACGTATATATGTGGAATCTAGAAAAATGTACAAATGAACTGGTTTGCAAGGCAGAAATAGAGATACAGATGTAGAGAACAAATGTATGGACATCAAGGTGGGGAAGTGGGGGTCGGGGGTGTGATGGGGGTGGTCGGATGAATTGGGAGATTGGGATTAACATATATATACTAATATGTATAAAATAGATAACTAATAAGAACTTGCTGTATAAAGAATATAAATAAAATAAAATTACCAGAAGAGACCAAGAGACATTTTAGAAAAGTCTTTTGGAAAATCAAAACCAATAATCCATGTTAAAGCTGGAATCTCTAGTAGGATCTCCAGCAGCTTAGGAAATTGACTGGGTGGTATTTAAAGCTATATGTATCCTAGTTCCTGAAGAGTAGCTGTGTGCAGTCACTATCTCCAGAATAGCTGATCCCAGTTCACTGAGCACTGATGGGTTTGTTCATATGTTTTCACTCATCACACCCAAAATAGTGCACCAGAGGGAGGCAACATCACACAATAGTCAAAGACCTGGAGTCTGGACTCAGAGAACATGATTTCAAATCCTGGTTCCACCTCTCATTAAATGTGTGACTGCAAGCATTACTTAATTGCTATAGGTTTCAGTTTCTTCCCTTTCAAAAATGGGGGAGGGGTAATAATGGTGCTTACCTCACAGTGGGGTTTGAGAGTTAAGTGAGTCAATATATGTGAAATGGTAGAACAGTGCCTGGCAAATGCTATATACCAACTAAGTGTTGATTCTCATTATGAATAATAGAAACACATGGATTGTTTCTCACAATTGGACAAATTGTTCATACTTCTTGTTGTTTGAATCCCTGTTCCAGAAAGAACCTGAGGCAGCTAACAAAAGTAAAATACAGTAGAATAGCATAATTTTCAAGTGGGAGCAAAAGAAATAAAAGCAAGGGTGGAGCTAAAATTAAGCTAGCGTACTTACTGCATTTTTTTATTGTGAGTTGACCTCGCAAAGGAAAAAAAGTAGTTAGACAGAGACATAGGGAAGGTACATCCTCATGTATGATAAGCCTTACAGCAGATGCTACAGTCTATTCTTAAATAATTTTCTGGTTGATGTGTCATTATTGCTTCCTTTGAAGTGAACATTTTTGCTGGTTTTGTTTTCTTTCCTTTGCATCATTGATCCTTAATGTTCATGCAGAAATGTATAGCAGGGATGAGGAACCACTACTAGAGAGAAGACAGGGAGAAGGTGAGGAGGTGGAAGATTAGAACAAAGGCAGACAGTGCAAAAGGCAAGGAGGAGAATCAGGGCATCTAAGGGGCTTACAGCACTCCCTCCCTAGCCCTAGAAAGATGTGCTCTATATACGCCAGAGTCCTCTGGGGCTCCCAGGATCTACAGGAAACTCCTAGCCTGACCTCTGCTTCCAATTAATGTTGCCCATTAACATTTTCATGAGGTGATGCATTTGTCTTCTGAATATGGTAATGATCTCAGTTCTTCCTTGTCTTGGGAGAATTTATTCACCAAAAGTGTCTGCTCCAGGAACCAATTAGGAGAGCACTGTCTTAAAGAATTTTACTGTGGTTCGATCATCAGGATTAACTTCAGTGTAGGTCATGTTTACATGTCACAGAAACAAGGAAGCTATTGATATTCTAGAACTGGTTGATTACAATTACAACTCATGTTTAGACTCATGAAACTAGAGGGGATCTTTTAGGGATCATTGAATCCTGCTTCCTTATTTTGCAGTTGAGATGAAATAACTTTCCTCAGACCACCTTACACTAATCTTATTAGAATAAGGGTAGATGCATACAAGTCAATTTTTCTGTCAAAAGAGATTATTGGAACACAATGCATGATTTTCCTCATGTTTCAGTTTTGTCAGTGTCTGAGCATCTTTCCTGCTCTAAGCTGCTGTCTCGGGGGCTAGATGTGTCAGGATGTTCACTACAGTTGCTCTGAGGGGGTCATTCAGGACCCTCTGTTGATTCCTTTCTGGCTGCCCAGCTGCCATCTGTCAGTGTAGCCATTTTTATTTCTCATGAGAATCAGCTATGACTTGAGGCGAGTTCCTACTCCTCAAGGGGAAACCACATCACCAAGATTACTACACTGGGAAGCATAATTTTGTTCAAAATTCAATCAATCAACTCTAGCTGGAGAATCAGAAGGTAATTCTGTACTTGTGTGCATGAGCATGAGCTTTATGCCACCTATTTTTCTGATTTCTTAGAAACATGGTGGCAAAAGAAATGGCCCCTGGAAATAGACTGCCTTGGTTATCAGCTACATGATCTTAGGCTAACCTCACTAAGCTTCAGTTTCCTTATATGAGAATAGAGACTCTAACAATAGTATCAATGACATATGGTTATTGCAAGATGTAAATGAGATAAACCAAGTAAAGCACTAGTACATGTAGGCATTAAATAAAGCAAAAGAAGTATCTCAAGCCTGGGGAGTAGACAGACACTAATTTAACATAATAAGGCAATAAAAAGAGATGCCAAGCTATCAGGAGATTAACCTTTGTAATGCAAGACATCTGACTGTGTTTTTTTTTAGATATTTCACTCAGAGAACAGACCTCCAGGCTTCTTCTCCCTCCCCTTCTTTACCCTCATGACTCTATGCTTTCAAGGTTACCACTTCCCCCCCCCACACACACACACACATTCCATTCAGCAAAAAAAAAAAAAAAAAATACTGGATTGAGCAAAAAATGACTGATCACCCATGTTTTGAGGCTGGACACAGGAAAAGGCAGAAACACGAGGGGTATGGAGCAAAGGGGTTAAAAGCACTAAGAAACTGTAGGGATTGCCATAAGGAAGAAGGAGGGAAGTCCATCCATGTATCCAACACCCCCAAGAATCTAGAATTCAACTTGTGGGCAAATTGAATAGATCAAGGAATCTAATTTTGTTTCATGGGCCAAGTGGGGATTGGGCAGGGGAGTACATGCTGTTTTTCCCCATCCCTACCTCCAACTTCTAGCAAACACTTGGATTTCTCCATTTGGAACTCGGGAGGTAGAGAGAAACAGGTACAGCATTTAGCAACCATCATAGTAATAGCTGACTGAAACAAGAACTATCAAAAGATGATAAAACAATTGGGTAAAAGTTTGATGGAAAACAGGATGCTTATGTAGTTTCCAAATACTAATTACAAAGAAGAAAGTGTAACTTTACAGTGGATGCCTCATAACCACACAATCCAAGCTAACATCATCAATAATGAGACAAATGGATGTTACCTGCATCCTGATATGATGCATTAAGATGGATACAATATCACTTGTGTAGTATTCCTTCCAAAAATGCATAACCTGAAAGTAATCATGAGGAAAGAGTTAGACAAACACAAATCACTGGGCATTTCACAAAGCAACTGGCCAGGTACTCTTTCAAAATGCCAGTGCCATGAAGGACAACTAAAGGCTGAGGAACTATTCCAGATTAAAGGAGACTCAAGAGTACAATAAGTGATCCTAGATTTGATCCTGAATCAAGAGAAAAATGATCCGTATAAGAGATCTTATTGAGATGAGAGCTAAATATGAACTGCATATTAAAGACTACTGTTATATCAGTGTTAAGTTTCCTGCATCTGATCATTATATTGTGGGTCTGTAAAAGAATATTCTTGTTTTTAAGAGATACACACAGAAGTATTTAGGGGTAAAAGTTATGGCATCTTGGGCTTCCCTGGTGGCGCAGTGGTTGAGAGTCTGCCTGCCGATGCAGGGGACACGGGTTCGTGCCCTGGTCTGGGAATATCCCACATGCTGCGGAGCGGCTGGGCCCGTGAGCCATGGCCCCTGAGCCTGCACATCCGGAGTCTCTGCTCCGCAACGGGAGAGGCCACAACAGTGAGAGGCCCGCGTACTGGAAAAAAAAAAAAGTTATGTCATCTCAAATCATTTAGCAAGTTTCATAAGAAGGAAGAAGAGGAGTAGGAGGAAAAGAAGTATGTGCGTGGGGGTGGTGGAGCATGTAGAAAGAGAGAGAAACAAAGCAAAGATTGCAAAATGTTAACATTGGTGAATCTAGGTAAAGGGGTAAGGAAGTTCATTACATATACTTGCATCTTTCTGTAAGTTTGAATTTTTTCCAAACAAAACATTGTGTAAAACATTAGAGAAAAAGAGAGAGCAAGACATATATATAAGACAAATAACAAGCTGATTGCAAGATGGACTGTCTATGGAAGGCACCATCTCCTTGCATGAGAGGCACGCTGGCCTGCGTCACTTGGGGTGCCTGGCTGAGCTCCCATATTGTTGCAGGCTCCGAGGGTGTGACCACCAATCATTGTGCTTTCACGGCAAAGACAGACTGCTGATTTTGTGTGGACTTAATTCTTTTGGAATTTACTAAATTTTTTTTTCTTAGTAAAACTCCTCTTATGTTACCTACCGATCAGGAAGAATAGGTAATTGGTTAACTGTAAAAAGTTTATGAAAACAGCAAACCATTTTCAAAAATTACGCATACATGGCTTAAATACTTCTTTTCCCTTGAAACTTTGTGTACTTTCTTTGAGTGGGTGTTTGCCAGTTGGAGTTGCATGTTGTCTTTCTTGCATCAAGTACATTCATACAACCCATACATCACCAATTATTTCCACATTTAGTTTCTTTAAAGTTAAAAGTGCATTTCTTCTAGATGTTTACTTCTTTTCAATCATTTACAGGTGTCTCGCCCACTAATTTTACATAGACTTTTTAAGCACTTGACTTTATCGAGTTCCTCCAGAGCATTCAACTTATTTTTCATAGGAAAAAAAGAACCTCTTTCCTCACATGTATCATCAGTTTATGTAACATTTAATTAAATTCTATAATTACAATCTGAAGCACAACTAGGAGGAAGAGATTTGGAAACAAATGCAACTGGGTCTTGGTTAGCACACAGGCATACAGCTCACTCAGGAAGAAGAACAAGGGTACGATGCTGAGTTGCCTACAGGCTATATGCATTCAGTGGCCATGAGCTCCAGCCAACATGTGTTAGAGAAGAAATGGAAGAACATCGGTTAATTCCATGGGGAGTTGGGTGTCACTACATAGAGATCATTAAAAGATTTTCTGTATTTACTGACTTTGAGCCAACAAAAAAAGATTTGATACTCCAAGGATAAAAATACCCTTCTGGTGATGAATATTAATTCTCTATGAAATTTACCACATATCAGAGAAACTAAAATTAGGAATTTGGTTACATACAGAAAATTGAGTGCCTACTATGTGCCAGGCACTGTTCTATGTACTAGGGTACAGAGCTTCCAACATCATGGGTCTAGTTCTGTGGTGGGCCTGCTGGGCTCGGTTTTTCTACCCCGGAGGAATCTGCAAAAACTGCTTGCTTGACTGAATAAGCAAGGAATTAATTCAAGGCTGTCCTTTTTCTCTTCTGAGGAACTGGAAGGATGAAAAAGAGGGAATTTTCTTACCCTGTGTCGAGTTAAATGATGTTATCATTTGCCACATATGCAACATGTTGTTTATGGTACAGTCAATTGATCATGACGCCTGAAACCAAGTGATAGATGAGATATGGCTGGAGCGGCAGCAGAAAAACAAGGAAAAATAGCCTTAATTAACATATGGAGGCACACTGATGCAACTTGGTGTCTTCTTTTACTTAAGCAATTTTCTAAATTTGAGATGATTCCTATAATTAATCATAGAGCCAAGGCTTTTCAGTTTTCAGTATTTATCTTTACCTTCAAATTACATCGAAAAGACTGCTGCTGGGGCCTCCCTGGTGGCGCAGTGGTTGAGGGTCCGCCTGCCGATGCAGGGGATACGGGTTCGTGCCCCGGTCCGGGAGGATCCCATATGCCGCGGAGCGGCTGGGCCCGTGAGCCATGGCCGCTGAGCCTGCGCATCCGGAGCCTGTGCTCCGCAATGGGAGAGGCCACGACAGTGAGAGGCCCACGTACCGCAAAAAAAAAAAAAAAAAAAAAAAGACTGCTGCTGCTTTTAATAGAAAGAACCTTGCCTTCAAGTGGGAAAGGAAACTGGGAAGTTTCCTGAAATATTTGGATTAAAGAACATAGCTATAGGTTCCAGCATTGATCTCTGCATTGCCTACCCCCCTAACTGGGTCTACCCCTCTCTTTGCCTGTAATCTGTATCCACTCCCCTCCTTCCTCGGCTCCCATTCCCACAAGGCAGGCCGTCCCCTCTGCAGACATACATCCACCTCTAAGCCCGATGAATAAAAGTGGCCCTGCTAAGAGTGGCTTCCTCATTCCTCTCCCTGAATTGAATCCTATACTTTGCTTAAATGCTCAAATCAAGGCTCCCTTCTTCTGAGCGATTTTCTGTCCCCGCTCCTATCTTATGGATACATAAAAGTGCATCTCATGAATACTTTTTAAGAATGACCAAGTTCAAACTCTTTTAGCAGAAGAAAACTGAGACTGGAAGAGAATGAATAGCACAGCCCCTGTCATATGGTAGAATGGGAGCAAAACCCAAAGTATCCTCTTTCTCAGCTAAGGGCCCTTTCTACTCTCTTATTTTTATTACTTTAGCACTTATTCATATAGCCTCAGCACAACTGACCTGAACTTGCTTCCCATCAGAATCCATCTGATTCAGTTATGTGAAGCCTGCCTACCCAATTAGCATGCAGGTTCCTTGAGGGTAAGGACTGTGCCTTTCATGTCCTCGGCTTGCACAGAGTGAGAAGACACTGACTAAAGGACAGCTGGATTTAATTAGCTAAATCTCAAACCAGACAGCATCAGATCCTTCCTCCCAGAAACCTCCCAGTGCCCCAATAATCTCAGCCAGCACACGTCTTCTGATTGCATTTCCAGGCCCCCCTGTGCTTTTGATTAACTTCTGTATTTTTCAGCCGTTGCATTGCCAAAGCATCCATTTTGTTTCCCCAGGTGGGATACAGAACTAGAGGGAACAGGCAGTTAATAAGCTTAACAGGTAGGGACAGAGGCTCATTAATGGTTGCTCTGTGATTTGTGGCCAGTTCCCCCAGCACCTAAATCTTGAAATAAATATATTCAGAGACTCCGTTATTCTGGAAGAGGACGTGGATCATTTTTCTTTCATTAACAATGAGCCACTACAGCAACATTTTTATTTATATGCACACTTCCAAGCCTAAAAGCTTGTCCTTTTAAACCTGCTCGCAGTAAATTTTGATCAGCCCTTGATGAAAGAAGACTTATGGATCGGAGACAACCTGGTAACCATCTGTGCCCAATGCATATTAAAGGAAATGTAAATTCACAAAAGCCTCCCCAGCATATATCAGTTTATCCACTCTGGGAAGACAGAGGATGATTAGATAATCGGGGACCAAATCTCCAGATTCAGCAGGGCAATGTTAATGAGGAACTTTGCTGAAGTACACAACAGGGAGGTACCTTCAAAAAAAGAAATTTCTAGCTAAAGGGTGTGTCCAGTTATCCTTTCTCTGGTTATCTATCTGATGTGGTAGACACTTACAGAGGTCCCTGTCTAACCATAGGATCACACACACACACACATCTCTGAGCCGTAATGAATATGGGTCTAGGCAGCCATGTTAATATTGTATGACCTCCTCTCTACTACCACCACCCACTCTCCTCCCTCCCTCTGCTGCCCTATGTCCATAGCCTTGGAGCTGCTTTGGACTCAGGCTGCTAGGCCTATCTATGATCAGAACTTGGGTAGTCGCCATATTCCGCCCTCTGAACCTTTGAATTTACTCTAACTTAATCTCAACTAATCAGATTTCTTTTTTTCTGTGACTTTGGAATTGGCACTGAGAGAATCAGCTCTGCTGTTTGCCTGAACTGAGGGCTTTGTAAAATTGGCAGCTAAGAGGTGGCGTCTTCTGCCATGTGCTGGAAGTAACAGCAAAGGTTGGTGCAGCGAGAGAAGAAAAAAGCAGGTACACAGTGACAAGTGGGGAGCCAGAGCCTGGCAAGTCTCAGAGGGAGGCGGAAAGAGAAAGAAACTGTGTTGCATTTTGGACATTTTCCAGGTGCTGGGCCCAGCCAGCCCTGGGCCCATGCCTAGCCTTCCCTTGAGTTTCAGGCAGTAGCCCCAGTTTTGTAACATCAGTCCTTCATTCTGTTTAGTTTGTGTGCAATCAAAAAGAGCTTTGAGGAAGACCCCGGGCCAGGTAAGGGCAGGGTCCAATCCAGGCTTCGGGGCCAGCCCTCAGCAAAGTCATGCTGGGCTGGGAGCTTGCCACCACCTGGCCTGACCAGTGCCTGGCCTATTTCAGAACTAGACCCTCCTGCTGCCACTGAAAGAATCTTTTCAATGCTCTGTCTTTGCCTGAGGCACGTAGAGCCAGAAGACTGAGGCACAAAGGAGGAAGGAGGGAGACTCCCTCGGCAGAAGTAAAAGCAAACCAGGGACTGCTGTTGACAACGGCATCTCTCCCTTGCTCTTCTCAAGCTGTAAGCGGTTGGGACTCCACCGAAGTGTTCTCAGCTGAATTCTATCCTGGGGTCAGGGACAAAGAAGCAGCCCCACTTCCCTACAATGGACAGTCAGTTGGTCACATCTAAAAGCTGCAGGGTTGAGTGTTCCAGTGTGGCTGGAACACAATCCTCCTGCCAGAAGGAAAGAGAGGTGGGTAACTAACTCCCCGTCTCTCCACCGCAGTGAAGGTCTGCCTGTTCTTTCTTTAGAAGTATACGATAGGCTCAAGGATGTATTGTACAACATGGGTAATATAGCCAATATTTTGCAGTAATTGTGAATGGAAAATGACCTTAAAAATTGTACAAAAATTTAAAAATTTAAGACATCCTGACATATGTGCCCCTAATATGATCACTAAGAAGAGCACATCGCCCCACAGTGTGCCTGCCAAAAATGTATTGCCTCATCCTAACCTTGAGAACACTCAGGCTAAACACAAATTGAGGGGCCTTCCACAAAATCCCTGTACTCCACAAAAGTGTCAAATCACAGAAGACAAAGGAAGAACAAAGACTTGTCAAAGATCGAAGAAGACAAAGGGAGACGTGACAATAGACTGCAACATGGGATCCTGAACTGGATCCTAGAACAGAAAAATGAGATTAATGGAAAAACGGGTGAAACCTGAATCAAGTCTGCTGTTAATAGCACTGCACCAATGTCAATGTCTTAGGTTTGATCACTGTGCAATGGTTAGGTAAGATGTTAACACTAGGAGAAGCTGGGTGGGTGGGAATTCTCGGTACTGTTTTCCCAACTCTTCTCTGAGTCTAAAATTATCTCAAAATAAAAAGGGTTTTAAAAAATCTAAAAAAAAAAGAAGAAGATACTTTATACACTCTCCCATTTTCAATGAAAATTCTATACCCAATCTGGTCAAAGTTCCATCTTTCCTTAGCTCCAATACATGTTCTAAGTCTCTGATCACTGGACTCAAATCAATACCAAAGGAATTTCATTTCCCCCAAACAAAGCGGAAGCATGTCCACCCACAGCTCCCTCCAAGGCCATGCCATCCCCCATTGCCCCATCTTTACCCACCATACTTCCTCGATAAGCCTCCCCATTCCTTCTGGAGACCGCCAGAGCCAGAGGGAGAAATTTAGTACCACACAGGACACTTTATCCTTGGAGTGCTAAATACAAGTTAAGACTCGTGACTCTTTTCAGCTCTAATCACAGACTAATTTCTCTGATAAAGCCACTCCAGATTTCAATTCAGCTCACACCCTTGGCCTCAGGCCTCGGAGCTGTTCCCGGACCAGGCTGCATGGCACATCCTGTGATCTGAACTCAGGCAGTCACCACATCCCTCCCCCCACCCCGAACCTTTTAACCTGTTTTGTTTTGATTGTTTTAAAATCCTGCCAAACCCATTAGGGCTAATGCTCAGCTGAAAGCAGCCACGACCTCCTGTCAGTGCTTGGCATGGCAGGGCTATCCGCAACAAGGAGGAAGCTCAGGATCTTTTCCAAAAGAGGCCAGAACCCTCTGCTTCCAAAGGGGGGGGAGCAACAGTGGAAAAGGCACCTCCCGCCTAAACCTCTAAAGTCAAAGTCTCCCCTCCCCCTACAGCTCAGTCCTCAGCTCTCTGAAGGATTTGAGCAGCTTCAAAAGCACCAGCGGCCTCACAATTCAAAAAGCTGCACCAGCAGCTCTCTCTCTGAGTTTGAAATCAAAACAAAAGCACATCAGCTCGGTGCTTTGTGACCACCGAGAGGGGTGGGATAGGGAGGGTGGGAGGGAGGGAGACGCAAGAGGGAAGAGGTATGGGAACATATATATATATATATAAGTATAACTGATTCACTTTGTTATGGGGCAGAAGCTAACACACCATTGTAAAGCAATAATACTCCAATAAAGATGTTAAAAAAAAAAGCACACCTGTGTTTTGGCAGCTTAAAAGGGGTTACAAGTGGGGAGTGAATGCCACATGGTTAAGAGAGAAGCGCTTTGAGCCTATGACTGCTGCAGATGCACCCCAGCGTTCTGGCACCATGGATGCATGGTGACCTTGAGGGGTCACCTAGTGGACTCTCCACATGAGAGAGTCATAGCTGGTTTGCCTTGAAACAAAGGTGCCCTCAGGAACTCAGTCTATAATTAAAGACACTCACAGCCTGCCTTTCCAAGGCTTGGATTTGTACCACTTCTCTCTAACATTGAATCAAAACTTCCTGCAGCCTCCCCTTTGTTCTTGGCTCCTGGAATGTCTGTCCCTCCCCCAACTCAAATCTGGCACATTCTCTAAGACCCAGCTTTAGTTACTTTTTCTCTAAGGCTTTTTTGGCTGCCTACCACAGCCTTCAAGGCTCCTCCTACAACCCTTTCAGGAGGTTGCACACAATTCTGCAGTCATCTTAGATTCCTTTCTATTGTTCTCAGTCATTATGTCTGTGTTAATATTGTGTCCCTCAATGTCATGAGCTCCTCCAGCCCAAATCATTTTAGTGCACTCTTGGATTGCATGATTGATTAGAAGGAAAGAAAATCATAAAAACAGTGACAGTGCGCATCTCAGGGCATGGTTTCCCAGCCACCCTCCTTAGTATTTGTACTCTGCATCACAAGAATGAAGCGCTGTGTAATTTCCAAAGGTCAGAGCAAGGTGACTGTGGTTGGCCACCAAAGGTCTGGTGAGCCATGACCATCTGTATGTCCCTGCTGTCTATTTCTATGTAATCCTCCCCTCAATGAGGGAGTCTGCATTGCAAATGGTGGTGGCTTCCAATCCATAATTACATCATCTTTCCTTTAGCCCCAAGTGTGGATCAGTTCTGGGTCCCTGCCTTGGCAGCCACAGGCCTTATCCAGCTCTCATCAACTGCAAGAAGTAGGACAGGACCATAAGCCTCCTACAGCTGCAGGAAGGGACCACAGGTGACCGTAACCACCAGAAATGACCAAAAGGACTCTGCCTGTTTGCTTCACCTTGGGTGTCCTTGGAGGGCCAGGCCTGGCTGAGAGAAGAGTTGGGGAAATCAGAAAGGAGGCTTTGCAATGTAACACTGAGGAAAGCTAGACCTGTGGACCCCCAGAGGTAAAGAGTCCTGAACAATAGGAAGACAGCAATCTCCATCAACACCACACTCTCAAGGACCCACAGAGACGTGCCCCTGGCTGTGGCTTACCAAGAGTCCTACCTTCCCAGGGAGCAAGGGGCAGGGCCCTCACTGGCCTTGGAATCCCTGATCACTCTCAGTAGTGGAGAAGGAGGAACAAGAAAGAAAATCCATTCAAAGTCAGCTCCTTTCATATAAGATGAAAACAAAAAATTTTTAAGTCAGTTTAGAAGGATCTAGGAGCTCAGTCACTGGCTAATTTCTCTGCACCCAATCCATCATGGACAATCAGTGTTTTGGCTCAAGCATTTCTAGACTGAGGTATGAAGTAAGGGAAACATTATATCTTTTATTTTGTCCTGAGGAGGGGAAACCAATTTTCAGGGGTAATACTGCTGAGGAAGAGGAACATAAGCATTAAAAAAAAATGAGGTTAAAAAAATCAAAATGAACACATCCAAAAATGTCTCTAAGATTTCAGATATCTTTCTAGCATATACATTTGACAGAGCTGCATTTGCTCTAGGAGGGTTAGACTTCTTTTTCCTGGAAACGTCCTGTTCTCTGCCCACCACGGCCCTCCCATTCCACACTCCGGGACTTCTGTAGCCCAGCCCCTCACCACTCACACACCAGCCCAGGAATGGCTGTCAGGAGAATTGCCTGTTATCAGGCTTATGTGAGATTAAATTTAGTCATTATCTTGGAAGACAGTTATCTCATGTTGACAAAGTCCCTCAGAGTTCACTGTAGAGAACTTTAATTTCCACATTCAAATGAGATTTGAATTTGATCAGGCATCAATTAAACACTGTGCATTACACAGTGACCTAACTTCTGAAGAAGACACACTACCTGCTCTGGGCTTGTTCAGCTCTAAGGTTTTATTTCCTCCTAAAACTCTAGTCTGAGGTTATAGGGCAGACTCAGAAATAATGGGCAATACATTTACAGTAATACACATGGGTTTGATTGCTGCTTTTAAGAAGAGCCATAACATTCTAAATTACAGGCTAACTTTCCTGGGTCAGCTCAGTCTCAATGAGGATAATACCATGTGGCAGTTAAGAGCAACCAGACAGACCTGAATCCAAATCTCACACCATTACTTTTAGCCATGTCAAATCAGGCAAGTTAATTAACCTCTCCATGTTCAGTTTCCTCATCTATAACATAGGAAATAACAATGAGATGATGATTATAAAAGGCATAGCACAATGCCTGATATAGAAGAAGTACTCAATAAATGACAGCTGCCACTTTCAGTACCCCTCTTAGGATATTAATCATTTTCTACATTCAATTATTTGTTTATTTATTCAATCATCAAATATATGTTGAGTACCTACCAACCCACTGGGGAAGATAATAGGGATAGAAAAATAAAAATATGTGGCCTCTGTCCTCAAAGAGCTTATAATTTGAGGTGAGACATACTTCTTAGCAAGCTTATGAGACTGTATACACAGTGTTATGAGCATATTGGAGAAGGAGCTTTCAAATTTGACTGAGGAAATCAAGGAAAGCTGTATAGAAGAGGTAGCTCTTAAACTCAAATTTGAAGGGTAAGCATGTAGTAAGGACACAAATGCAGGGAGGCCATTCCCTTCAGAGGAAATAGCTTGTGCTGAGTCTCAGGGGCTTGAGAGAGTACAGTTCACCCAGGTAACTCTAAGCTGGTCCATCATGCCTGGTGAGGAGGAGTGAAAGCAAAGGTAAAGGAGCAAACAAGAGCTGGATGATAAAGGACCACTGTAGAGTCTCAGTAAGGAAGAAATTACTTTAGCAGTTTTGCACATTGAGGACAAGGCCCAGCTCTTATTCATTTGTACCCAGCACAGAGACCTGCTGTGGTGGTTAATTTTATGTATCAACTTGAAAGGGCCACAACATGCCCAGATATCTGGTTAGGCATTATTTCTGAGTGTGTCTGTGAGGGTAACTCCAGAATAGATTAGCATTTTAATTCATGGACTGAGTAAAGCTTTCCCAAAGTGGGAAGGCATCAACCAACCCACTGAGAGCCCAAGTCGAACATAAAGGCAGAACATTGCATTCACTCTCTCTGCCTAAATGCATGAGCTGAGACATCAGTCTTTGTAGACTGGGACTTACACCATCAGGCGATCCTGGTTCTCAGACCTTTAGACTCAGACTAGAATTTATACCATTGGCTTTCCTGGGCATCTAGCTTGCAGACAGCAGATCATGGGACTTCTCAGCCTCCATAATCAAATATGTATCTATATCTATTTTGATATCTATCTATTTCACCTATTAGTTCTGTTTCTCTAGAGAAGCTTACCTGCACATAGCCGATGCTCAATAAATGTTACTCAAAAGACAAATTAATGAATAGAGCATCCCAGTATTACTGTCTCACTTTAAGGAATTGGATCAGATTTTGAGGCGGGAGGATTAAAAGGGGGGAAATGGAAGTTGCCACATAAATCTGGTCCAAAACCTCTGTATTTTCCCCAGGGAAAGCCAAGACCTCACATGATAGATCCTAGGACATACCTAGGCATACTTTTCCAGCTATGGACTATCATACAATCAGTTTATACTCAGGTGACATTGCTCTCTGAACATCAGCATTTCCACCCCCAAAATGGGGAGCACTTACTGTAGGGTAAGTCAGTATCTTTGGTAAAAAAAAAACAAACCAAACAAACCCAAGCACCTTTCAAAACAAAGGGTTTATATGTATGGTTCAGGGATTCAGATGAGCCACAGCCAGTCCTCTAGTGTGCAAGCACATCTGAAGTGGGAGCAGAAGAAGGGCAGGGAATAGAGGAGATCCCCGAGGGAGGAAGACGGCGTCTTCCGGGTTCCTCTGGGGAAAGGAAACCAGAATGGACCCAGGCGCTTGTCCTCATCCACTAAGCACTGCATTTCTTCATTAACCATTTTGCTCTGCATTCACCATGCCTGTCCCTATGGGCAGAAATATTACCTAAATAGATGTTCTGTACTTTGCTTATTGTTGGCACCCATATAAATATTGAATAATAATGAAAATTGTACCTATATAAGTACCATCCATTTAGCTACACATGCCACAGAGAAGGGGCCTTATGAGTTGCCAGTTTTGGGGATTCACCCACTTACTCCTTGGCTATTCAAGAGTACACAGTAAATACAGTAAATCAGAAGGCATAAATAATGTGTTTTCCATATTCATCGGTTTTGGTAGGCACTGACTGAAAAGTAACTTTAGGCTCTGGGTAAAAGGGCAGGGTAAGGTGGTTGGTTCTAAGAGTTCAAGGGAGCAGAACCCTGTTAATTATGAGGAGAGGAGACCAACCATGTTTTGCTCAGTGGAGTGTCCCATGAAGGGTTTGTCAAGATCACTTGCCCAGAGAAAGGGTGACTTCGATGCTGTTTCCTTTGATTTTGTGTTCTCTCTAAGTTCTTCTGGGGAGAGGATTCTAAATAGAAATTAACTTCCAAGGGAAAAGTAGCAGCATTCGGTAATAATTTTTTTTTAAACTTCATTTATAGTCTGTCCTTTCTCTGACCTTCAGCATGAGTTAGAAGGAGAGAGCAGCAGACAGAAGAAATGCATTTTGAAAGCTGGAGAGTCCTTCGTTGTTCACTTGAAAGAGTTAAGTCTGATTCTCCCAGGCCTAACACATCTTCCTGCCTGTGCTCGATAAAACAACCAGGCTGCTTCTTTCCGTGAAATAACCATATTTGCCACTCACTGAGACTCCTTTTTCCTTCAGAATGTCTCCTTGGCAATGTTAGCATGCATGTGAACTCTTGTTCTCACGTGTTGGTCAAGACGACGCTTGTTAATTAGATTCCACGGTGGCTTGGGTGAGTGGTCAAAATCACCTTGCATTTGTCTCATTAATAACTTCACACTTGGAATCAGCCTTCCTGCAAGTCACAGCTGCCCAGGGAGGCTGATCTGGGAAGAACCAGAAAGAGCCCACGACACTTGCCCAAAGATACCTGCACCAACCAGGAACTACAGGGCTAGAAATGTTGACATTTTCAACTTGTTTTTTGCAGAGGTAGCATAACCTTTTCAAAGAGTTCTATATTTTCCACTTGGCAAACATACGTTAAGCATCCTTCAAGCATGCACAGGCATTGTGAGAGACTCTGCAGTACGATAGCCTACACTATACAGAGTCCACATGGAAGATGGATAAGTATCGATAACCATGTCTAGGATGAAAAGTATAAGTGTCTTAAGAGAGTTTTAGGTAAAATGCTTTTGGGAATTCAAAAGAGAAAGTTATTGATCACTTCTGACTCAGAGGATCATTTGACATTTGAGCCGTGCCTTAAAGGGTGGGTATGGTTTGCACCTAACTGGAAGGCATTCTAGAGGTGCTGAAATTTGTGAGCTTTCTTCCCATTTTTTAACAGTGAATATCCTAAAATAAATAAGTGATTTTGCCTTTCAGATAAATTTTCTCTGTGGCAAGAGAAGTCTGGGACCAGCAAGTGTTTCATCAAGCACCACACCAATCACTTCAAAGGAAAGGGCACCAAAACAGCTGGACTGGTGAACTTCATGGATTCACATTTTACTTGCACCAGGCAAAACTTTGATATAAGTGATAGAAACTGATACTTTCCAGTAACTCCTTTGGGGGATATATGATCCCATAGTAGCAGGGGGATCAAAGCCCTGTCAATGGCTGGGTATGGGAGCTTGGGGAAGGACTGCTCTCAGTCTGGAAGTATATGTAGGAAAGGTGGGCTAGCTATGGTCAATCCAAAGTCAGCAGATGTGATGTCACAGAAAATGTGGGGCACAAGGTCAATTCTAGCAGTTCCTTGAGATACTGAGACTAGGCCTTTTTGTAAAAATCTTTTCTTTTTTTTTTTTACTTCTAGTTGTGATAAAATATACATAACATAAAATTCGCCATCTTAACCATTTTAAAAAAATTTTTTATTGGAGTATAGTTGCTTTACAATGTTGTACTAGTTTCCACTGTACAGCAAAGTGAATCAGCTATATGGGTTAAGCTCATTCACATTGTTGTACAACCAATCTCCACAACTTCATTCACCTTGTGAAACTGAAACTTTACACCCATTAAACAATTCTGCATCTCCCCCTCCCCGCAGCCCCTGGCAACCACCATTCTACTTTCTCTCTATAAATTTGACTACTCTAAGTACCTCATATAAGTGAAATCAGACAGTATTTGCCCTTTATGTGACTGGCTTTTTTCACTTAGTTAATGCCCTCAAGTTTCATCCATGCTGTAGCATATGTCAGAATTTCCTTCCTCTTTAAGGCTGAGTAATAATATTCCATTGTATGTACATACCACATTTTGTTTATCCTTTCATTCGTCGATAGGCACTTGGGTTGATCCCACTTTTTGGCTATTGTAAATAATGCTGCAATGAATGTGGGCATATAGGTATCTCTTCAAGACCCTGCTTTCAGTTCTTTGGGGTATATATATCCAGAAGGGAAATTATTGGATCACAAAGTGATTCTACTTTTAATTTTTTGAGGAACGACCATACTGTTTCCCACAGAACTGAACCATTTGACATTGCCACCAACAGTGTACAAGCATTCCAATTTCTCTACATCTTGCCAACTCTTGCTATTTTCTGGTTTTTTGAAAGTAACCATCCTGATGGGTATGAGGTGGCACAGAGACTTATAATATTGTGCCCAGCGGACGAACCTGCCTCTGCAGGGAGGGAGCCATTAGACAGGAGAATTGGTGCAGCTTCAGTCTTAAAATAGCGATGCACCTCAGCAAGCCTGCAAAATAAGGCAAAAGAGAGGCTCCCAGGGAAGGGTTGCCTGCCAGCCTGCCTGAGTCAGGCCCACTTTGAAGCTCCTGAGATATGCATGAGCCATCCGCCATCTGAAGCTATTGTCCTGTAACTCAATGGAACAGTTTCAACAGGAAAGGCCTGCATTTGGCAGCATTGTGAAAGGGGAACATATTGCTCAAAGAAGCAGTGTTAGGAGGTGAAGGCGAAATGCCCAACCCCTCCTCAGAGGCTTGATGTACAAGCACAGGGCAGTGCCACAGGCATTGCTAAAGGAATCCCAACCAATGGGAGGCAATGTGAGAGACTGAAGGTGTAGCTGGTTCTATCCTGAGCTTAAAACAATCTGTAGGTCCTAGAACTGCAATTTTTTTAGTGATACCAGATAATATAATTAGCCCACCATATTATACTATGAACTCCTGGAGGGAGGAGGGTACTGAATATTTTTTAGAACACTGGCGTGAATGTTTTTGAAGGGGAAGAACTGGATTTGAACTGCTTTTCTGGCCCATTTAGAGAAATCCCCAGGATTCTGAGTAAAAGCTTCAACCACAGAAATGTGAATCCTTTGAATGCAGATGGGCCCCTTTTTTGCTGGCACCTCTACCCCTGAGATGACACTAAAATTTCCTCCAAATGTCACTGCTCTTAAATAGGCCATCATCTCTCAGCCAACTTGAACTCTGTCCACCCATGGCCAAAGTGTCCAGATGCTGGGCTCCGTCAGTGTAATCTGAAAACACAAGCATCCAAGCAGTTCTTACCCTGGTTCGTAATGATATTTTGGGATACAATCTGCTGTTTAAAACAGCTGTTGTTGATTTACTTGGGACACATGCTGATTTTACGTCAAACAGAATGTCACGCAAACTTCTCAAGGAGTCCTAGCGAAAAGAAAGAAGAGCATTTATAAACGTTTGCCTACATTTGAATCCCCTGTATAAAAATTTTCAGACATTCTGGGAAATAATGTGCCTATCTAACTGACTTCAGATATCCTATTTCATCATGCATGCTCTTATGCTTATGTGAACCAAAGAGAAAAGGAAAAAATATCTTCTGACAGTGAAGCACTAGTCACACTGAGGAAGCCTCTAATAAATACTGAAATAATAATGAAAAAAATTATGACAATTCTTTATTTTCAAGGAGGAACCTTACCTCCCCAAGTCTTCTCTTTTCTGTTCAACCTTCCTTTAGTCCCCTAATCTCAACCACTTTTCATCATCTTTTTCTTTCCAAAATGAAACCAAATTGATTTGGTTTAACAGACTTCTTTCTTTGTAGGTTTATTGAGCACAAATAACACAGACTGTGATCAATTTGAGTATATAAATAGAATGGATCTTTTAGCTTCCTATGAGAAAGACTGCCAGATGTGGGCACTTAATAAATTCCTAAATAATCAATTAGGTTGAATGAAGAGTTGGTTAGTGCTCCAGAAGGAATCATCTGAGGGACTTTCTGAGTGGAAGTTTGTCTCTGCCTTACCACTATGCCCTCTCTCCTGCAGGTAACTATCTACTCCTATGGCTCAGCCCTGTACTCAACCCCTCACTTTGCCATTGGTCATCAGTAGCCTTCCACCTTCCAGCTACTGGGCCTCTTTGCTCTGTCTTTAGGTATCATATTGGTCTGTGCATAAGGCTATCAGTTCTGCTTTCTTCAATGTGCTGGAACCATCCCTGACCTGGATTACTCTTTTTCCAGCTTACTCTCCTCCATTCTCAAGTTTAATTGCTTCAAACCACAGTCCTCATACTGACACATCTGTGTTTCAGGAAGGTGACCAAAAAAGAAGAACCGGGTTCTTTATAGTTTCACCAAAAAGCCAATTCCAAAGCACATCCAAGTGGTCAATTTCCCTTATGATCTATGATACACTGACATATCTAGGACTCCTTAGGGAGAAAAAAAACCCACAGAAGTTATAAAGAATCAGTCACAAAACAAACACTGCTACTCAAATTCACTATGAGAATAAAGAATAGCATGTTGGAGCTATCCAATACAGCAGGCACCTTCTGATTCCATAAAGAAGACCTGGTCTACTTATGCATCAAAAATTCAACATAACAAAGCAATTTTGAAAAATTTAAAAGGTGTGGTGAATTAATCAGAGGCAAAAAAAATCACTATGTAGCATGTCTTAATCTATTCAAGCTGTTATAACAAAATGTCCCAGACAGGGTAGCTTATAAACAACAGAAATTTATTTCTCACAGTTCTGGAGGCTGGGAAGACCAAGATTGAGCTGCTGGCATGGTCACATTCTGGTGAAAGCCCTCTTCCTGGTACATACCCAGCACCTTCTAGTTATGTCCTCATATGGCAGAAGGGGTGAGGGAGTTCCGTGGGATCTCTTTTGTAAGAACACTAATCCCCCATTATAAATCAGTACAATTATTATGGAGAACAGTATGGAGGTTCCTTAAAAAACTAAAAATAGAGCTACCATAGGATCCAGCAATCCCACTCCTGGGCATATATCCAGAGAAAACCATACATGCACCCCAATGTTGAAAAGATACATGCACCCCAGTGTTAACTGCAGTACTGTTTACAATAGCAAAGACATAGAAGCAAACTAAATGTTCATCAACAGAGGAATGGATAAAGAAGATGTGGCACATATATACAATGGAATATGACTCAGCCTTAAAAAAGAATGAAATAATGCCATTTGCAGCAATATGGATGGACCTAGAGATTATCATACTAAGTGAAGTAAGTCAGAAAGGGAAAGACAAAATCATATGATATCACTTATATATGGAATCTAAAAAAAAATGATAAGTTGAACATTTACAAAACAGAAACAGACTCACAGACTTTGAAAACAAACTTATGGTTACCAAAGGGGAAAGGTAAGGGGAGGGATAAATTAGGAGTTTGGGATTAACATATACACACTACTATATATAAAGTAGATAATCAACAAGGACCTACTGTATAGTACAGGGAACTGTACTCAATATTCTGTAATAACCTATATGGAAAAAGAATCTGAAAAAGAATGGATATATGTATATGCATAACTGAATCACTTTGCTGTACACCTGAAGCTAATACAACGTTGTAAATCAACTATACTCTGATATAAAAAAAATTTTTAAAAAAGAACACTAATCCCATTTATGAGGACTCCACCCTCATGACCTAAGCACCTCCCAAAGTCCCCACCTACTAATACCATCACCTTTGGGGTTTGGAATATTAACATCTGAATTTGAGGGGAACACAAACATTCAGACCATAGCACAGTACCAATATAGGCTAGGCTTATCCTAGATACTGAAGATCCAAGAGTAAACTTTAAAAGTCCCTGCCTATTGGGAATTTACATTTATTTGGGAAGACAGAGAAAAGCAAGTAAAGACAGTAACTGAAAGATGTACATTTAGATACTAATAAATGCTCTGAAGAAAATATAATCAGGTTGAGGGATTGTAGTAAAACAGCAGTGGGGGCAAGGACTGTTTTAGGTTGGATGGGCGGGGAAAACGTCTTTGTGAAAGCTCTTTCAGAGATCTGGAAGAGGGCTTCCCTGGTCGCGCAGTGGTTGAAAATCCGCCTGCTAATGCAGGGGACCTGGGTTTGAGCCCTGGTCCAGGAGGATCCCACAGGCCTCGGAGCAACTAAGCCCGTGCACCACAACTACTGAGCCTGTGCTCTAGAGCCCGCGAGCCACAACCACTGAGTCCGTGAGCCACAACTACCGAAGCCTGCGCGCCTGGAGCCCATGCTCCGCAACAAGAGAAGCCACTGTAATGAGAAGCCCGCGCATGGCAACAAAGAGTAGCCCCCGCTCGCCACAACTAGAGAAAGCCCACGCACAGCAATGAAGACCCAATGCAGCGAAAAATAAATAAATAAATTTATTTAAGAAATAAATAATAAAGATCTGGAAAAGACTCTTCAGACAGAGGAAAGAGTAATTGCAATAATCCTGAGGAGGAAATAAGTCTGGTGTGTTCATGGGACCTAAGAAAGCTCACATGACCAGAACAGAATATGTAATAGGGACAGAAATAGAAAATTAGATTAGAGAAATAGGAAGAAGCCAAAGTATATGGGACTTGTTGGCCATGATAAAAATTTTGATTTTATCATAGGTATGATAGGAACATACTGGAGGATTTTGAAGGAGAAGGGACAGAATCTGACTTAGGTTTTAAAAATACAATTGAGGCTGCTGTGTGGAGATTGGATTTGGGTCAGTCTCAAGCAGAAGCAAAAAGATTCATAAGGAGACTTTTGCACTAGTCCAAATGACTGTTTATGGTGATTCAATAGGATAGTAGTTTTGAAATTGAGGAACAGTTAGATTTGAGGTGTAATTTGAAGAATAGACAGGATTTTCTGATAGATAAGATCTAGAATATGAAGTCAACAAAAGATTAAAAGGTGGCTCCTGTAGTTTTGACCTGAACAACTGAGTAGATTTATTGTACATGCTAAGTTTGAGAAATTTATTGGACATTGGAGATTCCAGCAAGGCACCATGCTGTGAATTTGGAGTTCAGAGGAGGGGATGAGGCTGAAGGCAGAGGGTACACATAATACTTAAAGACATGAAACTAGATGGAATCATCTAAGAATATAAGAAGACAGAGATCTGAGACGTGAGCCCCAGTATACCCCAAATAGTGGTCAGAAAGAAGAGGTGGAACCAGCAGAGAAGGCTGACAAGTAGTTGAGGATACAGAATGAATATCAGAAAACTGTGATGGCTTAGAAGCCAAGAGAAGAGTGTTTCAAAAATAAGAAGTGAAAATTTGTGTCAAATGATGCTGAGAGTTCCCAAAAGATGAGAACTGTAAGGTGGTTACTAGAGTTGGCAATAGGGAAGGGACTGGGGACTTGACCAGGAGTGGTGAGGACAAAACACAAGGGAATGAATTAAGAAGAGATTCAAAGATGAGCAAGTAGAAGCAGAGTATAGACAACTGTATTGGAGTTTCTGTTATCAAGAAACAGTGAAAAGAGTTTGAGCAGTGAAAATAGGAGGTAGGTGAAGGAAGACATGGGACTTGGGGTCAAGTTTTTTCTCCTTGTTGTTTATTTTAAGATAGGAAATATTAAGAGTATTTGTATACCTATGGGAACAATCCAGTAGAGAGGAGAAAATTGATTATATGTGCTATGGACTGACTGTGTCTCCCCAAAAGTCATGTGTTGAAGTTCTATTCCCCAATGTGATGGTATTGAATATTTGGAGGTGGACCCTTTGAGAGGTGATTAAATTATAAGGGCAGAGCCCTCATGAATGGGATTAATGCCCTTATAATAAGAGAGTCGAGAGAAATAATGTCTCTTCACCATGTGAGATACAGCAAGAAGGCATCTATCTGCAAACCGGGAGAAGTGCTCTCACCAAGAAATGAGGCTGCCATCACCTTGATCTTGGACTTCCAGCTTTCAGACTGTGAGAAACAAATTTCTGTTGTTTAAGCCACCCAGTCTATGGTATTTTTCCTATAACAACCCAAACTAAGACAATACAGGATGGAAAATGAAGAATTGCTGGGGTTTAATTAAAAGAGGATAAGCTCCAGTTCCTAAATGAATAGAGGCGTTGGCTTTGATAGGACAAATGCTTTCTAATCTAAGTGCTTTTTTTTCCAGAATAAATACACTAATTGCTTCTATTTTTTCTCCTTTCATATGGGCTACATATGAAACATAGGTATTATTTATTTCCCATTTCACCAGGAAAATGAGACAATATAGTTAAGCAACTTTGTCTGAAGTCAAACACCTAATATCAGTATCAGAGCAGGACTCATACTCTGAGTTTCTGAGGCCCCATCCCTGGGGTTCTCCCTGCTTCTCCACACAGCACGTGTGTAGGTGACACACAATGGAAATGCCACTCTCAGGGGGATGAGTCAAAGCCACCGGTTTAGTAACTTGTGGAAATTAAGTAAGGCAAACTTTTGACAAATTCATTCAAAATGAATGTTTTCAAGTTTGAGCTGCACCTGTCTTTTCCCCAGTCAGCCTAGCCCAGTGACTCAGTACTGACAGATGGTCATTACGACTTACCAACGGAGCACTACTATTCCTTCTCTTCTGCCAGTCCTTCCAGATGCATTTCTTCCCAAATGGCAGACTTATCAAGGATATAGTGTACTCTGCTAGCAAGTAGCCAAGTGATGGACCAGAAACATATTAGACAGCAGAGGGAAGATGGTCTGGAATTATCAGTTTGCTGGGCCTAATGCTCAAGTGCGTAATTAACAGCCGACAATAGTTCTGGGTTGGGCACAGTCCTGTAATGGTCAGATCAAGGCATCATCTATAGCACTTAAACCTGGGCATTTGCGATTCTTCTCTCCTTAATTAGGAAGTTGGAAGCTTTCTGTTTTAAACAGCTTTTTCTTTTCCATTTTTTTTTCCATCTCTACCACTACCTAACTTGCCCTTTAAAAATATGCTCAGTTTCTTCCAAGGATAAAACCAGAGTGAGAGATAAAGAGGAGATGAATCTGAAAGGTAGTCTTTGCTGTTTTGCTACATCTGTTTGAAATTCCACAGCTGGCACTGAATCCTAGAGATTACTGGATGACTAATGAGTCACACAGTTCCCAGTCTTAAATATGCTTGTGAAAATGTTCAGGGATTTGACCACAACTTTTCAACATCAAGAATGAGAGGTGTGAGAGCTCTCAGACATCAGCTAGCTCACCTCTTGCCAGGTCTGGATTTTTCCCTTCTGGATGAGATTCTAGCAGATGCTTTAGCTAGTCTTGCTTTAAATATCTTAAATGATGGCACTCCTTCCCCTTTCCACTGAAAGGCTATTTCACAGTCCAGTGGATCTTATCACCAGACTGTGTTTTCCAGAAAGTTGCCTGAAATTCATTTTTTGTTAATTTCTTAACATAACTCACGTTTATTCACGTTGGCAACTCACCTATCAGTAGCCTCTCTCCCTCGATGGCAATTAAGCGAGTAAATCTACAATGGAGAGATCATCAGCCAATCACTTCCCTCTACTCCTTTTTCCTGTTGGATACACCCAGCATGCTGAGAAGCTCTGGGCACTGAACACCCAGTGGTGTTCTGTGGCTTTTACTCTGTCTCTTCAATTATCACCTCATCACTCTCAGACACTGCATGGAATGTTCCCATCTACCAGGCTTGGCAGGGGATTCAGTCATCAACAACACAATGCCATTTATTCACATTGATTCCTTCCCTGGCCCTGACCCCAAAAGGATTCTTAACAAATTCCACTGTCAGTGATTGCAGGGTGGGGACAGTCAGCAGAAGGTACCCACTGCAAAGGTGGTCAAGGTAGAAGACTTCTCCCACCTCCCTCAAGTGGCTCCCTGTTTCCCACTGCCACAGTGCCCTGGTCCATTCTCATGACAGGTCCTCTGGACTCAAATTCACTGATGCTTTTCCTTCCACTCATCCTCCTCAGTCTAGTCACTACATCTGGCCATCTTTCCAAATTCTCTCTGAACCCATTTCTCTTTCTTCTTCCACCTTACAACTCTTGTCTCTGAAATACATTAATCACTTTCATCTTTCTCTCAGGTGATAGACAACCCTGTGGGATATATAAGACAGACAGTATTTCTTTCAACTTTTCACATACTGGGAAACTGAGATATCATGGTCAAGTGACTTGTCTGAAGTCAAGCAGCTATTATCAGTATCAGAGCCGGACTCCTACCCTGAGCCTCTGCAGCCCCATCCATGGCTCTCCCTGCTTTCCCCCACAGCACGTTCCATTGTGTGTTCATGACACACAATGGAAGCAGTCTTTGCTGTTGACTCCCCTGTTTTCCTAGGAGGTACTTCATACCTAAATATACTTATTTTAATGCCATAAAGAATCAACCTTGGGCTTCCCTGGTGGCGCAGTGGTTGAGAGTCCGCCTGCCGATGCAGGGGACACGGGTTCGTGCCCCGGTCTGGGAAAATCCCACATGCTGCAGAGTGGCTGGGCCCGTGAGCCATGGCCGCTGAGCCTGTGCGTCCGGAGCCTGTGCTCTGCAACGGGAGAGGCGACAGCAGTGAGAGGCCCACATACCGCAAAAAAAAAAAAAAAAGAATCAACCTTCTAACTTTCCTTTTTATAAGAATTGGGTATTCTGGATGTGTTTTTTTTTTTTTTTTTCTGCGGTATGTGGGCCTCTCACTGTTGTGGCCTCTCCCGTTGCGGAGCACAGGCTCCGGATGCGCAGGCTCAGCGGCCATGGCTCACGGGCCCAGCCGCTCCGCGGCATGTGGGATCTTCCCGGACCGGGGCACGAACCCGTGTCCCCTGCATCGGCAGGCGGACTCTCAACCACTGCGCCACCTGGGAAGCCCCTGGATGTGGTTTTAAATGGTTAAAAACAAAGGAGCAGTTTCTTCCAAAGTTATTTCTTTTTCTTTTTGCATTTAGGCTAAATGTGTTTCACTATCTAGAAATGCTTCAGTACCTTATATGATGACTGAAAAGTAATTTAATAGAATTTACATTTTGAATCCAAGAAAATCCCATTAGGCTAAGGATTTATAAAGACAATTTTGTTTTGCTCAGTTCTTGCTTGAACTAAACACCCAACTTGCCACAATCAAACAAAAAGCTTTTGTCCTCCTAAACTGCTGTCACGTGAGTTGTTCTGTTCTGCTTTAGAATCCACAGGACTAGAGTGAAAAAAAAAAAAGAAACAAAAACGAAACAAAACCAGCAGTAACTGGAAAGCGAACAGGATCAGGAGGATGTGACTAACATAACCTGCATACTGCTTATTAAATTGCTTTGAATTTCCACACAATATGAACTACCGGTCTACTTCAGTTTCCACACTGCATTTTAAGAGTTTTTGCTTCACTACTCTGGTTTAATTTCTAAAAAAACACAGGATTTCAAAGTTATGGCCAACTGCTTATCCCAGGCAAATTAAATTAAGCCCCTGGCATGCAACTAAAAGTTTGTTTCACATAATTGAGCAGCTAATGGGTATGGATGAATTTGAGGTACAGATAAAAATATTGTTTTCAAAGAGCCTTTCTAATTAGCATGCTCTGAAATGGGCAAAGAAAAATATTTATGCAACCACTTTTATAAGCACGTTCAAATCCAGTCGTTAAGCTCCAGGGAAGATTTTGAAGGACTCTGTCCTGTCTTTACATGAAGTGATCTACTTATTGCTGAAAGAGGACTAAAATCCTTCACCAAAGACATTCTGACATTAGGCTGAATCAACACCCAGCCAGGAGAAAATGTGCTCTTCCCAATACCAGTTTGTGTCTTCACTCGAGGAATGAGTGAGTCTCCATTCCGATGAAACAGTATTGTTTCATCTGATAAATGGCCTACATCTAATAAATGGCTTTAGTGCTACTGTGCCACTAAAGCAGCTCTTAGTGGGATAGAGGAACAAAGAAACAAATAGCTGGGGGGATTCTCTGAAATCTTAACATTCTGGAACTTGTTGCATTAATTCCCTAGCATTTTGCTGCGTTTGCTTTTATAGTATTGAATGTCAGGGCAGATGGCTGTTTCGCCCTATGAATCTCCTTCTTCAATATTGTCTTTTTAAAATAAGCTTTTGTTAACAACAAAACCATATATGTATTATTTTCTACATCTAGAAAAGACATGCAAAAAGACACCATGCTTCTAGAATTCACATGCCATTTTTGTCAGTTAACAAAACCTTAGAGACACTATTTTAAATGACAGCTATCACTGTGACAAATTTGCCTCAAATTCTATTATTCCTGTACATCTTCAACCTTCTGAGGGTCTTGTGTTTGTCTGTTTGTTCACTGTAGTTCTGGTTTTCTGTTCAGCTCTCCTGCTCATTTATAATGAAAGAACAGAGGAAATACTCTGGGGTGGAGAGTAGGATAAAAAAGGCACACGGATTATGTCCCAGCAGCTATATTCCCCGAAAATTGAAGTCAGGTTGTCGTGGGGATAATTCTCTAGCAAATGCTTGACTCGATGGCCCTCCATGCGTTTACTTCATTTGGTCCATAGGTGAACCTGTCACATCACATTTACAAGGAGCAATAAACCTGTTTCCAGTACATCCTGAACCTTAAGGAAGCTCTTACTAAAAATATTCTCTATCCAAGAAATCTGTTTTCCATACCTGTGTCCAGAACTGATTGTCAGAGATGCAAAAGTTGCCATCTTAATACAATTTGCCTCTTCTTTTGCTGAGCTAGGAGCATAGTATCTAGTGGACACTTTCAAGTTTCAGAACTGTTATGCAGCTCAGTTGAATTATATCCCCCAGCCCTACCCCAAATTCATATGTTGAAATCCCCAGTACCTCAGAATGTGACCATATTTGGAGGCAAGATCTTTACAGAGGTAATCAAGTTAAAATGAGGGGCACAGTGTGGGTCCTAATCCAATATGACTGGTGTCCTTATAAAAGGGGAAACTTGGAGACAGATACATATAGAGGGAGGATGATGTGAAGACACAGGGAGAAGACAGCCATCGACAAGTCAAACAGAAAAGCCTGGAACAGATCCTTCCTTCCTTCACAGCCTTCAGGAGGAACCTGTCTTCAAGATGCCAACATCTTGAACTTATAGCCTCCAGAACTGTGAGAAAATAAATTTCTGTTATTTAAGCCACCTAGGTTGTAGCACTTGGTTACGGAAGCCCTTGAAAACCAATACAGAGAATCATTTAATCATCTACTTCCTGTGCTCATTTAATAAATAATCAAGACTGACCTGAAAAGGCTTCCACATCTACTGGTGGGAATCCCTCAGTCTGGCTATTGAGCAATCTTTTTTTTTTTTTTTTTTTTTTTTTTTTTTGCGGTAGGCGGGCCTCTCACTGTTGTGGCCTCTCCCCTTGCAGAGCACAGGCTCCGGATGCGCAGGCTCAGCAGCCATGGCTCACGGGCCTAGCCGCTCTGCGGCATGTGGGATCTTCCCAGACCGGGGCACGAACCCGTGTCCCCTGCATCGGCAGGCGGACTCTCAACCACTGCGCCACCAGGGAAGCCCTTGAGCAATCTTTATAACAAGAAATTCTAATTTTTTGGTGCTGCTCATCAGTCTGCTGCAGATTAAATTCATTCTTATTCCTGGCTTGAGCAAGAAAATTTCACTTTTGTTTGTACCATTAAGGTGCAGAACTTTTCTTCCCACAAACTAACATTAGCCCAGCAAGTAATCACTCTCCACACTGAGATCAAGATTCCAATTCCATTCTCTTCTGGGTGTAAAAGTAACAGATGCTAATTACACATCATTTTATTGTTCACTTACTACTTCAAAATGCATGACAAATATAACCTCCCCTTTGTATGACTCATGTACATCCATGAGCCATATGCACACACATACACACACATTTATCAATCTACTTTCCCCCCGTCTACAAACTCTTGCTATGTATCCAGAATTGGCCCATCCTGGAGGCCACAGGTAGAGCTCTCACCTGGAATGGGAGGGAAGAAAGGAAGGAACTTAACACGTCTATACCACCTACTATATGTATATAAAGTTAAGAATTATATTATCCTAATTAATACTCAAAACAATGTTGCGAGGCATGTACTATTACTTTTACAGATAAACTGAACCCAGGGTGGTAATGGTCACTCACATTTAAGTGTCCTGGCCAGGATAGATACCTTTCTTTTCCCCCAAGTCTTCACTGCAATCCCACCCATGCATGTATATCCAGGCTTCCTCCTCAATCAGAGAAAACTTCTGACAGGTCCAGAAAAAGAAGCACTGTTCAGTCCTCATGACCACAGCAGAGTTTCCTCCTTGAAGGTTTCCATGACAAGACCATTAATTGGGGCCAAGAGCACCTGGAGGCAGGAGATCTCTTCTCCCCACCTGTCAAGACTTGGCTCACATGCCATCCATCTCACAGGACCAGGAAGTGTTTAATGGAGCTGACTGGGATCAGTGGAGACTGGTGTTTAGGCCGTTTTCCAAGACCTCTAGAATGGCTGGGAAACATGCCTGTTTTTGGCAAGGAGTCCAGTGCTTATCGTGGTTTTATTTTTAAATAAACCTCTCTGACATTTTTTTTAGTTCCCTGTTCTATTGAAAGCTCTTTCAGTTATTCAGATCAATTCAATCAGAATTTATTGAGCACCTATTCTGTGCCAGACAGAGCTGGGGTATAAAAAGATCACTAAGATACTGCTCCAGGAACTTGAGGAATGAGGAAGAGCCAAAGATGAGAGCTATGAAGGGTTACAGATAAAGAGCTATAGGAACTCAGGCAAAGGAGGAATCACTTCTGGTTGGAAAAAAGACACAATGCATAAGGAGCTTGCATTTGATACAGACCTTTAGGAATTCAGCCATTCAGTCATTTAGTCAGAAAAGATTTAATGAACATCTCTCATGTGCCAGGCATGTGCTAAGAACTGGAGACGCAAGAGGGACACAGTCCTTACCCTCAAGGGATCTGCATTCTAGTGAATAATTAGACAAGGGGCAAGTAAACTAATTAATTAATTATACCTTGTTATGGGTATGAGAATTGAATGAGCAGAATGCACTGATAGTATTAACCAGGGTAGGTGGTGCTGGTGGCAGGGAAGGGTACCTACTTTGGCAAAGTGGGCAGGGAAGGTCTTACTCCAGAAGTGAGTTTTAGTGGAGATCTGAGGCATGAGGAAGAACCAGCTATTTGAAAAGCAGGGATTGGAATGATAAAGATTCTGTGAGCATTAAGTGAAAGGTTCTTAAAAAGAAAAAGAATTTGGGATTATCAAGAAAGACTCAAAAGGTCACTGTGGCCAGAAAATGGAAGCAATGGGATGGCTAGCTTGAGAAGGGCTGGAGAAGTAGGTGGGGTTCAGGTCTTGCAAGGCATAGGTCATGGGAAGGAATGTGGATTTTCTCCCAATTGTAGAAGGACCTTTGAAGGTTTTTTTTTTTTTTTTTTTTTTTTTTGCGGTACGCGGGCCTCTCACTGCTGCAGCCTCTCCCGCTGCAGAGCACAGGCTCCGGACACACAGGCTCAGTGGCCATGGCTCATGGGCCCAGCCGCTCAGCGGCATGTGGGATCCTCCCGGACTAGGGCATGAACCTGCATCCCTTGCATCGGCAGGCAGATGCTCAACCACTGCACCATCAGGGAAGCCTGCTTTGAAGGGTTTTAAGCTGGGCAGTTGCATGAAGCCAATTTGCATTTTGAAAAGAAATGTCCTCATCCACCAGAGGGCAGAGAGCAGAAGCAAGAAGAACTAAAATCCTGCAGCCTGTGGAATAAAAAACACATTCACAGAAAGATAGACAAGATGAAAAGGCAGAGGGCTATGTACCAGATGAAGGAACAAGATAAAACCCCAGAAAAACAACTAAATGAAGTGAAGATAGGCAACCTTCCAGAGAAAGAATTCAGAATAATGATAGTGAAGATGATCCAGGACCTCAGAAAAAGAATGGAGGCAAAGAGTGAGAAGATGCAAGAAATGTTTAACAAAGACCTAGAAGAATTAAAGAAAAAACAAACAGGGATGAACAATACAATAACTGAAATGAAAACTACACTAGAAGGAATCAATAGCAGAATAACTGAGGCAGAAGAACAGATAAGTGACCTGGAAGACAGAATGGTGGAATTCACTGCTGTGGAACAGACCAAAGAAAAAAGAATGAAAAGAAATGAAGACAGCCTAAGAAACCTCTGGGACAACATTAAACTCAACAACCTTCACATTATAGGGGTCCCAGAAGGAGAAGAGAGAGAGAAAGGACCCGAGAAAATATTTAAAGAGATTATAGTCAAAAACTTCCCTAACATGGGAAAGGAAATAGCCACCCAAGTCCAGGAAGTACAGTGAGTCCCATACAGGATAAACCCAAAGAGAAACATGCTGAGACACATAGTAATCAAATTGGCAAAAATTAAAGATAAAGAAAAATTATTGAAAGCAGCAAGCGAAAAATGACAAATAACATACAAGGGAACTCCCATAAGGTTAACAGTTGATTTCTCAGCAGAAACTCTACAAGCCAGAAGGCAGTGGCATGATATACTTAAAGTGATGAAAGGGAAGAACCTACAACCAAGATTACTCTAACCAGCAAGGATCTCATTCAGATTCGATGGAGAAATCAAAAGCTTTACAGACAAGCAAAAGCTAAGAGAGTTCAGCACCACCAAACCAGCTCTACAAAAAATGGTAAAGGAACTTCTCTAAGTGGGAAACACAAGAGAAGAAAAGGACCTACAAAAACAAACCCAAAACAATTAAGAAAATGGTAATAGGAACATACATATCGATAATTACCTTAAACGTGAATGGATTAAATGCTCCAACCAAAAGACACAGGCTTGCCGAATGGATACAAAAACAAGACCCATCTATATGCTGTCTACAAGAGACCCACTTCAGACGTAGGGACACATACAGACTGAAAGTGAGGGGATGGAAAAAGATATTCCATGCAAATGGAAATCAAAAGAAAGCTGGAGTAGCTATACTCATATCAGATAAAATAGACTTTAAAATAAAGAATGTTTTTAAAGAGATAGGAAGGATATTACATAATGATCAAGGAATTGATCCAAGAAGAAGATATAACAATTATAAATATATATGCACCCAACATAGGAGCACATCAATACATAAGGCAACTGCTAACAGCTATAAAAGAGGAAATCGGCAGCAACACAATAATAGTGGGGGACTTTAACACCACACTTAAACCAATGGACAGATCATCCAAAATGAAAATAAATAAGGAAACAAGCTTCAAATGTCACAATAGACCAGATAGATTTAATTGATATTTATAGGACATTCCATCCAAAACCAGCAGATTACACTTTTGTCCCAATGCACACAGAACATTCTCCAGGATAGATCACATCTTGGGTCACAACTCAAGCCTCAGTGAATTTAAGAAAATTGAAATCGTATCAAGCATCTTTTCTGACCACAACACTATGAGATTAGAAATGAACTACACGGAAAAAAACGTAAAAAACACAAACATATGGCAGCTAAACAAAACGTTACTAAATAACCAAGAGATCACTGCAGAAATCCAAGAGGAAATCAAAAAAATACCTAGAAAAAAATGACAATGGAAACACGATGATCCAAAACATATGGGATGGTGGGCCGGGAAGATGGTGGAAGAGTAATATGCAGAGATCACCTTCCTCCCCACAGATACATCAGACATACCTCCTCACGTGGAACAACTCCTACAGAACACCTACTGGACGCTGGCAGAAGACCTCAGACCTCCCAAAAGGCAAGAAACTCCCCACGTACCTGGGTAGGGCAAAAGAAAAAAGAATAAACAGACAAAAGAATAGGGACGAGACCTTCACCAGTGGGAGGGAGCTGTGAAGGAGGAAAGGTTTCCACACACTAGGAAGCCCCTTCGCAGGCGGAGAGTGCGGGTGGTGGAGGGGGGAAGCTTCGGAGCCGCCGAGGAGAGCGCAGCAACAGGGGTGCGGAGGGCAAAGCAGAGAGATTCCCGCACAGAGGATCGGTGCCGACCTGCACTCATCAGCCCGAGAGGCTTGTCTGCTCACCCACCGGGGCGGGCGAGGCTGGGAGCTGAGGCTCGGGCTTCAGTCGGATCACAGGGAGAGGACTGGGGTTGGCTGCGTGAACACAGCCTGGAGGGGCTAGTGCGCCACAGCTAGCCGGGAGGGAGTCCGGGAAAAAGTCTGGACCTGCCAAAGAGGCAAGAGACTTTTTCTTCCCTCTTTGTTTCCTGGTGCTCGAGGAGAGGGGATTAAGACCACTGCTTAAAGGAGCTCCAGAGACGGGCGTGAGCCGCAGCTAACAGCATGGACCCCAGAGACGGGCATGAGACACTAAGGCTGCTGCCGCCACCAAGAAACTTGTGTGCAAGCACAGGTCACTATCCACAGCTCCCCTCCTGGGAGCCTGTGCAGCCCACCACTGCCAGGGTCCTGGGATACAGGGACAACATCCCCGGGAGAACGCACGGCGCGCCTCAGGCTGGTGCAACATCCCACTGGCCTCGGCCGCTGCAGGCTCTCCCCACAACCGTACCCCTCCCTCCACCCGGCCTGAGTGAGCCAGAGCCCCCGAAGCAGCTGCTCCTTTAACCCTGTCCTGTCTGAGCGAAGAACAGATGCCCTCAGGTGACACACACGCATAGGCGGGGCAAATCCAAAGCTGAACCCCAGGAGCTGTGTGAACAAAGAAGAGAAAGGGAAATTTCTCCCAGCAGCCTCAGGAGCAGCGGATTAAATCTCCACAATCAACTTGATGTACCCTGCATCTGTGGAATACCTGAATAGACACCTAATCATCCCAAATTGAGGAGGTGGACTTTGAGAGCAAGATATATAATTTTTTCCTCTTTTTGAGAGTGTGTATGTGTAGGCTTCTGTGTGAGATTTTGTCTGTATAGCTTTGCTTTCACCATTTGTCCTAGGGTTCTGTCCGTCTGTTTTGTTTTGTTTTTTTTTTTTACTTAAAAAATGTTTTTTCTTAAAAATTATTTTTTATTTTAATAATTTATTTTATTTTATCTTACTTTATTCTATTTTTTCTTTCTTTCTTTCTCTCTCTCTCTCTCTCTCTCTCTCTTTCTTTCTTTCTTTCTACTTTTTCTCCCTTTTATTCTGACCCATGTGGATGAAAGGCACTTGGTGCTCCAGCCAGGAGTCAGTGCTGTGCCTCTGAGGTGGGAGAGCCAACTTCAGGACACTGGTCCACAAGAGACCTCCCAGCTCCACATAATATCAAATGGTGAAAATCTCCCAGAGGGCTCCATCTCCACACCAGCACCCAGCTTCACTCAACAACCAGCGAGCTACAGTGCTGGACACCCTATGCCAAACAACTAGCAAGATGGGAACACAACCCCACCCATTAGTAGAGAGGCTGCCTAAAATCATAATAAGTCGACAGACATCCCAAAACACACCACTAGACGTGGACCTGCCCACCACAAAGACAAGATCCAGCCTCATCCACCAGAACACCGGCACTAGTCCCCTCCACCAGGAAGCCTACACAACCCACTGAACCAACTTTAGCCACTGGGGACAGACACCAAAAACAACGGGAACTACGAACTTGTAGCCTACAAAAAGGAGACCCCAAACACAGTAAGATAAGCAAAATGAGAAGACAGAAAAACACACAGCAGATGAAGGAGCAGGTAAAAACCTACCAGACCTAACAAATGAAGAGGAAATAGGCAGTCTACCTGAAAAAGAATTCAGAATAATGATAGTAAAGATGATCCAAAATCGTAGAAATAGAATAGAGAAAATGAAAGAAACATTTAACAAGGACCTAGAAGAACTAAAGAGGAAAGAAGCAATGATGAACTACACAATAAATGAAATTAAAAATACTCTAGAAGGGATCAAGAGCAGAATAACTGAGGCAGAAGAACGGATAAGTGACCTGGAAGACAAAAGAGTACAAATAACTACTGCAGAGCAGAATAAAGAAAAAAGAATGAAAGGAACTGAGGACAGTCTCAGAGACCTCTGGGACAACATGAAACGCACCAACTTTCGAATTATAGGGGTCCCAGAAGAAGAAGAGAAAAAGAAAGACACTGAGAAAATATTTGAAGGGATTATAGTTGAAAACTTGTCTAACATGGGAAAGGAAATAGTCAATCAAGTCCAGGAAGCACAGAGAGTCCCATACAGGATAAATCCAAGGAGAAACACACCAAGACACATATTAATTAAACTATCAAAAATTAAATACAAAGGAAACATATTAAAAGCAGCAAGGGAAAAACAACAAATAACACACAAGGGACTCCCCATAAGGTTAACAGCTGATCTTTCAGCAGAAAATCTGCAAGCCAGAAGGGACTGGCAGGACATATTTAAAGTGATGATGCAGAAAACCTACAACCAAGATTACTCTACCCAGCAAGGATCTCATTCAGATTTGATGGAGAAATTAAAACCTTTACAGACAAGCAAAAGCTGAGAGAGTTCAGCACCCCCATACCAGCTTTACAACAAATGCTAAAGGATCACCTCTAGACAAGAAACACAAGAGAAGGAAAAGACCTACAATAACAAACCCAAAACAATTAAGAAAATGGTAATAGGAACATACATATTGAAAACTACCTTAAATGTAAATGGATTAAATGCTTCCACCAAAAGACACAATCTGGTTGAATGGACACAAAAGCAAGACCCATATATATACTGTCTACAAGAGAACCAATTCAGACCTAGAGACACATACAGACTGAAAGTGAGGGGATGGAAAAAGATATTCCATGCAAATGGAAATCAAAAGAAAGCTGGAGTAGCAATTCTCATATCAGACGAAATAAACTTTAAAATAAAGACTATTACAAGAGACAAAGAAGGACACTACATAATGATAAAGGGATTGATCCAAGAAGAAGATATAACAATTGTAAATATTTATGCACCCAACATAGGAGCACCTCAATACATAAGGCAAAGACTAACAGCCATAAAAGGGGAAATCGACAGTAACACAATCATAGTAGGGGACTTTAACACCCCACTTTCACCAATGGACAGATCATCCAAAATGAAAATAAATAAGGAAACACAAGCTTTAAATGATACATTAAACAAGATGGACTTAATTGATATTTATAGGACATTCCATCCAAAAACAACAGAATACACATTTTCCTCAAGTGCTCATGGAACATTCTCCAGGATAGATAATATCGTGGCTCACAAATCAAGCCTTGGTAAATTTAAGAAAACTGAAATTGTATCAAGTATCTTTTCCAACCACAATGCTATGAGACTAGATATCAATTACAGTAAAAGATCTATAAAAAATACAAACACATGGAGGCTAAACAATAGTCCACTTAATAATGAAGTGATCACTGAAGAAATCAAAGAGGAAATCAAAAAATACCTAGAAACAAATGACAATGGAGACACGATGACCCAAAACCTATGGGATGCAGCAAAAGCAGTTCTAAGAGGGAAGTATATAGCAATACAATCCTACCTTAAGAAACAGGAAACATCTCGAATAAACAACCTAACCTTGCACCTAAAGCAATTAGAGAAATAAGCACAAAAACATCCCAAAGTTAGCAGAAGGAAAGAAATCATAAAGATCAGATCAGAAATAAATGAAAAGGAAATGAAGGAAACGATAGCAGAGATCAATAAAACTAAAAGCTGGTTCTTTGAGAAGATAAATAAAATTGATAAACCACTAGCCAGACTCATCAAGAAAAAAAGGGAGAAGACTTAAATCAGTAGAATTAGAAATGAAAAAGGAGAAGTAACAACTGACACTGCAGAAATACAAAAGATCATGAGAGATTACGCATGATCTTTACAAGCAACTCTATGCCAATAAAATGGACAACCTGAAATAAATGGACAAATTCTTAGAAATGCACAACCTGCCAAGACTGACTCAGGAAGAAATAGAAAATATGAATAGACCAATCACAAGCACTGAAATTGAAACTGTGATTAAAAATCTTCCAACAGGGCTTCCCTGGTGGCGCAGTGGTTGAGAGTCCGCCTGCCGATGCAGGGGACACGGGTTCGTGCGCCGGTCTGGGAAGATCCCACGTGCCGCGGAGCAGCTGGGCCCGTAAGCCATGGCCGCTGAGCCTGCGCGTCCGGAGCCTGTGCTCCGCAGCGGGAGAGGCCACAACAGTGAGAGGCTCACGTACCACAAAAAAAAAAAAAAAAAAAAAAAAAATCTTCCAACAAACACAGCCCAGGACCAGATGGCTTCACAGGCGAATTCAATTAAACATTTAGAGAAGAGCTAACACCTATCCTTCTCAAACTCTTCCAAAATATAACATAGGGAGGAACACTCTCAAACTCATTCTACGAGGCCACCATCACCCTGATACCAAAACCAGACAAGGATGTCACAAAGAATGAAAACTACAGGCCAATATCACTGATGAACACAGATGAAAAAATCCTCAACAAAATAGTAGCAAACCGAATCCAACAGCACATTAAAAGGATCATACACCACGATCAAGTGGGGTTTATTCCAGGAATGCAAGGATTCTTCAATATACACAAATCAATCAACGTGATACACCATACTAACAAATTGAAGGAGAAAAACCATATGATCATCTCAATAGATGCAGAGAAAGCTTTCAACAAAATTCAACACCCATTTATGATAAAAACCCTGCAGAAAGTAGGCATAGAGGGAACTTTCCTCAACATAATAAAGGTCATATATGACAAACCCACAGCAAACGTCGTCCTCAATAGTGAAAAACTGAAACCATTTCCACTAAGATGAGGAACTAGAGAAGGTTGCCCACTCTCACCACTATTATTCAACATAGTTTTGGACGTTTTAGCCACAGCAATCAGAGAAGAAAAAGAAATAAAAGGAATCCAAATCGGAAAAGAAGAAGTAAAGCTGTCACTGTTTGCAAATGACATGATCCTATACATAGAGAATCCCAAAGATGCTACCAGAAAACTACTAGAGCTAATCTATGAATTTGGTAGCAGGATACCAAATTAATGCACAGAAATCTCTGGCATTCCTATACACTAATGATGAAATATCTGAAAGAGAAATTATGGAAACACTCCCATTTACCATTGCAACAAAAAGAATAAAATACCTAGGAATTAACCTACCTAGGGAAACAAAAGTCCTGTATGCAGAAAACTATAAGACACTGATGAAAAAAATTAAAGATGATACCAACAGAAGGACAGATATACCATGTTCTTGGATTGGAATAATCAACATTGTGAAAATGACTATATTACCCAAAGCAATCTACAGATTCAGTGCAATCCCTATCAACTTACCAATGGCAATTTTTACAGAACTAGAACAAAAAAATCTTAAAATTTGTATGGAGACAGAAAAGACCCTGAATAGCCAAAGCAGTCTTGAAGGAAAAAAACAGAGCTGGAGGAATCAGACTCCCTGTCTTCAGACTATACTGCAAAGCTACAGTAATCAAGACAATATGGTACTGGCACAAAAACAGAAATATAGATCAATGGAACAGGATAGAAATCCCAGAGACAAACCCACGCACCTATGGTCAGCTAATGTATGACAAAGGAGGCAAGGATATACAATGTAGAAAAGACAGTCTGTTCAATAAGTGGTGCTGGGAAAACTGGACAGCTATATGTAAAAGAATGAAATTAGAACATTCCGTAACACCATACACAAAAATAAACTCAAAATGTATTAGGACACTATAAAACTCTTAGATAAAAACATAGGAAGAACACTCTTTGACATAAATCACAGCAAGATCTTTTTTGATCCACCCCCTAGAGTAATAGAAATAAAAACAAAAATAAACAAATGGACCTAATGAAACTTCAATGCTTTTGCACAGGAAAGGAAACTATAAACAAGACGAAAAGACAACCCTCAGAATGGGAGAAAATATTCGCAAACGAATCAATGGACAAAGGATTAATCTCAAAAATATATAAACAGCTCATGCAGCTCAATATTAAAGAAACAGACAACCCAATCAAAAATGCTCAGAAGACCTAAATAGACATTTCTACAAAGAAGACATACAGATGGCCAAGAAGCACATGAAAAGCTGCTCAACATCACTAATTATTAGAGAAATGCAAGTCAAAACTACAATGAGGTATCACCTCACACTGGTTAGAATGGGCACCATCAGAAAAATCTACAAACAACAAATGCTGGAGAGGGTGTGGAGAAAAGGGAACCCTCTTGCACTGTTGGTGCGAATGTAAGTTGATACAGCCACTATGGAGAACAATAAGGAGGTTCCTTAAAAAACTAAAAATAGGATTACTGTATTAGCCAGCAATCCCACTACTGGGCATATACCCAGAGAAAACCATAAGTCAAAAAGACACATGCACCCCAATGTTCATTGCAGCACTATTTACAATAGCCAGGTCATGGAAGCAACCTAAATGCCCATCGACAGATGAATGGATAAAGAAGTTGGTGGTACATATATACAATGGAATATTCTTCAGCCATAAAAAAGAATGAAATTGAGTCATTTGTTGAGACATGGATGGATCTAGAGACTGTCATACAGAGTGAAGTAAGTCAGAAAGAGAAAAACAAATATCTTATATTGATGCATGTATGTGGAACCTAGAAAAATGGTACAAATGTACCAGTTTGCAGGGCAGAAGTTGAGACAGAGGTGTAGAGAACAGAAGTATGGACACCAAGGGGGGAAAACCACATTGGGGTGGTGATGGTGGTGTGCTGAATTGGGCGATTAGGATTGATATGTATACACTGATGTGTAAAAAATTGATGACTGATAAGAACCTGCAGTATAAAAAAACAAACCATCAAAAAAAAAAACAACTAATACTAAACTTTCTTTGGGTTATTTGTATGGAAATATGTTAATATAAATGTTTCAGACATTACATGAAATTTCTAAAAATCTTATATGTTCTGGCATAATGTTATAAGCCATAATTCTAGTTATTAGTTTAAAATGTATATCTGAGAAATAACTAAATTTCCTTGTCAATTGCATTATTATGAACTTTCATCAAATTTTTAACTGTGGTCATTTTTAAGTGTTTTGTCATTTACAGACAGTTCTGGGTGTACTCTGAAGCTTTCACAAAAATGTTCCCATAAAAAAAAAAGAAAAGAAAGGTCAAGTCGGAGCACTATGTGGAGAATGGGCTGGAGCTGGGAGGGGAATAAGGAGACTGTAGCATTGGTCCATTTGAGACAATGTGTTTTATACAAGGGTGAGGCCCGGAGATACAGAGGTAGATAAATTTGAGACATATTTTGGAAAAACAAACAACAAGAACTACTGGATTTAGGTAGAACATGGCATTTAAGTAGATAAAATCACATAAGCAAAGATTCATAGGGGAAAAATGGTGGCTCTATGTGGGTTTCATTGAGACTAAAACAGCATAACTCTTCTTTGTAATAGAGCCCTGGGTCAAGGAATAGCATTATCCTCACTCCTTAATTGCAGCTTTACTCCCCACCCCCACACCTCCACTCTCCACATATGACTCATTATAATAAAAAAATAAAGGTTGCTGGAGTTCACAGACACCTAAACAAACATTGAGGCCAACATTCCGCAACATGTAGTCTGTGTAATACTTGTTATACTACATGCTTCTTGAAAAAAAGAAAGGGGGTTTGTAGTCAAATAAGTTTAGAAAATGACTTTCACATCCCCTTCCTAGAAAACTACAATGCACATTGGCATACTAAAGACTCTGAGTTTTGTTTTTTTTTTTTAACACAGCAATCTATTTACTTTTGTTAACAGTTAACCCATTTTTTTCCCAAACTGATAGGACTTTGGGTCCCTTATTCCATAGAACAACCCTAGGGATCCTGTAGGGCAAAATGAAAATGCTGGGCCCCTCATTAAAAAATCATTAAGCATTTCAAGTCAGTAACAGCAGAGTACCAACCCAAGGGTAGGGTCATTAAATCATGGGATTCTGAGGGACCGCACAGATCTAGTACAACCATGAAGCCAGCCTTGAAGGTCCATCATCTTCAAGTTACAGAGGAGAGAACAACCCAGAAAAGTGAAATGGCCTCTCCATGATCTCTTGTTAGGTCAGTGGTGGCAAAAGATCTGCCCCCTGGGCCTTGTGATCATTTACAGTATGCCAGATTGGCTTCTACAGGGTGAACCAGATACTACGGGAGATGGATCTTATTGCTACATCTGTAATTCATGTCACTCCTCAGCCAGGCACTTCAGCAGGCTCCTTACCACCCCTAAAGGACCAACTCTGGCACAGCTTACTTTTCACTTGCTACTCAAGCCAATTTCACTGCTCTTTCCAGTCATCACTCTGGTTTATTGAAACTGGTCACAGAACCTAATTACTACCCTAACAGCAGTGTGGAAATAAAGTATGGCTTATAGAAGTACTGTGAACTGCCTGGCTACAGATGAATAAGAAAGCCAGGTTAGAGAAGTGGAGGAGAAGACCATGATTATTTGACTCTTCCCCTGTTTGTGAGAAGGAACAAATATTTCCTATCCATATTCCATAAACACATAACACAATATTTTGTAAAGAGCATGTGCCCAAAAAATAAAGTGCTCTTTCTCCCTTAAAGGTAGGGAAGCTGAAGCAGTCTATGTGGAAATAGAATGAGCAAATTGTAAGGAAACTCCAGTGCCCTGTGAAACTATAAAGTGGGTGATGCCTAGTTCTCCAAGAGTAAAAACAGGGAGTGCTTCAAGGAAAGGATATTAATGAGCTCTAGAACAGACTGCCCTGAAATAGACATATTTCAGGGACAGAAAGGAGAGGATTCTGGTAGAACATACAGCCTGAAAAGGAATAGAAAGTCTTAGAGAAAAAAATGGGGAGTTTCTACTGTTTTTCCTGTTATATTAGTTAGCATTCTGCAAAGAAACAGAACCAGTCTGTACACATGGAGAGAGAGAGAGAGAGAGAGAGAGAGAGAGAGAGAGTGAGGTGGGGGGGTGGAAATGGCCCAAGTTATTATGAAAGCTGACAAGTTTCAAGATCTCAACAGGGTGAGTTTGCAAACTGAAGAGCCAGGAGAATCAATGATGTAAGTTCTAATCCAAAGACCAGCAGGCTCAAGACCCAGGAAGATACAGGGCAGGAACAGTTGGGGACCACTACGTGAAAAGGACGTACTTGAAGAACAGAGCTGAGAGAACAGAGCTGAGAGATGAGGAAAGAGAAAGAGAGAGAGCGAGATAAACTGAGTCCTGGTGACATGGTTTGGTTTGACCCCCTGATTCAACTTTGCTTGGACTTTTTAGTGGCATGAGTTATGTGAGTTAGTTGCCTGAGTTTCATTTCATGTTTAAGTTGATTTAAGGTAAGTCCTTTTCTTTTATAAGCAATCAGTCCTGACAGATGCTGTGAGCACATTATGCTCAGAGAATAAGCCAAGGGAATGGGCCTCCCTTATCTAAGGAACAGAGAGCAAGCAGCTGGCAGCTCTGCTTTCCAAATGGTCCTTTTAAACTAAGTTACAGTGTCACTGAAGGCAGATGAGTGAGCTGGACTTAGTTCCTGAGGCTGAAGCTAAATCTATGAATTACTAATGTCACACTATTAACTGGAAATCATTTTGTTCCTGAAATTCTATCACTTTGACCATGAAAATCATCTGGTGTCATTTAATATGAGCATATATAGTGTACTGTCAGGGCTGGAATGGGGAGAGTGAGCATAGAGCTCAAAATCCAAATACTATTGCTTTGAGTGATAGGAACAGAATTTGGGACGCTGGATGATTCCAGGGATGAGTTAGAGGTACAGGTCAGGGTTACTTGATGTCAGCAAGATGGTGGGACAGGAGGCCCTAAACTGTCCTCTCCTCAGACACACTGATTCAACAACAACACATGGATCAATACCATTTGTGGGAAGTCAGAAACAAGGTGACAGGTTCCTACATCCTGGCAAGTACAAATCCAGGCACACTAAAACAAATAGGACAAACAGAGAACACTCTCCCACCACCATTCCCACCCTTAGTAAAGGGTCATATCATCAGGAGGGAACCCCCAGATCAAGGATTCTTCTTAAGAAGCAAAAGAGTTAGACCACACACTTAGTGTCCCAACTTCTCTCAGTGCTACCCAAGAGCCTGGTTTGAATCTTGCCTGTCTCAGAGAGTTAACAGGATCTGGCATTTGCTAGTCCCTGGAGTTACAGAGAACAAAATGATTTGAACTGGTGTACAGGCACTCACCACGGCTCTTCCCTCCAGTTCAGCACATAGTGACAGGCAATAAACCCCAGCTTCTAGCTTCTCCCTGAGGAGTAAAAGAGGTGAATCACACATCTAATGTCCCAAGTTTTCATAGTGCTGCCCAAGGAACTGGCTTCTTACTTGTCTCACCTGTACTGACAGGACCTGGCATACTCTAGGTTCCTGGGGGCTGCTAAGAATAAAGAAAACAGGTTGAACTAGCACAAAAGTTTGAGAGGCCTCCAGAATCTCTATCTGGACTTATTGGAGGGTCTTCTCCTGCACAAGGTCAGTCCATGAAGGCTGGGAAAAGTGGCTGTTTTATGTAATGCACAGGCACAAACACAGAGACTCAAGGAAAATAAAGAAACAAGAAAATGTGTCCTCCCATGACCTCCCCCCAAAAAGAACAAGATAAACCTTCAGAAACCAACCATAATGAAATGAAGGTATATGTTTTACCTGTCCAATGGAATTTTTTACAGAAATAGAAAAAAAACAATTATAAAATTCATATGAAACTGTAAAAGACCATGAATAGCCAAAACAATCTTGATAAAGGAGAACAAAGCTGGAGGTATCACACTTCCTAACTTCAAAATATATTACAAAGCTACAACAATTAAAACAGTATGGTACTGGCATAAGGACAAACATATAGACCAATAGAACAAAATAGAGATCCCAGAAATAAATCCACACATATATGGTTAACAGATCTTCAACAAGAGTGCCAAGAATACATAATGGGGAAAGGATAGTCTCTTCAACAAATGGTGTTGGGAAAACTGGATTTCCACATGCAAAATAATAAAATTGTACCCTATCTCATACCATACACAAAAATCAACTCAAAATGGATTAAAGACTTAAACATAAGAATTGAAAATATAAAACTCCTAGGAGACAATACAGGGGCAAAACTTCATGACATTGGTCTTGGCAATTAATTCATGGATATACCACTAAAAGCACAGGTAACAAAAGCAAAAACAGACAAGTAGGACTATATTAAACTAAACAGCTTCTGCACAGCAAAGGAAACAACAGAGTAAAAAGGCAACCTATGGAATGGGAGAAAATATTTGCAAACTGTGTATCTGATAGGGGTTAATTTCCAAAATATGTAAGAAACTCAAACAATTCAAGAGCAAAAAAAGCAAAACAAAACCAAAAGCACAAAAAACAGAAATGAAAACAAACTAATAACTTGATTTAAAAATGGGCAAATGACTTCAACAGACATTTCTCCAAAGAAGACATACAAATGGCCAATAGATGTGTGTGTGTGTGTGTGTGTGTGTGTGTATATATATATATATATATATGTATATATATGTATATGTATATATAAGGTATAAGGTGTGGATATATAAAGGTATATATAAATGTACTCAACATAAATTAATCATCAGGAAATTGTAAATCAAAACCACAAGATATCACTTCACACCCATTAGGATGGTTATTATCAAAAAAACAAAAGACAATATATTTTGGTGAGGATGTGGAGAAAGCAGAACCCTCGTAAAGAGTTGGTGGGCATGCAAAATGGTGCAGCTACTATGGAAAACAGTACGGAGGTTCCACAAAAAAATTAAATATAGAACTACCATATGACCCAGCAATTCCAATTCTGGTTATTTATCCAAAAGAATTGAAATTAGGATACAGAAGAGATATTAGCACTTTCAGATTTGTTGCAGCACTATTCACATTAGCCAAAATACAGAAACAATCTAAATATCCAAAGATGGATAAATGAATTTTAAAATGTGGTATATACATGCAGTGGAATATTATTCAGCCTTAATTAAAAAGAAGGAAGTCTTACCATATGCAAAAGCATAGATGAATCTTGAGGACATTATGCTAAGTGAGGACATTATGCTAAGTGAAATAAACCAGTCACAAAAAGACAAACCTTGCATGATTCCACTTATATGAAGTAGCTAAAATAGTCAAATGTATAGCAGCAAAGAATAGAATGGTGGTTGCCAGTGGCTAGGGTTGGGGGAGAGGAAATGGGCAGTTGCTAATCAGTGGATGTAAAATTTCATTTACGCAAGATGAATAAGTTCTATAGATCTGCTGTGCAATGTTGTGCCTATAGTTAACAATACTATAGTATTTTACACTTTAAAATATGTTAAGAGGGTAGATCTCATGTTAAGTGTTCTTGCCACAATAAAACAAGATAAAATAGGAATTTCAACTCCAAAAAACAAAAAAAGGCAGCAACAACATAGGATGGGAAACTGGAGCCACTTGCGCGTCAGTGCTAACTTCAAACAAATCCATGTTGATTACTATGTTGTTTTCTTCTTTTCCTCTCTCCGCCCCCCTCCCTTTTCTTTCTTTATTTTTTTCCCCACAATTTTTGAGCCCTCTACTGTTCCAAAAACTATGCCAATCACAAAGTTCATGAAAATAAGCACTAAAGAAGTTCACAAGCTAGATTAGGAAGGTCATGGTGGTGGGGAGAGGGCAAACATGCATCACTATTACACTACAGTATGAACAGTGTTGTAATAGTGACACAAATTGCCTTGAAAGCACAGGGAAGGAGTGACTCATTCACCATTTGTAGGGTGTAATCAGGAATGTTTTCCAATGCTTTGGGTCTCAGTATCAGGGGAACAGTACTTCTGAAAAAATAATTTCTATTGCTTAACCTTGGAACCTTGTAATTGGTCACATTTTCTTCTCTGCTTTGACTACTAGGATGCTCAGAACCAATACATGGTCTATATTCTAAAGTAACTCTAGTTCATTATGACAATCATTTCATATCTTAACCTGATCACTGGATATATCTTATTTTTGTAATGTTCTTATTTATTTTCATTCTGTTATGTTTTGTACATTTGTGTAAAATATTCCAAAGCCTTTGGTAATGAAGCATGCATAAAGAAATTATGTCCATATATGCCTTAGTGAGTAATTTTTAGTTATTTAAAATAAATAATATTCTTAAATGATAATTTGAGCAGATAGTAATTCTTTTTTAGTAACCCTATGATTCTTATTTAAATAAATAAAGTAATAGGTACTGCTTAAAGAAACGATAGGTAAATCAATAGGATAAAATAAACAGCCAAGAAGCCAATATTAGTATATATAATAATTTAATGTAAGATAAATGTAGTATCACACCTTTGTGGGGGAAAATGAATATTCAATAAGTAGTGCTGGGATAATTAGCTCATCTTTGAAAAAAAATAAAAGTTTACCTTAATCAGATAAAAATTTGATGGTTTAAAGAGTGAAATGCTAAAAATTAGCCTCAAACAAATGAGAAGAAAATGTATTTAGTATTTATCAGATCTTGATGTTTGGAATACCTTTTAAGGAATTAATAAATATAAAAATCAAAACAGAAAAGGGCTGTAGAATTGGTCATAAAATATAAAACTTTCTATATAAAAAAATACCATAAACAATTTTAAATGGCAAACAATATACTGGGAGCTGTTACTTGACATGGAATATGCTAGTTCAATACATAATATCTTAAACATGTAAAGAAACAAGAAGAAAAGAGCCCTAACATGGTTATAAAAGTGAGCCAAGGGCTATAACAAAAAATTCAGAAAAGGGAAAGACACAAAAGGCCATTAAGAACAATATATTAACACATTTGTCTCTGTGATCTCAGTTTTTAGGATTTTACCTAAGAAAACAACCTGTGGTGAGTCAGATTCATGTTATTAGGATTTGGATGGAGCATTATGTAGAATAGTGAAAAACTGGAAATATCCTAAATGTCCAGCAATAAAGGAATAATCACATAAATTTCTAAGATAATGTAATAAAATGGGAAAAAAACTCATAAAACTTTCAAAAATAACTTTATAAAACTAATAATTTTTAAAATAACCTTAAAGTGCTAAAAACTATGATTCCAAGGCTAGATATGTAAATAAATATAATAAAATAACAAGTAGTAGGAATATAATCAATTTTCAAAGCAACTTTTTTTTCTCATTCTACAATGAGTATATGTTAACTTTACAGACAACAGCGAAGTTTCTTAAATATTGAGGAATTTTGAAAGGAAAAAGAAAAATTCATTTCTTTTGTATGCTTTACTGATTTTCAGAGAGAAAGAAGAAGAGAAATACATTTAAGAGGAGTGTATTTAAGCCTCCTGTTCCCAAAGCAACCTCAGAAAATATAGTCCCTCAAGCTTCCATGTCTTATTCAGAAACACAGGCATTAAACATGGTCTTACATGGCCTGAATACAGTCATGGCCTCCTGCAGCTGCTTGTGGTAGGGGGCAGGGCAGCAACACCTTTCCTTTGCAGATGCTCAGTTCCCTGGTCTTCTTGCAGCCTTTTCCAGCAGGACCAACCTCACAGAATGAGGGAGGGTCAGAGGTTATATCTAAACTTGGTTTAACATCAGACTAGGTGCTAAGGAGCTGGATAAATGCAGGCCTGGCTGACAGGGACACTGTATAGAGTCTACACAAAAGAGCCTGTGCTTTGGCATCTTCCAAGCCTGGGTGCCCTCCAGGTTCCCCTTCCTCTCTGTCTCCTCCAAGTTGAGCAGCAATAGCAAAACTACTTAACCTTCTTGAGTCTCACTTTCCTCAACTATAAAATAGAAATGATAATCTCGGCCTCATGGTGTTGTAAGCAGGGCTTCCAACCAGGCAGCCCTCAATGGTTCAGCTGTATTGATTGCTAAAATATTAAAAATTTTCAGTACAAGTTGGTAAATAATCACTGCCCAAGCCTCTACAGTGTTCCTCATGGCCCCTACTCACACTTCTCTATAATCTTCCAACTAAAGACACAGAGGGGCCTCCAGGTCCCTGCTTCAGCCCTGTTTGAGGGTGCCATTTGAATAATCCATGAAGTTATCTTATTAGTTGTTAAATGTTTTGAATATCATCCCTTCTTGTGGGAATTAAATATGAATGAGGTGATTCACATCTATGAGATTATAGACTGCAGAGATTTGGAGATTTTTTTCAAGACACATATACTTGCAGTAACTGATGCAGGTCAAGAGGATATTTTTGCTCCTTGGGACCAAGATACCTCCCCTAAAAAGGTAAGGAAGACTTGAGGAGAGGGTGAAAGAGAAGTGAAGAGTATGACCCTAAAACAACTCTCTTGGCCTTTAATCACTGCCTATTCCAAGTTCAGAGGATTGGGCAAGTTCAACTATTCATTAAGCCTCATTATGTAATCACCAGAAGTGACCTTCCTTAGCCTTGTTACTTTGCATATGAAGAAGAGAACTAGTTTTTTTCACAATAAAAATAGTTTATCTGAAGAGAAAGTACATGGCCTCAGATTTTAATAGATAATCTGAGAGTTTCTGACACTGATAAAGTTTAAGTGTTGAACTTATGGTCTATCTGGTTTCAGGGCTGGGCTGCCAACTCTTCAGAAAACAGAGGTGCTAAGAAAAAAAACCCCTTAGTTTATGATTCTGGTCTTTTCTCCAGGGTATTTTGTCCATTCCTTACAAAGATGGACCTAGAATAGTCTGCTCAGAGATATTTCATGAGAGTGATCACTAATTCTGGTAGATACCCCTCATAATGGACAATCCACACTCTTACTCTTCTCCAAAGCATTTTTTTGCCCTTTCATGAGATAATAGAGAAACCTTCTGGATACTGATGATCTAACACAAATTTGTTAAGAAAAAATATTGTCTACATTTTCTAGAAATATGCACATTAATGATACCAAAGTGAGTACAACTTACATAGAATTACTTCTTTCTTGTTCTTGATGTAAATGCTACAAAAACATAACATGTGATATTTAACTGGCCCAGCTTCCAGAGACATTGTTATTCAGTTGGAGTGAGAATTATATTAATCTGAGTGTACTTAAATGAGATAGAATTCAGATACTTTTCTTTCACGTGCTAGGTTTCCTGTTAAAAAATGTGGCTTTCTTAACACTATATGTTCTACTCATTCTCGGTTGTTATTAAGTCCTGGGGAAAAGAGAACAATCCAAATTCTTGTGCCCATGTCTATTCTTTTGGCACTTAACTTTGCACACCTGCTCTACCAATTTGGAAACCTCATACTCAAAAGGCTCCAGTGCCCCTAAAGACAATTTCATGAACTATTACTGTTCTTTTCCTCCAGGTAAAAGGTTCTTTTACCTTGAGAACCTCATGACCAAACTTTGGATGAGGGCAACCTGCACTTTTCACAGGTGTTCTTGTTTGAGACAAAGGACAAATTAAGTCCCCAAAAAGACTCATCTGCTAGTTTTTTCTGATGACTTCTATTTCAAGGTCTTCTCTCTCTAATTAGCCTCCCCAAATGGACTGTTTAATGCATAACTAATCTTGAACTTGCTCTTTCTCTGACTGAAGAGAAAATTGCACTTCATTTTGTTGAGCTATGGTGCTTATGTTGCACATTTAACAACGAGTGATATTTTAGAATTCTAGATGGCAGCTGTTCAGAATTTTCTCATTGGCACTATTAGATTGGGAATTACTAATGGTGAATATATAAGCCCTCTTTAATATGCAATCTAATTAAAAATTTTCTAAATATTTAGCTTCTTAAATTCAAATTATTTTCCAAAGTATATTAGTCTAATGTGAACAAGGAGCATTCTTTTTCGGATCCAGAGGAAAGTTGAAAGCATTTATAACCTTTATCGTGTGGCCAGATAAATCATTGATGACAATATAATACAGTGTGTTGATCTTAACATCTCCCGAGCTCTGTATTAACATCATTTTATCTATTTCTATTATTTTCTTTTCAACAGTAAATAAAATACTTCAAAAAAATTTAGTCTGAAAAAAAAGCCATACTTGCTTTGTGTTGTTTTACCAAAGTCATTTTTTTAAATTTTGTTTTTGTTTGTCATTCTACTGCAAGTAAAGAAGTGGAACAAAATAAATATACACAAGCTGAAATACTACAAGCAAATAGAGTTCACAACATGATTCCTTTCAATGCTTGATGCCACACTTAAGTAGCGAACAAACAACAGGGTCTCTCCTGTCCCTACAAGCAGACAGAGTTCCCTTGAAGCAAGTAAGAATCTGTGGGCAAAGAGCCCAGAGTATTGGAAAAACTTCCTAAACTTTTCTTTCTAAGAAGTACAGCCCTTACCTTTTTAAAGGAGCCTTGAATTGAATAGAAAGTGGGAACAAAAGCTAAAAATCCTTAGGTTTGGGGGTGGGGAGATATCAACCAAGGAAATAAGAAATTGAGAAGAGTCACAGAATCAAAGAATGAAAAGTGGTATAAAACAGGTGCTCTAGGGTGGACTTCACAGAAGGAGGAGGCACTTATCAGGTGGAAGAGAAGAAGAGAAAGTCCCAGACATAAGGAAACAGAGAGTCACATGAGTGCTCAGAGTTACATACACACCACGTCGCCACCTCGCTGTACAGATTTGTCTCCAGCTGAACACAACAGGAAACTAAAATGGATCTGGGGCTTGGTTTAGACTGAAGCTCTAAGACAATAAGCAGAAACTGCTCCCAGATTCCAGAATGATGCACCTCTGCAAGGCTTGTATCACACATGGTCCAAAGCCAATCTTGCCTTTTTCAAAAGAAGGGTAGGAAATGGTTGAAATGGATGCCTACCAGGTCGCTAAAGGAAAAAATGGGCTGTGTTTGGGGAAGATATTGTATTCAAAGATGGAGATGTACCACAGATATCCAGGGACTGTGAGAGGAAGCCAGTGATTGATAAAAACTTGTGTCCACATCAAGGGAAAGGTCAGTGAGAGAATGCCAGCAATGGAGAGGGTTCCCAAAGAACCCAGGAAAATGTCCCATGACAAAGTCAAATTTAAATGTCTACCATTGATTGATGCCAGTCAATGAAGACCTTCCCTCACTCCCTTGTCTCTCCTGCCTCCCTCTTACCTTGTTAAGGAGTTGAAGAGTTAGGCAGAGAAGAGCTGGCAGAACAACGAAGCCAATCACATCCTCTTCACCTTCTCACGTTTGGGCTCTGACAGGCCAAAGCTGGAGGAAGGGAGAAATTATAAATTTGAATAAAATTTGGAGTTATGACTGGAAATCCAGGTGATTGAATTGAGACTACTCTGAAGATTAAATATTTTAATTTTCTAACTGTGACCCGAAAGGTCAGTGGTATCTACCTCCAATTTTATCTGGGGACAGAAAAGAATCAGCTTGTGGAGTGGGTTTGCTACAGCAGTTGTAAGAGAAAGAAAAAAATTTAATTACTTTATGTTTGTTCCTTAAAAGTCCTGTTTGTTCACTGTAATGGTAACATAGAAATGCATATAAATAGTTAGACAGGTAGGTGAAAGAATAACAGGTTGAAGAATAACACTAAAAAATGAGAAAGCATTCCACAGAAGAGATGCAGAATTAGGAAAGACTGAAAATCTGTTGGAGGTACAAAGAAAAATCTGCACTGCATTTAGGAAAATATAGAAATGGAACTAAAGAGGCTCTGATAACAGTAACTGGTTCATAGTAACTATCTTTAAAAAAAATTGTCTCTGGGCTGAAAGCCTAACTTCCTTCTCTTGAGGAAAACAAAATAAGAACAATCTACTGATGTGGAATAAGCATTTCTCACTCAATCCTTAAATAAGAAGGGAGTGGTATTTTTGGTGGGACAACTGGTCTACGTTTTGGGGCCACGTGTACCTCCTGTGTAATGCAGGAAATCAACTTCCTAATATAAAGTAGTCATGTGTGAGTTTGGGTAACAAGTCAGTTCTCCCAGAACCTCATAACTAGACGTGTGCTTTCCCCTGGTTCCTTCAAATGCCATGCTGGCACCCTCTGCTGAAGTTTCAGCTCTAGTTGTAAGGTCATACTTGTGACTTCTTTCTCATCCTAGGCCTCTTCTGGTCCACCACTTCTTTCATTTCTCATCCCTGCCAGGGATGTAACACATTGTAGGATATGAATAAATGGGGTGATATCTAAAGCTCAGCCCTCTAGACACCTTCCTAAGCCATTTCTAAAATGCTGTCTGGCACCATGCTAGATGTAGTGTCATGCCAACTGTGGGGATGCTCTGAAATATATGCTAGGATAAGCCACCGTTCTGGAACATGTTTCTGCCACGTATTCCAAGAAAGTACAACCCCAAGGGGGCCAGACAGCTGGGATATTCATGTCTGATGACTCGTATTTCTTCTCCTTTTTACACTCAAACACCTCCTCTCAAAAATGGAAGGGCCTTCCCTGTTCCTCTCAGGTGGAAATGTCCCTTAGAGCAAATGTCAGTCCTCTCTACACTATGGCTTAAGATAAAATGCAGTGATCCAGATTCCCTAGGCTTAGGATTTGATTTGTGAAAGGAATTTTGGCAAATTTAAACAACTTTTTTTCCCCTCTCAACAAAGCCTGGATTTCAACACTGTAGTCTCACTGTGAATTTTTTAAAAATACGGTTTTCCACTCACCATCAAGAAATGACTTCTCTGTTCCAAACTCCCATGACATGATGAAGTCCATTGATTTATTAAGTACAGAGCCACATGACTTCTGGGAATGAAAAAATGTCAGTTTAATGTTTGCAAAAATATTATTCCTATAAAAATAATAATCTAGATATATCTGCCTTTGGGGAATTGTGAGCTAAGAAAATAATTTATGCAAGTATAACCACTGCATCTAGGGCCATAGATTATAAACTGCTTAAGACCAAATATGGCTGAGTTTCTACAAATTTGGATCTCTTGCAGATGATAGAATCATAGAAATAGGGAATAAAAGACTCTGTGGAGATTATTACAGAGAAATTTGGTACAACGAGAGATGACTTCTCCTAGGAAACCAACGAGATTAGTAGTATCTATTCTTTCACAACTTGACCCCAGTCTAGTACTCCAGCCGTATTTCCCATTCCTCACCTGTGTCAACCTTCTCTTTCAACAAAGCCTGCCAACCCATGGGCCTTCAGATCTACTGATTGCATTCCTATATTTGTGTCTTTGGTCTTACAGTCACTTCAATCCGAATGCCCCTAAGTTAGAGCTTTAAAGAGCAAATCCATGAGGATTGAGTATCACAAGTCTTGCCTCCTTATATTTCCATCAAACGAGGGAATCTTGTGTTGCTATAAGAATGGAAGTACAATATTTAGTTAGATTTCCTAAAAAAAAATTGGACAATTGTGGTATCATACTTTGAGGGAAAAAGAGATATGTCCAATTTCCATTTGCTATAGTTTGTCTATTCCTTTCAAAAGGACATCTGAGTGGGAGCCATAAAGCTGAGTCTGGCTCTGAGGAGAGGGAAAAAATGGGAGCATAAACACTGAGCAGGAAGTGGGGAGGCCATGGTTGTTACCATAGTGATGAACATCCAGTCCGGATGGTGCTGTTGCCGGCTTGCGCTAGTGAGTGGGAGAAAAACCACCTTCCTTCTGGACTAGTGGAGCTGAGGACAGAAAAACCTGAGTTGACCAACTTAACTCTCTACTTGAGAGCTTAAATTGTGTCTCTGCAGATATGGCCAATGTTTATTAAGCACCAACTAAGTGGTTGGCAATGTGCTGGGTATTTTAGAGGATTTAATGTATGTAAATCCCCAAAGTTAGGGACGAACATCCCTATTTTAAATATGAAGAAAGTAAAGTTTCAAGAGGGTAAATAACTTGTTATTTAAAGACCTAGCTAGTAAAAAGGCAGGGCTAAGATTTAAATCCAGGTCTTTAACTTAATTTAATCAAAGTTACTTTCAACATAAACCTATTTCCACCAAGCCACAACTATGCCTATCAAATGACAAGGCAGGAAAACTGTGTCCATTTGAATAATGCAAACTTAGGAAATCCATGGTTATTCCAAGCTTTGACATTTTAGTTTTCCTTCTCTTGCAAGTTTCTCAGAAAAATAATTGATGTTAAAGCTTTCTTTCCTTCATTTAAAACTGAATTAGTTTTCTGATAACAAATTAATTGATTAAGAAATGATTCAAAATGACAGCTTTCAATGTATTTTGCATTAATGTGACAGTATCCATGATTTACTGACTGCAAACATCATCTTATAGATAGGCAAGGGTCACTGAATTATTTCATTTGTTCTTTTTCTTCCAAAATAGGGGAACCTTTGAATTTTTAACAACAATCACTTATTACCGGTAAACATAATAAACAGTATCAATATATTAAAGGCCCTAATAGTTCTATTCCCATTCCCATCCCTAATCTAAGATAATAACTCTTGGCACTTGTCCATTTCGAACATTTATGCACAGTGTAGTGATTCACAGTGTAAATTCATACTCCAGCTTTACCACTTATTAGCTGTGTGACTAGGCAAATTAACCTCTTAGACCTCAATTATTTATATGTGAAATAGGGATAATAATACTACCTAAACACGTGTGAATGTTGTATGGAATAAACAAGATAATGAGATAATTATGTTAACTGTATAGCACTGTACTTGGCACACTGTAGCACTTTATAAATGGGTGAATACATATGTATGTATCTCTCTTTATACATTTTACAGAAATGGATCATGCTATACATATTGAACTATAATTCTCACTTAACAAAATATCTTAAGACATATATCTATGTCTGTATGTAAGAAGTCACCCTATCAAATGCTGCATAATACTTTATAAGACAATGTGCCCTCACATGGCCTTTTCTCAGTGTGTGTCTATAGAGGGAGAGAGAGTGAGCTTTCTCATGTCTGTTTACAAGGGCACTTATCCCATATTGGAGGCCCCACCCTCATGACCTCACCTAACACTAATTACCTCTTAAAGGCCCAAATACCATCACTTTGGGGGTTAGGGCTTCAACATATAAATTTTGGGGACATACAAACATTCAGTTCATAACACATTAACAGAGGAACAAATTTTTAAATTTTAAGTGTTGATATGCATCATCAGAGTTTCTACAATTTACACTCTTATCAAAATATGTGAGAGTTCCCATCTCTCTACATCTTATCATTAACAGTTTTTTTTTTTTTTTTGCGGTAGGCGGGCCTCTCACTGTTGTGGCCTCTCCCCTTGCGGAGCACAGGCTCCGGACGCGCAGGCTCAGCAGCCATGGCTCACGGGGCTAGCCGCTCTGCGGCATGTGGGATCTTCCCAGACCGGGGCACAAACCCGTGTCCCCTGCATTGGCAGGCGGACTCTCAACCACTGCGCCACCAGGGAAGCCCTCATTAACAGTTTTTATAACTCCTTTTATTATTTGATAATCTGATAAAGCACTATATCTAACTTTGGTTTGCATGTATTTGATTATGCATGAGGATAAACATTTTCTCATATATTTATTGGTGAACCATATTTCTCCATTTGGGAATTTCCAGTATATATCTATTGTTGATTTTTCTATGTTAATATTTTTCTCATTGATTTCCGTGAGTTATTTATACACAAGATATTAACTCTTGTCTGTCAATACTTATCCACACCGTACTTTTCCCATGGCATCCAGGCTTGACCTTTCTAATACTCATTATACTATAAATTGTTCAATGTGATTCCTTACTTACTAAATCACAAGTTTCACAAGGTATGATCTGTACTTATCTTATTCAGTGTTTTGTTTCCAGCACCAACTACAGTGTCTGGCCCATAGCTGGTACTCCAAAGCTGTTGAATATATTAATGAATAACACATATATTGCAAATATTTACCACTGCATATTGTTTTGTTTTTCTTTTAACTCTATTTCTGACATCTTGGTCACACCACTTTTAATTTTTATAATCAAATTTGTCGGGGTGGGATAGGGAGGGTGGGAGGGAGACGCAAAAGTGAGGAGCTATGGGGATATATGTGTATGTATAGCTGATTCACTTTGTTATAAAGCAGAAATTAACACACCACTGTAAAGCAATTATACTCCAATAAAGATGTTTAAAAAAATTGTCTAATTGTTTTTACAGCTCTCAAGTTCTTACCTTGCATAGAAATGCCTTCTTCAATCCTAAGTGATTAAAATAGTCTCCTGTATTTTTTCTATTATATGTATAGTCTTAATTTTTGCAATTAACTCTTTAATCTGACAATTATTTGCATGTGTGTTTGCAGTAGATATACAATTTCAGTTTTCTCTAAATAAAGACCATGTTATTTATTGAATGATCTACCTCTTTACCACCAATATGAATTGCAATCCTTATATTCTTTTTTTTTTTTTTTTTTTTTTTTTGCGGTACGTGGGCCTCTCACTGTTGTGGCCTCTCCTGTTGAGGAGCACAGGCTCCGGACGTGCAGGCTCAGTGGCCATGGCTCACGGGCCCAGCCCCTCCGTGGCATGTGGGATCTTCCCGGACCGGGGCACGAACCCGCGTCCCCTGCATCGGCAGGCGGACCCTCAACCACTGCGCCACCAGGGAAGCCCAATCCTTATATTCTTTACAAGATGTTATATCTGTATGTTTTGTTATGTGATAAGGCAAATCCTTATTTTTCTTCTTTAAAACTTTCTTTCCTAGTCTCCTTCAAGGACACAGCCAGGTAACTATGTTGTCAATTTTCAAGTCTTTGTTGAGTCAAGTCAATCCCTAAAACGTAAGCCAATGAGCAGGGCATTGGATCAGGAAAAATTATCTTTCAATCAGGCTGCGTTCATTAGTTTTCCAGTTTTAAGATGCACAGCTCTGAAAGATCCATAATCATACCTATCTGACCTGCTTCACAGAGTTATTATGAGAGAAAAGAGTGCAAATTAATCTGCATATTAATAGTGCTCTAAAAATTAGAAGTTCCTAAGAAGTGAAAATTATTCATATTCTCCATTATTGACAAGTACCCAACCATTTCATCTTGAAAAGACTTTACTCAAATTTACTGGAACTAGATGAATAACTTTCTGTGGTAAGTGGTGGCAAATCACTAAAAACATTTTCCTGTTTTTATTCCAAGTCGTACTCTAAACTGCCAGTGGATAAGTAATCCCACAAAATGAATCAAATACCAAAGGGGTTCCTGTCCAGTTCTGTGCTTCTCTCTTTTTGGCAAAGTGCTGTGTCTGACACAAATCAACATAATCCTGCAGCCTTTCATTCTCTGACAGGATCCCAGGGGAGACTGGGGAAAGCCCCGTGTGCTTCTCCAGACAGGCAGTGGGATGGTTAGATGTATTCTGAGTACTATATTAGTTTCCTGAGGCGTCTGTAACAAATTACTTCAACTGGGTGGCTTAAAACAACAGAAATTTATCCTCTCACAGTTCTGGAGGCCAGAAGTCTGAAATCAACATGTCGGCAGGGTCACACTCCCTCGGAAGGATCTAGAGAATCCTCCCGTGACTCTTCCAGCCTTCGGTAGCTGTCAGCGTTCCTTGACTTGGGGTCGCATCTCTCTAGTCTCTGCCTCCGTGGGCACATTGCTTCCTCCTTGCTGTGTTTTCCATGCTGTCTCTTATAAGGATATTTGCATTAGATTTAGGGCTATAATCCATCTCATCTCAAGGTGTTTAATTCAATCACATATGCAAAGACCCTTTTACCACATAAGGTAACATAGCAGGTTCCAGGGTAGGATATGGACAAATCTCTTGGGACCCCTCCTCATTCCCCACTTCAACCCACAACAAATGCCTATGTCATAAGAAATCATGCTCAGGATGTGCAGTGCTTTACCAACTTGAGACCCGACAGGACACAACTGACATTTGCCAAATGGAAGTTCATTCCTAAATGGTGGGCATGAAGTTCTGACGTCTTTCTCTTTCTAAAATATACTTATAGCTTCTCTCACACTCAAACTTGACTCAGGTTGAATTCAAAGATATACATCCAATTATTTCCTTCCTGCTCCCACTCCAAATCTTTATGCTTTAAAAAGAAAAGAGTCAAGACAGGATCACCAAACTAACACATTTCTTGCTTCAAACAAACACGATGCAGTATTGGAACAAGATACAGGTCCCATCAGCAGCCTTCTCATCAAATCCTCTTTACGTAAGGCAGTAGCTCAGGCACTTATCACAGGCAGCTTGTATTTTTTTCCTAAGCAGTCCTTTCCCTTAATCTTTCAGGGTAAAGCTACACCAGGATTGATTTTTCACCACAGATGGCAAAAGACTAAGATTCCTTGAGATTTAAAGTGACTTCTTAACTTAGTCCTTCAATGGAAGAATCTCCTGTTCCACAGGTCCCTGCACTGATCTGAAGCCCACAAAATGTAGGCGCTGTTGGTGCTGACTCACAGCTTGAAACTCAATGGTTTTTACATAATCCTTTCGGGATTTTTTATATTACTCCTCACATTCAGCTTTCAATCTCCCTAGAAAAAGCTTCAGGCTTAGGTGGTTTCAGTGGAAGGAAACCCTGGCATTCACAAAAACAAAACAAAACAAAAATAAGTTTTTGCATTAAACAGAATATTCCCATTCTGAAACATCTTTCTACCCAAAGGTGCCATACCCCAAACATGCAGAAATAGGACTTCAAAAGGTTATTTGGCAAGAGCTGTGAGCGTTGCCATGGAGAACTGGTAAAAATGCATTTTATTTGATCAGTTAAAATAGCTTTTTGCAAACCAGAAAAACTGTTTAGGAAACCTTTTAATTTGGAAGCTTGGCAGTGTGGCTTTAATGAGCAGATCAGGAAGAAAGATTTCTTAGGAGGTGGAGTGACTTTTCCAAGGTCCCAGTTACTTTTTGCAGAATTGAGACAAGACTCTAGATTGTCAGGCTCCCAGTCTAGTGCTTTTCCACCACTGCTGCCACATTTTCCATTCTTTTATAGTTAAAATGTTCTCAATATTCACTGAAGTGACAACTCTGGGGATTCCACATCAAGTGGACTCTATAGTCAGATTGATAAAAGGTCTACTTTTTTCTCTAAAGGACCATCAGCAAATATTTTCAGCTTTGTGGGCCATATGGTCTCTGTCACAACTACTCAGTTCTGCCTTTGTAGCCATACAGTACCCATAAAAAGTATGTAACAGATGGTATCACTGTGTTCCAATAAAACGTTATTTACACAAACAGGCAGTAGGCTAACTTTGACCTGTGGACCGTAGATCTCAGACCCCCAGTAGACCAAGACTGGATTTGTATTTCTTTAGCCTTCACTTCCCTTTTCGGTAAAATGGGTATAATAATAGTACAGCCTTTATAGGGTGGCTGTAAGGCATACCTAAGTATGCCATGTATTTACAGTGCCTACAGTACATAACACTCAGTAAGTGTTGGCAATGATTATTATGATCATATTTTACTTCCGGCCATGCGTTCTGAAAAAGGAAGAGAAAAGGGAATCAGCATTTAGTGATCCTTTCTTTTCCCTTGTCCTCTGACAATATTTGGCCGCTCTCACGAGCCCTCACTGCTCTACAGACGTTATCAGGTAGCTGATTATCATAACCACACAGATGGCAACACCAGACCCTACAGGCCTGAGACAGACCGTTTGCCTTCTATTGGGAACCCTGGCAAATTTGGAACTCCTACAGCCTCCTGGCCCCATGATACCAGGTGCTCAAGTAGGTAGCTTTCTTTTTAAATGTTGAAAAGCCTTCATTTTCATTGTTTATTTCTAGAGATTTTAATGAAGCCAGGTGCATATTTTCAAAAACCAGTCATTTTTGCTGGTGCCATCTTGCCCCTTGTGTTCCCTTCTAATTTGAAATGTTGTCCTTCAAAGGGCTCCATGTCCCCCATATCTGTTAAAGCTGTAAGAACTGGGGCTACAACTTTGTTGAAATCTCAATCATCTCTCATCATGCAAACAGGGTGGGATTCAGGATCAGGTGGGCTAGTCTTTCACCTTATGTAGTTTTTACTGACTTACAAAACCTCATCATTACGTTTCAATGACACAGGCCCAAGAGACTGCATATGACAAAGTTCTACTAAACTTCAAAATATTAGACCCTTTAAAAAGTATTTTAATAATGTGTCTCATTAATTCTTTGACCTCTTATGTGGGTGACAAATACTCTAGAGTTTACAGCTGACAAATTAAACTGTAGAGACAGTCCTGAAGTAGATTCACTATGGACTAATGAAAGGAGCTAGTTACTTCGATACCCTGTAAAATGGTTCTGTCCAAGCTTAGATTAGATGTTACTATTTCACTAATAAAATCACTATAGAGTTCTGAAGTCAACAGTCTCATACACAAGAAACTTACATTTCATAATTGCCTTAATCAGGCATCACGTGGCTACAATGAAAAAGATCAATTCAGACATATACGTTTCCCTTTCTTCACAATTACTGGCAATTATTAAGGGTTCCTGAAAACTACACACATGCTTCTTTCCTTTCACCTTCTTAAATGTGTTTATCAATCAATATTAATGTGCGTACTACCACATCTCCATTTTCTTCTGTAGAGTCCGAAGTCTAGATACAGATTATGGGGGGCCTTTAAGTTATACAAAAACATTTCCAGTATAACTTCCAATGATTTCCCTTCACAAAACTTCCACCAGACATGAGATTTCTTGTTTTCATGCTGTTGGTGTCATGCCACCCTCCTCTCCCACATCTAGTTGGTGATATACTTATATCCTTCCAGGCTCAGCTCAAATCCTCCCACCTCCTCCTCTCCTCCCTTCATCACTCCATATGGAAGGAAAGTCTCCTTCCTATGTGCCCTAATTACCTTATCATTTGTGCCGCCAACTCTAACATGGCCCTCTTGCCCTCTGGTCTTCTAGCACCTTAACTCCATGCAGGATTTCTCTCCCTTACTAGACAGGAGGGCAAGATTATTAAATTCCCAGAGCCCAGCACAGGTACCCTGAGCAAATGACAACTCCCATGAATGTTTATTGAAAGCTCAACGCAAAATCTAAAACCAACTCCCTTCAGGCTCTATTAACGGGAGCCCACACATTCAATGAAGATGAATTTGTAGATTTTTCTTAATAGATTTAAACTTCAAAGTAATCTTATTAACTGCACTTAAAAAATCCATCTAGGAAGACAAAATAAACAAATGAGTCAAATCACTTTTTTTGAAAACTCACTTCCATATAGCCAGCCCAAAATGACTTGAATCCTGCATGTGACAAGGACATCCATCCCAAGAAAGATGAGTGCTCTGATCTGCTCCAGTTGGGGGGGAGTTTTGGATCAAAATAAAGGCCTCCTCACAACTTCAGATCATGCTCTGAAAGTCAACCAATGAGGGCTCCATTTGGTTTAGTAAAAGAGTTTTCATACATCCAGACCCTAGAGACACATCTTGCTTGCTAACATTGCCACTTAGATTTGGGACCAGAAAATGAGCCCCAAGGCTAAGCTTATGAATAAAAAAATTGGAAAGCTACATAGAGCATGGGAGCCAAGAACACTGGGTTCCATGTAAGGCCCTTAAAATATGCCCTTTAAAATAGCACTGTTACAATTTCCTTCCTTTGCCTGGTTTGGAGATTTCAGAAATTCACTTATAGTCCTTCAAAGATTTAAATCTATTTGGAAAAATATTAAAATAGTTAAAGAATTAGCTGACATACTTCAAAGAGGCTAGCCTCCACCGACTCATTGCTCCCACCCCGGCCCCTTGGTTCTCTTCCCCTCTGCCTCCAGATTTTGCTTAACATTTGGTTAACATAAGGTTCACCTTACTACATGGGATCCAGCCCCAATTCCACATTTGAGTTGACACTCTCTGAGGGCATATGCCAAAGGAGCTCTGCAGTCTTCAGGCATTTTGCTAGTACACACATCCTGGATTCATTCTGCATTTTTAAAAATCCTTCTTCTCATCTTATATTTGAAAAAATGGCTACATAATATCATTAAGAACAGTTTTATTTAATATTTTGAGCAAATGTGCAAGGTGGTGGGAGCAATAGGGACAAAGTAAGAGGCTGTGTTCTGAGAAACTGACTTTACAACTAAGCTTTAGGCAGGCAAGTACACATGTACCCATTCAGAACAAGAGAGCATGGTGCTGAGGCAGCGGTGAGGGGCATCAGTTTAAATGCTTTCAGCTCTTTGTAACGTAACACTAAACTCGAAGTGTCTTAAATACTAAAGTGACATTACTTCATATAACAAGAAGGTGGGAGTTGGTTCATTCAGCAGCTCAGCATCATCAGCTCTACTCATTTGTTATTTGGTCATCCAGTTGACTTTTGTCCTCAGGTTTGTCTCTGCAGGGTTGCAAAATGGCTGCAGCAGCTCCAGCATCAACACTTACACAAAACTGCCTTTGAACATTGTTGCATGAGAGTAAGATGCTCTCCCCTTTTGAGGAGGAAGGAGTCCTCTCCCAGAAGTCCTCAACAGACTTCCCATCATAGTTCATTGGCCAAAATTGTGTCACAAGTCAATTCCTATATCAGTCATCAAGCCTAGAGGAGGAAATCATCATGACTAATTTAGACCAATCACAATTCACCTCCTGAGGCTTATGACTGTCTGATATGTGAATCAAATCAGGATTTTATTAGCAAAGAAGCCAGAGGGCCAGTAGCTGGTTGTTAAGCAACAATATCTTCCATAAAGAGGTCACATCCTTTAGGCAAATTAGGAATGCAGCTTGAAACGTTTATACTTTAATTTCTGGTAATGGGAATTTTCAGCAGGAGAATAACATGAACAAATGCAATTAAGATGTAAGGGACTTCGCAGCCTTCTATTCTGAAAATTGCGATTTTTGTTTCTCAACACTTAATGGTGATAAACATTTTCATCAATTTATTGAACACCTATTTTCTGAATGTCTGCTGTTGCAAGTGTGGGGATAACAAGGCTGAACAAACAGCTGGGGTTCCTGCCTTCAGTAGTACTTATATCAGTGAGGAAGGCAAACTGACATGATTTCACACTTGGCTCTGTTAGGAAGAAAAGATGCAGGGTAATAAAATACTTAGTGAAGAAGTGGAGGTAAGACTTGTATAAATTGGCTGGTCCAGGGAGATTCTTGAGAAGGTGACAATGAACCAAAGCAGAATAACAAAGAGCCTGCCCAAGAGCCTGCCCCAGGAAGGTAAGAAAGTAGAATCACTGAAGCAGAGGGAACAAGTGCAAAGCCCTGAAGAAAAATAATCATAACAGTGTATGAAGGTTCCCTTTTCTCCACATGCTTGCCAGCGCTTCTTATTTCTTGCCTTTTTGATAACTGACTTTTTGATAACAGCCATTCTAACAGGCGTGAGAGACTTTGTTTCTTGAAAAATGTTCTAGGCTGGAGCTTTAGTATGCACATTAATCCTCTGGGGGTCTTGCCAAAATGTAGATTATGATTCAGCAGGTCTGGGGGTGGGGCCTGAGATTCTGCATTCCTAACAAGTTTCCAGGTAATGCCAATGCTTCTGGTCTGAGGACCACAGTGAATAGCATGACTGTAGCAGAATGTGCCCTTAACTTGCATTTTAAGTTGTATTTCCTACTAGTATCTTATAGCTACCATGTGCTCCAGACCAGTGTTAATACTGTAGACACATGTTGCTATTCAACTAGAATAAGCTATTCAGTTCCTTAGTTGCACTCACCACATTTCAAATGTTCAAGAGCCACATGTGGCTAGTGGCTACCATCCTGGACGGCACATGTAGAAAGAACCTTGCCATTAGCACAGAAAAGTTTTATTGGACAGTGCTGCTCCAGTCAGAAGGAAATACTTCTAGTTCTTCAGCCTTGCTCTTACCATGTCTTTCTTCATTCTGGTCTTTTACGGAGTACATGCATATTGTTCTACCTCCTAAAGTCAAATGCATCTTTTAGGAACTATTGATATTTCAAGCCTACCTCTTCTATGAAACCTTTCCTGAAATGGAAGCTAAGTGCGCTTTCTACTTCTTTTAAATTTGCACATTTGTTTTTCCTCAACAATGTATTTCGTACTGTATTTTGCCTGCCTAGAATCCATAGTATCCCAGTATCCAACTCCCTTTCCTCTGGTTGTAGAATCCCATTTTCTATGAGGTGGGGGGTGATGAGAGGACTATTTCTCATGCTTTTTGCCCATGGGGTTCAGTTGAACCTAACTCTATCCTTAGCCACCATCATTAGGATATGAGCAAGATGACAGCCAGTACTATCAATCTCAGGACATTTGCTGAAAATGTGGATGAAGGTGCTCATACCAATGGGGTCACTAAGCCGGCTGGGATGCAAGTCGAGTCTGCTGGTAGCCATCTTGCCATCAAATGTGCAGTCCTTGCCTGAGAAGAATAACTCAGAGGAAAGCAAAACAAGAGAAAAAAAAACATATCCTGGATGACATCACCTTATAGTTGGCTACAGCTGTATTTGGAGTGCTGTCTACGCTTGAACCTTAGGTACTGGGGACAATAATTCACCTGTTTTTGCTTAAGCCAGCGTACATTAAAAGAGGCTCGTCCATTACAACCTCTCTTCAGGCATTCTCTATATAGGCTATATGGCAGCATATGTCATAGAGTCCTCCTCCCACTCCCCTTTGGGCCACTACTTCAACCATTCACAGCCACCATCACCCTTAGTTGGTTTTACATCACAGCTTTGTAGGAGGAACGTGAACATACGCCCACCTAAATGAAATTTTTCTTTACCAGTTTTAACATTCAAATGATTTTGACATGTTGACAATCAAATATGCAGCCAAAAATAATTTTCACTATCTGATGATGAAATTAGTATTTTTATTAATATTTCTCTAGGGTTTTATAGCTCAGTATATACATATTACAAACTGATTAATCTCTTTACTTTTTAAGTCATCCAAAACAAGTCCAAACTTCCTAGTTGGCATATATCGTTTGCCTGGGTAACCCATATGTACCTCAGGGATATTTATCCCTCCCCCTTCCCCCCCCACTCCTGGCTTTGAAGGAATTCCCCCCAAACCACTAAGTTGTGTGCTGGTCTGGGCCAGCAGGCTGGCAGAGTGTCTCCAGATTCCACTCTTCCAACACACCTTACCTTCCGGATCAGCTCACATGGACCTTCTTCATTTCACATCTTGGCTTACTCTCATCTTATCCTGGAATACATGGCATGTGACCACAATCTCGCCCTGCTCATTGGTTCAGAAGGTCCCACAGGCACGGCGTTCCTGGGAAGGTTCCTGGACTCTAACCTCAAAGCTGACCCCAAACCCAGACGTGAAACTATCACCCCCACCTGCTTGCTTGCTAAAATTATCTTTTCTAATTAGAATGGACTGAAGGAGCGACTCATTCATAATAGAAGAAAGAACTAGCCCTCACACCTCCACCCTACCCCTCAAAATGTTTTAATATATCTTGTTTAAAAACTAGGACTTAAGAACTACTCTAGAGGACCATGTACATGATAATATTTATCTTTTATTAGATATATTACATATTCCCAAAAAGATATAAAATCTTCCAAGAGAAAATATCAAAACCTATTGATTTCAAGGTAAGCAACATAATCAAAATGAAAGCAAAGAATTTCTTCCAGAAAAAGGAATGTGAAAACATTTCAGCACAAATACAACAAAGACATGGGAAGGTAATTACAATGTTTTACATTTTACAGCATTTTGTTTTAATCAGTATTTGTAGAAAACAAGGATGCTGAGTTCTCAAACACTGTAGTTATAACCACAAATTAAATTTTCAGAAAAAAATAAGAGAAAGTAATGAACTACTGAACATCTGCAATAATAAATGTAATAAAACATAAGCAAACAAATATGCCACTGAGATCACAACTGAAGTGTATGATTTTTAGTGTGTGCCGGGGACACTAAATTATTTAATCAGTTCTTGACCACAACCCAAAGCAAAAGCATCCTCTCTTCATTTCCCTGATGATTTATTCTAAAAATAAAAAGCAGAAACTTGCTGGTAAAAGAGAATTTCTGCTTTACCTGTGAGCAGCTGGTGGCAACACACACTGAATAAGACCCCAACCAAACACGGGACAGATCCATCTCAAACAACCGGGAGTGGCAAAACCACTATTATTGCATCACGATATTTTTATTTCAATTGATCAGAAATTCCAGAACAATTAAGCACACCCACTTAAAGCACAGAACACAGTGAACTCCTATAGGAAGGTTCTACATTTAAGACGCAACGAAAATACTGATCTCATTCCTGGGATTTGCTTCTGGTAATCTTAACATCTGTAGATGTCCACCAAAAGGAGGCTTTTTTTAAAAAGTTGTTTATCCCCCCAAAATGAGGAAGGAAACTTACAGTACATGTTTATTGCATGAAATTACTCCCTTGTAATATCTCGATCAACACTAGTATTGTTTCCTTAATAATTAAAGGAGAAAGAAGTTTATGAATTTAACATAACAATAATCTTAGGAGCTGCATCTTGACTGAAAATCCAGATGATAATCAGACTACATGATAAAATAGAAATTGTATTTTATTTCTATATGAAGATGTTGGAATGGCAGGAGGTATAATGGAAGTTTAAAGTCAGATAATGCTAAATCTATTAGTTAACACAAAGAGAATTTTCAGAAGTGCACATAGTCAAGAATCCTTTCTATGCTAAAACTGAATCTTCTAAATGTTGCTAATGTTGCTTTTATTTTAATGTCAAGTTCACGATGATCCCAAATAAATTTTATCAAAAGTACTGTAATGGCACATAGGTTTAGAGCTTCACTTTGAGGTTAGCATGTACAAAAGTCTGGAATTCATTGAACAAACATACTCTTTAATAAGATAAATTATGATGAGCTACATGTAAGTGGGTTTCAAAACAGGGTCTATTTTAAAGCATTCTGTCTTCAAAATGGTGAACTCCTGTGAAATGGAAACAGCATGTGGATTCTGCATGTTACAAAATCCTTGCTTCACGTTGCAGTCTCCTTGGCAGCAGCATATTTTACTTAACAATATTTTTCTTCCTTCTTTTGTTTTCTGACATCTCAGTACATTCAAATAGTCAAAATGTTTAAAGTAACATCACCACAAGTTTAATGAAACAGATCAGAACGTGGCCAGCATTGTCAGGCAAAAATTATACAATTTATGTGTCATAGAAAGTACCCACCCCTCCACCTCCCCCCAGCCTCTTCCCTTCCCCCAACCATAATATGGACACCAAAAGATTTAACAAGACTTATAAAAAAATAAGGCACATTTATTCTGATACGATAATTTTAAAATAGAAAACCCCTTCTCAGAACATCTGTATTCAAATGAGCTGTGTAAAAAGACACCTTGTGGTACCTAAAAGAGGTCATGGTACCTATGGAATTGCTTCTATTTTAGTGACAATGGAATAAATTGCACCTATCCCACACTGTCAAGTAATGAAAATATGCCTCTTTGTCTACTACTGAATGATTCAAAATCTGATATTTCTGGAAATACTTACAAAGGGTAGGAGGGGAGGGGTCAAGTGGTACAAGTGGTAGAAAAACACACAGTCAACTATGTATAAGGGTTGACGGATTGCACTTTTCCACATATTTCAACACATAAAATTTTTCTAACACGTATGAATGATTGCAACCATTTTGGCCATTAGCTATTACCCACCAGCTTTTTATTCCATTTTGGTAAAAATGGGTATTTTTGTAAGACTAACAAAGGGTCAGCAACATGAATACTTACAACAATCTCTTCACAACCCCCAACACAGATATAATTAGTTAACATTTAACCTGAGATACAATCTGTTGAGGTTGTCTTTAGACATTTCTTTGTTTGTTGCATCAATTCATACTGATGATGGTAGTTCATGGAAGGAACTTTAAAAAAAAAAAGTTATAGCATGGCTTTTTTTTTCTCCCTCTCTTACTGTACTGGTTTTAAAAAAAAAAATCACAGATTTCATGTCCTCACAGTAGCCAGAAGCTAAAATAATGTGCTTCTTTATTGCACGTCAAACCAAGAAGTGTATAAAAGCCAATGCTTCCCAATCCAAATCTGAAAGCCAGGTTCACCTCAACTGGATTCGGAATGTGCTGATTTCCATGGGACTCAAGTTGATCTCACTTATATTTCGGGCATCTGGAGGTGAATGCATCAAGGATAATGACGAAGGTATGAGACTTACAACAGTAAACTTGTTAAAAAGTTTCTGTACCAATATCTAAAAAGTAAATGATAAAAAAATTGCACGTTTAGAACAACTCTGAAGAAAGATTAGTAGCGCATCTATATATTCAGTGGGAGAAAAAGTGAAAAGTATGTTTGAAGTTCCCTTTAATGAAAAAGAAGGGGAAGGGGAGGGAGATTAAATCCACCTTTACATACTTGAACGTGGAGACTAACCCTGGAGGGAGACACAGGAAACTGTAACGGGAGAGGATGATGGGCTCTGGATTCCTTTTCTGTTGCTTGAGAACACATCAGGTGCAGGGGCCATTTTTTCAATAAAAGAAAGGACATCTATAGGCCAAGAAGCTTTAAACACATCTATATCCTCTTTCAGTCAATACTTACCCCTAACAGTGGTGCTCCTCCACCATCTTCCCTGTGCCCAAAGAGCCGGGAGACAGGACACAGGCTGCCACAAGGAAGGCCCATCATGTCAGTGAGTCCCATTTATAGGGTGGGGAGGTTGTTTGGAAAATACTGTCCTCAGTTCTGGCAGGTTATTCTAATATGTCTCTCTGGATCGTATAACCACCTAAAGACTCAATGCCTTAATGTTTGAGTACAAATGTTCACAAGCAAGTATTCTCAGATCATCACTACTAAGGGAGAGTGCAAATGTAATGAAACAAAGATATCAGTGCTTTCTTAGCACCAACCACATACAGGGTGAGGCAACAGAAATGCAAAAGCTTATCTATCTAAGCAGATTTAGGCCCCCCTACTATGTTTTCTTTTCTTTTTGGATCCTATGCACATACTAATTTTGTAGGGCTGGAACTGAATCACTTGAGTCTGGTCTACACTATGTCTATTAGGTTTTGGAGAAGAGCTGAGTCCCCTAAGCTGACTTGCTGGAGGAGACCTGCCAGTGTCCTAGAATCAGCCCAAGCATCTTCTTGTAGTTACAGCTAGCTCAGGGCCACAGGCATAAGACTGGAGGTTCATTTGCTTCCAAGGAGAGTTCTCTGATGAGAACTGTCAGCAAGACCAACTTGAAGCCAGAAATGCGCAGCCACCAAGCAGTGGTCAGTCTGAGGATCTGTTTGGTCTGCAGAGTGTGGACTCATATGCAAATCTTGCTTAATCAGAAGATCTAGCCCTGCATCTTTCCCCTGGGGAAACAACTGACTGGAGCTAAGTACAGCTGCCCTGGGGTCTTTGGTTGAGTTATGCCACTGGCCAGTCTCATTGCTCCCTCTCTTCCCATACTGCAAGCCAGCACCCCACTTTAGTTACTGTAAAACTTGCCTTGGCCCCTGTAGGACTTGGGTTTGCCACCGCTGAACTGGATCATACATGAGCATGTCTGAGAGAGGTGGAAATGGAGGGGTGGGCAGGAAGAAGGTGCTATGCAGGTTGGAAATGGAAGGCCTAAGAATCGATGAGGGCACTGCCTTCAAACGTGTACATGTTTGCCTATGCATTTTGATGGTGACAAGGAGAAGAGACTGAACATTGAGAAAGGGCTTTCTTAAGATGGGGAAACTTGAACTAATTTGAAGTTGAGGGGAATGAGTCAGTGAAGAGGCAATGAAACATCTCATTGTCAAGATTATCTGCAGAAAGTAAGGATTTCAAAGCACACTAATTCAACAAGCAAAAATAAGCTTTCAGCTCACCTTTCCCTGGGTAGTGGAACAAAGCAGCCCCGTGTCTCTGCTAGAGAAGCAGCAATCAAACCCCTTCCTGTGTAGGATCAAGGCTGCCTCATTGGAATGCTTGCCATCCACCTGCAAATGAGCAGAGCGCCAACATGCCACGGTGACACAATTGCATACCCTTGATGTCAGTGTCCCCAAACCACAAATGCTCGTTTTATTAAAAAGTGAATTCAGGCAAATCCATTTCCATTTAGGTTCCATGCTCACTGTGCACCCCCCCCGCCCCCGCTACACTCCCTCCCACAAGGAGTCAGGTGATATTATGTTCTAAGAGTCCCTGTTAAGTCACTCAAGTCTTGGTTTCCTCCATAGTTCCTGAGGACGTGGGTTACCTTCCACCCACATATTATATACCGTTTTATCAAAGTTTCTTCAAATAAAGCATTTTATTTTAATTTATTTTTAATAAATCCATCAAATGAATAAAGTATACCTGAATTTGGTCCTTATCTTGTCATTGAATGATATATCATCCATCTTAAAACTGAAACATGCTTCTTCATTGAATACTAATTTTTGCTAATTGCATTAACATTTTTAATCTTTAATGTATTGGTTCATTATTTTTATATAAGAGGCATTTAAATTGAATTAGTTATGCTTATCACTTGCTAAGCCAACCACATTTATTAGATTGATATATCATTTAAATTCACATTACAGAAGCTATTCTTCTTGTGCAGGCAAAAAGGAAAATACTAAACATGACAAGTCAGCTACAGGGATCAGTATACATTTTCTTGCAATAAAATTTCTTGTACCCATTTAAGTAACAATGTCACAATGCTTCAAGTCCTTGAATATTTAAAATTACAACTATTTAATAAATTTTATGTTTTCTAAACTGGGAAAATGTTTATGATAAATAAACTGAATTAAAAATCCTTGGAAAAGTTAAGAAATGCATATTTATTCCAAGGAGAGTCATGTGCTGCTTGGCACTGACACTGTGACGAAATTGGTCCCTTTTTCTTTTTTGTGGCCACAGATATGAATATGCCCATGTTCTTAATCATCCTTACTAGGGCATAAAATTTTTAATGTGCTACAGAGACATCTTTTCTGAATAGCTGCCAGCATTCCCATCACTGATTTGATTTTAATGTGACTGAACAACTTAAAGCTGTCCTCACCTCAGATTGTTGGCTGGAATAACCTGTTTTATGACATTTTACACTGGTATTTTGCAGTGGTACTGCTGAAATTTTGTTTGAAGGGAGAGAAAAAAGTCATTTAAGGGATTCTGTGAGTCATCACAGGACCACATGATACACACAGTAGGTTGAAATCATATGATAGAGATTTCTAATGAAATTTCAAACAATTTCACAGTCCCAAAATGGCACTAAAAGAGCACATAAGAAAACCCTTTATTTATTATATACAGAAGGATAATAGTTGTGCCAATTGTGAAACCTTGGAATAGTCCTTTATTCTTCCTAAATGTCAGTTTCCTTGTCTGTAAAATGGAGCTAATGCATGTCTACCTCCTTCATGGAGTCATGGTGTGGGTTAACCCATTGAAAATACTATGTAAGGTAGCCCAGCTTATAGGACAGAATGTGCTAGCTAAGAAGCTGTAGAAATGAATGGTTCAGAATCTGGGCTGGGAGTCAGACAGCCTAAGACCTGTATCTTAGTTCTGCAATTTACTAGCTCCTGATTTCAGCAAAACAGTTTTTCCTTTACCATAAAAAAAAAAAGAGAGAGAGAGAGATGAAATGAAATGAAATAGCGTAACAAGGACTTAGCCTAGGGTTTGGAGCAGAGGACGCCCTCAGTATATTGTTATTGTTTCTATCAACATCATCCATCAAATAAATAGTGATAATTTTCATAATAGTTACAAATTAAACAATATTCTCATTTAACTTCTCATTCACAAATTTCTTTTATTGGCATCATAACTTTGTAGCTAAGGAATCAGGGAGGCTCCAAATTATATGTCCACAATTATACACCAAAATCATAACAGAACCCTGATTCAAATTCACAAATTAGATGCCCTCTTAATTAGACTCCAAAAGCACTTATCACTATTAACCTAAAGCATCTGGCCATCTTAACTCACTAGACCATCCTTAAAAAAACACTGATAAGCAGGCATTGCTAAAATTCCTGCAACACATTTGTTCTTGAATAATGAATATTTAAGGCCTTTAGCAGACTGAAGGTGACAAAAAATTGGGAAGGGAAACACTTTTGGAATTCTGCCATTGAATTCGATAAGAGATTTAAACAAACAATACAAAAGTAGAGATTAAAGTCATAAAAATTAATTTTCACCAATGGGAAAAAGTTTTACTTTCTCTCAAAACCAAAACTGTATCACTATTCATAAGGACTAAAACACCAAATGAAGTGGCATTCATCTTGCATAAGTTTTAAAAATCAAGTATTCATGAAAGTATCAGTTTTCAAGCAAAAATACCTGAGGCAAAGCAGCAGTTTTTCAGTTTCAAAGCCTGTCTAGACATTTTATTTCCAAGAAAACTGTTTTTCAAGGTAGGGAAACTATGAATTTAACTTGAATATGTGTACAGGAAAACAGATACCTTCAAGTAGTCACACTATATACTCTAGGAGAGTAAACAAATTTTGAAAGACCTGTTTTTATATTCATTAACACATTAGTAGCATCCAGACCTCAGAAAAGAAGGGGAGGGTGTGGGGAAGAAAACTTACAAATTTTGAAATTGCACCAAGCACTGTGCTAGGTGAGCTTCAAATGAAGTGTCTTTGTAAAACAGTTCAGATCATCATTGAGACTGAATCCCTGCTTGGATGTTCCCAAGTTGCACCAGGAAAATCCACTGTAGAACTTATTTCAGGGGATAAACCAACATCTAGCTCCCAGACTAAGGGGGGGGCCTATGAAATGTCTCCAGCAACTGGGGGGACTAGGGGGGAAGGTGATCTGGCTTACCAAATGAAGCCATCAGGCTCAGAGAAAGCTAGACTGGAGGCAAGGTTTGGTTCCACCACGAACCAGTTAAGTGACTGAGTCTATCCTCTGAAAATTCAGGAAACTAGGTTAGACTCGTGATGAACCCCTTTGAGGATCCACCACAGGGAGGACAATAACAGGGAGGACAATAAGCTAACACTTATTGAGCACCTGCTGTGCGCCAGTCATGTACAGAATGCTTTTCATGGATTAACTCATTTCATCTTGCAACAACCTTTGAAGTAGTTGAGATGATATACAAGGTGTATTGCTCTCTTTAAAGGTACAGGAACACCCCTATCACAAAACATTCCCTCTCATACTCAAAGTGCAATTATCAGTAATGACTTTACAATGGCCCTTCATGACCTTTCCCCATCAATGGCTGGTGAACCCTTCTACGGGTGTCCCATCATTACTGAGTAGACAAGAAGAAAACAGGCAGTGTGTTCCCTAACATTTTTAGCACTGGTGCTCCCCTCGTCTTCCCAGGCAGTATAAGGTTCTGAGTAGGGAGATCTGGAGTCAGGCTCACTGCGGTGTGGCTCCCAGCACCGCCGCTTACTGGTTGTGTGACCTGGAAAGTTACCCCATCCCTAGGTCAGTCAGTTTTCTCTTCCACAAGATGGGGCCCAAATAGTGCCTACTTCCACAGTGTTGTCATGAGAGCTAAATAAGGCTCACGTAAAGCACTCAGGGTAATGCCTGGCATGGAGACACTTCTAGGTACGTTGTTTTGGAAAATCTGAGGAATCAGTAATAAACTATATAAGGAATACACATCACAGTGACATCAAGATTTACTTTGGCAATACACTTCAACCATCTCCAATTTATAAAAAAAAACAGTGCCAAGATTTTCACTTCATTATTAGTAACAATCACAACTGCTTATGACTGAATGATCGCAGTTGAGAACCTTTATTTGTTAAGCACTTAGTGCTTACTACATGCCAGATGCTTCTCTAAATGCTTTACAAACATCAACTCATTTAATCCTCTCAGAACATCTCTAGGGTGGGTACTATTACCATTGCCTTGTTAGTCGTGAGGAAACTGGGACTCAGAGAATTAAGAGATTTGCTCTAAGACACCCAGCCAGCAAGTACAGGGAATGTACTCAAACCTAGGTGGTCTGACTCCCAAGTCTGTACTTTCACAACTACATTCTCTTGCCTTTGCTCTAGCTGTGGAACCGTGCTCAGAGATACTGAGCTGGGAGGGCAAAGAGGAGGATTGCTTTTGACTTAATATAATGAAAGGCTATCAACTAAAGGAGATCACCCCTCGGATCAGAGGCTGGAAAAAGGGAGTATTCATTAATGGTTCCAACAGAGCTAAAACCGTGATTTACCAAAACATATTCAGAAAGAAAGGTTTAGAAACTATCATTTCTATCCATCTACAAGCCTCCCACCTATCCACTCATACCATTTGGAAACAGGATTTAAAGTCATTCTGAAAATTACACACACATATGACAGTCTCTTCTAAGAAAAGGAAGAGCCAAATGTTCCTCTCCTGAGGTGGCTGAGAACTCTGCAAAATGTGAGAGCTGAGCTACTCGCATCTCACACCAAAAGAAGCTGGATTTGCTCCTTAGAAAAGTGAGGGTCACAAATCTGTAACGCCTGGAAACTGTGGTAAACAGCATACGTACACACGTTATTTCTGAGGAAGAGAGGGGTTGTAACTTTGACCAGATTCTCCAAGAAGAATGTGACCCCACCCTTCTCAGAGGATGTGTAAGTTGTACACAGATAAAGGCATAGCTAAACACCTGGCGGGAAAATTTCTCCAACTTGCCCAGATTCTTTGAAAATGCCAAACGACACTCATATTTCAGTGCATTCTGGCAGCTGGGAAGGTTAGAAAATCTCACACTGTGTTATAAGTCCTGAGACAGGAAATAACCAGTAGAAATTCATTTTCCAGGGCACTCGTTAAAATGTCAATAACAGTTATCCTGTTTTAATCAACAAGATAGCATGACAGAAAGAAAGGGGAAGGTGAATAGTTGTTCTCAGATATGTACAACAAAGGACATTTTTCCCCACAATTTTCACCTTTCCAGAAGCTAGAGGGATCAATAAAGCACCAATGAATTCTTATAAGAAGGGCAAAATAAAGTAAAACCTTAAACTGCCTCTTACAAGAAAAGGAGGGGGTGGTATAAACAAGTTGAGAGAGAAAATCTTATTCAGTAAGTGGTGCTGATGTTGAAATGACTGGTTAACTATTTGTAAGAAACAGTTAAGCACAAATCAAAATAAATTCCATACAGAGTGAAGAGTTAAATGTAATACATAGCTATAGATAGAGAGTATAGATATAAAGATAAATATCTAAAAATAAATTAAGTAAAAATATATCTAAACATAAGAGCAGTAGAAACAATCTGCAAAAAAAGTTGAAACATATATCACTGTTCAAAACATCAAGGCAGAATGGCTCCATGGAGCCTAGCTGAACAGCTTAATCAAGTTCCTCCTCATCTCTGGAATGTCAGCATTCCAGGCTGAACCTTTCACTGTAGCCTGACCCATGATCCATCCTCCCATGAGATTCTCCCAGCATCCTCTCTACCAAGGCTCTCTTCTCCCTAAATCACTACCCTTTCCCAATGACATGGTTTTCCCGTTCAGTGCACTTGAGTGGTACTCTTATTCCCCAGTTTTCAAATCTTTATAGAAGCTTCTTTTTGTATCTCAAACTGTTGATAGTGCAAGAAAAGAGGGTGATAAAGAGAAGAGAGTTGGAGGCCAGGCATATAGGATGAGAAGGCTAACATTTAAATTCCTAGACAGAGGCTGGAGCATGCTGGGCCATACAGCTATGAGGCAGGGTTTTTTTTTTTTTTTTGCGGTACGCGGGCCTCTCACTGTTGTGGCCTCTCCCGTTGCGGAGCACAGGCTCTGGACGCGCAGGCTCAGCAGCCATGGCTCACAGGCCCAGCTGCTCTGCGGCATGTGGGATCTTCCCGGACCGGGGCACGAACCCGTGTCCTGTGCATCGGCAGGCGAACTCCCAACCACTGCGCCACCAGGGAAGCCCTGAGGCAGGGTTTTAAGAGATGTTTGTTTCCCTCTTCATCTGACTACAAATATATGACATATAATTAATTTTTTTCCAGAAAATTTATAAACTAGAAAAGCAAGAGATGCCTACGTAAAAATAAACTCATCTAGCAATATAGAACAATTTCTGAAAAACTGGACTTTTTTTTCTTTTTCTTTTTTTTCCCTGAGAAACTGGACTTTGAGAACAGATTTGGTAAGTCTTAAAAGGTTAAATATCATCCTCTGAGGCTACGTTCAGCACCCAGGTTCAGAAGACCTGGATGTGGCTCCTGATTCTGTCATTTACTGCTTACTGTCATTTAATTTTAATCATTTAATTTCTCTAACCCTTACTTTCCTAATTTAGCCAATGGTGATAACTCAGCAATTTCTAGAATCATGAGGAGAGTTATTAAAAATTACTGATTCCTAAGCTCTCCACACCAGACCTACAGAATCAGAATCTCAGAGATGAGGGAATTTGTAAAAGTCTCTTCTTGTAAAAATCTCCTCAGTGTGATCTGGACACAGTGACTTGGAGAATGATAGCTCGAAATGCTGAACCAGCTCAGTGGTTAGCAAACTTCCAGCCCCCACCTTGCTTCTCTCACTATTGCTTGAGCCCATAACTCCTTTCTCCACAAGGAGTGAGGGAGACTGAGGCTTAGAACTGAGGAACCTTCAGACAGCAGCCTGGGCATGGGCAAGCAGAGGTGTCCTCTGTTACGCAGCTGATGGGGGAGGTCAGAAGGGAAGACAGATGTGACCTTATCATGTCAAGGGGGTCCTCAGACACTTTTCTCATGGAAATACTGTGAGGTGATGGTTAGGAAAATGCTTACTCAGACATAGGCCAATGTAGACCTCTAGTCTCTCTTGGAAGCAGCCAACACCTCTGTTTACATAATTTCAATGGGAAAAATGCACTGCAGTCTCTAAATGAACAACTCATTATTGTATGCTGGAAGCTGCCAGCACACAAAAAAACAAGAACACAATCCAAAATGATTAGCTCTGGCTTCTGGATTGAGTTATTTTTGTCTTTCTTTTAGTATAATCATGGAATTACACTTGACACCTTTTAAGTATCAAGCTTTCTTTGAATGAATACCTACATTAGCTTCCTTCAATGATTACTTTCCTATTATCAGAGGTTAGGGGACAGAGAGCAATTCTTTAAAGTATCCCTTCGGGTTACTGGTAAGTTTTTTCTTTCCCCCCTGCAATTTTATTATTTATTATTATTTTTTTTACATCTTTACTGGAGTATAATTGTACTGGTAAGTTTTTGAACAACCGTTAGAAATACGTGCTAAGAGTCAAAGACTAACATAGAACTGGCACCAATTTATATGATAATGCAAAAAAGCCCCAAATATTTAGTTCTGATCACGTGTTAGGCATTAACCTATGCCTATGGTTAGGCATTTCAGTCTTTATTCTTCCTGGTCAAATTGTTAAATTGCTTTTATTCCATCTGCTAAAACTCCAGTTTGCACCTGCGTTGGCATGTACTGTAAGCATCACCAGGATAACAGTGTATGTCTACAAAGCACTTCTGTTTCAAAGGGCTCTCACAGCACTATTTCATCTGTTTCTCATACTAGACCTGAAACAGGCATATCTGATATCAGGCCCATTTTATAAATGGTAGCTGAGTCAGCAGTCACGCAGCCAGCAGGGAGTGAAGGTGGTTCACCTTCCAAAGGTGAGAAGGGCAATGGGAAGCCAGGTGGCTACAGCCAGTGAGGCCAGACTGCAGAGGGACTGAATGCCCAAGGGTCTAAATCAACTTTGTAGGCAATGGGATTTTTTTTTTTTTTTTTTGCTGTACACGGGCCTCTCACTGCTGTGGCCTCTCCCGTTGCGGAGCACAGGCTCCGGACGCGCAGGCCCAGCGGCCATGGCTCACGGGCCCAGCCACTCCGTGGCATGTGGGATCTTCCCGGACCGGGGCACGAACCCGAGTCCCCTGCATCGGCAGGCGGACTCTCAACCACTGCACCACCAGGGAAGCCTGGCAATGGGATTTTTAATCCCGAAAGTGATTAGATTTGTATCACAGGAAGCTAGCCAACAGCAGGAAGAATGAAAGGAACAGGTAATCACAAAAAAGAGGTGATCTGGAAAACAAGCGAAAACCTTGGAGGGTAAAACCCTACACTCACCAATTCTAGAGTCAGCTGGTGCTGCTTCCGAAAATAATCATGGGAAAGAGTCATCTAAAAGTGAGGCTAAAACTTCTCCATGGTCGCCATGGACCCCAGAAGCCCCTGGATCCCTCAGCTCACTAATGTCCTCTACTATCCATGCCCCGAGGTGGCAGCCTGAGGCTCAGAGTCTGGTGTCTCCACCCTATCCTTTCATTCTCTTTAGCCCATGAATTAATGACAGGTTACCTCAAGGAGGCTGCCCATCTCTAGTGCGTTCTTTCCCTGAGTCAAAAAGTAGACCCACAAAAGACCGTAGCAGAATCCTAAAGAGAACACTCACAAGATCCACTTGTCCAACAAATTGTTACTGAGCCCCTACTAGGTGCAGGCTCTGTTCACGGCAGGGGGATACAGCAAGGAATCAAAGAACAGTCCAGGTTTCATGGCTCTTCCATTCTGACCAGCATCTCCTGCCTTCAGGCCTTCCACTTGCTCCTAACTCTTCCCGACCGCTCTACCCTCAGAAATCTGCGTGAGTTTCTTATTCCTTGACCTCCTTTGGATTTTTACTCCATTATCACCTTTTCTGCAAGGCCTTCTCCAACCACGCTATTCAAATCACCTTCTAAAACTGCCCTTCCCTCCTTCTTCCCCTTCATTATAACACTTATCATCATGAAACGTATGTTTCTCTTATTTTTTCATCTTTAATTATTTTTCTCCCCTCATTAGAATCTAAGCTTCAGGAAGGCAGGGGCTCTTGTCTGTTTAAGTCCATGACTATACCACAGTGCCTTTAGCAATAACTGTCATGTAGCAGGCATGAAATAAATCCTGAAGTTCACTCATGTGATCAAACAAGCCCTTTTGACACAGAGATACACACATAGGCCTCTAACGTTCACTTGTATTCATTATTATTAGACACATGTATTTTCCTACATAGTCAGGTGTAAGTTCCCTATCTTGGACATATAGTTTTAAAGCCCTAAATGTCCAAATTTGTAGGCACTGATCCTTCCTTTGCTTGGTTCTCTTCAGTTCTTTGTTCTTGAGCTAAACATTTTTTTCCTCTTACACTCTCTTCCAACATGAACACTCTTCTTTTCGCACTCAGGCCATTTAATATAAGACATTTCCTACAGAATCCATAATCACTCGCTATTTCTGGCTAAGTGGATGTCAATCCACAAGATGAAACAGCTTTACAAAACATAAAAGTGATGTCAAACCTCTCATCTTTTCTTCTTTTCAAATGCAGTCTCTGACTTCAAAAGTAGGCATATAGGTAAACTCAAGCAATCAAACTGTGTTAAAATTCCATACCTAATAAAATCTTCCCTTGTTTCTTCCTCTGATGTGTTTTCATGTCTCACCTATATAGCTGGATTCTCAATGCAAAGATTTGGGGTTTTTTAGGATTTTTTTGGTATTTTTAGGAGAAAAGATACGAATGTACAAAGCCTCTGGTACAGAAATAATTACACACTATACCTTCTGTTTCTCTAACTCCTGAGAAACACTGACTAATAAGGAGAAACAAATGGAAAATGCCAGTAGGGCTGATCTTAAGGCCCGGTTCTCCCACCTGCTAATTATGTGACCTCAGGCCAGCCTCAGCTTCCTTATCTGTAAAAAGAAGCTGATATTCCCTGACCTGCTCACCACACAGAACTTTTCTGAGAATAAAATAAATCAGTCTAAGGAAACACTCTAAACTACAGAGCAACAGTCAAATGAAAGGTACAATGATGTTGCCTAAAGGTGAAGTCCTCTTAATCACTCTTTGAAGCAGAGTAAAATTTACAGTTTTATTCCTTCCACCCCCTTACACCAAATATACTACAAAAACTAATTTTTTTTTTTTTTTAAGGTAAGAAGTGGATTTATTTAGAGAGAAACACACTCCACCAGACAGAGCGTGGGCCATCTCAGAAGGTGAGAAAGGCCCAAAAAGTAATTTTTATAGATATATTTTGGGATATACCTTTGACTGTATCGTCCTCAGATTAACCAGATGAATGTCACAAGGCAAAGATGACATTAATGGAGAGAATTCACCCAGCAGCTGAAGGGTGGGCACAGGGACCTTTTCTGTCATTGGAAAGATAGGATGATTCAGGAAAGAAGAAGTTATGTGGCTAAGGAGGGAAGGATAACTGACCGACTTCTTTTCTTCTTCCTATCAAGAAAAAACAAAAATGCTTAAGAGTTATATATTTGCAGTTCTTATAGTATTAATTGAATTATCAGACAGGGCTTAAACAAGAAAAATATATACAAATATATTAATACTTTGATTTTATTATATTTTATAAATAAGTCTTAGACAATGCACAGCAGATTACCAAGTTCAGTTCTAAGAAAACAGTGTCCACCTAACTCCCATGTTGAGAAATATCTCTTTTCCATTGCTTTAAAACTAAAAATCCTGACAACATTCTCCACAAACATTCTAGGACAAGGTATAACTTTTTTTTTTTTTTTTTTTTTTTTTTTTGCTGTACGCGGGCCTCTCACTGCTGTGGCCTCTCCCGTTGCGGAGCACAGGCTCCGGACACACAGGCTCCACGGCCATGGCTCGCGGGCCCAGCCGCTGCGCGGCATGTGGGATCTTCCGGGATAGGGGCACGAACCCGTGTCCCCTGCATCGGCAGGCGGACTCTCAACCACTGCGCCACCAGGGAAGCCCAGGTATAACTTTTTATGAAAATTCTTTCTCAACCTACCATAAAACTCTAAAAGTAAATGGGTTGGGATGTTCATGTATCTTATACATTGTCAAATGCTATCTCTTCTCCCTCAGGTTTTACCCATCATATTCTTATGGTTTCATTTATGCACTTAACTAGACTGTAAAGTTATATGTATTGATCCAAAGTTATGTTTCATAAATGTTACCCAATGATACAATTTTTTTAAAAAAACTCAAAAATAAATAAGTCTTTAAAATAACAGGTAGCATAACTAGATCACCTGTTTCCTTTAAATGTGGTAAAATCATTGTCAGTTGCTTCACTTTATTCCAAAAATAGGAACTACTATATATGTTATAGAGTAGTTATCACACATTTACATGGTACACAATTATTCAGTATAATTTTAAAATACTTTAGTCTTTGCTATGGTGTATGCTTATAGCCAAGTATTTCAGCATGTTCAAACATTAAGTAAATCTACCAGAACTAGGGATATACATATGGTAGATGACATATACAATTAATTAAATCAATGACTAAGTAGAACCTTAACCAATAATGCCTAAGGTGTAAAAGCAGACACAGAAAAGCACTAAGAAGAAAACATAATTTATGTAGAAAGGTCTTTTGATCACCAGCAACATTTAGAGAAAATTTAATTTTATATCTTATTTTTTGAAATGACTATTTCACTGATCTCTTCTGATTTTGCATATTTTTAATAGAGGGCTCAAATAAAAGGTCTGGCTACTTATCTGTGTGAAAAGATAAGATTTACAGAAGATACAGAGCTTAAAATTCAGAATGTCAGATTAGCATTGAACAGAGGGTGGTAGCAAAGAGTGAGGAGCATCTTGCCAGCAGCAAACTGTAGATATCATTATAATTCAGACTATGAAGAGAGAAAAGAAAAAATTTTAAAGGCAACAGAGGGACACTACAATATTAAGATATTGACAAAAAAATATTAGGTATAAAAAGAGTTGTTAAAAAATTTTATCCATTCCACATTCCTTTTTTTTAAGGAAAGATTAAATAAAGCATATAAAATAATATTCTTCAGCAATATTGAAATTTAATGCAGCTTGTAGAATAACATGAAGAGAGAGGGAACATTTTCAACAAGAAGCTTTAAATGTACTCAAAGATCAAAGGACTTCATAATCTGGGTCAGGATTGCTGACAAAATCACTTTTGAGTAATAAAAGATAAAAGCTTTTTAAGCCAGGAAAACACCTGCCTTATCAGATTCCGGAGGCATTAGGTCCATTCTAGGTCAAGAAACATTCAGAAAAAGCTTTCTGGCTTTGTCCTATGCTCTTGGAGGAATCCTGGGACGCTTCAGTGAGTAGGTAGGGTACTTCTTGATAGATTATCTATACCTTAGTAGCAGTGATGTGCATATTTACTATTCCTCCAAACCCAAATCAGTTCTGACCTTCAGTGCTTCCCCACATTGACCATACATCAGAATCGCTTGGGGAACTTTTAGAAAACATAGATCCCAGGACCCGAACCCAAATCTACTGAATCAGAATCTCCTGGGGTGGGACCCTGGGAAGGTAAAGTTAAAAGCCCCCCAGGTGACTGTCACATAGTCAGTCCCACACCGCGCTGCAGACCTGTGCTAGGAACTGCCACCCCAGACATCCTCCCAACCTTTTAGAAGAAACAAAGCTCCCTTTGGAATCAAAAGTATAAGCCTCATCCTTTAACTTGTTTGGGATTAAAAAAACCAAGATGCAGACTCGAAAACATGTTAATGAAAAATCTTGTCACATGATACAATGCCATGAATGTAAGCACTTTCAGCATTCAAGAACTGTGCTATTTATTGTCTCCTAAGCAAGATAAAAAAGAGAAGTTTATATAAGAGTTGTGGTTTGGTGTCAGAAGAGCTCCTTGAACAAGTAACACTGCTGGACGCTGACCAAGTCGGGTGTGGCAAAGTCTCAGGGAGAGCGCCATCACACTTTCTGAACATATTTATAGCAGTAAGGGGCTAGCAAGATATTTAACTGTGGAGCTATCACTAATTTTTTAACCATAACCCTGATGATAAACCCAAAGTTTATAAAATATATTTGCTATAGGAAATTTTACATGTTTGTTTAAGCTATAAATGAATTTCCCAGCCTTATAGTAACTAATAAACTACTCTAAACATTATTTGGTTTCTTGTAGGTTGGAAGGTTTTAGACTGTACAGGTCTGGTTTTCTCCGTGCATCCCGTTCAACATTAAAAAGAGTTTCTAGCACATTCTGATCCAAACCACATCAAGTTGCGATCTTCTCTATTGGGTTTCAGCCCTTATTTCATAAGTCAGAACTTCTTGCCAGGCTCCTTCGTGCCCTTCATTAAGCCCAGATGAGTTCTCTGATTCCTAAACGTCACAGGTTTCCATTTTGTCTACATCAAAACCTGCTAAATTATTAAGAAAAAGATCGTTTTTTTAGTCACCTTTGTTTATTCAGAATGACCTGACACACTGTGAGAACTTGATAAATGTTTGTTGATGATTAATTAATTTATTAATTATTACATTAACAAGCAATGCAATATAAATGAAAGAGAGAAAATTACTGTAGGGGGAAGGATGGGGTAAAAAGAAAGAGGGAGGAGAGAGAATGAATGAAAATATGTAGACCTGTAAGATTTAGAGATAAATATCATTTAGCGCAGAGCTGAAGCTTAGTAGTATATGGGCCAAGCTGGCTTATTAGACATGCTTTGGTAGCTCTGTATGGTATTAAAAAGTTGTTTGTTTTTCAGCCACCTCTCAAAAAAAGAAAAAAATCCAAGAGATTTCACATTAAAATCATCAACACAGCAATAATAACAAAAACTCCCCCAAACAGATAACTTTTTTTTTACCCCAAACACTGGAAAATGAAGTCACACTGGGTCCCCACATTCTCATGTGGAAACATCATCTAGGGCTGAGCTGTGGCTCCTAAGTGGGATGTGTCCATCCTCATGTTCACCACAGACCCTCTGATCACCTAACGTAAGCATTTGCCCTCAAAACCTGACCAACTTCCCTCATGCCATCACTTCCCTGAGCCCTGTCAGCATTTGAGTTTTTAGCTGATCTCTCCAACCTCCTTTCCTTATATGTAAAGAACTGGTATCCAGAGGTAAAACGACCCAGTTGTAACACGAACACTTCCTAGTTCAACGCCCCCTTTACTATTATACTAGTCGCCAGCAGAAAGGGTGTAGGAAGTAAGGGTCAAAGAAACAAACCCTGAAGAGTAATGCTGATAAGACAGTTCCTATTTTCCATTTCTGCTGAGGCTTGAGCATTATTCCCATGGATGACAGTCAACCTCACAGAGCCACAGTGCTTCACTGGGCATTTATACCTCTCCCAGCAATTATTTATCATTCCAGTCTTGTTCTCACTGCCTCTCTGCAGAACGCTCAAGAACAGGACGCTTTCATTTAGTCATCCAGGATTATTCCCATGAGGCTCAAAGCTTCCCACTAAAATGCGTTCCCTTCCAGGGAGTGTCTCCCCACCTCAGTTTCTACCACTGATATTTTAGTCATAAGTCTGAGTAGAAAATAAAGACACTTTCTAGAAAATTTAAGTTACATGATGACATATTAACATTTCTTAACCAAATGTCTTTTAATCAATTTCACTAGAAATTAAAATGTATTTTCTCTTCTCTAGTTCATTTCTTATTTAAAAGAAACTATTGATTTAAGCCCAAGAATTTATAGTTGAGCAAAAGAAAAATTTAACCAACACAGGATTATAAAAACTTTGAGTAAAATTTGAATCAATTACTACCCAAAGAGTTCTGAATGAGAGTAAACAAATTATTTAACTTCTAAGTGAAAGCTTTATAGATCTGACATGAACATTTTTATTGCCATAGTTAACAGAAGTTTTGTAAATTAGTGTCTACAGAGAGAAAAATCGTCAAAGCCAGAAACACTTCAGGAGGAGCAAAAGATAGTAGCTGCCAGCACTCAGACAATGATTTTTATATAAAGTTTTAATCCTAAAACTAAGCTCTTATCAGTAATTGATTTAAACCATGAGTCTCAAGAACTGGTATAAATCTTGACATCTAAAATGGATATTAAAATCTTTTCCTAAAAGATTCTAAATACTGGGAGAACTCTTTGCCTTAATTAGCTGTTGCCATTTCATTCAATCAACTAGTATTTTATTTATAGAATGCCTACCACAGGCAAGGAGGCCCTGTGGGGCACATGCAAATGAAATAGACAAGTCCGTAGAATCTAGTAGGGGGAATAGAACATGCATATGGTGACAAGGCAGTAAGCAGTAATTGCGATAAATACAGTGGTGCAATGCGCTATCACAGCTCATTCATTTGTGCATTTGTGTATTCATTCACAGAACATACACTGGGTGCTTGCTCTGCTAGGAATAATCCTAGAAGCAGAGAGAGACATAACCCCTACTCCCAGTGAGTTTACGGTCCAAAAGAGGAGAAAAACAAGGATCACATAATCACACAAACACAAAGGAGAGATGCATGGTTCTGAGGGAGCACAGAAGGGGATTTGACCTGGTCAAGCTGAAGCAGTTGATGATGTAGGCTCTGATCTGAACTATTACTAAGAGTCGTTGGGCAGAGAGATTGAAAGGCGTGTGCAAAGGTGCTGTGAGCGCTGGGTGCATGGGAAATATTTATGACTGAAAGAAAAACCAGCTGGCCCAGAGCAGAAACAGGGAAAGCCATGTAGATGAGGATGGGGGACAGGCGGGGCCCATACCACGAGGAGATCTGTGGGCTATGGTAAGGATTTGGCTTTTATATTGAGAGCAATGAGAAGACATAGTGGGGTTAAGCAGGGCACAGGGAGGACAGATTTGGTTTTGAAAAAACAAAAAACACTGCTTGCTGGGTTAAAAACAGATATGGCAGAAAGAAGAGACAAGAGTGGATGTGTATAGGCTACCTCCAGGAAACACATGATGCTAGTTTAGATTAGAGTCGCTGAAGTAATCAAGTTCATAGATTTGAAATATTTAGGCAATGAGATAGCCAAGCACTGGTGATGACTCTGCTGTGAGAAGAGAGCAAGCACAGGAGAAGTGTCTATCAGAGATGACTCCTAGGCGTCTGGACTGGATGGAAGGTGGTGCTAGTTATCAAGAGAGGGAACACTGGAAAAGGGACAGGTGTTGGGGGGAGATCACAAGAATGATATTGGATATGTTAAGCTTGAGATGCCCTTAAAAATGTAGAAAGAAATGCCAGGAAGCACGCAGATAGATGGGTCTGGAGGTGAGAAGTGAAACCGAAGCTGAGGGCTTGTATTTGTGGGTTCCAATTGACGCAGAGGAAGACCATACAAAATGAGAAAAGGAAAAGGCCTGGGGCCGAGCCTTGAGGACTCTAATATTTAATGGCTGAATAAACAGCTATGAGAGAGACAGAGAAAGAACTACCCCAGAGGCAGGAGGAAAACCAAGTAAGTAGGGAACCATGGAAGCCCTCGCTATGCAGTGTTTTAGGATATGACAATGGTCAGCGTCACATGCTGTTGAAAGGTGAAGTAAGATGATAACTGAAAACATCCACTGGATCTAGTGACACTGGCAAGAGCATATGATGGGGGCTCAAACCAGACTGAAATGAACTGAGTGTGAGAGGGAGGTGAGGACACAAACTCACCTCATCATCTCTGGCTCAGTGCGGGTAGAGGAGATAGTGTAGGGGAAACGGAAATGAGAGTCTGAGTGAGGGCTGTTTTTTGTTTTTGTTTTTCATGAAAGAAAACGAAGAGCATTTAAAAGCCAACTGATAGCCTATGAGAAGCAGGGACGGGGAAGGAGGGAGGATGATTAACAAAAGGATCCTCAGGAGGGAGACTGGGGTCAGTTCCAAGGACACTGGAGGGACTGGGCTACGAGGAAAGGAAGGTAACACAAGGGAAGAAGGACAAGGTGGGAGCAGATGCTTGGTATCTAGAACAGAGAGCCCTATGAATGGCTGTTCTCTCTACACAGTGGATGGTGAGGCCACTGGCTGAAAAGAGTAGAAAAGATCTGAAATGGTTAGTGTGGAAAGATGAAAAGCAGAGTAAGTGAAAAAGGGCCATGTCCAGGGCCATCTGAGGTGGGTAGTCAGCAGTCTATGGGGGACTCTGAGATACCTTTTCTGCCACCTGAAGGAGTATACTGTCAGGTTGGTTCATGTCCGACCAAGCTTTTGCCAGACGCTTTTACATGGAATGCTGATTTTTGCTTTGAGTAATGAAAACTGAACAAGAAAGCAGACAAGTAAATCTACTTTCGACAGATGAGTCTAAGACTAGAATGAGTATACTAAGGTTTCAAATAAATTTTATTTTTCAAACTTAATCTCCTAAGTACATGACTAAGCTCTATCCTTTAAACTCAACGCTTATTTATTTCAAAGTAATTTCAGGAAATTTCACCCAAGCTGATTCCTTAACATTATTTTATATCTACACAATAAGCAAAACTAAAAAATAAAATGGGCTGAATGTAAATCTTACACAATATATATAAATGAAGTTCTCTTTTTTGTGAATACAGGCTAAGTCTATTACAAAAATATCTCAATATTGGAAAATGAAAAAAATAAAAAAGTATAAAGTCATAATTTTGGATGGCAAAGAACAAACAACATGAGAACATGAGAGCTTTTTTCCTACCATATTCATGACACTTCTTTTTTCTAGTAGTATTCGAAATAAATTAGCTGTAATCTTGTTATCATGGACACCTTGCTCAAGGCCACGATTATCATCTTGCATGAGTCTTCGATCCATGATAACTTCAATCTGACCTACCAAAAAAACAAACAGGCCAGGGTTATTCATTGAGAACCTCATAATACAAGGCAGGGTCTTGACTGAAGTTTTTCCTCCAGTCAGGGAGACAGACCTATACAACCCACAGTACCATGGGCTTCCTCTCGATAACAGCTAAAAGCAGCTAGTATAAACTCATAAAACAGGATTGTATTTCTCCTTTTCTTTATCAGCTTCTAGTAAAATCTAATAAGAAATTTAAAAATGGGACAGAAGAGATCAAAATTAAAGTAAAATTTACAAAAATTTAATAGAACCAGTAAATTAAATCTTCCAAAAATTTAGTGGCTGCATTTGGAATTTAAAAATGTTTATGAGGTTCATTAAAAAATGTACATCACTCATGGAGTAATAAGACAAACACAGAAGGACAGAATCTAAAAAGGATTTGAAGTAAAATTTTAGGTTACTTGATATGCTGTGATTCTCTGAAGCCCTAGAATTTGGAGACACCCACCACATACCCCCTTCCCTCTCTGATACTGTGTTAGTGTGTCTTTTCTCCTATAGCCCAAAAAGTTGTCATATTTGGTTCCTTTATTTGCTATGCAATAATTCTACAACTCCTTTAGTTTAAGTTGTAAGCTAATGGTTAGGTTATAAAATTACAAACTAAAAAAAAACTGAAAAAAAATCACCCAGAGACATATTTATATGCTTAAGATTATACTCCCCCAAAACCCACTAAAGTTATATGTGTTTAAATATATATTCATCCATCCATTCATTCATATTTGCTACTGTACTGAGCAATCATTTGGCATAAAAGGGAACTATGTAAAGGATTTAAATAACTATTATGCTTACATAGTCAAACCAACTCTGTTTAGTTTCTATCTTCTCAGTTTAGGTATCCAGTACATAAAATTAACAGTGCTGGTTAGAATTTTCATTGTTGTTTTCTCCATATTTCATAAGACAATTGTCCAGAACATGCTCTTCAGGCATTGGGGCTAACTGTCCCCATGCCTATCTAGAATTTGATCTCTTCACACTCAAATTAGTATATCAATCTCTTGGTCATTTCTAACTCTTCTCTCTGCCTCCAAATGTTAGCCCATATACTATGTGACACTTAGTAACTTCCTGGCCTGTACTCAAATTGTTTTTATGTCCATAGCTCTCTTGATCAGGGAAGTGAGATAATACTGTTTGGTTCATGACTGCTTGAATCCTAAGGTCTAGTCCCCTATTTAAGCAGAGCCCAATTTTGAGAATTTAAGGCAGAGTTTAAAAATGGGTAGCTCAGGAGTCATCTCTGACACAAAGAGGCTTTATGTTTTGATTTTTAAAAAATTATGTCACAAGTTACAGAATGGGCAACTTCTCATAAAATTCTAGACTTCTGGGCTTTTCTTCAAAAACTGAAAAATTTGGCAACACTGGGCCCGTTTCCCCATGGCAGCAAGTAGCTGACACCAAGCAGTGGCCACCCCAGTGTACAGGGGGGAATGTGCTCTGCAATTCACTCAAATCCCAGCACTCCCCACTGGAGCCCCGACATGAGGCCATTATTATTTTTATAACTGTATTCATGTCTTCATGACATGATCTCATGATTTTGTCTAATGAAGGCCACAAAGAAAAATGATAAGTAGTAAGGTTTTCTGTGTGTGGAAGTACAGAATGCATGTATATACATAATATAAATAGTGGGTTTGTATGCATATGCCCAATAGAAAATGAATATGCCAGGCATCTGTACACATTTATTATCTGCCTGGCTCCGTAACATGCTTGTCTTAGCAACTCTTAGTATGTAAGGAAAGAAGAGCAATTGACATGTATATGATAATTAAAAATATGTATTATGAGGGACAAAGTCTCCCAATAGAAAGTTCTAAAAAAAATCAATCAGCGTCTACTATCTATTTTCTCTTTCACTCCATTTCATTCTCTCTCTTTTGGAATCTGTAAAGTCATGTCTGTCTCCTCTTTATCCCCATATCTGTATCATCTCTACTCCCTTTCTTCTTTTCAGCCGGTAGTGTCCTAGAATGATGGGATTCAGAGAAGGACCTAAGTTTGAACTGTAACTTTCCACCTTTGCAAACTTTGTTATCTGAACTCTATCTGAACTTAGTTTAATTTGAGTCTGAATTTCCATTCCCAATCAGTCACAATAATGAAAGACTTCTGCAAACAATGAGCCATCAGGAGTAAATTATCTTTAAAAATAATCAGTTTCATGGACTTTTAGGTTCCTCTTTTTTCATCTGAAGATTAAGGAAATTTATTATTTTACATTGGTCTCACAAAGCTCAAAATTAACTAACAGTCTGGTTCTCAAAAGAAGAAAGCCTGTGAGTGGGGATGATAATTAATACATATTACCAGCAGAAAGATTATACACTGGGGAGTGAAACTTATAAGAGCAAAAAAGAATCTAAACAACACACCACTTTTCAAACTCGAAACACCTAAAGACTGAGCAGAGAGCAGGGTCAAGCGATGCTCAGCATCCTGGACATATGCCATTGTAGTCATCGGATAAACGTTCGCCTGAAGAGGCAATTTGCTCAGTGTCATTCTAGGTTGAATCTGTAAGACCAAACAGTTCTCATTAAGGAAAAAAAAAATCAAGTGATATTTACACATGTACATAAAAAAATTACTATCGACTACAGATGGTTTTCCTTCCAAACAGAAAAAGGTACAGCACCTTTCTTGTCCAATAGAACAGCTAACTTAGAAATGAAAACATTCTTCAAAACAATATGAAGAAAAATCATTAGCATCTTAGAAAACAATTGTTAAGTGAGAAAGGTAGAACTTGTCCAGATTTTTAAAATAGGCATTACTATTTAAATTCAGAATAAAAATCCTTAACAAGTTTTCTAGCTCTCCAATATTTGCATATAACAAATTATAAAGGTATTAAGGATTCATTTCTCATTTACATCTAACATACTGCTTTTGTAATGAAGGCTAAGCATAATAGCTCTCTATCCCCCTTTCAAGAAATATCTCTTATGATTCTTGAATCAGTTTTAATAAGTACCACACATCTCCTCACCAAATCCTCTAACATACTATGTTATAATAATCAAATGCATATTTATATTTAAAAACTATTCAAGGCTAACTCTTCTTGTTTAGTTTCAATGTAGATAGTTCCAAATTCCAACTTTTCTTGGTCTAGTATCTGAATGCATGAAATACAATTCTAGTTTTATATTTTGAGAGACTGACAATGCACTAAGCTGATCTGGGTCAAGGAGACTCACTCAAACCTCAGGAGGAGACATCAAACAGAGACTTTGTTATCAGAAATCTTATACCACATAAAAATGCCATCTCTTCTTTTAAACTCATGAAAGTTTGACATGAAACTCAGAAAAGGAGAAGCTCAACATAAACATAATAGTTAACATGTACTGAGTAACCATTAATGCCAGGCACAGTATTGAGAATTTCATAGATAAGATCTTTAATCTTCACAACAACCCTGCAGTAGGTTGTTCAACTTACTGATTCTGAATAGTGTTCCTCCAAATTCATGTTCGCCCAGAACCTGTGAACGTGATTTTACTTTGAAATATGGTCTCTGCATATAAAATCAAGTTATACTGGATTAGGGTGAGCGATAATCTAAAGAATGGTGCCCTTACCAGAAATGGGGAATTTGGACACAGAGAGAGACATTCAGGGCACAAGGAGACCATGTGACAGCACAGGCAGAGATTGGAGTGATATGTCTACAAGGCAAGGAGTACCAAGGATTGTCTGCAACCACCAGAAGCTAGAAAATGCAAGGTTATACTTCCCTAGAGCCGATGGAGGGAGTTGGGCCCTGTCTACATCTTGATTCTGGACTCCTAATGTCCAAAACTGTGAGAGAATAAATTTTTGTTGTTTTAAGCCACCCAGTTTGTGGCGGTTTATATCACAGCCCTAGGAAATTAACAAACTGGTGGAAGAAAAACTGTAAAATGTTAAAAAAAGAAAAAAAGGGAGGAAGGAAGGGAAGCTAGTTAGAAAGAAATCTCCAATCCTGATCTTCCTACTCCATTTAGTTGTATACTTAAAAAAAAGACATTTAAAACTGTCACAATTGTGTAGCTGCTACCCTCACTCCCCACCTGCGCCTCTGGATTTCTAGTTTGGCTCAAGTAACTACTCTTTTCAAAGCTTAAGAAATGGCCTATTCTGAAAAAGAGGAAACACTTAGGCTATAGACTTAAAAATAATATTTTTCTATTTATTAAAATGGTCAAAGCTTGTAAAGAAAATTCACATTTTTATTCATTTTTACTAAGTTTTTTCATTCATGTATACACCCACACATACATATTACTGCTTCTGTAAGACTTTAAGAAAAGCCTTTCGCTTGTACACAAGGAAAATGAATCACCATAAAGCCAGGGCTTCATTTGAAAACCAAACAGCTGTAGAAGAATTAACATGTTAATTCAAAATGTATGCTGCAATTTTTATGCTCTGAAAAGGTTTAAATTTAACTTTTGCAGGAAATTGTAGAAGAGAAAATTATCACAATCCCTTCCACTCATCCCAGTTGAAAATCAAAGTAACAGCATTTGTGAAATTATTTCTATTCGTAGCCAGAAATTTCTAAAATGCGAATGCCTCAAAAACATGCTCATGTTTCTAATAGCATTATTTCAAAGATATGTTGTTACACACATACACTCTGAATACAGAGATTTAGGTAACAATCAAAAGAGCTCTAGTAAATTAGAGAAATTACAATCTTAAAAATTTTTATGAATCAATTTTCCCATTACTATTTCAAACTATTTCATGAAAATTTTGACTAAATACACATCTACTCACATTTCTAAACTGATGTTTTTATTTGTATATCTATGTCTATGTACACATATATGTGTGTGTATATATGTACACACACATATACATCAGCAGAGAGAAGAGTTTTCCTGAAATTTAAAAGAGCCCAGTATTAAATCATACATTTAAAAACATATGTGGAATAAACTAAATATACATAGACCAATTCCTTATGAGGAAAAAGAAAGATATACTCCATCAGTCCCTAATTAATATTTCCTTTCTATTAGATAAATTCATATACATTTTAGCATCAAGGTATTTAACATGCGTAATGGTCACTAAATCTTCCTTTGAAAAAATAAATCTTACAAATAGACATTTCACAAAATAGTCTTGCAAATATTTGTTCTAACCTTGAAAATATGGTTGAATACAGAATCTAAAAGTGTCTGTTAAAATTCAGTTTTATTTTAGAAATAATTTGCAACCTTAAGCATATTTTTTCAAAGGATCCAAAATTAACTGGCCCATCATCACATATAAAAGTTACATATTATAACCATTACTTAAACATTTTAAAGGGAAATTACCTGGTATCCATTTAGGTCAGTATAAAACCTATTTTGGTTGTTGATGCTAGAAGAAATTCTCATTGCAATCTCACGGTTATGTTCTTTTCGGATGTCCACAATATTGGAAATTTCCACAGATTGTCCTTCTATTCCTAAAGTTAAAAGAATATATACATTAATAAAAAATAATTGCCCCGCTTTTCTTAAATATACTATACAGAACTCTTTCTAACGTTACAGGTATTTTCCTGTTTCCTACTTCCTATCTTTACTATCTCTCATATGCCAAATAGTGTCACAATTCACCTTTTTTTAAATCAGACAATAGAAAACATTTATTCAGGGGCATATATAACTCAACAGAAGGATGAAGAGGCTAGAATGAGATAAATGTAGATGAAATATAACATGCAAATGATTCTGCAATGAGTTCCAGAGGGGAAAGAGGACATTAAATGAGAAAAGGTCAGCCACACTACAGGCCAATCCACCACTCGTGTGCACTGCCACTCCCCAACAGAGCCATTCAAGCCTACTTCTTCACCAGGCTCTCCTCACACACTGGAAATTATGAGCAGTGAAATTTACACCCTGGTGGTTCAAGAGACAGTGTATTACTGCCCATGATCTATAGCTAGGCAAAGAGACAGGAGGTCCAATGCAATGATTTATGGCTAAAACTGGTATTACCATATTAGTATTTGTGAAGTATAATCTGGAGAGCTCCCCAGAACTTAAATCAATTTAAATTGAGTTTGGTGTCTATTAGGATCCCTTGTTATGGTGTGATTCATTTTGCCCTTTGCTACATAAAGCAGAGGAGAGCTTGAAAAAGTCCCAGATATATCAAACATTTTAATTTTTTTGGATAAGCCTAAAGTATTTACTAATTTCTATCTGTCATGCTACCCTAACTATATCTTCAGGTCCTCAGTGAACCCTTGGGTCTATTTCAGAGCTGGAGAGAGGAGTTATGAAGAAACCCAACACTCTTAATACAGATTGAGTGGGTATAAAAGATACTGTAGGATCTTCCAAGAAAGAGAATGATTACGAAAGTGGTCAAAGAAGAAAGATTGGCCGTACCCTATTTCATACAGCTGAAGTTTTTTGAGGTTCCAAGAACCCTGGACACTTAACCACCATTGTTATTTATGACCCACCTCTCCCTCTTCTCACACACAATCTGTCACTCTGCTGATAACCAGCGTACTCTTTAGAGAAAGAGGGTTGTGTACAGAAAAGCAGGGAGGGGAGAAAGAGAGTGAGGAAGACTTTTTCCAGGAGCCAAGAAGAATCCCCAGAGTTTAGACAGCAAATAGAAAGGAAGTTTGGATCTGTGGGATTTGTGGAAAAAATGTAAATGCAGCTGGCCCAGGCATTATAGGTTTATGTGAAAAGTACAACTGGAAATTGTACACCATAAATAATAATATGGTAACAATACTAAATGGGCTGAAGTTTCCATCAATATAATTTTCAGAATGCTCACAGAAATTCTCTTCTGGTAGATGTTGTCCTCCCAACTCAACAACCTCAACCAGAGCCAACTTCAGTTTCTTACTATGATGAGCATGATCTCCATGGGTGGGGGAAGGAAGTGCCATTTTTTTTCCTGCTTTATAGCCACAGTCTGAACCACTAACCTCTGCTAATTAAATGCATACACACATTTCCTTCTGAGAATTACCAGAAGAACCTGCCAACATAGCTGATCCAAACTTCTTCAGCCCTACTGGGAAGTTTGGGGGGGTGGGGAACAGCAAGCACATATGCTGGTGATAGAACAATAGTGTGTTCTTTGAACTAGGAAATGCATTACTTTAAATGCAAACTTTCCTTCCAGTATACTTACATTATACATTACACTATCCAGAATATTTTTCTAAAACCAAATGAATTGTATATAAAATTTTAAAAGACAAGCATCCACAAATGAACCAAAGATGCCCAAAACCCAAAATGTAGCACTAGAGATGCTAGTATTAATGCAGCATTAGGGAAAACAGCAGATGGCAAGTGACTCTACTTTACTGAAAGCATTCATAGCGTTTTTAGTACTGCTTTATGTTTTCTCCTCTCTAGATGGACTATTATCTCAGGGGTCAACAAAATACATGAAATGAAATAAAGTCTTCACAAAGGAGACCATCATTAATTTCAAGGTATGTATCTCTGAAAAACATTTACAAAAAACATGCTTCAAGAAAAAATTAGTAATTTCACATTATCTCTAGCAATGATAAATTATTTCCACTGAGAAAATCATCTTTCTCAAGCTCAGTATTATGCTCAGATCCTGTTGGGGCAACAAACGCTTAAAGCTCCTTTATAAGGAGCCTTCACGTCCATTCACAATTCAGCAAGACATTAATTTAAACTCTGTGCCAGCGTAGACTTAAAATAAGTTCAGACTTAATATACTTATTGTGAACAAACCAAATGAAACCTGTAATGGTAATAAAAGCAAGGAGGTATCCCTGAGTTCTCAAAGAAAAATAATTATTTTTAAAAGAAGAACATGTGTGAGGGAGAGAGACTGCTGACTTTTCCTATTCTGTGTCAAGAATTCCTAAGATGTGTCAGTCCCAAAGAAGCTCATGGGACTGAGGGCAGAACTCCCCAGGAAGCAGGGGTACAAACCCAGTGGTCCCAGTGATGTGCTGGATCTTTGCAGGATGTGGCAGCAAAAGGTACTTTTACTAAAATGGTTCTACCTGAGCAGAGATGGCCAGGGCTTTCTAAGTCCTTCTACTTTTTCTTCAATTCTGGGAAAGAAAATAGCTCCTACTTAACAAGAGTAGTCCATGGGGGAGGGGGAGCGGCTGTGAGGCCATTCCCAGGTTTCGACAGAGAACTAAGTGCCCTTTTGGTAGCACCTCACACTCTGTGCCCTTGGAGAAGAGAGGATGGAGATTGTTTATCCTTACTAACACACAGGCAATGCAAAGTAAAATTGAGCCAGCTCGCAGGTGAAAAGCTGTAACAAAGAAGCCAAACGAGTGTTTCAGAACCCTGGAGCTCTTTAATTTTTCCTCCCTAGGGCCTATGAGCTGCTCAGAAACACAGACTGTCTTATACACTATCTCATATTTCAGTTTTTAACAATGTTTTGGGCAGGTGGTCTGTGCTGAATCACTGTTAAACAGAATTAGTAAAGATGTGAGAGGCTGTCCCTCATGAGGCAGAAGTTAACTGGTTGGGAGAAAGCAGATGGGCTATAGATAAGGTTCAAATAGATAAAAGATGAGTAAGTACTTTCATTTTGAGCAAACACATGCATGTTAGAAGGTCAGTTCCTCAGGTATAGGGACCATGTCTTATTTATCTTTATGCTCCCAGCACATAATAGGTACACAAGAAGTGAGTGAAGGGTTCAGCTGCATGGGGGAACGACAACAGCCAAGAAGTACCAAGTGCTTACTATGTACCATATACTATGGGCTTTACATATAATCATTCCTGACCCTAAGCCTAGGAGGAAATTATCTGCCCCAGATCACAAGGCCTGGCAGAACCAGGACTAAACCTCTCAACCATCATGTCTCAATAGCACACCAACTACTGGAAACTGTTGAAATTACTTTGGGACCAAGGATTGGGAAAAGCTTTGTAGGAATGCTTAAGTAGGGAGGAGTGCTCCAGACTATTTTCAAACAAGGAGAGGGGGCACTGATCTGGGATCTGATAAGCTGCAAGTGTTACTGAATTGAGTGAAATAAAATTAAGGGACAAGGTTTGCCAGAACCCAAAACTTCTTTAAAACAATCCAAAAATCTCTTTTAAAACGTCACAGTCACCTTAGAAGCCAATAAAGTAATATATATTAAATATTAAAGACACATACCCTAATTACCTCTCTTATCTACCTAAAATGAACACTAATCACGAGCACAAGCATGTTTACAGCACACTGGTGCCAAGAGTAAAAAAAAAATGGGGAAACATGCTAGATGTCCATCAACAGGCAAATGAATAATAAAATCAGGTACACCCATGCTATGGAATGCTGTGTAGCAAATGAAAAGAATGAGGCAGCTGTCTGTCCTGGCAGAGAAAGATCTGATGGGAAAAGCAAACAGAGCGTTTGCACAGTACGATAAACTTTATGCTAAAACAGGCACAAACATAATAGTATACATTTCTGTAGGGGTGTGTGTGTGTGAGAGAGAGAGAGAGAGAAAGAGAGAGCGTGTGCAAATATCTGTATTACCTCTCTTGAGCAGTGGATAGGGGCCAGACACAGATTCCAGAGAGACTTTATGTTATATCCATAATGTGTGAAATTTTTGTCAAAAGAGTATGTGTGTAAATAGACACACACACATACATGTATATAATTTCCATTTTATACATAAAAATTATTTTAAGAATTTTTTAAAAAGAATATTTTCTAAGATGGCAGGGAAAATGAAACTAAGGAGGCAAGGGGTCAGGGTCGGAAGGCAAGACACTCTTGACTCTGTTGCTCAGCACTGGTCTTAAGGAAACCAAGAAACATACTCCTTTGAGTATGGAGGGAAAAACTGGAGGGCGCCTCTAACACATCCCCTGTGCCTGAAAGAAGAGGTGGAGCAAACATCCAGGATGGTCTAATGACTAAGTCATGCAGATGGAAAGGCCAGGATCATGGCTCTGAGCAGCAACTGAGGGCCTCTGGGGAATCCTAGGCGTATCTCCTCTGCACAATCTACTCTCTTCACGTCAGATCATTCTAAAATCTATCTGGACCAGCCTAATTCAGCCCTCTCCACCTGCCTAGATCACTTATTCTAACAATTCTGAAATGCAAGGCATACTTTTCCAAGAAATATAAATCGGACGCCTCTCTCACAACACTGAAGTAGTTCTAGGAATAAGAGGCAGCAGCTTGGGGAAAAGAGCAAGAGAGAGCCCCTCTCTCACTCCAGCAAGAATCCAATATCTTATTAGTGGCACTCAATGTGTGCTTAGGACAAGTTATCAGATCAAGATGGAAAAGCAGCAACTGGCCCACACCCACCTGGGAAAATGAAAAGTGATGGTGAGAGCCCTAGCAGAGCTGTTTAAGCCTTCAAACAAAAGTCTAACTGAAATGTGACATAGATAGGAAATCAAATATAAAATAAATCCTCAAAAAACCCACCCAAGATTTAAAGCAAGGTCTTCAGTGACTATCCTTAAAATGTGTGCTCTGGGGCAAAAATGGAACCTTGCTATCAACCTGCTGTCCTCATCTCTTTTCCTCAAATCTGTGTCTGAATGGACAGATGGACTGAGCCCTCATGTCATAGCAGAAGTGAGACAATAAGAGCTGTCATGAAAAACCAGGGCTTCTAATTTTGAATATCTCCCCTTCAATTTTGGGAGTATTTTGTTTTGTATTTAAATGATCAAAAATATAAGAGTAACTCTCCTAGTGTGTATTTACTTTGTGACATTGTTTTTGTAAACTTATCCAACTTAACTGGGAGTTGACACATGATTATTAATTAACACACACTGCTTAGTTTGACACATACACTTAAGTGACAATACACAACAATGATAAATTTAGTAGGTCAACATGTAGATAATGTTTCTAAAGAGCAAATATTATCATGACTATATTAAAAAAAAAACTGTACTCCCATCTGAAAGTACCAAGAATAGATATGGTAGTAATTCCCACAACTGGATGACCTTTTTATCCATGTTGACTGACTCAACTTATCATCCATTACAAGATCTAACTTATCCTCTGAGGTACCTGCTGATTTCCAGGCCTGTAAATGTTCACGTTGATTATTTCTCCACAAGTGAAAATTTTAGCATCTGCTTTCAGGAATACACAGTTTAGTAAATTTCATTCCAAGACTCAAATTTAAGAAAATAATGATGCATCACTGTGTTTCATTTATAAAGCACTAGATAAATAACTACCACTGCTTACTGATCAACGTATGAGCTAGGCACTAGTCTACATACTTTATGCTCTTCATTTCAATAATTCTCACAGTGACACAAAAGTAAATGCATAATAAGAAAGGTATAGCATTTTGATCACACAGATTGTAAATTCTGGTTAAAGAGTCTACCAATTAAGTATGATATATGTGAAAAAGGCCTAATAACTGAAACATACACAACAAAACTGGGAATCTGTCTTTTTTTTTTCCGAATAAACACTGATTTTAAAAAACAACAGGTTTTTTAGAAGCCCTGTTTTGGAGGAATATAACACCTACATCAGTAACATTCTTTTAAATCCAAAACAGACGTGGTCTAACTACCCTGGTAGGCAAATAAACAGCTCATGACCCACAGTCCAGACTTGGGCTGGTCTAGTACAGAGAAGGAAGGATGCTGGAGTAATCTCAGTGGTCTGCCTGCCTCCACACTGACAGTCATTCTGGAGTTGCCTACTTCCTGTTCTTGCAAACATGCTCTTTTCCAAGGTGCTTTTAGGTAGGAAGCTCAGATTCCACTGAAACAGACCTGCCATGGAAGCATGTGGTTCTTCCTTTTCTTTTTTTTTTTTAAGCCACACTTTCACTATTCCTTCTCCCAGCTTAACCAAAAAAAGAAAAAAGAAAGAAAGAAAGAAAAAAAAAGGCAGCAGCATGCCTCTCACCCACCCTAACTCAAGTGGGGCTGAACAAAAACAATTTGAAGTATTGGTGTCTGATTGAACTTCAACGACCAGGGAACAAATATTTTTGCAAAACACATGGTTTTCCAATTGTTGGCTTTCAACAAAATTGAAGGTTACCTAATAAAGCTGTCAGACAGTAGATCATTAAAAATAATTGATTAATGTTTGGCAATAGATCACTGTGATTTATGGAATATAACTCAGAAGGAGTTCAAGGAATTAAATGGCATTCTCATAACTGAACTCCTTCAATTTCCACCTACTTTTTTATGTTAGCAACATTCCTTTGCTTTACATTTATAAGAACAAAAAGAATAAAGTCAATGCTAAAACCTATCTCTTCTAGCAATAAGTAACATTTACCAATGAACGCATAAACATTTAGGATACAAAGGGTACAATTCATGTCATTAAGAAAAATGTTTCTATTAAAGTTTATAAAATAAATGATCAAAGTGGTAATATATATAGATCAATTATATATTTTGATCAATCTTATACTATAACAATTTTTATAACTCAATCCAGAAGAAATTTAATACTTGGAGTTTTAGGATGACAGAATTTTAAAACATATATATATATATATATTTAAAACACACATATATATATTTCTTTCAGAAGAATAATGAAAAGTTGACCAATAATAAGACTCTCAAGCATAAAATATTATATTAAGATAAAATTTGGTGGAGGAAGTAGAATGGAAATATGAGTTCAAGGAGAAAATAATGATATGAAATTTGACTGTTCAAGAAGAGTTTGTTGAGGCTTTTTAAAAATGTATGATTTGGGCTTCCCTGGTGGCGCAGTGGTTGAGAATCTGCCTGCCGGTGCAGGGGACATGGGTTCGAGCCCTGGTCTGGGAAGATCCCACATGCTGTGGAGCAACGAGGCCCGTGAGCCACAACTACTGAGCCTGCGCATCTGGAGCCTGTGCCCCGCAACAAGAGAGGCCGCGACAGTGAAAGGCCCGCGCACCACGATGAAGAGTGGCCCCTGCTTGCCGCAACTAGAGAAAGCCCTCGCATAGAAACAAAGACCCAACACAGCGAAAAAAACTTAAAATAAATAAATAAATCAAATAAATAAATAAGTCAGGAGCTCTTTAAAAAATGCATGATTTAGTATCAAATTGCTACCCATTAGATACGCTTATCTTAAAATGTCAATATTTACAGTATACCAAAAATAAAACCCTTTGCAAATATTTAAATGTATAAAGGAAAACTAGATGTCAAATTACAAATATGTAACGGACACAGATTCTTCAAATTCTTATAGGAACAAGGGAATTTGATCTCACCCACACCACTTCACACTTTGTGCTATTCTTTTCCTCTTTTCTGCCCATTCAAGTGACATTTCTCTAAGACCTAGCATCTCAAAAACTCACTTCCTTTATCAAATCTTCTCCAAATCCCCCAACCCTTCAATGACCACTCTCTCAGGCCTGCACATCCTTCTTAAGGAGATACAACACTTAGTGTGTGTCAGGCTTTATGTACATTACTCAGTTAATTCTCCAACACTCCTATGAGGAAGACTCTATTATTGTCATCATTTTCAGGATGATGAAGCCAAGACCATGTAGGTAATAACCTGCACAAGGTCAAACACCTGGTAAGCGGCAGAGCAGGTTTGGGAGCTGGGAATGAAATGTACATGGGCTGACTCTGGAGTCGGAGCTCTTAACCGTCACACTTCCCTGTGTTTCCCACCCCTATTCCCTTCATCTGAGTTTAGTACAACATATATTTGTGGGAGATGATGCTATTTCCCACTAAGAAGCTATGCCTTCAATGCAGCAGCTGCTGTCAAACAGCCTCCAAGATAACCTCTGAGTTCTGAATTTGTGTAACCAGAATGTGCTTATAGTACCTTAAAATAACCTTCCTTTTCATGCCTGTAGGGAATAATCAGATTTCACACATAGCTACTTATTTCATTTTTTAAAAGTTCCAATTAACAGGAAAAAAATCCTTAGCAGTCAATTGCATATTACGATATTCCAAAAATGTTTTAATTACCTAAGTCTGCCTAGTCATAACTTACTTAATGCTTTTTACTCTTAAATCAAACTAAATATGGAACGTAGTCCTGGGAAAAATGAGAGATTGATTACAAACCATTTTAATATCCTCATGAATCTTTTTATGGAAATAAAAACAACTTCAGCGAAGCTGTGAGACCTTGTTTATAAGTGGAAGGACTCTAGGGATGAGGGCCCCAGGTTCAAGCATCCTTAGAAGGTGAATTTAGGAGCAAGGAGTCAAGCACCAAAGAAACTTGATGTGAAAACAAGTGTTGTTAAGACTCTTTGATGGTGATACCTAATTGACCATCTAGTCTTTCTCTCCTAAGAAGTTAAAGAACAAACTCAAGGTCACTCTAGTTTGCTTAGAGGCGAAACTAAGGATTCAGATCTCTAATTCCCAATGTGATTCTCTTATATGTTTAACTGGATACAATTCATTTTGACTCTCTAAAAGTCAAGGGTCATGTTATGAATCCATTTAGATTATATATTCAAAACAGAAGAAAAACAAAGCAACCTCTCTTTGATTGCTAAATATGCCCTTGGAAGGAAATTATCAATCATTTCAGCCAAAGGAAAGTCTTTTCTTCCATACTTCTTGATGGCAGTTCATTACATTTTACCCCCAGGCTACTGTGTACTTTCTTTTGGCAAGATCCATTACATGCAGTACTTTCATAATATGTTGGTGGAAAACAGGCAAAAGAAGTATTTACTGCATTTAAGATATTTCTCCTAAGGGTTGAAACATGGTTTACAGACACACTCACTCACTCACTCACAAACACTTGCCTAGGAGAACATAGTCCTGAGGGGAAAAAAACCTTGAAGGTACATATTAACAGATCTGGAACCTGAACCTTGTGCCAGTGAAAATGAAAATGATATATTGGTAACGCATAGCAACCTAATTCTTCAAAGTAGCAGTTTATGTCAGAAAATAGCACCAGTCTAATAATTACAACTCTGAAGACAAATGAAACTACGGCTTGTGAATGTCACTTACTGATCATAATATCACGGGCAAGATACGTATTTTTTGTGATGGTAAAATAACAAATTACTATAACACAAGGTGGTACAGGGGTTTCTGCTTGTATTATATTCTATCTTCTAATCCAAGATTAATGATAAAAGCTAAAGCAGCATATCTGGTAACATTTACAGCTTCAGTTTAAAGAAAGATGATTACACTACAAGAAAAATTAATCCCCACCTCTCCCACCTTTTCCTACAGAAAAATGTTATTTTCTACAAACGAAATAATCTTTTAGAAATCATAAAATAGTCCTAAAAGGGCATTTCATTAAGTTATGGTCACCATAAAAAGGATTTATTTAACTTAATATAAGGCAAAGCATGATGTTTCATTAGAAATCTCTGAAGTTGCTCTGATCTTTTGAAGCTTTTAAAGCTTGTGAGCACAAAATTTCCTCTCATTTAGTATTTCTAGAAACCTTTTGAATGTAATGTCTGAACAATAATGAAAATACAAACACTGTGTTTTTAATAGCTTAAATGATGTTAAGAGAGAGACTTTAAACTGTACTGCTTATTATTTTCAGAATCTGGAGAGAACACAAATAGAGAAACTAAAGTTAAATACCAAACCAAGAACAAAACCAGAAGTCAGGCTGCACCCAGGCCTCCCAACTCAGTTTGTTTCAAAATCAACAATGATCACACAGTTTATGTAATTTGGGAAGTGTTGGTTGATTTTTGTCCTTGACTTTGTTTTCTGCTGAAGCTTAAATTGGGCAAAAGTTACTTTATGGAGAGAAGAATCAAAGAGTAACTAAAAAAGGAGATTGAGAAATATAAATATATTTTGTCAGGTTTGCATTACCTTAGGTTTTAAAAGAATGTTTCAAGTAAATGGAATTTGAAAGGTTTAATATGAACGGATACTCAGTAAAGACAATCCATAATAAAACTCATTTTCTGTTTCTTCACCCTTCTTGCTCAGAAATAATAAAATCTTTTGTGTGATTAACTGGTTTAGTAAACATACAATTTCAGTATGTAATCTTAAAATATTAATAGTCTCCCTCCCCCCAACCCTCACTGATCATGAATTTGGTACTAACAACAGGCTCTAGTCATTAATACTCATCCAAATAACCATATCCACTCAGTTTAAAGGGGGCAAAATTAGTCTATGCCTGAAAATAGTTTAATAAGTCAAGAATAGATATTTTTGTTATCTTAAGAAATTTAAAACCAAAGCCAATTGATAAAAGCTTGGAAGTTGGCTGAAGTATTCGTAGCACCTAAGATCAAAAGTCAGTTTGTCTATGCATTTTGATCAATCACTCAGAAGCCTAGTTTACAAGAGGCCAAAGTTCAAAAGAGCTGTCAAGTATTTCTTAGTACAGACACTTTAGCGCTGCATAACCAAACCCTTTTCAGGTAGTGTGAACACCTAGAGAGTCAAACACCCTGAAGATTTCACATCTCTGTCACAGGCCTGGGTTAGTGATTTAATTAAAACCCACTAAGACAGGATCCAGACAACCTGTACCCTCACGCAAGTGTATGAAAGAAAAGGATAGATGGAAATGGGTCACAGAGGCTACCAAGGAAAGGCTCTATCTCCACAACTGGGCTTTTTTTCCCCAGGAGCTCAGATACAAACATGGGAGGCTATATAGTTTGGAAGAAAGCCTTTCAGGTGATCTAATATCTCCATTTTTCACAAACTGTAGTCTTGATGGGGAAAAAAAATGCTCTGGGCTTGAGACAGCAAAAAGAAAGATGGATCTGCCACTTTGAATAGTTACATATGCTGGTTTCAGGTTCAGTCCAAGCAAGTACAGTAAAACTCATCTGAACAGCAATTTAAGTTAACTTCACATTATATCTAACTTATCTGTCATTTCCCACAAACTTCTGAAGCTTCCTGCTTCCAAGCTGCAAAAATCTAACATCAGGAAAAAAGGCTTGAGCTCAAGTTTATTCCACCCACTGAGACATCAGGAGGCAATCTGAGGTCTGCATATTTATTTATTATTATTATTTTTGTTATGCTAATATTCTAAGTGCTCCATTCAAAACAACCTCTATTCCTTAACTGACTAATCAGAGCCAGCACTGCCACCTTGGAGAGCTGGGGGTCAGTGAATTCTCAGTGGCCCCTGCTCCTGCTAAAGGGTTGTTCGTCAGCCACTGGACATTTCTGACTGCTCAGTAGGGGACAAGAGGGGAGGGGAAGAGGAGAAAAGACAAGCATTTAGTTCTGATGAGTGTGTGTTTATTGGAATAAGTAAATGGGCCAAGTCAGAGCCTATTAATTTCCAAATTGGCCACTGAAGCATGACGGCAAGCTAGGCTACAGCCACAGAAGCAGAAGAGGGCCCTCTAATTTACAGAAACCCCCTTTGATATGAGACCCAGATCCTATGGCCAACAGAAGAAAACTCAGAAGTTGCATTGATGGACGGATGCAATTAAACAGAAGCAAAAGCAATTAAGCAAATACACCTGTTGAGAAGTTGGAATTTTTCTGATGAGTTGCTTCAGCAACTCTGGGACACAGCCTATCCCTAAATATAACTGATGAAAAGCAATAGTAAACCAAGCCTGATGATGGAGATCTGTGCCAAATGGTGCCATGTTATATTCAAGGAAGAACTTCTCCATTAAAACACAATAGTTTTAAGCAAACTTAAAAAGTAGATAAGCACATCTCCTGTGTGATCATGCTATTTTCTACCCATAAAATGAAACCTTTGGTCATAGGTGAAGATGGAGTTTTAGGGCTCTCAGAAACAGTAAACAATGGCTTATGCAAGAGTACAAAGAGATAGCCAAAAATAGTGTTTCTGACTTAAAAGGTTTTGGGAAACTAAATAAAAGATTATTTCAAAACTACAAACTTTCTTGTAGGTAGCAAACTTTCCTGTAGGTAGCAAAGTGATAATTGCAAAAGACGCAAAGTTAGTGTCTAATATGACTTTACCATCTTCTAGAAGACCTTTTACTTCTTAATTCAACATATGAATCATGGGTAATCCTGAAAACATATCACATTACTACCTAAGAAGTCACATGAGAAAGTTTGTCCACACCTGAAATTCTACCAAAAGGCAAACATCGTTGAGATTTGAAGTTTAAGAAAGTTAACTAAAAACAAAATCAAATTTAGACATTGAAATTTGAAAACTGAACTTAGTTGTCCAAGAAATTCCCTGAACATAGCAGCCTTTGCTTCCCCACAATACCTAAAAAGTAAACAGTGCCTGCCCATTCATTTTATCACTGGTTTTGAAATGCTTTATTGTCTACCTGCTTAAAGATTCTGGGAAAGAATATTTTCCTTTTCTAATTTTTCATCTTAGCTAACAGCAACAAAACATTTAAAGTGGCATTTTTATGAGGTCCTTTCTAAGACAGTTGATATAATGGTAAATGGCCGGTTATCAGGATTAAAGTTGTGGTTGGAAGAGTACTCCATTCTAAAAATAGCGAATTCAAAATCAACCAACAAAACTGTACAATTCTGAGATTGTTTGGGAACCACAGCTCCACCCAAATCCCATGGAAGGACCAGTGCCACTGTCCACAGTTCAGTTTCTAATGAGATCAAAGGCCTATTTCTTACCATTTGATTAACAAAGAAGCTGCTTCAATACTGTCCTAAAAGCAATAAAAACTGCCTGATTTTATGCTCTACAAGCTAAAGAGTCATAAACAAGCAGAACAAGCAGAGAACATTTTTCTTTTAAAGTTAAATTCTAGTAGTACACTATGACAATACAGTCTATATTTAAGGCAGGTCGTGTGTGTGTGTGTGTGTGTGTGTGTGTGTGTGTGTGTGTGTGTGACAGAGATAGTCAATGATCCATTAATTGAAAGCCACATTTAATATAATTTCCATTTTATAAAATAAAACCACTATACTGTTTTTAGATCTGAGAAATGAGCACATGACTTAAGACAAATATTGCAATAGGAAAGAGAAGATATACAGAAGAAAAGAACAAGTATATGTAAGGTGTTAAATGTTTTACCATTTTTAATTATCAAAGGGTAAATACTACATTTTAAATCATATGATAAGTCTGATGTCAAGGTTAGACAGATGATTGTCATCTCCTAAAACCAACTGCTAATTTATTAAAACCGACAAAAGAAAAGCAAGAATTCAAGAATCAGTATACATTTGTTTCACATCTGCGTTTCTCTGTTTTCTTACCATGTATGTTGTACAGTCGAACTCTGTGGGTAACATGTTCAAAAAAGCAAGTCACGTCCGAAAAAAACCTTCCATGTTGCACTATGACAAAGGGTGGTGTTGTGTAAACATAAGGCTGAGGAGGAAATCACATTTTTAAGAAAAGTATTTTGGCTTTTAGTTTTTCCAAGGAATGCTTATTATAGTTTCCAAACTGGCAAATGTATATCACCTGATATTTGTAATTTTAAGTGAAAAACAAACCTTACGAGGTATCGTAATATGTGCGTGCTACAAAAATTGAATATAAGGTTTTGCATTAGACAAATACTGCTGAAAATAGAAAATAAAAATTTTACAACCTGATTGGCCTAGATGATCTACAAACATTTCTCCCAGATATAAAAATTTCTAATTAAAATCTTTCTATATTGTCCATATGTTATTTTTTAGAATGAGCAATCGTTCTACAGCAGTGACATTTTCTCAGGCAAACATTTATTATAACCATGGCTCCCTAATGTTCAGGGGTTGGGAAGGTGGCTAGGATGACCACAGGGAGTCATCTTAAGCAAACAGGAAGCAGGATTCAGAAACATAGTTTAATCACAGTCAGGTTTACTACTCTAACACTGCCCTTTTACTCACAAGAACTAGCTGAATATAAAGCCAACTTCCAAACTCGGAAAAACTATGGCAACCACTGGTTTAGTTTTTATTATTTAGAATCTAGATTAAAGAAACTATGGGAATAAAACACATAACTTATATGACACAGAAACAAAATTTAAAGCATTTATGAAGAATTTTATTTTCTTAAGTATTACACACCTTAGAAAGCTCAACAATAGCATAAAAAGCTAGGTTTGCAATGTAGCACAAGATTTTCAGAACTCTGTAATTTTCTTCCAAATTTACCCTTTGGCTAGAGAAAAATATTCTGAAATTAATATAATGCTTTATAGTTAACAAAGTTCTTGTACCTAATTACCATATAGCTAGAAAGTAATGGAGGAGAATGAAACCTAGGACGGTGATATCCGGGCCTTTTTCTGATAAACTCAGCTGTCTCTTTCCCTGATGTTCTTTTATTTCTTCTTTGTAAACATATGATGATTCTCTTTATCCTTCTATCTAATATTAGAGCCATTTAAAGATAAAATCATTTAAAATAAATTAGTAATTATAATTGTCCATGTATAATATTCTATAGCATAGCTACTTTAAAAAAAAAAGAAAATGTCAGTCAAAACAAAATGCCTGTCTAATGACAAAAGCTGTTAAGTGAGAAAACACTGATGTAGCTTATACTTATGCTCATAGTAGGCATTTCAGGATGAACCGTGGATCCTAAGATGCCTACTATGAGCTGTAGCTTACCTTTAATTCCTCAATGATTTAAAAAAAACAGAAACAATGACCAACAACTAGAATCCTGAGTGTGGCCTACACAATCTCTTAAAATCTATATTTGATTTTGGTTAGCAAGCTTTTCTAGAACAAAAGTAACTTTTTCAGGAGACAGGACCCTAGGCAACAAAATACTGAGAATATTTAATTTATCTTAAAGTGGAGAAAAGCTGTGTAAGTGTAAAAGCAAAGGAAGAAACTCTAAAGAAAAAAAATATAAAATTGACTACACAAAAATTAAAAACTACTACATAACAGAAAAATAAAAGAATTAACAAACTAAATGACACATTGAGAGCATAAATAGGATACAGGATTGCAATAAATAGGAAAAAGGATTAATTTTACCATATATAAAGAATACTTACAGATCCACAAGTCTTATCGATAGAAAAATGGTCAAAGAACTTAAATAGGAAACTCATAAAAGAAATATGAAAGATAAAGCCATAAAAAAGTTCAACCTCACTAATAATCATAAAAATCTTAACAGTAAAATATTTTTCACTCATTATTATAGGTAAAGCATTTAATATGGCTAATTCTCAGAGCTTAGAATAGCATACTAGAGAGCTACTCTCAAGAAAATACTGGTGGTGGGGCTTCCCTGGTGGTACAGTGGTTGAGAGTCTGCCTGCCAATGCAGGGGGCACGGGTTCGTGCCCCAGTCCGGGAAGATCCCACATGCCGCGGAGCGGCTGGGCCTGTGAGCCATGGCCGCTGAGCCTGCGCGTCTGGAGCCCGTGCTCCGCAATGGAAGAGGCCACAACAGTGAGAGGCCCGCGTACCGCAAAAAAAAAACCAACAAAAAAAACACTGGTGGGAGTGAATATGTATGCCATCTTTCTAGAGGGAAGATAAGTAGTATGTATATGTCAAAAGCCTTAAAAGGCTTCATCCACTGACACAAAATGACTCTTCTGTCAGGAAATAATTAGCACTGTACAAAAAGAATGCTACAGAGAAAGCTTATCACAATGTTATAGTAGTAAAGTATTGGGAGAAAATATACATATGCAACAATAGGAAATTCTTTTTTTCCCCACATATATATACACACACACTTTTTTTGTGTGAGAACACTTAAGTTCTACCCTCTTAGCAAATTTCAATTATATAATACAGTGCTATCAACTAGTTACCATATTATACATCAGACCCTCAGACCTTATTCGTCTTATAGCTAAAAGTTTTTAAACACAAAAGTGTATATTAAAACTGTGTTTTCAAAGAACATATCAGATGTGAGCATTGTCACAATGAAAAATAAAATATGTTCATGTAGGAAGACAAAAACTTAAAAATGGGGGAAAAAAGATATGCATAGAATAAAAGACAGTAAAAATATATCAAAATGTTGGCAGGGGTTTTCATGGGCTTGTGGAATAGTTGGCAAATTTTATTGTTTTCTTAATTTTCTGCATTAAATGTGCTAAGATTTGCATATACTACCTTTACAGTCAAGGGTAGGAAAACATTTTTTTGTTTGTTTTTTAAAGTGCTAAAATTTAAGGTGAAAAACGGCTCAGTGGTCAATCTATTTTTCTCATATGGCTAGGAATTTTGTGTCTATATATATGCCATGCCACATAAGTACACAACAATACGGCAGCACCCTAATCTTAAATCAAATCTAGCTTCATTCCATAGAAAGCATTTGTCCACTGTAGCATCCTAACTGAATTCCAACTCTGAGAAATTATCTGTTTATCTAACATTCAACTAGAAATTGCTAAGTGTCAATAATGATATATATAATGGAGCCAACTCATCTATTCCTAATAGATAACAAAATATTGAGATGCATTTATTTTGCTCCTCATTATTCTTTCAATAAGTACTTATTCACTGCTCAGCTCACCAGCACTTACCTTGGCTTCTCCATCTGGTAAGAAGAGGTAGGCACCACTTTTGTCCTTTTTACTCGTGGTTCCATACCATGAAAACTGCACTTTTACTTCATGACTTTTACCATCTCCTTTATTTATCATTTCCTAAGGATAAAAGAAAAAAAATTTATGATAACTCACAATTAAGACATTAACAAGTTGTATCTAGTTACATGTATATGTCAATTTCAAAAAAAAAAAAAAAAAAAAAACCTGGCAATAGATTCAAAAATGATAACATTCAGCCTCTAATATTCACAATTCTTAGATAAACACTCAAAATTTTATACTTAAACTTACGATTTAAAATCTTTGCCATAGGAACAAAAAGAACACATTTCACCAAGGAAGAAAGAGAAACACAAATTAAGAGATTAGATCAGTACTTCTCAAACTTTTTGTAGTAAAGTGGATTTATTTTTATTTCCAATATGCATGGAACAATATTTTTGTAAAGTACAATGAAAGTGAATTACTAGAAAAATTAAAGTGATGTGCCAAATATACACTCAAATTTTTTATTATTAGATACAATAGGCATAATTTTACTCAGCCAAATTACTTTAAAGTTTCCATAAACATTGCTAAACAGCCACAGCTTCCATACTTATCTTGTGGACAAATAACAAACAGTCCACTGAGCAGCACCACCCACAGACCACACTTATAAGGAGCAAGTGGTCACTGTGGACCACAAGGAGAAGGTACATATAGCTCATCTATCCTTTCTCCCAGAGAATCTGTGTCCACTTTTCCCACTTTGCAGAAGTAATCTGCATATATTATAATAAAAGTGACAAGACTTCTATAAATTTCAGAACTATTCAGAACATACCTCCATAAGCCCAGAGTGACTAAACCGCAGCTTAATAAAGGAGTTCTCTAGAGTTATATCTTCTTGAGCACTTTTTATATTATTCATGTTGAAAATTCCTTTATTTGCTATATGACCATTATATAGGACATATTCAGCTAAATGTGGATTTGAACTTGCTGTTTCCAAAATCTTATATACTTTCAGTCCCAATGGTGGCATCTGTGCTAGAAAAGAGATCTTTACAAGATAAAGGAGAGAATTTATTAAAGAGAAATGTATCTACTGAAAGGAAACCATATATACTTCTAGTAAAAAGGAGAAACTACCATATTTAAAAAAGAGAATATAGTACTATTCCATAAATATGTTTTGATAATTTATGGGTAGAGTATCCACATCTCTGTTTATCCAGGGAAACTAATAACTTCAAGTAGGTAAGACCATCAAAGACATTACTGCTTTCATCCAATATATGAAATTATGTAACCATCCTCAATTGTCCTACGGTGCTCGTAATGGATGCTCAGACAGGGAAATTCTCCATGAAGGTAAGGGTTTATTGTGAACAATGATTTTTCCTAATTATTAGGAATCTTTTAATAATACTATAATATTTCAGTACATTAAAAATAAAAATGGTAAGTGTAACAATATAAATATTAAGCACATTAGTTCAATCAACACCAGCCATCAAATGCCTGGGGTCCAGCAGACACTGAACAAGGCATGGAGGATGCACCCACCATGAGACATGACTCCTGCCTTCCAGGAGCTACTGTTCCATTCTCTAAATGGGGTGTTTCCTGTAAAATCTGACCAAAACTGGTGTTATACTTTCCTTTCTATCTAAAGGATTATGAATTTATAAGAGCAGCCAGCAATGGCTTTTAATTTTCTTTTAGAGTTCCTAGCTTATGTCTGTGTCTTTAGAGTTTGGAGTACAATTTAAACTGTACTCCAAACTCCAGAAGTTAGATCTTTCCAGTTACATGGGGGTTCAGTTTAATATTGCTTATTTTAAGAAAATTTCCCCAAAAAATGTCTATTATTTGAATCCAGATTTTTTCCATAATTATCTCAGAAAAGAAGCATCTTACTTATTTTAGGAAGTCTTTCTTTCATGGTATATTAATGTCACCTTTGCAGTGAAAAGTTGAAAGTATCCAGGTTATTTAGAAGGATGGTATTTATCTCCATTTCAATATTTATAACTGTCATTAAATTGAGTTAGACAAAAAATTCAAAATTTTATGAGAAATGATTACTTCATGACTTCAGGAACAAGTTACAATAGATATACAAAGATATACAATATACATACTAATAACGTTCTAAAAATAACATACAATACACATACTAACAAAGATATTAATATTTGGAAAGCATAGGATCTGTTTTCCTTTAGTGTCATTTAACTCACCAGTTAAATCCTCTGGCATTTACAACTTTAACCACTTTACATACACCAACTTGACAGCTCTCAGGGGTATATATTAATACATATATAAACTATATACTGGCTATGCTTTTTTCATGTTGCCTCTCTAAGTTCTATAGAGAGCACATACCTCATAGGCTGTCTGTGAAACAGTACTTGCTGCATCCCACACTGCACTCATTTGAATTTCCATGGGCTTTCCTGAAGCAGAGGATACTTGCGCTGTCGGGGAGCTCACACAGACTGAGACTACTGAGTTTCGGTCTTGTTCTGAAGGATTGTAGACCACAAGATACCTGCAAAAACAGTCGCTTTACTATTGGGGTCTCAAGATATTTGAACTTTTCCACATTATTTGTGAGATTTCAGGTCATAGACAGTCATAAAGCCAACACAAGGAGAAGAATTATAAGAAATAGTCTGGTAAAACTTTTGGAGAACAGGAAATTTCATCACAACAAATACCACACAGTACAAAGAGTAATGAAATAAGGACTCACTTTCTAAGAATAAGTGTTATACAAATGAAAGACATTAATACAGCTATAATTAAGTTATTTCTATGTCCCAGAAAATGACTTATATACATATGGTTTTATTGGTCTTTCTAAAATAACCAGCCCTATACAACTAACATCCTGATCCCTGCCTAACTCACTGAACAAGAGAATACATAAATTGTCTGTGTGCATTTTAGTCACAACTAATTTCAATTAAAATTCATTTAGTTCATGCATTTTAGATCACTAAAACACAGTGAAATGTACGGTTATACATGCAGAATCACATAATTCACATATATATTTTATACACAGGGGCCCTTATTATCCAAGAGAGTTGTTTCTAGAGGAAAGGTCATTTGAAGTGAATCCACTTAAAACAGAGGCTGAAATTTTATAATAAATAGTGGTAAAAAAACTGATTGGAACTTGGCTAGAAAAGGGAAATAACGACTATTAAAATAAGTTTAGGCAATATTTGCAACTAAGTACAATTCTTAGAATGAAGTAGGGGTTTTGGCAAAATTTTTCCAAAAATTTTTTATTTATAAAAAATATTCAAGGACTTAATCATTTTTCCTAAAGTTCTCTCTCAATTCTTTGATATTTAAATAACTGTCAGTTGAATCCCCTAACATCCTTGGTTTTCTCAGTAGCATAACTCTGCTGGATCCTCACTGCTTCATGGCTTTGCCTGTGAGTAAAAACGTTCTAGATCATCATGTCACAGACTTCGTGAATTATGCACACTTTGTAATATTTATGATTTTACTTTATAAACAATTGCATCATATTATCTTCAAAAAATAAGCAGTATTTCAAAGAGCATATTTGACTAATAATATAACTGATTCAATAGTGAATATTTTCATGATCTGAAATATTTTGCTTTCCTACACAATTTTGTAACTTCAGGAACACAGAAATGAATAGTCAGTCAACCACTTCTCCCTCTTACCCATAGCGATATCAGACTTGGTCCAAGCAAGCTAGCATTGTTTATTTAGTGCATCAGAAAGCCTAGCAGCGCTCTTTTATCCTATATGTGTCCTGTATATTTCAACTGCATTGCAAATGGTTTGTCAGGAAATAAAATTAATACAGTGGCCAAAACTAAAGTGAAGGATAACAGAAAAGCACGAAGGGAAAGAAAGAGGATGTAGTGTAAAACCTATAAAATGTTTGACTTATAAATTGTTTATCAGCTGAAGCACTTTTGATTGAGACAGTACTGTGAGATACCAAAGGTAATAATATATGATAATAAGAACGTCTCTGGCTCCTATTAGGCTTGTAGTATATACATCAGGATCACAAGATCTAACTTACACCATTTACATTCATTGAGATTCCACATGTATATGAGAAAAGAGCAGCTGAAGCATGCAGTCAAAAACATATCTACAAAGGGCACTGAAGCCTCAAAGTACTAGACAAAACCCATTTTTATCCACAGAATCAATTCTTAGGGAGAGTGAGAGTACTGCCCCCTTGAGAGGTGTGCTTAACAGACTTACCTGAAGGAATCTATCAACCTATTTGCACCCTCCCACTGCCCTCCACCAGAGCTTACGTTTTGCCTGATTGTTCTCCTATCACAAACACACCTGGAGAATCACAAATGCCAGGGTTCATTGTTATCAACTAGACTATACTATATTCCTCAGGTACACTGGAGAAGAAAAGCAGTTGAGGATCACTCATGTCCAGCACCAAAGTTCAAACCAGCATCCCAGAAATAAGTGACTTACTACTGAACCCCATGTGCCCAGAGGCTTAGAGCCAGTATATGAAGAACTCTAGAACATGTTGTCTGAAAACTTAGGCCAGTCTCTTAATTCTGCAGAAGCCGTGAGGCAGACCTAGGTACAGAGCCCAGAATTCCCACTTCAAGTTCTTTGATGCTCTACTACCCAGATCTGGCTATAAAGGCTCTGATAATAAAATATAATGTGTCCAAGCAATAAATTAGGCAGCAAGCATCCAAAACACTGATTCTTCCCAGTGAGGAAGAAAATGACTCAAATTTAAAGCAAATAATAATTTCAACCATACATTTTGTTTTGTACAATATTAAATAGCTTTTTTTTTTTTTTTTTTTTTTCGGTACGCAGGCCTCTCACTGTTGTGGCCTCTCCTGCTGCAGAGCACAGGCTCCGGACGCACAGGCTCAGTGGCCATGGCTCATGGGCCCAGCCGCTCCGCGGCATGGCATGTGGGATCTTCCTGGACCGGGGCACGAACCCGTGTCCCCTGCATCGGCAGGTGGACTCTCAACCACTGCGCCACCAGGGAAGCTCCTTAAATAGCTTTTTATAATAAGTGTGAACTAGGTTCTGTTTTGTTTCATTTTCATAGCTAATTAGTATTTGACCATAATGATGTTTCTACTGTACTGAATTATGTAATTATCATGCCAGGAATCTATTCAAAAACTAAATGTGTAGAGTATATAATGAGTATAAAGCTGCACTAAGAAAATAATTTTTTAACATAATTAGAGATTCACAGCATGTTCAAGTGCATCACAGCACACATTTATCTGATACACAAACCTCTATGTACATTTCAAGTAGAGTACAGAGAAAGCATTATCATACATGAATTATATTTCCTTGGGAAATAAGTACAGCATCACAAATCAACTAAATTTTCATTGTCATTATCATGTTTAGTAGTCAAGCATTTGTTACACTGCCAATATCTCCAAACATGAATCCTTTTAAGTCAATCAATTGTGAATGGAACCAGGAGGTTTCATATCATAATATCATACTTATTAAAAATTTATATTGTTTCATCCACACTAACAGATGAAAAGAAAAAAATATTGCTGAAAAATGGGGCTAGTTAGTTTCTATTTTACCTTGGAAGTAACTATATAGGAAGCTCAGAAATATTTTTTCCCAATTTCCCCTATATTTGCATTAGCTTCTTATCTATCATCTGTCACCAAGTCACATCCAGCCTCCTAGCTCGCATTATGACATTAAGCCCCTGCAACTTGCCTACAGGCAATTATCTCAATTTTCTATATACAATGAACAACCTTCACCTCATGAAGACAAAGCACTCCTATGTTACCTGCCAATCAAATGAGAGGGCAAACTATGATCTACTGTGGCTGAGAGAAAAAGGAATGGAGAGAAATGAAAAGACATCTGTACGCTCATGTCAAACTGGGAGTCATTTCAGGAAGAACTATAATTCCACTGTAAACGTGGTTCTATCCTTGAAAATTCTAATGAGGAGGAGTATATTTAGAATTTCCTCACCCCTTTTGTAGAAATGATTTATGTCATGTTAAGAAAGACAACTGTGGCATTCCAGGTCCTCTCTCTGAGGCAAACCTAATCAGTGCCTACTATGAACAAAAGACTAGGACCACGCGGACTTCCTTCTTAGACTGGACATAGGGCAGAATGAAAGTAAGATGCCTCTTGGTGAGAGTGACGCTGGAGTTACCACTTACAGAGTGCTTCCTGTATGCCGGGGTTCAGTCCTCAGGCCTATAATCTATGAGGCACAGCCTTTCATCCTTCACTGGACAGATAGGAGAGCTGAGGTTCAGGGAGGTTAGGTATGTTGCAGAGGTGCAAGCAGCTACAAGTGCCACAACAGGCTTAGAACTCAGTCCTACTCCTAGTACCATCTTCTTAACCATCCTAACCACTTTATTCACAGGCCAAGCTTATAACGACCATTTTGACAACTGCGGTTTCCTGTGGAGATTCCCTTAGTTCCTAATTCACTTGAGAAGAACTTTGTCTTCACTGATGCCAAAGATCCCCACAGACCTTCTATCTTCAGGAAGCTCAGGATGAACAAAGAGCTATTTACATTTCAGTACATTTTATCTGTGAAAGAAAATTTATAAACTGGAACGCTGGCATAGAAAATATCTTGTAACATATACTAAAGAGTTTATCTTATGACCTCACTGCATGAGGAAAGCAAAAACAATATTCAAAAAACCATTTAAAAAATACTACATACATTTATGGCTGTGCAAAGAAGATAGAAATGAAAAATATTTGCAAGTCCCCTGTATGTGCAGTTTAAAACCAATTAAGCAAACACCAGGTTATATGAAAAGTAATTGTAACTTCATGTGCCTAGTGTAGTACCTGGCATGGAATAACATTCAATAAATAGTTGATGAATGAGTAACACACAGAAATCCCAGTGGGAGAATTTATCATTTGTGAATAATACCTACTAGTGTGGAGCTTTATGGTTTTATCAAATCATTTTCATTTTGATTATTTTAATTCCTTAAAAAATAGCACCGGCAAGCTATGCAATTAACCCCTTTGCAAAGATGGGGGAAATGACAGATCCAAGATCACAGAGAAAGTTAAGAACAAAGCAAAGAGTAGAGCTCAGTCTGTCCAATTCTTAATCAATGACAGCATATTAAAAAATTCAAACAATATCTTCATCTTCTCTAAGTAGCCTCATTAGTGGAGCATCATCTAAAGAAGAGTAGTAACCTTTGTACAGTATTCTGAATACGAAAATATATAGTTTTATATGTTTACAAAAATTGCACTTTCTAGATATGAACTTTTCATATAGTCTACCTAGTTTTCTAGGTTTAAAACATAATGCTTACCATATTAGCCATCAGGAAAAAAATATTAAGCTATTAAAAACAAAGGGAGCCTTTTTGAGATACATTAGATCTTCAAAAATCATGATTAGTTCTGTGAGTCCTTAGCTCTGGAGTCAGATACATTCAAGTTCAAAAACCCACTACAGCACTTAGAATTTGAGAGGCTTTGGACACGTGATTTCATTTCTTCAAGCCTTAATATCTTTATCTACAAAATCAGGAGACAAGATTGCAATTAGGGTTAAATGATAAAATGTTTGGAAAAATCACAGAGCTCAGAGCTCAGACCTGGCACAAAGTAGAATCTCAACAGCAATTAAATCTCTCCTTTCCCTTACAAGACCCTCCTGGTGTTTTGACCAGATACCCTGCTACATGAATCACACGAATGGCGGAATGAATGTTTTAATTAACTCAGGTGACTGAGCTGCTGCCTTATATGCTTTCTTATGTAAGGCATATATAAATCTAAATGAAAGAAATTAACAAAACCACACATGTTATAACATAGATACCTTAAAACAAGAGTTCAGATAATATGGGGGGGGTGGAGATAAATAAAGAGATGCACAGAATCTACACACATACAAAGTAACCACATGGCATGTGGCTAAATTAAAAGGCAAGAAAAAAAAAAGGACAGAGAGAAGGACTCCTCCTGGTATGTGTAGTTATAACCTTATGAAAGTGACTACATAGTCTCTGTTCTGAATATCTATAGTCTAGAAGGGGAGAAAGAGAAATTGTTGAGTTCAATATAATAGGGTAGGTAATAATACAAAACTATGTATAGTGCGTCTTGTGATACACACAAAAAGATGGTAGTCAGGATGATTAAGAATTAATCAGGAGAGCATTCAAAACAGAGAATTAATTAATACAAAATGAGCAAAATGTATATACAGAAGTTGACAGAACTTTACTGAGGGACATAAAAATGAATGAATGAAGAGACATACTTTTCTAGGTGAGAAAACTAAAATACTGCAAAATATACAACTCTCCTAAAATTGATTCATGAATCTTATTCACTGCCAACCAAAATCCCACTGAAATCCTTTTATTGGGAGAAAGGGAGCAAAACAATCCTATGACACATCTATAGTAATAGATGGGCAAGATAAATGGTTAAACAAATGCATCAAAACAATATGCCAACACTGATTCTAGATGAATTAAAAAATTTAAAAACAGAAAAAATGATACAAAATCAGTAAGAAAAATAAATATAAAATTTGTGGTACAAATTCTCTTTTTAACCATAACAGAAAAATACAGCAAAGCAAAAGACTGGCAGACTTGATAACAAAAAGCTTAGAACATTTTCTATATTAAAAAAATAAGATTAAAGAATAAAAAAATAAAAGGAGATCAAGTTTGGGAAATTTGTGCTCCTACAAATCAATAGAAATATAAACACGCAAGTGGAAAAAATGAGCATTTTTCTTTCACCAAATTGAAGTTGAAATATAAACGATGCTTCCACTTCCAGGAGAGATGAAGTAGTTGACAAAAGCTCTCACTTCTACGGGCCAACTAGAAAAACCAGATAAAATACAGTAATCATCTGCTTGAAGGAAACAGAACTGCTGAGGAGAAAAAGAACTGCAGAGAAGAGAGCTGCCTTCTCTAGCCATTTTCACTTTGGGCTGTGCCAATTCTCAGCATGGGAAAGGCTGAGTTCCCTGCAAAGCCCAGAACAAAGCCTAGAGAAGTTTCACTGTAGTGGCAAAGAAGCTAAAAGGCACTTGGTGAGGATGTAGAAAGCTTCAAGTGCACAGTTGGCTTTCTCATCAGTCCATGTGCCAAACACTGGGAGCCGCACAGAAAAGGAGGCTTAAAATCTAAACAGAAAGCTTCTAAAAAGTAGAGCAGAGACATATCATGAGGCTTTAGAACCCACCAGGGAATAGGGCCTACAGAATATACCAGGCTATTAGTTGAAAACTTAATGAGCTAGATGAAGAAGAAATTGAGAGAATTAGCCTCAATTTAGCACAGTCCTTGATTGGAGTAAGAGTGAACACTCTCTAGCAGATAGTTTCTAGAGCCTATACAATTCTTCTACACAATGTCTAGCACTTAATATAAAAAGCTGAGACATCTGCAAAGACAGAGCCACATGATTAAACAACAAAAAGACAGAAGAATTAGAACCACACATGATCTGGATATTGGTGTTAACTGATAAGCCTTTAAAATGATAATTACTATGTCCAAGGAAAGAGGAAAACATGAATACGGTAGATGAAAAGATAAAGAATTCTACCACAGAAACTGAATACGTCAAAAATTAACTGAATGAAATTCTAGAAGGATAAATATTTGAAATTAAGAACTCAGCAGATATGTTTAACAACAGAGTAGATTAAGCAGAAGAGAAGTTAAACCGTTAACAGAGGTACTTCCTCTAGATTCTGGGATTTTTAGCGAACTTCCTGCAACTACTTTTTAGACATCTAGATATAAAACACTATTCTTCAAAAAGTACGTATTTTTAAAATAATCAGAAAAATACAACTACAAAAACATGCAACTTTTTAAAAGGTCAGGGAGAGATAGCCAAGTAAAAGTAGGGAAATACACTCTAGGTAGAGTGACCATAAGAATAAAGGAACAGATATATAAAGAAAAAAAGGGAATTATTTTCAGGACATACAGGTCATTCAATATCACTAGAATCTACATAGTAAAGCGCATGTCTAAAATGCCAATATATGGAGCTAAAAAGAGAGATAAATCTCAAATCACACTGAGGAGTGAGGTGTCTTTAAGTCATTACAAATTGCTAAAAACCTTATTATATGGGGTATGGGGAGTGACTTGAAGGTTTAACATGGTCAGATTCATTTTTAATAGGTACTTCTAGTTGTCAGGTAGAGGAAGGATTTAAGGAGTCAAGACTCAAAGGAGGAAGACCAAGTAAATAGCTACAACAGCCAAGGTAGAAAAGGTGAAAATCTAAGTTACAGGAGTGGGTAGAAATACAAAAGAGGAACAAGTCTGAGAAACAGGTAGGAATTCTTATTAATAGGATTTTTTGGATTCCTTGGAGAAGGATGCATAAGCCAGAAGGAAAAGTCTGTAATTCCTGTTTTGCAGTTAGGGTGGCATAGATATGGTAGCGCCACTAACCAAGATTGAACCCCTAAGGATGGGTGGACGACATATCAAGATGAAGGTGATAAATCCAGTATCAGACCTCTCGAACTTGAAGTACCTGAGGGATATCTACAAAGATTTATCCTGATGTTCTTAAATTAATTATCCCACTTATCCACTGGAAATACACTGGTTTCCAGGTATGGTAGGCAGAGTAATTCCGCCCCCCTCCCCACCCCAAGATGTCCACATCCTAATCCCCAGAACCTATGAATATGTTACCTTACATAGCAAAAGAGACTTTGCAGATGTGATTAAATTAAGGGTCTTGGGATAGGGAGATTTTCTGGATTATCCAAGTGGGCCCAATATAATCACAGGGTCCTCATAAGAGAGAGACTGGGAAGTCTAACAGAGAAGGTGGCCACATGGCAACAGAAGCAAGAGGCTGGAATGTGTGTGGAAGGGGCCACAGGCCAAGCAATGCGGGTGACCATTAGAAGATGAAACAGGCAAAGGATCAGATTTTTCCCTCAGAGCCTCCAGGAGCAACAAGCCCTGCCAATACTTGTCAGCCCAGTGAAACTGATTTTGGATTTCTGACCTCCGAAACTGTAGATAATAAAATTGTTTTTTTTTTTTTTTTTTTGAGAGACTAAGTTCGTGGTTATTTGGTACAGCAGCACTAAGAAACTGATATACCAGGTTATACTATTCCTCTTGAAAATGAGGGCCAACTTCTGGTTTCACATCACAAAGACCACCATACACAGAAAAGAAACTCTTGAATGCTGGAAAAGGGGGCAGGGGTGGGGGTGGGCGAAGGGCAATGAGAAGAGCTTGGGGTCCTTGGAAGTGGGCCCAAGCAAAGACTGAAGTAAGTGTGTCTAGCCCTCTGACCTGCTCTCTCATGGAGGATTTCCTCATACTTTCTCATCCGCTGGCTACAAGGTCTGACGTGCCCAAATTCACATTGTCCCTGTGCAAGTGCCCACAGATAACAATAAGGAAAAAGCAGAGGAGAAAACCCCCAGACCTGCACTTCATAAAAAGCAAATGATTGACAGTCCCTTACACTGACCAAGGTGGTTATTTTTAACCTTTTAAAATTCTACTTGTCTTCTAATCTTTGAATGCCTTATACAGACACTATTCACTGAAGACATGCACATACACACAAGATTTTTCATATAAGTTCCAAGGCCTCCCAGTTTAAAAACGTTTCTATTCCTATAAAATAGGCCTTCTTAAATAGGCAAACGTTTAGCTGTTTTCCCATAAAAACCTCTCTAGAAACTATACAATAACAATCTCACTTATCTTCCATGACCAGATACGGGAATTTATATTTGCAAGAGGAAAAATAAAACATGACATTTTATGGAAGCTTCTAATTGATTTTGTAACATATATTATTTGGCCTCATTTAAGAAGAAGAAAAATTCAACACTAAAGAACAGAACACAATTTCATTTCAGCAATCAAAATTACGATTGCACTTGAATATAGTAGTAAATAAATGTTATCTGAATTTCCTAACGCATGAAAGTTTATTTCAACACTTTTTTCTACATTTAGGAGAAATAAATTAAAATTCATGGACAAAACTATTATAAATCTATCATCCCATGAAAGTCATACACCCAAGGGCAAGATTCAAAAGGAAAGTAAACAAGTGTACTGCAGGGTGATCGAATCTAGTGTGAAGATGCCCTTTATGAAACAGTAAGATGATAGTAGTACCTAAAACTGCTGTTGTCAACTAAGGTTTTGATTTCTGAAAATACCTTACAAAATTCAAGAACTCCATTAAATATTACTGAGAAGAGTTCTTAGTTTAGATGAAAAGTATGCAATTATTAAGAAAATGTTCTAGAAAGCTCTATGTTAGAAGACATTACTTTGTGTAGAGAATTATGTTTATTTATAATACTAATAGGCAAAGCAGTAAATCAAAAATAAAATTTTATATTATTAAAGGGATATTTTTTGCTACTTTTAAATCAAAGTAAATTTGACTTGGTAAGTGGCAGAGTTTTCCATATGTTAATAGTAACAAGAACAACAACAACAATAACAGTAATACCAAACAGCTAGCACTAATGAGCCTTTAGAACAGTGCCTAGAATACAGCATGTGCTGTACTTGAATTAACTCCTTTCAGTTTTACAACCAACTTATCAAGTTCTAAAATCATGCCCATTTTATAGATGTGTAGACTGGCTTGGTATCCAGCTCATGGTTCACAGCCATTTAAATGGTAGAGCCAAGATTCAAATTCAAGCAGTCAGGCTTTACGGCATCTTGGAGGTAGGGTAGGTGGCCTTGCTCTTCTCCAGTGGGTAAGGGACTCAGGGTGTATATGCTAGAAGCACAGAGTCCCACCAGAGTTCCATTTCCCCAAGTCTCTCTGAACTCTGCTTCATCAGAGGGCTCCACCTCCACCCTAGCAAAGAGCCCTCACTCTGAAAGCCCCCAACCAGCTGTAGTGGCAGGACTGGGGTAAGGGGTTTTCTCTGAGGTGATGAAACTGAGGCTACTTATCAAAGCTGCTCTAATAACAACATAAGCTGTTCTTTCAGTAGTTCTTACTTTATGTAAGAGGCAGTGGGAGAGGAATTGTTAAATTCCAGGTCTTCATTTTGCAATACTGGTGATAGTTTGGAAAACAGTTTCCTTATCCTATGTCCCAGTTACTGAACAAACTTGGTTATTTTCCAGAGTTGAGTTTTCTACCCCCAAACTTCCTTTCCCAGTGTTCATCCAAACGAATGCTTTATAAATGATTTGTGTTGTAACAGACAAAAAAACTAAATGTCAGTTGGATGTAACCCTGGGGATTATCTACTTTAGCCCCCTCTCTCCCAAGACATATTGCAAATGGAACTAATGTTTCAAAAAAAGAAGGCTGGTTAGTGACAGAGGTGGGACCAGAATGAGCCCTCTGACTCTCAGTCCAAGGCTCCCTTCACAGCACTGTGCTCTTTCCAGGCATCTGACAGTGAGATCTGCCCAAAGCTCAATGGTATAGGGGCAAAAGAGTATCATAAATGTTCAAATTTATAGCTGCAAATGCAACTCAATACTATAAATTAAAATCTTAACCCTCAAAAGTAGAACTACATATTTCAGGCTTTCCTACATTGAGAAAAGCATTTCTAAAAGCGTAAATAAAACCACAACCAAAGTAGGATTAACATGTAATTTTATAACTTTTTTAAACAAAATAAGGTTGAAAAATCTTGCAACTATTCCCAGGGCATAAGAGAAAATAGCAAGTCAATGAAAAGGATAAATATCCTTTTCCAACTATTCTAAAATTTTTGATACTAAAGCAATAAAAAGAAACAGACACAAAAACTGTACATAATTTGGCTGACCCCAAGAGTCTTGTCACCAATTAAGATGCTTTCACTCTGAGAGAGTTTTGCCTAAAACAAAAACACCATCTGTTTTACCTAAAACATTAAGATGTTCTATTTTCTTGTCAATTCAGAAATCACATCTGTAGCCATTTTCTGAAAAGACAGCAAAAGACATTATATTTATGGGTGACTGCATAAGGAATGATGTTCAATCAAAATGTAATTTTCATCTACTAGAAGAAAATTTAATTTCTCCAATGACTATAACGCCATAACTTTGGAGGAATACATAGTACATAAACAGGCTGATTTTTACACATAAAAAGATCTTAAAAGTTAATGCAGTAAAATAAGGTTATTTTGTTGTGAAAGACAAAAATGGCAAATACATTTGTATTCACTTTGACAACTGAAAACCTATCGTGTGTGAGGCTTTCAGGTGAAGAGAAAACAACAACTTTTTATTGGTGCAACATCTCTTCATGCTAGTGAGCCATCATGTAAGAGGTAAAAATATGAAAACAACAAAAACACAAACAACTCTCTGTTTTCAAAACACTTTTACACAATATCAGTTCTGGGAAAGACACCCTACAATCCAGTGAACCGAATGAAGAAGATACAAAACACTAGAAAAAACATCACTCACAGTGAAGGCAAACACCATGTCACAAGGGATAAAGAACACGTTTCAAAGAAAAACACACAAGCCATCCAAACACCTACAGTACTTTGAGTATACATTAGGTACCTACAAAATATCAAAATCTAAAACCCAGTATGTTTTAGTTTGAAAAGTACCCCAATTTCACAGTTAATTTTCTTGCCTAAAAAAAAAATAAAGCTACTCTCCAAATAAGGAGGAAATAAATAAGTCCAAAGGCTCTATTTTAAAATGTTTCTTTTACCACAAAGTTGTGAAGTGTTCTGAAGTCCAAGATGGGCTTGAAGCCCTCCCTGACTTTTTCAGGATCAGGATACCTTCACTAAAATCCTTTTCCTTGTTCCTCTTGTAGTGCACGGTTTATTAATCTGCATTCAGAAGGAAAAAAAATCTGGTTCAGAAGAATGGAAGACTTTGAAACATGCCGCATCACTTCAGTCTGTGCTCTGAACTGCTCTGAGTTAATGAGTTTTGTGTTAGCAATTTCAGAAGACATGATGGACACTGGGAGGAAGAGAAGAGAGAGGACAGAGAACTAAGTGTGCACAAAACTAGAAAAAATAAGGAATCGCTCTCACATACTCATCAATTCTCCCCAACCCAATACAAATCACTCAAGAAATCATTCATATGCCAGATATTTAATTTACTTTAACACTTTCACAGTGCATGACATAACTCCAACTAATGGGGGAAAAAACTTGGGTGCTACAAGCAATAACACAGAACAGAATCACTCAAACTTTGCACTTTGCTTAGATTCTACAAAGTTACTTATTTCCAAATATCTCAGTTGGAAATTATTATAGCCCTTCCTAGATCGTAGGCGGTAGTCCCCATGCTAACTCTGCCTTCACATTGTAAGGTATCAAAATAACATCATAATCCTACATATAGAGGCACATATTACTGTTCCCCATCTTCTGCACTTTCTTGATTGTGGTCCTTGATGGAGTAATTGTAAGATGTTGTAAGCAATGTGCAAAAGTCACTTTAATTTCATTAGACAAACCACACAACTTGGGCTTCCCTGGTGGTGCAGTGGTTGAGAGTCTGCCTGCTGATGCAGGGGACACGGGTTCGTGCCCCGGTCCGGGAGGATCCCATATGCTGCAGAGCGGCTGGGCCCGTGAGCCATGGCCGCTGAGCCTGCGCGTCCGGAGCCTGTGCTCCACAGCGGGAGAGGCCACAACAGTGAGAAGCCCACATACCACACAAAAAAAAAAAAAAAAAAAAAAAACCACACAACTTAAACACCCTGTGTAAACTTATTTCACTGTATAAAATAATCTGACAACAATAAACTAGAACCACACAGCTAGTTAAGAAAGTTTGATTTAAAGTATAAACAGGGCTTTCCTGGTGGCACAGTGGTTGAGAGTCCGCCTGCCGATGCAGGGGACACGGGTTCGTGCCCCGGTCCGGGAAGATCCCACATACCGCGGAGCAGCTGGGCCCGTGAGCCATGGCCGCTGAGTCTGCGCATCCAGAGCCTGTGCTCCGCAATGGGAGAGGCCACAACAGTGAGAGGCCCGCGTACCAAAAAAAAAAAAAATAAAATAAAAAAAAAATAAAGTATAAACAATAAAAAGGCAATTAAAGCAGACTAACCAGGAAATTTAGCAGGTGTTCACTGAACATGTAACTACTTTGCAATTGTTTTTAAACAAATAAACCTTAAAACGATCATTTAAAATGCAGTCTGGGGCTTCCCTGGTGGCGCAGTGGTTGAGAGTCCGCCTGCCGATGCAGGGGACACGGTTCGTGCCCCGGTCTGGGAAGATCCCACATGCCGTGGAGCGGCTGGGCCCGTGAGCCATGGCCGCTGAGCCTGCGCGTCCGGAGCCTGTGCTCCACAACGGGAGAGGCCACAACAGTGAGAGGCCCGCGTACCACAAAAAGAAAAAAGAAAAAAGAAATGCAGTCTGTTCAACCACTTCTACAAATGAAATCTAAATCCAATAAATCTAAAATAATTTTGTACCCAGGAACAAAAATCACAGCAGACTAATTAATTATAAGGGCCTGGGAAGAATTTGCACTTTTCAAGTTTATGTAAAATTGATGAAAAGAATGGTTTAAGATACCATACCCTGAAAACACTAAGGAGACAAATTCCACATTGTGACTCTTTAACTTTTTGAGAATTCAAGAGTTTTTTAAAAAAATATTTTCTGGTCTCTGTAATAAACTAAGAGCTAAGTTGTTCTTCTCAGTCTTCATGTTACCCTAATTTTCATCATTTTGCAGAGCTTTTTCACGTGTTTCTTATGATAACTTTCCATTTACTTATCCTCATAGAAATAGATATCTAACACAAGAGGGAGGAGATATGGGGATATATGTACATGTATAGCTGATTCACTTTGTTATAAAGCAGAAACTAACACACCATTGTAAAGCAATTATACTCCAATAAAGATGTTAAAAAAAAAAAAAAGAAATAGACATCCATCCAACCCCTGTGCATGAGAAAGGTACCTCTTGGTCTTTATTGTGGTATTGCTTGAAGTTCATCTCTTATTTAGAATTAGTTATTTGACAAATATTTGCTGAGCACCTACAATGTACCAGGTATTTGCCAGGGGATTCGAAAGAACAAGAGCTAATACTTTAGCAAGGGAGATGCACAACCAGAAATAAAGGAAATAATCAGTTTGTTAATAATGTCTGAAGGATGTAAAGAAGATGCAGTAATGGAGAAAAGAATGAGTGAAAAATAGGTTCATATGCATAGATGCAGCCTGACTGCAAGTTCCCAAAAGGCTACTATCCAAGGGGGCTATTGTCTGTAGCATTCGGTCTTCTACACCAGCTCTGCTGCTCTGAACAAATGGAGGGCTTCCTTCTTCAACAAACAATATCAGGTACTCTTCTGGCCCATGCCACCACCAACAGCAATTTCCTTGAGTGGATACTGCCCTAGATCAATGCTCTGTCATCAGTTCCCCATTTGCTCCTGCCTATTTTATTTCTGGCAGATTCAGTCTCCAAATTGGTTGTAAAATAGAGACACAGTGAAAGCCATTAATGTGATTAAGGTTGGCAATAGATCCATTAACTGAAAGAGTTAAAGCTGACTTGAAAGTAAAAATTAAAGTAGGACATCTTTAAGATGCATGTATGTATGTGTGTGTGTGTGTGTATATGTGTATACATATACACTTTACCATAAAACATACAAATGTGTATCATGTCCCAGTCTACTGATGTAAGAGCAAAGCTTCTGCTTTGATTATGGGACCACTAATTGGCATTCTGTGTCATACTTTCTGCATAACCATACATATGATAAATTATCTGTGGTTTCTAGCTTAGTTTTTCTAAAGTACAACAAGAACTTAAACACTTAAAAATATAAAGCAATCTGAGTGCAGATTGCTTCTACATCTTTACAATTTCTTCCCAAATCTTTTGTAGTCGTCTCGTCAGTATTTATCAGTGACTCAAAGCACTCAACTTTATATTAAAACAAAATCTTTTTGCTTAATTCATCAGTTTAATAAAAATCAAATTATGAGAGAAAAATAACAAGAAAAACTGATTTGGGAATAAGTAATTGATTGGTGGTAATCACACAACTCAACTGAAATACTGGAGAGAAAGAAGTGTGCCAGCCTGCTAGCTAGTAGTCTATTAGCAACAAGGTCAGGGTGCCATGGTCACAGAAAAGAAATGGAGAGTATCAGTTGATCCAGCTGGTCAATTAAGTAGAGGTTTTTAAATAGAGATCTTAGGCAAAGAGGATGAAAAGTAAAGAACAGCTACCTATCTAGCTATAAAAAGTAGCACCTTCCTTGTAGAAAAACATTTGTCCATTTTTCTTGTTGGTAAAGCACCAGAATTTCAAAGCCTTGGGGGCAGACATTATGGAAAGGCAAAGGAATCAATCTCCAAACCTGCTTTTAGAGAACTGCATGGTGTCTTTATTTCTGTTTATCATTGGTCAGTGACTAACTGCATTTCTTAGTCCAGTTCGATCAGCGTTGCAGTTTGAGGTTATCTTAGATTGTGGCAATAGGGTGACTGTCAAACCAAGGTTTTGGTGTTCCTCTGATTGTCATCTTCCATGTTTTCATGAGTTTTAATAAAAAATTGAGAGTCAGTCTCAGGGTTCCTAGTCAGCCATCATATAAAATGGAAGTGTCAACATTTAAAAAAAAAAACATGTAATAGGTGTTATTTCATCTAAGTCAATGTGAGGTTGAAAGACTATTTCAGGAATTAATACTCATCATTCCTGATATAATAAAATAAATAGAAGTAATAAGGGTGGGGAGAATAGTGTGGGAAAGGTGGAGTCTTTCCTCCTACTCTCTCCCCAAAGACCTTTCTATTTCCCTGAAAAATCAGGGGGAAAGCAAACGAGTGAATGACTGACTTAGAATGGCAAACTCCAGACAAGGTTATTTATTTTGCTTGCCAGACATGACTGTTCTTTCCAAAACTAGTTCCAACCACTAGGCAAATAAGTTTTAACATAAAATTAACTAATGTACCATGGAGAAGGTATCTCCAGTTCCCTAAGAAACTTCTGGTTGTTTAAATAATATACTATATTCCACCCAGTCTTCTGGGTAAAACATCCCCTCTAAAAATATTCCAGATTACAAACAGGCTGAAATGTGTTTCTGGATAATCAGAGAACTGGTCAATATACATCTTAAAAACAGTCATAATTAACAAAACACAACTCAGATGGAATGTAGATGAAAATACACAAATATCCTTCACAAGCAATTAATATTTAAACAGAAAAGTATCTCAGAGAAGAGTTTAGGAACTCATCCTTCAAGTCCAGTAATGACTCTTAACTCATAAATGGGCTATGCAATTAATACCCAGATAGACCTAGACTAGAATAGCTCAGCTTTTTTGAGTCTCCGGTACTGTCAGTTAATAATTCCCCCATTAGGGCTTCCCTGGTGGCACAGTGGTTGAGAGTCCGCCTGCCGATGCAGGGGACACGGGTTCGTGCCCCGGTACGGGAAGATCCTACATGCCACGGAGCGGCTGGGTCCGTGAGCCATGGCCGCTGACCCTGCACGTTGGGAGCCTGTGCTCCGCAACGGGAGAGGCCACAACAGTGAGAGGCCCGCGTACCGCAAAAAAAAAAAAAAAAAAAAATTCCCCCATTAAAAGAGAAGTTCTAAACTAGTTTTCTCAGGAAAGGACATTTGGGCTGCTCTCAGAATAACAGAACCTCTGGAGGGTACAGTGTCAAATCCTAGTCAAATCATGTATTCTATTATCACCTTGAATTCCCTTGGTATAATTTTTAAATGCAACCCATCATTTTCAAGAAAAAAAAAAAGCTCAATCTTCTTGATTGTATCCATTTATCTTTCTGCTGAGTAATGTGAACACACTTCTATACTAGCTTTCTAGTACATAAGACTTGAGCTTGAACATTACAATCCATGAGAAACAAGCACAGTCCTTAACACTAATTATCACTGCTAATGCTTTTCCATCTCCCCCAAAGAAAAATAGTGAATATTCCAAACAATAAAAATAAGGCTGTGAACTTGGTTTCTTCACTTAAAACTTATGTTTAAATAACTGGTAGAGATGTTAGATACTTACTTACATTCTGACTTGGTATAAAAATAGGTTGATGACATAGTGACCAATCAGAAAATGCTCTAAAGCCTTGAATCTCATGACACTAGTAGATAATTACTACCAGAAGAACTGTTTCTGAGAACAATATTAAAAATATAAAACGTACAATCAGACAAATACTCTTATGTCAACAACAATAAAAAAAAGTCTTATGATCTGATAAGGCAACTCATTCAGGTATTTGGGAGTATTTTTTGAATCCACTCATTCTGAAGAGCCCCCAAGAATGCAACCCCAACAAAGTTCATTCTACAAGAATGCAATGACGCTGAGATGCAACCCCAAAATTTTCAAGTCTCATAGTATGAAACTCTGAAATCTCAAATGAGCAGTTGTCTAAATGCTGAGCAAATTCAAAGCTATATTGAATTACTGCTTATTTTTACTTGTATTAGTATTTAGTGGATTGGAAGTCTTCTGCCACTCAACCTACAAATATTAGATGAAAGAATCAACTGGGGAGAATATATACCAGGATACTACATTTTCACATAGAATATGGTTCACATAGAATGTGAACCATATTCTATGCATATCTGGTATCTGAAGTTTAATATTCTCTTCAAGCAATAATAAAATATATTATAACAAATCTTTATTAAATTCTTACTATGTTGAATATCATACCATAGGCATAGTGGTGGACATAAATGACAGAAATAATTCGGACCCTCGAGGAGTTTAAGGTCTAGTGGGATTAACTTCAAATAATCATACTGGAAGAAATAAGCCAACGACAATTCCCAGCCATATGGCTGAGCCGTGTTGGGCCTGATTTAGATGAAAAATTGGGGCCACTTTCATAACGGGATGAGATCTGGGGCAACTTGGGAGGAGAGTGAGTTTATTTTGTTTTGCACATGGTAGGTATGTGAATTGTGGTGGTCAGTGGTGAACTGTGGTAGATAGTCCCCAGAGATGACCGCCATCATTCCCTTTGCTTCCTGCACATGCTCCTCACATCAAGTAATGGGAATAATTCCCCTCTCTTATATCCTGGATGGCCTTAATGACTTGCTTGACTAGTAGAATGTAGTGAAAATGACCTTCTAGGACTTTCGAGTCTAGGTCCTAAGAAGCCTTGCTGTTTCTAGCCAGGTAACTTTTTCAGAGTTCTGCTTTGGGTAGATTCCTCAGATAACTACATAAATTATAGTTAATAATTTAGGCACAGAGAAAAGGCCTTGGGCAAGAAGCCATTGCAGTAATTCAAGCAAAACATAAAGGATGGCTTAAAACCAAAATAACAAAAAGAGAGGAGAGGATGGATGTCAGCGATGAGTAAAGCTAAAATCCAAAAGACTACAATTGATGATACTTAAGGAATGAGAAAAGACAGAAGTCAAAGTGTTTTCTGGGGTTACAGAACCTAGACAGCTAAAAAGAAAATGATGCTCTCAATCAAGATTAGAATCCAAAAGAAAAGCATATATGGAGAAAAACAGAGGAAATTAAATTAGAGGGGCAGGGAGGTCATCCAACAAATGAATGGCAATACCCCAAGTGAATGGGTTATTGAGTGCCTTTTCTGGAGTTCTGTCCTTTTTAAATCTGGCTGATACTCCAAAGTCACCTAAGCCTAGAAAACATTGACTTCATTTGTGTCTCCACATGGTTAACGGTTTCTTTTCAAATTAATCCCTTCTTTTTCTAGCCAAAAGAAACAGATGTAGGATTCCTTACCAATAAATACCTTGCTAAAATTTAAAAGCATTTAAAGGTAAATTTGTAATAGTGGTTTGAATAAGTTACTCTCAAACTAAAAACGTATCTATTACTTGAAAAGTTAAACTTTCAGATTTACAGACGCAATCTCGATGTAACTTTGATTACATACTTGGTGGCATTTCAAATAATCTACCATTTAAAAAAAGTTCCTTTATACCTTGTCAAACCACGTGACTTACAGACCTGTGCTGTGGCAACATTTAATCCTGTCCTGCCTGAACAGATGGAATACTGAAAGAAGACTGAAATCTCTTTGCCTGTCTCGGATTTTACCTTGCATCCTCAGTGTGCTCCAAGTTCCTAATCCTGTAAGTCTTTGTATTAAGTGTCCTTACAGTTGCTTTCCTTAGGCAATTGTGAATGTAGAGAAACAGAAACATCTTTGTACACTTAAGGATTATTTAAGGCTAGACAATTTATGACTTGTCCAGGGTGCCCTAACTTTTAATCACATCCACTTTCTATACAAAGGCTAAGAATGTATTCACTATACAGCTCACATAACCTTGTGAACTAAATTAGGCACACTGACATGTACTATGTCACTTTCAGCAGATCATGGACTACTTTTTAAATACTCACAAACTAAATCATGTTAGGTAGTAACTGTAATGTTGCCAATAGCATGATCAAGTTCATTTACATGTATTATTTAAACTGTATAGATTTAGACCAGTGTTTCTCAACCTTTTTTTATTACAACCTCCTTAAAGATTCTTTTTAGACATTTTTTCCTAATCATCCCTCTACACAATTTTAATACTAAACATAAAATGTTTATCTGTTACGTACTATTATCTGCTGCATCTGTGCTTTGAATATTAAAAAAAATAAGTTTTTTTCACCACCCCCTCCCCCCCAAGAACCAATTCTTAGCCTCCTAGGGAAGACATCTCCCTATTGAGAATGCATGTTTTATTTAGATTAATAATATATTGTTCAAATAAGTATTATTCTTATAAGCAAAATAAAGCTAAGCCTTAGAGCATCACAGAAGTGTCACGAAGAATAGAAGACTGAGTCGTGGCCACTCTTTTGAAACTGCCAATTTAAAGACTGAGAAGTACAGACAATTATTTAACTTTCGGTACCTGCAAAATAAAACTATCAAAGGCTTCCATTTTAAAGGCCATCATCGGTCCTCCATTCTTCACTGATTTTACTGAAAGATCAATAACTCAGAAAATTTGTGGCTAACAAGTAAAAAATAGATTTTAAAACCAAAAATATAAGTGGTTTTATTCATGAGGTTCTAAAGTTCAAAAAGGACAATAAAGATAAAAATAGGAATCTGACAATCCTAAGTATTCCCAATTCACCTAACTACGGAAACAGGAGCATTGACATTTGGTAGAAAAGAACTCTGAAGATATAATATTAAAATGAAGAACACTATTTAAATACAAACTGTTTAAATGGAAATATCAAAAAGTGACTGTTTTCCTAATAGATTCAAAAAGCCTACTTATGTTTATCTTTAATTAAAACTCTTCAATATTAAAAGCTCAAAAATATATTAATTAATAGACCTTTATCTCCTAACTTTCTGTCCTTAATTAATAGACCTCTATCTCCTAACTTTCTTCCTCTGGCATAAGTAAGGCTGAATTATCACTTACGTCTGGCTAAGGCAAGGACAGAGCACAAAGCATGAGTCCTCTGACTCATTATGGCCCCATCCCCACTGCATCCCACCCACCTTAACATGTACCCACAGGAAGACTAATGGGCTGGGGATGGAGCATGAATCACTTATAGCAAGCATAAGTTATTCTTAGAGTCAGCAAAAAAGATCTTCCCCCACCAAAATAGAAAAAGATAAAAAAGGTAATAGATAAGAGGATTATGCCGAAAGCCAAATAGACTTACTGACACCACAGTTTATTAGGGACACAATATATAAAGAATGCCCATACAACCCAAAATTCATCAAAACATTACTTATTTTAAGACAAAGAAAATGTTTTGTAATTTTACAACTGATTCTTCTTTCAATATCATTATCCTTTCATTCTAATTATGGCCTGGTAATATGAAAGCTTTAAGACTTCAGCAAGACTAAACTTAGGACTTAAACTTTCTTTTCAAATTAATCCCTTCTTTTTTCCAGCCAAATGAGATGTAGGGTTTCTTTAGTATTACTTTAGTGACACTTTAGTATTACTAAAATATACTTACCTCCCTGTTCTAAGGTTGACCTATATATGCTTTAAGTTTCTATTTACTGAAGAAGTTTAGTCAGCTAAGGCTCTAGTCTATGTTTAACTGAAATCTCAACTTTATTAACAATTAAAAAATTTCTGTAATAACTTTGATTCCATTTATTTTAAAATAATTTTAATAAAGTATAAAATCATCAATTACACTTTACAATTACTCTTTTATTCTACAATTTATAACAGGTGATACACAATTTCTCAATTTAGGTAGTAAAAAGTTATATTACAAAACTACACTGTGTATCTGCATACACTGGGTACTGACATTGATATTTGCTCATTAAAAATGGATAACTTGGTTAAATAATTGTCAATAAAAACATAAAACGTTTCTTTGTAAATCAGAGGCAGCCATCAATTAAATGCCCCATTTTTAGGTTGACTGAACACCTTTCGCATTTACTTAAACATAAATCAACAATGTGAAAATGAGGCAGTTTTACAAGCACAATGACAGTTATCTAGTAAATAATTTACAGTAGGAACCCTTATCTTCTAATAGTAATTACGTCTCTTCTTTCATTTAAAAATACAGGATCAGAGATTAATGAAAACAAGGTAAGTAAATAAAAAGGTAATCAAGAAAGAACATACTCTAAAAATAATCAATATTATAAATATAAGGTAATTTTTAGAATAAAGCTATATATTTACCATCCAACATCAAGTATTCTGTAAGAAATATTGTTATAATAGTTTATTCAGCTATCAATGTACCAAACGCCGTGTTAGCTATTAGCATTGAATACAACACAGTCATGGGAGAAAATCCATTTCTTCAAAACAATTGTTTAAATTCGTAAGTTGATTAAATGAAATACTGCCTTACGATATATGCTGGGTCCAGAACAAAATCATGAAAACCTCAAAAAGTTAAGTCATAGAAGTGGTCAAAGTTTATGAGAAATTATGCTATTTACCTTGGCTCCGCACTCAGACTTATTACATTTTTTTGTGGCAGAGAACTTTGTGTTCTTTGTTTCAAATCCTATAAAAATGAACAGAAATTTTAATTTTACTTTTAAAAATTGTTTCAAAGTTAGCTATGTAATAGTACCTTAAAAAAACATGAAAAGGGCACAGTAGGAAAAAAAAAAAACCCTCTTTCCAGCTACATGAAGTCCATCATAATTCAAAACAAATAAATCTTGTGTCTGTGCGCATATATTGTGTATTTAGATTTCAAGTACAGCATATGTTACGGGGACTAGAGTCCATAATGAGCAGTTCTAACTAGGAATCAAATAAATCAGAATTCTAGAGACAATTCTGCAAAAAGTTTTACTATGTTACTTTTGTGTCATATGTTTCACATCTTTAAAAAATGTAAGTCTGTTTATTGCATTTTTACTTTAATATGAAAACATATGATCAAGGAGCTTCTAATTAAAGCTAAGGAAAATAACAATTATAATGTCCAGTTACCTTACGATATCACTTAAGTGTTCTAAAAGCCTGTATGCTTTACATACCTTGAAATAAGTTCATTATTTTATTTTTCATGCTTAGATTTAGTGAGAATAAAATACACACCATAAATCAAATAGAGTCACACTTATGGGAAAGAACACACAGGTAATTTATATAAAGTGATACAAATTCTTTCAAATAATGTAAAAAGAAATAATTATATTTCAATGTCTCCTTTTATTAAGCTTCTCACTCCCTTTTCCAACCCAAGAACAAAAGAATCACACATTTTTATTACGAAAATAGAAGATATCAACTAACCATTTCTAGGAAGGTATCAAAAGAGTAAGAGTCGTACGAGCGTTTGTCCTTCAAAATAAGCAGCAGTGCAGAATGTCCAATTATCTTCTTTAAATTCATCAATGAATGAAAGAGTCTGTGAACCAAAAATTTTACTAGTCTGAGAAGTAATTCAAAAATCTCTATGCTGTATAAAAAATAAATAAAATAATATCCACCCCCCCCCAAATCTCTATACAATATTTTCCTAGAGAACAGACTTGTGGTTGCCAAGGGGGAAGGGGGTGGGGGAGGGTTGGATTGGGAGTTTGGGATTAGTCAGATGCAAACTATTATACATAGAATGGGTAAACAACAAGGTCCTACTGTATAGCACATGGATCTATATACAATATCCTGTGATTAAACCATAATGGAAAAGAATATGAAAATATATATATGTATAACTGAGTCACTGCTGTACAGTAGGAATTAACACAACATTGTATGTCAACTATACTTTAATAAAAACATTAAAAAAAATCTGTATATAATATTTTCAGTTTCTTTAATTATGGCCAAACCACTATCACCTTCATCCTGTAATCAAAGTGAAACCTATAATAAACCTATGATGAATTGGCTCTTTTTTTTTTACCCTGAATGAAGTACTTAGGGATAAAAGAAAGTTAATCAGAAGGTATCACTGATAAGGATTCATTTAAAATAAGAAAACTTTCTAGACACACCTGAAACACATAAACTTATTCAAACTACTTATACTCTACATGAGTATCATACCAAATAATAACAATAGCCAGCATGATCACCCCAACAGCTCTAAGGCGTTCTACCAAAAAGCAATGATTTGATACTTTACTCTAGAAAAATCTTTAACAAGCATTGAAATAATGACAAAAGAAGACATGAGATTAACTCTCATTCACAAAAAAATTCAATCAGTATACACATTTCAAAGAATTTAAATTCTGAAGAATTCAAATAGATATTTCGTGAATTTAGTTTCATGTTCTTGTTCAAAAGAACTAGAGAAAAAAAGTATTTCACAGATCCAGATAATGAAATTGTCTTTGTCCTTATTATATTTCTTTGTCATTGAAATTCTTAACTGTATTCAAATTGTATAATTATGTCTGAGGAGCCAAAGTGATGCTTATGAATCAACTGTTTCAAGATCAATTCTGGATTAGAATCTCAGTACATTACCAGCTATTGTTGAAGCACTACACATAGGGAAAAAACTTGCCTTTTTTCCAAGTTTAATCTTACTTTTTTAAAGCTTTAGAGAGTAGGCACCTCTAAGTAAACTCATATTGGAGAAATCTGTAGAGAAACTTTGCTAATCATGTTTTCAATCAACCATTAGAATGAATCTATTATGTTTATAGAGTTATTATATTATTTTCCCCAACACAGGAAGCAATTTTGGATCTATGTGTTAAAAACATTTTTGTTGTTTTTGCAACAATAAAATGCAACATGCAACAACAAAAAAATTGTAAAAGAATTAGATAGAAATAACTTCTTTTTTCCAGAGCATTAAGATTAACTTCAAAGATGTAAGCGATCATGATCAATAAGTTATGAATTAAATGCATTTACATAGTAAATCTGTAACCACAGTATTAAAATCTTACGGATTTAAGTTCAGACCATCATCCAGCTAAATTTCTCACTCTATTCAAATGTTATACTAAATAGTAGTAAGTGTTCTCACCAGACTAAAAGACCATATACATGAATGAATACAGTTCAGTTAGAAAAACAACTCCTTCAATCTAAGTTTATTTTTATTATCTACATGGCTATCTTTATGAGGTCGTCTGAACATGCAGAATAAGTCATGTTCTCCATCAGCTAAAACTTTATATGTGTTACAGTGTATTAAAGAGTCCTAATTAAACTGAGTGAATGTCACGAATCAATGTTCGTGTCCTAAAGGCACACACGCAGTCTTCTTATGAGATGACCGCTAAGGACAGGCGCATTTCCCAAACACTTTCTCAGTATGTATAAAGCTATTTTATTGAAAACAAAACAAAGCTAAACACAGTAAATAGGTCTGGGGAAAACTGGGTAAAACAAAATTTTACATGTTTCAACATTTCATCAACGTGGTATTTCTCAGAGCCTCTAATTTCCTAACCCGCCCTTATCCTATTATGAAACAGTTCAGAAAACGTCACTTTGGAATCACAGTTTTCTAGTTTACTACCATACCTGCAGTCTAAAGGAGACGCTATCATGTCTGTTATTCAACAGTTTGATCTACATGTTAGGAGTCTCGTTCTTACCCTCTGTTCATTTTCTTCTCCTACCTATCTTTATTACAATTTAGCAATTGACAGAATTCTTAATCTTTCTGTAACTGACCTCATTACCATTCCTTCTTCACACAGCCCCATTAACCACTTTTAAGCTGAACATCCACATAGACACTGCCCAGTCTAATTCATTTTTTAATGCCATGATTAGAATTAACATCCAAATATGCCATGATGTATGCTTGTTCTCCAGTTTATAATTACATGAAGATTCAGTCTACTGTTGACAGTATGACACTAAGAGTCACCCTTAAACGGCAGAAGAGAGAGCTAAAAGGGCCTGGAACCCTGATGGCATTGTGGAGCTGTCACACCTGAACCAGTGACCTGCAGACTTCTTTCACATGGCCTAAAAATAAGCAGGATAGGATTAATTTTGTTTTGAAGCCAAAGGCAGGCCCTAACTCATACACTTGTTCACTGGGACATTTCTGCCAACATCTGAATAAAAAGTAGTCACCAATCCAAGGACAAGAGACCACCCAATACTAGCTGCCTCTTTATTTATAATTCTCTAACTTGTGTTTTGAAATTTCCTACTTAAAATGTCTGTGCTAATGACTTGATAATTGTTTATGACTTTTCAATGAAGTGTGAAGTACTCACAAAGCAAATTTACAAATGTCAAGTACAACTTGAGAATTATTGTGTCTTTTTTCTCTGAGATGCAATTTTGTATGGGGATGCTTTTATAAGCTAAAAGCAACACCAAACATATGGAGGAACTAATGACAGGCCTTCTGGAGAGGTTACGAGACAGAAAATGTTCTGTAGCAAAACCCCAATGACCTGTACCCAAATCTCTTTCAATATTGCAGCCAGAGAGATAGCAAATAAGCAGTGGAGGAGGATAACTTCTCTATTTCCTCTTAGGAGCTCTGCTCTGGTCTGATTCCCAGCAGCCTCACTTTTAAACTCTCAATAAACCAAGAAGACAGGAACAGGTGAAAAAGAAAAATGGAGTGTCTAACATCACTTTCAAAAATGCTTTCTGTGGAAGAAATAACATCATTATCATACAACGAGTTTTTCCTACTTTAAGCCCAGCTCAATCTCAATAGACGGATGCCAAATATATTTGCCATAAGAAAACTGAGAAGATATTCAAGGTACTAATACCTTGAATATATTTTTTAAAGACTCAAGTCAACTAATGAAACCTCAAGAATACTTTTTTCCCAAGTTTTGTGAAAGGCAGTTGAAATACTGTAACTAAAAATTTAATTAACCCTCATTACAATTAGTAGTATCAGTTGTGGATCAATTTTTTAATAATGACTTTATGTGCTATGTACACTTTCCACATATGAGAATACGTATAAAAGAGATTCACTTTTTAATTCTATAATCAGAGCATATTTTTAATGATTTAAAAATAATATCAAAGCATAATCTGGAAGAAATACTAACCTAAGCTACAGTGAAACAATAGGCAAAACTCCTCCCCTAGTGTGGGAATCTCCTCTGCACTGATCCTAACGAATGGCAGCCTCAACTCTGGTATGATGATGGAAATCTCACTATCACAAAAGGTAAGCTTATTGGGAAGCTCTGTTTACAAAGCCCTCTGCTATTCTGAGCCAAAGGCTGTACTCATTGTTTCTGATCTGCAATATGAAACTAACTGAGTTCTACTCCGTCATTCATCTGACAGACCATCCAAGAACTAAAGATGGCTTTGATATCAATACCCAGGCCATCGCTTTTCATCCCAATTCCTTATATCGGCCATATATGACAAGGTTTCTAGGTTCTTCTACTTCCTGGCTCTTCTTCTAGGCTTAAACTTTTTTGTCAATGCCCCTGTCAAAAAATGAGGTATTCAAGAACAAATGGATATGAAATAGGATGAAATTAAATGGCTATATAATGAAGTGGAGCTCTTTATCTCCCTGGATTATAACTATGATTTACTTGATACCAAATCCTTGGTCAAGAAGTAACCTCAATTACCACACTGTACTTGGGGAAAAGTGGGATTGGTTTTATAATAATGTTTTACTACTCCATTTACAGAAATGCACTACAATAAAAGTTGGGACAGCCGGTACTTTGTCAACAGATTTCTTGAAAAATTGGTGACTCTGAAAATTGGTGCTTCTTCTACAGCAAACCTTATAAGGGATATAATTATTAAAAACTTCATCAAAACATAAGCATTTTGGGCTGTCAGCATAACTGAAAATGTTTTCTTGGTGTGACACATGTATCTTTGAAATTGGTTTGATTTAGTGTGCTTTACTTCAATAAAAATTCAGTATTACAATTAAAAAAGACACTTCATCAAAAGATAAAAGCTTATGACCTGGAATTTTAAAAGATTTTGTTTTAAGTCTACTTTCCAATATATTACCTGGTACCATAATCCACAACCACCCAATCTTTTGCAGTTCCTGTGATAGCATCATGATGTTGAAATAGTCCCAAATTCCTTCTTGCTTCTGTCAGCATCATATAATGGGATGATGAAAGAAATTTACTAATCTTGTATTGCTGAGCTTGTTTCAGGGCGAAATAGTAAAGAATTTCAGCAGCCCTAATTGCATAAAACAGTCATTAATTTTTATTTCAAAACAAACATTTTAGTTTACTACCTAAAATAGGTGGCAGTGATATATTTTCAAATGTGTTTTTTTAAATCCATGATTTCAGTACCATCAGTTTATAAGACAGATATTGATAATAAACATTTCTATAAAACCACAAAGGTATCCATCTAATACGTCTAAATTCTCAATCATCAAAGAACACCATGTCTCAGTGATATAAGGAAGAGAAGCCAGTACCTGTTGGCAGAAAGATGTGTCCATTTACATATAGCATAGGGAAAAAATATCTCAAAGCAGTAAGAACTGGATAAGTGTTTCTGTCCTTTCTTCTCAGCAGCTTAGACACATACCATGAACTTCATCACCAGAAAGCCATTTACTCTCACATAGGTACATTAAGAGGAGAGGTGGTGGGGAAATGCATGGCCACATGAGTGTTAGACTAACAGTAAAGGAGAAGAAGAAAATGATGGCCAGACAGCTCAGAGACAAGAGTTAGTCTAAGTGCTGAATGATAACATACAACAACTACAGATAATTTAACATTAGAAACTGAAAGATGATAAATCTTATGCCATCTTTTCTTAGTATTTTAAAGTAAAGAATAAAAATACTTTAGCTTAAGGACAGTTTTGAGCAATAATATGGGGGTTTATAATTTTCATCTTTAATGTTTTTAATCTGAGGACATGGTTCAAGATGGGTTTCTTAAAAGTTCTTTAAAAAGAGACATGCCTTGATGGAGTGAAAAATATAAGATTCTTTACCACAAACATGTTAAGATGATGGAGAGAAAAATCAAGGCAGCATGAAAATGTATCAAGGTATCAAAAAACAAGGAGAGATTCAAACTGCTTTAAAAAAAAAAGAATTCATTTGAATTTTTGAAATAATTAAAAGAAACTAAATAATCTCCACTTTATAAAATTATAAGCCTTCTGAAATTCATGGCATGAGAATCACTATATAGGAATTAAGGAAATTATATGTATATGTATGCATATATATCCAGAGCAAGTATTCCTGGTTATGGAAAGAATATATATACATATAAATACTACAAAATGTAAAAAAGTGGATTTCAAGAATATTTTCTTCTTTGTACATTTCTATTTTATACACATTTTTTACAAATGAGCTGAGGATGAAATATCATTATCACACAATTAACTTATTTTCAAATAAATTAATTACATTTTGAAATTCAACTTACTATAGGTTTATTGTTTTATTTTAAAGCAGCAGAATTATCAAAATATATTACCAGTAGTAATATATTTAAGTAACACCTTAAGTTCAATAAATTAAGATTGAACCAATATTCATAACTCTTTGCCACTAAAAAATACTTGACACTTAAAAATTATGAATAACATAAAGATAACTAACTGTAAAGATAACTAACATAAAGATAACTAAGATTCTACTGGGTAAGAATGCAGAAATCTCTGTAATATATAAATCTATTTTGTTACAAATAATGTATATTCATCTGGCACGTTTGTGAATATCCCCCAAAATAGTCAAAGGTTAGGTTTTTAAATAACAGTTACTGTTGTTAGTCTGTGGGAACAGTAGCACAAACAACAGTAAAAATAATAAAAACACACACTACTATAAAAAAGTACAACTCTTAAAGGAATGATTTTTATAAAAAGTCTGTCCAAAATATATTCAATATCCATTAGTACATAGAAGAGGGTAGGTTTGATATAAATTTTTATTTTTAATACCAAGATTCATCATGAAAATCAATCATCATGAATTCATATTTTGAACTTAATTGACAATGAATTTGTCATGAAAATAAACTACTCTCCTGAGCTACACACATAGAAAAAGCCTCAGGATTCCCTTGGGGTGGTTTCTCTTTATCAAAAAACAATGAGACTCAGTTACATAGAATTGTACTCTCCACTATGACAGCCACTAGCCACATGTGGCTATGTATATTAAAATTCATTAAAATTAAATAAAATTAAGAGTTCAGTTCCTCAGTCACACTGGCCAAATTTCAAGTGCTCTATAGTTACATGTGGCTAGTGGCTACCATACTGCATAAACAGTGCAGAAATAGAGTATTTCTATCACTGCAGAAAGTTCTATTGGATAGTGATTGAAAAGAACTGGATAATGCAGGGTTAGAGTGTTTTTATGTTTTTCTAATGACTTTCCTGTCGTCTCCTTATCTGTTTACTTTTTTGACCAATCACTCTGCCTCCATCTGTTCTCATCTCTTTCAAATTTTCTTCTTCTAAGCAGAAAATCATACCGATAGAAATGTTTCAAATAAATAAATAAGAACGGAGATGGAGTCTCTAAAATTCTCCCACATATAAAGTACATTGGTTTTAGAGTATGTACTTTGAGGCCTACATTTTGGCTACTGAGAGACCCTATTTGCTCCTTTTGACCCTTGCCCGTTTCCAACAATTCAGCTTGCCAGGTTACTGACCTGCAGACACACGATGATGTCACTGAATACTACCATGGTGTGCAAATAATATAAGTAGTTTAATTAGAAAAATATAAAACATTGAATACAACTCCCAGAAAATCTAATTACATAAACTGCTTTTCCTTCCAGAATAAAAGCCTCTGTAATAATCTGATGATGGTTTGGAGACACATCTCTGATTGCATTAAAATTTCACAATTATATTAAATGCAACCTAACACTGCATAAATGCTGTATATTATGCAAAACTCTACAGATAGTTTATGATAACATAAAAGAAGTGAAAAAATAAATGTAGCTATCTAAAGGTAACTGTACCTTAAATGGGATTCCAATATCCTATCCATTCGTTTGTAAAAGGGTCTGGATGTAAAGTAGCCACTCCAGTAATGATCATCTCTGTCAGCATAAGTGAAAAAATCTCCACTTAGAACCGGGAACATTGATTGGCTATTCTTTCTACTAGCTGCATCTTCTTTATCCAGTGCATCAAAATAATCTGATAAAGTCCCAAACTGTATCTAGGAAAAAAAAAAAAAGGTACATTTCACTTATTCACACATTCATCTCTACCTTAAAATTGCTTCTAACACTGAAAGGAAAAGTTACTAATAAATATTTAAGACATGCTTCCAAGTTAAGATAAATATATAGCTCAGATTTACTCAAATGCAGGGGGGAAAGCACTCAGTGACTTTCTTTTACTTGCATCAAGTCCCAAATTAAACTAAGAGAAAACTTGTACACCTATGCAGTAAGAAGAGTTATTTAGAGCTACAAATTTGTGGATCTGAAAACTCCGTACATATCCCTAGAATCTCCAAGTATGCAAGGATCAGGATATGGAATAATCCAGAGATGAATGGAAAGTGGGGGAAGCAGCAAAAATAAAAGACACGTATTTTGAGTAAAATGTTCCAGAAGTCTGGAAAAACAGTTTTGTTAGCTATTAAGTATTTTCATATATCATATGCACATACCCTCCCCTGGCCTCCCCTTCTCCCCAGTGTGTTCTTTATAATGGAGAGAAGAGAGACTTTGAGAACAGCAGGTCATTAAAAAAATGGACTTTCTCTGCCAGCAGGTAACAATGAATATAGGTAAAACACAAAGAGGGAAAAGAATTGCAAGGCTGACTGCTCAAATGAAACGGTTTTTCTGACTAGTGACTCAAATTACTAGTACATAAATCCATTTTTATGAGCCCAAACTATTCTATAAATCAAAGGAAAAAAGAAACATTATACCAGACCTCATAAACAGATATTAAAAGGCAGTGTTGCTAGAAGTAAACAGACAATTAGACAATTAAGTAGAGAATGTGTTCTTTTTAATAAGATGCTAATTTTGCTGTTTCTGACCTTATGCATACATACATACACACACACAGATATTGAGAGCCATTTTGATTCAGTGTGGCAGAAAAATAATTAAAGTAGTCAAAAAGAGTTAGTGGCACTCCAACAGTTATTAAGAGCAGCACAGAAGCTGGATCCTGATGATGTGGGTTTGAATTCCATCTCTACCACTTATGCAACATGTGATTTTGAGCATAGTATATAATGTCTCTGGGTCTCTCTGTGTTACAGCTAATAGGGTTCTAAGTAAAATGCTTAGAAACATGACTGGCAAATAACGGTATAAGTTTTAGCTATTATTCTTCCATTGCAAAGGCAAAATATCAACCAGAAACATAACAATGATGTTAGTAAGATAAATATGTTATTATAATCTAATTGTGATATCATAAATTTTGTAACAGCAAAGTGGATGTCTATTTCCAAATCCTTATGCTTACATTAAAGAAAATCAATTTTCAACTATATTACCTACTCTTATCTTGGCTTCACCAAATATAGTGTTTCTTGGGCAAGTTAATCTATTTGCGCCTCAGTTTCCTCATGAGTTATTATAGTACCTACCAGAAAATGTCTGGAGAGTTCAATAATTGTTAAAGTAAAGCACTTTACTTGAGGGCATTATGCTAAGTAGATAAAGAGAAAGATAAATACTGTGGATCTCACTTACATGTGAAATGTAATAATAATAATAAACAACTCAGGAAAAGAGAGCAGATGTGTGGTTATCAGAGGTGGTGGGTAGGGAGGAGGAATTGGAGAAAAGTAGTCCAAAGGTATAAACTTCCAGTTATAAGAGAAATAAGTACTAGGAATGTAATATACAATATGATGACTCTAGTTAACACTGCTGTATATGTATGAAAATTGTGAAGAGAGTAAATCCTAAGAGTTCTCATCACAAGAAAAATATTTTTTCTTTTTCTTTTTTTTATTATACCTATATGAGATGATGGATGCTAATTAAACTTATTGAGGTAATCATTCCACAATATATGTAAGTCAAATCATTATGCTGTACGCCTTAAACATAAACAGTGATATATGTCAAATTATATCGCGGTAAAACCAGAAAGACATTTTTAAATAAAGTAAAGCACTTTAAAAACTTAATTACCAAATCATAATCTCTCAATACATTTTAGTTAATATTACGTATTACTCCCTAATCTCATTACCAGGAAGCAGAATGTAATTACTAGGAAGCAGAATATGTGTGTGTGAACATGCAAGAAATGAGGGTCACAAATACAAGGAAATACAGCATTAACTTCAGACCCAATAGGTACAGATGAGCTCAATAACCAATGCAATATTGAGGAGAACAAAACTAGAATTATACTATCAGATAGTAAGATCTATTATAAAGCTGTAGTAATTAAGACACTATGAGATCAGTCAGATAGACAAAAATGAATAGAAAGTCTAGACACAGACCGACACATACATTCGTCTCACTCATGGTTAATGATAAAGACGACATTGCAGTGCAGTGGGCAAACTGTGGTCTTCAATAAATGGTGCTGTATATTCACATGGGCAAAAGGTATCTTGATCCCTCCCTTCACACAATACACAACAATCTATTCCAAATATACTACAGACCTAAATGTCGAAGGTAAAACAATAAAACTTCTAGAGGATAGCTTCAGAAGAAATATATTTTCATGACCATGGGGGTAAACAAAATTTTCTTAAGCGAAACGTATCATGCACTAACCATAAAGGAAAATACTGCTGTATTACATTCAATTAAAATTAAGAATTTCTGTTCGTCAAAAGACAGCATTAAGAGAGAGAAAACACAAGCTATACAGTGGGAGACAACATGTGTATAAGTTTTATCTGAAAAAAAGACTCAATCCAAAATACATAAGAGAACTATAAATGGTTAGGAAAAAGACAGATGACCCAATTTAATAAAAAAAATCATCAAAAGACTTAAATAGGCACTTCACAAAAAAGGATATCCAAATGGCAATAAACTTATGAAAAGAGACTCAACCTCATTAACGACAAGAAATACAAAATAAAACCATCACATCTATCATAAAGGATTTAAAAAAAATCCTGACAATACAAAGTCTGAGTAAGGAAGTGGAGCAACTGAAACCGTCATACAATGCAATATCCAGTGCTTCTGTTTTGGAATCTTGTTTGGCAATATCTAGTGATGTTGAACATGTAAATTCCCAATAACCACAGAACTCTATCCCATTTTATACCCACATAAACTCACACACACGTATACCAAAACATGCACAAAATGTTCAAAGCAGTATTATTTGTAATAGGCAAAAACTGGAAACAACCCAAATGTTCATCAACAATAGAATGGATAAATGGTGGTATATATATATCAAATGGATACTAGAAATACTATACAGCATTGGGACTTCGCTGGTGGTCCAGTGGCTAAGACTCCACACTCCCAATGCAGGGGGCCTGGGTTCAATCCCTGGTCAGGGAACTAGACCCCACATGCTGCAACTAAGAGTTCGCATGCCGCAACTAAAGATCCCGTATGCCACAACAAAGATCCCACACTTGGCAAACGAAGATCCCTCATGCCGCAACTAAGGCCCGATGCAGCCAAATAAATAAATAAATATTTTTTAAAAAAGAAATACTATACAGCATAAATAATTAATGAACTACTGTTACAGCAACACGTAATGGTGGATGGATGAATTTCAAAAACATAATGTGGAGCAAAAAAAGCTAGACACAAAATAACACATATTTAAGATTCCCTTCTCATAAAATTCAAAAACAGGCAACACTAATCGCAGTGATAGACATGAAAATAGTGGTTACTTTTGAAGGAATTGGTAATGACTTGGAGGACATCTGTGGGACCCTTCCAGAGGTTACAAATGTTCTACATCTTGATCTGGATGGTGGTTACATGGGGGGTTATTTATTTATTTATTTTTAAAATTGAAGTACAGTTGATTTACAATGCTGTGCCAATCTCTGCCATACAGCAAAGTGACTCAGTTATACACATATAGACATTCTTTTTTTTTTTATATTACATGGGGGTTTTAAAATTTGAAAATATTCTTTGTATACTTAATGGTTTGTGCACTTCTATGTATATGATACATCAACTTTTTAAATTACTTTAAAATTGTTCTAGTGGGCAAACAAAGGAGGAAATAGGTAAAATACTAAAAGCAGGATTAAATTCTTCAGAATCATGCAGTGGATCCTTTTGCAGACCTCAAAACCATTCCCCAAGAAGATATATTTAGAGATAAGATCCCCACATACATACAGACTCTTCTAATCAAACGTCCATGTATGCACTTTATCTTTGAGATTACAGGGATGATTTAAATATAGGCCCGATGCTCAGAGTTTATAACATGGTAGAAATTCAGTTTTAAGTATCTTGAATAACCTCAATATTTTATTTAAGTGTATTTATTTATTTAATATTATTTAAGTTTACATAATAAATTTGAATTCTCACTACATAAAAGGTGGTATATCATCACCTTTCTAATTTCCTACCAGGTATATCACTTCCCCTCTATGGTATTTTCACAAATCTTTTATTGTCTTAAAGGGTCATATGTGAATATAATAAACTGTTGGATAATTCATTTTCTCATATAGGGTCCAATATATGACTATTGTTTGAATCCTGACTTACACAATGCATCTGTTAAAAAGAAAAAAAAATGCTTTTGTGAGATCAGGAAAATTTGAATCTATCTGGATATATGATATTAAATTACTATTATTTTTTTAGATGTGATAATGGTATTACGATCATATTTTTTACACCGAGTCCTTTTCATTTAGAGATACATACTGAAATCGTTATAGACAAAAATACATGACCGCTGAGATTTGCTCCAAAATAATTCGAGAGAGAGGAGTGAGATGACAGTGGGGCACAGCTGAAACAAGAGTGACCTTGAGTTGATGAATGTTGTAGCTGAGTCATGGATATGGGAAGCGGGAGTGGGGTGGAGGAAGGAATTTACACTATTCTCAGAACTTTAGGGTACATAATAGATTTTCCACAGGGGGGAAGAAAGAGCAAGAACGACAGACAAATGATTAATTTTAGAAGCCTTCTCATCTAAGAAAAACGCTACTGTAGTCTCTGGATACAAGACGTTTGTTTGCAAAATTCTTGACATGTGCATCTGCCAGTCACACTACTAAATCACAGGATGCAACTGTAAGAAACAACACACTTTCAGTAGGAAAGGAAAACAGGGCATCACTGGAAAATGAACATCACAACTTAGTAGGTACATGTTTTCAACTACATAAAGTAATGCCTCTTTAATCCTCAATGAGTGGTAAGAAAGGGACAACTTTAGAAATGGAACTGTAATATAAGATAATTTTCCTCTTCATGAATTATACTTTTATAGAAGAACTACATATTCTATGAAATACTGGGATGTGGGACAAAGAAACTAAGGCTATTGTGTTTTAGCCTCTTTTAATAATGAAGGGTCAACTTCAAATACAGTCTCATAATAAAATATTTTCTCATTACCTTAACATTATACTGAGAATGAGAATTCATATAATCAAAAAGCAGTTGGTAATTCTTGAACTGATGATCCCATTCCGTGCGTTCACAGTAGCGGAAATCATCTCCTAGGGGGGCCAGGACAACTGTGGTACGGAAAAGCTTTGACTTCTTTCGGTACTGATCTAGAAGCATCTCAGCCCTACAAAAGAAAAAAAGGAAAATACTAAGAAAAGAACAAGGGGGTAACTCATTAAAAAATGTACTATATTAAAATAAAGTATTGCGTATTTTACCTATATTCTATCTTAGCATAATTTATGAGGCAGACTTTTTAAACTACCATAGTGATTTTCTTTATCCATTTAAAATATTCATAAATTCTTATCAGAGGGATAAACCCAAAGTTTTCCAATGGAATATCCTTAGAGAAATAAAGTCACATACCAACTTTGGCATATAATTACTGGGGGCATCAATGTCCTCCTAAAGGTCAGTCACAGAGATTTGCTCCCAGATAGCCTGTCGTAAAACAATTTAGTCCAAGAAGACAGGATTTCTCATCTATATAAACTTTGAAGTTTGCTTTGACTTAATTCCCTTTCTCTAATTTAATCTAAAATTGCCTAATTAAACACAAAAAGGTATTTAGAATGAAGCCAATTATAGAACCATATTTCCTTTTCTAAAGGAAGAAAATCAACTCACTTAACACCTTCCATCAATAATCTGAGTATTCCTCACGGTGTCCTTCTTAATACTGATCAACAGATAAAGCTTAGGAGTTGAATGAGCTATTTTGGTTTCTATCTCTCTGGGCGCTAACCCATGACTCAAAAGGTCAGCTAAACACAATGTGCTGCTGTGCTTTATATATTTCATATTCTCGTATTGTGTAAAAAACCCTTTGGGAGATGCTGAATTGGAGAACCATTTGAGGAAGTCTGGGAACACAAACTAAGAGGAAGCACTTCTGAAAGTGAAATTAAACAAGCAGATGAGCCCAGAGTAGTTCTCCATATTTCTAATGCCAAAGCTTAAAAAAACAGTGATAAATGACAAATATACTTTTCTACACACTATTCCAATTTTCATTTCAAGGATTATCCAGAATTAGATTCTAATTCACAATATTAAAATTTATGAAGAAATCTCAAAGAATATCAATGATGGAAAGAGGCATTTTGTAGAAATTATGAAAAAAAATTTAACTAAATTTAGAATCTCATATGATCTTTTTATATTGATAGTCTTTTAATATTGATAGTCTCTATATTTATATTAAAAATTTTAATATTTTGCAACTATTAAATTAGCAAAAATTTAATAATTTGGTGGGTAAAATGTAACTGTAATATTCTTTTTTTAAACTTAATTTTATTTATTTTTTTACAATCTCCTAATTCATCCCCTCCCCCCCGCCGCTTTCCCCCCTTGGTGTCCATACGTTTGTTCTCTACATCTGTGTCTCAATTTCTGCCCTGCAAACCGGTTCATCTGTACCATTTTTCTAGGTTCCACATATATGCGTTAATATATGATATTTGTTTTTCTCTTTCTGACTTACTTTACTCTGTATGACAGTCTCTAGATCCATCCATGTCTCTACAAATGACCCAATTATATAACATACAATACTCAGTTTTCTGAGATTAGCATTCAATATAGTACTTAATTTTTACTAGTAATTTACTAATATTCCACATTTTCCAAAAACAATTTTAGATCATTACTTACAATTAAAAAACACACATACAATGAGATTAATCACATAGAAAGATATATAAGACCAAAGAAATACGAGGAAAAAATATATACATAAATCGCCGATATAAGATATAGTATGAATGAGCATCCAACTAGATCCCCCAGGCAACCAGAATAATAAAGGGTATGCGATCATTTAAATGCATCCCAAGGTTTACTACTATAAGATATACCATATTTTGCATGTATATGTGTAAAACACATAAGAGGAAAGAAATCACAAACTCTAATGAAGTGCCTTTTCTATTCAGCATCTATCCTAACTCCCAAGCTCCTGCTCAGAAAGTGTCAATGCTGGGAAAGCCAAGGGACCAACCTAACCCACCTGGCAGGTAGTGGGTACTCACTAATGCACAGTAAACCTATGACAAATGCACTGACCAACATCACATTTAAAGATGCACAGCTGCAATTTGCTCTTCACTTATTCTACCATGTAAGAAAGAGCAACTTAACTAGAACAAAGAAAAAAAGAATTCCCTGAAACATCAAATCACCTGACATATGAATCATCATCATATGTAAAATATATGGTACTAGACCAAAAACTGAACTTGTTGAAGAATGGTATTTCTTTATCTGCAAAGTAGAGGAACCTGATAAACTGAACTTATTAAATGTATCACCTGTATCTTATAGTTACATTTCATTTTCTTTAGGGAATTAAAAAATCAAATGCCATTAAGTTGAAATGCCCATGTCTGATCTTTGTTCATCACAACATCAAAAGGAAGGTGATATCTGCATGGGAATAACCAGCAGAGCTAAGACTTCAAGACTTGTAAGAAGTTTAAAAAAACAAACAAACAGTGTAGGTATTATATAGATTCTTTCATCTGTATGCCCCAGGTGCCTGGAAACCACTTTCAGAATCACTGGAACTGACTGACCACAAGGTGTGGTCTTGGGGGGATGGGGGGGTAATCTTTGAAGGGTTCTATGATACAGCGATGGGATTACACAAAATGGTTCTCAGGTACTCTAAGGAGCACCCAAAAAAGAAAAAACGGGCCTCAAAATATCTATGAGTGCACTGGGATTCCGGTTACCCTTCAAGAAGTCTCCTATCCCTGACCACTGGAGCTGAAAGGAGTGTAAATACCATTCAGTTACAAACAGCTGTTTTCCCAAGTAGACAGGCAAGAATCCCCCACCCACGCTCAAACAAGCACACACACACCGCCCCAATCCTCCACCACTTCCTTTCCACTACTCCTTTTGCTACATAATATACTGGATTACTCTCTTAGCCTAAGTAGCCTGACCCTAAAAAGCAGGCTGTTCAGGGTCTCCCATTGACCCTCACTTCTCTAGGAATCAAGAAAATGAAACCAGGTTGATCCCAAACCTTGGACAGTTTTTCAAAACAACTATGAAAGCCAGATTTTGATACAAAGGATCCATGGCTTCAAGAAGGCTGCCATGGTAAAATGCTTTTGTGTCTGCCAGTGAGAGGCTCACACTGGAATGTTTTCTTTATGGCCACAAGGACACAATGCAGAGACCCAATCCCACCTTCATCCTCACACACACTTTTTTAAAAGTCTTTTTAAGAATAAAGAGATTTGAGCCCAGAGCAACGATCTTACAAGGCTATATTATTTTTCTAGCAGAGTTGAGTGGTATATATTACAACACAATGTTTTATTTTAATGCATTACATGCCACTAATTTTAAAGTGAAGGAATTAAACTTTAAAAGCACCAGAATTAGAAGTATAGGCAGCTTGGTTTAATGAGATGCTTCCATCATTAGGACAGTTTTCTTTTAAGAAAAAAAAATAATTCATTCCTTTGATTTTTATTTAAAAATCTTTAAGTATAAATATTCCTAATTAAAGTTTTCTATAAGTCAAAAACATCAGAAAGATGCAGATGTGTATTCATCAGAGCTGGGCAGCATTCACTATTACTGAAATTGTTGTTAAGGGAACAGATAATTACACTCTTTATGTGTTCCATTTCAATAAATGTGTTTTTGCAGTTGGGCTGCTTTTCTTACCAATTTATACCATAGAGACCGTAAGTTTTATTATCAACAAAAGTATATGAAATCAATCAAACACAGTAGAAGGCTTTTATAATGAGGGCAAAGGAGACAGTAATAACAGTGTATTATAGGTTATCCATTGTATATTGATGTACTATTGTTCACTTTCCATTAAGTTATAACATACAAGACAAATAGTCAAGGCTCTGGTATTTTTAAGTTGCTTTAAATCTAGTTTGAATGAATACCTTGAACAAGGATAAGCTGGCTACTAAAAACCATTTATTCAATCTTTCAGCAACAAGCCACTGATGCTTGCTTGTTCAAGATGTTGTCTTACAAAATGCATATTTTCGTACCTGTTCTGGAGATTTCCAAGATATATTGTTTCTGGGGGGACTCCCCAGGGACAACCATATCTGCCTCCAGGAAGTCGCTTAAAATCAAACTGGCAGCATATTTTAGGATCAGGTCCGCAAGTGTGAGGGATGTCATAGCTGTAGAAGGGCATCATGTGGCAAAAAATATCTGTGCCAGATCCCAGATCTAAAATAAAGAGCCAACAGACCTGCATTTATAAATTTTGTTTTCCCCAAACTGTTCAAATTTCCAGTACTTTATACATACATAATGCAAGCTCTACCCTAAATCAACAACCCTTTCAACTACTAGAACACACACCCAAGCAGCGTTTAATGACCACCGGCCAGAAGGAAGATACTCACATCTGTCTCTATCTACCTCTTCTATCTAAACTTAGATGAGACAGAAAAGCCCCACCATAAAGCAGCATCTGCTGACCTGGAAGGATATAATCTGAGCAGAAGCAAAAGTTATAACCGGCTTATCCAAAATTATGGCCGTGTCTATCCCTGGCTGCCAGCTCCTGCCACATCTGCTCCCACCTCAGGTAATAGGACACTCTGAGAGAGACCATTAGCGGCAGAGACTGGGTGAGAAGAGAGGAAGGGCGTAAAAAGGGAACCTGGAAGAATAAGGGAAGAAGAAGGAAGGGGTTGTGAAGATACTGGGGAAATACTGGTTTTGTAGTGATGAGAAAGAAGTGTACTCAGGAGAGTTTTGTGGAGTCACCCTGATGTTCACCAATAAAGAGCCAATGATGCTTTTCTCCATGGAGGCAGAGGAAAAGTAAAAGTAATTTTCAAAAGCAAAAAGAAGAATCAAAACAAAGCAAACAAAAAAGATACAGAAAACGAGCACTGGTTCCTGACACAGAATTGTTTTTAATTGAAACCTCAGTGCCAGTATGTGTTGATATCACTGCTTTCGAGAGGTCAAAAGCCTCCCACCAAGTAAGGCTGAAGGACTTCGATAAGAGTTAAAAGTGGTATCTTTTTATGATTCTGATCTGCAAATACCTCTTCCCCTTTACGTATGGATCTCCAATTCTCAGCAATGCACTGCTTTTATAATAAAGACAGACAACAAGAAAAAACAAACAAGCAACATGTACATTTAAAAAAACTGAAAACAACTGCTTCATTAAGAAGCAGAACACACAAAGAAGCTCAACTTGATTCCAAAACATCATTTTAAAGCAACATGTCCAAATCTATCAGGTAAGTCTTAAAATATTCCAGTTTTCTCTCATACTCCATTTAGTTAAAATAATTACCAGGTCTTTTCCAAACTTTAAACCTACTATAATCCGTACATTTGTGTGCTGTAAGTTGTTTCACTGAATCACATTCATGATTGTGGCATCATGGATGCTGGTTGCTAATGCTTGCTATCTGCACAGAGGCTGTCACAGTCCCAGGACTTATGGCAACTTCCTTTCCTTTCTGCTATGAAGCAAGGATATACTCCACATCCTCTACCTCTCTTCATGCCATACTATTTAGCAGCTCATTTCAGTTTATCTGCTGCATTTGGTGGTGTTTGTCTTTTATCAAATTAGACTATAATTTTCTTATAAGCAAGATTTCTTCTTAACATGGTATTAAGTACATAAAAGTACTCAGTAATTTCCTGGTGATGGATATTTATGGGCAATTTGAATGTAAGCAATAGTTTAAGTAGGGCTCCCTCAAATTAATAATCCTTTTTATAAAAAAATTAATATGCTCCTTTGCATTTGATCAAAGTATACAGGATGAAATCCCCTACAAGCTCTTGTTTTCCCTACAGATTAGGTTTAATTTTCCAGGATAAAAAATTATATAGCTAATATGTTTCCTTATTGAAAAAAACAACAGTACACATAAAGATACCATCTAAATTTACAAATGACTTTTCCGAAACACTTAAGGAGGGTCTAGATTACACAGAGAAGCAAGTATGATGTAATACAGTGATTTCTGAATATTGTCTTAGCAATGAAATCCTTTTTTCAGATGAAATTTTACCAAGAACTTAATACTGATGGTGGTATATACTAGGGGTTAGGGACCTGGGCTTTGGAACAGCACAGAACTGGATTCAAATCTCAGCTCTGTACCCACTACCTGTATGATTTTTGGCAAATGGCTTCACATATCTAAGCCTCCATTTCTTCACCATTTAAAAAGGATAATTATAGAAACTAATTTAAAGAATTATAAAGATTCAATGAAAGAGTGAATATAAAGCATCTAACACCATGCATGGCCCATAATAAGGACTCAATAAATAAAATTAAGTAAGAAAATAAGGTGTTCTGAATTACATGGGGGTTGGGAAAGGCAAAGGCCTCTCAGGAGGCCTAAATCTTGTCACCTCTGCCCCAGCAAAGAGCTGGAGAAGTACATCCTTGGAACACCTGCGTGTCCACAGAACAGTGTGAAAACAAGTGACACAGGTAATAGGAGGACTGTTCTAGTAGGACAGGATTAAGGTTTTAAAAGGCAACTCTTACTAGATGCAGAGACAGGAGAGACAGAAGGAAGAAACACTGGCTGAATATGAGATATATGACTGGACATTAGTTCTAATGCACATACAACTTTGTGATAAAACAGGTACTTTTTAAAAGAGAAGCAAGTGAAAGCATTATTTGCAAAAGGCTAATTACTTGTATTTATTTACTTCCATTAGGCTTAAAAAAGAATCTACAATGTTCTATAGATAAATATCTTCACCAATGCTTAAAAGACTCCTGACACAAAAACATTGAAAAAACAATTATGTGTATCTTTAGGCAACCATATTTTCAAGACTGACACTCTGAATAAAACCCATAACAGCATGAGTTCATAACCCCTGTGAAATAACATCTAGGTCAAGTGAGATCTTCAACTTTCATCAAACACTACATACCCCAATTCTGTCTCCAAAAAAACTCCAGCGTTTTATGCAATGCAAAATGTTTTTTAACTGCATAATGAACTCTCTGGATAAGCATGTGAGAAAATCCAGCACGTTTTAGAAGATAAGCCATTGTTGGTGAATGTCCAAAAGGATCGATAGACCAGCCAGACCGAGGTTTCACCCCTGTTGATAAAGAAAATGTGTTATTGTTTTAAATTGATAAATGAAATAGAAGTCACAACACATTTAGACCCAACAGAGTTCTTTTGGTCTCCTGGATTCTAAAATAAAGGAGCTGCCCAGCATTACCCTTAGCGAGCATTCCCAGCAGGACTCCCTGAGAGGAGGATTCTGCCACTGCTGTGTTCTCCCGGGCAGGGTGAATAACACTGGAAGTTAATCAGTTGGAGGTGAAATAAGCACTCTGCCACCTGATAGATATTAGAAAGCTACTGTGCTCAGTGGAGCCAGAGAAATAACCAGGACCAAGTCACTGCCCTCTAGGATCTAACAGTCCTGTCTTCTGTGGAGACGCATAACCCAGCAACTCACTGTTACATAATATAGAAAAGTAACCTAAGTCATTCCAACTTGCACTCCCCAACCCCAACATTAAGGGATTTTAAACTATCTTTTATAGCTTATAATAGTCCCAAATCATCATAACATACAGTAGCAGAAATGGCCAAAGTAACTGTACCATAGTTCATTAAATCTTAAGACATTTTGATGCTGGTGCTTTCTACCAAGAATGGGTCAATAGAATTTTTCACACCTGACTCACACCAATTCTAAGAGTGAAGCGCTAAAGATATATCTCAATTTCACAGAGGATAAAATATAAAAAACATAATAAATGCACAGATTAGAATTAATGAATTAAGATTATTCATTGGGCATTATACAAATCTGATCTTTTATTTATTCAGGATTCTCAAAGAAGGCTTCTACAAACAACCTATAAATTGACATAAGTAATAGAATTGTGCACATTTTTTTTCACTCAAACACCTGTTTAGCACCTTACATATGCCGAAGACTAAAAGAGGCCCTAGGATTACAAAAATGAGTCAATCTTGATCCTGATTCTAGTTGCAGAGATTATGATGCAAATAGGTGTAACACAGGATAACAGAAAAGAGAACAGAGAGAACTCTGTAGAACAATATTGAAGATTAACACAGAGGTGAGAAGCCACCAAGGAGACTGAGAAGGAAAAGTCAAAACTGTCAGAGAACCAAGAATACATGTCAAAACTCAAAGTGACCATATAATTTGTCCATTTCACATATGTAATTTACCTCCAAAAAATTATAAAGAAATCTTGAGCCATGGCCGCGGAGCCTGTGTGTCCGGAGCCTGTGCTCCGCAACGGGAGAGGCCACAGCAGTGAGAGGCCCGCGTACAGCAAAAAAAAAAAAAAAAAAAAAAAAAAAAAAAAAAAAAAAAGAAATCTTGAACTCTATTTAGTAATTTTGGGTTTTTGTGGTAGTATAGGTTTAGCAATTCTGAAACTTTCATGTATTTCAAGACTGAGTAAATTAGAATAAAGGAACCAGGTTTTACACTGTTAAGAAAAGGAACTATAGAATATGTAAATATGAAAGAGCAGAACCCTATGATACTGAGTTGAAATAGGAGATAGTAGTACTAACATGAATAAATATACATATACACACACAAATATATATTTAAACAAACTCTATATATACAATTACACACACATGCACACACACACACATTTCCTAGCTCAGTGCAATAACACCTCAGTACCAAACAACATTATCTTCAGTCCCAGACTTTGACCTCTAAATGCCATGCTCTATTAAAAATAACCTTAAAGAAATTACTTATTCCAGGGCTGAGGCTAGGAAAGTACAAGATAACCCTGGAACATATTCTTGGGGCATAAATTAAAGAAATGGTCAAAGAGTCATGGGAACATATAAAAATAAATCAGGAGATAGTTGAAGGGGCTTCCACTGGCCAAATGCAGGACAACTGGGGAATCAAAATAAATAATAATAGTACTGGACTATAACCCATTGAATAAAATAAGAATCCATGAGCTCACAAATAAATTGAAAACAAAAAGGAAAGCTCTTCCTTTTAGTATTGATAGAATACTAACTGATAATTATAGAAGCAATGATGGAATTAGAAAATCATCAATGGATCCTAAAACTAAAACATTAAAGTTTGATGAGGAACAGGATATTTACCTATTCTCAATGTATCTCCTACAAATTAGTTATTAATTCGAAAGGCAGAAAATGTAACAGTACAGTAAAGAAAATTAAAAGACACAACTTAAACAAGTGATCAAGAATAGCATCACCAATATGGGGACAAAGAGATGACAAGTGCCTCCTGACAGGATGCACTGAGGACAACAGAAAATAACTACAGTGATACTCTAGCAAAATAAATTAGGTTAGATTACATAGATAGATCAGATAGATAAATAACCTAAAGCTAATCATAAGGAAATAGACAAACTCAAATTGAGAGACTTTCTACAACAGAGGTCTGCACTCCTCAAAAATATCAACATCAAGAAATCCAGAGAAAGGCTGAGGTCTGTTTCAGGTTAAGGAGACTAAAAAGACATGACAACTACAAGCAATACTACATGATCCTAGGTTGGATCCTGGATTGGGTGGGGAAAAAGCAGCCCTTATTAAAGAACATTATTGAGACAATTGACAAAATTTGAATATAACCTGTGAACTAGATTGTAGTATTGCTAACGCTCCTAATTTGATAACTATCTTCTGCTTATCTAAGAAAACATCCTTATTTCTTATGAAATAACACAATGAAGTATTGAGAGACAAAGAGACAAGATGCCTCCAGCTTACTCTCAAATGGTTCAGAAAAACACGTACGTGAATCTAACTAGAGTCCCTTGGTATCCAGGGAAGATTGGTTTCAGGACCCCTGAAGATACCAGAATCTTTGGATGTCAAATCATATAAAATGGTGTAGTACTTGCATATAACCTACACACATCCTCTTGTACACAGGCATACCTCCGAGATACTGTGGGTTTGGTTCCAGACCACTGCAATAAAGCAAATATCACAATATTTTGGTTTTCCAGTACATATAAAAGTTATGTTTACGGTAGTCTATTAAGTGTACAATAGCATTATGTCTAAAAAAAATGTACACACCTTAGTTAAAAAATACTTTATATGTGGAGAAAAAAGAACCCTTGTGCACTGTTGGTGGGAATGTAAATTGGTGCAGCCACTATGGAAAACAGTATGGAGAATTCTCAAAAAATTTAAAAGAGAACTACCATATGACCCAGCAATTCCAGTCCTGGGTATTGATCTGAAGAAAACAAAAACACGAATTTGAAAAGATACATGTACTCCCATGTTCACTGCAGCATTATTTACAATAGCCAAGATATGGAAGCAACCTAAGTATCCACAGATGGGTCAATGAATAAAGAAAACGTGGTGGTGTGTGTGTGTGTATATATGAAAGAATGAAACCTTGCCATTTGTGACAACACTGATGGACCCTGAGGACATTTTTCTGATGAAATAAGTCATACAGAGAAAGACAAATACTGTAATGATTTCACTTATATGTGGAAGCTAAAAAACAAAACAAATGAATAAACATAATAAAACATAAACAGAGTCATAGATACAGAGAACAAACAGGTGGTTGCCAGAAGGGAGAGGGCTGGGAGGAGGAAAGAAACAGGTGAGGGAAATTAAGAGGTACAAACTTCCAGTTGCAAAATAAATGAGTCATGGGTATGAAATGTACAGTGTGGGGAATATAGTCAATAATATGTAATATCTTTGCATGGTGCCATATATAGACTTATCGTGATGATCAATTTGAAATGCATAGAAATATCGAATCACTATGCTGTATAACAGGAACTAACATAATGTTGTAGGTCAAATATACTTCAAAAAAAAAACCAAACAGATTTGTAGAAAAAAGAGATCAGATCTATGGTTACTAGAGGTGAGGGTGGGAGAAGGAATTGAATGAAGACAGGCAAAAGGTAAACTTCCAGTTATAAAGATAAATAAGTACTAGGAATGTAATGTACAACACGATAAATATAATTAACACTGCTGTATGTTATATATGAAAGCTGTTAAGAGAGTCAAATCCTAAGAGTTCTCAGACAAGAGAAAATTGTTTTTTCTGTTTCTTTAATTTTGTATTTATATGAGGTGACAGATTCACTAAACTTGCTGAGATAATCTTTTCACGATGTATGTAAGTCAAATCACTATGCTGTATATCTTAAACCTACACAGTGCTGTATATCAATTATATCTCAATAAAACTGGAAGGAAACCAAAACAAAAGAAAACTTTATTGCTAAAAATCAGCTAAGCATCGCTAGCCTTCAGCAAGTCATAATCCTTTTGCAATAGAAACAAAGATCACTGATCTCAGGTCACCATAACAAATACATTAACAATGAAAAAGTCTGAAATATTGCTAGAATTACCAAAATGTGACACAGAGACACAAATGCTGTTGGAAAAATGACACCAACAGACTTGCTCAACACAGGGTTGTGACAAATCTTCAATCTGTAAAAAACGTAGTATCTGTGAAGCACAGTAAAATGAGGTATGCCTATAATTTAAATCACCTCCAGATTACTTATAATACCTGACACAATGTAAATGCTATGTAAATAGTGATAAATACAATGTAAATACTATGTAAGTAGCTGCCAGGCATGGCAAATTCAAGTTTGCTATTTGGAATTTTCCAGATTTTTCTTTTCAATTATTTTCCGTCCACTGTTGGTTGAATCATCAGATGCGGAACTGATGAATACAGAGGGCCAACCCTACAGGATATATAGGAGCCCCTCTCAAATACTATCATGTGACACTATAAATTTGAAATGAAATGAAATTAAGCTATAAAATTAAAAAAAAGGAGTATGTGTTGTCCCAAATAACTAGGACAGAATAAGCTTACAAACAAGAATAAAAATCAACATGAAAAGTTAGTGATGTCTGAGATTTCATCATCACTGATGATCTTTTCCGTATCAAAATCACCTGATACACAGGAATAGCAACCTAGCTGCAACAGATTAAAGAATCCCTGAGAAGTAATGATGTAGAAGAGAAAGAACGTAAACTACATTTTTAAAAACTGATACGAAATGAGGTAGAAGCTAGGGAGACACATAGAGGGGACCCCAGTATCCTTCTAGGAGTTTCCTTGGTATAAGCCTATCTTTTTTTTAAAGGGGGCAAGTGACAAACTTAGGGGGGAAATGCAGTATATGAAAAATCCAAAATTTTATAAAGAGGGTACATATGCCAATAAAACCAGGAAAGATTTTGTGTTTTCATGTAAGAATAAGACTGTCAAAATAGAAAAAAGTAAAAACAAGAAAAATTACAGGAAACAATCATTAAAAAGAGTAAAATACATCACTCAGTTTTTGGCAAATCTAATAGACTTAAAAATTAGAACATGAGCAACATGAATAATATAATTAATAAAACTGGATTATTCCAAATGTATCTAATATTAAAGCTTAAGAGGAGTCAGAGAACAGTTACAAAATGGATATTTTAGGCAAAAGATAACCTTAAAAACTCAAACTTAGTTTCTAATAGTCAAATTTATATAATAAAGTTAGTAAAAGCAGAAATTAACCACCAAAGACTAAACAATTTAAAAAGCATCCCATAACCAAATGTAAAAACAGTGTCCAAAACAACATGTTGTTCTAAACTGTTTAAACAAAACTGAGAACACTACTTTACAAGGTGCAGTCAGAGTTAACATTTGTCAAAACTCAAACTCTACAGTTAAGATTTATGTGTTGCACTGCATGTAAATTACACATCCATAAAAGCTAAACATCAAAAAATCCACAAAAACTGAGGTTTATAAAGTGAATATTTTGGCTTAGAATATAATTAAGTATTTAAGAAAAGTGGCACTGAGTAGGGGGTCCCCAAGTCCACTCCCAGATTTCACGACGTAAGAAAACTTACAGCGCTAGACATATAGTCATACTCACAGCTATGATTTATTATAGTGAAAAGATACAAAGCAAAATCAGCAAAGAGAAAAGGCACACAGGGCAGAGTCCACAGGAAACCAGGTACAAGCTTCTAAGAGTTCTCTCCCTGTGGCATCACCCAGGATGAGTTAATTACTCCACCAGTGAATGGTGACAATACCTGAAATGCTGTCAACCCAGAAAGCTCACTAGAGGCTCAGTGTCCAAGCTTTTTACTGGGGTCTGGTCATGCAGGCACCCTCTGTCTAGTACATAATATGATTCTAGACTCCCAGAAGGGAAACAAGTGTTTACCATACAATGCACTGTTTGGACAGTTTAAACACAGTGAGTCACTCATCATTTAAGAAATCCAAGTCCTCAGACACCAGCCAACAGCCAACTTTGCAAGCAAGATCTTTCTAAGGATAGCAGTTTCAGATCTGCTATGTTAACTCTTATCGGCACAGGTATGATATCTGCAACTTACTCTGTAACAATCACAACAATAACAATACGGAAAGAGGAAAAAATAAGGCAAATGTGTCAAAATAATGACTGGTGAATCTGGTTGGGGGCCTTATGGGAGTTCTTTGTAGTATTCCTACAACTTTTAAGTTTGAAATTATTCCAAAATAAAAAGTAAATAAAATATTAATGGGGGTGGGGGGATTTTATCCCTAACAGAAGAATACTTTAAAATAATAAAATATTTAGAAATAACTTAAATAAAAACATGTATATTTACCATAAACTACAAAATTGTACTGAGAGATATGAAATATTTGAAAACAATTACATACCATGTTGCAGAATGCAAATATTCGATATCACAAAGATTTCGAGTAGTCCCATGTTCTTATGAGTTGTATGAACATCTGATTTTATCAGTTCAGAATACCTTTCCCCACTTCTTGTTGTAACAGGATACTTCTTCCCCATGGAGGACCCATTCACATGGTTCAGGCAAGGCTGACCCTGCCCCAAACCACTCTCCCCACATGATCATTTCCATCAAATTAACCAGGCCTCAGTGATTTCAGCTCCTTTAACTCTGGCCTCAGTAAACTGGCTCAGAGATAAGCGCCTAACCCAAAGTGGGTCAATTAGGTAAGGTATTAAGGAAAACTCCTGCTAATTGTTAGACCAAGAAGATCAGAGTCCTGGTTGTCTATGGCAGAGTCAAGAGACAGTATCCCGACAACATAATCTAAGTCCTCTGGATCCAACCTTACCTGAAGCTACCCTATCTCTGGAATTCTCAATGACAAAACTAACATTTTTCTTTCCTTTTTTTCTTTCTTTGCTTAAGCTAGTAAACTAGGTTTTTGCCTTTTATGATCAAGTGTCTTAACTAATATATAATTAAAATCCCAGGGGGATAGTTTTAGAAAAAAATACTAAAATTAATAAATAGGTAAAATTGATAAAATAATAGGTGAAACAAGGTAGATGACCCTAAGAGTGACCATATTATATCTATGTAACTGAGATTATGATCCAAGAAACATCATAAATCAATAAAAAATAAATTATTCAGTAATAATCAGTGCTAGAAATATTAGTTATTAAAAAAATAAAAAGCCCCATCTCACATTCCCCAAAATTAATTGCCCAAAGTAGTCTAAATGAAAGAGAAAGATACGAATACATACCTAGATTTTTTTCCAGCCACTGATGTCCTTCAATTAGTTGGTCAATTAAGGCAAAATAATGTGGAGCAGCTTCATCAGGCATAACCCAGCCACCTGTCACAATTTCAAACTGACCGTTTTCTAGTAAACTAGGGAGAAAATAACATAAGAGTTTACATTAACATATATAAGAAAAGTTCAAATAAAAATGTAAGACATCATAAACATTAGAGACAGCCTTTAAATGTAACCAGTATTTACACTAGTTGTTAATTTTTTTTTTTTAAACCAGTGGATGAATTTCAACTTTGGGACCCTGGTGATAAAGTGTCCTCAGTAAAGTATCTGCCCCTCCTGCTCTAGGCAAAGCCACGCAGGTCACTCTGGAAGTTCTATTTCATAAGGGTAAAATCTCCCACACAACTTCAAAGATTCCTGATGTCAGCAGCCACGTCTGATTTACTTCTGAATCTTGCCGAGCACCTAGCAAATACCTGAGTATATGCTTGATGAGTGTTAATTGGAGGACTGTCATTTTAAGCACAATATTTGTTTCATTACACCTATGCTGAAAAATGAGGACTTATTTTAGTACTTCTGACACTGATAAGTTAATCATGCAAACTACAGAAGTAATAAAAATAAAAGTAAAGCTAGTAAATATCACATGCTACTGGGAATACAGAAAACATTATAAAGCACCCTGCTCCAGTCAGTTATAATGTAGACTATGTAGTTTATCTTTCATTATTGAGCCAAAAGCTCTAACATTATCATTATCTGTTCATTGAGTGCTCTTTACCATAATACTATACAAAGTAACTAGACCACAGCCCTGGAGAACTAAATTGTTACAAGAAGACACCTTCCTCAGAGACAGAAAAAAATCATCAACTATTAAAAATTTGAAGAACTACCTGAGGAAGTGTAAATGTCAAGAACTTAAGCAAGCCTTTTAAGTGCCACAGACTTTTGAGTTTGCGACAAGGTGGTTTTTGAAAACGATGTAAAATTTCAGAAGCAAAAGCAGCTTTAATAAGGATAAACATCACTGAATGCCTATAGCTAACAGCCAAGCACCAAGCCAAATTTAGTTGAAACAGACCAGAGGCATAAAGAATAAACATTTTCCTACAAAGCATGTAACAGAAGCCACAGCATTAACAGAACATCCAATGTTTTCAAACATATGCGTACTCATAGAACCAATGACAGAGTGGATAATGGACACAATTTCTAAAAATGAATGAATACATGAATGATTTCCTTGTATAAAATAAAAAGATATTAACTACATCTGTATTACCATGGGGATCACCAAATAATACAATTTCATATGGAGAATATGATGGCTCTTTTTTTTTTTTTTTTTTTTTGCGGTACGGGGGCCTCTCACTGCTGTGGCCTCTCCTGCTGCGGAGCACAGGCTCCGGACGCACAGGCTCAGCGGCCATGGCTCACGGGCCCAGCCGCTCCACGGCATGTGGGATCCTCCCGGACCGGGTCACGAACCCATGTCCCTTGCATCGGCAGGCGGACTCTCAACCACTGTGCCACCAGGAAAGCCCGTGATGGCTCATTATATAGTGTCTAAAGAAACTCCAATGTTCCAGGCAAACCTCAGATTCTCACAGGCCCACATCAAGAACTTGTAAGAAAGAAGCTGGAAATTTCTAAAAATTGTATTTCTTTAAGAACACAACTAAATCCAAGGCTATTTTGTCCCACTCTTACTGCCTATGGGACTTTGCTTACAGTTAGTTCTCCTTGTCTTTCTGGTGAATGCCTGATTTAGCCACACCCTGGAAGCCATGGACCAGTCCCACCCCTTACGCCTATGAGCAGTATTTGGAAGCCTGAGATGTCAGGACAGATTTGGGACTTAATCTCTAGTCATCAAATATAGAAACTTGACCTCCTTATCTCAGTATTCCAATAAACAGATCTTCTGGAAAATATCAGAAATAAATAGGTAAAAACAAATTCTTTGCTGCTCTTGAATAGAGAATAGAAACTATAAATTAAGTAACCTGAATATTAAATGGAAAAAAGTCACTCCAATGATGGAATTTCTCACCTATATCAGTTTTATTTTGCTACATATTCCCTGTCCCATAGGCATAAATGGGCTCCAAGAAACAGCCAACCAAGCAAAGAATGACACATATTATATTTCCTCAGCTCTATCTGTGAATAATTTATCCCTTCCCCCTCCGTATGATGCCTGAGATGCTACTGTGATTGTGTACAGAGTTCTTATCTGTACACAATGATTACTTTAAAGACTATCCTATCTATTTCTATGGGGGAGGCATGAAAGCCTCTCACTCATTAAAATGTTTTTCAGAATTTTCTTATCTATTTTCTTCTCTCCTGTCTTTCCCAACCTGGCTGATCCTAGCTGCCCTCATTTCTCAGCTCAAATAAAAGTCTCTGGGACACCCTCAAAGTCTCTGGGCCACAGAGCCTAAATCAACACTCCCACTGCACCTCCACACTCTATCACACAATAGTATTTTTCACAAACCAGAATGGCCTTGTTCATTTACTGCTTCCTCTCCCTCCTCACCCCACCCACCATTATAACATAAGCTCCAAGAGAGCAGGGACCAGGACATGTTTTGTTCACTTTTCCAGGCCCAGCACTGGGAAGCTTACTTGGCATTTAATGGGTACTCTGTTGTTAGGTGAAGAGGGAATGAGTGAATGAGATTCTCAGTTTAAAATTAGTAGTAACATAAAATTTGTTATTAGATGAAGTTCACAGACATATGCAAAATAAGTTGAACAGGGAAGGGTCAGTTCAAAAGGAGTGTGAATAATATAGGTATAAAGTGACATGAGCCGGAATATGATTCGTGTAGGAGAAATGAACAGGGAGGGAGAGAGAGGAGATGCTTCATGAAGCATCAGTGGGAATCGAGAAATGCCTGGACATAGAAGAAAGGATTAAAGTACGAATGACTCAGGGCTTTGATTCCAGGGGTCTAATGGGGTGGTGGTGTTAATACACACAGACAGTGCAGTTCAGCTGAGAAGGGAATCATTTTGCAGTAATAAATATAAATTTGGATAAGGCTATTTGATGTGACAGTGAGGCAGCCAAAAGGACCTAACTGAAAAAGAAAACTAAGGTTAGGGGAAAAGGCCAATATAAAATTAAGTTTTGGAGGAATGAAACAAAGATGAAATAGAGAAGGATGGGAAGTCCGGAGATAACAGTCAAAAGGAGAGTTAAGGACCAAGAAGAAGGAAACTATAAGAGGAAATTGAGGTGAAAAGAAATGTTAAAGATAAAAAGAACAAATCTGTGACTATGACCTGAGACATTCTAGAAAAGAGTAATGAGGAACAACCTGCACTTCTCCTTGGTAAAAGGCGTTTTTATAGTTTAAAAAGCTACCATATAACTGTGACTTACTCAGAAATGGACACATCAGTGGGTCAGAATATAAAGTTGAGAAATAAATTTTTAAAATTTTTATATTATTAAAACAGCCATTAAATTAGTGGGGAAGAATGGATTGCGGTTTATTTTTTTTAATCTTCAGTCAGAGTGATTTAAAACAAACTCATAAGAAAGCCAAGATATTATGTTGTGGAAGCCAAAGGACTGATATTTGAAATGGCTCACACAGGTTTTTAATAAAAACTACATGAGGAGGTCAGAAGAGGCATAAGTGATGTCATGATAGCAGGCCAGAAAGGACTTGGGTTTTAGTTTTTCTTAAGAAAGTTTCTCTAATCAGGTAGAACAAAATGGAAGAAAATAGACAACATGATTTAAGATATGAAGCAATGTGACAATGAGTGGACACCTGGCCAAATAATTAGGTTAGTGAGTACTCCTATTTCACTCAACTGCCTGTTCTCCCTAGTCTATACATATGAATGGTGAAAACCAGATTATAAACCAGACATTCTTACAGGCAGGAAGGTCAGGCTGGATATAAAATATTCACTGTGTTAGGCAAAAACACATGCCACTTGACCAGTTAAACAAACAAACAAAAAATACACATGCACACATAAAAACTGCAGAAGTGCACACATTTGCCATGTATACCCCTGATTTCTAGAACATATGTGATAAGCACTTAAGAAGCACCTGAAGAATGACAGGAAAACAAAATGGTCCAAATATACATGAGGAAAACACTGACCTAATGATTGAAAAGCACAGCCACCATCATCATCAGGTAGTGATAGGTACAAAAAGTAGGCCTGACAGTCTTACAGAAACAACACTCCAGGAAATACTGAGAAAAATATTTTTATAAGCAATAGCAGAAAAGCTATGTTAGCCTACAAAAAGTACCATATTTAAAATCGCCATTGTTAGCAACACAAAATAAAATTAATACAGACTGCAAGCTGTACATTCAACACCTTCGTAATTTTTTAAAAATCAGGTAATGGGAAACACCTATAGAAAAAGTTACTTAGAATAAGTACAGGTGCTTCCAAGTATTTCCACTCACTTAGTGCTCAACAAGCATGAATTGAGCTATTTCTCTGCAACTGTCAGGGGAGTACAACAACAAGGACCTACTGTATGGCACAGGGAACTATAGTCAATATCTTTTAATAACCTATAATGGAAAAGACTCTGAAAAAGAGTATATATATATATATATACATATATATATGCATAACTGAATCACTTTGCTGTATACCTGGAACTAACACAACATTGTAAATCAACTATACTTCAATAGAAGGTTGTTTGTTCTGAAAAAAAAAGAAAACAGGCATACTACTTATACTACTTTTAGGAGAGCAATGCCTATTGTTTTAATGATAAAAGTGAAAGGATGCAGAAAATTGTAAATAAAAGTTACCCAGATCTAATTCCCCAATAACAACCACTGTTTTAACTCTGAAAAGGGAAGTACAAAATCAAAGAAGATGTGCCCACCTCATAGGGTCTATTGCTTAATTTCTACCAAGAGACGCTCTGGTTTCTGGCAAATTTTTTGCATGAATGCTCTTCCTAATATTTTCTAACAAACAAGAGATCCAGAAACAAATGAAAAGACAGGGAAAGAGAGGGAGAGAAAGGAGTATATACATGCAGCAAATTCAGAAAATAGGAAAACAGGCACTAACTTTCACAATTAACAACACCCTTATTTTACTTTTTTAAATGGTTGATTTCTAAGCCATTATGTACTTCTCTGTTTCTACAATTTCTCTGCTTGAGAATCTGATATAAAAACCTTAAGAAAATACTGATCAAAATTAAGCTGAGCATATCTGTCACAACTCACTTTGCCCAAGATCCAGAATTTACATTTATGAATTTACTTGCCAAGCACAAGAAGTTGCAAATCATTTTCTCTGAGTGTCACTTTTTCCCCTATGTAGACACATCACACATTTGAAATTTGGTCACACACAGAAGCATAGTCTCAAAGAGCTTTTTCCCTAATGGGGAAATTGTTACAGATAACTTAGTAGTAAACAATGCATTATTTAGCAAGCTTCAAAGAATCACAAATTAATTTCACATGAGAAAACGAGTTGAATTTGTATGGGGAAATATGAAATAATACAAGATGATGTACAGTGATTCATTCTTAAATAAAAAATTAGTTAAACAGAAAATTTAAAAAGATGGAGGCTCCCAATGAATCAATTAATAGGCTAAAAGCATTTGCTCATCAGATTATCTGACTCGTATGCCTTTCATGAGGAATATCTAATAAGAGAGTAAAAATAAGATTGTTTTAAAAACCCCTCACATAATAATTGGGGAAACTCATCATATACCTCTGAGTATTATAGACACCCGTCTTTAGAGAGTATACGAGGGACAGATGGCCAATGAGTCATTTCCTCATTTCTTCCTCACTTCATTCCAGTCATACCCTTTCTTTGAGTTTGCAGTCCATGCTCTCTGTCTGGAATGTTTTTCCTTCCAGTATTTACCTCACTGGCTCATAGCAGATCCATCAGGAGCCTCCTCTGGCTACCACACTCCACCCAAACCCCACCTAAGTTGTTATCTTTCATAAAATCCAAAACTTTTCTTTCATAGCATTTATCACAAAATTTAATAACACATCTGAATGTTTACTGTCTTTGTCCCTCAATAGACTGTAAGCTCATGAAGGCAGGAATCATATCTGTTTTGCTCGCCATTTAAATCTGGGCGTTCCTACAAGAAAAGGGTACCAATGACCCAAAAGAAAAGCAAACAAAAGATATGAAGCAGATATTTCAGAAATAACTAGCTCCTAAAAATGAAAAGAAGTTTAATATCACTCATGAAGAAATGCAAATTAAGACTTCAATGAGATCAAAAAGTTGTGTAACATGTGATGTCAAGGATATTTACAAATAGGTATTGTTACTTAAGGCTGGCAGTAACTATCAAATTTTAAAATGCATATATACTTTTATCTATGCTCATTAAAATGAAGTCAGAAAATACATAAAAATAAATAAAAGCACTGTACAGTCAGCCCTACATATCCACAGGTTCTGCATCCACAAATTCAATCAACTTTTGAAGGAAAATTTTAAAAAGAAAAACATTTCCAGAAAGTTTCAAAAAGAAAAACCTGAATTTACCACACACTAGCAACTATGTACATAGCATTGACATTGTATTTACAACCAGTTACATAACATTTACATTGTATTAAATATTATAAGTAATCTCAAGATGATTTCAAGTACACAGTAGAATGTGTGTAGGTTAAATGCGAATACTACTCAATTTTATATAAGGATTTGGGTATATGGGGCAGGTTCTGCAAGCAACCCCCTGAGGATTATCAACGGATTACTATATACACTAAAGATAAAGATACACTCTATGCATTCACAAAAGACCAGAAACAAGACTACAGGGTCATTAATCAGGAGAAGTTACATAAATTAAGGCCCACTCATAACACTTTTATATAGTTTTTAAAAAGAAAGGTTCCTGAAAGGTTCTCCAAGATATATTAAGTTTAAAAACCATGGTACAAAACCCATTAGGGGCTGTTATCCAAAAACAAAAAAAAGTAAGAAAAGAAAAGAAAAACAGGAAACCGGTGTTGATAAGGAATGTGGAGAAACTGGAAAGCTCAGGTACTACTGGTGGCAATGTGAAATGGTGCAGCTGTTGTGGAAAACAGTATGGGAGTTCTGTGAAATATTAAACATAGAACTGCTATATGATCCAGCAATCCCACTTCTGGGTATATACACAAGAGAACTGAAAGCAAGGACTCAAACTGATACTTGTACACTCATATTCATAGCAGCATTTTTACAATAGCCAAAAGGTAAAAACAATCCAAACGTCCATTGATGAATGAATGAAAAAACAAAACATGGTGTATTCATGCAATGGAATATTATTCAGTCCTAGAAAGGAAGGAAATTGACACATGTTTCCACATGGATGAACCTTGAAGACATTATGTTAAGTGAAATAAGCCAGACACACAAAAAAACAAATATTGTATGATTCTACTTATATGGGGCACCTAGCATAGTCAAATTTATAGAGACAGAAGGCAGAATGGTGGTTACCAGGGCAGAGGTGAAGGGGAATGGGGAGTTATTAATAGGTATAGCATTTCAGTTTGGGATGATGAAAAAGTTCTGGAGATGGTTATGGTTGCAAGACAATGTGAATATATGTAATGCCACTGAATGTCACACATAAAATCATTAAAATGGTAAATTTTAAGTTATGTACATTTTACCACAATAAAAAAAAGAGACGCACTCAAAAAAAAAAAGCACAATGTGCATGGCATGTTATCATTTGTATAATATGAATGTGTCTTTGCACATATGTACATGCACATATTTTTCCTGTGTATCTATAAATTAGATAAGCATCTGGTCAAAGTAGCTGCCTCCTGTTCAAAGAGTTAGATGCCAAGAAGACAGGAGTAGTCAGCACCTTACCTTTCATTGTATACCCTTTATATATTCAGGCTTATATTAAAATATGAATTAAATAAAAATGTTTCCCAAACTATAAATGTTATACTACCCTGATTTCTCCTAAGCACTAAAAACAAACAAAACTATAGCATAACATAGTCACGAAATTTTATTTAAGAATATTTCTTATATTAGATGATTGAATTAATAGTTTCTGTTAAGTTTTGATAATTAGATATACTTTAAATATTTCACTGTATAGTAAATATTACTTCATTTTCTCATTTTTCTAAAACAAAATAAACTGTTCATTCAAATAAACCAGAAAATATATGAGGTTGAAGAATAAAATTTAAAAATCCACTCAATATCTTGCTATAAATGCATAAAGGGTTATGGTAGGCATAGTTTTTGATCAATTTATTTCACTTAGTACTATATACCATGAACATCTTTCCATCTTAATAAACAGACATATATCATTATGTTTATGGATGTACTGTATTTTCTAAAGTATTTATAATTGAGATATAACAACACATAATATACATGTGTCCAGTTTGATGTATTTTGACAACTGTTTATACCCCTGTTACTACCCGAAACAACTGATATTTGTACACTCAAGACATAGGCTATTCCCAACAACTCAGAGGGTTCCCTTCTGCCCCTTTCCAATCAATTCCTACCTTACTCCGCCCCCCCCACAAAAAAGACATTCTTAGTGATTTATATCACAATAAATTAGTTTAGTTACTCTCAGACTTCATAAAATGGAGTCATACAATACTCTTTGGTGTCAGGATTCTTTTGCTAATGTGTTTGTTAGATTCATTCATACTTCTGTGTATTTCAGTAACTCATTATTTTTCATTGCTGAGTGGTACTCCATTGTTTAAATATGGCACAAAATTTTAATCCAATATCTTATTGATGGACATTTGAACTGTTTCCTGTTCACCAAAACACTGGTGAACATGTTTTTACTTTTCTTGGATAAATTCCTAGGAAGGAGCTCCCAGGTCACATGATGTATATTTAACCTTGGAGAGAATTCCAGTTGCGGCATATTCTTTTTAAGCCTTGGTGTTGTCAGTCTTTTTGATTTTAGCCATTCTAAAGTGTTTGGGATAGTATCTTGTTTTATATATCTTGTTTTAATCTGCATCTCCCTGATAACCACATATCACTCAGCCCTTGCATGCACACCCTCCCCTGCACTGTTGCAGCCTAATAAACTTCTTTCAGGTGTTTGAACATGCCATGTTCTTGCTAATCCCTGGCCCATGATCACAATTCTCCTCTCATAACTTGGAATGCCTTCCCCACCTTCTGCCACCCACTTTATACCTGGCTAGTTCTAACAGCCTTTCAAGTTTCAGCTTGAATACCACCTGCTTCAGGAAGCTTTCCAAGACCCACTTTTTTTTTTTTTTTTTTGCAGTACGCGGGCTTCTCACTGTTGTGGCCTCTCCTGTTGTGGAGCACAAGCTCTGGACGCGCAGGCTCAGCAGCCTTGGCGCACAGGCCCAGCTGCTCTGCGGCATGTCGGATCTTCCCAGACTGGGGCACGAACCTGTGTCCCCTGCATCGGCAGGCGGACTCTCAACCACTGCGCCACCAGGGAAGCCCAAGACCCACTTCTTGCTTCCATAGAAGGAAATGCTTTATTCTGATACTGTGTTAATTATATTGTCTTCCTTGCTCTGCCCTGAGAGTTGGGATCAGGTAAGTCTCACTCACTTCCTATATCCCTGGAGTCTAGCACAGTCAGTATTTGTTGAATAGATGATGGAGAAAATACAGGAAGGCTTTGGAGATGAGGTAATATTTCAGCTGAGTATTGAAGAATAAATAGGACTGAGATTATCCAAAGTACAAAAGGATAAAAATATTCTCAGCTAAACTCATGGGCAAGTTCCTAAGAAGCAGGAAATAACCTGTGACTGAGGACACCCACGTGGCTCAGCATGGCTAAGAGTGGGGTGTGAGGCAGGAAGTGATCTGAGGTAAGGGTGGACAAGCAGGGAGAAATCAGAGGACAAAAGCAAGGATGTGCCAGGCAAAGGAGGTTGGGCTGTACCTTTTGACAATTAATTGTCACTGAAGCATTTGAAAGCCAAGAAGAGACATGGGCAGACTCATATATTAGAAACCTAATTCTGTGGGTGAAATGGAGGACACCTGGAAGTGGCAAAGCTGGAAACAGGAAGACCAGTTGGAGGTTTTCATTAAAGCAGGAAACAAGAGTAAGGGGGATGGATCGGGGTGGTGGTGGTGGTGGTGGTGGTGTGTGTGTGTGTGTGTGTGTGTGTGTGACTGTGCAGAGATACTAAAAAGGCACAGCTGACACGCTTGTGGGGACTGACTGGACGACATGAACAGCAGACCGAAAGGCAGAGCACACAGTGGGTAGGAGCACTGGTTCTAGGGTAAGCCTTCCTGGTTCTGGTCCTCACTCCATACTTAATTGCTGGGGGACCTTAGGCGCATTCCTTACCACCTCTGCATTGGTTTCCTCAGCAGTAGAATGAGAATAATGAAGGATCTTAACACATAGGGATGTTACAGCATGGGCTGAATGAATACATCTAAGTGTTTAGAACAAGCCTCCTACATTGAGTACAGAGTAAGCATTCAATAGTGTTAGCTGTTACTGTTACCCTTAACTAGGGAAGAAGAACGAAATCAAGGTTGGAGCTTTAGATCTGGAAGCAGCCCACACACCTGGAAATTAAAACAACAGTGTGGCAGGGCAAGCAAAACGAGGAGAACCAATGGTGCTACCCCACAGATGAGAACTGGGATATTTAGGAAAGAGCAGGGGAGGGAGTCAGAGGGATGATGACAAAGGGATGTTCAGCAGTGCAGGACTAGAACCAGGAGAGAAAGAGCTCTGGCTCACAGAAGACAAAAAAAAAAGAAAGAAAGAATTTTAAGGAGAATGGAGTGGTCAGTGTCAATGCTGCAAAGAAATCCTCCCAGAGGACTGCAGAAGTATCCAACAGACAGAGTGGCTGAGAAGTCCTCATGGCTTTTGCCTATAGCTGATGTAAACAGAAGCCAGCAGCTGAAGTGAATGAGAGGTGAAAGCAAAGCAAAGACACCTCAATCCAGATGAACGGGGATGGGATACATACTTTCTAAAATAAATGTACACCATTGCTTCAACTAGTAGAATCAAAGTTATTTTAGACACTGGTTTGATTCCTTTGAGAGACTGCTTTGATTCCTTTGATGAAATGCTATGTATCTTTAGGCTCTAAACTAAATCCAAATCTGCAATTTACTCTGAACATCACAAGACACACTGTAACTTCTCACTGCTCTGCAAATTTTACAGCAGGCTTTGGTTAAATAGCACAAAATGTGACCTGTATAAAATGTATAATAAATTAGCTAGTATAAGAACTTTAAAGGTATTTTTTTTTTCTAGTGAACTCATAATGCAGAATGCATGTAAGTTTGCAAAATGTAAGTTTGGATTTGTATTATTTGTATTACTTAAGAAAGTAATCTCAAACTTTTCTCTGATTTCAATAAGCAGAGATAGTTATAAGGACAGGGTAGAAGGCTCACTTAACTATAAACCTAGGAAAAAAGAAGAGAATGGTAGATTAGATAAAGACTTTGTGGTCTCAGCAAAGCAATGAAATCCTGCAATGCAGTGAAGACACAATATCTAATGGTACCCTTCCCCATTCACTCATTTGGAGCCTTATTTTATACCAAAAGGTCCACACAGAGAAGCTGGTCAAGATTCTGGTAAACACATAAACTGTTCCAGGTTCCAACAGCCCAGTGCGCTTCTCAGTTGAACACTGGTCTCAACAGCAGAAGCAGATGCAATGTAAAAACTCTTTCAATGTCTCAGAGCCCAGAGAGGAAAAATGAATATGTAATATGCTGGGTGCTAGTCAAAGGAAACGCTAAGGCTAATGTTTCAGCTGTTTGACTCTGAATAGGGTTCACATTTTGACGTATTATAAACGTCATGCAGTACTTAACTTCATTTAGCCAAAAAGTATTCAAATAGAAAGCCTAAAAAGTAAAAAGAATGTTAGCATACCAGTCATTTTCAAAATAAAACAAGCGTAGATGGAAAATGTGCTGATTATAACAAGGTAGTTTCTTTTAAATCCACTGGATATGTGTTACAAGTAGGAACCATGACTATACTTGATTAAATTACTCTGAGTCACACAAAATAAAAAAGCTAGATGTTGTTTGCATGGATCTCCCTTTAGTTAACTAGATTTTCATTTTTGAAAGCTGATAGAGCTGAATATTGCTGCCATGGGGGGAAGAATCAAACAAGTCATTGCTAGCATAGATTATGAGGATCACTTGAGTTATGTTTCTATTAAGTTCCCACAATCAACTGATATTCTTCAGGGACAATAAAAGCTTACACAGAACTCTGCTAGAATTAACAGGTTCTTCTCTTCAACAGCTAGCTTGCAAATTTAGGTACAGATATCTAATCCACAGACTCACCTTCAAAAAGAGAAAAACAAGCCATTGCATAAGCATTACAGTAGTAGTCAAAAAAATTCCATCATTAATGCCACTTAGTACAAGCTCAGAATTTTAAATAATGGGAGCAAACCTATGTATCTATTAAGTTTTTCTGTTTGGTTTTTTCTGGAACCCAGCTCTCCAACAAAGGATTTGAGGAGAAATATATCAGCTAGCTTTCTTGGTCGCAAGCAACACTGACAGACTCTGAACAGGAAATGTATTGGGGGACAGTCCTGGGTACACAGAACTGAGAACAGGCTAAAAGTCCAGGCTTAACAAAGGACTGGAAAAAAATGAGAGGCCATGCTACAGGCATGACAGGGTCCGTGACACAGGACAGGAAAAATCTTGCGGATGCACCAGTGCTGTGAGGGCTGACCTGCAACCTTCCCTCCATTCTGCTTCCCTTCTTTCCATCTCTTTACCCTCGCTTCACTCTAAAGGCTCAGAACCCTGGGAAATAATATATTGATTAGCTGAGCTCAGATCATAACTGACCTATCTGACCTGGGGCAGGACAATGAAGGATGTGACTTCTGTGTTTGGAGACCATTTCCTAAAAGGAAATCAGGTGAAATGGATGGGAAACAAAGTGTTTGGTTAGAAAAGGAAGGGATTTGAGTCGAGTTACACTCTCTGTTTTGAAACAAATTCCAGGTGTGGATACATGTTATTGCTCATGGATGAATTTAAAAAAAGGAAAATGCTTGGACTTACGGACAACAATACAAAGAACCCAGAACTAAAGGGTAATTAAAAAGCATAGTTAAAACCAAGCATTTGAAGCCAGAAAAGAACAGGCTCCACACCATCGAGAACAATGCGAGGTGGGAAAGAAAACAAAAAACCTTGAGAAAAACCTCACATAATGCAGTAAATATAACCAAAAAATTAAAATTAAAATGCATATGCCAAAGAGAGACCAGAGACTTAACAATTAGATAACTGAATTCTAAAACAAATGAAATAAAACCAGTAATTAATTAGTAAGAGCAAAAAAACATAAGCTGAAAAATATTTTGAATTGATAGATGGAAAATTTAATAAGTTATACACACCTAGATATATGGCAAAAGTTTGGAATTTTAGGGATCAATGGCACTGTTTCTCAAAAATCTAAAGAATAAAAATTGTGCAGTCCATATTCTCTGACCACAAGACGTTAAAACCACCTTTTAACACCTAAAGTATAACTGGGAAAAAATACGAATTTGAAAATTTTCCTAACATACTCAAGTCAAAGAGAAAACAATACATATAGAATATTTAGGGAAAAAATAACATAAAAATGTGAAAGCTAGTAAGAGCAGTAAAAAGGCAAACACAGGGGGAGAAATGCTCCTTGTTAAAATAAATCAACTGGCCCATTTAGCATTAGTAAAAAATAGGTAGAAGGAATTAAATAAAAGCAGAAAAGTCAAGAGTAAATACCAGTAAAATATAAATATAATATTTTTGGGGGGGTACAAAAACCAACAGAAATAGTAAAAGCTTTAGCTGATCTAATTAAGATGAAGAAAAAAATCAGGTTCCCCCAAATAATAAGAAAACAAACAAAAACAAGCAAACAAAATAACTACAGATGCAAGAAAATCTTAAAATCTGAACAATGTGAGTAAAACACTATAAAATTATAAGAAACTATGAAGTATTATTTGTACTCAAGGAGCAATATAAGACCTAGACAGACAAAAAAAAAATCTGTTTTAATCTCTAAACTTAGTAAAAGAAAAAATATGTATAGACAAACACCAATTCCACAGGGTTTCACAGGGCTGTTCTTAATTTTTGAAACACTGCAAACCAGTGGGTAACTCGATTTAAACGAAGGATTTGTGTGTGTGTGTATGTTAACCTAAATTAGCTGCTAACATTTCAACTTAAAAAGTCAAGACATTTTATGTAACATTTTGGAATTCCAGCTTGTCAAGAATAACTGGAAGAATATCCTGACAACTCTGGTTCCCGTGGCCACACATGGCAGGAGTGGGAGAAGGGATAGTCCCTTTGGGTGTGGCAGTTACTCCTGGTACATTCAGGATCCTCAGACTCTACAGTCTTCAGTTATGGCACCTTCCTGGCCACTCTTATAAGCATTTTAAGCATGCTCTCAGTGGCGGGGGGGGGGGGGATGTCTGATAGATAATAATGGAACACCAATTCTCTCCAAATTACCTTTAAACGTTTATGTCAATATCTATCAAAATCCCTTTTTTTTTTTTTTGATAGGGTAGGAAGAATTTAGCAAGTTAATTCTAAAGCTCTCTGGGAAAAGTAAGTGGTCACTCATTAAAAGAACTTTTCAATAAAGAGAAACAAGAGAAGATTTAAACTGTCTGTTACTGTTATTGAAGCACATAAGGCCGCAACAATTAAAGTTAAACAGAAAAGTCCATGAAAGAGGTCAGAAAGCCCAGAAATCAATGCATATTGAAATACAATAAAGATGGCACTTCAAGTCCGTAGAAAAGAATGGACTACGTAAGTCTTAGGGAAGCAGCACAGCACAACGTGCAAGGGAACAAACAGCCTGTGGGGCTGGACAGGCTGGACAGGATGGTAACTAGTGCAGCATGTGCAGCTGGGTGACCCTGGATGACAAGTGTCCTTATCTGTAAAATCAGTATAGTCATTGTATCTACTTCGCAGGATTGTTGCGAGGATCCATCAGTTATCATTTGCAAGGTACTTAAAACAGGAAGTAATACAGTAAGCACTGTATATGTGATGTTAAATAAGTAAAAGAAAGCAATTTATGCTAAGACAATCCTTAAAGTCCTGGGAGCAGGGAGGAGGGAGACATGGGGAGCAAAACCTCCCATCACACCACATTAAAAAAATAAACTGGAGGATTTATAAAAGTGAACAATAAAAAACTAAATTGGGGAAAAAAAGACTATCTCATCTCTTGGATTGGGTAAGACTTTTTAAATATGACAGCATATTAAATATGACAGCAAAGTCAATCAAGAAAACAGATTAATATATCTGACTACATAAAAATTTTAAAAGTCTTTATATCAAACACTAAGAATTAAGAAGAAATATAAAGCTTCAGGAAAAATAAAGGTTGGTATGTGTATATAAATATTCTTACAAATCAGTAAGAAAAAGTACATGATCAAGCAATTCAAAAAAAGCTCTGCCTGTATATATGAGAAAACATGGAACAGTATCACTAATCAAAAATTCACATTTTTCACCACTTAAATTGGTCAAACTTTTAGAAAAAATTATATTGTTGCCTAATATGCAGAGAAATTGGTAACTTTCTATATGGAAGACTGAAGAATACACTGAAACCCACCCTTCCAGGGGTCACTTTGATTATATGCTTCAAAAAATCTTTAAAATATTAAGCCCCTTTGACCTAGTAATTCCATTTCTAGGACAAAGCTGGAACACAAGGATTTTAATGGAAAAGTTTCAAGTCACTTTTTCAGAGATGAACCAGAATCAAGGAAAAACAGAATGTGAAGAAATATTTTAAGTTTCAGATATAAAGCTAAGAATTTTCACGTTTTAAAAATTCAACACCTGTTTCACTGTAAAATTAATGTTTAATATTACCAAATTAAAAAAAAAGTTTTAAAAAACAAACCTTTTAACAGCATCCTTCTTCTGAATATCTATAGTTTCCCACCACTTTGAAAGGTAAGAGATCTCAGACCACATAAATTTCCTCCGTGGGTCTTCTTTCAACTTGATGACCATGTTATTAAAAATATACTGAGTCTTCTCTCGAAAGTAGTCATCAAAAGTCTTCAACCAACCTAAATTAAGACACAAATATACCACAAAGGTCTGATTCATATGTCTGATTTAAACTGTCACATTCCATTGCATTACCCTTGCATAACCTCACGTTTCATTCATATAAAAACATATTTAAAAATTTAGCAAACGTTTTCAGTTAATGAAATTCCACTTAAATGGATGTGAGACTCAAAAAGCCACTAATATTGAAATGATAAAAATACTCTGAAAACTGTACAAATTCAGTTATCAATGAGAAAAATGAAAAAGCCAAAAAGCATTTCATATGTAACAATTATAATATCTAATTCAACTATTTATAATTTATCTCTAATTTAAGGAATTTCTTAAATTAAAAAAATCTGAACAGTGTTGACAAGTTGACAGTAATATTCTCATAATATGGAATCAAAATTTTATCCTCTCTCATACCACATCTAAAATTTCCTATCCATTAAGTAACCTAAACTAAGAAAAAGAAAATCACAAGTACAAACTCTACTGAAAAGCCAGCAGCAGAGCAATAATCAAACAACAAATATGTACACATCTATGTAAAGTTGTTTTCAAAAAAGAATTGATGTTGACAACTTAGTTCTTTGACTTTTCCTACTACATCTCAAAGATCCTGGAAACTTTATCTAAAGACATTTGCAATTCAACTATAAAGAAATATTTTTAACAAGACCCATAGTTCCAAATACAGCCCCATCCAGCAGAGTAATAAAGCAACGTGATGAGTGGCTGAAGCAAAACATACACAGCCACCAATTCCACCTACTGGTGGGACACAAAATATACCCTGCTGAGAATAACCTCTTATCTATGAAATCTAAAAGGAAGGGGAGTTTCTATAGAGACAGGCTTAACTACTGTGCTATTGTTACCAAGCCTCAAGCATGTGGGAGGTCTAAGATACAAGGGATACAACTGGCTATTTCTTTTGTCTGTCTAGAATTAAGTGAATATTCAATGCATACTGTATTTGCTGGCAAAAAATAACAAAAACCTACGAGGGCTGAGTCGGCAATATACTATTCTGACAACGCAAATATGAGCCTCTAAAGGGCACTGCCAGTGTGACTATGTTTCTCCCTTTTGCTTTAAGTGAAATCTATTCATTCTACGGTTATTTACTGAGCACCTACAAAGTGATGGGTATGAAGCTATGAGCCAAATAGGAATACAGTGTAAAATATTCTTTATAGGACTTTCTTGATCTGCGGCACTTTTAAGCTGGTTTGTCACCAAAGAATGCTACCTGAATAATTCAACTTTTTCATGTTTAAATAAAAAGCCTGTACCTACAGAAAACGCAAAGATGTCTCATGAAATATTGGTTTACAAAGAATCTCATCTTGCTTCACAAAGGTACAACCTAGACCCTGTCCCAGAGCACTGAGGCCAGGATCCACATCTGGATTCCCAGGGACAAGCAAAGAAAATTCAACCTATCCTTAAATGGAGATGCCCTAACTCCCTGCTGACCATGCAGCACCCCTGAGAGACAAAAAATATCAAGTGCTCAGACCTGAGCCCAGTATATAATATAGCACTTAATAATAATAATAATAGCCGCTGCTACTATTATTATTATTATCATAATCATCATCAGTCTTTAATTGCCCCTTCCACATCTCTACAATCAAACTGGGTCAAAGGAGAAATAAAAGATATTCTTAACATCTAATTTTGAAAAGTATACAATTTATTTAAAACATTAAATAAATTGCTCCACATCTTAAACATATTGGTTACCCAACACTTCAATTTGCATAGAATTCACTTTATGTCCCCATTATGGGCTGAACTGTGTCCCCTTGAAACTCATGTTGAAGTCCTAACACCCAGTAGCACCCACTTCAGAATGTGACTGTATTTGGACGTAAGGTCTTTAAAGAGATAATGAAGGTAAAATGAAGTCATGAGAATGGGCCTTAATCCAATACAGGCATAACTCATTTTATTGCACTTTGCTTTATTTTGCTTCATAGGTGTTGCATGTTTTACAAATTGAAGGTTTGTGGCAACCATCTGTCAAACAAATCGATCAGTGCCATTTTTCCAACAGCATTTGCTCACTTTGTATCTCTGTCACATTTTGGTAATTCTCATAATATTTCAAAAATTTTAATTATTATTATATTTGTTACCATGAACTGTAAGCAGTGATCTTTGATGTTGCTGCTGCAGTTGTTTTGGGGGTGCCACGAACCACACCCACATAAGACAGTGAACTTAAACAATGTTCTGACTGCTCTACAGGCCATTCCCCATCTCTCTCCCTCTCCTCCAGCCTGCCTACTCCCTGATACAAAACAACATTGAAATTAGGCCAATGAATAACCCTGCAATGACCTCCAAGTGTTCGAGTGAAAGGAAGAGTCACATGTCTCTCACCTTCAATCAAAAGCTAGAAATGATTAAGCTTAGTGAGGAAGGCGTGTGGAAAGCTGAGAGAGACCAAAAGCTAGACCTCTTGCACCAAACAGTCAGCCAAGTTATGAATGCAAAGGAAAAGTTCTTGAAGGAAATGAAAACTGCTACTCAATCAACACATGAATGATAAGAATGCTAAACAGCCTTACTGCTGATACAGAGAAAGCTTTTGTGGTCTGGATAGAAGATCAAACCAATCATGACCTTCCCTTAAGTCAAAGCCTAATAATCGAGAGCAAGGCCCTAACTCTATTCAATTCTATGAAAGCTGAGAGAGTTGAGGAAGATAAAGAAGAAAAGTTTGAAGCTAGCAGAGGCTGGTTCATGAGGTTTAAAGAAAGAAGCCAACTTCATAACATAAAAGTGCAAGGTGAAGCAGAAAGTGCTGAAGCAAGATATCCAGAAAAATCTAGCTCAGATAATGAACGAAGGTGGCTACACTAAACAAGAGATTTTCTATGTAGATGAAACAGCCTTCTATTGGAAGAAGATGCCATCTCGGACTTTCTTAGCTAGAGAAGAGAAGTCAATGCCTGGCTTCAAAGCCTCAAAGGACAGGTTGACTGTCTTGTTATGGGCTAATGCAGCTGGTGACTAGTGAAGTTAAAGCCAATGTTCATTCACCATTCTGAAAATTCTAGGGCCCTTAAGATTTATGCTAAATCTACTCCACCTGTGCTCTATAAAGGGAAGAGCAAAGCCTGGATAACAGCACATCTGTTTACAGTACGGTTTACTGAATACTTTATGCCCATTACTGAAACCATGTACTCAGAAAAAAAGATTCCTTTCAAAATAGTACTGCTCATTAGCAATGGTCACCTGGTCACCCAAGAGCTCTGATGGAGATGTACAACAAGATTCACATTGGTTTCATGCCTGCTCACACAACATCCACTCTGCAGCTCATGGATCAAGTAGTAATTTTGACTTTCAAGTCTTATTCTTTAAGAAATACCTTTCATAAGACTATAGCTGCCATAGACGGTGATTCCTCTGCTGGGTCTAGGCAAAGTCAACTGAAAATCTTCTGGAAAGGATTTGCCGTTCTAGATGCCATTAAGGACCTCTGCGATTCATGGGAAGAGGTCAAAATACCAACATTAACAGGATTTTGGAATACATTGATTCCAACCCTCATGGATAACTTTGAGGGATTCAAGACTTCAGCAGAGGAAGTCACTGCAAATGTGGTGGAAAAAAACATGAGAACCAGAATTATATGTGGAGGCTGAAAATGACTGAATTGCTGCAATTTCCTGATAAAACTTTAAGGGATGAGGAGTTGCTTCTTATAGATGAGCAAAGAAGTGGTTTCTTAAGATGGAATCTACTCCTGATGAAGATGCTGTGAAGACTGTTGAAATAACAACTAAGGATTTAGAATATTATATAAATGTAGTTGATAAAGCAGCAGTGGAAAGGTTTGAAAGGACTGACTCCAATTTTTAAAGAAGTCTTACTGTAGGCAAAATGCTATCAAGCAACATCGCATGCTACGGAGAAATCATTCATGAAAGAGGGAGTCGATGCAGCAAACTTCACTGTTGTCTTATTTTAAGAAACTGCCACAGTCACCCCAGCCTTCAGCCGCCACCACCCTGATCAGTCAGCAGCCAGCAACATCGAGGCAAGATCCTCTACCGGCTGAAGACTCCGATGATGCCTAGCACTTTTAAGCAATAAAGTATCTATTAATTAAGGTCTGTGTGTTGTGTTTTTTTAGACAATGTTATTGCACTTTGAATACAGTACAGTGTAAATAAGACTTTTATATGCACTGGGGAAAAATTTGTGTGACTCACTTTATTGCAGTGGTCTCGAACCAAACCTGCAAAACCTGCAAGGTACCATGCATGTCCTTCTAAGAAGAGGCATATAGGGCACAGACACACACAGAGGGAAGACCATGTAAAGACAAAGGGAGAAGAATGATCATCTACAAGCCAGGACAAGAGGCCCATAGAAGAAACAAACCCTGCAGACACCTTGATTTTGGACTTTTGGCCTCCAGAACTGTGAGGAAATAATTTTCTGTTGTTTAAGCCACCTGACCTGTGGTACTTTTTTAAGGCAGCCCTGGCGAACCAATATCACACAAGAAAAAGTAAGTGTTATTACTATTCAAAAAATGAAGATCGCAATGCAGAGAGAATCTCCTTTACCAAATACCATCATAATACTTAATATACATCTACCTCCGTATTGCAAGACTGAGCTGAAATCAAATGTAAGTAACATCAATTTGTGTACCATGTTATTATATGTACTCAATAAGGACCATCTAAATTACTAAATGGCTCTACTAGAATTATGGTCCCTAAGACATCACATCTATCTTCTACCTAAATTTTAACAAAGGTCAAAATTAATCCCTAATTATTTGACTGATAACTCAATTAAAGAAATGAACTATGAACAGAGGAATGCCTCCAAAATTAACTCAATAATAAAACACTAGAAACCTAGCAGAAGAGGCAAATTTAGAAAAAATAGTCTTTATGAAGATTAATAAGTGAAAGGGTTTTTTAAAAAAATACAATTACTTATTTTCATCAGTTATACGTTGTTATGAACTCAGGTCATTTCAAATAATACTTTATCACGGGAGTTTTCATAGAGGAATCACAGTGATTGATTAATCCATTCTGCCTTCAACAATCATGCAGAAAATATGTCAAAGATATTTACGTGAGCCAAAATACAAGCTCAGAGATGTCAACTTAAAAGCCTTGCATAAAACTCATCTATAATAGATACTACTATCACTACAATACAGCACAATTAATTAAGAATGAACTGAAAGAAAGCCTCTTGCAGTTTTCAATATTGAGTTATATAACAGTAATTTAGCTTTTACTGCTCTTATATAATAGCGTATCAAGTATTCCTTTCTACACTGAATTGGCTCTTTCTTTTTCTAAATTACTGTAAAACTCCAATTGTATATCAACATGAGACCAATCACAAAGATAGTATTTTACAAAAAGTTTTATGGGATGAATTTTTGTGACATAAAGTTATATTCCTACCTCTAGATTGAATAATCTTGGGACATTCGGTTGCAAACTGATTTACTTAAGTGGTCAATTCATAGCCTTTTTCTTTCCCTTGAATACACTTGGAAATTGAACCAGGGCTAGAACAGCATTAATACTTTTCAATTTATTCTTTTTCATTCTAACAACACTATCACCCATAAAACACCTAATCACTATTTTAAATAAGTGGGGAAATATTAAAAACAAAGAGTACACAATTAGAAGTTCTATACAGCCAGCATAATTCCAAATTCACTATCACTATTTTATCATAAAATTTTTTTAAGTTCTAAAACAGAAAACTAATAAAGTTGAAAACTCTACTGCTTATTTTTAATGTGCATAAACAAATACACACCTAGTAATTGTTCACTAACAAAATACAATTTATTTTTTTAATTTTGGACCCAATCTAGCTTCAAAGTCTACAGACTTCACGGAGACCTGATCCTCTTAAGGAACACTTCGCTTTATTTGGTTCAAGGGCATACACAGTACCATCCTTAGGACCTGGGCAAAGACTGCCCCACCCTGAGCACTGGACTCGAGGGGGATCTCCCTATTCTTCCTCTGACCACATCCCTTTCCACATGATAAATCCATAGGGCAAAGAACTTGCCTGCCCACAGTCTGTCCTACCCAGCCCTGCCCTTCTGAGTCCCCGAGACCCAGAAATCTGTGTCCAAACATCCCCAAGCCAGCTTTCTGAGCCTCCCAGGGCCTTCTATAATGCCTTTACCTGCCAGGACAGTCGAACTTGCAGGTCGAACAGTCGAACTAGCCTGGGCAGTAGCCAAGGGGCTGCAGTTTGTAGGGGCGTGGGAAGAGCGCTGGGGTGTCTGCAAGAAGAGCCCCTCCTGGGTTAGGACAAGGCCGGGTCTGGGAGGAGAGGGGGCTGGGCCTCCTGGAGGCTGGCTCTCCCCACAACACCAGCACATTCCAGTGGGGAAGTGGAGCCCAAGCAATCTAAACCCACACCTGGCCTTCCAGATCTCTGAGCTATTTCTCAAGGCAGTAGGAAGAGACCTATTTTATTTAGCAATGTATTAGTTTGATTTATAACTTTTAAATGTTTAGACAGAGTGTCTGACGGCCTCCATGTACTTTTGCCCCAGGTCCTGAAAATTTTAGAAGCAAGCCTAGACACATGCTACAACCTGAACTTCAAACGAGTCAGTTCTCATGAATCTAGCACCTGGTACAGTCTACAACAGCAAGAGTTCAGTAAGTGCCTGATAGATGAATGAAGTGTGGTGCCGAAAGGACTGGAAAAAAATGCAAGTGGAGTATAAATGCAAACTTACTACTTCAACTAGAAATGAGACCAAAGGTCAAAGATACCACATACTATTAGCTCTGCTATGTTCACTCTCTGTTCCGATACTAACCTAATAATCTTTGAACAATATCTCTAAGTTCCTATTTTATATTTAAAAAGGCTCTGTCATCCCTAAGATGATTTAAAAACACACATCCGGAAGAAGGCATGCCTCTCAAATCATTGTTACACTGTTATGGTTTTAACTGCTACAATAATGATTTTTTAATGAGTACATTAATTCCACTCAAAAGTTAAATAGGTACCAACTGTTAAGAAAACATAAAAAGATTCTGAGTCAAAAATAATTATATCCAGATAATAAACATTGAAAAAATACAACATGCTTCAAGTTATTTCCATTTTAACATAATATTCTCAAATTTAAAAATACAAGTAGAGTTCATTAAAAAATCTCCTTTATTTTAGTAATTAAGTTATTCTACATGGACAAATGATCAACAGCTTCTTCCATCACTTGTCAAACCCTTCAATATTCGACTGCAACATCCAATCTTACACTTTAGAGGTCACATACAACTTTAATTGGTATTACCATAACTCACATGCTGATTAATTTTAATTCCAACATTTCTATTATAAAATAAGCTTATTTACCCCCTTTATAAACTGTGGAAGAGTTTTAATTAACATTCTGTTCTGGTTTATTCGTTCAAACACAAACCAAGCATCTAATAAGGGCAAAACGATAAAGCTAAGCTAAATGAAAACAGATTCTACAGTGAACGTATGAACCAAATGCCGTGGGAATAAAGAAATGGTAAATTCCTACCAGAGGACAGAAGAGAGATTCTTAAATTAGATGTCATCTGGTTAGAGAGAAAAGGTGGAAGTTCCAAATATGGAAGAGGATATGGAAAAGACACTAAGCCATGAAATTGTGTGTCAGTTTCAGGTAGCAGAAGGCAGTTGCGTATGGCTGCACCGCAGATTACATGGTGGGAGCATGGTGAGATAAATAGAAGTAGGGGGTCAGATCACAGAAACCTTCTAAACGATCCTTGTTTCTCACCAAGAATTTAGAAGGAAGGAAGTTAAGGTATTCTGAGCTGTGTTTTCAAAAATAACTGGACTGTGAGTATAAAGGATAGACTAACAAGGTAAAGTAGAAGAAAAACAGGAAGTGAGGTCACTGCAATAATTCTGCTAAAATATGGTAACGGATCGCAGTGGAAACAAACAGAGGGAAATAAGAGGCCAAGGAGGCAAAATGAAGCGCGTTTACTAATTGACTTAAGTTTCCAGAAGAGAGTAGAGGGAGAATCAAAGATGAAGCTGAGTCTTTGGAAACCTGCAAACCTGCTGATTCCTCTAAATGCTGATTCCTCTAAATGCTTTTAAACTCAGATTTTCAAAATAACCCAACCTTTTTGCCAGGTGATTCAGTGTCATCTAATAGTTTTTAAAGCATATCAGCTTCACTTCCATTAACTTGTTTGAGATACAGCATTTTTTTTGAACCCATGTAAGATGCTGTCACTGGAAATTCTATCCCACACCACAAGAACCTATTTGCATTACTATTAGGACAGCTGGGGTTTTGTTCACCCCGCAGCTGTATATGTATAATGGCCAAATGTGACCTCTTACTGTACTGCTTTTCTAAATGCCCTTTAAAAGACCTGCATACCTTGATACCTGACACCTGCAATTGTGAGATCAACCTCCAAAATATTTTCTAAGTCTGTGCTAAAGTTACTTCTCTCTCTTGTTAAGAATTTCATCCATGAGTATCTACTCACACCAAATGAGGACACTTCAGGCCTAATAAGTCCTCTCCAAACAGAGTTTCGTTGTCTATAATATGAGAGACATGTATATTCCTTTGAGGCATTACTCTTAGGATATGTGAGGAGTCGATGTACTTAGCCTTATGAGTAAGCCAATACTGGGCAAATAATCAAAGCTTCTAGAAGAAACCATTTAAAAGCTGGAAAATATGGCTTCTCAATCACTTTCTAATTGTAAAATATGTAGCAATGAGGAAAACCACTCACCATTTCATGTACTAATTTAGTATTTAAGGACAAAGACATCTGTTTTAATAAGGATAGAAGAGAAGAAAAAAAGGATAGGAAACAGTGAAATGAGGAATCTACTTTTGCAAGAGAGTTACTAAAATGTTTTACGAGATTAATAATACTAAAGTAGATAACATTTGGCTTGGAAAAACTGAGAAGACTTTCTCCTAAAAGCTCTCCTATGGGTTCAGAAGTATTACCTGCAAGAGGCAATATTTAATGGTTACAAGTTCTGATTCCAGAACCAGATGGCTTAGGTTCAAACCCAGCCCTGCCACTGACACATTACTTATCCTCTCTTCTGCCTCAGTTTTCTTATCTGCGAAATGAGGGTAAAAACAGGATTTTTTGTCATAAAGTTGCTGAGAGGAGTGATGGATTCAACACATGTAAAATACCTAGAACAGCGCCTGGAACATAGTAAATTCCTATAGTGCCAGCAATTATTTGTGTAACCAGCATACTGGTGAGCTCTGATGCACCCAGGATTGATGACAAACAAAAGTAATCAAAATAGGGGAATCGGGAAATGTTTAATGATCACCTACATCTCTTAGGCACTACCTGACATTTGTGCTCCTAAAGAATACAGTCCACTAAGAGCCCAAACAATCAGACTTTTTCCCTCTAAAAAGGAACATCAATACACCAATTCTAGAGATCTCTTAAAAAGACAACCCTAGGGCTTCCCTGGTGGCACAGTGGTTGAGAGTCCGCCTGCCGATGCAGGGGACACGGGTTCGTGCCCTGGCCCAGGAATATCCCACATGCTGCGGAGCGGCTAGGCCCGTGAGCCATGGCCGCTGAGCCTGCGTGTCCAGAGCCCGTGCTCCAAAACAGAAGAGACCACAACAGTGAGATGCCTGCGTACCACAAAAAAAAAAAAAAAAAAAAAAAAGACAACCCTAAAGAGCCATGTAAATATTTAACTTTTAAATGCCACAATTTCTTAACAATTAAGATTGCCCGATAAAATACAGGATGCCAGGTTAAATTTGAACTTCAGATAAATAATAAATGTTTAGTATAAGTGTGTCCCATACGATATTTGCAACACATGTAAAAAAATTATTCATTGTTTATAGAAAATTTAAATTTAACTGAGCAGCCTGTTTTTTTTTTCCCAGCTAAATCTGGCAACTCTATTAACAACCCAAAGTTCAGATAAATGTGCTAATAAATTAGCTAATGCCCATAAAGCAAGAAGAAAAGAAATACTAGCATCATTTGAACGAAATAAAGTATCTTAAGCGGCAGTAGAGAAAATGGAAAGAACGTGGATCTTAGAATCAGGTAAATCTGAGATCCAGTTCACTCCTCTGCCCATTTATTTATGACTGACTGACCTGGAACAAATAACTACATTTCCTCTAACCTTACTGTCCTCACCTGGTAAATGGGGTTTAAATTTACCACTTCTCAGGGTTGCAGGACAGATTCCATGAAGTAACACACCAAACACGGCCTGAGGCAGGACGGACAATGAATGTCATAGTATCTTAGCTCCAGAAACACAAATTTCCCATCACAGTAGCCAAAACCAAAGAACTCGCTTTATCCCACAATAACTAAACAGAAAAATATACTCCCCAAACTGTGCCTGCATACAAAGCTCTCCTTCTCCTGACCATCTCATTCCACTAGGCAGGTTCCTTTGGCAGCCTGAGTTCTGTCCCCACTGCCTTTCACCTACATGCGCAGTACTCAACCATGGCTGGCCAGAACTGGTTTCTTCTGACTGTGTTTAACAGTATTTGAACAGAAAAGCTGTGAAATAACATTACACTGTGATGTCCTCACATGTTTTTGTTCTTTTTCACAAACTTTTTAAGATTAAGGATACATAAACAAATTCATTTCAAATTATCATATAATACTAAATGCAAAAATCTGTTCTCTTAATTTTCAAAAAAAAAAGGCTGAAAATCCTAATCACTCAATCGAGTCAATAAAAATTCTGCAGAAGAACTGCAAATGCATGAAAGAAAATTATTTTCCATCGTGACTCTTGGGCCTAGGTCTTCCTTCTGTTTTGGAGTCATACCACACGGGGGATTATTTTCTAACACTCATTTTACAAATTGCTTAACTAACAATATGCTGTCCAATTTTTCATTTAGTATACCTTATCTTCTCTCTACACACTGTAATTTCTTTGAAGGAAAATTAACTAAATATTTCAGCAGTTTAACTAGTGGGAAGCAAAGAATTAGGATTGTAGATACAAAGGTGCTGTAACTGTGTTTTAATCAGCTTATTATTAAATACAACATGAACATGTATCAATCAACTAACATTTAATTTCATGGTCTATGATTCAAAACTTTTCAAAAGCATAACGGTACAAAATTATCAGTATTTACTTAACAATTCCTTTCCAACTTTGTTTTATCTCATATAAACCATGTAAAATATTATATGATAATTGTTACATGTCCTTATGGACTGGAAGAAGACATAATTAGGAATTTTATTAATATACAAATATAATTTGAAATTTATCTTTCCAATTTGATCCCAAAAGAAAAATATCTCCACATATAAAAATACAGCAACATAATTTTTTAAGTACGGTGACTAAATATAGGAATCTTCTAAACTCTATCCCCAACAGACAACACTTCACTGATAAACTACTGAGCTAAAGTTTGTTTTAAATTGTTGCAGCAGAAAATGGAAACAAATCTCTATAAATTTCATTTAGAAAGTAAACTGCCTTAATTGCACATTCATTTAGGAGTATTATACAAAGATTTCCCAACAGAGTCACACTTTGACTTGGAATGTATGTGTACATACTTATCTCTTCTTCTCTACTGAAAGAGTGGTTTTTCATGACCTGAGTGATTCAGTTTTTCACAGAATAATTTAGTTTATCTAAATTCTACTCTTGTTAAGGAGCAGTGAAAATTATTAAGAAAAGTCAGGTTCTTCTCTAGCATTTTGCTTGATAGCAAAAATTACTTTAGTTTTAAAAGGTCTGTTTCTGACCATTATTTTTGTCTCAAGTGGAGAAGAGCCTGAGGGTAAGGGTCATTAACATCTTTCACTAAGACAAAAAGATTCAACTGTGGTCGCTAGGATACCAACAGACAGATTCACTTATTACAGTCAGGAACAGTTATTCATAATGTCTTCTCACAAAACAACATACTAACTGCAACAGGAAGGAAGCTTAATGCAAACAAAGTCTAAAGGGCAGAGGCAGTCCCTGCCCTTTAAGAGCTTAATATCGTCTGTTACTGGTATTTAAAAGTACATTTTAAATAAGCTATTTTTTAAAGGAATGGAAATAAGGAGACAGCAGGAAGAAGTGAAGGAGGGAAGTTAAACGTATAGGCCAAAGAATAAGTCAACTGTTTCATCTGAGTCTGCAGAGTCGCATTCCTTTGTTCATTAACTCATTTAACTGAATGAGTCTGTACTGTGTGCTGATTACTGTTCTAGGCATTAGCACCCCAGTGGTTAATAAGACAAAGTTTGAGCGCTCATTGAGCTTACACTCCAGGAAGGAGACCAAGCAGAAGTTAATATTTGTGCCTATAGGCAAGCATGAATGCGTGTGTGTGTGGGGGTGTGGGTGTGTACACAGTGTGAAAAGGGCACGGAGGCAGGTCAGTGAAGGCCTTACATATGTTTAGCGATTACTACATGCCAAGTGCTGGGCTAGGCAATGAGGACAGAGTGTAACAAGAGACACAAGTTTTCTGACACTCAAGTTTATCTGGGTGGGAGATCCAGGTAAACTAACAGGGAAGTATTCTGGTGCCACTTACTGCCTGTGTAACCTTGACAAGTTGGTAACACCTTCATCATGAACAGTGGCACTAACCTTCAAAAGTTATTGTGAACATTAGATGTTTATAAAACCTTTGGCACATTGCCTGGTAAACTACAAATTTTATTATTTCAGTTAAGAGCCCACGTTATTGAATAACAAGAAACGAGATTGATGGAAATTGAGGATGGCAGAAAAGAGGAAAGGATAATAAAGGTCTGTAAAAAATCAAAAAGGGAGGAGAGTTGGGTTTGCATTAGAAGTTCTTTGTAAAACACACTGCTAAGTGTATTTATAAGCCTACAAGGAATAGTATACAATGGAATCACATCACATACCCAATTAAGTGACAAGAATTAAACGATACATGATTGGCAGAGAAAAGAGGAGGAGAGAACAATTTAAATAATAAAAGTGGCTCTGCCACTATCTCACTCAATGAGGGACTATTTCAGAGTAAATGAGATTTACAGGAAAAAAAATCTACAGTCCTACAGGCAAGTCTCAGATCCCACATGTAAAGTGTGAGCAACTCACCTCACCTCACTCAGTGAGTCCAGATATAAACAAAGACTGTGTTTTTTCATGTGTCCCCTAAATGCAAATGTACTATTTAATCTGGTGCTCAAGTGGATAAATAGCAAAAGGAATTTTTATTAGATGTGATTTTCATCACCTTTTGTACTTACTTTATAACTAATTCTTGTCCACTATATGACCTCTGTTTTATAGATACACAATTTTCTACATTTTATAGATAAATAAGCCCAAGGACACCAGAAGGTCTGCTTCATTCTGCCTGGCTCCAAATCTCTGTAGCCTTTATTCAATGCCCAGGCAACCCTGAGTTTTTATTTGAAGGGAAAGGCTAAGATTAAGGAGGAAGATGATATAAAACATATAAGAGAAAAAGTTAATAAGACTAACAGGGGTTTTTAGGAAAAGATAAAGACATTAGGACCAAAGACAAGGAAACCCAAGTCAGAAGCTGATGTGTAGTAACTGCTCATCACAAATTTCCAGAACAATATTGATTTCACATATATTATACCTCTGTGCATACTAAATATTGAAGTATACTGGAAATTCAAACATTTCAGCATCCAAGCTCTATCTCCCAGACTATCTCTCACACCCAAAAGCAGGGTGCATGTGAACACACACACACACACACACACACACACACAAAGCTTCACCAAATCATTTGTCCGGACATAAAGTAACAAGTTCTATTGTCTTAGAAACAGAAAGAAATACATAACAATAAACTAGTTGAAAAGAATATAAATATGACAAAATTGAAAATTGGGAATAAAGAAAAAAACCTTCAAAGTAGTAAATGAATATGGTGCCCCTGATAGTAATAATAAAATTGAGAAAAATAACAAATAGAAGCAAAAGTAAGTCTTTCAAAAGAGGTCTTTGGAAGTATATTCCAAAAAAAAATCCTGCAACTTAATTCACTGGGCATTTACTCAGTGCCTGTGTCCTCACACTCAACAGAGATAAACATCGAATCATATTTCCCATCATCATTTTAGCAACTTCCCTTTACCTTGGGGGGAAAATCTCTGGCCCCAGTAAATAACAAAAGTTGTCATATGAAAGATTAATAACATTAATGATAATGATAGCAGTTACTCTAGGGCTGTGTAACATACCTTTAACATTTAACCCTATGAAGTAAGTACTTTAGCCTGATTCCACCTGGGGAAAAACTTACTGTCATGTTAAGAAGCTGGCCTAAAGTTGTTTAACACTGTTGGTATTGGGACTCACTCTCATGTCTGCTTAACATCAAGGCTCTTAACCACTTTATACTGTTTCTACATTTTAAAGATACAAACTTTTCCATGAGCACTCTGCATTTTCTAACATAGAGTTTATGGACATGAAATAATTCTCCCACACAATATGTAAGAAGTAACTAAAATGAACTATCAGTGCCTTAAATACATGTAACTTTTCATCTCCCAAAGCTAAGACCTTCTTGTGTTTATTCCTATTTCATACTATACAAGTATTATCCTTGAATGGCTCATAAATTGATAAAATGAGAACACAACTACATATAAAATAAATATGTTATTGTGAAAAGTCAGAGAATAACGTCTCAAATATTTGAGAAGTGGGTTATATCAGATTCTCATTAAAATACTCTGGGCCTACAAGGGCTTATTAACCTCTAGATTTTTGAAGTACAAATTTTACCTGGGTCATTATGGGAATGAGGCACCACAAAGACTTGAAGGGGCTTAGTATCCCATTCATCAGCTTTATAAGTAATGTCAAATCCTTGCTTCCAAACTCCACCATCCGGATTGTCAAAAGGAATTAGACTGTAAACATCTAACATCTAAAAATATGAGACAAAAAAAAATGTTAAATTTAATCATGTATAACCATTATTAATTTAAACTTAATTTTGTAAATATTTGCTCAAAACTACTCCTTGCTATACTCTGTATATATATTTTAAAAGATAAAACTATTTCTGTAGACATTAACTAAAGAGTTTAAGGCAGAAAATGTTTAATCACCATTCAAAGGGTTAAAATGCTATTTGTATTATATAATTAACCTGATAAATAATCCCCTTCCTCTTCTGCTTCTAATATAAAATATCTTCATTCAATTCTTCTTCCCTTGCTTTACTTCCAATACAATTTAATAGAAAATGATGGGAACTGAAGAGCAAACAAAAAAAAATTTCATCATGATCAAGTATTTTAGCATTTTCAAACACGGTACTGAAAATAATTTTGTACTTCGTCTTTATATTATAATCAACCGCCTATGTATCTGAATCTGAATGGAAATGGATCTGTAGCTATTCTTTAATTTTGCCTATGTATGTTTACCTTTTTTATTCTAAAAATAAAACTATACAGGGTCAACTAGGTTTAAAAATGGAAGCATTTTTTACATTGAGATTTAGCTTTTAGTGTTCAAATATTTTCTAAGTTTCCAATGTAGTGTTCCTTCTAGCTAATAATCTATTTAGACACAAAGGAAAAAATATTACAGAAAAACAAAGCCAAACAAACCTAAAAACTTATTTTTCATACTCTCTATAATAGTAAGTGTAACAAAGAACACAAACCTCCTTTGGTAAAATTCAAACTAAAAAATTACATCCTAATAAATACATAAATGGGTTACAAATTTTTTTAAGATAAGCAAGTCATATACAAGTGAATACAATGTATTTTTTTTTTTTTTTTTTTTTTTTCTTTTTGCGGTATGCGGGCCTCTAACTGTTGTGGCCTCTCCCGTTGCGGAGCACAGGCTCCGGACGCGCAGGCCCAGCGGCCATGGCCCACGGGCCCAGCCGCTCCGCCGCATATGGGATCCTCCCAGACCGGGGCACGAACCCGTATCCCCTGCATCCGCAGGCGGACTCTCAACCACTGCGCCACCAGGGAGGCCCTACAATGTATTTTAAGACAATAATATATCTTTCACTTGGAAGTTTATAACTAAAATAAAATACTCCCAAGGATGAGAACAAATCTTTGGGAACCAACTGGATAAGAGGATGTGAGAGCACTCTCTGCTATTCCTTCCAGGTCTTTCGTGGGCCCTGCAGCCTTCTCAGTACCCTGCTGCCTTGCTCTGCCTGATTTCCATGGCTGCTCTGCAGCTCCTTTCTGTCCAGCTCAGATTTAGACCCTTCCCCTCCACCCCAAAAAAGATTTTATCATTTCCCTTTAAAAGGTACTTAATTAAAACCTAAACAAAGCCAAGCCTCACAGAAATAGATACCCCTTCAAAGCACAGGATCGTGATCCTATCTGAACCTGGCCACACACTAGGCTGATGAGGTTGTAGGCACGCAGCCCGGGCAGCTCCACTGTCCCCAGCTTCCGGCCTGGCCTGTGAGCCATGGCCTCGAGATCATATCATGTTCTCTGTCCCCAAGAGTTAATGAAAACTTCTACTCTGAAGCAAGGCCAGAGCCAACTCCTTTTGTCCAACTTTAAAATATTCACACCCCAGGGTCCTGTCACCAAGTTCCAGTTTCCAGTCTAAGGTACAACGGTAAAATAGCTCTTTGCCAATCTGTAGAACAGAGCAAACATGAGTGACACACACAAAGTTTAAGAAAGGCAGAAGTCCTTTCTTACCTTAGTTTTCAACTCCCCTACCCTCTAGAACAGTGCTACCCGAGGGAAATATTATGCAAGCCAAATACATAATTTAAAATTTTCTAGTAAAATGAAATAGCTAAAATTAATTTTGATGATATATTTTTTAACCTGATATATTCGAAATTTTACCATCCCAACATGTAATGAATGAGCAAGATATTTTACATTCTTTTTTTCACACTAACTCTTCAACATTTTGTGTGGATATTAGTGCACATCTTAACTCAAATTAGCCACACTTGAAGTGCTCATTAACCACAGGTGGACTGCAGCCTCCATCCTGGACAGCACAGCTCTAGAACATTTCCCTTCCCTCTCACAAAGGCATATTCAGTAAAAAGAATGTAATCTTACACTGTGTGAAACCTATAATGTAGAACAGATATATACTAAGAGTAGGGCTTTTCTGGTACTCTCCAAAGGAAGGTAAAAAAAATCTCTTTGGCCAGATTTAAACCTCTGAAGGTCTTCAACTATTACAGAAAATAAGACCTAAGAAGCATAGAGAAAAGGCCATAGTCAGGAAGTACAAAATAAGAAAAATTAGGAGAAACACAGAATTACAGAAATTTATCACTAAAAAGAACATTAATGATCATTTGACTAATCAAATGATTTTACAAAAATAGAAACGATAATCCAGAGAATTCAGCAACTAAGAACAGATACCAGATCAAATCTAAAAAAACAGAAACAAATCAAAGTCCAGTGATTATTAACGAATGCATACATTACCTGCACATCTGAACTCTGACTTCCACTTTGTGAAGCAAACAGACAGTCTGCAGGGTCAACTGTGAGAGGCAACTGTTTCGATGGCAGAAGAGGTGAGCCAGCACCTTGGCTGAAATTGCCTTTTGAGCTTTTCGAACCATCCTCCACAGACTCACTCAAATTGATGACCGAGTCTCTAATATTTGAGATGATCTCATTATTCTCAGCTAGCAAACGTTCCAAATGGTCTATTTTTTCTTGCAACATTGAGAGCTGGCCCTACAATAAAAAAGAAAAAGGCAACTATATGAAACTCTAATATAGCTCTACTGAGACACACGACATTTTTTTTAAACTATGTGCCTCACCCAAGAGGGCAGCTACTCTCCCTTCACTATCCACTTTTATAAGTTGGATCACATAACACATGAACGCATAACAGCTGGATGTTAAAACACCAATTTACAGCAAAAAATCTTCTCCATGGCTGCAATCTTTGTTTAGTCATATTTTAAAATGTGCAACAGAAAGACCAAAAATATTGGGGGCTATATTTCCTATTACCCCAAACCCGGCCCTAAAAGATCTTCAGGTCTCTAAAATCACTAAGTACAACACCATATTATACTCAGATATGAAATTTTAAATTTAACTATAATTGATTCCAGTTACTTATAAGAGCAAAAATGTATGAACCTAAAAAAGATCATTCCATTTCAATCAGTAACACTAGTGAACAATCCTAAAGAAGAACTATCATCAATAGAAAAATCAACTAGTCAACTCTTAATTAGCTATATTATGAAAAAGATTGGCATGAACCTTCCCCAAGCAACTGCACTGTAAGTCATTTAGATTGCTTCTACTATACTATTGTGTATCTTTCGGTTTCTTTAATTGATCCTCACATGTAGAGGCTTGCCACCTCTAAACATAAGCCATGCTCTATAGAATAACCCTTCAACTTATGAGAGCAATGACAATCTTTGTCTTGTTCACTCCTATATCTTGGGTCCCAAATACATAGTACTTATATGTTTATCACATGGCCCTCACATTTCTTCAACTCAACAATAATTCTTTAGTGAACACCCACTGTACAGGCATAAGGCTACATGCTGGAAAGACAGATGTGCATTAGATATAGGTCCCTGTCTGAATACACAAGGTGACATTGCATTTGTGCCACAGCAACAGCAATAGCCTGCGCTATGACCCTAAAAATGTCCACATTAAGGTTTAATAAAATATATGCATAGAAAATAAACAAATCTGTACGTGCAGAAACAAAAATTCTCCCACCAGTAAATAACAGGAAGACAGAAAGGGGGAAGGAAAAGAAGAAGAAAAAACACCTACATGTCCCAAAGTGAAGGCCTGGTCAAGTGATACATCTAATATCATGAAACAGTTTTCAGTCGCTAAAAAGTTAGAAATACAAATTTTTTAAAAAAAGAAATATTGGGAAGTTACTTTCAGGAGATACAGTGAAGAAAACCCAGTTTTAAAATAGTATATATGAAAAACGTAGTATGTATGACATGATTGATCCTCTTTTGATAAAAAATACATAAGGAAGGCCACAATCAAAGATGGAAAAAACTGGTTAAGGGTATTTATACTCTTCTTTAGTCCGTTATGAGTGGTTGTGGATTTTGTAATGGGGAGGCCAAGAATAAGAAAGATTCAAGTTCCAAGTATTGGCCAGTTCAGCAAGGGGTGGGGAGAAATCAACAGAGTGCTATCTACCAAGAGAAGACCACTTCAGCAAACTGTGAGAGAGGTGACAAGTCTGAAGGGACTAAGGGAGATATTTTGGAATAAGAAAAAAAGTACAGTAAGTCCCCTACATACGAATGAGTTCCATTCCAAGAGTGCGTCTGTAAGTCCAATTTATTCGTTAAGTCCAACAAAGTTAGCCTAGGTACCCAACTAACACAATCGGCTATATATTGATAGCACTGTACTGTAGTAAGTTTATAATATGTTCGCATGTTTGAAAGTTGCAGCTTGAAGGTTCGTATGTAGGGGACTTACTATAGCCAAGATGAGAAGCAAACCAGCAGGAAGGTACCTTGAGGGTGAGCGGGAGAGACAACACTGGAGATGAATACCCAAAGCCTAGACGTTGAAGAAACAAAGAGCACAAGATGGCCATGGACCTCCTCAGACCTGAAAGATGCTCTCACAGGCCTCTCTACTTAGACACATATGATAGAAAGAGCCCCCTACAGGTCAGAACTGTAGTCCTTTAAGGCAACTGTCACCTCTAGGGTGGGGTGCCATGTCCTACAAGGGAGAACTCAAGCCTGTTCATCAATGTATAGAGAAGCAGAAAGTGCAAGGTCTTAGCAAAGAACTCATCCTGCAAGACAAGCCTCACTTCCCCCCCCACCGTGAAAAGCAAGAGAGAGAATATGGATCAGTCCTTGACTAGAAATGGCAAAGCAAAGGAAACTTGATGGATCACTGACACACTAGTTCAGGGTCCAAAGAAGCTAGTTGAACCATGGAGGTTGCCGGTCAGCAATTGAGCAATATTACACTACAAATCTTTCTTTATAGGCACACATCCATATTGGTTGATTGGCTCTCGTGGAAAGACCAAAGGGGACCCCTTGGCCTAACCCAAAGTTCACCCAAAGAAGCTAAAAATATTTGAGAGTTAGGTACACAGCTGACTAATCTGTATTTAATTTCCTAAACGGACATGCTATCACAGGCTGTCTGAAATAAGCGAAAAACTTTTCTTCACTCATTATCACAACACCCCAGACTGAGGCTTTTTGAAATCACTACTGATGAGTTTCCCTGAATATTTCCAATACTGAAGATACACGCCTACTTCATGTGATGCTTGCAATTTCTACCACAGCAGGTAACAACAGTAAATCAAGTTCCTCTGAATCCAAGCAGAATTAGAACATGTTGCCTTGTCTTGCCTGCAGTAAAGCTACACACCTCCATAAAATAAAACCTTAGCTTAGTCTAAAATACCACCATCGCAGAGCTTTTAAAGACGCTACGTGCTTTATCAGACACTTATAATGTATAAATTAATTCATGGGTGCCCATGTTTCTCCAGATCTTTCTGTACTTTCAGGAAAAGATAATTTTGGAGCCACGCACATAGCAAAGCCACCTATAGCTTAAAAGAACACACTGAGAAAAAATAGCCTCCTTTTGCGCATATTCTCACTATGGCCCCAGTCCCAAAACCCATGGATGAGAGTATTATACAAAATAAACATTACAGGAGATGGATGTTCCATGAAAAAAGATCCTGCAGGCACTAAAGACGATTTTCAATCTCACTGTAGCTTTAAAGATACAATTAATGATCAGTACCTGGAATTCTGCACTGAATTAATAAGTCCATGGAGAAAATTGTGGCTTAAAGATATGTGAGCATAATGGTCTAATGAAAATAATTTTTTAAACTATATTATGCAGTGGAATAAAGTCTCGCTACAAACAGCTAAAATTCCTGAAATATACATACTTCCATAAGCAAATTCTGTACACACGACAGAGAAGCATGATATGACCTTAAAAAGATACACTTGTTGTCTGCATTAAAGTAACAGAAATCATAGATAATGTTTCAGTTATGCTAACAAGTCAAAGAATGCTGATGGTAATATTGAAAAAGACAATTTTCTGTAGGGCAAGAAAATCACTTGTGAGAAAACCACTTTATTCTTTGATTTGCTAATCAGTTCTACAGGGAGGCCACAGTGTTGTACTGCCAAGGAGTGGGGAAGGAGGTCATGATATTTGACTTACTCTGCTTCTGGTGAAAAAGAAAAACTGAGAAAAAAAAAAAAAGAAATCACTGATAGCAAAGACTTTTGAGAGAGAAAATTTAGAGCTTACTACAAGCAAACCAAGATCAGTACCCATACTGCCCTATGAACAAAATCGATCTATATACACCTAACTACTAAATCCAAAAACTTATATAATTATTTGCCCCATATAAGACACTAGCTGTTGAAATTGGCATCACTGTAATCACTCAAGCATGGCTGAATATGCATATCATTCTTCCTTCCTGTTACAACTGAAAAAATATGTGCCTCCCCGCGCCGCTTCAAAGACCAACACTCCACTGGTGAGCTCCAATCCCATCTCTCCTAATTGCTCAAAGGCTGTATTCTTTTGGTTAAACTCCCTCAACACTGCTTCATCAAACTCACCTTCTAAAAGCAACTCATCCTCAATAGTATAACATATTATATTAGGTCAAATTATATGAAATTGCCATTCTCATAAGCCAAAAATAGTCCAATGTCACCAATTTCTTATGGTTCAACTTAATACTATATCCTATCTAAAAAAATAAACTCTGGTGCTTCCCTTAGTCCCACCATTCCCTTTGAGGGCCCCACCCCCTTCACAGACAAACAGAGGTTATCAACAGTCTATACATCCCCCTTCCTTACAAACTCCCATTCCCACATCTGGCCATTCCAATCAGCACCTGCCTACCACTCCACCAAAACTGCCCCTGAAAAGCCCCCAAAGGCTACCATGTTATCAAGCCTCATTAGCCAACACTGTCCTTACTCATCATCTCAAGGAGCATTTGGCCCAGTGGACCACTCCCTCCTCCCTGAAATATTTTCTTCACTTGCTCGCAGCACAGCATGCTCTTGGTTTTCCTCCTGCCAACTGTTTATCAATCTCTTTCTCTCCCCAGTATCTAAACAATGGAGGCCCTCAAGGTTAGCTCCTGAGAAATCTGCCTTCCCTATACTGTCTTAAATGATCTCATCCACTTCTTGGTTTAAATTTCATTTTCTGTACTGATGTCTCCCATATTTATATCTCCAAATGAAACCTCTTCTCTGAAAAATAGACCCATATATCCAAATGATTACCTGACTTCTCCACTTCGGTTTCAAACTTAAGTCTGAAAGATTACTTTCCCCAAAAAGCCATCTTATAGGCCTCCAGTCTTTACTAAGTAGCTTTAATATCTACCTCGTTGGCCACTCCTGAAATCCTCCTCACCCTACTCACACTTCCAACCCACCTGCAAGTTCATTCATCCTATCCCCCAAATATTTACTGAATCCATCTACTTCTCTCCCTCTCAACTGCTACCACACTGGTCCAAGCCACCAACAATCTCTCCTAGCCTAGTATAGCAGCCACTTAACTGATTTCCTATATCCACATCCTTCAACCATGCCCTACTCAGTTGTAATACCTTTATTACAACCCAGTGCTAGTTTCTTATCACACTTAAAAAAAAATTAAAGCACCTCACACTAGACTCAATAAGGACCTGCATATCTATCTCCCCACGCTGCTCTCTTTCTCTCTCTCCTCCAACTTAGCTTCACCCTGATCTTATCTCAGTTCTAAACCTGCTCCTCCCCACTTCATCAACACCTTGGTACATGTTCTCTTTACAGAATGCTCCAACTCCCTTCTGCTCCAAATGTCCCCTCTGCATAGTCTTCTCCAGCCATCCTCTCGAAAACAGGCCTCCTCATGTTACACTCTATGTCAGCTTATTTTTTTTCTTCCACAGCATTTTTACCTATTTTATTCATGTACTATTTCCCTGTCTTCATCACTAAATGAATCACTATATTTAGAACAAGCACCACAATTGTCTTACTCATCATTGTACCCTGATGCCTAGCACAACACCTGGCACACAATAGAAATGCAAATATTTACTTAAAAAAAAAAAAAGACAGAAAAACAGTGTGTAATATTTTTTCCTAAGACAAGGAAGTAGTAAATGTCATTTTTTGGCACATATACCTATACCAAAAATAATACAAATAAAAATGAAAATAATAATTTTTAAAGAAAGAAAATCTAGAAAAACTCTTCACTGTAACCCAAAAAGTAGGTAAGAAAAGAATCAGGAGTCCTAAACAATAGGGTGATCTTCATGGACTCATTGGGAAATGAAATAAAAAATGACCCATATTCGGTCACATAGTGACAATCACGATCTTGTGAGTAGAGTAAAATATGGGGCTCCTTTTCTAGGGCAAAGATTATGGATTCTGTACAGTCCAATCAAATGTTTTCAGATTTCACAACCTTCACAACCATGGCTCAATGGGCTATGATTTTCAACTGACGTGTGGGGGGCAGGGTGGAGGGAGTTTGGATAAAGAACGCTGAGACAATTCTAGAATCCTTCTTACCATGGTAGTGATATGAAATCTTCATTCAACCAAATCAAATTTATAATTAAGAGAACTCTAGAGGAAATATTATTCATGTATATTATATAACCACCAATGGCTAAATGCAAAAGAAACAAAACTTCACCCAAAGAAACAAAACTTCACCCCAATATGTGTGTGTGTGTGTGTACCTGAAACTCTAGATCTATACCCCCTTTCATTTATGCTTTTTCCCCCCTTTAAATTTAATTTTGTTAGATTCAGCGTGTCACTCCATCACATCAAGATTTTTCTGCACTTGGATTCTGTCACTGAAGTATCCTTCATGAAGTGAACGTGGTTGGGTGAACAAGGCTCTAACAGTGACCATTAGACTCACTAGAAAGGCTGCCCAAAATTACAGATCCCTGGGATTCATCCTGGAATCTCAGGTAGGGCCCCAGAAACTGCAATGTTAATGTTCCACAGGTGACTCTGGTGATTAGCCAAGTTTGGGACCTATGGCTCTGACATCATGCATTTTAGTGAAATACCTAAGAGAATGCAGTAGACAATGAACCATTTGGTGACATGAATTCACAGACCTGCACCCTTTGATAATCTGTTTAAATATATATTAACTCTCCTCCATCTCATGCTCTAGGATATTATACCTTACCACATTTTTATTTTTAAATAACAGGAAATAATGATTACTTTTAATGACTCCTTTTACCAGATAAAGGTAAAGGCAGTTTAGCTAAATAGTTAAGCACATGGGCTCTGGGTCAGACTGTTTGGGTTCCAATCCTAGATCTGGCACTTACAAGCACTGTGACCTTGAGGAAGTACAACAGCTTAACTTTGGGGAGCCTCAGTTTCATTACGGCTAAATGCAGGGCTAATACCCATTGCTTGGAATGGTTGTAAATGAACTTAGCACAGAACCTGCCACCAAGTAAGCACTCAAGAAGATATTACTGCTGCTACTGCTATAATAAAAGTTTGGCTTTCTAAAATTACTTTGAAGGGGAACAACAACTGTGATTAAGAACAGACTCTAAAGCCAAGTCAAGAGAGTAGCATAACCAAAACAGCAGCATAGGAGACCCCAGACTCCATCTTCCCACAAAGATCAACAATTAGACAGCTATCCACAAACAAAATAGTTCTGGGAGAGCTCTGGAGTCTACTTACAGAATTTCAGCAACACAGTGGAACAACAACAACAATAAACAGAGAATACCACACAAAAAAAGAAGGAAAGCAGCTTCATTTTGCCTGCATCATGCCATCCCCCAAGCCAACACTGTTCATTGCCAAGAGGGAACTCCACAGCTAGAAAGAGTTCCCCTTGCTGGGAAAGAAAAGTGGGTAAGTGATCAACCTCCTCAGCCCTTTGGAGCACTGCACAAAGAGACACATACAGACACCTAGGAACAAGGAAGAAAAGCAGGGGCTACCAATAGCAGTCACACAGCAGGAGGTCACAGTGACCTGCTCTGCAGAGAAACCCAGCAGCTGCCATCACTGAAGAAGGAACCAATGGCCAGCACAGTAGTCACAGAACCCCTGCAGATTTCACCCCACATGTGTTTACACTCATTGACTCCAGCCACCTGTGTCCCTTCCTGCTTCCTCCACACTCATCCCCTCTGGAGCCCAGGAACCACATCAGCAGCCAAACCAGGCCTCTGTGGCTGCTCAAGTGCAAGATTCCAGCCTAGACCCCCACTACCATGGGAGCCCCTCCAGCTGTGCACTTGCAAGCTGCTGCCAACCTGATGCCTATCACCAGCCTCCATCACCTGCACACACCCAGGAAGAGACTGTGCAGCCATGGGAAAGCATGCCTACCGCAAGGGCCCCCACAGCTGCTTGTGGGTCAGGATGTGGTCTTGTCTTCTGTCACCTGCAGGCAACACTGTGCCCACCAGCAGCTAGACCTGCCAGCTGTGCACCTGCACACCCCCAGACTGCCCCGTCACCAGCTTCCACTGAGGCGTGCTCATGGTGAGACCGAGCAGTCACAGTAGCACACATCAACCACCAGGGGCTCTAAAACTACCAGTGTACCCATAGTTGGCTCCAGCTTTGCTGCCTGACTTGTAGTGCCACAAATACATGTACGTCTGCAACCGGCCCTGCCACTACACTGGCCCCTGTAGCTGGATCCCATGGGCAAATGTGTGCACACCACTAGCTCTGGCCATCACTGCTGTCTGCTCTGAAACCTAGCCATTGAACCTAGCGATGCCACTGAGGACTCAGACAGCCCTTGCAGCCACTGAAAACACCCTGCATCACTCACCAGAGAACACACATATCAATGTTGTGAAATCCAGTGGCCTGAGCCAAAGAGACATCACACTGACCCCCAAAACTGATGCAGCCACACACCCCTGCACTTGAAGCTCTGCACCACTAGACCTGGGGTCACAGCATGCTCCAGCATGCCCCCACCCACAGGTGAAAGGCTTCCCTTACCAATCAGTCCATAGTTTGGAGGAGGTCACTGCTTCTTCAAAAGTAGACACCTTTACTAGGCTACAGGGATCACAAAGAACCAGGGAAGCATGACTCCACCAAAGGAATACAGTAAACCTCTAGTAATTAGTCTCAAACAAATGAAGATACATTTGCTGGATTTGCCCAACAAATAATTCACAATTGTTCAAAAGATGCTCAGAGAGTTACAAGAGAAAACAGATAAGCAACATAACAATATCATAAAAACAATATAAGAACAAAATTAGAAGTTCAGTGAAGAGATGGAAAACATACATAAGAACCAAACAAGAAATTTTCAAGCTGAAGAATACAATGATCAGTAGAGAGCTCTAACATCAGACTTGACCAAGCAGAGGAAAGAATAAGTGAGCTCAAAGATAGATCAATTGAAATCATTCAATCAGGAGAAAAAAAAAAAAGGAATGAAAAAGAATTTTAAAAGCCTACATGTTCTGTGGGATACCAACAAAAGAACCAGTTTGCAAATTATTGGAGTTTGGGAAGGAGAAGAGTGCAGAAAGCTTATTTAATGAAATAATGGCTGAGAACTTTCCCAAACTGAGAAGAGATTTGGATATCAGGTTCATGAAGCTAATAGGTCACCAAACAAAATTAATTTAAAGTGATCCTCTCCAAGACACAGTTTAACAAAATTGACAGAAATCAAAGACAAAGAAAAATCTTAAAAGCTGGAAGAGGAAAAAAGCTTGTAATGCTCAAGGGAACCCCCAATAGGCTATTGGTGGATTTCTAAGCAGAAATCTTATGGGGCAGTAGAGAGCAGGATGATATATTCAAAGTGCTGAAAGAAGAAAACTGCCAACCAAGGATACTTTACCTGGCAAAGCTGTCATTCAGAAATGAAGAAGGGATAAAGATTCTCCCAGACAAACAAAAGTTAAGGGAACTCATCACAACAACTGCCTTACAAGAAATGCTGAAAAAAGTCTTCCAGCTGAAATGAACGCACACTAATTAGTAACATGAAAACATAGAAAATACAAAACACACTGGTAAAGATAAGTATATAGTCAAATTCAGAATACTCTAATACTGTAACATAGTACAGTGGAGTGCTAACCATTTAACTCTAATAAAAAAGTTATACATATATATACATATATACAATGGAATATTACTCAGCCATAAAAAGGAATGAAATTGGTTCATCTGTAGAGACGTGGAAGAATCTAGAGACTGTCATTCAGAGTGAAGTAAGTCAGAGAAAAACAAATATCGCATATTAACGCATATATGTGGAAGCTAGAAAAATGGTACAGATGAACCGGTTTGCAGGGCAGAAATTGAGACACAGATGTAGAGAACAAACGTATGGACACCAAGGGGGGAAAGCAGTGACACGTGGGGGTGGTGGTGTGATGAATTGGGAGATTGGGATTGACATGTATACACTGATGTGTATAAAATTGATGACTAATAAGAACCTGCTGTATAAAAATATAAATAAAATAAAATTCAAAAATTCAAAAAAAAGTTAAGGAAAAAGCATTAAAATAACTAGCTACAGTAATTTGTTAATGGATACACAATATAAAAAGAGGTAAATCATGACTTCAAAGGGGGGAGTAAAAGGGTAAAGTTTTTGTGTGTGATCTAAGTTAAGTTATCATGGTAAAATAGATTGTTATAACTATAAAGTGTTTTATGTGAGCCTCATGGTAACCACAAAGCAAAATGCTACAGCAGGTTCACAAAAGACAAAGAGAAGAGAATCAAAGCATACTGCTACAGAAAATCAAGTCACAAAGGAAGGCAGCAAGACAGGAATAAAGACAAGGGAACTACAAAACAGCCAGACAACAAGATGATATTAGTAAGTTCTTACCAATCAGTAATTAGTCTAAATGTAAATGCATTAAATTCTGCAATCAAAAGACAGAGTGGCTGGATGGACAAAAAGCAAGACCTAACTATATACTGGCTACACAACACTCACTTCAGCTTTAAGTACACACACAGATTCAAAGTGAAGGGGTGGAAAAAGATATTCTGGGGAATTCCCTGGTTCCCTGGTCTAGTGGTTAGGACATAGTGCTTTCACTGCTGGGGCCCAGGTCTGATCCCTGGATAGGGAACTAAGATCCCACAAGCCATGTGACCTGGCCAAAAAAATAAATAAATAAACTAGCAATGGAAAAAAAAAAGATATTCTGTGCAAATGGAAACCAAAACTGAACAGAAGTAATATAATTTTATCAGACAAAATAGACTTTAAGACAAAAATGGTAAAAACAAAAAGGTCATTATATATTGATAAAGCAATCAATTAGTCAACAAGACATAACACTCCTAAACATATATGTGCCCAACATTGGAGCACCTAAATATATTAAGCAATTATTAACAGACCTGAAGGAAAAATAGGCAATATAATAATAGTAGGGGACTTCAGTACCCCACATTCGACAATAGACAGATCATCCAGACAGAAAATCAACAAGGAAACATTGGACTTGAGCCACACTTTGGAACGAATGAACCTAATGGACATATATAGAACATTTCAACCAATAATAGCAGAATACATATTCTTTTCAAGCACACATGGAACATTCTCCAGAACAGACGATACGATAGATCACAAAGCAAGTTTAGCAAATTTAAGAAGACTGAAAGCACATCAAGTATCTTTTCCCACCAGAATGGAATCTAACTAGAAATGAACTAACAGGAGGAATGCTGGAAAATTCACAAATATGTGGAAATTACATAACACACTCCTGAATAACTAAAGGGTCAAAGAAGAAACCAAAAGGGAAATCAAAAAATACCTTTACACAAATGAAAAGGGAAACACAGCATACCAAAACCCAGTAAATGCTGCAAAAGCAGTTCTAAAAGGGAAGTTTATAGTGATAAATGCCTACATTAAGAAAAAAGAAAGATCTCAAATAAACAACATAACTTTACAAATTGAGGAACTAGAGAAAGAAGAACGAACTAAGCCCAAAGTTAGCAGAGGAAGGAATTAACAAATATTAGAGCAGAAACAAATGGAAAGATATCCCTTGTTCATGAGTCAAAAGAACAAATATTGTTAAAGTGTTCATATTACCCAACGCCATCCCTATCAAAATTCAATGCAATCCCTATCAAAATTCCAAAGGCATTTTTTCAGAAATGGAAGAAGCAATCATGTAATTTGTATAAAATGATGAAAGACCTCAAAAAGCCAAAGCAATACTGAGAAAGAAGAGTAAAGCTGGAGGCATCACACTTCCTGATTTTAAACTGTACTACAAAGCTATAGTAATCAAAACAGTATGGTACTGGCATAAAAACTGACACATAGGCCAATGAAACAGAATCAGGAGCTCAGAAATAAATCCTCACATATATGGTCAACTAATATTTGACAAGGGAGACAAAAATACTCAATGAGGAATGGATATTCTATTCCATAAATGATGTTGAGAATACTGGAAAACCACAAGCAGAAGAATGGAATTAGACCCCAATCTTACACCACTGAAATGGATTCAAGACTTAAACATAAGAACTGAAGCTATAAAACCCCTAGAAGAAAACATAAGGAAAATGTTTGACATTGGTCTGGGCAACAATTTTTTGGATGTGACCCCAAAAGCACAAGCAACAAAAGCAAAAATTAGTACGTGGGACCACATCAAACTAAAAAGCTCTGCACAGCAAAAGAAATAATCAACAAAACAAAAAGGGAACCTATGGAATAAGAGAAAATATTTGCAAACATGTATCTAATAAGGGGTTAATACCCAATATATAAAGAATGCACACAACTCAATAGTTTAAAAAAATTGATTAAAAATTGAGCAGAGGGATAGATATTTTTCCAAAGCTGATATACTGATGGCCAACAGGTACATGAAAAGGTGCTCAACAGCACTAATCATCAGGAAAATGCAAATCAAAACCACAATGAGATATCACCTATCACCTCATAATGGATAAAATGGCTGTCATCAAAAAGACAAGAGGTAACAAGTGTTGGTGAGGGTATGGAGAAAATAAAACCCTTGTGCACTGTTAGTGGGAATGTAAACCGGTGCAGCCATTATGGAAAACAGTATGGAGGTTCCTCAACAAATTAAAAATAGAACTACTATATGATTCAGCAATGCCACTTCTGGGTATGTATCAAAAGGAAATGAAAACAGGCTCTCAAAGAAATGTTCACTGCAGTATTACTCACAACAGCCAAGATACCAAAACAATCTAAGTGTCCATCAACAGATGAATAAAGAAAACGTGGTACATGGGTACACACACACACACACCTTAGCCATAAAAAAAGAAGGAAATCCTCCATTTGTGATAATACAGATGGGCCTTGAGGACATTATGCTAAGTGAAATAAGTAAAAAAAAATACATATACTATATGGTATCATTTACATGTGGAATCTAAAAAATCATAGAAACAGAGACTAGAATGGTATTAATAGTTTCTCGGGGCTGGGAGGAGGGGAAAACGGGGAGACGTTAATCAAAGGGTACAAACTACCAGTTATAAGATGAATACATTCTGGGGATCTAATGTATAGCACGATGATTACAGTTAACGATACTGTATTATAAATATGTGTTCCCACCACAAAAAAGAAATGGTAATTATATGAGGTGATGGATTTGTCAACTAATATTATTAGAGTCATCATTTCATAATATATACATGTATCAAGGCGTTATTTGTACACCTTAAACTTATATAATGTTATACGTCAATTATTTCTCAATAAAGCTGGAAAATAAAATAAAAAATAAAGCCTAGTTAAATTTGAATTATGGTTCCACTATTAATGGCTGTATAACCTTGGGCAAGTTACATAATTTCTCTGTGCCTCAGTTTCCTCATCTGTAAAATGGGGATCACTAATAATACCTAACTCATAGGATGGTTATGAGTGTTAAATTAGTTTGCATACACAAATCAGTTTAAATAGTGCCTGGTGTGGCAGGCAGAATAATGGCCTCCCAATGATGTCCATGTCCTAATCCCTGAAAACTGTGAATCTGTTACTTTACATGGCAAAAGGAACTTTGCTGATGTGATTAACTTAAGATTTTTGAGATGGGGAGACTGTCCTAGAATATTCAGGTAGTCCCAACATAATCACATGGGGCCTTATAATGGAAAACAAGGTGATGGAAGAGTCACAGTCAGAGGATATATGAAGACAGAAGAGCAGGTGAGAGTGATGCCAGGCTAGAAGGGGACCTTTGAGCAGCAAATGCAGGCAGGCTCTAGAGGCTGGAAAAGGTGAGGAAATGGATTCTCCCTTAAAGTCTCCATAAAGAAATCAGCCCTGCCAACATCTTGCTTTTAGTCAAATAAGACCCTTTTCAAACTTCTGACCTGCAGAACTGTAAGATAATACATTTTTCTTGTTTTAAGCCACTAAGTTTGTTGTGATTTATTGAAAAAGTAATACACCTGGCAGAGAGCTGTCCTATATAAAGCTCAGCAAGTATCCTTACACTTGAAGTCCCTGTTAGTGGAAGTCTGCCCAAATGCCCATCAGAAGAGGTGGAGAGCTGGGAGCCTAAGGAACTGAGAGCCCATACAATGGAGCAAGGAAGGTGAGACCATGTGACTTTATAAGCTGTTTCCCAGGGGCATATTTTGATCTAACAAGACTATATACTATCTTTGAATAAAGGAGGCAGGAAAAGATGTTATGAAAAATATTTTTCAGGGAAAGAAACATCCATATCTTCATCCTGGACAGTTTTGGGATCAATGAACAAAAAGTGTTTTAAAGCTATCCTGGTGCTGTAGTGAAGCAGTGGAGGAAGAGGTTACTGCAGTTTGCCAGGTAAACATCGGGGTAGCCAGGGCCGAGCCAAGGCAGCAGAGGTGGAGGAATGTGAAAGGAGTTGACAGGACAGATGAACTGGGCGGGGTGGGGGTCTGGGAGGCAGGAAAGCAAGAAAAATGGTCCCTTATTTTTGCTGAGACAACTGGGAGGATGACGGTTTTTGCTGGTGAACTGGGAGGACAGTGGGTGGCATTTTAAGAAAACAAGGAATGTTGGGGAAGGTACAGAGTGAGGGGCAAAGGTTCCATTCTGGAACTATTAGATAGCTCAGCAGTGGTGTCACACTGACATGCAAGTCTGAAAGTCAGGAGAATATATAAACTTGAGTGGTCAGTATAAATATGAATTTAAGGCTGTGGGAATGAATGGGATTACCGAGAGAGAGAGTGCACAGATCTGCCTTTTATCATTGTAAAAGGCTCACCAGGCAATTCTCACACATATCCAGTTAAGAACCACTGCATTAAAGCTAAATATAGGAACAGTGATTTGGTAAAAGAGAGTCTGTATTTCCAGCAGGGGTGTCACCGTTATTGCCTTAGTTCCACGTCAGTCAGCTGCTATGCAACTATACAGAAAAATCCTGCTATTTAGTCAGATCTCAGGCACGTGACAGGAAAGCATTTTGGTTTGATAAAATGACAAGTCACCCAAGTGATCACTCCACCCCTTAAGATGTGCAGTGCTGAGGCCAGAAAGAGTGTGAACTAAGGCTGTGGCCACAGTTATGTATGTAACTCTACTACTCTATCAACAAGCCACAGACCACAGTTACAAATGACCTTTCAGTGATTTACCCAGACCTGGAGCTGATCATGCCTGAATCTCTTCCAAGGTATTGTCTTTGTGCTCCTACTTGTCCATTCAAAGAAATAAATGCCCTCACCGTGGGAGCACAAAGAATACTTAATTACATAATACCCTGCCAAAACACAAGAGCCAAGGCACTCTTTGCCCTGGAAATCATCATTCATAAATCTCACACCTGCCTAGGTGTGACAGTAATAAAGGCTACTTGGATGTAGGTGTATGAATAGAGTGCCAAGTGACTGTGAAGGGAAGAGCTGGGACTCCAAGTTCACCATCCCTTGCTTCCTTCAGGGAACCCAAAAGACTCCTCCTGGCTGCATGTGGGTAACCACTCTGCAGCTGCTGGAATCAGCACAGAGGATCCCAGCCCTGACCCAGAAAAACAACAGGCCACAGTGGTTCTCCCCATCTTTGTAATCCCATCCTCTCACCACCTCCAAAGTACGGTCAGGATTCCAGTTGCTGGCAGCTTTCTGTGGGCTCCAGGACACAGCTCTCCTTCCACCCTATGGGTTTCCAGATGTTTACGGGAATTGGAACCCTATTATCCCCATCCACAGCAGCCCAGTGCAGCTGCACAGGAACCACCTCCTGTTGAGGCCACATTTTAGGCACCGAGCCACTGTATAAAGTGAAATTCTGCAAAACAGGTATCTTTTTTAAAATGATTATGAGAACAAGGCCTTGCAGGCAGCACAAAATGTTTACGTTATAAAATATTTTCATACAGTGCAGTTTTATTACTTTCAAATATAGTTAATAACTGCAATTTAGTGGCACTAAGCAAATTAGGTGTTGACTAATAGAATTCTTTAATTCAGCACTTTGCAAACTCTTCCATGGGACATTACTTTTCTTTATAGTTTTGTAACTTTTAAAAAAATCATACCAATTTTTCTTCTAAAACATATTTTATATTTTAATGGAATTTCTATCCTTACACATAGTACTCTGAGATAATATGTCAACAACGTATCCCACCCAAGAACATGCATAAAAGTTCATGGGATACACTTTCAGACTGCAACAATTCCCAAGGAACCAGGATCATACTGTCATGCATTCATCTGATCAAAGACTTCTGGTCTATGTTGTTAATCTATCTTATATTTTTTGACATATGCCTGTTTTTGTACACAAGGGTTATTATGCACAATCCATTTATACTACCTAACTCATTCTCCATGAAGGAATGGCATATATTATACTTTAGGATCTGCTAATAAAAGTTCTATCAACATATTATAATTTTACACAAGTAATTTTGAGGAACACAATTTTAATGTAAAAAGAAAGTAACTGTCAAAAATGGAAAAAACAAATCAACCTAAACAGTGTTAGCCTATTAAAATAAATGCAATTGGCATGTCTAAGATGGTTTTTCATACAGAAATAGATCTGCGGAATCTCTGAAGGCAGGATTGTATTAAGTAGATAATCAGCCTACCTTCAGTCTTGTTTATACTATTCATTTCCTGAATAAGCCCCTCTATTCCTCACAGACAAGAGACAGGTGTTTAGGCAAGCCCCATCTGAATTATTATAAATTCTGAATTTCCTTGCTTTTCTTTACAAGCATCAAATATTCTAAAGTTTTACAAATCCTTTCCTAGTGACTTTGTAAAAATCGGTCTGATAGAGAACAGACTTGTGGTTGCCGAAGGGGAGGAGTGGGGAATGGGTTGGGAGTTTGGGATTAGCAGATGCAAACTATTATATACAGAATGGATAAACAACAAGGTCCTACTGTATAGCACAGGGAACTATATTCAATGTCCTGTGATAAGCCATAATGGAAAAGAAAATGAAAAAGAATGTGTATACATATGTATAACTGAATCACTTTGCTGTACAGCAGAAATTAACACAACACTGTAAATCAACTATACTTCAATAAAATAAATTTTTTAAAAAATTGGTCTGAACCAATTGATCTACAAGGCCAAGGAGGAGCATGATAAATACCACAGACACAACAAAAGCAATAGTAAGGCACAATAAAAGAATGTAAAATAGGACACTTCTAAATATCATACTATCAGCTATCAGAGGTGAGTTAAAGATATTAATTTCTTGGGTTCTTCAAATTTTTTTTCTTTTAAACAGTTATTGGTTAGATCTCCCCTGAAAGTCACAAGAAGTATCGGGGGTGGCCAAAAAGTTCGTCCTGGTTTTTCCGTAACATCTTATGGGAAAACCCAAATGAACTTTTTGGCCAGCCCAATATCTTGCATCTTAAGTGTTGTCATTTGGCCCTACAAATTTTCACTAATTGGTCTGGGGACAAAAAGAGTTCTTCTTCAGTTCCGGGGTGAGGGACATGGGCTAGCCACCATTCAAATGGGACAGGCTCTTCTTTGCTATAAACAACAGGCAGTTTGGGGGTATCCTCAGAAATGTTTGGTCTTCAGAACAACCTTGAGCTATGAGGCCCCTGCTTAGAGTGCTGCCTTTTGGTCTTTAATAAATCTCTCTCTTCCTCCCTCTCCCTCCCCCACCCCCCAACATACACACACACCCCACATGTACACACACACAGAGTAATCTATTTTTTGTTCTTACAACCTAGAAAAAATAATTTAGTCCCATAATTTGGGCCAAAGGTGAGATGGGCCTTTTTTCATTTCCTACTGAAATGCTTCTTTGTAATCCTTCCTTATGACAGCCTTATCTTTTCTGAGGTATGCTGACCAATGAGCTGGTCTCTGACAATTTGAATACAAGCTGCTGCATTTTATTAACATCTGCTACACAGTAATCTTAATCTAAGAAGCATAGCTTTTGGTTATAAGAAATGTTACTTGGCTCTCTGCTCTCTTCTCACAAGGTCCCAAGTGAGCTCATTCATTCTCGACTGTGCTGATGATACCAGATTAGCATCTCCCTTCCCTGATCTCTCACTCTGGCACTCCAGCCCACTTGGCTATTTCCACTCACATCCACCTCATCATAAATGAAACTGAACTTGGCTTCCCAAACTAGCTTATCCTTCCAAATATCCCCTTCTGCAAGCAGTACAAGCAGTCTCCAAATGACCCAAAGGAAAAAGGTGGGAGAACCTTTTTTACTCAAGCCACCCATCTTTATCCTTTATCAAATCTGTTAGAAAGCCCAATGCTGCTTCTTACAAAATGTCTCCACATTTTCCCTCTTCCTCTTGATTCCAGTCAATTCAATACTGGTACAGGGATTTACTGCCTTATGTCTGTCTGTATTACCTCAAACAGATTCTCAGCTGCCTTCCTGCTTCTGAGTCTTCCTACACACCTGCTACCAGAATACTTTAGATTTAATATTCTCTTAGCTCCCTTCCAGGTCTAAAATTTTCTATGGTATTAATTCTCCAACATTTGTTTTCTCAAGCAGCTTCCTGACATACTCAATAACTTTGAATGGTTCACCACCATCCAACTCATAACTCCTCACACTGGCTCTCAGGAAAATACACAATCTGATCCCAAACTACCTGCTGTGTTTTCCCAATTACTCTTTACAAGCTCCAAATATTATAAATCAAACCAACCTCCTTACCTCTTCTCATTGTGCCAGGCTCCGAGCCTTCGGAAGCATTGTACTTCACACTAGGAATGTCCTTTCTCCTTTCAAAGTCCTACCCAATCAGAAAAGCCTAGCTTCTGTCCCATGTCCTTTGGTCAGTTGGAGCTAGGCCATTACACGAACTTAGTTCTGAATTCTCTTTAAGGCCTTTGCCCTTATATTAAGAATATAAATTAAGATCATGGACTCTTGTTTTATTCTTAGTTCCTTTATACCCAGAACCTACAACAGTGCCTTGTACATAATAGATACCATATAAACCTCCATTCATTGGTAATAGTTAGCATTTATTGAGCATTTGCTACATGCCAGGCACTGTTCTAACTTTTTTAAATTAACTCTTCTAAAGAATAACTAAATAACACTCAACTGACTCTAATTGTTTCAGAAATGGCAGTTGTGTCTCCTCAAATAACGAAGAAGCTCTATCAAAAAGCAAATAATGTATCTGGCATGTCTATCACAATTTCCATAGTACCTAACGCATAGTGAGTCATCAAATATATGCTGGCTGTAGTAAAACAGAAAGATCACTGAATTACAGGACAGCAAGCATGTCCCAGGTAGGCTATGACTAGTTATGGGACCTAAGCCAAAAAACAAAAACAAAACTGCTGAGGTCCAGTTTACACGTCTGTGTCCTTATCTGAAAAATCAAAGACTAAATTACCTAACCTTGGAAGGGCCCTCCGAAAATTCCATGACTCTTTCCTATTATGACTTTTCTGGGGTATTGATGACTACTAAGAGAATGACTACCTCACTGATCCTAAAAACACAAATTCAGGACTTCTTTTATGTAGAAAATAATTCTGAGAATGATTCAGACTGTCAGGCTTCCATCCTCTAATGCTCCACAGGTAAAAATGTTGCCACAAAGGCCAGGACCAATAAATTCCAGATTCCTCCACACCTGCAGTAGGGAAAAGAGGGTAAAGCTGCAAAGTACACCTTCAGGCCCAACGTACAGCTTCATCCTGAAGAGGAAGAGCTTCCCATTACAAAACTAAACACCATCAGAACTGGAAGAAACATATATTTAAAAGAAAAAAAACATTGGCAAGTTTCCCGGCTCTCCAGACTCCTGATTCAGAACAATAATGTCACTGGTAGGATCAGGTCCCATTTGGGACCTGCTCTGCCTTTGCAAAAAGCATTTGATTTCGCTGGACTTCTGAAGGCAACTACCTGCAAAGGAAGCCAGTGCAGAAATCCATTTACATGTGAAAAATGCACACATGCATATATTTAAAAATGAAAAAAAAAACACTTAAAATTTGCACTCAATGAGACACATTACACTCATTTTGTTCAGAGGAAGTGCACTACATTTTAATGGTGACAGTAAAGTCTTTGAGGACACAAATGGGATGGTGGCCTGTGCCATAGGAATGATGAAAGTCACACATAATCATTAAGAAGCATGAAGAAGGATCAAAATTAGCAGGTATTAATTACTCTTGGATAACCAGAGTAGCACAGTGCCCCTGCACACACCCTGGTAGTCCGTTCTTTGCCTTCAAGCTGAGCAGTCGTCGGGGTCCCAGAGATGACTGCCAAGTTCCGGACTAGATCTACAGTTTTTGCAGAAGATACCTTTTGCAGAAGGACCTGGGCTCTCCTTCCACAGTACTAACCAACCCAAGCAGTCAGATTAGGCTCAGAATTCAGCCCATCTGTGAATTACAGCAAATCCAAGACACAATAAAGTCATGGTTTGCAATCTCAAGACTATGGATCAATTTTGCTTAGTTCATGCCCTAGAACCCTCTGTCCCAGATCGGTCCCAGAGTGAGAAATCTTCTGGTGATGGAAGGGAAACAAATTAAACATGTCAAGCATGCCCATGCTCTAGCACAGAAGTTCCCCAAGAACCCTTGGAAATCTATGAAACACATAGACAACACAAGTTTTAAACCACACTCTCAAAACACAAACTAAGTTTGAGTAATGCTTACCTAATAACCACTTTACAAGGATTTTGTTTGTTTTTAATTAACCCACCGCTCCTTCAACAGATGTAACCACACTATTTGCCTCCAATGTTAATAACAGAGAAATATAGTTTAAACCAAGGGTTGGCAAACTTTTTTTTTTTTGCGGTACGCGGGCCTCTCACTGTTGTGGCCTCTCCCGTTGCGGAGCACAGGCTCCAGACTCGCAGGCTCAGCGGCCATGGCTCAAGGGCCCAGCTGCTGCACAGCATGTGGGACCTTCCTGGACCGGGGCACGAACCCGTGTCCCCTGCATTGGCAGGCAGACTCTCAACCACTGCGCCACCAGGGAAGCCTGGGTTGGCAAACTTTTTCTGCAAAGGGTCAAACAGTAAATATTTTAGGCTTTGTGGGCTACGCTTTCTGTCGCAACCTCTCAACTCTGCCCTTGTAACACAAAAGCAGCCAGAGATGATTCAATTCACAGAGGAATGAGTGTAACCATGTCATGACATATTTAACCATTTTAAGATGTAAGAATCATTCTTAGCTTGTGGCCCTACATAAACAGGTGTCAGGCCAGATTGGGCTCACAGTTAGCTGACTTCAGCAAAGTTCAAGACCACAGGCCTTTGGACAAAAGGGAAGGAAGGAGAATATCTGCCTATAATTTCATTCTTTTCCTTCCCCTACCTCCACCCCCTTTCTTTAAAAAGGCTGTTTAGAACAAAATGAAATGAACAGGAAGGAAGTCTCCATCCACTTTATTTTCCAGTTTCCTTCCCTGCTTTTTCTAATCTCAAAAAGGAACACAAAATGCAGTAACCAGAATCATCAAAATTAGCAGAAATCAAACAAGTAATACACTGAAGAAAGTAAATATCTTGCCTGAGAAAGCTTTAGACAACTCAAATTATTTTTGCATATGCCTCCCATACTACCTTATTGCTAATCAATATATCTTATTTTCCTTTGCTAAAAGGCAAGGGGAATAAATCTAGACTACTGCTAAACTCTAACTAAGCTTGCGGAAAGTAAAACATGGTCTATTTACTATCACTTGACCAAATGCTTTTCTCAGAATAATAAGCATGTCCAATTTTTTTAAAATTAAGTTTCATTATAATAATCTTCCATTTTTAACTTCCATATGCACATAATCTACCCCTGTATTTTCTATAACATACTGCAATGTAGAATCCTAAAAATATTAAGTGAATTTGGGGCATCTAGTGAAAGGATACATTTCAGTCATCAAAAAAATGCTAGTTATCCTTGCGTATTAGAATTAAGCCTTTTGACTTAAATACAAGACATGACACCGTAAAACTCCTTGAAGAGAACATAGGCAAAACATTCTCTGACATAAATTGTACCAGTGTTTTCTTAGGTCAGTCTCCCAAAGCAATAGAAATAAAAGCAAAAATAAACAAATGGGACCTAATCAAATTTATAAATTTTTGCACAGCAAAGGAAACCATAAACAAAACAAAAAGACAACCTATGGACTGAGAGAAATTATTTGCAAACAATGTGACTGACAAGGGCTTAACTTCCAAAATATAAAAACAGCTCAAACGGGCTTCCCTGGTGGCGCAGTGGTTGAGAGTCCGCCTGCCGATGCAGGGGATACGGGTTCGTGCCCCGGTCTGGGAAAATCCCACATGCCGCGGAGCGGCTGGGCCCGTGAGCCATGGCCGCTGAGCCTGCGCGTCCGGAGCCTGTGCTCCGCAACGGGAGAGGCCACAACAGTGAGAGGCCCGCCTACCTCAAAAAAAAATAAAAATAAAAATAAATAAATAAATAAAATAAAAATAAAAAAAAAACAGCTCAAACAACTCAAAAAACAAACAACCCAGTCAAAAAATGGGCAGAAGACATAAACAGACATTTCTCCAAAGAAGACATACAGATGGTCAATAGGCACATGAAAAGATACTCGACATCTCTAATTATTAGAGAAATGCAAATCAAAACTACAATGAGATACCACCTCACACCAGTCAAAATGGCCGTCATTAAAAAGTCTACAAATAACAAATGCTGGAGAGGGTGTGGAGAAAAGGGAACCCTCCTCCTACGTTGTTCGTGAGAATGCAAATTGGTGCAGCCACTATGGAGAACAGTATGGACGTTCCTCAAAAAACTAAAAATAGAGTTGCCATATGATCCTGCAATCCCACTCCTGGGCATTTATCCAGACAAAACTATAATATAATTCAAAAAGATACATGCACCCCTATGCTCACAGCAGCACTATTTACAACAGCCAAGACAGGGAAACAAACTAAATGTCCCTCTAAAGATGAATGGACAAAGAGGATATGGCATATAAACACACACACACACACACACACACACACACACAATAGACTATTACCCAGAAATAAAAAAAGAATGAAATAATGCCATTTGCAGCTACATGGATAGACCTAGAGATTATCCTACTAAATAAGGTGAGTCACGAAGATAAAAACAAATACCATATGATAGCCTTACATGTGGAATCTAAAATATGACACAAATGAACTTATCTACAAAACAGAAACAGACTCACAAACATAGGGAACAGGCTTGTGGTTGCCAAGGGGGAGGGGGGAAGGGTTGGACTGGGAGTTTGGGACTAGCAGATGCAAACTATTATATATAGAATGGATAAACAACATGGTCCTATTATATAGCACAGGGAAGTATATTCAATATCCTATAATAAGCCATAATGGAAAAGCATATGTAAAAGAAGATATATATATATACACACACACACACACATACACATATATAACTGAATCACTCTGCTGTACACCAGAAACTAACACAACATTGTAACTCTACTATATTTCAATTAAAAAAGAAGAATTAAGCCTTTTGATCACTCCTTCCTAAAATGCAAAGTGCTAACAAAGTGCTATGGGTATAAAGAATAGGCCTTTGGCTAGACTGCAGCCAAAGTGGTTTTCAACAGGGTTGATTTTTTATTCCCCCGGGGGACATATACAGCAATGTGCGGAGACACTTTTGTTTGCTACCAGTTGGGGAAAGGTGTTTCTGGCATATACTGGGTAGAGATCGGGGATGCTGCTAAACATCCCATGATGCACAGGACAGCCCCCCACATCAAAGAATCCAGCCGCAAATGTCAGTAGCAAAGAGTTTGTGAGGCAGCCAAAGGTAGAGATGTACATGTTTAAACTAGCATTCTTCAAGGATGATCTCTTCTTTAGATATAACGTGTTAAATTTACAAATTTAACATGAAATATTTACTAGATGCCTACTATGCACTGGTCTGCATAGAAGTATTGCAATACAAATAGCATTACCTTAAATACACTGTCTCACAGAAAAGCTACATTGTAACCTCAAGAGACTGAGTGTACTCAAATCAAATCGTTTACTTCCTCCCTATCACAAGGCAAATTTAGCAATACTCAAGCACTAGGTCTCAACTCCATTTCAGAACAATCGACCTTCAAACTTGTTTGAACGTAAACACAGTTTCAATCTTAAAATTAGCAGCTTTGGTGTAACACCTATAACTGAAACAGAAACCCGTTTTAGCTAAAATGGTCTACACTTCCTCTCCTGATCAATTTACTAATCCCAACTGTGAAAAGAAGCAAAATTTGCTCTTTAGAGTTCCTCCTCCTCTCTTCCACATGTACTATAAAAGCTGATGCTACCAGGAACATGACCACCAGGACGGAAGGAGCCAAAAACGCAATGAGGCCTTTATAATCCAGCAACCAGAGATTATACCCCAGCTGTTGAATATCCTCCCATTTTCTTACAGATCTCCATGGAAGTGAGGGAACAACAAGGGAAAACTAAGACTGCTGGACTTAAAAAACTAAGAGTAAAAACAGGGAATCAGGGGCTTCCCTGGTGGCGCAGTGGTTGATAGTCCGCCTGCCAATGCAGGGGACACGGGTTCGTGCCCCGGTCCGGGAAGATCCCACATGCCGCGGAGCAGCTGGGCCCATGAGCCACGGCCGCTGGGCCTGCGCTCCGCAATGCGAGAGGCCACAACAGTGAGAGGCCCACGTACTGCAAAACAAACAAACAAACAAAACAAACAAACAAACAAACAGGGAATCAGAAGCAGCTACTGAACTACTCTTTCTAGGGCAATCTCAACACTTAGTCCAGTCTGTCAAAAAAGGCCAAAGTTTTAACAGCTATCACCAAAAGCAATGGCTGACTCAAAATAAAAAACGACAAATAAAAATGGTAATTTAGTCAATGTTTTGCCCACAGCCCAGATATCCTTTAATGCTAATTAATGAGTCACAGAGAAAACCCCCTTCAGATAAACAGGATTGCAACATCTCCCAAGCAAAAGTATTTGTTTAGGTCCTGACAGCAGTGCTGATCTGGGACTAACACATTCAATTCAATTTAAAAAACAATAAACTTAAGCCTTCAGACCAGATGCAGTCATGACTGTCTGTCCTAGTTCGTGTATAGGAAGACTCTTGAGTCTTAGAGAAGCATGCTGGCAGGAGGAGTCCTGAAGGACTGCTGGACTCTACTCTGGAGGGGGTGGAGGAAACCAGCCCTTTTCAGGGGCTTTCATGTTCTTGCACTCATTTCTCCTAAATCCCTGGTTGTCACCATGGTCAAGGTCAATGTTCCGTCACTTCCCCAAAGTCACAGCTCTCAAACAATGTACCCCAAGGAAAGAAACAAGCTCCCTTCTACACACCTGTACAAACCCCAACAAGAGCTATTGTTTATAAATAGAGTGCACTGGAGTGTGGAGAAGCAGGAAAAATCGTATTTTTCTATTTATTATTCTTAAGGTTCACAAATTTCTAAAAGCAAGAAAAAACAACTGGGGGACTGAGGTCAACGTTAATTAAACATATACTGTGTTGAACTCTTAAGAAAGTACTAGAGATGTAAAGTGTTTAAGCATGTTTTTATATGTGTATTATATTTTCACAGTAAAAGTTAAAAAAAAAAAAAAAAGACATAAAAGTCCCCACCTACCAACGTCTTTCAATCAAATACTTAAAGACATTCACACTTTCTCACTTGATAAATGTTTTCTGGGCACCAAGATAAAAACTGAACTTCACTTTCACATTCTCCATCAGTCACGATCTCTGAACTTTCAAGGGTTAATATGAATCGCTATGACCATATGCTATATAAAGATCGATCATTTGTTATACAAAACCTGAGTCATTAATTCTGCAGATCCAAACATAAGACATTAATAAGCCATCCTCTTATACACAATGTAGATAGTAAGCAACTTGTGAAATCGCTTGTAGGAAGTGATGAAGAATTTCAGGAAGACCTTAACAATGTTTCTCCTTTCCAACTGCTCGAATTCTTACATTACCTCAAAGCATCTTCAGGGCATTAGGCCCTGGCCAGCCTCTCATTCCCAGTGGAATTTTTATTAATTTTTCTAGCTGAGATTTATTAACCCTAAAATACACACAAGCTAAAACAGACAAAGCCACCTGTTGCCTCAAGGCCTCAAAGGAATTCCTCCCAGAAGCACAGGGGAAAGCCTTCCAAGGACTATCTCAGAGGCAGGCAGCTGCTCCAGGGTGGGAGAACCTGGAGCACCCAGAGTTGGGCCCACTTCCACCCCGGAGTCTGGCCCAGTGGTGGAAAACACACACTTGGGGGAGGAGGCAAAAAGAAAGAAAGCCAGAATAACAGCAAATAGACTGCTCTCAACTGAAGACGGTTTTAAAACATATCTTGTTTACATGGTGGACCATGTAAGGTTCCATGTTAACTGGAAGGAACTAAAATGGACAATTCAGAGGAAATCAATCCCTTGCTAGAGAAATCATTCTACTAGACACCAAAAATGATTTATAGTGACTGACTAGCTTGGCTCTATTAAAACTAAGGAATTTAATACCCAAACTCATCAAAGAAATATAATTTAGTGCAACCTAGCTTTGCTATGCTTGGTGTTCTCATCATAAGATTTACATAGGAGTTAGGAGTAGTGAAAAAATAAAAATCAACTCAAGTGCTAGGATGCTATGCTGCATAACGGTTTTCATTATAATGTTTAGCTCTCAAGTGAGCTAGAAGACATTTTGGGAGAGATATAAATCTCAATCATTAAATGTTTCATAAAGAGGAGCACATTCGGTGGTCTGGAACTAAACCTGCAATATCTCTCAGGTATGCCTCTACCCTATGACCCAGCAATTGTACTCCTGGGCATTTTTCAGACAAATGAGGGCTTATGTGAATGTTTATAATGTTCATAGCAGTTTTATTTGAAATAAACTGCCCCGCCCCAAGCTGGAAACTACCCAGACGTCCTTCAATAGGTGAATGGTTAAACAAACTGTGCTCTATCTATGGAATACTACTCAGCATAATAAGGAACAAAAGAAAAATGAAAAGATAATAACAGCAGCAAAAAATAATAAGGAACAAACATGTAACAACCTGGATGCCTCTCCAGAGATTTAGACTGAGTGAAAAAAGCCAATCCCCAAAGGTTGCACACTACATGATTTCACTTGTCATTCTTGAAATGACAAAATTATAGAAATTGAGAACAGGTGAGTAATTGCCAGGGGCTAGAAGAGAACAGGGACAGGAGGAAAATGGTTGTGGCTATAAAAGGGCAATGTAAGGGGTCCTTGTGGTGATGGAAATATTCTGTATATTGACTGTATCAAGATATAAATATCCAGGGTGTGATACTGTATTACAGTTTTGCAAGATGGTACCACTGGGGGAAACTGGTAAAGGATACATGTGATCTCTGTATTATTACTTATACATGCATGTGAATCTACATTATCTCAAAATCAAACACTTAATTTTTTAAAAAAGGCATAAAAAAGGAAAAGAAGCACATTCATTAGGGCTTCATAATAAAAACTCCTTAAAAAAAAAAGTCATAAGCTAAGGAGCTGCAGAGTATAATGCTCTATTTTCCACAAGCAAGTTGGGGGACTAAACAGTAGGCAAAGGATTACTAAAGGGGGCAGTACAGCATAGTGGCTGAGAGCTCAGACTCCAAAGGCTGCCTGTTGAAATCTCAGCTTTTAGCTGTGTGACTTTGGGCAAGTTACTCTCTCTGTGCCTAAGTTTCCTCACCTACTGGGTGGTGATTGTGTGAATGCAGTTTACCATGTAAGACTAAGACACACAGGCTGATATCAGACATACAAGAGTTAGGCTTATTCAGCATTTATCCAGTCCACCTGCGTGGGGATTCAGTGGCTCTCCAAAACTAAATCAGCAAAGGTGCCTTTTGCACTGAAAAGCCAGTACTGAAAATCTGAGAAAGGCGAACTTAAGTATAAAAAGTTCCACCTTCCAAACCCTCTCCCCTTGCACACAAAACAGAATACACACAGGGCCTTCTCTTCCAGCAGCCACTGTCACTTTCCATTAAATGCTTTATGTTGTAAGCAGAACTTCAGCCCCTTGACAAGGACTAGGGCTGGATATTAAAATATTGGAATTAACTTCGCCTAAGACGTCCCAGTAACCAAATGACTCACTCACTTCTTTAGAAACAGTGAAATGTCAAGGTTGCCAGAGAACCCCAACCCCAGATGTGTGCATAAATCATTGCGAAGTGTTCATCAAGCCAAAGCCAAAGGACATTACTCAAGATTACACTTTAAGTAAAATCTATCAGTTTTTATGGTTTTTCCTGTAATGGAGGAAATTCGAAAAAATAGGATTACTGGGGGAAAAATCACGGTAAGTTAAGCCCCAAAATTGTACAACATATTTTAAAAAGGCTTAGAACTCCTCCTTTTGCTCTGGCTTCAGAGGGTTTACCCTTCCTCCCTCCCACCCCTTTTTTTTTTTTTTTTGCGGTACGCGGGCCTCTCACTGTTGTGGCCTCTCCCGTTGCGGGGCACAGGCTCCGGATGCGCAGGCTCAGCGGCCATGGCTCACGGGCCCAGCCGCTCCGTGGCATATGGGATCCTCCCAGACCGGGGCACGAACCCGTATCCCCTGTATCGGCAGGCGGACTCTCAACCACTGCGCCACCAGGGAGGCCCCCACCCCTTTTTTTAACTGTTTTATCCAATCTCATCAACAAGCACTGGACAAACTCTAAACTATCCCATAGTGCTTATCTCACTATATTTTCTCTATAATACTACCTAAAAGCAAAAGCTTTTAAATTTTTTGATACATCTATTTACAACCAGATTTTTAATACCTCTCGTCTGCAAAGCATTTTGAATGCTCTGTATTGATGACACCATCCACAAAGGGGTCTTTTTTTCACTTTCATAATAATTCAGGTAAAATTAGTAGTCTAATTTCATTAAACTCAAGCCTTTTGTCCTAGCGTTTCACAAGAACAAAAGGCAAGAATATTCTTTGGTCATTTACACTGTCACACAAAAGAAAAACAAACAAACAAAAAAAAAACACCAAATTGTTCACGTTCTACGTTTCTCTACCCTTGAGTGAAGTAGTTGATAAATCAGCTTGTCAGGGTTTTGAGTTCTTCGGTTCATTCATTACAGGGGATACTACCCAATACCCAGTTTTACTAAAATTTCTGGATCGTACAGGTCATTGGCAAATAACTTAAAACAAATCGCACACGCGGTATATCCTCCCAAATAGAACCGATTGTCTCCGTTTGCTTATTTTTAGTAACTTGAGATAAAAGACTTAAGACGGGTCGTTTTCCCAACTCGTTTGACAATTTGACCGCTGGCTCGGGACTGAGCGCCCCATAGCTACAGGCTGGAGTATAACAAGCGCTTCCCCACTAGGCTCCCTCATCTGCTCCAAACAAACCCCATGTAATAGCTGAAGAATGACGACACTAAAATCAACCCCACAGATTCATACCTTAGAGGTCTGCAACACGGAATAAACTTTTTTCCCTCAAGCGACAGTGCAGTTAAAATAAATAAATAAATGTAACACCCAGATGGGGTTTGTTTGATCCATTCCCGCGACTGGGTGAGCGCAGGGGGTCAGTGCAGCTTAACCCTGTGTGGGCCTAGGGGCTCACCAACAGCTGTCAGGGGGCGCTGCGCCGGCGAGGGAGCGCCTCCCGCCGCGCCGGTTCACTGGCCAGCAGGTGACCACCCCAACAGGCCCGGGTGCGAAGTGCGGGAACACGGTCACTTCCCCTGAGCGCGATCCGGCCACCGCACGCCGCCTGGTACTTTGTTAACTCCGCGCGCCCGGGATGAGGTGGCTGCGGAGCCCAGGCTGGAGGAGGATCCAAGCCTCCTCCAGTTTGGCCTCGCCCTGCCGGAGCGCGGAGCCTCGGCGGGAGGGAGAGGTAGCGGAGCAGTGGGGAACTACGGGCCCCCACCCCTACCCTCTCGGAGCCCCGTGTCCCCACTTCCTCGGTCCTTACCTGGGGAAAGGAGCCCTCGCGGCGCGGGCTCTTGGGGTAGTCTAAGTGACCCCGGTCCAGCATCAGGTAGAGCGAAAAGATCACCACACAAAAGATAGCGCTGCCAAACACGGTGAACTGGCGGCTTAACTTCATTTTTCCTCGATAGACTCGGGGCCAGGGCACTGTCCTCACCCGGAGGAAGAGGCGGACTGTGGACTCCTGGAAGCGGCCGCCGGAGGCTCCCTGCTCCCGTGCTTGTGCTCTCCGCGCTCTCCGCTGCGGATGCGGGTCCGGGCGGCGCTCCGCACCTTATCTCCGGCGCCACCACGCGCCCTTGGCCTTCGCCCTGGCCCACCGCCCTCCCTGGGGCCGGGCGTCCCTCCTGAGGCGGGACTCGCCTGCAGCCCGGAAGGGGCCCGCTCAAACTAGGTCCCGAGTTCAGCGCCGGCACCCGGCAGGGCGCGCGGGGCAGGCGGAGGAAAGGTCGCTGTCTGGACTTCCTGCCACCGTCGCCCCGACCAAGTCGGCAGGAAAAGTTTTCTCGACCAGGGCAGGCGTGTCCTCTTCACCCAGGATGTGCGGGCTCGGCGGCTCTAGGGTCGGCAGCGCGGAACTGGGTCCGAGGAGCCGTGGGGAAAGAAATCAGGGTGGGAGGAGCCGGGCCCCACAACTTAGCGCCGGGACAGTCGGGCCCGCCCCCGTGGCACCGCCCCCGCCTCCCCCGACTGAGCCCCTTCCTGTTGCTGCCGCCGCCGCCGCTGAGGCCGGGCCGGGGTGCACCCCGGGCGCGGGGACGCACGGGTCCGGCAGGAGTTTCCTCCGAGCGCGCGTCCGTCCGCCGGCGCCTTCCGCTCCCCACCGCCCTTTTCGCTCAGCTTTCGGACCCGGGCTGCGCTCGGAGGGCGCAGGGGGCGGGCGGCGGCGGCGCGCGGAGGAGGAAAAGGAGAGCAAGGAGAGGACCTTCCCCGGAGAGAAGCGCGCTCCAGCTGCAGCCGCGAGTCCCCTCCCTCCCGCCCGCCCGCCCGGCAAATGCGGAGATGGCGGCGGCAGCTGCGAAAGGAAACGCCGGTTCTCCAGCGCCACTCGGCGCTCCTGCACCGCACGCCACGAGCAGGAGACAGCAGCGGTGCAGTGGCCGCTGGGTCAATAGGCGCCGGCAGCCCGGGAGCTGAGCAGGCGACGGGCCCCGCCTCCTCCCGACGCTCCGGGATGAGGGGGCGGGCTCCCAGGCGCCCAATCACAACGCGCCGCTCGCAGGGCCCGCCCCGCGTCGGCCTCCCGGAGCCCCCCGCGGTCGGAAGACCTCAGACTGCTTTTGTGACCTGGGAGGCAGTATTGCTCAAGTTGAGGCCCTGAGAGACCCTGGGGCGCCAGCAGCCCAGTTCTGCTGCGCTTTCTCCCCACTTCCTTTTCACTGCCCAGGTTTCCTGTCCTTGAGGTCCCAGGCCTGGGGTGCCTTGGACGGAAACTCGGTGAGGAGAAGGGGACTGCGAATTCTGTTCAGACTCATCTTTTCCTCTGCGGCTTTTGGTGACGTCTGGAGAAACCTGAGGGAAAGGAGCCTGCCGAAGGACTCTCCAGACAGGTGTAGACGTCTGGCTACAAAAATCTGTGAGGGGAGCCTGCTTGTCCCGGTTATTGATTTATTGCCTCTCAACTCCAAATTCACCCTTTTTGACTGCACTGTGAAAATGGATCTGGGCCTTTTAAAGTAAGTTTTCCTTTGCCAACAGGGGCTGAAGCTTTGTCCGTAGAGGATGCTGAAGAGACATTACAGGAAGAAAAGTATTTTACTACCTGGTTTTGGTGCATTGGTAGGCAGGCTCTTGCAGCATACCTGGCTTTCTCCAGGGCCGAGCTCCTATGCTGCTCAGGGGCCAGCGGTTTCTTCCCACGTCGCCAACTCTAGTGATTTCGTAGTAGGCGGGCTAAAGATAGACACTACCTTGTGAATAGCTTTCTGGGCACCCTGGAGGCAAGGTCTGTAGCCAGTTCCAGAGGGCCGATTTTTCACAAGGTGTGGCACCACAGTGATTTCTCTGCCATTCAGTGAGCCAGGCTGTGCCCTCTCCAGTAATTTTTGGATCTTAGCCCTGGGAAGGGCTGGGGGAGCTCTTCTTTGAGAACTCTATCTCCTAGTCCAAGGGTTAGTTATAAGGTTAGCTCCTTAAAGCTGCTCTTTCTATATTCTCTAGGGTTCTCTTACTAGTGAATCTCTCGTTACTCCAAAACCCTGTTATAGTTAATAATTCTTTTTATTAAACTTTATCTGTAGTCCCAAGAGATAGACCTGCAAAGATAGGATTAGGAGTTTGGTTTGATTGGGCCTTTGGGCTTGAGCTCAGTGCTGAGTTCCTTGCCAAAGTGAATTAAGATGCTAATAATTCATAGTACACAGGGCATCCCAGTTAACCAGTCATCTGTGGCTGATTGTGGTGAACTACCAAGTTCCTTGGAGCCCCAGGTGGCAGCTACACTGGAGTGTTATGGCTGTAAGGTAACTATAAGGACTGTGGTGTGAGATGTATTCTTTTGAGTTCCTTTGAATGCTTTTTTTTTTTTAAGTTTTTACAGTTTTATTGAGAAATAATTGACATACACCACTGAATAAGTTTAAGGTATACAGCATGATGGTTTGCTTTACATATATTATAAAATGATTACCACAATAAGTTTAGTTCTCATCCATCACCTCATATAGATATAATAAAAAGAAAAAAAGTTTTTTCTTACAATGATCACTTTTAGGACCTGCTCTCTTAACAATTTTCCTGTATATTATACAGCAGTATAAACTATCATCATCATGTTGTACATCACATCCCTAGTACTTTTTTTTTTGAATTGTAGTTTATTTTTTTATACAGCAGGTTCTTATTAGTTATCTATTTTATACATGTTAGTGTATATATGTCAATCCCAATCTCCCAATTCATCCCACCACCACCACCCCCATCCCCACCTTGAATGCTTAAAAAGAGAAATGACAAGCACAGTTCCAAGTTATGGTATGAGAACCAGAGAGACACACTCCATACAATTCTAAAGGAAGCTCTTATTGATTGTAGCAACAAAATGATATTGCTGAAAATCAAAACACAAAATTTTAATTTTCACGTTACTGAATTACAACTTCTGTTGAATTCATGGATGTGCAAGTTTCTCATGTAAAAGTTAGGGTGCTGTAAATAATAGGATCCCAAAACTTGGAGTGGGTTAGACCCAGATGAAACTGACAGTCTTGAACCCCCAAGTCACTCTGAGCCTCTCTTACTAGTGGAAGTAGGTCGCCCTCCAGTTTCTGAAGAGGTAGGCTTCCTCTGCTTGAAAACTCACCTGGGGCAGATGCCTTGAGAGGAAATTCACATTATCCTCAAAACCCACAGTAATCACCCTCTACTACAGTGTACTCACAACTAGGATCAAATTTCAGCATGCTCCTGGGGTATAGGTGCACACTATGATGGAGGAAGTAGTAACTTACACACCAAAGTAACTACAAGACTTTGATAATATATAGGCAGAAACCTGGAGAATGTGTGGGAGTGGATTCTGAGGGTGTTAGACCATGGCGGATGGAGTGTAATACTATACTGAGCCAAATTTATTGTTATGGTGTTTATTATATGTGTTAGCTCATGCAGCTAGAGGTGGGTCTAGCTCATGCAGCTAGAGCTTACTTGGTTGGCTGATGGAAACTTGGACTCATCAGTTGCCTAGAGTTTGTGAGGTTGAAATGCCAGAGCTTCCCTGACATGATGTGGAACAGGGAATCCAAAAGTTTATGGAAATGTTACACTGGACTTATAATATGTAATCTGCATGCACATCCCTCAGCTGTGTTCCGTGCAAAGACCCAGAAGATGCTCCTTCAATGAAGAATTGAGAAATACATTAGTGAGAGGAAGACATGCATCTTTGAAAATCTCTGTGGATGTTTCCCTCTGTAGGCCATGTATGACTATAGAGGATGCCACTATTGAGGTGCACTCATTGATAACAATGGTGATGACAGGATCCCAAAATAGCACAGACCACCAAAGGTAATGTGGGTACATCTGCCTTATGAAAGGGCAACAGGTGTGTACAGGCAATCAGAGTGCCTTGGCCCACAGAGATGCCCTAGGAAAAAAATAGATAGGCAACCTAATAGAGTACTACTTGATATTTATTAACAAGAAAAGCTCTAAATCAGGTAGCCAGTATCTGAGCTGAGTCACCACAGTGGACTCTCACTCAGTTTTTAGACCTATATCAATTCACAGACCCAGAACGCCTTGGTTGAAGGAGAGTCTGTGTACTCTTTAGGAATTACCTTGCACCACTGCCACAGTACACGTTGTAAATGTTCCCACAACCTTGTCCCCCAAAAATGTGTGGCTATATACTAGAGTGGCAGTACATTGGAGAAAAGGATATATGGAGATCTTTTGAGGTTTTCTAGACATCAGATCTGAACTGATGCTAATTCCTAGGGACTCAAAACACCACTGTGACGCTTCAACCAAAGCTGGAGTTTATCTTGGTCAGTAGATAGATGAAGTCTTAGCTCATATCCAGCTCACAGTTGGTTGGTAGGTCACTTGATCCACACACCAACTGTGTGATTATTTTCTCAGTTCTAGAACTGATCATATCCCCATTTTGGCTTATCCATAGGATGAAGTCCATTATAGTAGGAAGAGCTAAGTGGATGCGCCTAGAAATCTCACTCTCTTCCAAAATAGTAAAGCAATTAATGTTGTTACTGGGTCCAAGCTCATGCTGCTCGCCGCATGACAGGCCAATGAATCAAGAGACGGTATGTTGGGACAAGGAATAGTGACTTTACTCAGAAAGCCAGCAGACCAAGAAGATGGTGGACTGGTGTCCCAGTGAACTATCTTGCCTGGGTTTGGATGCTAGTTTCTTTTATAGAGCAAAGAGGAGGAGGTGAGGAGGTAAAGTAAAAAAAGCTGATAAGTTTTTGCAAATATTTCTGGGTTTCAGCAGACTCTGGAGGGGATGTGTTAATTTCTTCTTTGCTGCAGGCATTTACAGGTGAGCCTGGTCAGGATGTTTCCTGTGAGCTAAACAAAGGTATTTAAGCTTAAGTTCTGGCATGGGAGTCTGGGTTCCCAGAGATGGGCCCTTATGCATACTTTAAGCTGTAGGCAACATCCCTTACGTAATTAACTTGTAGCAAAAACAGTAGAATACAAATGTTAAAGTAAAAGAAACAGATCAAATGTGGAGTCACATTTGTTCTTCCCTGTTACAATGTCATCATAAAAGACTTGAAAAAAAGCAGGGGTGGTGATACCCATCACATTCTCATTTAACTCACCAGTTTGGCCAGTGCAGAAGTGGATCTTGAAAAATGACTGTGGACTATTATAAACTTAACCAGGCGGTAATTCTAATCGTGGCCACTGTCCCCCGGTGCAGTGTTTTTACTAAAACAAATCAACACAGCACCTGGCACTTGGTATAAAGCTATTGACATGGATAATGCTGTCTTCTCTATACTTACTCATAAAAACCACCAGAAGCAGCTGGGTTTTACCTAACAGGGCCAACAGTATGTTACTGCGTCCTGGCTCGAACTGCTTACCGCTCAACAGGCCAATAAATCAAGAGACAAGTTATTGGAGCAAGGAATAGCAACTTTATTTGGAAAGCCTGCAGACTGAGAAGATGGTAGACTGGTGTCCCAAAGAACCATCTTTCTCATTAGAATTCAGGCTTCTTTTATACTAAAAGGGGAGGGGGGGGTGTGGTTAGTTGTTGCAAACTTCTTGGTGTCAGAATCCTTTGTTCTTACAACTGTCCAGGTAGGTCAGGTCACAATGTTCCTGTAAACCCCAAACAAGAAATGTTATTCGGGCCTCCCTGGTGGCGCAGTGGTTGAGAGTCCGCCTGCCGATGCAGGGGATACGGGTTCGTGCCCCGGTCTGGGAGGATCCCATATGCCGCGGAGTGGCTGGGCCCGTGAGCCATGGCCGCTGGGCCTGCGCATCCGGAGCCTGTGCTCCGCAACGGGAGAGGCCACAACAGTGAGAGGCCCGCATACCGCAAAAAAAAAAAAAAAAAAAGAAATGTTATTCTCTGTTTTGCAACTTTTTATCTCTATGTGAATGGAAAAGTGTTATACCCTTAAAGATCAGAGCCTTGAGAATGGGCTATCCTGTATATTTCAGGCTGTAGGCAACATTCTTAACTTGTAGCAAAAGCAATAGAATACAAAGATTAAAGTAAAAGAAACAGGTTAAATGTGGAGTCATATTTGTTCTTCCCTATTACAAGTATACCTCCACAGTATTGCCTCAGGGACACATCAATTCTCCTCAATATAGCCTACAGAAATATTGATCATCTTGACATTCCACAAAACACCACACAGGTTCGTTTTGGTTGTTTATAATGACAACAGTATGCTGATTGAATATGATAAACAGGAAACAGCAAGTATTTTATACACCTTAATAAGATTTGTTTGAACTAGAGGGCATCAGATAATAATCAGGAGTGTGACATGACAACTCTGAAGTGGTCCTAGCAAGGCCCACACCTCAGGGGTGGGATAAGTTCTAGGATGGTACAAGCTATACAAGGAAAAAGCCGCTATGAGAGAAATCCAAGCAAATGGTGCTGGTTAGAAATTATAGGATTGGAAAAAATAGTGAAGTGAGTGCTGCAGACACCAGTCTACCAATCATGTGGCTAGGAAGGAAAGCAACAGTACAACTAGCTGGTGGAAAAGGAACACCCTACACCCCAGGAAGTCGAGTCAGGGGAAGACTCATTAACCTGTCTTGGCTCTTACCTGTAGGACACCTGGCCTGGTATCTCAGGATGCTTTGGTAGCTGAATACCCATTCTTAACTTAGATCCTAGATCCTTAGATCTTAGGACATAGATCCTTAGTCCTTAGATCTTAAACTCAGGACTGTTGACCTTTCAGATGGATGACTTCCACCCACGATGACAGAACAAGATTAATTTTCTGGACGTTACTATGGTTCCACCTAGCCTGAGATTATTCAGTCCCATGTGTTCTCTATTTACCAGCTTTAAAAAAAAAATTCTCTTCTATGCTTTCCCCAGACCATTGCTCATGCTCTGAATTTGACTGATTGCTGTATCTATCACTCCCTCCTGACCCTACTGCCAAATACTTAACAGATGTTCCTTTGGACACTGAAAAGTCAAACCTTGACCCCCATGTCAGCAAAATGCTGTTGCTGAAGTCACTATAAACCTATTAGCAGAATCTAGTTTACCTGGAGCAGTTCTTGCTGTAAAGGCTAGGCTGATTGGCTGTGACAGCCAGATTGTTCTCCTCAAAAGCACTGCAGGCTGCTTTGCAGGAATAATTTAGGTTTAACCAAGGGGTTTGTCCATCACAAGGAACACAAAGTTGACTCGCTGCAATAAATGATACTAAACACTCCTAATACAGTTTATGCCCCCAGTAGGGTACTACCTCTAATGTGGGCATCAGGCCTATATTTGCCTAACAAAAACCAGTCTGAACTCTCTAATGTAAGTGGTTATAGACAATCACATTTCTCTGGACCTCCTGCTGGCCAATGAAGGTAAAATATATTCAAATGCCAGCACCTGTTGCTGCACTGATATTAATAAATCAGGACAGGTGGAGCGATATATCTCCTACCTTAGAGAGAAAGCTGTGTGGCTCTCTAAGTTCTGTGGTACCTGAGATGTACTTAGCTGGCTTGGCTCTGGTTGGGAGCCTGTTTGCAATTTAGCCTTCAAATGGGTCTGATCATCCTGCTAGGAGTCAGAGTCATGGTCACTCTCATCTGAGGTAGCCTAAGACGAATAGAAGCTGTTTGGTTCAAGCCCTTGGAGTTAATCAGTAGAGTTAATTAGGCAATCTAATGGGTGGCCTGAATTCCTGAAAATAATTCTTTCTTGGATACATGAAAGGTCAGGGATGGAGTTACTGAGAGACAGCTCTGCTACCACATGGCTTTACATGGCTTTATGTAGGCCAGTCAGGCAAGTCTGACCAGAGTCCTCCTGGAATACCCTGCAATTCCTTCTCGACCAGGCGGAGATAAGCTTCTTGTGCGGAGCTGCCGTAAAACCATTTCTCATCCATCTCCCTCATTTCAGCTGAGCCTAGGACTTTCCATCTAACTCCATCTTCCTTCAAATACAGCTGCAAGCTTCTGTGTAAGTCTAGAAACTGCCTGGCTATAGTTGAGATGGCTTCTCAGTAGTAGATCAATCATCACTCCTGTCTCTGTCACTGGGTCCCTCCAGTTCAGTGTCCTTCAGTGGGACTAGAGATGTGGGGAGGTGACACCATCCTGGTATTGTTTTTGCTGTGCAAGTAATAAATTGTCTAAATCCAGTTGAGCCTGTGGTCACCTTAATATTAGGCTGAATCTCTCAAAGTGTGGCAAACCAACCTAGAAGCTTTTGTTGTGATCCTTGTGGCTCTGTTAGCCACTGCACTGTTGCTTAGGGGCTGCTCAGCCACTTGTTACTTAGAAGGGTAGGATTTTCCCAATCTGAAGAGTGAATTAAGCCAGTATAATTCAGGGGAAAATACTCATGTGAAAAAGTAGGGGTGAGCAGAAGCAAGTATTTGATATATTGGGGCAGCTAAAGGCTGTAGGGATGAAGTAAGTGGAGAGAGATTGAAGACACAGGAAAAAGAAGAGTTCAGTAATATATCAAGGTAGTAGAGAAGAAGATACAGTGATGGGGACCAATAGCTTGGTATAGAGAATCACTCTGGAAAGGAAGACACTCCCTTCCCTGAGACCAAAACAGCCTCCTCCCTATCCTTTTCTATCATGGCGCTCCCATTATCTTCTGGTCTATCTCTTACCAGGTCTCCTGACTATCTTGTCCTACTGTCACAACTTTCCCAATTGCCTAAAAATCCTTCAGTAGTTTCCCACACCTTCCCATTTGATACTAATAACATTAGTATGGACCCTAAGTTCCTTCAAGTTCTGACCTCTGCCTTTTTATTTTTAATTTTAAAAAATATGATTTTTAAAGGTTATTTTCCATTTATAGTTATTACAAAATATTGGCTATATTTGTTGTGTTGTACAATACATCCTTGAGCCTATCTTACACCCAATAGTTTGTACCTCCCACTCTCCCACCCCTATGTTGCCCCTCCCCCGATAACCATTAGTTTGTTCTCTATATCTGTGTCTGCTTCTTTTATGTTTTATTCACTAGTATGTTGTATTCTTTAGGTTCCACATATGAATGATATCATACAGTAATTTCTCTGTCTGACTTATTTCACTTAGCATAATGCCCTCCAAGTCCATCCATATTTCTGCAAATGACAAAATTTCGTTCTTTTTCATGGTTGAGTAGTTTTCCATTGTATATATATACCACATCTTCTTTATCCATTCATCTGTTGATGACCACTTAGGTTGCTTCCATACCTTGGCTATTGTAAATAATGCTGCTATGAACATTGGGGTGCATGTATCTTTTCAAATTAGTGTTTTGTGGTTTTTTGGGTTATATACCTGGGAGTCTGATCTCTGCCTTTCTATCCAGGCTTATCTCCTATCGCCCTTTCACACACAATCTTCACTCCAGTTATGTTGAATAACTTACCTCTCTCTAATGGGCTAGGCAGACAGGGCTGCTATGTACGGTTGTACAGACTGCACATGGAACATCTCCAAGAAGTGCCACACATATTGCTGATATTGTCAGTTTGTATAGTTATTAGAACTATTTTCTGGAACATGGCAGTAGACTGTCCTATTCTAATAAAATTAATATGACAGATTTGTGACAAACAGAAGTAGAGTACTACCTTGAAGAAAGTGTCAGTTTTATAAAAACTTGAACAAAGATGTACCTCAAATCCTTGGTATAAGTTTTTATGTTTAGAATGTCCTTCAGCTGCCTTGTCCACCAGCAAACTCCTACTCATTCCACATAAGGAAACTCAAACACTATCTCTCTATCTCTTCAAATATTGTCAGGTATTTTTTATAGCTACTTATCTCATGGTCTAGAAATATTTGTGGTTCTTATCCCTCCTCTGAATTGTCTGGTAGTGGGTTTTTAATATCCATCTTTATTCATTTTATCCTGAATGAGCACATGAGGTTTCTGAATCAGAGGCAAATTTCTTATTATCCCACAGTAAGTAAGAACTTCATGCTCCCCTCTCCCAGTTTGCCCCAGGCCTTACCCCTGGGACGACGAAGTGATGAAAAAGAATGGAAATTTCCTTAAATGAGGGGCCAGATACTCTGTAGACAAAGGACAAGGGAAAATGATTTTTCTCTACTTATAAAGATAAAGGAGGCAGCTGTGCCCCTGCTCTCCTGGAAGGGTCTCCTCCTTACTCCAGATGTCTTCAAACTCCAGGGCCTAGGAATGTCTTCATTCCTAGTTGAAATTTAAATAACTAGAAAGATAACACTCCAGTCTCCCCAGCACCTTCAGAACTAACCTAGGTGCCTTTCCCAGGATATAATTTTTTGCTTTGGGGAAGATAAGAGAGGTTTTATTAACCCTTTGGATCATAGCAGTTAGCTCTGTCATTAGGAAAACAAGCAACTACAGATCTAATATTTATAGTATGAGAAATGTATCTAGGAAAAGTGAAAGAAAACATTCTCTGTAGTGCATACATTTCTGTGGCTTAGGAGGCTAGAGCCTCTTACAGGAACACTAAAAAAACAAAAAAAACAGGGAAGTTTTATTTATTTTCCCATTTCTAAAGCCTACATGAGTAAGGTCCCATGTCATAAAGATTTCTTCTGATTCCTTCTCCAGGACACAAAGCCTTTGTCATTTTGGGAGAGTTACATAAAATCTCCAAAACTCTATTTTCTAATGTATCCCATTGAGGCAATGATAGCTATTTCAGCATTTGCTGTAGGAATTAAGAGGTAACAAATGACATGTTGGGAGAGCATTCCCCAGTTGCCTTCCATTTTCTCTGGGAAATGGAAAAATGGGTTCCATGAAGGGGTGAATAGGGTAGAGAACATTTGAAATTGCTACCATTGGAAGTGGAGAGTGGAGTCCACATAGATAAATTGGACAACATTGATTTATTATGGAGCAAGTCTACAATTTTCTCTCCCTGGCTTGAAAGCGCAAGGAAAGTGGACTCTGAGGATGACCCATGGATGACCCTTTCTACCAGGATTCAAGAGCAGTGGCCATACAAGGAGAGCTCAGGGCTGAGAACATATCATATTCTGCCCTTTTCCCTCCCACATAAATATATGTTTGCAGTAGAGGTTTGTTAAAATGAGCACTCAGTGATAGCTTGAATAGGAAAAGAGCCTGGGGTGAGGTTTCTAGGTGTGAGGTCTAGCACCATGCTTCTGGAGATGAGAGGCTGTATATCCATACAGAAGCCTCAGGTTATATTTGGTAATAACTGGAAAATCTATCTCTTCCCCTATCAACTTCTTCTGTAATCTGTCTGAGGTCTTCAATTGCCTAAATATATCACATCTAGGGTGAAAGGTTCGAAGGTAGTAGAAACAAAGTTCTAACTTCTAAGACCTTAGAAAATTTTGTAGTTATGATTGCACAACACCCTCTACCTGTTAGGAAAAGCAATCTGCCAAGGGTCCTGAGCATCTCTGTACATTATTTCTGGGTATGCCAAGGATGCAGAGCCCAGACTACTCTTTACTTGGGTCATTTCTCAGGGTTGGATTTGCAGCAAGCAACCTTGAGCAACCAAGTAATAGCTTCCTCCCAAAGAGTAGGATTGCTTACCAAACACTATAAAAGCAGTAAATTCCCCGAGTTCAATATTCCTTGGCTGTGACAGAAAACCACCGAGTATGTGGCAGCCACCTGGACCCCTCCCCTTAGACCCCATGGGATTTTGGGGGCATAAGAAACAAGTGTCAGCATCGTGCTAATGCTGCTTTGACATGCTCCTTTGTCTCTAATCCAGGCATCATCTATTTTCTGCTGGCATCCATGAAACAGTAACAGGCCCCAGACTCTTCACATATCCTGAAACTACTCACCTACCTAAGAGAATCTTGACATTATTGGCATAATCTCCACCAACCTATGCCTTTCCTCCCATGAAAGGAAGCTGAGAGATGGGATGAGTCAAGTAACATAAGAAACTTCTGAGAAGGTAAGGGAAAGAGAGCTAAAGGAAGAATACCTTTTTTCATAATCCTTCTCATTATTTTAGATTATATACTGACTTATTTTATGTCTGTCTCTCCCAGTAGAGTGCAAGCTCCTGGAAGTCAGGGACCTTTTTATTTACCACTGTATCTTAATGAGTAAAGTAGTATCTAGAAATGTTGAGGCTTAATAAATATTTGTTGAGATAATTAACAAATTATCTGGGCCCTGAGCCACCAGTTGGGATGAATTGGTAGTACTCATAGTAGAAGTCTGTTTGCTCTTGAGCTGAGTTTAAAGATATTCCTCTTGTCTTTGTGAATCAGCGCCAAATCTTTGTGTTCCTACAAGGTCTTTTTAAAGTCCTTTAAGGAGAATTTCCCCCAGAATTATTTTGCTAATCACCTTAGTCACCAAAGGACATCCCATATGGGGACAGAAAGAAATGAACTCTATTTAATGAGTGACCATTCAATGCTAGATACTAAGTACGTAGATACTTTGCTTGTGTTGCCTCATTTAATTCTCACAGCTCTACAAGGTTAGTATACTGATATCTATTTCATATATATATGTGTGTGTGTGTGTGTGTGTATATATATATTTTTTGAACTTAGATACAAAGACGTTAAATAACTTGCTTAAGGATACATAACTACTAAACTAGCTTGTTTTTTCTGGTTTCAAAACCCCTCCTCTATTTGCTATAGCATTCTATAGAGTTATAATACTTTGCATCTTGTGTTACGGTGAATAGATTTTCCAAAATAATATCTAGGATGTGTATCCGTAGGATTCAGTGCAAAGAAAAATAGAAACAATTCTAAGTATTTTAAGCAGGAAGGTATTTAATAGAGGGTACTTTCAAAAATCCATGTCAGGATTGGAGAAGTGCATTAACAGACTAGGCCTGTAGAATGAACGATTCCAGCATAATACAGAGTTGACCTATCAGTGGAGCTATTATTGCTGAGGATGACTGGAACACTGGGTTCAGAAACATAACCCTGTGATAGAAGGTGGAGTCAAAAAGCTACTGCTCTCATAGCTGCCACAACTGCTTATTGTCTTCCAGGAGGCTGAGTAATAAACTATGGAACATTGCTCTAGAAAACTGTTTCCATGACCTTTATTACAAGAGAAATACTGTCAGAAGTGGTCAGAAGGTTGCCTCAACTTCTCTTATGTTTTCTAAATCTTGCACAAGTATACCTAACTGGCAGACCTAATTCATATCCATAGCTCTAGGTGCAAAGGAGTCTAGGACATGTTTTAAGCTTCCAGTCTCTGTATTACGAATGCCGCCATAAGAGGATGGTAGAATGGACATTGGGTGAGCCAATCTGCAGTGCTTAGCCCAGGCAGTATTTGGAGAAATACAAATACTTCTACAGAGAGAATGGGTTAAAATGTTCAAAACTGACTCTGTCCAGGAAAACCTATATGATATGATTATTTATTTGAACTCCAAACTCCTAACATGCAACTCTTAATGGCTACGATTTATCCTGGGAAAAATGTTCCCTATGCACGTTAAGGCCAATAATATATCTAAATGTACACATATCGAGATGAGAAAATTATTTATGATGTGGGATCATTACTTTCATTTTTCTATAGCCTTTTGTTTGCTGACACTATTATTGGCATGAATTTTCAGAAGAGGAGGCTTATTTCCAGCAGGCCCCAGGCCTTTCTCTGGATTCTTTTTTACTCTGATTTCTCATATGCCAACACAATACTCACATAGGAAGGGCTTAACAATTTAGTACTCTAAAGCTTCAAAGACACAGCACATCCAAGCATCTTACATGGAGGCCCCAGAGAAGTAAAAAGATTTGCCCAAGATCTCACAGAGACTAGACTAGAAGCCAAGTTCTCTGGCTCCCTGTCCAAAGCTTTTTTTCATCACAACATAACCAAGCCTTGGATTGTATGCTTCCTAAATACAGTGATATTGTGTGTGTGTGTGCGTGTGTGTGTGTGTGTGTGTGTGTGAGAGAGAGAGAGAGAGAGAGAGAGAGAGAGAGAGAGAGAGATTACATTTATATCAAGTTCAATAACAGGCAAAATGAAGCTATACTTTTAGGGAAGCATACTTAGATGTTAAAGTATGAAGCAGAACAAGGAAGTGTTAACCATCAAAGTCTGATTAGTGGTGGAGGTGGGGAGTTGTTACTGGAAAAATGCACATGGGGATTTTGGGGATGATGGCAATGTCTCAGGAAACTCAGTTTTGTAAAACTCAAGCTTATTTTTTTAACCCAGTATAATGTATTTGACTTTTTTGTTTTTAATAACACTTAGTCTTAGTACTCACTGTATGAAAGAGCCAGCCTATGTGCTTTCCATGGATTATTTCATTTAACTCTCACTAGAACACGCTAATAGAAGCACTATTAGTATGCCCATTTTATAGATGAGGAAACTGAGGCATAGCCTTTACTAATCTGTCCAAATCCACACAGTTAGGTAGCAGAGCTGGTATTTGATTCATCAGGCCCCAGTGTCAGGTGCTTAAGTACTCTGCTAATGCTAGCCAACAGAAATTTTGTGGGTGAGTCTAATTATAGACCCCTTTATTATCATTATTTCATAGTCATAAAAGTTATAGTTATGAAAACCATATTAATAAGAGAAAAAATCTGGTTGCAAAACTATACACATATACACACACAGAACTATGATTACATCTGTGTTAAAAATATATATGCATAAGTATAAAAACACCAGAATATAAAACACTAAGTTAGGATGATGAAAATATAGGTGCTTTTCTCCCCTCTTTTTTGTTTTCCAAATTTATTGTAAAGTAGCCATATTAAATTTATAATGGGAAAATGTGCTCTAAAATAAACTTCCCATTTATCTGAAACATAAAATTTCATTTCTACAGTCTCCTTTCCTGCAGCTTTGTATAATCTTTTAGAACCCTCTTCTGTTCAATGAGTAACTTCATTACTAAATTGATGGCACCGGATCATTCTAGCTATGCAAATCACAGACCCACAGCCAGCTCAGGAAAAAGATTACATTAAAAATTAAAGCAACGTGTGGAGATGTGGAAATAATGTGCTTACAATTATTTCTACATATTTAATATTTATGCAATTACAAAGCCAGTCATGACAAATCTTAAATATTGAGTCATATTCCTTTTGCCCTCTAATATTTTTGACCTTGAACTGAGACTGCCAAATAATATATAAAAAATGACTGTGGGAGAAGCATTTCTTTTGGCCTATAAATGATAAATCCTTTTTTCTTAGAGAGTGATCTCATTTCTTCCTAGCCTTTGTTTATTTTCAATGCCTTGTATTTTTTTTACTCTGTTGCATTCTGATCACCCTTGAAAGCGCTGGGCTTTCAGTCTTCCACAGTTTGGTTGTATCGTTTTCTGGTGCTGCTGCTGCTGTGATGTGTTTTCTGCCAGAGGAAATTTACAGGCACATTAGCCGACTTGACAGGCACAACAAGCCACAAGGCTCTCCTAAGGAGAAACAACCACGTGCTGTGGTGAGGTTTTCTCTATTGCACCTTCCCTCTTAAACCTCAGTACCCCACCATGATTCAGATACAAGTCCCCACCACTTTTGCTTGTAGGTATCACCTTGGATCCTGGATTTAACTCTCTGGTTCCTGGTGACAGCAGTACATTGGTTCTGCAGTAATTAATTCATATTTCGGCAACAATCTGACTATAGCAGTTTGTGGATAAAACCCATGTGTTCACTTAGAGCCATATAGATACCAAGTAAGGAACTGGTGGGAACTTTTCTGTTCCTGTGATGAGTCATTGACACAAAAACTATACAAAGGAAAAGCACTATCATTACATTTTATGGAAGGCATTTAGAGAGAAAATTCTAAAACACTCAATTTACTTTTCTCCATGTGCCATAGAAAAATGGTCAACAAAAATCAATGACTTATTAAAAATTCAAAAACATAAAATGAGACATAAATGAAAGGGTAAACTGTTTCCTTGGCAGATTCCAAATAAATTAGAGTACTACCCTACAGCCACTGGGGAGCCAAAGGCCTGTGCATTTTAAGTTTAATATAGATTATGTTGCCCCTGAGGGAGTAAATCTGCTAAGATATAGCAGTTCTGGTACATTCGGACCCTGACTTCATGCCAAAACATCTCTTCAATTTATGATCTTCCAAACCTTTTAAATAATTTTTGAAGGGTGATTTATTTTGAGAATATTCCCTTTATCCTTGGTATATTTGACCATACACATGTAACTATGTAACCTACAGAAATTATTAGAATAGTCCAAAATCATATGTAAGTTTCTTGCTTGATTCTCTATCAAGAAGCAGACATATTTACCAAGCCAATCCATAGCATTGGTCTGGGCTGCTCTATTTATTGAATGAATAAATACATAAATGAACTTTGCATTATCTGGAAATCAGGAATAGGTAATTTCCTGGTAGATTTATTTTTTAGAGAATTAACTAGGAACATTGTTAGTTTGTCCCTGTCCTAGTCATTTCAGGCTTCTGTAAAAATATAGACTAGGTAGCTTACAAACAGCAGAAATCTATTTCTCACAAATTTGGAAGTTGGAAATCTGAGATCAGGGTGCCAGCACGGTCAGGCGAGGGCCCTCTTCCAGGATGCAGGCTTCTCACTGAGTCTTTATAAGTGGCCAAAGGGGCTAGGGAGCTCTGTGGAGTCTCTTTCATAAGAGCACTAATCCCATGCATAAGGGCTCTACCCTCGTGACCCAAGCACCTTCCAAAGGCCCTACCTCCTATACCTTCAACTTCGGGGGGTTAGGATTTCAAAACATAAATTTTGTTGAAAATGAAATAGTCAGGCCATTGCAGGCCCCCTTTCCTTTTTTCTCTTTCTTGGGGCCATGCTCTCCCAAAGGTTTCAGTATAGCCAGCTGCAGCTGTGTTGCCACCTATGCCCTCTGTCCCTCCCCATCCTTAGGAGGACATATGAAAGTTTTTTGGTTCTGGCAGCCTGTTGGTCCTTGGAGAGACTGACTCATTCCTCAGGATCCCTAAGAGTGAGAGCAGACCATACATTCCTCTCTTTAGATTGACTCTTCTTTAGTTTGGTTTTCTTTAATGACAGTGGTTCTCCTCTCTGCCTTTTGATCCTCTGTAGTGACTGCAAGGATGAGAAGAGAGACCTAGTTTTCCAGGTTGTCAGAATGACTAGAGGTCTTTCCAGCTAGTTCAGAGCAATGGCAACAGGCACCATTAATCTTGCCCACCATCTGGAAAATACAGAATACCTGAAGAGCAGGAATTATTTATCCTCACACAAAGAAAGCCAAGGTGCCAGTCACTGGACTTTATATATAGCCATTCTCCATCTAAATGTCTTTAGAAGTAGAATTCATTAATCTAGGGTGATTTGAGTAAGATTCTTTCTGAAACAAGAGGCCAATTTAGATAAAACCCAAGGTGTCTTTAAACTCATTTTTGTTTTGTTTTTTTTTACCTGAAAAGGTCATAAAAAATGGATAAATTTTCATAAATAATATAAATTTCTGTCTGCATCTAGTGAGAGATTTCCTCTAATTTTAACACTGAAATGTTTTAACAAATAATCATCAAATGCCTATTATGTGCCATGCAGGCACTGTTGTAGATGCTGGAATTATAGCATAATGTGTACATTAAACCTTCAATGTGAAGACTGCATACAGACGCTGAGAATTCTTCAGGCTCTCTGATGAATCCATTCACATTTTCTGTACCCATTCATACTTTAAACTGTAGTCAGGCGAGCTCTCCAAACTGGGTTTCACTTGCCTCCCTGATCCCCTAGGACTAAACCAAAGGTATTAAATCCCAGCTCCTTCATCCCCAACCCCAGCCTAGTGGATGCATTATCACTGGGATGAGTGTATCCAGGAGTAGAATTTTATCAGGCCCCCAAGGACCTGAGGAGTTTTTCTTTCAGTACCAAGAAGTCTTTCCTGAAAGTCAGCATCCAGGTAGATTAACTGACAAAAAGGACCCTAAGACATGGGAGCATTTGCCAGTCTGGACATCTGCACTGATAACTATCTGAGGAGCTACTACAAAATGTATGGAGGGGGAAAATTACTCATTTGGAATCCTGGCTGTCAAAGAAAATCCAAACCCAGGAGCTTTTCTCCTAAGAATCCCTGTGACATTTTATTCTTTAAATAAATCTTTTCTTCCTCTCTTTAGGTAAGAGATTGACATTTTAAGATCAATCATGCCTCTGCTTTTCAGGGTTGGTAGACTTAGAACAGGATAAATGGAAATTAAGCAAAATTTCCATTTTTTTGAATAAAAATGCTCAAAATAGCTATATTCTACCTCAGTATAAAAGAGGGATGCTCTTCATCCAGTGGTCATTCTCATTACTATGGTTATCTCAAGACCTTTTGATATCAAAATTTCACCCTGTTTTCTCTATAAGAACCATACTGAACATATGCCTGCTGTATGAATAGCAGCAGAAAGCAAAAGAATCTCATACTATGTTTTTCTCCATCATAGCCAAGGATGCCTTAGTGCTTCTGGTATAGTCACAGGTCACCAGCTTTTCTAGCCCCTCATCGTCATGGGGTGTTTCACCTTGTTACTACAGGCTATAGTTGAATTCTTTCCTCCTGTTTATATTATTCAGCAGCCCCCTTCTTGTTCATAATGGTCTTGTTGCAATTGGCTAGCCTCTCTGAGAAGCAGATTTGTTCAGTGTTTTTAAGTAAGTTAAAATGATGTTTTTAATTACTAAGGTTCTCAGGCCATTCAGTTAGTCAATACACATTTATTGTGAGTCTACTACGTGCCAGGCATTGGAGGAGGTGTTGGGTACTGTAGAATTCCAGGAAGCATGCTGTGGTCAAAGGAGCAACTAGATGAGGTCAGGAGGTGCCATTCTAATAGAAACAGCCTTACCCCTGACATGTGTGGCCTGAGCAAGGCCGTCAACCTCTGGGATTCCAGTTTTCTCACATGCAAAATAAGGGGTGGACAGAGCTTCTCTAACTTCAGACCCTAACATTCTGTGATTACTTCTGGTTTGGTTTACTCATTGCCCTGGAAACCCAGTAGCCTCCCAAAGGTGAATGCTTTAATAAGCCTTCCCAAAGGGTCCTAATTCTAATCCAAGGAGCAGTTTTGTGCTAAAATGAATGCTTTTCAAAGACCCAAGAAGACATTTAAAGACAGGGTACCTATATGTTTTTCACTTTACTGTATATTTGAGCATATTTTCCCCCAAAATGCTTACCTGCTTTCTATTTGCTAGGTAGTATAAGGGAATAATTTCCTAGTGTGGAGAGTCATTTAGAATTCCAAACACCATGGTCTAATCTCTCCAGGATAATAATAAATCAAAGATACCAAAACAAGCGATGAGTCCAGATAATTCTGCACTTAAAATAGTGACAGTTCATCAGGGCATGTTAAAACTCCCTAATTCTGTGCCATTTCAGTAGTTCCAACTGTTTTAAAAGCATCTGAGACTATTATTGCTATGTATTTATTTGTATTGACAATAAAATGAATGCTTCCTTATTTGCAAGCCACTAGATAGTCTTCTAATATCATGTGAGAATTACTTTTTCATCTGTTTTCTCACTATATGACATGTATTTTATAAAATGTTTTGTAAAATGCATCTCAATTTGCAAAGCATGCAATGGTTTGGTATTGGGACCTGGCAGATTATTTGAAATTCAGCATGATTCCCCAGTTTCTAACATAAAAAAAGCAAGGGAAATAAAGGAAACTTTGTATTGCTTTTTAGACCTCATCTTCCTGCATTTGTGGTTAGTTCATTTCAGTTTTTTGTATCAAAAGAATATAATAACTTATCATATACCATTGATCAGAGGCAAGAGGTTTCCTCTTTCTGTTTCTTAAAAAAGACTCCACATATATATCATACATTAAAAAAATTTTTTTTAAATGAAGAACAGGTAGTAAGGTATGAGTTATACTGAGTAGCTCTCTCTATTTCCCTGACTTCCTAATAACATTTCATGGTTTCCTCTCCTTTCTTTCCTCCTCTCACTATAAATATCAGGGCTGATGACTGACTTTTACTGCTGCCTTTCATGCAAACTCCTCAGGCTTGCAAATCAGCTACTGATTCCAGGAAGCATCTCCCTGTCTCCTGCCCTTGCTCACACAGTTTTCTAATGGAGCTAAGGGGCCACAGAGGATACACAAACATTGTATAGCATGTTAATTTGAATAGTAAGACTCAAAGGGTGGATGTTAGACTCATTGCATCAGCTCATTTCAGTCCCCTTGGTGCATGGCACAAGGCAGCCATCCCCTGAACATCTTGCCTATTGAGAGGATGGCAAAAGGGCAACCTGGACAGGTGACAAAAATGGAGAAGGAAAATAGAAATGTTTGCTGAAAGCCTTCCTGCAAGCAGAAATTCTAATCCCTACTTCAAATACTGTTGCTCTTTTAAAATGACATTTCAAGGTACTTTACCTTTCTAAAATGAGTTATCTTCCCTAATAATGATCCCGTATAACATTCTATTATACCTATCCTCTAACTTTCTCATAGTACTTTACACTCACATTCTTGTTCTGCCTGATCAAAACTTATAAAGCAGGTTTAGTGGATCTGTTAGGGGTGTGTGTATATATGCACACATATATATCCAAATGCCATGTTGATTTAGAAACATAGAAGAATGAAATAATTAACCATGGTAATTAGCATTTTTGAGAACATATAATGTAATGTGCCAGGGACTGTTCTCTCTCTCTCTCTCTCTCTCTCTCTCACACACACACACACACACACACACATTCTCATTTAACACAATCTGAGGTAGAAACTGTTAGCTCCATTTTCTAGGTAAGGAAACTGAGACACAGAGATGTTAAGTGACTTGCTCAGGGCAACACAGCAGAGGGTATCAGAGCAGGACTGCTAACCCAAGCACTGCACTCCTTTGCCTAAAATTGAGATGCTCCGCATAGCCCAAAAAGTGACACAATGTGTGTTTTCTTTGGGAAGTTGGTTCCAAACATTAACTAAACTTGAGTGTTACTGCCAAACTTCTGAATTTTATGACAATTTTATCCCCTCAAAAAGTGACCGTTCTTAGAGTTATAGCTCCTGGAAACAAACTTTTAAACCTCAGGCTCTTGGACTGTGCTGGCTGATATGATAGCACGTTGGCTATTAAAATTAAATTCAAAATAAATTAATGTAAGTTCCCCAGTTGCACTAGCCACATTTCAAATGCTCAATAGCGGCACATGGCTAGTGTCCACTCTGCTAGTCAGCACAGCTATGGGACATTTCCACCATGATAGCAGCAGTGCTCCAGGAGACACATAACTGAGGAGATACAAAAGAGTAAATGATCCTTGAGTCCCTTCTAGAAAAGGCACTGATGTGTATTTCCAAGGAAGAACATGTATTGAGTGCCTGCTCTTGGCCAGGCACTGTGCTAGGTGCCAAGGGTACAATGATCCATACCGATTGGTGAGGCAGACATGATCTCTGCCCTTCCTGGAACTCACAGTCTCTGTCTGAGCCAGTCACCAGAATGAGCACTGCAGTGATAGGGAAGGTCTAACACACTAGGAGACATAGAAAACCTAGAATATGTGGGGTTAGGGGTCAGTTAAGACTTTCTGGAGGAGAGAGGAGTCTAAACTAAGGCCTTGACTTTGAGGAAGCTTAAGAAACAAATACGAGAGGAAAAGTGTTCTGATCGAAGGAGCAGCCTGTGTGAAGACTCATAAGGGAAAGAGAGCATGCCATGCTTTGGAGAAGTTTAAAGAAGTCAATAAAAGTATTTTCTCTATTCTGTTTCTTAGGATCAGAGCTTGAATTAAAAAGAAAGAAAAAAATTTTTTTTGCGTTTTCTGAATTACTTGACACAAAGGGAGGGCAGTAGAGAAAGAAAAAGCAGAGGGTAGTTCAGAGCAGGTATGCAGGAGCCAGAAGTGGCTAGTAGCTATGCCCCCCACCAAGTGCTCCAATATGAAGAATGTGCTTGGAGAGCAGCCTTGGCATGATAACAACAACATGGCAGCCATTTTAGATGAAGGGCATGTGCCAGATACCCTGCTGGGCAGTTCAATAGCATTATTTTACTCAATCCTCATCATAAGCCTAGCTATTTTCCTACATTTACATAATTAGAAATTGGTAGAGCAACCCATGAGATAGAACAACTGAAACTCACAAACTCTTTATTTATTTGCTTGAATACCAAGCTGTATAGGCTCCCCGGTTATTGCTTCTTCCCTGTCCCAGGCTAGTACCACCTGAGATGACCAGCTAGAGGAATGGTTTAACTGACATGAAGACATGGAAGCTAAGCCAGAGAGTGGAACTAAGAAAACCTGTGCTGCAGAGAATTAGTTTCCAAAAAAGAAACAAGTGACTAGGGAAAATGCCCTATCTCTCTTTCAGAACTAATTCCTATAATGATTAACCATTTACCACTAGTGATTAAGCCCAATAGAAGAATTTTGGTTTTTAGAATTTTCCAGAAAAGCACTAAACTAGGAACACTTGTATTTGTCATCTTATCCAGCAATATTCAGACTGACTCAAAACATTTATGACTTACAGTCAGATAGTTCAAGCCAACTTTCTTCACAAACTTCCCTCTAAGATTGCCTCAATCTGTTGAAAACTGTTTTATGACTCAACCCAGCTAAAATTTCAGCAGCGCATATCTTCGGGTAAAACGATTCATTCACATCAAGCAGTAATTAAATGTGCAGGGCATGAAATAAGCAGCAAGTTTGGCTTCAGAGCCATCTTGCAATCTGTAAATGATCCAAGATAGACCATATGCCTTTAAATCTAGATGACTGTAGACGTATCCAAGAGAAAGCTAACTGCCATTTCTGCATGAGAGTCATCAAAAGACGAAAAAGGACAGATTTATGCAGCTTGTCTGATAAATGTATGTTAATATATATGTCCATTGAGGTTTGATAAACTGCCCTTAACTTTCCCTATTGCGTTCTTGATTCCATTCTTCTAGAGAAAACATTCAAATTGACAACTCAAACCAACAGTATTCTTCAGTACCTCATTGCATTGGAGTGGGGTAGCCATTTGGACAGACAGAGTTTTCCTCTCTCTAGCAAGGGTTGCCACCCTCTTCTTTTGGCTTTTTAAGGAAACTTCCCCCCACTTCACACTGGGACTCTCCACCACTATGCCACCCTGACTCCTGCACATGCTCACAATGCTTGGGTAGGGGGGTGGGAAATTGGTTCAGTCATGAACATGTGACATATGGAGCATGCCCCACTCTGAATCTTCCTTGGGCTTGCTGTACACACATGGGAAGGCTAAGTCTTCCATCCATGGGCTTCCTAAGACAGGAGGATGTGAGAATGGAGCCGCTGGTGTCATCTTGCTACCGAATGAAAAGAACCTATGTGAGAACAGTCAGGCAGGGTAAAGCAGAACTGGGAGATGGAGACAGAGTCCTGAACACATTGTTTGGGCCCCTGGATTCCTTCATGTTTGATGTCACTTCATGCGTATTGAATGAGTTAAGCAGTGTCTGGTAACACAGGAGGTGCTCAATAAATGTTATTTGCCATCTCTTTTCCTCCCTCTTTGACTTTGGCAGCTGCCAGACAAGGATTCAAACCATCTTTGGCAGCCAACACTTCTGTTTCTTGCTTTTAGAGGAAAGCCAATCAGACAGCCTGGAAAATGATGAGCACAAAGTCAGCACCCTAGAGCAATGCAAGCTCCCTCTGCATCTGACAGATGTCTCTTTGGAAACAGCCATTCTTTGCTCAGTGCACTCTCATAGCTTAGACAACAGCGCAGCCATACTCAAGCTGGTACAAAAATGGCACTTTATTACCTAGGAAAGGAAGGAGATGACTTGGTCAAACCATAAAGTGGAAGCTACGACGGGAAGCAGGCTTGCCACATAAGCACCTCAGAATGCAGTTTTCCACTGGCCAATTGGATGAAGGTACCAAGCTGTGCTTGTT